>NC_064258.1:13387500-14837500 GCF_003254725.2 Canis lupus dingo | reverse complement strand
CAGTTTAGTCATATTCCCAAATAAAATCTATAATGTTGGCAAACCTCAGTATGCCGCTTTATGTAAGATAATCTAGGGGAAAAAATGAGGGAAGACATTCTCAATTAACATAAAATATAGCTGCCATAGTCCCGTAACTTGTGTAACCTCTCATATGACCTTAAATGACAATTATATATTCTTTTAGCTACATCCATTCAATGTGTATTCTAAGCCTTGTCAGTGACTGGGCTATAGTATTCTTTATCTGGTGATATGATCTTGTGGTATAAGCCTTTGATTGCTTCTGCCTTGATTGAATTGCTTCATTATTCTGTTACCTGACCTTTTATAGAAGTGAGGCAATCCAGAGAAACCTCTAAGTTCTAGAAATTGTTCTTGCCTCCATTGTGCGGCAGCAATCTGATTTCCTATTGTTAAATAACATCAATCACCTCAACTATGATTGTAGTCCCTTTCTCTGCCAGTAAGTTTAAGAGCTTGAGGAGTTTATGATGGCCCGAGGGCATACTTACTTTCCAATTTAACAGAGATTGTGTTGTCTAGGGGAAGCATTTCTTCTGTGTAAACTAGGGCACTTCTACCTATTTGCTGAAAGAAGCTACTCTCACTGCCTTCCTTAGTTTCTGGATTTGTGCATTTTGACAGCAGGAGAGATGGCATGTGTTGGATAATGGTGTAAGGTCTGTAACATCTGGTGGGACACCATCCCAAATCCACAAGATTGTGTCTCTTGAAAGATGCTACAGCAGTCTTTAGCAGATTATTCCATTCTATCAGATCTGCTACTTGTAGATGTTGAGACCAGTGGATTTTGGGGTGAGCCCATGGACACATTTCTTTTGTTGCAAACTACTTACCTTTGTCTGAGGTAAGATTATGTCAGAATCCAAAGAAAATAAGGATTTTGTAAGCCTACGAGTCATGATGCTGACAGAATTGTGACCAGAGAAGAAAGATTCCATATATGTCTCTTCCTGCAAGAAAACATATTTTCCCATAGTGCTAAAAGTAGTCAAGTAGAACCAGTGCCATACCAGTTAGGCAGAAGGTGCCATATGAATGGCTTTGTGTTGTCTTCTGCTATCAGACACTGGTTGGCCATAACCGTATCAACTGTAAAGAGAATTTCTTTTTCTTTCTTTCTTTGTGTGTGTGTGTGTGTGTGTGTGTGTGTGTGTGTGTGTGAAGAGAATTTCATGTTGTCAAACCTGGCCCCTTGTGTTATCCTGGCCTACTAGTATCTTTCCCATTGAGCAAACGCTTGGATTAATGAAAATGAAGACTAATAGCTATAGAATAGGTAATTTTGTGCATCTGATTATTGAGGTCCCTCTAAAGTGTCAGCCTTCTCTGGAAGATTAAATGGGACATGAATATCCATATTTTATGCTCTTTCAAAGGGGACCACTCCTATACTTCATCAGAACTTCTTGTCATCAACTTTTCAATTGGGTTCTTTTAAGTCCCTTACCAGTGGCCCAACTTGTCAGCTACTGCTCGAAGATTAGTGTAGATCACGACCTCAAGCTCTCTCTCCCTTTATGCTGGGCAGGGGGTAAGGGGGTGGGTAAAATGGGTATATTTTCACAAACTTGGTGAATCATAGGTGTGATGATAGATCAAATGCTGGGAGTTTATCGTTTTGTATCTTAGGAACAATTTATATTAAGTATTAGGCTATGTAAGGGGCTTCTTTAAAATGACCATTGTTATGGTACCTGGGTAACTCAGCTGATTAAACATCTGACTTCTGCTCAGGTCATGATCTCAGGGTCCTGGGATAGAGCCCTGTGCCAGGCCACATTCAGTGGGGAGTCTCCTTCTCCCTCTCCTCTCTCTCTCTGCCCCTCCCCCTGCTCATGCTCTGTCTCTCAAATAAGTAAAATCCTAAAATAAAATAAATAAAATGACCATTTTTCTACTTGCAATGTGCCTTTACAGAGGGCTTCCCAAAGCAGCTGACAGCCTAAATTGTTGCTTTTGCTTCCAAAGTTTTTGTTGTGTTTTGTTTGTTTTTGCAGTGTAGGCAGAGGTTGGAGATGGGATTTCCTACTTAAAGCTCAAACTAAGGCTATTAGGCAAGATGAGGGTCTTTTAAATACTTTTAATGAGGAAGCTCATTCTTAATGTAGAAGGAAGTAATTTCATATTTCAGCATTATTTATTACCTCAGCGAACACTTTAAACGCTGGGCCAATTGTTTCCAGGAAACATTTATGACTCTAACATGTGCCAAACAACCTCTTACTGTATGTAAGAATAGCCCTAGCTTAATAGATGTGTGCAATATTTTTGAAGGACGATTAATGAAAACAAAGTCAAACATTTTATACTAATATAGGAATTTGCTTTTTCCTAAAAAGAAACCAAAGACTTTGCTACTTGTCTTTGCTCAGCTACTAAATGTTTTCCTTATCTGTAAGTTGTACTGAAGCTCCTGGAAAGAACTTTCCAGCTGGGGAAAAAAAAACATAATTCTTTATGGGTGATCTACCTGTTTTTCATCTTATGTACAGTGAGAAGCTTTCCTTCCTTCAGGAACTCCACCCAACACTAATCCTTCCTTTTTCATGCCACCAGCATCTACTGACTTTACTTTGTTCCTGTCACTGTCACAGCAAGTTGTGTCTCTCTTCACTGAAGCCACATTTCTGATTAATATGGGCTGAAATCATCTTATGTGGCAAGGGACTGATTGAGAAAATGCAGATAATTCTAAAGAAAGGATGTAAAAGCTCTTCTAATCTAATGAATCGTTACTAATCTTCACTGATGACAAGGGCATGTACATCATGGAACTTAATTTTTTATAGAAATGGGCTATTTTGGAACATTCTTCCAGGATCTCTTTTTCTCATTTGATAATAATATGAACATCCTCCATATCATTAAATACTTTTGTATAGGAAATCTTTAACTATTGAATGCTTTCATTAAATATAATATAGTTTATAGTATTTACTGCGTGTGCATATGCGTTATATTCAGAGGGAATATATATTTATTTTCACCTACATCTACAGACACATAATACGACTTTAATCAGCTATGTTGGTAAAACTTTGGACATATCGTATTTATAGTTCCTGAGAATATATTTTTTAAAAAAAGAATTCTTGAGTTAAAGGTTATAAGCTGTGTTTCATTTTCTTGTATAGAGCATTATAGGAAGGTGTGATACGGGCACCTGCTATAGTACTTATGTGCATTGGCATATAATATTCATTCATTCATTCATTCATTCATTTTTGTTTCTAAGTTAATGGAGGTATAATTGAAAAATAAAAATCATTTAGATTTGTGATGTACAATGTGGTATTTGGGTTTTTTGTTGTATTTTTTTTTAAGATTTATTAATTCATGAAAGACACAGAGAGAGAGAGAGAGAGGCAGAGACCCAGGCAGAGGGAGAAGCAGGCTCTTCCAGGAGCCCGATACAGGATTCGATCTTGGGATCCCCGGGTCATGACCTGAGCCGAAGGCAGCTGCCCACCCAGGGGTCCCTACAATGTGGTATTTTGATATATGTGTCTCCCATCCAAGTACTATAACCAGGCCTGAACCTGTTTAGCTTCCGAGATCAGACAAGATTGGGCGTGTTCAGGGACTTGATATATTTTGTATCAAGTGTGTATTTTGTAATGGTTGTCACAGTGAGCTAATTAACATATCTATCACCTCATGTAGTTCTGCTTTTGTTTTGTTTTTTCCCTTATGGTGAGAACACTGGATCTACTCTCTTAACAAATTTCAATTATACAAAATAGTATTCTTTTTTAAAGTTTTTATTTCAATTCTAGTTAGTAAACTAGAGGTTTTTCATTTTTAAATACCACAATCTCTTCTACATATCTCTCAGATGGGAAAAACCTCTATTTTAATTCCTCTGTTCATCAGTCTTTCCATAGAACTAGGTTGTCTGAAAGTTTTCTTCTACCTTTTTCAATTTGTTCACTAATGAATGAATAGTACCAGGCACTGGGACTTGAAGCTAGCAGTGTTCTCTTCAGCCTGTTGCTCCTCTGGTACTTACATGGCTTCTCTTGATCTCCCACACTGAATTCTTTCTGGTTATAAAACCTAGTGTCATGGGATGCCTGGGTGGCTCAGTGATTGAGCCTCATCTGCCTTTGGCCCAAGGTGTGATCCTCAGGTCCTAGGATCAAGTCCAGCATCAAGCTCCCAGTGGGGAACCCGCTTCTCTCTCTGCCGCTATCTGTGTGTCTCTCACGAATAGATAAATAAAATCTAATTTAAAAAACAAACAAACAAACAAACAAAAAACAGTACCAGCACCGATTTGAGGTAAAATGCATTGGTGAGTCTTCATAGACTAAAGGGGAAAGAGCAATTTGCATTAATAAAAATAACATTATTGTGTATAATAGATAGGTCCAGAAATCCCAACAGTTAGCAAAATATAGTTGTTTTTCTGTCATGTAAATTGTGCAACATATGTTCCTTATCAGTCAGGGGCTCTCCTCCAAGTGGTGATTCACACCCCCATGTTCTGTCTTCGTATTTTGGCTCTACTGTTTTCTTTACTTTTCTTTCTTTCTTTTTTGGCATGGGAGGATAGAGGGAAAGAGAGAATCTTAAGCAGGTTCCACACCCTGCATGGACCCTGATGCAGGGCTTGATCTTACAACCCTGAGATCTGAGCTGAAATCCACACTTAACAGACTGAGCCACCCAAGTGCCCCAGCCCTGCTGTTTTCAATGTAGCTTCCAGAATTGCTGTATTGAGGGAAAGAACATGGAGGATCACTAGGCCTGGGTTTGGATCATATCGTGTCTATTCTCAGTTACAAGACACATTTTGCTGCAGAGGAGGCTGGGGAATGCTGTATGGGCTATGTGTCCAGGTAGGAGAGAAAATGGACTCAAGAGTTAGACTCTCTGCCATAACATGTGAACAGGTAGTGGTAATTTACTATTATAATAGGATAATGGAGTAAAGTAAACAAGCTCAGTGTGTTAAGCATCCAGCTCTTGATTTCTGCTCATGATCTCTGGGTCCTGGGATTGAGCTGCGGAACAGGCTCTGTGCTCAGCAAGGATTCCACATGGGATCCTCCCTCCCTCTCCCTCTGTTCACCAACTCCCATCGCTCATGCTCTCTCTCTCTCTTTCTGAAATAAATAATAAATAAATAAATCAGATATATAAACCATAAAATAAACAAATTTTTTCTCACTCATTTTTTTTCTAGCTATAGATTGTCTAATCTCTCTTTTTTCAAATAAACAATGCTCATTGTAAAGGAGACATTTCTGCAATTGAAAAAACATGTTCAGGGATCCCTGGGTGGCGCAGCGGTTTGGCGCCTGCCTTTGGCCCAGGGCGCGATCCTGGAGACCCGGGATCGAATCCCACGTCGGGCTCCCGGTGCATGGAGCCTGCTTCTCCCTCTGTCTGTGTCTCTGCCTCTCTCTCTTTCTCTCTCTGTGACTATCATAAATAAATAAAAATTAAAAAAAACATGTTCATAATACAATGTACATAACCAATAATGAAATTAATATGTAGTATTCCATTGGTAGATTGGTCAGTTTGTTTTTAGGTAGTTATCCTCCTTATCAATAGGAATTCTAAGATAAAAGTCAATCTCCTTAAAATTTTTGCGGTATGAACTATGATAAAAAATGAAATATATAGGGATCCCTGGGTGGGGCAGAGGTTTGGCGCCTGCCTTTGGCCCAGGGCGCGATCCTGGAGACCCGGGATCGAATCCCACATCGGGCTCCCAGTGCATGGAGCCTGCTTCTCCCTCTGCCTATGTCTCTGCCTCTCTCTCTCTCTCTGTGACTATAATTAAAAAAAAATTAAAAGTGAAATACATATATATATATACACACACATGCACATATATGTAAAGATTCTGCTTTTATATTTCTACAAGCTTTACAATGTCATTTTGAGTGAAGTTAATCATTATTTTTTAATGATTTCACCATATAATTAGGAAAAAAAATGACTTACAGCACAGTATATTACTTTTGCAGTTCAAACCAGCTTTGGAATCGGACATTTCCATTCATATTCAAATTAATAATCATGAAATCATAATGTAGATTTTGTTGCCTTTTGTGTTACATTTGCCTGTTAGAGCAGAAAAGTTAAATAAATATTTTACTGATGCTTCCTTTTTTTTTTAAAGTTTGGCTTTGGGGACATGATATTGTGTGGATGTAGGTGGTCGCTCTCCTTTTTTTTTTTTTTTTAAGCTGCATAGAGGAGAGAAATGAACAGGTTAGAAAAGAAATAGGAGTTGCTTTTTAAACAAATTACAGACCAGAGATAAATCACATACCCAATCCCTTAATCTGTCCCATTTCTTATTTATATTAATTGAAGAAAAAATACTGGCTTTATAGCAAGATGCATTCTTCCAAGTAACACTCAGAAAAAGAAATAGGCTAGTTTCACATTGTAATGACTTAGCATTCTTTTTCATTTTTGCTTGAACAAGGTGGAAAACGTCAGTAGGTCTGCTCATGCAAAAGAAAAGAAGTATAAAATATCAAACATGCATTCATTAGAGATTATTATAGAAAAAAGTATTTAACTTTAGGGAGGAAACACTTAACCTGATACACATTAAGTTCTCCTCTCTTCTCCTCTAAGAAAATGAGAATAATTAAGGAGAATGATTATAGGTGCTGCTAATTGGTTCCAAGTTTAAGGATACCATTTATGACACTTTTGTTTTTATTGATGATAATTCTATAACATAATCATACTTACTCTTATCACCATTGACAAAACTATCGTCTTGAGAATGCTAAGCAAAGCAAACGGCTGTACCTTTGAATAGATTACAAAAAACAAGTACTTTTGTGTGCCTTAGTTGATCTTCATGCCATTAGATGTAGCTGAGTGCCATGTTTTTCCACTTGGAATAAATGTTAACCCTGACTGCTTCCTAGACTTGGTAGCATTTGGACTCTGGTGCATTTTTCTGCAATGCGATATACACTTGCTGGAGTGTATAGAGGGAATTTATTTATTTTATTTTTTTAAAGACTTTGTTTATTTATTCATGAGACACAGAGAGAGAGGCAGAGACACAGGCAGAGGGAGAAGCAGGCTCCCTATGGGGAGGCCCATCCAGAACTCAATCCCAGGCCCTGGGATCACAGGATCATGACCCGAGCCAAAAGCAGAAGGTCATCCATGAGCCACTCAGGTGCTCCTATAGAGGGACTCTAAAAGAAATGTAAATGGTCTGTATGTTGGTAAATTGAACACCAATAAAAAATAAATTTATTATAAAAAAAGGGCACACAGCAAGTGAATAAAGATTTGTTCAAGAAAATCTATTTAAAAAAAAGAAATGTAAATGGTGAGTTGATTTCTTAATTTCTAAGAATTCTTGACCTCAAATTCTTTAATCTCTTTTTATTTTCTGAAGGACTTTTAAAATTTAAGAAAATTTTTGAACAGCTCTTCTTTTAATGTTATTTTTCCCTTGAACTCTTCGCTCTTTTAAAAGAACATGTACATATGCATGTGTGTATACATGTATTAATTCATATCACGTTAGTTTTCAAAAAGTTTTTCTTCTCTCTTTCCATAACTGCCATCATTTTTATGAGAAAAAAAGCAACTTTAAATGGTGTGTTCCTACTCTCTAGTCAGTTACCTTGCCCAAGTCCTGAAACCTTAACTGAGGGATCCCTGGGTGGCTCAGCGGTTGGGCGGCTGCCTTTGGACCAGGGAATGATCCTGGGGTCCCGGGATTGAGTCCCGGGATCAAGTTCCGGGTTGGGCTCCCTGAGGGAGCCTGCTTCTCTCTCTGCCTGTGTCTCTGCCTCTCTCTCTCTCTCTGTGTGTGTGTGTCTCTCATGAATAAATACAATTCTTAAAAAAAAAAAAAAAGAAACCTTAACTGATTGTTGAATTGAATAATGGCAACTTGCTGGCAGCATGGCAACTGACTGTGCTTAACCCAGAAACAAATTCCAAAGAACAGAAAAACAAAAAACAAAAAAACAAAAAACAAGGAATTTGGATATATGTGGTGATACAGAGAATGAATAATGTACTGCATGCACACACACACACACACACATAAACAAACGCACAAAAAAAAAAACTTCCTTGAGAATTTTATGCCACTTCTCCAAAACAGATATGATGGGCATATGAGGTATAATGCAACAGCTGATGACAAGAATGATATTTAAATATATACATTTTATTACTAAAACAGTAAATTATTAAAGAAATGAAAATTGAAACAACACTAATAACACTAATTATTTTGTCTATCATATGGGGGGGAAGACAAATACTACACAATGCTGGCAAGAGTATGGAGAAAGTAGTGCTCTGATTTTCTGCAATAATGAGTGCTAATTGGTAAAACTTTTTGAAAATTAATTTGAAAATACATCTTGAAGTTCAAATATTGCATAACCTTTGACTCAGCGATACTATGTTTATAAATGTACCATGTGTGTACTAACACGAGTCATACAAAAATGTATGCACAGAAATATTTGCTGAGTGAGTGTTGAGCTTTAGCTCTAGAATCAGACAGACCTGAGTTGCAATTACCACTTCATTACTTTCTTTTTTTAAATATATATATATATTTTAATGGAGTTTGATTTGCCAACATATAGTATGACACCCAGTGCTCCTCCCATCAAGTGCCCCCCTCAGTGCCCATCACCCCATCCCCCCTACCCACCTCCCCTTCCACTGTCCCTTGTTCCTTTCCAGAGTTAGGAGTCTCTCATGTTCTGTCTCCCTCTCTGATATTTCCCACTCATTTTCTCTCCTTTCCCCTTTATTCCCTTTCACCATTTTTTTATATTCCCCAAATGAATGAGACCATATAATGTTTGTCCTTCACTGACTGACTTATTTCACTCAGCATAATACCCTCCAGGTCCATCCACGTCGAAGCAAATGGTGAGTGTTTGTCGTTTCTAATGGCATTACTTTCTAGATATGTGAGCTTAGGCAAGTTACATAGCATGTCTAGATTTCACTGTCCTTTGAGAATTAAATGAAATGATGTCTATAAAGTGTGTAAGAAAGTGTTTGGCACCTCATAAGTACTTGAGAGATGTTTATTAGTCTTTGTAATGAAGATAATATTGTTATAAATATTATGCAGCATCATTTATAATAGTTAAGGTCTCAAAACAAGCCCCTTATTCAACTGGGATATCGGTTAAATAAACTTAGGTTCATTGAATAGAATACAACAGAGTCACTCAAAAGAAGAAGATCAATCTATGTGGAAGTAGAGGCAAGAAATACTTTGAAAAACATAAAGTTTTAGTATTAATAGTATTGTTCCATGTGTGTGAAAAGACACTAATATATTTTGACTAGTCTGTATCAACAGAAAGAGGGAAAAGAATATGAACCAACATATTAATAGTGGTTATCTCTGGGAAGTGGAATAATGAGCTATTTTTATTTTTCTCTATTATATTTTTTGAGATATTTAATTTTTTTTTTATTTAATGTTTTTTAAGGTCATTCTTTATTGTCTGCCAAAGTCAAAAAAATTATCAGAATAAATTAATCCTGCTTTTCTGGCATTAAGGATATAGACCGGAATATGCCATCTAAAAAAAAAAAAAAAAAAAAAAAAGAATATGTCATCTATCTCTATGTATGGAGATATAGATATGTAGATATAGATATAGCTGCATACCATATCTATCTATAGATAGAGATAGATGACATATACTGGTCTATAGATAGATATAGTATATGAATGTATCTTTATATCTCCATACATAGAGATAGATGACATATTCTGGTCTGTAACCTTAATAAAAAAAATAAGATACACATATAAAATATTAATGGTAAGTAGGTATCATGTAGCCTGATATGTTCTTTATTTGAAAGTTAGAGAGAATTATGGAAATTCATTAACACTTTTTGTGGTATCAGTACTTAAAAAAGAAACCCTAGAAATGGAAGGAATCTCAATACTTCTCTGAGTCCAGCATCTCACCAAGAGCACAAATTCACTGAAAGCCAACTCCACTAACTTCATCTGATTTGGGGGATAATAAACTACTAACTCCAAAAATAAAATATTGCTGTTAGAATGTTATTTCTTAGATTGATTAGAATGTGCTTTCTCATAAAATCCCTGCCATCATTTCTATTTTTGTTTCATAAACTGAATGAGGCTCTTTATAAATTTTCTTTAGATGGTAGCTTTTTAAATAGTTTCAGGTTGGATACACATAATTTTTTCATTTAAAAATTTCCCCAATTCTTATTACTTTTCTGTGTATCAGAGGATTTCCAGGCTCATTACCTTCTTGGTGCTCATATCTGAACGTCCTCAGAACCACTTCTCCTTTAGAGTCTGACTCATGCCATTCCAAAGTCAGGATAACCTTTCAAAGGGAATAGTCAGCTGGGTGATCCAGCTGTTTATTAGTCCTAGCAATATCAGGCTTGATGTTCTCTAACTATAAGTATCAAGGCAGACAAAAGTTTCTTCACTATTTTCTAGTTTCAAGCCTATATTTTTATTTTGGAATTTGTATTTTTATGAAATATAATAATTTACAAATTATTTTAACAAGCTTTATATATCCTTTATAAATTTTGCAAATTTTTAAGGTAATCTGGATCCAAATATTCGCCCTCTTAAGTAATGTGGGAAGCTCATTTCAGTACAATTAATGTGTTAGGAACTATGAAATAGCAACACATTGAGAGTCAAGAACAGACCACATTCCTTTCATTTTAACTTAACATCATCATGAAGAGTAAATTAAGGGTTGACTGGATTTTTAAAATTATATATTAACATACATACACACATATGCATACACACACACACACACACACACACATTGAAATGTACTTTGGAGCAAAAAGGGACATTAGTGTAGTGATGACTTGTAGGGCAATGACCAGAACATTAGCCTTATATGGGATCCTAAGTTCTCTTAATAAATAATCAAGCCTAGAATATTGTTGTGAAGTTCCACTTACGAGGCACATAGTGTTCAAATTCAACTTGACATTTGATATTCTATGTCACCACTATGAAAGTTCTTGTATTTTTTGAAAATGCTTCGACAGGGAGTCAGTTTACAATTGAGATGAAGGATTATCAATGTCGCTTGATTTATAAAGATGTAGTGGGAGGAGACATGTAAAATATCAAAACATTTAGTTGGATGTGAGAAGAACTTACCTTGGTGTATTTTCAAAAGTTCTCTTTTATTTTGTACAGCTTTGTCTGCCCTATATCCAAGCTCATCCCTTCTCTAATAATTTTACTTTAAAAAATATGGCAGATGGGATGCCTGGGTGGCTGAGCGGTTGAGCCACTGCCTTTGGCTCAGGTCGTGATCCCTGGGTCCTGGGATCGAGTCCCACATCGGGCTCCCTGTGTGGAGCCTGCTTCTCCCTCTCCCTGTGTCTTTGCCTCTCTGTGTGTGTGTCTCTCATGAATAAATAAATAAAATATTTTTAAAAATATGACAGAGAAGTTTTAAGATTTGGGGTTTGACAAGGGGTGAAGCCATTAATGCAGGGAGGTGCTGTCAAAACTCAGCTGACAAGCGGCCCTGGGACACTAATCTTTCCCACTAGGTCCTTGTATTGATCCAAATTTTTTTGAAAATTTATCCTCTAAGATTATTTCTTTATTGGATAGTTTGTCTGTTTAAGAGACAGGCAGAGAAGCAGGGAGCAGAAGAGGGAGACACAGGCTCCTCAAGCACACTCTGCCCCAAGCGCAGAGCCTGCCAGGGGCGGGATCTCAGGATGCTGAGACCATGACCTGAGCCACAACCGAGTCAGATGCTAAGTGACTGAGCCGCAGGCGTCAAGCCCCGTGTTCCTGCTGTGGGCACTCCTGCCCCCCCACCCCCCGCCCCCCGTAGCCACTGAGAGCTCGGGCTTTGGTCTGCGCTCCAACTGCCAGGTGGTCTGGAGGCTACAGTGCAGGCTGCACGTCCCCTCTGTCCCACCTCAGGCTGAAAGGGCCTCAGCCCTGAGAAAGAATCGGATCTTCCCGACCACCCCCAGCCGGAGGGAGCTGCTGGAGCAGCAGGTAGAAGAACTGGTGCCCGCCTTGCTGTGCTTGGACGACCTTTCCATTGTTCAATTTATGGAAACCTATCCTGAATTTGGCACCACCGAAGAGATCCTGGACCTGCTGTTTGCAAAGTGAGCACCCTGACCCTCCACAGCCCAGGGGGATGGGCCACCTACTGGTTGGGAGTCTTGGGAATGTTCCTGAACTTCCCGGCCCCTGGGGCTGCTCCTCTGACTGGAGTTGAGTCACACAGGGCCTTGTTGGGTCCTGTAGGGAAGCCCCTGGGGCCAGGCCTGTGGCAGGTCGGCTAGAGGGGCTGTGATTGTGCTCAGCAGTCGTCGTTCTCTCCCCATGACGAAGCCTGTGCCGCGTCCCCACCGTCACCAGGGTTTGAGCTGGCCTGTTTTCCCATGGAAAAGGAGGTTTGAGAGTCCATCTGGGGTCTGTGTCCTGGGGCAACCGGAGTAGGGGACCCCGGGGACACCGGGGCACCCTGGCCCACTCGGATGTCGGCCATGGGCCTGGCCGGAGCCCTTTCATTCCTCAAGCATTCAGGAGGACCCAGCAGGTGCAGGCGCTTCTCCAGGGGCTGCCTGTGGCCCCACACACAGAGCGGATGGCCCCCCAGGGCTCCGGGCTAGTCAAGGGTCAGAGGGTGACAGCAGCTATGAGGAGAGGTCGGGTCCACAGGAACTTTCATGTGATGCCCCCCTGCCCTCCTCTAGATATGGATGCAACAAATATCTGAATGATGACATCGTGGGATCCGTGGAGCAGTGCAAAGTGTGAGTGAGCTCTGGCTCATGCAGGAGGGCCTTCCTCTCCAAGAGGGCAGCGAGGGGGCTGTGGCCTGGAGGGGCTGCTGGACCCTCACCCCACACATCTGCAATTCCTGTGACAAGGTAAAGGTCTAATGGGTCCTTTGAGAAAAGAGGAAAAGAGAGCTGTGGATGGGGTGCGGGCTTTGTGGGAGCCCTAATGAAGTCCTTCTCCATGCCTGCCCCTTTCAAAGTCCTCTGTCTCCCCCCACCTGGGACCCAGAGCAGAGGGTGTGGGGAGCATCGCACTCACCAATCTGGTGGCACCTGGACCCAGGTGCACAGCAGGTGCTCAGGAGAGCCAGTGAGTGCTCACGGACCAGACGGCCCCCGCCCCGGGGGAGATTACAGTCAGTGGAAGGACAACCCCTGGGGGCCCCTCGTGAGTGAGGCAGCGCTGAGCCACAGGAGGGAAGGCGGCAGTACCGGGCAGCTCCTGGCAAGGCCTGGCAAGACACAGAGCCCAAACCCTCCCCACTCGGACATTTCCAGAGCGACAGTGTGTGCAGTGAGGGCAATGACAGGCCAGACACCCCCCTTCCCCGGACGCCTGCCAGTGGATTCAAGGGGCAAGTGGGCAGGGAGCCAGGCTGAGGAGGGAGTCATGCTTCCCCAGGGAAGACAGTGATGGTCACACCACTAGTCATGGGCTCCCATGCACAGAGGCTTCGTGCCAGCCCCTCCTCAGTGAGCAGGCCTGTGGCAGGCAGGACAAGGAGCAGCACTGGCCTCCGACAGCCCTGAGCGGAAGGCCTGGGGCCCCATTCCTGCAGGGCTTCCCCGGGACACCTTGGTGTGAGGGAGCCCTGTCTTCTGATGCCTCTGCCCACCTGTCCCTCCCCAGGGCCATCTCCTTCATCCTGGACATCTGGCTGGAGTACTATCAGGAGGATTTTCATCAGCCACCAGAATTTCTCTTCCTGAGGAAGCTTCTGGCATTCATGGGGCTCAACATGCCAGGCTCAGACCTGGAAAACTGGGCCCAGCGTTACCTGGAATGATTCAGCTACCTGGAGCTCGTGGAATTAGACGATGAGGATGAGGAGGACTGGGGGTGGCCAAGCTTGGGACAGGGTGGGCCACACAGACCCAACCTCCATGCAGGTGGGCCGGGAGCAGTGGGTAGGCTCACACCCCATTCCCACGGGCTTCAGTCTGGGGAGACCTCCCAGGGCTCTTGTACTCACACACGTTGAGCAGTGGGAAGAGTGTCCTTGATTTGTGAGGGACGTGGAAAGTCCGTCCTGGTGATGATACTTTGTCTTCTTGGGGCTACAGCTTCGGCCCCGGAGCAACACCCTAACCCACCTCAGGAGCCCACCCCAGCTCCGACTGTGGGGCCTGTGGCACCTTCAGGGCCTGAGGTGACCGAGCCGGTCCTGGCTGCTGGAGGTGAGGGCTTGGCCCAAGCTGAGATGCTGGCTACTGAGTCCAAGTCAATGCACATGGTTTTGGCACCTATGATTCCCCACCCTGATGAGGAGCCACCTGCACCCTTGGTCACCCGGTGGAAGAGTAGGCCCTGGAGCCTGCAGTCGGGGTCCCCAAAGTGCCAGGGCCACCACCTGCCTCTGGAGCAACTGGCTTCGACCCCTGAACAACCCCCTGAACCACCTCAGGAGCCACCCCAGCTCCTACCACGGGGCTCGTGATGGCTGCAGCCCAATGGAGGCTTCCCTCCTCGTCATTGTGCTGTTTCCATATTTTGTTTTTCTTTAACCTCTATAATGGCTTATGAATTTTATTTGTAATAAAAGAGGGATCCCTAGGTGGCGCAGGGATCCCTAGGTGGCGCAGCGGTTTGGCGCCTGCCTTTGGCCCAGGGCGTGATCCTGGAGAGTCAGGATCGAGTCCCACGTCGGGCTCCCGGTGCATGGAGCCTGCTTCTCCCTCTGCCTGTGTCTCTGCCTCTCTCTCTCTCTGTGTGTGACTATCATAAATGAATAATAATAAAAAAAATTTAAAAAAAAAGATAAGTTAACGGCAGAAAATTTACTCTGATGCTTTTAAATTATACATCGTGGTACTTTAGGTCCATTCACAGTGTCACAGGCCCTGGAGCCCAGGGCACTGGGAGACACAGCTCAAGATCCGGCGCCCCCCCCAGGACAGGCAGAGGCCGGGAGGGTACAGGAAAGCAAGGACGCTCCTACCACTGGGCTGCCCCGAGCTGGGCCGATCGGCGCCCCCCACCCCCAGAGCATCCAGGCCCCTGTGGCCTGGGAGCTGCGGTAGTTACTGCGGGAGCTGACTCCAGGGCTGGACAGCTGGCCGCCACCAGTGTGGCTGTTCCTCCTCGTGTCACCCTGTGCCTGGGACTGGGCAGGGGCCTCACTGGATAAACAGCACCCACTGAGCCAGGCACCTGGCAGGGGGCGGGGCAGCTCCCTCAGCAGCACACACCTGAGAATCAGCACAGCAGGCCCCTACCCCAGAAGACCAGCTGGAAGGACAGGGGAAACCAAGTTATTGACCAAGCAGCACTGGAAAGTTCTAGGGGAAGTTGAGGGATTTACAGTATATAGAATCAGAGGATACTCCCCCTTGTTTTTTCTTTTCTGTTTGTTTCTGTTGTTTCCCAACCCCCTTTTTTAATTCTTTTTTATTTCTTCTTTTTTTCTCTTTTGCTCCTTTTTCCAGTATAACTTGTTTTTGTCCACTCCACACTGAGCAAAATGACTAGAAGGAACAATTCACCTCAAAAGAAAGAATCAGAAACAGTCCTCTCTCCCACAGAGTTACAAAATCTGGATTAAATTCAATGTCAGAAAGCCAACTCAGAAGCACTATTATACAGCTACTGGTGGCTCTAGAAAAAAGCATAAAAGACTCAAGAGACTTCATGACTGCAGAATTTAGATCTAATCAGGCAGAAATTAAAAATCAATTGAATGAGATGCAATCCAAACTAGAAATCCTAACGACGAGGGTGAACGAGGTGGAAGAACGAATGAGTGACATAGAAGACAAATTGATGGCAAAGAGGGAAACTGAAGAAAAAAGAGACAAACAATTAAAAGGCCATGAGGATAGATTAAGGGAAATAAACGACAGCCTGAGGAAGAAAAACCTACATTTAATTGGGGTTCCCGAGGGTGCCGAAAGGGCCAGAGGGCCAGAATATGTATTTGAACAAATCCTAGCTGAAAACTTTCCTAATCTGGGAAGGGAAACAGGCATTCAGATCCAGGAAATAGAGAGATCCCCCCCTAAAATCAATAAAAACCGTTCAACACCCCAACATCTAATAGTGAAGCTTGCGAATTCCAAAGATAAAGAGAAGATCCTTAAAGCAGCAAGAGACAAGAAATCCCTGACTTTTATGGGGAGGAGTATTAGGGTAACAGCAGACCTCTCCACAGAGACCTGGCAGGCCAGAAAGGGCTGGCAGGATATATTCAGGGTCCTGAATGAAAAGAACATGCAACCAAGAATACTTTATCCAGCAAGGCTCTCATTCAAAATGGAAGGAGAGATAAAGAGCTTCCAAGACAGGCAGCAACTGAAAGAATATGTGACCTCCAAACCAGCTCTGCAAGAAATTTTAAGGGGGACTCTTAAAATTCCCCTTTAAGAAGAAGTTCAGTGGAACAATCCACAAAAACAAGGACTGAATAGATATCATGATGACACTAAACTCATATCTGTCAATAGTAACTCTGAACGTGAACGGGCTTAATAACCCCATCCAAAGGTGCAGGGTTTCAGACTGGATAAAAAAGCAGGACCCATCTATTTGCTGTCTACAAGAGACTCATTTTAGACAGAAGGACACCTACAGCCTGAAAATAAAAGGTTGGAGAACCATTTACCATTCAAATGGTCCTCAAAAGAAAGCAGGGGTAGCCATCCTCATATCAGACAAACTAAAATTTACCCCGAAGACTGTAGTGAGAGATGAAGAGGGACACTATATCATACTTAAAGGATCTATCCAACAAGAGGACTTAACAACCCTCAATATATATGCCCCAAATGTGGGAGCTCCCAAATACTTAATTAATAACCAAAGTGAAGAAATACTTAGATAATAATACACTTATACTTGGTGACTTCAATGTAGCTCTTTCTATACTCAATAGGTCTTCTAAGCACATCTCCAAAGAAATGAGAGCTTTAAATGAAACACTGGACCAGATGGATTTCACAGATATTCACAGAACTTTACATCCAAACTCAACTGAATACACATTCTTCTCAAGTGCACATGGAACTTTCTCCAGAATAGACCACATACTGGGTCACAAATCGGGTCTGAACCGATACCAAAAGATTGGGATTGTCCCCTGCATATTCTCAGACCATAATGCCTTGAAATTAGAACTAAATCACAACAAGAAGTTTGGAAGGACCTCAAACACGTGGAGGTTAAGGACCATCCTGCTAAAAGATGAAAGGGTCAACCAGGAAATTAAGGAAGAATTAAAAAGATTCATGGAAACTAATGAGAATGAAGATACAACCATTCAAAATCTTTGCGACGCAGCAAAAGCAGTCCTAAGGGGGAAATACATTGCGATACAAGCATCCATTCAAAAACTGGAAAGAACTCAAATACAAAAGCTAACCTTACACATAAAGGAGCTAGAGAAAAAACAGCAGATAGATCCTACACCCAGCAGAAGAGAGTTAATTAAGATTCGAGCAAAACTCAATGAAATTGAGACCAGAAGAACTGTGGAACAGATCAACAGAACCAGGAGTTGGTTCTTTGAAAGAATTAATAAGATAGATAAACCATTAGCCAGCCTTATTAAAAAGAAGAGAGAAAAGACTCAAATTAATAAAATCATGAATGAGAAAGGAGAGATCACTACCAACACCAAGGAAATACAAACGATTTTAAAAACATATTATGAACAGCTATACGCCAATAAATTAGGCAATCTAGAAGAAATGGACGCATTCCTGGAAAGCCACAAACTACCAAAACTGGAACAGGAAGAAATAGAAAACCTGAACAGGCCAATAACCAGGGAGGAAATTGAAGCAGTCATCAAAAACCTCCCAAGACACAAAAGTCCAGGGCCAGATGGCTTCCCAGGGGAATTCTATCAAACGTTTAAAGAAGAAACCATACCTATTCTACTAAAGCTGTTTGGAAAGATAGAAAGAGATGGAGTACTTCCAAATTCGTTCTATGAGGCCAGCATCACCTTAATTCCAAAACCGGACAAAGACTCCACCAAAAAGGAGAATTACAGACCAATATCCCTGATGAACATGGATGCAAAAATTCTCAACAAGATACGAGCCAATAGGATCCAACAGTACATTAAGAAAATTATTCACCAAGACCAAGTAGGATTTATCCCGGGGACGCAAGGCTGGTTCAACACTCGTAAAACAATCAATGTGATTCATCATATCAGCAAGAGAAAAACCAAGAACCATATGATCCTCTCATTAGATGCAGAGAAAGCATTTGACAAAATACAGCATCCATTCCTGATCAAAACTCTTCAGAGTGTAGGGATAGAAGGAACTTTCCTCGACACCTTAAAAGCCATCTACGAAAAGCCCACAGCAAATATCATTCTCAATGGGGAAGCAATGGGAGCCTTTCCCCTAAGATCAGGAACAAGACAGGGATGTCCACTCTCACCACTGCTATTCAACATAGTATTGGAAGTCCTAGCCTCAGCAATCAGGCAACAAAAAGACATTAAAGGCATTCAAATTGGCAAAAAAGAAGTGAAACTCTCCCTCTTCGCTGATGACATGATACTCTACATAGAAAACCCAAAAGCCTCCACCCCAAGATTGCTAGAACTCATACAGCAATTTGGTAGCATGGCAGGATACAAAATCAATGCCCAGAAATCAATGGCATTTCTATACACTAACAATGAGACTGAAGAAAGAGAAATTAAGGAGTCAATCCCATTTACAATTGTACCCAAAAGCATGAGATACCTAGGAATAAACCTAACCAAAGAGGTAAAGGATCTATACCCTAAAAACTATAGAACACTTCTGAAAGAAATTGAGGAAGACACAAAGAGATGGAAAAATATTCCATGCTCATGGATTGGCAGAATTAATATTGTGAAAATGTCAATGTTACCCGGGGCAATTTACACGTTTAATGCAATCCCTATCAAAATACCATGGACTTTCTTCAGAGAGTTGGAACAAATTATTTTAAGATTTGTGTGGAAGCAGAAAGGACCCTGAATAGCCAGGGGAATTTTAAAAAAGAAAACCGTATCTTGGGGCATCACAATGCCAGATTTCAGGTTGTACTACAAAGCTGAGGTCATCAAGACAGTGTGGTACTGGCACAGAAACAGACACATAGATCAATGGAACAGAATAGAGAACCCAGAAGTGGACCCTGAACTTTATGGTCAACTAATATTCAATAAAGGAGGAAAGACTATCCACTGGAAGAAAGACAGTCTCTTCAGTAAATGGTGCTGGGAAAATTGGACATCCACATGCAGAAGAATGAAACTAGACCACTCTCTTTCACCATACACAAAGATAAACTCAAAATGGATGAAAGATCTAAATGTGAGACAAGAATCCATCAAAATCCTAGAGGAGAACACAGGCAACACCCTTTTTGAACTCGGCCACAGTAACTTCTTGCAAGATACATCCATGAAGGCAAAAGAAACAAAAGCAAAAATGAACTATTGGGACTTCATCAAGATAAGAAGCTTTTGCACAGCAAAGGATACAGTCAACAAAACTCAAAGACAACCTACAGAATGGGAGAAGATATTTGCAAATGACGTATCAGATAAAGGGCTAGTTTCCAAGATCTATAAAGAACTTCTTAAACTCAACACCAAAGAAACAAACAATCCAATCATGAAATGGGCAAAAGACATGAAGAGAAATCTCACAGAGGAAGACATAGACATGGCCAACATGCACATGAGAAAATGCTCTGCATCACTTACCATCAGGGAAATACAAATCAAAACCACGATGAGATACCACCTCACACCAGTGAGAATGGGGAACATTAACAAGGCAGGAAACCACAAATGTTGGAGAGGATGTGGAGAAAAGGGAACCCTCTTACACTGCTGGTGGGAATGATCATTTCAGTAGATGCAGAAAAAGCATTTAACAAAGTACAACATCCATTCATGGTAAAAACCCACAGCAAAGTAGATTTTGGGGGAACATAACTAACAATAAAACCCATATATGAAAAACCCACAGCTAATATCATCCTCAATGGAGAAAAACTGAAAGATTTTCCTCTATGGTCAGGAAAAAGACAAGGATGTCCACCACTCTCAGTACTGTTAATTAACATAGTAGTAGAAGTCCTCACCAGAGCAATCAGACAACAAAAAGAAACAAAAGACATCCAAACCAGCAAGGTTGTCAAAGATGTCAAATTTTCAGTATTTGCAGATGTCATGATACTATATATAGAAAACTGAAAAGACTCCACCAGAAAATTACTAGAACTGATAAATTTAGTAGATCAAAGGATAGAAAATTAACATTGAGAAATCTGTGCATTTCTATGCACCAATAATGTTGCATCAAAAAGAGAAATTAAAAGCTCAATCCCATTTACAATTGAACCAAAAAACCCCAATATGATATCTAAGAAGAAACCTAATGAAAGAGTTAAAAGAACTGTACTCTGAAAACTATAAGCAATGTTGAAAGAAACTGAAGAGGACACAAACAAATGGAAAGACATTCTATGCTTAGGGATAGGAAGAACAGATATTTTTTAAATGCCTGCACTACCCAAAGCAATCTACACATTTAAGGCAATCCCTATCAAAATATCACCAGCATTTTTCACAGAGCTAGAATAAACAATCCTAAAATTTGTGTAGAACCAGAAAAGAGCCTCAATAGCTAAAACAATCTTGGAAAAGAAAGTAAAGCTGGAAGCATCACAATTCTAGACTTCAAGGCATATTACAAAGTGCAGTGGTCAAAACAGAATGGTTGTGACACAAAAATGGACACATAAGTCAGTGGAACAGAGTAGAAAACCCACAAACAAATGCACAACTAAATGTTCAATTAATCTTTGACAAAGCAGGAAACAATATCCAATGGGAAAAAGACAGTTTTTTCAACAAATGGTGTTGGGAAAACTGGGCAGAAATGTGCAAACGAATGAAACTGGACCACTTTCTTATACCATACACAAAAATAAACACAAAATGGATGAAAGACCTAAATCTGAGACAGGAAACCATTAAAATCCTAGAGGAGAACACAGGTAGTAACCTGTTTGACCTTGGCCACAGCAAGTTCTTTATAGATAAGTCTCCTGATGCAAGGGAAATAAAAGCAAAAATTAACTGCTGGAATTTAATTCAAAATAAAAACCTTCTGTGTAGTGTAGGAATCAATCAACAAAACTAAAAAACAAGCACATGAGGAAATGCTCCGCATCACTTGCCATCAGGGAAATACAAATCAAAACCACAATAAGACACCACCTCACACCAGTGAGAATGGGGAAAATAAACAAAGCAGGAAACCACAAATGTTGGAGAGGATGTGGATAAAGGGGGACCCTCCTGCACTATTGGTGGGAATGTGAACTGGTGCAGCCACTCTGGAAAACTGTGTGGAGGTTCCTCAAAGAGTTAAAAATAGATCTGCCCTATGACCCAGCAATTGCATTGCTGGGAATTTACCCCAAAGATACAGATGCAGTGAAACGCCGGGACACCTGCACCCCAATGTTTATAGCGGCAATGTCCACAACAGCCAAACTGTGGAAGGAGCCTCGGTGTCCATCGAAAGATGAATGGATAAAAAAGATGTGGTCTCTGTATACAATGGAATATTACCATTGTAATATTGCCATTAGAAATGAGAAATACCCACCATTTGCTTTGATGTGGATGGAACTGGAGGGTATTATGCTGAGTGAAATAAGTCAACCAGAGAAGGACAAATATTATATGGTCTATTCATTTGGGGAATATAAAAAATAGTGAAAGGGAATAAAGGGGAAAGGAGAAAAAATGAGTGGGAAATATCAGAAAGGGAGACAGAACATGAGAGACTCCTAACTCTGGGAAACGAACTACGGGTGGTAGAAGGGGAGGTGGGCAGGAGGTGAGGGTGACCGAGTGACGGGCACTGAGGTGGGTGGGAGTGACCGAGTGATGGGCACTGAAGTGGGCACTTGACAGGATGAGCACTGGGTGTAATTCTATATGTTGGCAAATTGAACACCAATAAAAAATAAATTTATAAAAAAGAAGATTAAAACACACACACACACACACACAAACAGTACAGGGGTGCCTGGGTGGCTCAGTTGTTAAGTGTCTGCCTTTGGCTCAGGTCATGATCCTGGAGTCCTGGGATTGAGTCCAACATCAGGTTCTCTGCTCAGCAGAGAGTCTGCTTCTCCCTCTCCCTCTGTGCTCTCTCTTGTTCTCTTGCACGCTCTCTCTCAAACGAATAAATGTATAAAATATTTTTAAAAACCTAAACTACAGAATGGGAGAAGATATTTGCCTGACATATCTGATAAAGTGTTAATACACAAAATATATAAAAAAGTCATGAAACTTGGAGAGACATAAGATGGTGGAGTAGTAGGGTGACCCTCAGCTTTCCTCCTCCCTCAAACACAGCTAGCTAACTATCAAATCATTCTGAACACCCAAGACATTGATTGGAAGTCTTAGAGAACATAGCTGCATGTCTACAAACTAGAAAAATGATGTGTGGAAGGTAAGAACTCTAGAGCTGATTCTTGGGAGAAAAGAATCATGAGTGCTGCTCAGGGGAGGGAGTAGCCAGAGAGAAGGAGAGAGAGAAAAATCACTGAAAAAAAAAAGGGTGAGGTTTACAATACCACCAGTTTTCTATATACAGCTGAGTGCAGAGTCTGAAGCTTCAGAAGTCCAAGACATTGCTAGGTTTGCACCTGGGGAATTGAGTGGTGCTCCAGTGGAAGACCAGGGCAGAGCCCCAGCACTGGGCATTCTGAGGTTCCCCACAGCCACAGGGAAGAAGTGGTTCCCCACTTGGAGTGCATATGCCAGTGGTAATATGGCCTCTCCATGGACAAAGGATCCTGTAGGCTCATTGAGCTGCCCAGCTCACTGGTATAGGAACAAAGATGCCAGCTGAAGGCAGCAATCTCCAGTGCAGACTGTGTGTTGTGACTTAGCATAAACCGAGAACTGCTGCACAGTCCCACCACTGTCTTCAGGGACAAGCTGGAACTGGTCACCGCACAGGGAGACCCTTCCCCAGAGGATCAGTGCCGGTCCAACCAGTGGGGGTACCTGAAGTGTGGGGTTTTCAAATACAGCTGTGCCTGAGATAAATCCACGAGACTCTTAACTGAAGGAAACAAACTGAGGGTCGCTGGAGGGGAGGGAGGTGGGGGATGGAGTAACTAGGTGATAGGCATTAAGAAGGGCAAGTGATGTGCTGAGCATTGGGTGTTATACACAACTGATGAATTACAGAGCTCTACATCTGGAATGATTATGTTGGCCAACCGAATTTAAATGATTAAACAAAACAAAACAGGAGAGCTGTGCCATTTGGCAGGCAAACAGTTCAGACACAGGGTGAAGGCAGGAATCTGACAGAAGTCATAGAAAGAGGAGGGGTCATTGTCTGCACATTGTGAAGGCTTACTGAAGAAGGGTAGCTTGCATTTCCTGCTCCTAAGCAGAGAGGATGGGGCAAGGCCATGCTCTTCTAGTGCCCGTCAGCCTGATCCACCTCAGTGAGCTAAACACTGCCACCAAGTGGAGAACAGAGCAGGTGCACCGAGCTCCGCCCCCTGCACCTTGCAGGCACATCCCCACTAGGGCAACTCCACCTGAGAATCAGGGGCAGGCCTTTCCCCCAACCCCTAGAACACCAGCACAAGCCTACTGATCACAGAATGCTGCAAAGCTTCAGCTCTATGGGAAACAGAATCAAGCATCCATTAGGTTTTTATTTTATTTTATTATTTTATTTTTTTTTCCATTAGGTTTTTAAATTTTTGTTTCTTTTTGTTTTTTGGTTTTCTCTCTTTTTTTTTTCTTTTTTTTTTGGATACAGAAAGAACAATTCATTTTTCAAAAATTTTTTCTTTTCCTTTTCTTTCTTCCTACCTTTTATTCTATCAAGCTTTTTGTAACAAGAAGACCAAAACACACCTAGGATCTAGCTTCCTTCATGTATTTCATTATATTTTATCTTAAAATTTTTTTGATTTTTAAAATTTTTATTTTATTTTGCTTTTTTCCCTCCATCCAAAATGGCAAGACAGAATAATTCACCCAAAAGAAAGACAAAGAGCAGGAAGAAATGACAGCCAAGGATTTAATTAATAAGATGTCTGAATTAGAATTTAAAACAACAATTGTAATGGTACTAGCTGGGCTTGGGGAAAAAAAGCATAGAAGACACTAGAGAATCACTTCCTGCACAGATAAAAGGACTAAAATCTGCTCAGGCTAAAATTAAAAATGCTATAAGTGAAATGCAGACCTAGATGGACAAAGCAGAGGAATGAATCAGTGTATAGAAGATAAAATTATGGAAAATAATGAAGCTGCAAAGAAGAGAGAAACAAAGGTAATGGGTCTTGAAAGTTGACTTAGGAAACTCAGTAACTTATTAAAATGGAGTATCATAGGAGTCCCAGAGATTAAAAGAGAGATAAAGGGCAGAAGGCCTATCTGAGCCACTTATAGCTGGAAGCAAATTATAGCTGGAAACTTAGCTAGTCTAGGGGAGGTACAGGCGTCAATACCTAGAAGCACAGAGAAACTCCCATTAAATTTAACAAAAGCCACATATCACCAAGACATATCATAGTCAAATTCACAAAATACACAGACAGGAAAGAATCCTGAAAGGAGCAAGGGGAAAAAAGTCCTTAACTGACAAGAGAAGACAAGTGGGTTTGCAGCACATCTGCCCACAGAAACTTGGGAGGACAGAAACAAGTGGCAGGATATATTCAGTGTGCTGAATGGGAAGAACACACAGCCAGGCCACTTTGCCCTGGAAAGCTGTCATTTAGAATAGAAGGAGAGATAAAGAGTTTCCCAAACAAAAACTAAGGGAGTTCATGACCACTAAATCAGCCCCACAAGAGATATTAGAGGGGGACTCTTTCAGTGAGAAAGAAAGGCCAAAAGCAACAAAGACTAGAAGACTAGAAAGGGGGCAGAGAACATCACCAGAAACACCAGCTTTACAGGTAATACAATGTCACCAAACTCCTATCTATCAATAATCACTTAGAATATAAATGGACTAAATGCTTCAATCAAGACATAAAGTATCAAAATGTATTTTTAAAAAAGACCTATTCATATGCTGCCTACAAGAGACTCATTTTAGACCTAAAGATACCTGCAGATTGAAGGTGGAGGGAAGGAGAACCATCTACCATGTTAATGGTTGTCAAAGAAAGCTGGAGTAACCATACTTTTATCACACACACTAGATTTTATTTTATTTATTTTATTTTTTAAAAGATTTTATTTATTTATTCATGAGACACGGGGGGGGGGGTGTTGGCAGAGACACAGGCAGAGGGAGAAGCAGGCTTCATGCAGGGAGCCCGAGGTGGGACTCGATTCTGGGTCTCCAGGATCATGCCCTGGGCTGAAGGTGGCGCTAAACCCCGGAGCCACCTGGGCTGCCCCACAAACTAGATTTTAAACCAAAGACTGTAACAAGAATGAAGAGGGGGAGGATCCCTGGGTGGCGCAGCGGTTTGGCGCCTGCCTTTGGCCCAGGGTGCGATCCTGGAGACCCAGGATCGAGTCCCATGTCGGGCTTCCGGTGCATGGAGCCTGCTTCTCCCTCTGCCTGTGTCTCTGCCTCTCTCTCTCTCTCTCTGTGTGTGTGTGACTATCATAAATAAATAAAAATTAAAAAAAAAAAAGAATGAAGAGGGGGACTATATCACAACTAAGGAATCTATCCATCAAGAAGATCTAACAATTGTAAATAATTTTGCTCCCAACTTGTGATCACCCAAATATATAAATCAATTAATAAAAAACATAAAGAAACTCATGGATACAATAATAGTAGGGTACTTTAACACCTCACTTACACCAATGGACAAATCATCTAAGTAGAAAATCAACAAGGAAACAATGGCTTTGAATGACACACTGGGCCAGATGGATGAACTTAACAGAACATTCCATCCTAAAACCACAAAATATACATTCTCTTCAAGTGCTTATAGAACATCCTGCAGATAGATCACACATTAGCACACAGAACAAACCTCAACAAATTCAAGATCGAAATCATACCATGCATACTTTTTGACCAACTCTATGAAACTAAAAGTCATACATAAGAAAAAACCCGGAAAGACAACATGGAGGTTAAACAATATACTATTAAACAATTAATGGGTCAACCAGGAAATCAAAGAAATAAAAGTGTACATAAAAACGAATGAAAAAGGGTACCTGAGTGGCTCAGTTGATTAAGCATCTGCCTTCAGCTTGGGTCATGATCTCAGGGTCCTGCAATGGAGCCCCCCAGTTGGGCTTCCTGCTCACTGAGAAGTCTGCTTCTCCCTCTGCCTCTGACTCCCCACTTGTGCTTGCTCTTGCTCTCTCAAATAAATAAAAATCTTAAAAAAATAATAAGATACCTAAGAAAAAATAGAAGTGATAAACCTGTATTTTGAAAACTACAAAACCTGATCAAAGACATTTAAGATGACACAAAGTAATGGAAAAACATTCCATGCTCATGGAATGGAAGAACAAATATTGTTAAAATGTCCATACTATCCAAAGCAATCTACATATTTGAGACAGTGCCTATCAAAATAGCATTTTTCACAGAGCTGGGACAAATAACTCTAAAATTTGTATGGAATCACAACAGATCCTGAATAGCCAAAGCAATCTTCAAAAAGAAAAGCAAAGCTGGAAGTATCACAATTCTGGAATTCAAGTTATATTTCAATGCTGTAGCCATCAAAACAGTACAGTACTGGTACAAAACCAGAAACATAGATCAATGAAAATAATAGAAAACTCAGAAATGAACCCACAATGATCATATCAAGTAATCTTTGACAAAGCAAGAGTATCCAATGGGGAAAAGACAGTCTCTTCAACAAATGGTGTTGGAAAAAATGGACAGCTACATGCAAAAGAATGAAACTGGACCATTTTCTTACACCATATACAAAATAAATTCATAATGAAGTAAAGACCTGAAACCATTAAAATCCTAGAGGAGAACCCAGGCAGTAACTTCTTTGATCAGCTACAGCAGCTTCTTTCTAGATATGTCTCTTTAGGCTAGTCCCAAAAATGAACTATTTGAACTACATCAAAATAAAAGACTTCTGCACAGCAAAGGAAATAACAAGAAAACTAAAAGGCAACCCCTGGAATGGGAGAAGATCACATATCTGATAAAGGGCTGGTATTCAAAATATATAAGGAACTTATAACATGCAACATAAACATAAAACAAAAATAGAACATAAAATCCAATTAAAAAATGGGCAGGAGATATGGAATAGACATCTTTCCAAAGAAGAAATCTAGATGATCAACAGACACAGGAAAAGATGCTCAGCATCACTTACCATCAGGAAAATGCAAAGCAAAAAAAATAAAAAATAAAAAGGAAAAAAAAAGGAAAATGCAAAGCAAAACTACAATGAAATATCACATCACACCTGTCAGAATGACTAAAATTAACAGCACAAGAAAATAAC
This sequence comes from Canis lupus dingo, assembly GCF_003254725.2. Lineage (NCBI taxonomy): Eukaryota > Metazoa > Chordata > Mammalia > Carnivora > Canidae > Canis > Canis lupus. The sequence continues at coordinate 14,809,950 of NC_064258.1, read as the reverse complement.
AGGTGTTGGCAAGGATGTGGAGAAAGGAGAAACCTCTTACACTGTTGGTGAGAATGCAAACTGGTACAGCCACTTTGGAAAACAGTATCGAGTTTCCCAAAAAAGTTAAAAATAGAACTGACCTATTATTTAGTAATCACACTACCGGGTATTTACCCAAAAGATTACAAGAATACTAATTCAAAGTGATGCATGCACCCCTATACTTATAGCGGCTTTATTTACAATAGCCAAGATATGGAAGCTGTCCAAGTGTTCATCAATTGATGAATGGGTAAAGAAGAGGTGGTATATTACCAGTGAAATATTACTCAGCCATAAAAAAGAATGAAATCGTGCCATTTGTAATGACATGGATGGAGGTAAAGAGTATAAAGGTCAGTGAAATAAATCAGAGAAAGAAATGTCATATGATTTCATTCATCTGTGGAATTTAAGAAACAAAACAAGCAAATGGAAAAGAGAGAGAGAGAAAGCAAGAAACAGACTCTTAACTATAGAGAACAACTGATGGTTACCAGAAGGGAGGGGGTTGGGGGGATGGGTGAAACAGATGTAGGGATTAAGGAGTCCACTTATGATGAGCATAGGGGGTGTACAGAAGTGTTGAATCATATTTTACACCTGAAACTGATGTAACATTTATGTTAACTAAGTGGAATAAAAACAAAAACTTTAATTAAAAAAATAAAGCCAGTAGGTGATTGTAATGAGCAGTCATGGGTGAGAACCACTGAGAGAAATCATCCTTTGGATCATGTCTTCAGTGGACTGAGATGAATAGTGTCCCAGCATGGTGGGAGCAGTGGCACCTTCTGTCACTCACAGAAAGAGACTTCTAGCCAGAACCATGTATTTATTGATACCTTCCTCTCCCTCACTCCCCCTAACACCTCAGCTGATGCACGTTAGCATAGGCCCACTTCCCCCACCCCAGGCTCCAATGCACGTTATCCATGCTGCCAAATACTACAGATACAGATCTCCTCAAAATTCATCTAGAATCTTAAGATTTCCCTTGTAGAATCCATACTCTTCCACTTCTACTTTGCATCTAGAGCAATCACTTTGGGCTATTTGGGCACAAGTATCACTCGTATTCTCACTTCTTGTATTGCTTTTGAAGCATGTCACCTATACATGTCTTCATTCTCTAAAGGCCCTGGATCTTCTCAAAGACAGGGAGCCAATACTGATTGAGTCTCATCCTCACCCAGTGAGACTGGGCACACAATAGACACATCTTGCTGAATGAGTAAATAAATAGACAACTTTATATACTCATCAAGAAACTAATAGACATGAAGGAAAACACAAACCAAACCAAAACAAAACAAAAAACCCACACAGAACCACATTTAATCCACAAATGGAGATGGCTGGGCTCTTGCAGAAGCTCAATGAAGCATCTTCTCCAGGAAGAGAACAAAGAAGACAGGGGATGGGGGTCTGACTCTGGCCCCATTTCTGATGGCTGATCTGCAATTTTTACTCCCATTAGCAATTGGAACACCCATATAAGTTATCGTCTCTTTGCATAGGTGTGCTTGTATGTATTTCTTCATTTCAATAGCGATGTCTTTAAGACCTACAAAAAAATAAAATAAAATAAAAAAGACTGCCTTTCTCCTCCTCCTTTCTTATACACCAGGTTTGACCCACCCAGGCTGGACTAGAGTAAGATGTAAGCCAGGCCATACTTGTGTGTGTCATCCAACACAACTGTCTCTGGCAGAGACAATGGGCTGGAATGGTGTCCTCCAACCACAGAGCCTCCAGGTGCCTAAATTCTCTCACAACCTATCTCAATCAAATATTGTTAATAGTTTCCAAACCTTCTTTAAGTAAAAAAAATTCCAATCCATATTACCAATTGTGGGTCTAGCATGTCTTTATAGACATTTCATGCAGATGCAGTAAGAACTTGTTCTTAGTCCTTAGTTCTTATTAATCTTCAAATGACTTTGTGAGGAGCTGCATGTACCTGTGTTGCAGTTATGTGTACCCTCCATGATGAAATATAAATCTAATGTCCTTTTATTCTTGGTTTGAGTCATCTTTTAAGAATTAACAATAACCATTTAAAAGCTATCATTCTGATTGGCTTCCCTCTCTTTCAAAGTGTCTTTAGAAACATCCTAACATATGGCAGTAGCTCTATGTTCTCCGTAATTTCATTTTACTTCCTCTGGGTGGGCGCCATATCCATACCCAGTGATTGCTATTTTATTTTTTATTATTTTTTTAATAAATTTATTTTTTATTGGTGTTCAATTTACCAACATACAGAATAACACCCAGTGCTCATCCCATCAAGTGACCCCCTCAGTGTCCGTCACCCATTCTCCCCCACCCCCCGCCCTCTTCCCCTTCCACCATCCCCAGTTCGTTTCCCAGAGTTAGGAGTCTTTATGTTCTGTCTCCCTTTCTGATATTTCCCACACATTTCTTCTCCCTTCCCTTCTATTCCCTTTCACTATTATTTATATTCCCCAAATGAATGAGACCATATAATGTTTGTCCTTCTCCGATGGACTTACTTCACTCAGCATAATACCCTCCAGTTCCATCCACGTTGAAGCAAATGGTGGGTATTTGTCGTTTCTAATGGCTGAGGAATATTCCATTGTATACATAAACCACATCTTTATCCATTCAAAGATTGCTATTTTAAAGCAAAGAATCACTCTACTTAAATTATAGAAAAAAGAAACATAAGTATCTAAGAGACTAACTGCCATGACTAGCCCCTTTAATTTCAACACCTAGGATGAACGCCAAGAAAGCTAAACTCCCGGAGTCAGCAGGCGAAAGTGAGAAGGTAAAGAATAACCATGCAAATAATCCAGCCCTCCTGGAATTCTTCCCCCTGCCCTTCATGCTAAACTATATTACTGCTTCTAATTCATTTCTAATTTGTATCTTCAATTTAGAATTTTGTGTTGGATTTCTTAAAAGCAAGTAGAATAAATTAAGCTTTACAGTCTCTCTGAAGCAAGTTTATGTTTTACTCATTGCCTTTCTCCAAAGCTTCTACTCTGAAAATTAAAAACCCCAGTGGAGTGGAGAACACAAATTACCCATGTTTAAAAAGAAAACAATGGAAGTTAGAGAAGAATGAAGGTTCATCCAATATGCTGAGCCAACTTCCTCAAAGCTAGCAGAGATTGTTGATAAAACCATGTAAAAATTTATAAATAAATGATAGAATGTGAGAAAGTCAATTAGACACATTTTCAGCATGAGGCTACTATAGTATCTTTGTTTCTAAGAAATTTGGACAAAAGCTCGTTTCTCTTCAACACCCGCCTTGGGACACATACCCCTAAGCTTATGAGAGAGTACCACTTGTACTGTATCTACACAATATTGCATACTAGAAAAGTACCTGTGTTTATGATGCCAGAAAATTCAACACACTTGATCTTATCTGCTGTGCACCACTTGAGCTCATTGTCACACTTTCCATCACTGCAAAGCACGTTGGGCACTTAAAACCATTGGAGTTGAATTCATCAACGTCCTTCTCTTTGAAGTCATTCATCTTAATCTCCCAGGAGGCTGTTTAAAAACAAAACAAAACAAAACACGCTCGCTATTTGTCACAGACAGGCAAACATACCCATGCTCACAAAGCAGACTTAGAACTTGGGTCTGCTCTCTTCACCCTCTCCTACACCCCTCTCCAGTGTTCTAGAGGTGAGACTCAACAGAGGAGTTGCCACAAAAATCCCTGCCTTCATAGAGCTTGCTTTCTGGTGGGGGAGATAGATGAAAAGAAAGAAAGAAGGAAAATATGTGGTATGTAAGACAATGATAAATACTCGAAAGAGAAACAGAAAGGATAGGAAGTACAGGGTGTGGTTGTAATTCTTAAGGTGGTCAGGGAAGGCCTCATTGAAAGTATAATTTTATCTATTTATCTATTTATTTATCTTAGAAAGAGAGAGAGAGAGAGAGCTTGAGTGGGAAGAGGGGCAGAGGGAGAATTCTATGCAGACTCTCTGTTGAGTGTGGAGCCCAATTCAGGGCTTGGTCTCCTGACCCCAAGATCATGACCAGACCCAAAATCAAGAGTTGGATGCTCAACCAACTGAGCCACCCAGGTGCCCCAAAGGGGTAACTGCTAAAACGGAGGCCTAAAACAGGTTTACTTCCATTTGCTTGTGCAGAATAATTCAGTATTATAAAGATCACAGGGCATATAATTCTTACTTAAAAATGTATACAACTAAAAACAAATAAATAAAAGTAAATAAAAACAATGAGAAGGAATAGGAAAAAAATATGTTCTAAAATGTGCTTTTGCCCCTGAAGAATGGGGAAGGAAACCTGCAAAAAAAAAAAAAACAAAAACAAAACAAAACAGAAAAAAAAAAAAACCTGAAACCTAAATGGACATTTTTCAAAGATATAAGAATGGTCATCAGGTATACAAAAAAATGTTCAAAATCATTGGTCATTAGGAAAATGCAAATCAAAATCACCATGACATCACACCTGTTAGAATTCCATCAAAAAGACAAGAAATAACAAATGCTGCTGAGGATGTAGAAAAATAGAAGCCATTGTGCACTTCTGTTGGGACTATAAATTGGCACAGCCACTGTGTACAACGATATACAGAATCCTTAGAAAAATTAAAAATAGAACTACTGTTAAAAAAGAAATCCACAGGCCCAAAATGGAGATATGGAGTCACTTAGATTAAGGCCCCATCAGTAAACCAAGATTTTATACCCAACATAACTGTAGTTTCAACTGTTCAGCAAGGAAATCTTGAACCAGCCAAAAATTGGAAATTTCTGACCAACACGAGGAGGCCATCACCTGAGAGACTCCTTCCCTTTTAGAGGCTGACCTTGCTGAAACAATGCATTTCTTGCTAATACAGAATCCCTTTTTGTAATGCCTTCTCTCTGCCTTTAAAATCATTTCCTTTCCTTTCCTGCAGCTCTGCAGAGCTCCTCTCTACTTATTATATGGGATGCTGTCTGATTTATAGTGTTTACAGAAGCCAATCAGACCTTCCAATTTACTCGGTTGAATTTGTGTGTGTTTCTAACAGATTCAGGGAACATGAGAAACACAGGCATGGCACCCTGAAAACCCTTTTGAGTTCACTGTCTTTGAGTTTCTGAGGGCTATGGTAACTACTCGGAGCTCTGCTGTCTTTGCTCCAAGCTCCTGATCTAATTGGTTCTCCAGGCCAGAGTTAATGATCGGTCTATATTGAGAAAAGGGACCAACAGAGTGCCAGTTGTTAGCCCTTAGTTCAGTCATTTAGTGGGGTTTGCCGGCTTAATTCCTTTCCCGTTCCAGTCTGTAGGGCCCCACCTACTATAGTCCCCTGGGTCAGTCCACTCTGAGGACTGCTGGTGGTGCACACAGGGTCTTCTGTTGGCCCCTTCTCAAGCTCAGTCCGTCCTTGGTTCTGTTCTCAGAGTCCATGTTGGGAATGGCGGTGGCAGGTGTGCTGGTTCAATCCTGCCCCAGCCCCTAGTTCTTTAGCTACTGCTGGCATCCACACTGCTATCTCCTCAGTACTGCTGGATTCTGTTACTGTGCGCATGATGCAAAGGCTTGGGTAAAAGAAAAATAGTAACTAGGGGCGCCTGGGTGGCTCAGTTGGTTAAGCCCCTGCCTTCAGCTTGGGTTGGGATCCCAGGATTCTGATATTGAGCCCCACGTGGTGTTCCCTGCTCAGTGGGGAGTCTGTTTCTTCCTCTCCCTCTGTTCCTCCCCCATCTTGTGCTCTCTCTTTCAAATAAATAAAATCTTAAAAAAAAAAAAAGAAAAACTAAATAATAAGAGAAGGGGATTTTTAAAATCCAAAGAGTTAAGTGATCCATCTTCTCATACACTGGCGTATTTTGTATCTAAGAACTATGGTCCTGGAAGCCATAAAAATCTGCAAGCTTGTTTTGTGTCCTGAAGAACGTGGCTTGGTAACTGTCAGGCTGGGGTCCCCCAAAATAAGGCCAGATAGAAATGTTAGCTATGCTCTATTCATGACTAGATATGGCCAGACAGAAATGTGGTTTAAACTTCATTTGAAGTTAGGGTCCTATCAAACTGCTGCCAGCCTTCAGGGGAATTACAACCCAGAATTACAATGGCCATTATGAGGAATGTTCCAATTAGATAAGGTCACTTAAGAAGTCTACTTAAAAGCAAAGGCTTCAAAATTCCAAAAATAACTTCACTGAAACTCACAGCGGAAAAAAAAAAGTGATAAAAATTTAAAAAGACATAAGACATACCTAGCACAAAAGACTGGAAGACTGACATAATCTTACTGCTTCCCTGTACCCTCCTTTATTTCAATCCTCATTCCAGTTATCCTCTGAATTGTCTTTGCATGACCATAAACAAAAGTTCTGTCTACCTTTAGAGGAGGGCCCCTGATGGGTCCCTACCAGAGTTGGTGAGATACTAAAGGATTTCTTGATAAACTTCTACATTACTCTTTTAATCAGTCAAGGGAAAACCAGAAGTAAAAAATAAACAAACACAACTAAAAAAATCAACATATGTAGCTATATGTTCTTCCTTTAATATCACATTCTGGCTGGAACTCAATTCTTGGTGTAATTAAAAGCAACTGTCCTTATTTTACAAACCATCACAAAACTAGAAAAGTAATTCTAGAAGCAATTCATAGTTCACCTCTTCCTTTACCAAATCCAAAACCTCCTCAATTTATCTCAAAAGGTTTTTAAAATATTGGCCTTAGAAAACCAAAGTCACTCACGGGGGAACTTACATTCTTTATCTGTCCCTTAAGTTATAAATCTAATCATGTCTTTAAAATATAAACCCAGACCACCTGAGACCAAAGGAGAAAAAAAGAAAGAACAGAGGCTTTTTAAAAATATGAACTGCCAAAAGGACTCACCTGACAAACCCAACACCTCAGCCTCAAGATTTCTTCCAGGGACGAACACAAATCTCAAAAATCTTCTCCACAAATATTGATAATGACAAGATCTCTCTATCTGTATATTTATGTCAATTGTGTCTATTGTGAATATGTGGCATTTTCTATCTCTAACATATTGCTAAAATTAACTTGTAAAGCAACTTTAAGTCAGTTTAAAGAAAAGTAAGCAATTACATAATTTTAGTATTCACAAAAATTCTTAAAAATAAGGGAGCCAGACTGGCTCAGTTCTTGGGTTCATGAACCAGTCACACACTGGTTCTTGGGTTCATGAGTTCCAGCCCCATATTGGGTGTAGAAGTTACTTATAGATAAATACAACTTTTTAAAAATTCTCAAAAATAGGGGATCCCTGGGTGGCTCAGTAGTTTAGCCCCTGCCTTCAGCCCAGGGCATGATCCTGGGGTCCCGGGTTCAAGTCCCACATTGGGATCCCTGCATGGAGCCTGTTTCTCCCTCAGCCTGTGTCTCTGCCTCTCTTTCTCTCATGAATAAATAAATAAAATCTTAAAAAAATAAAAATTAAAATTAAAAATAAAAATTCTCAAAAATAAAATAAAAACAATGAATTAAAATGAATTTCAGGTTCATGTGATCTAGGAAACTATTTGGTAATAAAGCTAATTTAAATTTGTGGGTTTACTTAAAACAGGGATGTCTTTAGAGTTATCAACATTCAATATAAAGTGTTTATTCTATCTAGGTTTACTGAAATAAAATAAGCTCTGAGGAGGGCACTTGACGGGATGAGCACTGGGTGTTTTTTTTTTTTTAAGATTTTATTTATTTATTCATGACAGACATAGAGGGAGAAAGAGGCAGAGACACAGGCAGAGGGAGAAGCAGGCTCCATGCACGAAGCCCGATGTGGGACTCGATCCCGGGACTCCAGGATCGCGCCCCGGGCCAAAGGCAGGCGCCAAACCGCTGAGCCACCCAGGGATCCCCACACTGGGTGTTATACTATATGTTGGCAAATTGAACTCCAATAAAAAAATATACAAATAAAATAAAATAAGCTCATGTTATCTCTGTTACAAAACATGCCAATAATAGTTTGGTATAACGAAACTCTCACTTAAAAACAGCTTTCAAAATCTTTTTGGCAACTTGAAACTTTTAAAGTTTTACTAAGTTATCTTATTATCCAAATAAGATAATGTAGCATTAATTACTGAACTTTTGGCTTCCTTATTATACAGAAATTAAAAATAAATTTGGATCTCTTAGCAAACATTTTTTGTGCTTTAGTTAAAGATTGTACTATTAGAAAGCACATTTCCAGAAATTATGAAATGTGGGATGACTGGGTGGTGCAGTGGTTGAGCATCTGCCTTTGGCTCGGGTCATGATCCCGGAATCCCAGGATCAAGTCCCACATCGGGCTCCCCATAGGGAGCCTGCTTCTCCCTCTGCCTATGTCTCTTCTTCTCTCTCATATTTATGAAAAAAATAAATAAAATATAAAAAAAATCATGAAATGTATTCATAAATTTGCCAATTTAAAGATTCGTGATATAACAGTTCACAATTTCTTACTTAGTATTTGCTAGAAATTAATCTTCTAAGAGTTAAGAATTCTAATTAATGTATGTGGTTAAAGGAACTAGAAACAGCAAGAGACGTTCATCTCTATATGAAAGTAAAGTAAGATATATGCTTTCAGGAAAAGAAGGTATAAGGAATGGAAGTGCATTTTGTTGGTGGCGATTAAAAAATAATTTTGTCCTAAAATGAGGCTGATTATTTAAAGAGGGAAAACTTAGGATAAAATTTGAATGTTAAAAAAGAAAATGAAAAAGCTATAGAGGATTTGTGAAAAAAGATTCTTTGAAAAGGAATTTTGATATGTGGTCAAGCTGGCTAAGATTAAGATAATTTTATTGAAGAATGAGTTTTAATATCAAAAGTACACTAGAAGATGTCTTGTTAATGTTCACCAGTCTCACTGGTGTGAGGTGGTATCTCATTGTCGTTTTGATCTGTATTTCCCTGATGGCCAGTGATGCGGAGCATTTTCTCATATGCATGTTGGCCACGTCTATGTCTTCCTCTGTGAAATTTCTGTTCATGTCTTTTGCCCATTTCAGGATTGGATTTTTGGTTTCTTGGCTGTTGAGTTGCATAAGTTCTTCAGCGATCTTGGATACTGGCCCTTTATCTGACAGGTCATTTGCACATATTTTCTCCCATTCTGGAGGTTGTCTTTTAGTTTTATTGAGTGTTTCTTTTGCTGTGCAGAAGATTCTTATCTTGATGAAGTCCCAATAATTCATTTTTGATTTTGTTTCTCTTGCCTTCATGGCTGTATCTTGCAAGAAGTTGCTGTGACCAAATTCAAGAAGGGTGTTGCCTATGTTCTGCCCTAGGAGTTTGATGGATTCTTGTCTCACATTTAGATGTTTCATCCATTTTGAGTTTATCTTTGTGTATGGTGTAAGAAAATGGTCCAGTTTCATTCCTCTGTGTGTGCCTGTCCAATGTTCCCAGCACCATTTATTGAAGAGACTGTCTTTTTTTCCAGTGGATGGTCTTTCCTGCTTTGTCAAATATTAGTTGACCATAGAGTTGAGGGTCCACTTCTGGATTCTCTCTTCTGTTCCATTGATCTATGTGTCTGTTTTTGTGCCAGTACATAGAAAACCCAAAAGACTCCACCTCAAGATTGCTAGAACTCATACAGCAAATTTGGCAGTGTGGCAGGATACCAAATCAATGCCCAGAAGTCAGTGGAATTTCTATACACTAACAATGAGACTGAAGAAAGAGAAATTAGTGAGTCAATCGCATTTACAATTGCACCCAAACGCATAAGATACCTAGGAATAAACCTAACCAAAGAGGTAAATGATCTATACCCGAAAAACTACAGAACATGGCTAAAAGAAATTGAGGAAGACACAAAGAGATGGAAAAATATTCCATGCTTATGGATTGGAAGAATTACTATTGTGAAAATGTCCATGCTACCCAGGGTAATTTACACATTTAATGCAATCCCTATCAAAATACCATGGACTTTCTTCAGAGGGTTGGAACAAATTATCTTAAGATATGTGTGGAATCAGAAAAGACCCCAAACAGCCAGGGGAATATTAAAAAAGAAAACCAAAGCTGGGGGCATCACAGTACCAGATTTCAGGTTGTATTACAAAGCTGTGTTTATCAAGGCAGTGTTTGTCTTTTTTAAAAAGATTGTATTTATTTATTAGAGTGAGAGCATGAGAGAGAGAGCACAAGCAGGGGAAGGGGCAGAGGGAGGAGCAGCCCACTGAGCAGGGAGCCCAGTGTGGGGCTGGATCATGACCTGAGCTGAAGGCAGATGCTTAACCAATTAAGCCCCCCAGGTGCCTCTGTTTTTGTTTGTTTGCTGATTTTTGGTCTTTTCCTTTCTTTTCCTTTCTTTTCTTTTCTTTTCTTTTCTTTCTTTTCTTTTTAAATAATGACAAATCCAGCAGTCTGAAAGACAAAGTTTCCACCCACTTCCTCTTAGAAAGGCCTGGGAGATATAGATAATGACATCATCTTTCCAGGCCAGTATCAGAGTAAAGCAAAGGAAGAGAAGAAAGGGATTTGTGTTAAAGTATAAAGTCCTGATCCAAGATCTTGGGCAGAAGCCATTTACCTCAATGTCTGTTCCTGGTCAGTTTGATTTGGAGGTCTCCAGTGCTTGTCCAGGACCACTTGTCCTGCAGACTCTTTTCCAGCTGTGAGGTGCTTATCCCTGAAGTTTGAGTAGTGTCATCTGGGTCATGAGGAAGCCCTGGTATGTCCTTTCCAAGGAGATTCAAGGGATGTTGTTGTTCTTACTTCCAAATGAGAAGGGTGAGAGAAAATTGGAAACATTAGTTTGGAGAGTTGTAACCAGATTTTTTAGAAAACTAGAATTCAGGATCCAGTCCAATTTACAGGTATATAACACAACCTCAAAGACAATTAACAGGATTACAATCTAATATAAATAAAGATGTGGAGATAATTTCTTTTATTTGAAATGACCCTCATTTTTAATAATAAAACTAATTTTTCTGTATTAAATTTGGCCTGATTATTACATAAGTACAACAAGAATAGTGATGGAGTACTCTATGAGATGTTTTCTGTTGGTTTTTTTAAAACTGATTTACTGGGAAGCCTTTTTTTTTTTTTTCAATTTTTTTTAATTGGAGTTCAATTTGCCAGCATTTAGCATAACACCCAGTGCTCATCCCACCAAGTGCCCCCCTCAGTGCCTGTCACCCAGTCACCCCAACCCCCACCCACCTCCCCTTCCACTAACCCTTGTTCATTTCCCAGAGTTAGGTGTCTCTCATGTTTTGTCTCCCTCACTGATATTTCCCACTCATTTTCTCTCCTTTCCCTTTATTCCCTTTCACTAATTTTTACATTCCCCAAATGAATGAGACCATATAATGTTTGTCCTTTTCCTTTTTTTTTGACATATCTGAAATTTTAATAATTGCTTGGTATGAGGTACTGTATTTTCTTTCTTTCTTTTTTTTGACATATCTGAAATTTTAATAATTGCTTGGGATGAGGTACCATATTTTCTTTTTTTGACATATCTGAAATTTTAATAATTGCTTGGGATGAGGTACCATATTTTCTTTTTTTTGACATATCTGAAATTTTAATAATTGCTTGGGATGAGGTACCATATTTTCTTTTTTTATTTTAATAAATTTATTTTTTATTGGTATTCAGTTTGCCAACATATAGAATAACACTTCTGAAAGAAATTGAGGAAGACTGTCCTTTTCAGATTGGCTTATTTCACTCAGCATAATACCCTCCATGTCCCTCCATGTCGAAGCAAATGGTGGGTATTTGTCGTTTCTAATGGCTGAGTAATATTCCATAGTATACAGAGACCACATCTTCTTTATCCATTCATCTTTCGATGGACACCGAGGCTCCTTCCACAGTTTGGCTATTGTGGACATTGCTGCTATAAACATCAGGGTGCAGGTGCCCCAGAGTTTCACTGCATCTGTATCTTTGAGATAAATTCTACTGGGAAGCTTTTAAGCCAAGGTACCAGGTTGATTTTTTTTCATGGGGCTTTTTAGCTCAGTAAACTCATGTTTAGTTCCTAAAACTGACTGATTGTGAACTAATTAATATGAGTTCACTCCATGGTGAGTCAGAAAATGCATCAAGTTGTTCGTCACACAAGGAAAATTTTTATTTGCAGCAGATAATGAAATCACAAGGGTATGGCTTCCAAAGCTATGACTTCCAGAGGGTGGGTGAATGTGTTCCTTTTGTTTAAGATTAGGATGAATATTTAGATAGGGAAGCCTTTTCACCCTATGTAGAGGCAGGTAAGGTCACACATGCAACTTACAGACACAAGCCTATACATACACTGTATGTTAGTAAATGAGGCTGAAGCTCCTCCTTGGGCAGAGCTTTTAGTATTATAATGAAGTAGAGGTAACTGCAGGTATTCTAGACCTCCCCCCATGGTCCACATCTGCACAGGCATGAGTCAGATTTAGCTCAAAGGGTCTGCATGGTCTGGGGCAGGAGGACTTGTCAGGGCAATCACCATCACCTGGGGAGTAGTTTCTGGTTTCTTTTGCCTGACTCAAGAGGAAAGTCAGAAAGAAGAGCTTAGGTGAAAATATAAGATGAAGTTGGTGAGTCCAAGAAGATGGGCAATAGAGGCCAGGTCCTGGGGTCTATCTGTGACATGATCTTATTCAAGTTGATGTACCTCTCTTCTGAAGATGATATTCCAGTCAAAGTTTTGATGATATAATCACTGTCCCATTATGAGGAAAACAGATTCTCATTGAACTTACGTAAACAATTCATTATCTTGCCATAAAAAGAATTCTCAAAGAGTTTTTGAATTTTGGAGAAATCAGGTAGGGAGAAAAAGTAAATGTTTCATCTTTGTTCACAAGGTATATCTTACCAAACTGTTGATAGCTTAAGAGAAAACAGAAAAACACTTTTTCAAAATCTAGAGAAACAACATTAGAGAATCATCAATGTCTTAAGTCATAAAAATTAAAATTCAGTTCATTTGGTCCCATTATTAAATTTTGTTCTGTCAGAATCCAGTTTTTCCACTAGTTTTAGAAATTTTTACCCAGTTCAGTTTTATGTGCTGACAGGATCAGAAAACTGTATTCTAGAGTAATTATCAGATTTTTATGAATTTATTTGAAAATAAAACACATTTTTATCCCCATTGAAAACTGTCTATAAGTTACTGTTTATTTATTTAAAAGTCTTAAATACAGCATAAAGGTCTGATTAGAGCTCATTACAATGCAAGTGATGAACAAATTTGGTCATTCTTGTGACGTATAACATTTTAAAATAATAATTAGAGTTATGGCTGATAATATTACATCAGGACATACCACAATTTTAGATATTTTACACAATGTCTAGTACACATATTAATATTTACATAAACTATATAAGATTTAGCTTCACCTACTTGACAATAGCTTCCCATGTAATTTAACATGCCAAATAAGCCTCATTATAGTTTAGTCTCTCCCTTTTTATAACGAGAAAGAACAACCCTTTGAATGTTCCGATGACTCTCTGGAAATTTCAGAGTTGATTTGTGGTCAAAGGACTTCATTTTAAATTTGATTTGAAGAAGTTTGTCAAAAATATCAAAAGGTTTTGGACACTTGGCTAATAGGATAATAGGTGGCTTAGTTCTATTTAACCAAAGTGACAAAGACTTCGCAGGCAAATACAGAAAGTTACATAATCGTGAGTAAAATTTAGCTTTTTTAATATTAAAAAGACTCCTGTTTTCTTAAAGACTGATGATAAAGATATCATTAAGCACATAATATTATTTTAATAAAATACCTGTTTTCCAGGCAGTTAATTTTGAAAGGTAAAAAAATAATTAATTAAAAACTCTGTAATCTCTTATCAAGAGCAAGCCAATAGTTCAAAAAAACTTGTCCTTCATAGACATGGCCAACTAGCACATAAGAAAATGCTCTGCATCACCTGCCATCAGGAAAATACAAATCAAAACCACTATGAGATACCACCTCACACCAGTGAGTTGGTGAAAATTAACAAGACAGGAAACAACAAATGTTGGCGAGGATGTGGAGAACGGGCAACCCTCTTGCACTGTTGGTGGGAATGTAACCTGGTGCAGCCACTCTGGAAAACTGTGTGGAGGTTCCTCAAAGAGTTAAAAATAGATCTGCCCTATGATCCAGCAATTGCACTGGTGGAGATGTACCCCAAAGATACAGATGCAGTGAAACACCGGGAGGCCTGCACCCCGATGTTTATAGCAGCAATGTCCACAATAGCCACACTGTGGAAGGAGCCTCGGTGTCCATCGAAAGATGAATGGATAAAAAAGATGTGGTCTTTGTATACAATGGAATAATACTCAGCCGTTAGAAACGACAAATACCCACCATATGCTTCGATGTGGATGGAACTGGATGGAGGGTGTTATGCTGAATGAAATAAGTCAATCAGAGAGGACAAACATTATATGGTCTCATTCATTTGGGAAATATAAAAAATAGTGAAAGGGAATAAAGGGGAAAGGAGAAAAAATGAGTGGGAGATAGCAGAAAGGGAGACAGAACATGAAAGACTCCTAACTATAGGAAATGATCAAGGGGTGGAAGAAAGGGAGGTAGGCAGGGGGTGGGGGTGACTGGGTGATGGGCACTGAGGAGGGCACTTGATGGGATGAGCACTCGGTGTTATGTTATATGTTGGCAAATTGAACTCCAATAAAAACAAACAAACAAACCTCCCAACTCACAAAAGTCCAGGGCCAGTGGCTTCCCAGGGGAATTCTATCAAACGTTTAAAGAAGAAACCATACCTATTCTACTAAAGCTTTTCTGAAAGATAGAAAGAGATGGAATACTTCCAAACTCGTTCTATGAGGCCAGCATCACCTTAAGTCCAAAACCAGACAAAGACCCCACCAAAAAGGAGGATTATAGACCGATATCCCTGATGAACAGGGATGCAAACATTCTCAACAAGATACAAGCCAATAGGATCCAACAGTACATTAAGAAGTAACCACCATGACCAAGTGGGATTTATCCCCCGGGATGCAAGGCTGGTTCAACACTGGTAAAGCAGTCAATGTGATTGATCAGATCAGCAAGAGAAAAAACCAGAACCAGATGATCCTCTCAATAGATGCAGAGAAAGCATTTGACAAAATATGGCATCCATTCCTGATCCAAACGCTTCAGAGAACAGGGATAGAGGGAACGTTCCTCAGCATCTTCAAAGCCATCTACGAAAAGCCCACAGCAAATATCATTATCAATGGGGAAGCATTGGGAGCCTTTCCCCTAAGGTCAGGAACAAGACAGGGATGTCCACTCTCACCACTGCTATTCAACATAGTACTAGACATCGTAGCCTCAGCAATCAGGCAACAAAAAGAAATAAAAGACATTTAAATTGGCAAAGAAGAAGTCAAACTCTCCCTCTTCCCAGATGACATGATATTGTACCTAGAAAACCCAAAAACCTCCACCCCAAGATTGCTGGAACTCATACAGCAAATTCGGCGGCGTGGCAGGATACCAAATCAATGCCCAGAAATCAGTGGCCTCTCTATACACTAACAATGAGACTGAAGAAAGAGAAATTAAGGAGTCAGTCCCATTTACAATTGCACCCCAAATCATGAGATACCTAGGAATAAACCTAACCAAAGAGATAAAGGATCTATACCCGAACAACTACAGAACATGTCTGAAAGAAACTGAGGAAGACACAAAGAGATGGAAAAATATTCCATGCTCATGGATTGGAAGAATTAATATTGTGAAATTGTCAGCGTTACCCAGGGCAATTTACACGTTAAATGCAATCCCTATCAAAATACCATGGATTCTCTTCAGAGGGTTGCAACAAATCATCTTAAGATTTGTGTGGAATCAGAAAAGACCCCGAATGGCCAGCGGAATATGAGAAAAGAAAACCACAGCTGGCGGCATCACAATGCCGGATTTCAGGTTGTACTACAAAGCTGTGCTCATCAAGACAGTTGGTACTGGCACAAAAACAGACACATAGATCAATGGGACAGAATAGAGAATCCAGAAGTGGATCCTCAACTTTATGGTCAACTAATATTCAACAAAGGAGGAAGACTATGCATTGGAAAAAAAGACAGTCTCTTTAATAAATGGTGCTGGGAAAATTGGACATCTCAGAAGCTTTAAATGCATGCTTGTAGTCACTAGCCACAGGGCACATGATCTCCTTAAGATTCAAACGTCAGGAAAAGGAAAAAAAAAAAAAGAGGATGATGACTTAAAAATTGTGAAGCTGAAATAACCTGTGAATACGAGATAGAGGCAAGATGGCGGAAGAGTAGGGTCCCCAAATCACCTGTCTCCACCAAACTACCTAGAAAACCTTCAAATTATCCTGAAAATCTATGAATTCGGCCTGAGATTTAAAGAGAGACCAGCTGGAATGCAACAGTGAGAAGAGTTCGCGCTTCTATCAAGGTAGGAAGACGGGGAAAAAGAAATAAAGGAACAAAGGCCTCCGAGGGGGAGGGGCCCCGCGAGGAGCCGGGCTGAGGCCGGGGCGAGTGTCCCCAGGACAGGAGAGCCCCGTCCCGGAGGAGCAGGAGCTGCACCGACCTTCCCGGGCGGAAAGGGGCTCGCGGGGAGGTGGAGCAGGACCCAGGAGGGCGGGGATGCCCTCGGGCTCCCGGGGACACTAACAGACACCTGCGCCCAGGAGAGTGCGCCGAGCTCCCTAAGGGCTGCAGCGCGCACGGCGGAACCGGCGGGACCCGGCGGACCCGGAGCAGCTGAAGGGGCTCGGGCGGCGGCTCCGCGGAGGGGGCTGCGCGGCCCCGGGAGCAGCTCGGAGGGGCTCGGGCCGAGGAAGAGGCTCCGTGCGGAGGGGCCTGCGCGGTTCCAGGAGCAGCTCGGAGGGGCTCGGGCGGCGGCTCCGCGGAGGGGGCTGCGCGGCCCCGGAGCGCGAATCCAACAGCGCAGGCTCCGGAGCACAGGGCGCCGGGACACAGCCCAGGATCCCGCCTCCCCCGGGACAGGCAGAGGCCGGGAGGGCCCAGGACAGCGAGGACGCTCCTGCCCCAGCTGAGCAGATCAGCGGCCCCGCCCCGGAGCCTCCAGGCCCTGCAGACGGAGTTCCTGCCGGAGCTGAATCCAGGTTTCCAGAGCTGCCCCGCCACTGGGGCTGTTCCTCCTGCGGCCTCACGGGGTAAACAACCCCCACGGAGCCCTGCACCAGGCAGGGGCACAGCAGCTCCCCCAACTGCTAACACCTGAAAATCAGCACAACAGCCCCTCCCCCAGAACACCAGCTAGACGGACAACTTCCAGGAGAAGCCAAGGGACTTAAAGAACACAGAATCAGAAGATACTCCCCTGTGGTTCTTTTTTTTTTTTTTTGGGGGGGGTTTTTTTTGTTTTGTTTTGTTTTGTTTTTTGTTTGTTTTGTTTTGTTTTGCTTTTTGATTTGTTTCCTTCCCCCACCCCCCCTTTTTTTTTCTCCTTTCTTTTTCTTTCTCTTTTTCTTCTTTTTTTTTCTTTCGTTTTTTTTTCTCTTCCCCTTTTTTTTCTCTTTCTCTTTTCTTTCCTTCTTTCTCTCCTCTCTTTTTCCCAATACAACTTGCTTTTGGCCACTCTGCACTGAGCAAAATGACTAGAAGGAAAACCTCACCTCAAAAGAAAGAATCAGAAACAGTCCTCTCTCCCACAGAGTTACAAAATCTGGATTACAATTCAATGTCAGAAAGCCAATTCAGAAGCACTATTATACAGCTACTGGTGGCTCTAGAAAAAAGTATAAAGGACTCAAGAGACTTCATGACTGCAGAATTTAGAGCTAATCAGGCAGAAATTAAAAATCAATTGAATGAGATGCAATCCAAACTAGAAGTCCTAACGACGAGGGTTAACGAGGTGGAAGAACGAGTGAGTGACCTAGAAGACAAGTTGATAGCAAAGAGGGAAACTGAGGAAAAAAGAGACAAACAATTAAAAGACCATGAAGATAGATTAAGGGAAATAAACGACAGCCTGAGGAAGAAAAACCTACGTTTAATTGGGGTTCCCGAGGGCGCCGAAAGGGACAGAGGGCCAGAATATGTATTTGAACAAATTCTAGCTGAAAACTTTCCTAATCTGGGAAGGGAAACAGGCATTCAGATCCAGGAAATAGAGAGATCCCCCCTAAAATCAATAAAAACCGTTCAACACCTCGACATTTAATTGTGAAGCTTGCAAATTCCAAAGATAAGGAGAAGATCCTTAAAGCAGCAAGAGACAAGAAATCCCTGACTTTTATGGGGAGGAGTATTAGGGTAACAGCAGACCTCTCCACAGAGACCTGGCAGGCCAGAAAGGGCTGGCAGGATATATTCAGGGTCCTAAATGAAAAGAACATGCAACCAAGAATACTTTATCCAGCAAGGCTCTCATTCAAAATGGAAGGAGAGATAAAGAGCTTCCAAGACAGGCAGCAACTAAAAGAATATGTGACCTCCAAACCAGCTCTGCAAGAAATTTTAAGGGGGCCTCTTAAAATTCCCCTTTAAGAAGAAGTTCAGTGGAACAGTCCACAAAAACAAAGACTGAATAGATATCATGATGACACTAAACTCATATCTCTCAATAGTAACTCTGAATGTGAACGGGCTTAATGACCCCATCAAAAGGCGCAGGGTTTCAGACTGGATAAAAAAGCAGGACCCATCTATTTGCTGTCTACAAGAGACTCATTTTAGACAGAAGGACACCTACAGCCTGAAAATAAAAGGTTGGAGAACCATTTACCATTCGAATGGTCCTCAAAAGAAAGCAGGGGTAGCCATCCTTGTATCAGATAAACTAAAATTTACCCCAAAGACTGTAGTGAGAGATGAAGAGGGACACTATATCATACTTAAAGGATCTATTCAACAAGAGGACTTAACAATCCTCAATATATATGCTCCGAATGTGGGAGCTGCCAAATATATAAATCAATTATTAACCAAAGTGAAGAAATACTTAGATAATAATACACTTATACTTGGTGACTTCAATCTAGCTCTTTCTATACTCGATAGGTCTTCTAAGCACAACATCTCCAAAGAAACGAGAGCTTTAAATGATACACTGGACCAGATGGATTTCACAGATATTCACAGAACTTTACATCCAAACTCAACTGAATACACATTCTTCTCAAGCGCACATGGAACTTTCTCCAGAATAGACCACATATTGGGACACAAATCGGGTCTGAACCGATACCAAAAGATTGGGATTGTCCCCTGCATATTCTCGGACCATAATGCCTTGAAATTAGAACTAAATCACAACAAGAAGTTTGGAAGGACCTCAAACACGTGGAGGTTAAGGACCATCCTGCTAAAAGATAAAAGGGTCAACCAGGAAATTAAGGAAGAATTAAAAAGATTCATGGAAACTAATGAGAATGAAGATACAACCGTTCAAAATCTTTGGGATGCAGCAAAAGCAGTCCTAAGGGGGAAATACATCGCAATACAAGCATCCATTCAAAAACTGGAAAGAACTCAAATACAAAAGCTAACCTTACACATAAAGGAGCTAGAGAAAAAACAGCAAATAGATCCTACACCCAAGAGAAGAAGGGAGTTAATAAAGATTCGAGCAGAACTCAACGAAATCGAGACCAGAAGAACTGTGGAACAGATCAACAGAACCAGGAGTTGGTTCTTTGAAAGAATTAATAAGATAGATAAACCATTAGCCAGCCTTATTAAAAAGAAGAGAGAGAAGACTCAAATTAATAAAATCATGAATGAGAAAGGAGAGATCACTACCAACACCAAGGAAATACAAACGATTTTAAAAACATATTATGAACAGCTATACGCCAATAAATTAGGCAATCTAGAAGAAATGGACGCATTCCTGGAAAGCCACAAACTACCAAAACTGGAACAGGAAGAAATAGAAAACCTGAACAGGCCAATAACCAGGGAGGAAATTGAAGCAGTCATCAAAAACCTCCCAAGACACAAAAGTCCAGGGCCAGATGGCTTCCCAGGGGAATTTTATCAAACGTTTAAAGAAGAAATCATACCTATTCTCCTAAAGCTGTTTGGAAAGATAGAAAGAGATGGAGTACTTCCAAATTCGTTCTATGAGGCCAGCATCACCTTAATTCCAAAACCAGACAAAGACCCCACCAAAAAGGAGAATTACAGACCAATATCCCTGATGAACATGGATGCAAAAATTCTCAACAAGATACTGGCCAATAGGATCCAACAGTACACTAAGAAAATTATTCACCATGACCAAGTAGGATTTATCCCTGGGACACAAGGCTGGTTCAACACCCGTAAAACAATCAATGTGATTCATCATATCAGCAAGAGAAAAACCAAGAACCATATGATCCTCTCATTGGATGCAGAGAAAGCATTTGACAAAATACAGCATCCATTCCTGATCAAAACTCTTCAGAGTGTAGGAATAGAGGGAACATTCCTCGACATCTTAAAAGCCATCTATGAAAAGCCCACAGCAAATATCATTCTCAATGGGGAAGCACTAGGAGCCTTTCCCCTAAGATCAGGAACAAGACAGGGATGTCCACTCTCACCACTGCTGTTCAACATAGTACTGGAAGTCCTAGCCTCAGCAATCAGACAACAAAAAGACATTAAAGGCATTCAAATTGGCAAAGAAGAAGTCAAACTCTCCCTCTTCGCAGATGACATGATACTCTACATAGAAAACCCAAAAGTCTCCACCCCAAGATTGCTAGAACTCATACAACAATTCGGTAGCGTGGCAGGATACAAAATCAATGCCCAGAAGTCAGTGGCATTTCTATACACTAACAATGAGACTGAAGAAAGAGAAATTAAGGAGTCAATCCCATTTACAATTGCACCCAAAAGCATAAGATACCTAGGAATAAACCTAACCAAAGAGGTAAAGGATCTATACCCTCAAAACTATAGAACACTTCTGAAAGAAATTGAGGAAGACACAAAGAGATGGAAAAATATTCCATGCTCATGGATTGGCAGAATTAATATTGTGAAAATGTCAATGTTACCCAGGGCAATATACACGTTTAATGCAATCCCTATCAAAATACCATGGACTTTCTTCAGAGAGTTAGAACAAATTATTTTAAGATTTGTGTGGAATCAGAAAAGACCCCGAATAGCCAGGGGAATTTTAAAAAAGAAAACCATATCTGGGGGCATCACAATGCCAGATTTCAGGTTGTACTACAAAGCTGTGGTCATCAAGACAGTGTGGTACTGGCACAAAAACAGACACATAGATCAGTGGAACAGAATAGAGAACCCAGAAGTGGACCCTGAACTTTATGGTCAACTAATATTCAATAAAGGAGGAAAGACTATCCACTGGAAGAAAGACAGTCTCTTCAGTAAATGGTGCTGGGAAAATTGGACATCCACATGCAGAAGAATGAAACTAGACCACTCTCTTTCACCATACACAAAGATAAACTCAAAATGGATGAAAGATCTAAATGTGAGACAAGATTCCATCAAAATCCTAGAGAAAAACACAGGCAACACCCTTTTTGAACTCGGCCATAGTAACTTCTTGCAAGATACATCCACGAAGACAAAAGAAACAAAAGCAAAAATGAACTATTGGGACTTCATCAAGATAAGAAGCTTTTGCACAGCAAAGGATACAGTCAACAAAACTCAAAGACAACCTACAGAATGGGAGAAGATATTTGCAAATGACATATCAGATAAAGGGCTAGTTTCCAAGATCTATAAAGAACTTATTAAACTCAACACCAAAGAAACAAACAATCCAATCATGAAATGGGCAAAAGACATGAACAGAAATCTCACAGAGGAAGACATAGACATGGCCAACATGCACATGAGAAAATGTTCTGCATCACTTGCCATCAGGGAAATACAAATCAAAACTACAATGAGATACCACCTCACACCAGTGAGAATGGGGAAAATTAACAAGGCAGGAAACAACAAATGTTGGAGAGGATGCGGAGAAAAGGGAACCCTCTTACACTGTTGGTGGGAATGTGAACTGGTGCAGCCACTCTGGAAAACTGTGTGGAGGTTCCTCAAACAGTTAAAAATATACCTGCCCTACGACCCAGCAATTGCACTGTTGGGGATTTACCCCAAAGATACAAATGCAATGAAACGCCGGGACACCTGCACCCCGATGTTTCTAGCAGCAATGGCCACTATAGCCAAACTGTGGAAGGAGCCTCGGTGTCCAACGAAAGATGAATGGATAAAGAAGATGTGGTTTATGTATACAATGGAATATTACTCAGCTATTAGAAATGACAAATACCCACCATTTGCTTCAACGTGGATGGAACTGGAGGGTATTATGCTGAGTGAAGTAAGTCAGTCGGAGAAGGACAAACATTATATGTTCTCATTCATTTGGGGAATATAAATAATAGTGAAAGGGAAAATAAGGGAAGGGAGAAGAAATGTGTGGGAAATATCAGAAAGGGAGACAGAACGTAAAGACTGCTAACTCTGGGAAACGAACTAGGGGTGGTAGAAGGGGAGGAGGGCGGGGGGTGGGAGTGAATGGGTGACGGGCACTGGGTGTTATTCTGTATGTTAGTAAATTGAACACCAATAAAAAATAAATTAAAAAAAAAAAAAAAAGAAAAAAAAATAACCTGTGAATACTAAAGAAATTAAACAAAAATGTCATGACCTGTGAATACCTCACACAGGGTTCAAGAAAAGCTGTGAGAACTAGAGAGTGCTATCTGAGAGTGGCACAAATGTCTTAAAAATTTTTTTTATAAATTTATTTTTTATTGGTGTTAAATTTGCAAACATATAGAATAACACCCAGTGCTCATCCCATCAAGTGCCCCCCTCAGTGCCCATCACCCAGTCACCCCCACCCCATCCGCCCACCTCCCCTTCTACCACCTGTAGTTCGTTTCCCAGAGTTAAGAGTCTCTCATGTTCTGTCTCCCTTCCTGATATTTCCCACTCATTTTTTCTCCTTTCCCCTTTTCTCCCTTTCACTATTTTTTATATTCCCCAAATGAATGAGACCATATAATGTTTGTCCTTCTCCGATTGACTTATTTCACGCAGCGTAATACCCTCCAGTTCCATGCACGCCAAAGCAAATGGTGGGTGTTTGTCGTTTCTAATGGCTGAGTAGTATTCCGTTGTATACCTAGACCACAGCTTCTTTATCCATCATCTTTCGACGGACACCGAGGCTCCTTCCACAGTTTGGCTATTGTGGACACTGCTGCTAGAAACATCGGGGTGCAGGTGTCCCGGCGTTTCATTGCATCTGTATCATCAAGTGTTTTGACCCTTGTTTCGTAACTTTCCTCTACAGCCCTGTGCAGAAGAAATTTCTCCAATGGTGAAAATGTTGTATATCTGCGCCAACACATATTATAATGAGTTGCATTGTGGCCCCAAAGATACGCCCACATCTAAATCCCCAGAACCTGTGAATACTACTTTATATGGCAATAGGTGTGATTAAGTTAAAGATCCAGAAGAGTTGCTCTACTTATCCTAGATTAAGTTAAAGATCCATATTGAGTTGCTCTACTTATCCTAGGTTATCTGGGCCCTAAATGCAATCACGCACATCTTTGCGAGAGGAGCAGAGAGAGTTTTGAGACAAATACAGGGGAAAAGACACAGAAGAAAGGAGGCTATGAGACCATGGAGCTGGAAGCTGTAGGAATATAGTAGCCACGAGCCAAGGAGGACTGACAGCTACTGGAAGCTGGAAGAGGCAAGGAACTGGATTCTTCCCTAAAGCCTGAGAGTGAGCATAGCCCTCCCAACATCTGATTGCAGACTTCTGGCCCCCAGAACTGTGAGCAAGTCCGTTTCTGTTGTTTTAAGTAACTGGGTCTGTGGTAATCTGTTACAGCAGCCCTAGGGAAATAATACAAGTAACTCCTATGGTTCTTGAAGTAATTGCACACTTGGAATATGGTTATTAGAATGGGGAATGGAAAATTTAATTTTAATTAATTTAAACTCAAATAGCCCAAACCCAGGAGCTATCATATTGAGTTGCTCTACTGTGCCCTTTGCCTGCACTCCACTCTCACACGGTCACACAATAAAATTTCTGACTCCCTGACAACTGTTCCTGAACAGGACCTGCCATTTCTAGTGCTCTAACTCCCACTCCAGATCTCTTCACCATTCTCACTTCTGTTCCCACCAGAGTGTTTGAGCACGTGGATCCCTTCTGGTTCCTTTCCTCTAGTAAACAAGGAGAGCTTTAAACTTTGTTTTCAAGACATTTTAAGAGTGACACTACATAAAATGTTAAGTGGAAAGCCAGCATACCACCTTACGAGGGAGAAAGTATAAAGTGTCTAAGGTAAATATCTCCAAGGGCTTGCAGTGGGAGCCACATTCGTATTTTAAAACTTTCTAGTAGCCTCACTAAGAAAAGTAAAAAGAAACAAGTGAAATTGACTCTAATAATATATTTTATTTAACCCTATATATCCAAAATACAATTTCAATATATAATCGAATGGAAAATGTTAACGAAATAGTTTCCATTTTCTTTCTTTTTGTGCTAAGTCTTCAAAATTGAATACTTTACACTTAGAGAACATTCCAGTTTTCACAGGAACATTTAGTTTTCAGGGGAAATCCTTAATCTGTATTTTGATCTTATAAAATTTATAGTTGAGGGGCACCTGGGTGGCTCAGTTGGTTAAGTGTCCAATTCTTGATTTTGGCTCAGGTTGTGATCTCAGGATCATGAGTTCAAGCCCCGCTTTGGGCTCTGCACTCAGCAGGGAGTCTGCTCGAGATTCTCTCTCTCTCCCTCCCCTCTGCACTTCCGCCACTCACATGCCTGCTCTTTCTCTCCCAAATAAATAAATAAATCTTTATAAATAAATAAATAAATAAATAAATAAATAAATAAATAACTTTATAGTTGAAAAGGAGATTCACATACCTAAGATGCTTCGAACAGACTAAAATTTTTCTCAATTACTGAGGAAATTATTACTTTTTAAGTTTAAAGTAATTAAAAGAAAATAAAATACCAGGTCCTCAGAAGCACTAGTTACACATGGCTAATAGCTACTGTACTGAAAAAAGCCTCTTTCTAGATTAGCATTCTGTGAGTGGAAATTCTATATGTATTAAAATGAAGAGAATGAATACAAACATTTTGGGTGAACCTACCTAGTAAGAGTGGAATTAAATGATTTATTGAGAATGACAGATCACAATTAGGGTAATGGGGGCACAGGAGGGTCAGTGCCAGTCCAGCCTCCAACTCTAGTAGGAGCCTGATGGGTTTACCCTCATATCAAGGGACAGGGAGCTCCCTCACTCCAACATGGTATCTCAGCATTACATGGACTATGGTTCAAGAGTATGATGACTGGCTCCACTTGTCCCATTGATTGTGTCTTCTCTTAACTCTGTCATCCTAACTTCTATTCCCAGTTCCCCAACAAATCTGAATGTAGAGAGCAAAATGGACTCTCTCATGTCAAGCAGGAGCCTTTGTCAAGCAAGGGCCTGTGTCAAGCAATGATGCAAGCAGTTAAGGTATTGCACCTAGGAGATATCACCAGGACCAGCATCAGCTGACACCCCAGAACTGATAACAAGCAGAACCAGAGGAGGTCTGCAGAGACCCAAAACTCATTAAATACCTTTAAAAAGGGAAGGATTTTGGCAGCAAAGTATCAGAGTCTTTAGACCTGACCCCTCTATGTCTGACCACTTCAAAAAGGCAACTGCCACTGAAGGCTCTGACCAGTTGATCTCCAAACAGAACTGAGATCCTTTGTTGCATGAACGTTGGAAGCAGTAAATGCCAAGAGCTGGCCCAGATCAGATTAAGGCCTTATCTCAACTGGGTGCCCACAGACTGACTTTGTGTTTGGTTCATTAACTTCCTGCACCCTTCTGTTATCTTGTTGTGTGGCTTGTCTTCTGTCCTGCTTTTGTGTGTAAGAAGCCAAGTTTAATCACATGGTGAATTGTCATTGAGGTTGGAATCCTGAACCTGCTTTATAATTGTGACTTAACTTTGCTTTATGCTTGAATAAAGCTGACATTGTAGAAAGACACTACTCGCCTTCATAGCGTGCTCATGACAGATGGACCCCCAAGGGCCCTTCATTTCTATCATAGGTGTATGCATGTATCATCTATCTATCATTTATTTATCACTATATATATGTGACATATTTATATGATATATTTACATCTGTATCTAGAGATAGATCTATATCTTTCTAGAACTCTATCATGTATGTATGTACCATCTACCTGTTATCTATCCAGTTATCTATTTATTTATCATCTATCTAGATCTTGATATGTGATATATCTATAGATCTATCATCTACATATCAAAAGATCTATATCTATCTCCTTCCTTTTCCAATGCTTACTTGATATTTAATTTGCTTTTCTTTGTCTAGTTTACTAAGATGGACACTTGTATTATTGATTTTTAGATCTTCCTTATTGTCTAATATATGCATTTAGTACCATAAAATTTTCAAATAAGATCTGCTTTTGCTGTATCCCACAGGTTTTGACAAATTGTGTTACATTTTCACTTAGTTATATATATATATATATATATATATATAATTTCTCTTGAGATTTCTTTGATAATTAGAAGTGTGTTTTTTAATCTCCACATATTTTGGGATTTTTCAGTTATCTATTATTGATTTCTAGTTTAATTTCATTATAGTCTCAAAGCAGATATCATATGATTTCTTTTAAATTTGTTAAGGTGTGTTTTATGATCAAGAATGTGGTCTATCTTGGTGAATGTTCTGTGTGAGCTTGAGAAGAATGTGTATTCTGCTCTGGTAGGAGAAAGTAGTCTATAGATGCCAATTATATTTGGCTGATGGTATTGTTGAGGTCAGCCATGTCCTTAGTGATTTTCTGCTTCTACTTCTGATAGACTAGTGTTAAAATAATCAATGATAACGGTGGATTCAAATATTTATCCATGCTGTTCTATCAGTCTTTCTCAAGTATTTTGACACTGTTCTTAGACACATACATGTTAAAGATTGCCATGTCTGCTTGGAGAATTGGCCCCCTTATCACTATGTAATGCCTCTCTTTATTCCTGATAACACTTGCTATGAAGTCTAATTTGTCTGGAATTAATTTTGCTATTTCTGTTTTCTTTGATTAGTTATAGCATGGTACATATATTACATGTATATAGGCTCCATGCCCTGCGTGGAACCCAATGTGGGGCTTGAACTTGCAACCCTGAGATCAAGACCTGAGTTGCAATTGAGAGTTGTAGGCTTAACCAACTGAGCCATAGCAGTGCCCCTAATTTATATGTTTTTATGTTTAAAGTAAATTTCTTGCAGACAACACATTAGTAAGGTCTTGAGGTTTTTTTGTGTGTGTATGTGTGTTTTTGTTTTTATTCATGACAGACATGGGCAGAGGGAGAAGCAGGCTCTCTTGTGAGAAGCCTCATGTGGGACTCAATCCCAGAACTCCAGGATCATGCCCTGAATCCAAGGCAGACGCCTAACCACTGAGCCACCCAGGCATCCTGGGGTCTTGTTTTTCATCCACTCTGACAATTTCTATGTTCAGTTTCAAGTGTACATTTTAGTTATTCAAAACTTCCAATCAACATCCTGTGCTCATCACAGTTGTATTCCTTAATCCTCAAAACCTATTTAACCCACCCCCACTCCTCTCCAGTAACCATCAGTTTGTTCCCTACAGTTAAGAATCTGTTTCTCGGTTTGCCTCTCTTTTTTCCCCCTATGATCGTTTATTTGTTGCTTAAATTCTACATATGAGTGAAATCATATGGTGTTTGTATTTTTCTGACTGATATTTTCACTTAGCATAATACACTCTAGCTACATGCACGTCACTGCAAATGGCAAGATTTCTTTTTTTTAAATCTGAGTAATATTCCATTTTACATATAATGGAGTATATCTATATCTATATCTATAATCTCACATCTTCTTTATTCATTCATCAGTTAATGGACATTTGGGCTGTTTCCATAATTTGGCTATTGTAGATAATACTGCTATTATCTAAGATTAAGGTGCATGTGCCCCTTTGAATCTGTATTTTTGTACCCCTTGGATAAATACCTAGTCATGCAATTGCTGGGTTGTAGGGTAGTTCTATTTTTAACTTTTTGAGGAAACTCCATACTGTTTTCCAGAGTGGCTGCACCAGTTTGCATTCCCACTAACAACGTAAGAGGGTAGCCATTTCTCTACATCCTTGCCAACACCTGTTGTTTCCTGAGTTGTTAATTTTAGCCATTCTCACTGATGTGTCATGATATCTCATTGTCCTTAGATTTGCATTTCCCTGATAATGAGTGATGCTGAGCACTTAAGTGTCTGTTGGACATCCTTATGTCTTTGGAAAAATGTCTATTCATGTCTTCTGCCCATTTAACTAGATTGTTTATTTTTGAGGTGTTGAGTCTGACAAGTTCTTTATTAGATTTTGGAAACTAACCCTTTATCAGATATGTCATTTGCAAATACCTTCTTCCATCCCATAGGCTGCCTTTTACTTTGTTGATGATTTCCTTTACCATACAGAAGCTTTTTATTTTGATGAAGTCCCAATGGTTTATTTTTGCTTTCGTTTGCCTTGCCTCAGGAGATGTGTCTAGTCAGACATTGCTAGAGCCAATGTCAAAGAGGTTACTGCCTATGTTCTCCTCTAGGATTTTGATGGTTCCCTGTCTCACGTTTAAGTCATTTATCCATTTTTAATTTATTTTTGTGTATGGTGTAATAAAGTGGTTCAGTTTCATTCTTTTGCGTGTGGCTGTCCGGTTTTCCCAACACCACTTGTTTTTTTTGTTTCTTTTTTTTTCCAACACCACTTGTTGAAGAGACTGTTTCCCATTGGATACTCTTTCCTACTTTTATGATATTAGTTGACCATATAGTTGTGGTCCACTTCTAGATTTTCTATTCTGTTCCATGGATCTATATATTTTTGTGTCAGTATCATACTATCTTGATCACAACAGCTTTGTGATATAACTTGAAGTCTGGAATTGTGATGCCTCCTGCTCTGCTTTTTTTTTTTTTTCCTTCAAGTTTGCTTTGGCTATTCAGGCTCTTTTGTGGTTCCCAACAAATTTTAGGAGACAATCCCCATTTTTTAATTGGCATATTTAAGTCATTGACATTTAAATAATTATTGATATAGTTTATTGATTTGTTATATGTTATTGATATAGTGAAAATTGATCACTGTATCATTATGTCATTATATCTAACATTTTGGTTACCACTATTTTTTCCCTAGTTTGTTGTTTCTATTTGTCTTTCACTCTTTTTTCCTGCATTTTGTAATTTTAATTGAATATTTTATATGATTTGTTTTTTCTTCCTTCTCATCATGTCAGTTTTTAGAAACCTTTTAAAGAGGTTGTTCTAGAGTTTGCAATATACTTATATAATGCTTATTATATAAATTATGCAAATTTCACTTCATATAACACTGTAACAATTCATGGGTAGTGAAAATACCATATAATAACAAAATATTTCTAATTCCTTCTATCCACTCCTTTTACCATTTCTGATGTGCATTTTACTTATACATAAACATGCATAAACATTTATGTGTATATATAAGTACATACATAAATACATTGTTGCTATATTATTTTGAAGAAACAATTTGTTAGAACAATTAAGAATAAGAAATACACAAATGTTGATTTTACCTTTACTTGCATATTCTCTGGTACTTTTACCTGGCTTGTGTAGCTCTGTTTCTGGCCTATGTAATTTTCCTTCTCTCTGAAGAACTTCTTTAAGCATTTCTTGCAAGTCAGGTCTACTAGCAATAAATTCCTTCAATTTTGTTTACCTATAAAATTATTTCTTTTTCATTCTTGAAGGATAATTTCACAGGGTACAGAATTCTAGGTTCTCTGTGTCTGTTTTTATGCCAGTTTCCTCCGCACCAATACTAAATATTTCATTCCATTACTTTCTTGCTTGCATTGTTTCTAAGCAAAAGTCAGATATAATTCTTTGCTCCTCTACCAGTAGTGTTTTTCTACCTTTGTTCCTCTGTCCTGATTCAAGATTTTTTTTCTTTAACTTTCATTTTATGTTTATGGTCTCTATCTTACTTGATGTTTTCTGATCTTCCTGGTTCTATGGTTTGGGGTCTGACAATAATTTGGGAAAATTATTATTGTTTCATATGGCTTAATGCTCTTAGGCACATACATGTTAAGAATTATTTTTTTCTTGGCAATTGACCACTGTATGATTATGTAATGCTCTTCTTTACCTTTCATATGTTTCTTTTGCTTTGAACTACTGTAAGCTTTATACATGCAAATAATACAATTCTGTATGATTTTCAAAATTTTGTAATTCTATCACTCCAAAGGTGATAGAATAGAGATATAAACATGAACACAAATATGGATATGGAAATGGATATAGATTTATGCAAAGACTATAAGATTTAGCCACTTTATAATTTACCAGGGTGTGCTTAGAGGAGAAATTAAAGAATATACTAGGAAAATGAGAATTACAGACATATCTGTGCTTTCACACGAAATGTATTTCACAGTATAGGACTTATGATGAAGCATACATGTACAAGTTTTTGTTTGACACACTTTTTTTCAATTATTTTGGATATATATCCAAGAATTAGCTTGCTGAGTTATAAGGTAACTCTAAGTTTACCTTTTTTGAGGAGCCACAAATTATTTTTCATAGCAGTAAAGTGCTTTTGGATTGTATATTTATAGAATATGTGTTATCTTGGACTTTGTAATTCAGAATTAGCTCCAATCTAGTCTTTAAAAAGATAATAAAAACTGGGCAGATAATTTAAACTAATTCAATAATAATCTATTACCTCTTATGATCCAGGATGATCCCAATTGAAGATAATTAAAAAAAAAAAAAAACAGACAAAAGTTCAGCCCTAGGTAGGTCTTGCCTTATTAAGTGCATGTAGAAAATCTGGCTGTAAAGAGAATGTGTACAGACAACTTGTATTTGTCCCATTGTCTCATCAACTGCACTCACAAATTCGAAAGTATATTCCCAAGGGGAGATTTCACACAGGGAGCATAAATGAAGGCTTTTGATAAGGGTAGGAGTAAATGATGGGCAAGTTTGCAATCCATTAGCTGTTAACATTGTTTGTCTCAGGAAGGATTTAGTAAATGTTAGGTACTTTTGTCATTTTCTCCTGAGTTGTCACTATCCTTCTTCCATCTTCTTCTCAGGCAAAAATGTTTTCTACAATGCTAGAGTCTGCCCTCATTGTTCCTGAAATTTAGCTTTGAGCTTCTCCACTTCATTTGGTATCTTTCATGTCTAATAGAGCTAAGCTTCACCATGTCACTTGTCCCCTCAGAACTCAGCTTTAGAATCTTTCCATTTTCATGGTTTTAGGTTCTAGTAAAATAAAGAAAATAAATTGTGGCTTACATTATAAATTGGAAATTCTGAGTTTCTTAAGTAAGTTCCAGATCTAATTGGAGTTTGTCATTTTTTCTGTGTGTAGATCACATCTCATAGCTACTGATTTTATAGTCTCCATGTTGCATTGTGATGTGTGCCTCCTCGGATCCACTTGAACCTACTTTTCAGCAAGCTTTTTCCAGCATTCCAGCAATCTGGAGCCACACAGTAATTTCTCTCGTGCTACAAAAAGGGCCTGTTCTCTTCCTGTCATGTTTGTTTTGTGAAAGGACGTTGGATTAGGTTCACTGTAAGTGCCGAAAACAAAACAGTAGATTAGCTCCAAGATTTCACAAACTCAGTTTCCTTCTATATTGTTAATTTGCCCTCTTCATCTGCTGGCTTTTATCTCTTGTACAAGACATCTGCAGAAGCTCTGGTGGTCATGACTACATGTCAGCTAATAGGAAAGAGTGGTCAAATGAAGAGTGTGATCCCACCCTGATTTCTAAGGACAGTGCTGGAAGGCACCTACATTTATGCTTGTAGTTCACTTTACAGCTTGGGTACATAGCCATACCTAGCTGCATTGGTGATTGGGAAATATATTTACTTCAGTTAAAATAGAGTTTTTTTTTCTCAGTTAAAATTAAGTATATTTTTAAAGAAGGCAAAATTGGATATTAGGGAACAACTGGCTCCATGTATCACAAGAACGGATGAACAGGCAGCTTATCTCCTACATGTCAGTTTTCAAAGCTTGCTCACCTGTTTAATGGGCATGAGGTCAGA
The DNA here is from genome assembly GCF_003254725.2 of Canis lupus dingo. Lineage (NCBI taxonomy): Eukaryota > Metazoa > Chordata > Mammalia > Carnivora > Canidae > Canis > Canis lupus. Next base: position 14,777,738 of record NC_064258.1, on the reverse strand, counting down.
TGCATTACCAATTGCAAATTATGGCTTTCTTTTTTATTTGGGTAAGTGATAACGATTCAAAGGATGTGTAAGGTTATGCTTATGGTGTATGAGGTGGGGGACTGTGGTGGTGAAGGGAATCCTGTTCTAGAATCAGGTAGTAGGCATATGCTTATTTGATTTTGGCCGCATACCCTCTTGGAATAGAAGTCACTCCTCCCTGAGTAAATTCCTTTTTTGAAGAGAAAATGTAGTAGAAATGTTTGGGTGAGAGTGCAAATCTCTTTGCTGTTCTTGATTTTTATGAAGAGTCAATTTAGAGAAATTATTATTTTTTATTATTATTATTAAAGGTTTTATTTATTTATTCATGTGAGACACAGAGAGAGAAGCAGAGACATAGGCAGAGGGAGAAGCAAAACTCCATCCCAGGACCTCAGGATCATGACCTGGGTCGAAGGCAGATGCTTAACCATTGAGCTACCCAGGTGCTCCAATTTAAAGAAATTAATCCAGCTGCAGTCAAAAGGATGCAGATTGAACTTTGGCCTCTGAAGACTTTTAGTGATGTCTTAAGAAAACAGAAAGTGATTTTGGCATCTCTTATGATGGCTGCATTCTTTTTTTAAAAAATTTATTCATGAGTGACACACACACACACACACACACACACAGAGAGAGAGAGAAAGGCAAAGACACAGGCAGAGGGAGAAGCAGTCTCCTCACAGGAAGCCCAATATGGGACTTGATCCCCAAACTGGGATCACACCCTGAGCCAAAGGCAGGCACCCAACCACTGGGCCCCCCCAGGCATCCTTGTATTTTTTCTTTCTTGTAATGGCTTTGGTTTTGGTATTACGGTAATGCTGACCTCATAGAATATATTAGGAAGTATTTGTTCTGCTTCTATTTTCTGTAAGAGATTGTAGAGAATTGGTACAATTTCTTCAATAAATGTTTGGTAGAATTCACAACTGAAATCATCTAGGTCTAGTGTACTTACTCCAATGGCATCAGCAGTGATGGTCCCTCTTCTGAGATTGGCAATTTGTGTCTTCTCTCTTTTTTGTCTGAGTAAAGCAGGCTAGAGGTTTATCACTCTAAAGTCGTGAACGACTTTATTTTAAAGAATCAGCATTTGGTTTCATTGTTTTTCTCTACTGATTTCTTGTCTTCAATTTCATTGATTTCTGCTGTAATTTTTATTATTTCTTTTATTCTATTGATTTTGAATTTAATTTGTTCTCCTTAAAATTTATTTATTCTATTATTATTATTATTATTAGTTAATATAATCTCCACTCCCCAACATGAGCCTCAAACTCATGACCCCAAGATCAAGAGCTGCATCCTCCACCAACTGGGCCACCCAGGTGCCCCAAATCTAATTTGTTCCTTATTCTCTAGTTTCCTAAAGTGGAAGCTTAGATTATTGATTTTAGGTCATTCTTCTTTTCTAACATTTGTGTTCAATGCTATAAATTTCCCTTGAAACACTGCTGTTGCTACATCTCACAAGTTTCAATAAGCTGTATTTTCCTTTTCATTTATTTTGAAGTATCTAAAAATTTCTCTTAAGATTTCTTTGATTTATGTGTTATTTAGAAATGTATTGTTTAATCTCCAAGCACTTGAGAGGTTTTCCAGTTATCTTTCTGTTATTAGTTTCTAGTTTAATTCCATTGTGGTCAGAGAGCATACTTTGTGTAATTTCTATTCATTTAAGATTGTTAAGGTATGTTTTATGGCCCAGAATGTGATTTTTTTTTTTTTTAGATTTTAGTTATTTATTTGAGAGAGAGAGTGTGAGTGCACAAAAGAGAGAGAGAGAGTATGAGCAGAGGGAGGGGCAGAGGGGGAGAGAGAAGTAAATTCACTACTGGGCAGGGAGCCCAACACAGAACTCAATCCCAGGACCCTAGAATCCTGACCTGAGCTGAAGGCAGATGCTTAACCAACTGAGGCACCCAGGTGCCCCTAGAATGTGATTTCTCTGGGTGAATATTCCATGTGAGCTTGTAAAGTATGTGTACTCTTCTATTTTTAGATGACATAGTCTATAGACATTAATTAGATCCAGGTGTTTGACGGTGCTGTTCAGATTAATTATATCCTTACTGATTTTCTATCTTCTCCATCTGTTCACTTCTGATAAAGGGATGTTGAAGTCTCCAAATATAATAGTGGATTCATCTATTTCTCCTTGCAGCTCTATCAGCTTTTACAACATGTATTTTGTGGCTTTTTTGGTTAAAAACTTTAGTCTAACTGTTGTTAGGTACACACATATCAGGAATTAAGTTTTCTTAGAGAATTGACTCCTCTACTATTATAAAATGCTTTCTTTGCTCTCAAGTCCACTTTGTCTGATATAGAATATTTGTGAGAGTATATACATATTAGAAAAAAAATCCAGAAACAACCAAATGCCATTGACAGAAGGATAAATGATTTGTAGTGTATTTATACAATGGAACAGTACACCTAAATGAAAATGAGTGAATAACAGCTACACAAAACAACTTGCACAAATCTCATAATAGAATATTGACTGACCAAAACAGTCCTAGAAAACAACAAATAGGGATCCCTGTGTGGCTCAGTGGTTTAGGGCCTGCCTTTGGCCCATGGCATGATCCTGGAGACCTGGGATCAAGTCCCACATCAGGCTCCCTGTGTGGAGCCTGCTTCTCCTTCTGCCTGTCTCTGCTTCTCTCTCTCTCTCATAAATAAATAAAATCTTAAAAAAAAAAAAACAAATAGTAAGATATCTTTTCTATGAAGTTCAAAAGTCATCAGAACTAAAATGTGTATTGCTTGGCACAGATATTCTACATTTCATGGATTGTAAGATGCAAGCTGAGGAAAAATTTTTGAAAGAGAAACACTGGAATGACAAACCAGAAATGAATAAAAATAGTTCCCTCTAGTGGAGATGGTGGTAGTTTGGAATCCTGGTGAAAGGTTTTGGAATAAAAGCAAATCCATGAGTATATATGTTTTACATAATTGCCACCTTGAAAGTACGTATTTTTCATGTTTGAAAAAAATTAGATCATAAAAGGAAAAAAGGAAGCCTTAAAAATAGAAAAAAAGGAAACAAATGAACTTGAACATATGTCCACTTGATAACATGATCTCAGAGAAAAAAAGAATTATTCCAAGTGAGCTTTGAACACAGAACTCTGTTCATCTTTAGTGAGATATAGATTAAGGATTTTTAAAAAAGAATGAATTTGGGAACTGCAAATGAACCTTTTCCCTCTGTTAATAGTTTTATTTTTGGGAGTGATACTGGTATTGTAATTTTGAAAGTATTTTATGTTTTTTAAGATAAAGCAAGTCAGTGAATATCTTAAAGTTATTAGGAACCAAGATTTTTAGTGTTGAAGAACTATAAATACAAAATCATGCCAAATCATGTTAAATCTGAGTTGGATATTACCAATATAAATTCAAGTTAAAATATATACATATATTCTGCATACTGAAAGAATTTAAAAGCAAGACATTCCAGCGTGAAACTTGCTGGAGCTCAGATTTATGTATTTACGTACTTTTCTCCACTCTAGGGAATTAGGGCTCTTCGGAGAAATGGTTGAATATGGACCGGGGCTGGGAAAGGATAAGGTGGGCTCATCATTTCTGGATGTACCAAAGAGAAGCAAGCATCAAAGACTATTGGGGTGATATCAAAGACACAGAGGGGGGCAGCCCAGGTGGCCCAGGGGTTTAGCACCGCCTTCAGTCCAGGGCGTGATCCTGGAGACCCAGGATCGAGTCCCATGTCGGGCTCCCTGCATGGAGCCTGCTTCTCCCTCTGCCTGTGTCTCTGCCTCTCTCTCTCTCTCTCTCTCGGTCTCTCATGAATAAATAAATAAAATCTTAAAAAAAAAAAAAGACACAGAAGTCAACTTGCTCAAGCTGCCACTGGTAAAATTTGGGGCAATTTGATTATCAAAAAGATTAGTGATTATAAAAACTTTGAAGAAATACAACTTTACAAGTCCAAAGTTACAAAGTTATTAGAAAAGAGTAGGGGGGGTGACTGGGTGATGGGCACTGAGAGGGGCACTTGATGGGATGAGCACTGGGTGTATTCTATGTGTTGACAAGTTGAACACCAATAAAAATAAATTTATATAAAAAAATAAAAACTATCAAAAAAGAAAAAAAAGAAAGAAAAAAGAAAAAAAGAGCAGAAAAGATTTACAGATGACCATTGCAGACAATTATTATATAAGATACAACAGAAATTAGTAGTTAAAGAAAGATAATTAAATTCTCATTCTGCCTTTGGCAAGGAACGACAGTTTATGTCCACTTGATGAGAGATGACTCTTCTTGATGGAGGATGCAGGTGATTCATATAAGAATTACAATAGAACCATTTTGAAACTCCCATTAAATAATCAATTTGGGTGAATATCACAGTGCTTGTGAAACCTCTACTTCAAAATATATTGGGCAACAAGATAATTTGCACTGTGCCAAAATATCAACCCAGGGAGAAGTTTATATCAATGTGACCTAGGAACTACCATTAAAAAAAAAAAAAGATTTTATTTATTTATTTTAGAGACATAGGAGAGAGAGCACAAGTGTGTGAAGGGCAGAGGGGGAGGGAGAGACAAGTAGACTCTGCACTGAGCACAGGGCCCGATGTGGGGCTTGATCTCAAGACCCTGAGATCATGACCTGTGCCAAAATCAAGAGTCAGATGCTTAACTGACTGAGCCACCCAGGCACCCCTAGGAACTACCTACCATCTTAATGAAATAATCAAACTTGGTGTGTAGTAATACATGCTTTGTTTTGTTTATTTTTTTATTTTATATATAGAGAGAGCACAAGCAGGGGGAGAGGGAGATGGAGAAGCAGACTCCCTATTGAGCAGGGAGCCCAACGCAGGGCTCCATCCTAGGACTCCCGGATAATGACCCCAGCCAAAGGCAGACTCTTCCAGGTGCCCCTCTCATTGTTAAGCAAGGATAAGGGAGAAGTTGTATAATATAATCCCATCTTTTCAGAAAAAAAAAATACCCCGTATATACATGTTTACAAATATGAGCATGTGTGTGTGGGGTATGTGTGTATGTGTGCATGTGATTGTGTTTGGATAAGCAAGTGTGAATCTGAATAAAGAAATTTACACACAGGTTGTTAATAAGGATACCTGAAAGGCAAGAGATGGTGATGTTAGTGAGGGAGGAGAAAAAAGAGAATGGAAAAAGATGTATTTTCTAGAAAAGTATTAAATTTTATTATATAAGCTAAACAAAATCTCTAGATCAATGAGATAATGACAATAATCTAAATTAATTAATTTACCCAATGCCTTGACTTTTAAATAATTTTAAAACTTAATTTTTCTCAATGTTACATTAAGATTAAATAGAGGCTTGGGAGATATACAAAAGACTCAAATCAGGTTTGTAGATGTCTGAGATGAAGAATTCACTGGATGAAGTTAATAATAGATTAGACATTTCAGAAGAAAAAGTCAGTAAATTCAAAGCCATAGAGGAAGAAACTGTTGAATGTGAAACAAAAAATAAAAGGAATTTTAAAAATAAAAATAAGACTGGTGAGCTGTGGGACATCAGTCACCCTAATATATGGGTAACTGGATTTATTGATGGAGGGGAGAGAAATGAAATGATAAATAGTTGAAGAAATAATGGCCAACCTGTTCTAAATTTAAATAAAACTGGGAATCTATATATCCAAGAAGTTTAACAGACTCTAAGCACAATGATAATGAAAGGAGGACATAACAACCCTAAACATTTGTGCATCTACTAAGAGAGCTTCAAAATACATAAGGCAAAAAACTGATAGTCAGCAAAGATAAACTGACAAATCCACAGTTACAGTCTTGGTCTCAAAACTCTTCATTCAGTAATCGACAGCACACTTAGAAAATTGCCAAGGATAATGGCAGACTTGAACAACACTATCGATCAACCAACTTGACCTAATTAATGATACAACAAAAAAGAACATACATGCTTCTCAAATACACATGGAACATTCACCAAGATGCCATTCATTAAGTGGAGATGAGGTCATACTATGTAGAGTGGATCCTTAATCCATTATGACCGGTGTTCATAGAGAAGAGAAGACACATAGAGAGACACATATGATGAAAGAGGAGGAAACCAAGTAGATACAAATCATGAAGGGCATTGAATATTTGATTATAAATTCTAGCTGACATTTATAGAATACAACATCCAACTATTGCAGAACACAGACTTTTCGTGTGTACATGGAACATTCACCAAAATAAGCCATGTCTCAAAAAATCTCAAAAGATTGAAATACTACACAATAAGTTCTCTGATTGCAATGGAATTAAACTAAAAATCAACAACTAAAAGATAACCCAGAAATTTCCAACGTATTTGGAAATGAAGAGTAACCTGTAGGTAAAAGGAAAATTTACAATGGATCTTAGATGGTATTTGAACTAAACAGTGAACACAAAACATATCAAAATATATAGGATGCGGTTAAAGCAGTATTAATAGGAGAATGTATAACTCTAAGACATTTATTGAAAAGAAGAAAGATCTCAAATTAATGATGCAAGTTTCTTCTCAAGAAGGAGGGTTTTCAGTATTAGAGCAATTGGATGACTGTATGGACAAAGACAACCTTGATCTTTGCCTCACATCATGCAGAAAAATTTATTTTGAGATGGATTATAGACCTATAGGTAGAAGGTAGAATTATAAAGCTTTTAGGAATAATAGGACACAAAAAGCACTAACCCTAAATAAAACATTTACAGAATGGACTTAATTGAAACGTAAAATTTCTACTCATCACAAGTCACCATTAAGTACATGAAAAGGGAAACCGCACAGTAGGAGAAAATAGAAACATTACTTGTTACAATACAATTCATGTATTTGACAAAGGATTTATATGCAGAATATAAGGATTCCCATATATCAGTAATAAGAAAGATAAACATCCCAATTAAAAATGGACAAAAACTTGAAAAGGAACTTCATAAAGAAATATCCAGATGGTCCGTAAATGTATAAAAAGGTGTGTGACATCACTAATCATTGGGAAATACAAATGAAAACCACCAGTGCACACCCACCAGAACAAATACAATTCAGAAGACTATCAGTGGCAGGTGTGAAGACGTGGAATGCCTGAAACTCTCATATTGCTGATGAGAGTATAAAATGGTAAATTACCTTGGAAAACTGTTTAAGAGTTTCTAATCAAGCTGAACATGTACAGTAATTTCACTCCTCCAAGAGAAATGTGTGCATTTTCACAAAATAGCTTGTACGGGAATGTTTATAGAGCCTTACCTCATAGTAGCCCTCAACAGGAAACAACTCCAAATTCCATCTATAGGTGAATGGATAAACAAATAGTGCTATATACATACAATGGAATATTACTTAGCACTAAAAGGAACAAAGAATAGATACAATCGATCCTTATTATCTATGGATTCTATGTTTGAGCATTTCCCTATTTGCTGAAATGTATGTGTAAGCCTAAAAGCAATATGGCGCTCATGACCATTCATGGACATGCACAGAGTAGCAAAAACTTTGAATTGCCTGGTATGCAGGTTTCCAGTGAGGATGAATAAAGTCATGCTGTCTCTTTCTGTCTCAGCCCTCATACTATAATCACGTAGTATTTTTGTGGTCTATTTAGTTCTATGTTTGTCATATTTTTATGCTTTTTGATGATGATTTCACTGTTCAAAGTGGCCCAAGTGTAGTGCTGAAGGTTCCTAAGTGCTTCTAAGTGCAAGAAGACTGGTGTTCCTTTTGTTTTTTAAATATTTTATTTATTTATTCATGAGAGACAGAGAGAGAGAGGCAGAGACAGGCAGAGGGAGAAGCAGCCTTCATGCAGGGAGCCTGACGTGGAACTCGATCCTGGGTCTCCAGGATCACACCCTGGGCTGCAGGCAGCACTAAACCGCTGCGCCACCAGGGCTACCCAAGACTGGTGCTCCTTACAGAGAAAATACATGTGTTGGATAAACTTCTTTCAGGCACATGGCTCATATAGTGCTGTTGGCAGTGAGTTCAAAGCTAATGAATCAACAATATGTATTAAATAAGGCATCTTTAAATAGAAACACACATAAGGCAAAGTATTTGTTTTGATTTTGCTTGTTTACATGTATTAATCAGTTGACATACATATATAAATATCGGTATGTTTGTTTATATGTATCGATGAGGTGAGTTAAGACTGAGACTCACAGGAATCTACTGCTGTATTTCCCCTATAAGTGATTTCTCCCAGAAGCAATGGCCCAGTATTCACTAATTCAGTGTTTGTGGAGAATTTATAAAACACCATTACTGGGAACAACTAAAGATTAACTACATGCAACAACATGGGTGAAACTTATAGATACTGTGAACCATACACAAAAGGGTATGAACTATAGGATTCCATTTATATGATGTGTAAGAATAGCGAATCTAGTGGAAGTTGGAAAAATGATGGTGGGGAAGTACTGATTGGAAATAGTATAAGGACATTCTTTGGGTTGATGGAAATGTTTATATCCTGACGTGGGAGGTGCAAATTAAGATAGAATGCGAGAACCGGTTCTATTTAATAACTGCTTCCAACCCATCACTTCTAGGTTTGCTAGCTGCAATGTTCTACAGCCACATGGTGGCAGTGTTGTAGAACTGACCAAAATTCTCCCTGAAACTTAAGTTCCTGTTCTCTCTAGTTCAGGTCTTTAGTTTCAGGTTGTCTTCCACTCTCCTTTAAGTGATTTATGGCCTCTTTTGTGACACAGCGTGAACAATACCCTAAGGTGAGGACCTCACATTGGTCAGAGGCAAAGCTGTGGTATGACAAAGAATATCCTTATAGCCCGTGTTCCTTCCCTGGTCCTTCATGCCACTTCAGCTCCCTTCCTAAGGTCTACTTCTTGGGCACCTGAGGCTCTTAGGCTGTCAAATTCAATGACCTGAGCCTAATTTGCCTTTACTGGGAAAAGGGCATTTACAGGAAAATTCAAAAGATAAAGGCGTATCATCCCCCTGTTATGTAATTTATGTTTCCAGAAGTAAAGTTTGGAAATGGGTTAAATGCTTGTCAATTGGGAACAAAAAGTGCTTTATTCTGTTTAAGCCAGGACAATAGGTACAAAATGGAGTTGCTTATGCTAAGCTCCATATCACCCAAACCAAGATGTAATGTAAGTACAGTTTTAGGGCTCCCAGAAATGGAACCAATCAAGAATCAGCTGACCAGCACTGGTTAGGTAATTTGTCTGATAGACCCTTGCCATCTCCCAAAGGACAGTAAGCTTGCATAATTAATGGGCTTTTTTGCTTTGTAAACTTCCTTGTTCCTGCTCCATTCTGCCTATGCAAACCTTTCACTTTCTGTTGCCACTTAGAGTTCTTTTGTAGTTGCTAAATTGGATGCTGCCCAATTCAATCAGTGTTTGCTTAAATAAAGTCTTAAAGTGTTTAGTATGTCTCAGTTTATCTTTTAATGATCCTTTTTCAGTCATCATGAACAAGAATGCACTAGATCTATATTGGAGGACTTTAGGGATTTTCAAGCTCTGTTGTTACGTAAGAAAAGCAAAATGCAGGGAAGTGTACAAGCTCAACAATGATTGAGCTTCCCTGTATGTGTATTTGTATAGGATTATACAGACATAAAGAAAAGTGGGGAGGGCAGCCCGGGTGGCTCAGCAGATTAGCCCTGCCTTCAGCCCAGGGCCTGATCCTGGGGACCCAGGATCAGTCCCCCGTTGGGCTCCCTGCATGGAGCCTGCTTCTCCCTCTGCCTGTGTCTCTGCCTCTCTCTCTCTGTGTCTCTATGAATAAATAAATAAAATCTTAAAGAGAAAAGAAAAGTGTGGAAAGGTACATACCAGGCTGTTAATACTGTTTACTTGGGATGAGATGGGAGTACCAGGAAAATCAGTTAAAAAGACCTTCACCAAAAAGACTCAGGTTAACAACAGCATGGATAATACTTTAATTCCATTTACCTGAATTATATATTCTGTGTGGATGTGTGTGTGTACACACACATATATATACATCAATCTATGTATAAATAAATCTAGTTTTTCTTTTCTTTTTAAAGATTTTATTTTTATTTATTCATGAGAATACACAGAGAGGAGAGAGAGGCAGAGACACAGGCAGAGGGAGAAGCAGGGAACCCGATGCGGGACTTGATCCGGGGTCCCCAGGATCATGCCCTGGGCTGAAGGTGGCGCTAAACCGCTGAGCCACCCGGGCTGCCCAAATCTAGCTTTTCTTATGTTTTCTGCCTTTTTTTTTTTTTTATTTTTTTTTAAATTTTTTTTTAAATTTTTATTTATTTATTTATTTATGATAGTCACAGAGAGAGAGAGAGAGAGGCAGAGACACAGGCAGAGGGAGAAGCAGACTCCATGCACTGGGAGCCCGACGTGGGATTCGATCCCGGGTCTCCAGGATCGCGCCCTGGGCCAAAGGCAGGCGCCAAACCGCTGCGCCACCCAGGGATCCCTTTTTTTTAAAAGTTTTTTTTTTTTTTTTTTTTTTTTTTATTTATGATAGTCACACAGAGAGAGAGGGAGAGGCAGAGACACAGGCAGAGGGAGAAGCAGGCTCCATGCACCGGGAGCCCGACGTGGGATTCGATCCCGGATCTCCAGGATCACGCCCTGGGCCAAAGGCAGGCGCCAAACCACTGCGCCACCCAGGGATCCCCTGTTTTCTGCCTTTTATACTATGTCTAGACCTTGCCCACACTAAAATTATAAAAGTATTTTATTGCTGTTTCTTCTGGATAGCTTTGCCTTATTTTATACTTTTGTCCTTAGTCCATCTGAAATTTATTTCCATATAAGTTGTGTGGTAGAGATTGAATAAAATTTTATTTTCTAAGTCAGTTGCCTGAGAAGATATCCTCTTTTTTTTTTTTTTTTTTTTAAGATTTATTTATCTATTCATGAGAGACACAGGCTGAGAGAGAGCGAGGCAGAGACATAGGCAGAGGGAGAAGCAGGCTCCTCACAGGGACCCTGATGTGGAACTTGATCCTGGATCCCAGGATCACGAGCTGAGCTGAAGGCAGACGCCCAACTGCTGAGCCACCCAGGCGTCCCTATCCTCTAACTTTCTAAAAGGAGCTGTAGCATATTGGCAGGCTGAGTCTCAGTGGCAAAACAGTGTTGAGTATGGATTCAGAACATGATTGTGAAGCTGCCTTATGGCACTGGAAGGGTAGGGATCAAGATCTCTGAAGACAGCAATGGTAGGGCAGGGCCAGTGTGACATTTGGCTGTAGCTGCTCGCACCTGGGCGACCCCTATTGTTCATGGAGGCTCCTACCATCTCTGATCTTCCCAAGATGGGTAGAGGTTAAGAGATTTTTTAAATTATATTTTCAGTATTATTTTTACTAGTTTTCTCTCTAGGTCTTTATAGTCCCTTTTCTCAGAAATTGAGAGAAAGTGACATGTTTCCTTGGCTTCAGGCAGAGTGGCCCACTTCAGTGGCTATTCTCTATTAGCAAGCAATCATATCTATAGCCAAGGCTGTTATGACTTCCAGCCCTTTCCATCTCACTATCTGGCCAAGGCAACTTCTCAGAAGTCAGAAACAGTAATGCTTACCTCCTCCTTTTGTTTGATTCTTTATCTCAATGCTCAGAGTTTTCATTACCATTTATTTCAGGATCCCCCAGGGCTGAAAGGACTCGAGAGTCTACCTTATAACACTGGATCTCCTAGAGAGAGATTGCAGATTCTCCCAGACATCTTCTATCCTCTTTGCTCTACAGGTAAGAGAGAAAAATGAGTGTGATACCATTTCTGGCTAAATAACGATAATGTTTTAATAATAAATTTATTTTTTATCGGTGTTCAATTTGCCAACATACAGAATAACACCCAGTGCTCATCCCGTCAAGTGCCCCCCTCAGTGCCCATCACCCAGTCACCCCCACCCCCGCCCTCCTCCCCTTCCACCTCCCCTAGTTCGTTTCCCAGAGTTAGGAGTCTTTATGTTCTGTCTCCCTTTCTGATATTTCCTACCCATTTCTTCTCCCTTCCCTTCTATTCCCTTTCACTATTATTTATATTCCCCAAATGAATGAGAACATATAATGTTTGTCCTTGTCTGATTGACTCATTTCATTCAGCATAATACCCTCCAGTTCTATCCATGTTGAAGCAAATGGTGGGTATTTGTCATTTCTAATGGCTGAGGAATATTCCATTGTATACATAAACCACATTTTCTTTTTTTTAATAAATTAATTTTTTATTGGTGTTCAATTTACCAACATACAGAGTAACACCCAGTGCTCATCCCGTCAAGTGTCCCCCTCAGTGCCTGTCACCCATTCACCCCCAACCCCCGCCCTCCTCCCCTTCCACCACCCCTAGTTCGTTTCTCAGAGTTAGGAGTCTTTATGTTCTGTCTCCCTTTCTGATATTTCCCACACATTTCTTCTCCCTTCCCTTCCATTCCCTTTCACTATTATTTATATTCCCCAAATGAATGAGAACATGCACTGTTTGTCCTTGTCCGATTGACTTACTTCACTCAGCATAATACCCTCCAGTTCCATCACGTTGAAGCAAATGGTGGGTATTTGTCGTTTCTAATGGCTGAGGAATATTCCATTGTATACAAAAACCACATCTTCTTTATCCATTCATCTTTCGATGGACACCGAGGCTCCTTCCACAGTTTGGCTATTGTGGACATTGCTGCTAGAAACATCGGGGTGCAGGTGTCCCGGCGTTTCATTGCATCTGAATCTTTGGGGCAAATCCCCAACAGTGCAATTGCTGGGTCGTAGGGCAGGTCTATTTTTAACTCTTTGAGGAACCTCCACAGTTTTCCAGAGTGGCTGCACCAGTTCACATTCCCACCAACAGTGCAAGAGGGTCCCCCTTTCTCCACATCCTCTCCAACATTTGTGGTTTCCTGCCTTGTTAATGTCTCCCATTCTCACTGGTGTGAGGTGGGATCTCATTGTGGTTTTGATTTGTATTTCCCTGATGGCCAGTGATGTGGAGCATTTTCTCATGTGCATGTTGGCCGTGTCTATGTCTTCCTCTGTGAGATTTCTGTTCATGTCTTTTGCCCATTTCATGATTGGATTGTTTGTTTCTTTGGTGTTGAGTTTAAGAAGTTCTTTATAGATCTTGGAAACTAGCCCTTCATCTGATACGTCCTTTGCAAATATCTTCTCACATTCAGTAGGTTGTCTTTTAGTTTTGTTGACTTTATCCTTTGCTGTGCAAAAGCTTCTTATCTTGATGAAGTCCCAATAGTTCACTTTTGCTTTTGTTTCTTTTGCCTTCATGGATGTATCTTGCAAGAAGTTACTGTGGCCGAGTTCAAAAAGGATGTTGCCTGTGTTCTCCTCTAGGATTTTGATGGAATCTTGTCTCACATTTAGATCTTTCATCCATTTTGAGTTTATCTTTGTGTATGGTGCAAGAGAGTGGTCTAGTTTCATTCTTCTGCATGTGGATGTCCAATTTTCCCAGCACCATTTATTGAAGAGACTGTCTTTCTTCCAGTGGATAGTCTTTCCTCCTTTATTGAATATTAGTTGACCATAAAGTTCAGGGTCCACTTCTGGGTTTAAATAATGATAATTTAAAGAAATTCCTGGGAATGTCTTTTGTTATGCCAAAAAGCTGGGACTCTCCTTTGTTATACCAAAGACAGAACAAGAAAAATTAAAAGAAGGAATGTCAAGTGATAGTAAAGATTTGATTTCATTCCAAACTAGAATCAGAATATAAAACATGTTTAAAAAAGGGATATCTGAGTGGCTCAGTGGTTGAGCATCTGCCTTCGGCTCAGGGTGTGATCCCAGGGCCCTGGGATCAAGGCCTGCCTCAGGCTCCTTGTATGAAGCCTGCTTCTCCCTCTGCCTACGTCTCTACCTCTCTCTGGTGTCTCTCATGAAAAAAATATTAAAGAAACATTAAAATAGAAAGAAAACTCTCAACGGATGGTAGAAAGCCATTTTTGTTGTTATAGAACAAAATAGGTGCATCTTTAGAATCCACTAAAACAATGTTGAGACAGGATAGATGGGATCACATGGTTGGTTATAATGAGAGGAAACTGTTTAAAAGGAATGAGAAGTTCTCAAAAATGCAAATCTGATCATGTAATCACAAATGGTTCAATACAGAAAGCAAGAGGGTACTTGGAGAACTTGGTGTTTGTTGGGGAAGTACTAGGGTAAGTTCTTGAATGAATATGTATGAAAAGAAGACAGAAGAGGGGTACAAGGGCATGGCATACATCTTGAAGGGTAACAACAGGGATGTTAAATTCTAAATGTAATGAAGTTTTTTTTTTTTTTTTTTTTAAGGCTATGGTGGTTTTACCAAAGAATCAAAGACATGTTTACAGGTATTAAAATGATCAAGAAAAGGATGTGTTTGCACTAGGAACTCATGGATTAATGTTCATGGCTTGATGGGTGTTATGGGTTGAAATGTGTCCCCCCAAAATATATGTTGAAGTCCTTCCTAAGTGCCAATAATTTAAAATAAAATCCTATTTGGAAATATGATCATTGCAGATCTACTTAGTTAAGCTAAGTTCATACTATGTAGAGTGGTCCCTTAATCCAATATGATTGTTCTTAAGAGAAGAGATGAGAGAGACGTTCAGAAAGGAGAATTCCACATGAAGACACTGACACATGAGGGGAGGATGTGACAATGGAAGCAAGGATCAGAAATGAAAGAGGAAATAGTATAGCTGATACCACAGGAATACAAAAGATCATAAGAGACTGCTATGAACAGTTATATGCTAACAAATGGGACAACATAGAAGAAATGGATAAATTCTTAGACACATACAACCTGCCAAGACTAAATCATGAAAAAAGAAAAATATGAACAAATTACTAGTACAGAGATTGAATCAGTTATCAAAAATCTCCCAACAAACAAAAGTCCAGGACCAGATGGCTTCATTGCTGAATTCTATCAAACATTTAAGTAAAAATTAGTATCAATCCTTCTCAAACTTTTCCAAAAAATAGAAGAGGAGGGAACACTTCCAAACTCATTTTATGAAGCCAGCATTACCCGCCCGGATTCCAAAACCAGATAAGGGCAGCACAAAGAAAAGAAAACGACAGGCCAATATCCCTGATAAACACAGATGCATAAATCTTCAACAAAATGTTAGTAAGCCAAATCCAACAATACATTAAAGGGATGATATATACCATAATCAGGTGGGATTTATTCCAAGGATGGTTCAACATTTATAAATCAATGTGATGTGGCACATTAACAAAATGAAGGATAAAAATCATATGATCATCTCAATAAATCAGAAAAAGCATTTGACAAAATTTAACACCCATTTATAAGAAAAAGTCTCAACAAAGTAGCTATAAAGGGGACATAACTCAACATAATAAAGTCCATAGCCAGCATCATATTCAGTGGGGGAAATCTCTAGGATCAGAAACAAGACAAGGATGCCCACTCTCACCACTTATATTAAAAATAGTACTGGAAATTCTATCCCAGGCAATTAGGCAGGAAAAAGAAAAGGCATCCAGATTAGAAGAAGTAAAATTATTGCCACTTGTAGATGACACAGTCTTTTATATAGACAATCCTGAAGACTTCATTGAAAAACTGTAAGAACTAACACACAGATTAGGGAGGGGGCACGATGGTGGAGGAGTAGGGTCCCCAAGTCACCTGGCCCCACCAACTCACCTAGATAACTTTCAAATCATCCTGAAAACCACGCATTTGGCCTGAGATCTAAAGAGAGAACAGCTGGAATGCTGCAGTGAGAAGAGTTCGGGCTTCTATCAAGGTAGGAAGATGGAAAAATAAACAAATAAAAAAGCCTCCAAGGGGGAGGGGCCCCCACGAGGAGCCGGGCTAAGGCCACAGGAGAGCCCCCAGGACAGGAGAGCCCAGGCCTGGAAAAGCAGGAACTTTACCAACCGTCCTGGATGGACAGGCACTGGCAGGGAGCTCGGGCAGGATCCTGGGAGGGGCGGGGATGCCCCCAGGCTCCTGGGTCACTAACAGGGGAGGGGCACCCCGGGGGAGAGCGCGCCGCACCCCGCCACCGAGCTCCCTAAGGGGCTGGAGCAGGGCCCCGGGAGCAGCCTGGGCCGTGTAGGCCCCGGAGCCCAGGGCGCTGGGGACACAGCCCAGGATCTCGTGCTCCCCCTGGGACAGGCAGAGGCTGGGAGGCCACAGGGCAGCCAGGACGCTCCTGCCACTGGGCACCCCGAGCTGTGCAGATCAGTGCCCTGCCCCGGAGCATCCAGGCCCCTGCGCACTGGGAGCTGCAGTAGTTACTGCGGGAGCTGACTCCAGGGCTGGACAGCTGGCTGCCGCCACTGTTGTTCCTCCTCCTGGTGTCACCTTGTACCTGAGACTGAGCAGGGGCCTCACAGCTTAAACAGCTCCCACTGAGCTGGGCACCTGGTGGGGCGGGGCAGCTCCCCAGGGGCACACACCTGAGAATCAGCACAGCAGGCCCCTCCCCCAGAAGACCAGCTGGAAGGGGAAGAACAAGTTCTTGACCAAGCAGTGCTGGAAAGCGCCAGGGGAAGTCGAGGGACTTACAGTATATAGAATCAGAGGATACCCCTCATTTTTTTTTGTTTTTTGTTTTTTGTTTGTCCCCCCCTTTCCCCTTTTTCCTTCCTTTGTCCAGTACAACTTGTTTTTAGCCACTCTGCACTGAGCAAAATGACTAGAAGGAAGAACTCACCACAAAAGAATCAGAAACAGTACTTTCAAAAAAAAAAAAAAAAAAAAAAGAAACAGTACTTTCTGCCACAGAGTTACAGAATTTGGATTACAATTCAATGTCAGAGAGCCAATTCAGAAGCACAATTATAAAGCTACCGGTGACTCTGGAACAAAAGCATAAAGGAATCAAGAGACTTCATGACTGCAGAATTTGGATCTAATCAGGCCGAAATTAAAAATCGAGTAAATGAAATGCAATCTGAACTGGAGGTCCTAACGATGAGGGTTAATGAGGTAGAAGAAAGAGTGTGTGACATAGAAGACAAGTTGATGGCAAGGAAGGAAGCTGAGGAAAAAAAGAGAAAAACAATTAAAAGATCATGAGGAAAGGTTAAGGGAGATAAATGACAGCCTCAGAAGGAAAAATCTACCTTTAATTGGAGTTCCAGAGGGCGCTGAAGACACAGAGGACCAGAAAGTGTATTTGAACAAATCATAGATGAGAACTTCCCTAACTTGGGGAGGGAAACAGGCATTCAGATCCAGGAGATAGAGAGATTCCCCCCTTAAAATCAATAAAAACTGTTCAACACCCCAACATTTAATAGTGAAACTTGCAAACTCCAAGGATAAAGAGAAGATCCTTAAAGCAGCAAGAGACAAGAGATCCCTAACTTTATGGGAAGAAGTATTAGGTTAACAGCAGACCTCTCCACAGAGACCTGGCAGGCCAGAAAGGGCTGGCAGGATATATTCAGGGTCCTAAATGAGAAGAACATGCAGCCAAGAATGCTTTATGCAGCAAGGCTCTCATTCAGAATGGAAGGAGAGATAAAGAGCTTCCAAGACAGGCAGGAACTGAAAGAATATGTGACCTCCAAACCAGCTCTGCAAGAAATATTAAGGGGGACTCTGTAAGACAAAGAGGATGCCCAAAGAAATAATCCACAAAAACAGGGACTGAATCGGTATCATGATGACACTAAATTCATAGCTTTCAATAGTAACTCTGAACGTGAATAGGCTAAATGATCCCATCAAAAGACGCAGGGTTTCAGACTGGAGAAAAAAGCAAGACCCATCTATTTGCTGTCTACAGGAGACTCATAAGGACACCTACAGCCTGAAAATAAAACGTTGGAGAACGATTTACCATTCAAATGGTCCTCAAGACAACAGGAGTAGCCATCCTTATATCATCAGATAAATAAGCTTATCCCAAAGACTGTAGTAAGAGATGAAGAGGGACACTATATCACACTTAAAGGGTCTATCCAACAAGAGGACCTAACAATCATGAATATTTATGCCCTGAATGTGGGAGCTGCCAAGGATATCAATCAATTAATAACCAAAGTTAAGACATACTTAGATAATAATACTCTTATACTTGGTGACTTGAACATAGCGCTTTCTAAAATCCATAGATCTTCTAAGTACAACATCTCCAAAGAAACAAGATACACTGGACCAGTTGGATTTCACAGATATTTACAGAACTTTATGTCCGAACGCAACTGAATACACATTCTTCTGAAGTGCACATGGAACTTTCTCCAGAATAGGCCACATACTGGGTCACAAATCAGGTCGTAACCGATACCAAAAGATTGGGATCGTGCCCTGCATATTTTCAGACCATAATGATCTGAAATTAGAACTAAATCACAAAAAGAAGTTTGGAAGGATTTCAAACACGTGCAGGTTAAGGACCATCCTGCTAAAAGACGAAAGGGTCAACCAGGAAATTAGAGAAGAATTAAAAAGATTCACGGAAACTAATGAGAATGAAGATACAGCCGTTCAAAATCTTTGGGACACAGCAAAAGCGGTCCTGAGGGGGAAATACATCGCAATACAAGCATCCATCCAAACACTGGAAAGAACTCAAATACACAAGCTAACCTTGCACCTAAAGGAGCTGGAGAAGGAACAGCAAATGAAACCTTCACCCAGCAGAAGACGACGGTTAATAAAGATTCCGAGCAGAACTCAAGGAAATCGAGACCAAAAGAACTGTGGAACAGATCAACAAAACCAGGAGATGGTTCTTTGAAAGAATTAAGAAGAGAGAGAAACCATCAGCCAGCCTTATTAAAAAGAAGAGAGAAAAGACTCAAATGAATAAAATCATGAATGAGGAGAGATCACCACCAACACCAAGGAAATACAAACGATTTTAAAAACATTATTCCATTTTAATTACTCCATTTTCTCCATTCAAGATTCAGCTTTATTTCTTTTTTTATTTAATTATCTTCAATAAGGTTACTTCTCCTCTGCTATCTTCCTAGTTCTACATTTATATCCATTTCTCTGTCAGTGCGCGTGGATACACAACCTGATTTCAGTTCAGTTGGTGGTCAAGCTGGAGAGTCAGTGCCTCCTGTCTACTTACAGTTCTGTGGCTGACAGCAGGTTTCCTACTTGTAAACACTCAGTCTTAAGGCTCACTAGATTGATTCATCACGCTGCCTTTTGATGATCACCCTCATATGTTTCAATTCTACATGCCTACAACCACACTAATTCTTATTTTTAAGTCAATGTTAATTCTTCTTTTTTACGTCCATGTATATTCATAAATGGTCATGTTCATTTTTATATCCATATTCAAATAGGCAGAATTATTTCTCTCTCTCTCTCTCTATATATATATATACACTCACACACGCACACAAATCTTGCTCTCATTTCACTCATACGGTCTGTACTTCAAGTAGAAAATTTTCATTCAGCTTGAGGAGATGCCTTTTGTTTGTTTTGTGGAGCAGATCTGGTGATGCGTTTCCTCTGTTTTGTGGGATATGATTCAGAATTCCTGGGTTTGTGCCTCCCTGCTTGCGGGACACCTGCTTCTCCCTCTCCCTCTGCCTGTCTCCACTGATCATGCTCTCTCCTCTCTCTTTCTCCCTCTCTCTCTTAAACAAATAAATAAAATCCTAAAAATTAATACTACTTCTAATAAATAACACACAGAGTGAGCATAAAGGTGGACATGCAGGCCTGCTAGACCTGGCTGGAGACCCCCTCCCTCGTGCCTGTGTTTGTCATCTTCCCCTTGTGCTGCTGGCTGCAGAGGTGCATGACCTCCCGGGGAGGGAGGAGGCCCATGGAGGAGCCACCCTGGCTCCTGAAAGACCCCGTGAACGAGTTCAGTCTCCAATCTGAACAGCCACTCAGTGCTGTCAGCTGGGGCAATCTGTGCTGTCGCGGTACTGACATTGGGGGAGTCACTTGGTAATTCAGCATAATGGGATAGACCTACAAAATGGGGATCACCAAATTAACTGAAATAGTTATCAGTCTACTAGTTTTCAAATGACCAATGGATGCCTGCCTGGCTCAGCCTGAAGGGCGTGTGGTTATTGATCTTGGGGTCCTGAGTTTGAGTCCCTCATCAGGCACAGAGTTTCCTTAAAAAAAAAAAGAAAAGCAGAAGTATTTAAAAATGCTCCAAATCAATAAGGCTCCCACCACTGAGCTGGCCCGTGGTGGGATGGTCCTCCCAACTGCTCCTTCAGCCGCTGAGCCCTGAGCACAGACGGTGCCAGAGCTGATAAACAGACCAGATCCTCCCTCTCAGAGCTCATGCTCCAGGGGGGAAGATGGACAAAATACGGAACAACATCAGGAATGGAAAGAGCAATTGCTCCCTAGAAAGAGAGCCTGGTGCTTCCCTGGGTCCTGAGCTCCGGAGGTGAGGCTGTGACGAACTGTGGGGCTTTGACAAACGCAGCGGCTCCAGGGGGCCACTGAGGGGAGGAGGTGAAGATCCCAGCAGGGCCACTACCTCGCCAGGATCACAGCCTGGGAAGGAGGCAGAAGGAGGGATGAAGCCAGCTCTGTGCCCTCCGTTGGGGGCCAGGGCTGCCCCTCCCCTTCCTGAGGGGGCTGGGGAAAGGTTGTGTGGATGGAACTGGCTACAGACATGGAGATGTGACGGGGTGGGGGTGGGCACTGGCAGCCCAGACGGGAGGCATTCCAGCACGTTCCAGTCTGAGGAAGAGCCCAGGTCAGGGCGACCCACTGGGTGCACCACTGTCCACAGCTCACCCAGTGGAAACGAGGGAATGGCCCGTAACACACGACAGGCAGGGTTTCAGGATAAGGACGGCCTCACACCTTCTAGGCCAAGACTCCCACACCTACTGTAGGGTTTGCCTTGGATTCAGGAGCCTAGGATCGTGGGAAGCTATTGCCCATCCCTGCCCCGGTGGCACTGTCATCTTCTGGGCCTCCAGAATGAGGGTACCGGTGCCCACGTGTGTGCACACAGGGACCTTGTGGGCCTGGACGCATGGACACACCAAGGAAGAACATGTGGTGGGAGGTATTTCCTGCATGGGACACCCGCCTCCAATGTCATAGATATGATGCCACAGTGGCCTGGGGACGTCTGGAGGAAGCACCTGCTAGGATAATCCCTATGCCACAGGCAAGAGGCAGACCATCCCCGACGGGCACAATGGCTTCTCCGGGGTGGAAACCAGGGAAGAATGGAAAGTTGTGTCTGAACCCAGGTGTGTTTTGAGGTGGGGCCCTGGCTGCACACAGTCCTTCCCTGGGGCCTGTGGAGAGGGGTGCGGTTGTGTCACTGTGTGCACACAGGCCATTGCCTGCGGTGGGGGGGGGGGCATCGGCAGCCCCGAGCGCTGCTCCTGAAGCTTCCTCCAGGAGTGGACTCAGGGAGGGGGTCCCAGGCAGTGAGGTCACTTCTTTCACAACAGAGGCCAACAGAACTTGGAACCCCTGCCCGGGGCTACATTCTAGTGCAGCCCCACCTCAGGCTCATTTTCAGGAGACTTCTGCTATTGAAAGATGTTCTCTTCCTGCTGTCCCAGTTTCGAGGACCCCCAGGAACCCCAGGGATGCAGCTGCTTCGAATGCTGGAGACGTTGGTGCCACCGTCAAATCCAACACCTCAGGGAGTTTTTCAGGAGGTGCTGGAGGGTAATACAGAGCAGGCCAGGCCAGGCCAGGCCACCTGTGCCAGCCATCCTGGGCAGCCCCACCCCCTCCTCTTCAGGGAACCAGGGATGTGTGGGCAGGTCGCATCCAGGCTGGAGGACATTGCAGGGCAGCAGGTTCCCCGGTGATCCCTTCAGGGTCACCCTGATGTCACGGTGGGCAGGGTGGAAACAGGATTCCCGAGGCGCCTCTTACCGACTCGGAGTTAACCCAAGGCCCTGCAGCAGCATCCCTTTGCTCTCCTTGGGGGAGGTGTGTGCCGGCTGTGCTTGGTGGGTCTGCAATGGAGTCAGCTGGGTGTGCGGCCCGGCCGAGGCGGCCAGACCGGGCGCTCAGGCCTCCTGCCTGGCTGCCCTGCAGTCTTTACAGAGCTCCACATGGGAGATATGGAGTGCCACGCGGGAATATGAGTGCCGGTGGAAGAGGAAAGCGAAAATCCGCCACACCCCAGGGTCCAGCACATCCTCCGAAGACCTGCAAGGGTTGAAGGTGAGTGCAGGGGCTGGGGCCACCCGACACCCAGGGCCCCGATGCAGCAGGAAGGGCCCCGGGTCCCAGAAGCCAGCCTGTGCTCCCCTGGGCTCCCCCCTAGACTTCTGCTGCTACAGGAGTCTGGATTCCCCTTCTCCCCAAACTTGCCCCCATGGCCCTGCCCCTCCCTGGGCCAGATGCATGCAGAGTCCCTGGGCACAGATTTGTAGGAATATCAGAATAGAGCCTTCAGGGGATACCTGGTCGCCAGTGGTTTAGCATCTGCCTTCCGCCCAGGCCCTGATCCTGGAGACCCGGGATCGAGTCCCGCCTCGGGCTGTCTGCATGGGGACTGCTTCTACCTCTGTCTGTGTGTCTGCCTCTCTCTCTCTCTCTCTGTGTGTCACGAATGAATAATAACTTTTTTTATAATTAAATCTTTTTAAAGATTTTATTTATTTATTCACGAGAGACAGAGAGAGAGAGGCAGAGACACAAGCAGAGGGAGAAGCAGGCTCCGCGCAGGGAGCCTGATGTGGGACTGGATCCTGGGTCCCCAGGATCACGCCCCGGGCTGAAGGCAGTGCTAAACCACTGAGCCACCCGGGCTGCCCATAAAAACTTTTGAAAAAGAGACACACCGTGTCTCATCACACGCGGTCTCCAGTAGTTTCCACTGTGCTATGCTTTCTCCTAACTGGTGCTCCCAGGAGGCCCCATTGGCCTGACGTCCTTCCCCACCTTCTCCAAGGCTTGAGCATGGTCCTGGTGAGTTGGGAGACTTTTGCCCAAAGGGACACGGGGCTCACTGTACTATGTCTATCGCTCTGCAGTTAGGTTTTGAAGGAGCGCATCCCTGCCCCCCGTCCCCCCGGGGTCAGGCACAGGGGCCTCGTGTGCTGCACAACATGTCAGAGGCCAATTGGTCCCAACAGCCACTGAGCCCTTCACTGATGCAGGACTTCGATGCGATTCCCTTCTGTTGCCAAATCACAGGGTGGCGCTGAACATCCTGCAGCCCTCACGCCCTGGGCCCTCCCACCCAAGGAAAGGTCTCCGTGTGGGCACCTCGAGACAGGGACGTGTGGTCAAATTCAAGGGGTGAAGCTGTTAATGCAGGGAGGTGCTGTCAAAACAGCTGACAAGCGGCCCTGGGAGACTCACCCCTCCCACTTGAGATCCTTGTATTGATCCAAATTTTTTTGAAAATTTATCCTCTAAGATCATTTCTTTATTGGATAGTTTGTCTGTTTAAGAGACAGGCAGAGAAGCAGGGAGCGGAAGAGGGAGACACAGGCTCCTCAAGCACACTCTGCCCCAAGCGCAGAGCCTGCCAGGGGCGGGATCTCAGGATGCTGAGACCATGACCTGAGCCACAACCCGAGTCAGATGCTAAGTGACTGAGCCGCAGGCGTCAAGCCCCGTGTTCCTGCTGTGGGCACTCCTGCCCCCCCCGCCCCCCGCAGCCACTGAGAGCTCGGGCTTTGGTCTGCGCTCCAACTGCCAGGTGGTCTGGAGGCTACAGTGCAGGCTGCACGTCCCCTCTGTCCCACCTCAGGCTGAAAGGGCCTCAGCCCTGAGAAAGAATCGGATCTGCCCAACCACCCCCAGCCGGAGGGAGCTGCTGGAGAAGCAGGTAGAAGAACTGGTGCCCGCCTTGCTGTGCTTGGACGACCTTTCCATTGTTCAATTTATGGAAACATATCCTGAATTTGGCACCACCGAAGAGATCCTGGACCTGCTGTTTGCAAAGTGAGCACCCTGACCCTCCACAGCCCAGGGGGATGGGCCACCTACTGGTTGGGAGTCTTGGGAATGTTCCTGAACTTCCCGGCCCCTGGGGCTGCTCCTCTGACTGGAGTTGAGTCACACAGGGCCTTGTTGGGTCCTGTAGGGAAGCCCCTGGGGCCAGGCCTGTGGCAGGTCGGCTAGAGGGGCTGTGATTGTGCTCAGCAGTCGTCGTTCTCTCCCCATGACGAAGCCTGTGCCGCCTCCCCACCGTCACCAGGGTCTTGAGCTGGCCTGTTTTGCCACTGAAAGGGAGGTTTGAGTCCATCTGGGGTCTGTGTCCTGGGGCATTCAGGGTAGGGGTCCCCGGGGACACCGGGGCGCCCTGGCCCACTCGGATGTAGGCCATGGGCCTGGCCAGAGCCCTTTCATTCCTCAAGCATTCAGGAGGACCCAGCAGGTGCAGACGCTTCTCTAGGAGCTGCCCGTGGCCCCACGCACAGAGCTGATGGCCTCCCAGGGTTCTGGACTAGTTGGGGTTCAGAGGGTGACAGCAACTATGAGGAGAGGTCGGGTCCACAGGACGGTTCATGTGAGGCCCCCCGCCCTCCTCTAGGTATCGATGCATCCAAGCGTCCCCCGAGAAAGGAGAAATCCAGATGCTCTGGGAAAGGTGAGTGAGCTCTGGCTCATGCAGGAGGGCCTTCCCTCTCCAGGAGGGCAGCGAGGGGACTGTGGGTCGGAGGGGCTGCTGGACCCTCACCCGTCAGCAATTCCTGTGGCAGGGTA
Organism: Canis lupus dingo; assembly: GCF_003254725.2. Lineage (NCBI taxonomy): Eukaryota > Metazoa > Chordata > Mammalia > Carnivora > Canidae > Canis > Canis lupus. The sequence goes on along the minus strand of NC_064258.1, from coordinate 14,753,044 downwards.
AAGGTCTGAGGCCCCTTCAGGAAAAGAGCAAAGGAGAGCCGTGGGTGGGGTGCGGGCTTTGTGGGAGAGCACTGGGACCCCAAAGGGAGACTCCTTCATGCCCATCCCCCCCAACCCTGTCTGCCCCACACCTGGGACGCAGAGCAGAGGGTGTGGGGAGCGTCACCCTCACCAATCTGGTGGCACCTGGACCCGGGTGCACGGCAGGTGCTCAGGAGAGCCAGTGAGTGCTCACGGACCAGACGGCCCCCGCCCCGGGGGAGATTAGAGTCAGTGGAAGGACACCCCCTGGGGGCCCCTCGTGAGGGAGGCAGGGCAGACCCACGGGAGGGAGGTTCCCTGGGAAAGACAGTGATGGTCACACCGCTGGTCATGGGCTCCCACGCACAGAGGCTTCGTGCCAGCCCCTCCTCAGTGAGCAGGCCTGTGGCAGGCAGGACCGCCAGGTGGCAGGTGGACAAGGAACAGCACTTGCCTCCGACAGCCCCGTGCGGGAGGCCGAGGGCCCCGGTTCCTGCCGGGCTTCCCCGGGACACCTCTGTGTGAGGGAGCCCTGTCTTCTGACGCCTCTGCCCACCTGTCCCTCCCCAGCACCATGACCTCCTTCCTGACCATCTGGCTGACCTACTACGAGGAGGACTTCGACGATCCCCCAGAATTTCCTGCCCTGACAAAGCTGATGAATTTCACGGGGCAGTACTTGCCAGACTCAACGCTGGACCGTCGAGTCAACAGTTACTCTGAATATTTAAGAAACCTCCATCAAGCGGAGTTTGAGGGTGGAGGTGAGGAGGACTGGGGTGGCCGAGTGGGGACAGGGTGGGCCACACAGATCAAGCCTCCGTGCTGCTGGGCCAGGAGCACTGGGTAGGCTCACACCCCATCCCCACGGGCTGCAGTCTGGGGAGACCTCCCAGGGCTCTTGCACTCACACACGTTGAGCGGTGGGAAGAGGGTCCTTGATTTGAGAGGGACGTGGAAAGTCCGTCCTGGTGATGATACTTTGTCTTCCTGGAGATGATACTGTGTCTTCGGACCGCGAGCAACACCGTGAACCACCCCAAGAGCGCGCCCGAGCTTCGACGGAGGGGCCTGCTGCACCTTCAGGGTCCCAGGGGACGGAGCTGGTCCCGGCTGCTGAAGCTGAGGGCTTGGCTGGAGCTGAGACTGGGTGATGGGCACTGAGCGGGACACTTACTGAATTCTAATAATAATAATAAAAAGAACTAACACACAAACTCAAAATAGTTGCAGTTATACAAAAATCCACATACAAAATCTGTTGCATTTTTATACAGTAATGATGAACTATCAGAAAGAGAAATTAAGAAAATAATTCCATTCACAATTGCATCAAACAGAATGAAATACTTAGGTATAAATTTGACCAAGGAGGTGAAAGACCTGTAACTGAAAACTAAGACATTGATGAAAGAAATTTAAGAAAATACAAATAAATGGAAAGATATTTCTTCCTTCATTAATTGGAAGAATTAATATTGTTAAAATGTCCACATTACTCAAAGTGTTTTACAGATTCAATGTAATCCCTATCAAAATTCTAATGACATTTTTCACAGACATAGAGCAAACAATTCCCAAATTGACAAAGCAATTTTGATTAAGTAAAACAAAGCTGGAGGTATCATGCTTCCTGATTTAAGACTATATTACAAATCTATCATATTGGCATAAAAACAGATACATCACTAGAACAAAATAGAGAGCCCAGAAAGAAACCCATGCAAATAGTCAATTAATTTATAACAAAGGAGCTAAGAATATACAATGAGGAAAGGACAGTCTCTTTAATAAATGCTGATGTGAAAACCGGATAGCCACATGCAAAAGAATGAGACAAAAGTACTATCTTAAACCATACACAAAAAGTAAGGCAAAATGGAATAAAAAGTTGAATGTGACACTTGAAACCCAAAAAACTGCTAGAAGAAAACAGAGGTGGTAAACTCCTCAACATTGGTACTGGCAATGATTTTTTGGATTTGACACCAAAAGCAAAGGCAATGGAAGCAACAATAAACAAATATGACTACATCAAACCAAAAAGCTTTCATGCAGCAAAGGAAATCATCCTCAAAACGAAAAGACAACCTACCAAATGGCATTAAATATTTGCAAATCACATATCTGATATGGGATTAATATCCAGAATATATCAAGAACTGGGGCACCTTGTTGGTTTGGTCAGTTAAGCCTCCAACTCTTGCTTTCAGCTCAGGCCATGATCTCAGGGTCATGAGATTGAGCCCTCTGCACTGAGTGTGGAGCCTGCTTAAGGTTCTCTGTCTCCCTCTCTCTCTGTCCCCCCTACTCATGCTCACTTATATATATCAAGAATTCATATAACTTAATAGCATAAAAACAAATAATCCAATTAGAAAATGGGCAGGGGACCTGAATAGACATTTTTCCAAAGAAGATGTAGACAACACAGATGGTCAGTAGCTATATAAAATGGTGCTCAACATCACTAACCATCAGGGAGGGGCAAATGCAAACCACAATGAGATATCACCTCGCACCTATTAGAATGAAAAATTGCAAATGTTGGTGAGGATGTGCAGAAAAGGGAACTCTTGTGTACTGTTGGTGGGAATGTAAATTGGTGCAGCTACTATCAAAAACAGTATGGATGTTCCTCAAAAAGTTAAAAATAGAACTATCAGGGCAACCCCGGGTCACTCAGCGGTTTAGCGCCGCCTTCAGCCCACGGTGTGGTCCTGGAGACCCGGGATCGAGTTCCACGTCGGGCTTCATGGAGCCTGCTTCTCCCTCTGCCTGTGTCTCTGCCTCTCTCTCTCCCTCTCTCTCTCTCTCTCTCTGTGTGTGTGTGTCTCGTGAATAAATAAATAAAATCTTTAAAAAAATTTAAATTTAATTTAAAAATTAAATTTAAAAAAATTTAAATTTAATTTAAAAATTAAATTTAAAAAAAAATTTAAATTAAAAAAAAAAAGAATTAAAAAAATAGAACTATCATATGGCCCACCAAATCCACATGTAGAGAGTCATCTAAAGGAAACAAAACCACTAGCTAAAAAAGATACCTGCAATCCCATGTTCATTGCAGCATTATTTACAATGGCCAAGACATGGAAGTGACCCAAGGGTCCATCAGTGGATGAATGGATAAAGAAAATGTGGTATATATACATCACGGCATATTATTCATCCTTAAAAAAGAAGGAAATCTTGCCATTTTCAACAACATGGATGGACTTTAAGGGCATTATGTTAAGTGAAATAAATCAGACAGAAAGACAAATACTGTATGATCTCACTTATACGTGGGATATAAAAACAGAAACAAAACTCCTGAATGTATAGATAAAGAGAACAGATTGGTGGCTACCACAGGCAGGGGTGGATAGGCAGAAAGGATGAAGTTGGTCAAAAGGCATAAACTTCTCAGTTTTAAAATAAATAAGTCCTGGGAATGTAATGTACATCATGTTGCCTATAACTGGACATTGTGGTGATCTCTTTTGCAATATATACAAATGTTGAGTCATTATGTTGTACACCCGAAAAGAATGTAATATGTCAATTATATCTCAAAAAAAAAAAAAGGAAAGAAAAAAGACAGGGGAGCAAGTGCTGTTACTTTTTAAGGATGCCAGAGAAGCTGGGAAAAAAAGTCAACTCACTTGCTAAGTCCTAAGAATGAGAGGGAAAGGGACAGATGCTAGACTTCCAGTGTAGAACAAGAAATAAACTGGTGAGAAGTCTTGTGTACATTGAATGGGAGAAGGAAACATGGAACAAAGGAGGATGAAGAGACTCACCATTAGGGATTGTGACAGTATTTTTGGAGTACAGGTAAATTTCAACAAATATTTAGGGTACCAATTATTATATTATTTTGTGAAGAAAAAAATTTGTGGCTTAAAACAACATACATGTTTTACCTTTAGTGTCTCTGGGTTGAGAATCTGGGTGCAGCTTAAGCTGAGTCCTCTGGTTCAGGGTCTCTCATAATGTTATGGTCATCTCCAGGTTCAACTTGGTGGGAGGAGGGCAGGAATCTGCTCCAAAGTCACTCACGGTTATTAGCAGGCTGCGGTTGCTAAAGAGTTGTTGGATCAACAGACTCAGTTGCTCGCTGGCTATTGGCTGGACATCTTCCTCAGTTCCTTGCTATGTGGGCCTCTCGATAGGGCAGCTTACGACATGGCATATATTTTTCCTTGGAGCCAGCAAGCAAGAGAGGAAGAGAGATCAAGCAAGTGAGGAGCCAGAAACTTCCTTGAAAGGCCATTACTTTTGCTATATTTTATGTGATTGAAGGAAGTCCAGTCCAGAGTCAAGGATAGGGAGTCACACAAGGATGTAAACACCAGGAAGCAGAATAATTGGAGCCATCTTAGAAGCTGCCTACCACCTGGGGCATAACCAGAGACTGACTTTGTCAAAAGAAGAAATGTTTGACAGATAAATGTTTGTATTCCAACATTAAGGAGGATATACATGTTTCTAACTTACTCATGTTGAATGTTATGCTAAAAGGATATGGTGAAGGAGGTAGCAGATTGAAAAATGAAAATCGAGGACCAGGAGAAAATGAGAAAACCTATTCCACGAAGAAGCTACATGCCCATAAGTTGGAATTTCTACTCAAGTATTAAAACATTCTCAAAAGCCCCAGGAGACAGGATCAGACAAATGGAAGAGTTCACATGATAATCTACTGCCTAAAGACAATGCAGAGTTCCGAGACCTTTGACTGACCCCACTCACCAAGAAATGCTTGCAAAGGAGAGGAAGCAATACCCAATATCTGAATGTGCTATTGTAAGAAACTTCTAGAGACAAGGCAGACTCCTTTATATTTAAAATGAGCAAACTAATTAAAAATATCAAAGACAAAATGACCAAATTATATTTTCAATGACTTTGCATCCCTACACGGAAGAGTCTAAAAAAGGAAGAAAAACGTGTTGAGGACAAATACTTTAGGATAGGCTCTCTTTTCCCTGGTGTAGGCAGGCTGGTGATCGGTCCCTGCCCACCTCTCAGGCCCCCTCTGCCACTTGCGTTGGCAAGTCCTGCGGCTGCCCTATTGGTCGGCTGGTCAGTCAGCAAAACACCGGCTCCTCCACAAACCTCATTTCATTCAGGTCCCTGCTCCAATGTCACTTCATACCAGTTACCAGTCCCTGAAGTTACATCACGCCTTGATTCATGGGACTCTTGATTTCAGCTCAGGTCACTCTGGTTGCTCTGAGCCGGCTGTGCACCCTGTTTGTCCTCCCTCTGCTCCCCAGCCTCCTGCCCCACCCCTGCCGGGAGTGCTCTCTCTCCGTCTCAAATAAATAAATAAAAACTTTTTTTTTCTTTCTTTTTTTTTTTTTTAGGTTTACATTATGCCTTTATTTTCTTTGTTTATTGCCCGGCTCCTCCACGGATATGAAAGTTCTATGAATTCAAGGTCTCAACTCAGAGCTCTTCAGCAAGCCATTGGTTCTTCTCAGTAGAGTCTGCGGAGTGAATTGAAAGGGAAAAATAAGTGAAGCGCATTTAAAAAACAAAACCAAAACCAAAAAACAACCCAAAACCATGTCAGGAGAAGAGCATAGCAGAACAAGGGCGAAAATTTTGAGGAGCAAGCAGTGACCATTTGTTTTATGACTGTGCTAATAACAAATTCACGCAGGAGGGGAAATATTTATGCTTGTGTATATGTAATTCATTTTTTTTCAGACTCTCGAAACTCAAATGAACGAATCTATATTAATAAAATATTTAAGACCGTATATAAATATATAATATTAAAGACCTGATATAAACCTGCCCACACAGGGACTCTTTCCTCGAAGGGCGTGCTAACTTTGTGGATTCCTAGCGAAGGTACTGAGTTCACCCCTCCCTCTCTTTATTTTTATTTTTTTTAATTTTACTTATTCATGAGAGACACATTGAGAGAGGGAGAAGCAGGCTCCACGCAGGGAGCCCCGTGCGGGACTCAATCAGGGGTGTCCAGGATCCCGCCCTGGGACAAGGCAGGCGCCAAACCGCTAAGCCACCCAGGGATCCCCACCCCTCCCTCTTTTATAAAATGTATTCTTGTCGCTACTTGATTGGCTGGCCCCTGAAGGCGCCCCTTTCTCATTGGCCACACCCCCCGTCCATCACGCCCGGACCGGGCACTCCATTGGTCCGCTGCCTCAGAGAGCGGTGGCTGGTCGCGCCGGGGCAGAGGGAGTTCCCCGGTGACGTCAGAGGCGCTCCCCGCCCACATTCCAAAGCCTGGGCTGAGCCTTCCCGCTGCCCAGCCTTTCGGGGCGGGACGGGGCGGGAAGCCTGACTTCTGATTGGGTCGGGCGGGCGCGGTGAGCATCCGATTGGTCACTGCCCTGGAGGGGGGTGGAGTCATTAGCTGGGGTCCTGGAGCCGTGCGGAGGAGCCCTGGGGAAGTCTCAAAGTTTGCGTCTGGGGCGGTAGTGGGAAGTGGGCTTATTGCAAAGGGATTTTCTTGGGGTGAGACCTGATCTGCCTCTGTTTTGGATGCGCGCCCTGCTGTAGCCCCATCAGCCTTCAGCCGGGTCCCTGGACAGCCTGTCTCCTCCGGCAGTTCTCAGAGTTCCGAGGTCACCGGCCGGGAGCACTTGGCAGCTGGTTCTCCGGCAGGTAGATAGAGCACAGGACGCGCTTCCTTCCTAGGTGCCTAAGCTACACGCGCACGCGCACACCCCGCGCGGGACCCTAACCGCGGAGGCATCTCCACCCGCTGTGCTCCGGCCGCAGCATCCTCGCCCGGCATGGAGGTGCTGGAGAGCGGGGAGCAGAGCGTCCTGCAGTGGGACCGCAAGCTGAGCGAGCTGTCGGAGCCCGGGGAAACCGAGGCTCTGATGTACCACACGGTGAGGACCTGAAGGGCACGGGGGGCGGGGGCTGCGGAGGAAGTGTCGGGGAGGAGGCAGGCATGCCCGGGGCAGACACCCAGCGACAGGTGTGCTTTTGCCCCCCGGACAGACGAGGGTGGGCCCCTGGCCCTTTTCGGGCTTCCGTGATCGCAGTGACAGTTTGTGTTCCTTTGGCAAGGAAGGCTCTGTTCCCGAGCCTGTTTCACCCCTGCTGGGGGGCAGGGGAGAGCCCAAGGGGTAGGTGGTGGAGAATTCGGTGCCACTGTTGAGTCTGCTGCTGTTCCCTGGGAAGGTTTGGAGAACTAAACAAAGTGGCATTTTCTTCCCTTCGCTGTCACAGTCTCGCTCTTTACTTTTTCTATGTTTCTGGAAGGAATTGCACGGGTGTGCGTGTGTGTGTGTGTGTGTGTGTGTGTGTATTGGAAAAGCTTCTTTGACATGTAGGAGAGAGACTACGTTATTTGGTCTCTTTAACTGGACAGCCAATAAATCTGCTTCCTCTCTCTTCTTCAGGGGAAAGATCAGCAGAGTATGGAAATCTGAGGCAGTTGCATATGTCAGAAAGGCTTTGGAGGAGGTGGAACGGCTCCCCAGTTCTTTGTTCCGTCTTATGCCTCAGGGACCCGTTTGGGGATTGAACTGTCACAGAACACTGCACATTTCTTTTAAAGGTGTCAGGTTCAAGTGTTTGGCATTGAGTTTGCAAAATAAACTCCTGCTTCCAACAGCCAGCAATGTTAATATGATTTTATGTGAGATCTACTTTTTGCTTGTTTCTTAAAAATGCAGAAGTTAGTAATGAGTGAGAGACAGAGACAGAGAACTAATGAGAAAACGAGAAGCTTGGCTGTTTTCCCTTCATGATTTTTTTTTAAGGGGGTCAGTGCCAGGATATTTGAAACTTTTGCAAAATGGCCTGCAGGCCCCACCTCCTTGGCCTTTGCCTCTGGTCGACGTTATTTTGGGAAAAGGGATGAGGGCCTCCCTGTGATTCCCACCAAAGCATTTGTGATGGCTGAGAATGGCTTGTTGGAAAAATGCAGAGTGCAGGGCGGAGAGGGAGTGGTAGTTCATGCTGGGGCAAAAGCCAGATGTGTAGTGGGATTTGGGTTTTGCTCACTGAGGCTTTCCCCGAGGAGACCATTTGGGCTGCATTTGGTTTGGGGGCCCAGATGAACTTCCTGTTGTCAGTCCAGGACTTAGAACACATTGGCCCTCAAATATCTTCTGGTAATTGGGTGCTCCAGGTGTTTCTACTGACATGGGCGGCATTTGAACCATGGGGTGGAGGGGGGAGACAGTTCTTCTCTTTTGTTCTTAAACATACTATGAAAATATCTCATCCAGCAGCTGTAATGCCACAGCTTTGGGGTTGTCTTTCAGCTGGTGGCATGAATAGTGCACAGGCATACACATTCCCTTTCGGCCTGTGACTTGCATTTGTGAGATCACAGATAGGATTTAAGATGCTACCTGTGACTATGACATTAACTCCAGACAGAACAGTTTGGACTGGCTCTAATTAAGATCTTTATGAAGAGTGTCAGGGGTAGAGACCTTACATTCCTTTTGGTATTAAGAGCTCAGTTTTTCTTTTTTAAAGATTTTATTTATTTATTCATGAGAGACACAGAGAGAGGCAGACAGAGACACAGGCTCCATGCAGGGAGCCCAACATGGGACTCAATCCCAGGTCTCCAGGATCACACCCTGGGCTGCAGGCAGGCGCTTAACCGTTGAACCACCCAGGGATCCCCCAAGAGCTCAGTTTTTCTATGAAACTGTGATGAAGCAGTGATGTGTGATTATTTTTCCTCTAATTTTTTATTTTTTTAAAATGACTTTTATGTCTGCCACTTAGGAATGTGTCTCTCTTCTGGGCAGCTCACTCCTATAAAATGCCACTCATCATTACTAAGGGTCCTTGCCAATACACTATGTATATGAATTAGTGTTGAAAGAGGTATTGGATTTAGTAGCAACAGACGACTGGATTGTATTGCTTCTAAACTAAGGGGAGTTTTGGCAGAGATGTGAATATAGATAACTTTCCCATCTGTTTCTTGAACTCTGTTGGGTATCCAATTGCAGAACTGGTTTAAATTGCTGTTTGTCCAAAATGTGGAATAGTCTGACCCCCAGGCCTAAATAGGGATTTAGTTACCACATGCATGATTGCTAATGCCCTGTTTTAGCAAACCTGTCACCTACCTGATTTTAAAAACGTAGAGGGTTCATATCGCCTGAGGCTGGGATTGTACCTTCTCTGGCGCCTTCTGTGAACCAGCTGGAGCAGTGTTTTTCTCATATGGTCAGTGGGGAGAAGACTTCTCGGTTCAGAAGGACAAAGGCTTAGAAGGGACAGGTTCCAAGCTTACAAAATAATGAAGTACATGGATAGGATGAATATGCACTTGCTTATTAGATCCCAAGTTTTTAGAGCTTTGGGCTTCCTCTTGGAGCTTAAAAAGTAGTTTCCATACAGATGACAACATATTATTTTAAAACAGTGAGTAGTACTTTTATGGATGCTGTTGTATCCAGAGTGTGTATAGGCTAAAAGTGGGCCTAGAAAAGATGGTAGATCTAAAAATGAGAGTGTGTCTCTTTTCTGGTTTGAAAGCATTGTGAGAAACCTTGTTCCTTCCCCCAAACCTGCCCGGATATTGGGCATTTCTAACACATATGTTGTGTTCCTCTAAGATTCGGTGCAAATTATATTTCTGGGCATTCGTTGTGGGATTTTGTAATTTAAAGAGAAAAACAGGCTATAAATTTTATCTACTTATATAGACACAGTTCATATTTGGAAGGACGCTCAAGAAATGAATAATTGTTTCTGGCACGGCAATCTGGGGACTGGGGGGGTCAACAGAGGGAGTAGGGGTGAGAGAATTATTTATATGCTACCCCTTTTATACTGTTCTATTTTTTTACCTCCAGAATGTATTTAGAAAATGTAAAATTAAAGCTTAAAGGCACCATGTAAGACTGGACTAGAGGTGATTTTAACTTGAGTCTCCCTAGGGGGAGAGGAGATCTGGTGCTCCATTAAGGCTCAGCACTTCCTGAGGCACCTGGGTGGCTCGGTGGTTGAGCATCTGCCTTCTTCAGCTCAGGTCGTGATCCTGGGGTCCTAGGATTGAGTCCTGAGTCCCATATCAGGTTCCCCACAGGGAGCCTGCTTCTCCTTCTGCCTATGTCTCTGCCTCTCTTTCTGTGTCTCTCATGATTAAATAAATAAAATCTTAAAAAGAAATAAAAGGCTCAACGTTTTCCAAGTCAGTGGAGGCCTTGGTGAAGAGAGGAGGAGGCCGGAATCCTAGGTGGAAGGGGGCTCTACGGGTGGAAGATTAACTGTGAGTTTGGGTCTGATAAACTTTATGATCTTGGTAACTTTCTTATATCTCAGTTTAACAATCTGGAGAATTGGGATTTTTTTTTTTTCAATTTTTGCAATGATTTTAATCTTTTCTTTTTTATTTTAATCTTTTTAGAAAACTATACAATGGAGTCTGCAAAGATAATGATGGTCCGTTTTGTTTTCAATGCTGTTCATATCAATCTAGTAGTTGTAAGGTAATTTAGTGACTGTGCACTAAATTTTTATATCTGGTTGGTTCTTCAAGTGAAATGACCAATACCAGACAGTGTGGGGTAGAGAGTTAAGGGGCTGTTAAACCTGTGTCCGGATGTGAAGGCCATCTAGCTTCCACATCTATCACTGAGTTCTGGGATGGAGTTGGCTAATCTCACAGGCTGGTGGTTTCCCCTTCCTCCTGGCTGGCCCAGCGACTGATGTGGCTCCAAAGGGATATTGAAGATTTGGGGCTGATGTACCACCTTGAGGACAACTCCTGTTATTGGCCCCTGACCAGGTTCTGAGGTGGAACCCGGGGTCCTGCTGGCTTGAGGATATCATTGCTTGTCACCTGATCGTCATGCACTGAAAGATAAGTAATGAGTTCTAGTCGAATTGCAAAGCAAATATAGTTTGTCTTCAAGGCCCTCACTTCACCTTTCTTGACCTTTGTTTTCATGTTTTCCTCCCTTCTTGGCCCTCAAGTACTCACTGTAATGATGTTCTCTTTCTAACTCCTAAATTTTGCTCTTATGAAAGATTTGATGAGCTTACACTGAAAATTTAAATATTAGTAAGGTTTAACATATGACCCCCTAAATGGGCATTTATATTTAACAGTAATTACTTCCACTCAAAAAGGTGGATCTCTAAATGGAGAACTTCTGGCAATACCCAAGTTGTAGGGGAGGAATATTTGGGGAGTTGGGGGAGCACTCACTATTCTTCTACTATTCCATATACTTGGCTCTTATTCATAAAGCAGCCAGGTACATGTGTTGCTAATATATCTATGATCTAGTGATCATAGATCCTGGTGATCTTGGTGAAATTTGTTTGACCTATTAGATTGTTGTCTCTGAAATTGTTCTCATGGTGATAACACAGGTTGGGGGCAGGTGGACTCAGGCATACTGCTGAAAGTTGAGAGGGCACTACTGGGTTTTGTGCTTGTCCTCTTTCTTGCAAGACCCTCAAGTAAGAATGTTCTATGGAAGCAGGGAAGTCTGATGTGAAGCTGGTCTTGCAAGAGAAACGAGGTATTGCATCTAGGGAAGTCTGATGTAAAGCTGGTCTTGCAAGAGAAACAAGGTATTGCATCTAATTTAATTGAATTAAATTATAATTTTTGCAGCTTTAAGTAACTGAAACCTGATTCAGATTGCTTATACAATAAGTAAATTATTATGTCACGTTGTAAGTATATAGCTCCTTGTTTGACTGACTGGGCAACTCCTCCGTGTCATTATGGTCCTAACAGCCATCCATCTATGTGCAAATTTCATCTTTCGGCTTGATGCAATGAGAAAGCAACTCATTGCCATATGAGTTTCTGGTATTTGATTCAAAATGGCAATATTCAGAGGAATAAGAGAGATTGAGTCTTGCTGTGTCCTTTTTTAGAATGGAAAAAACTTTTCTCAGAAGTCCACCAGCTAATTTCTCTTTGAGCTTCATCAACAAAGATGGGGTCATTTAACCATTTTAAAACCAATGGCTAGAACGGGATTTACATGACTGGCTCAGATTAGTCATCTGGGGATTGAAGAGCTATCGGTAGCTCACTCAGCATGATCATTGGAAAAATAGTCTGAGTTGGCAGTCCTTTCATTAGTGTGTTTGTTTGACCAATGGCTGTTTTCCTCACAGAGGTGGGCTAGCAGATGGAAAATGTTTTATAATCCACAATAATTAGCCTTGGAAATAAAAGATCAAACCAGGTACTGTGCCACTTGCAAAGCTCTTAGAGTGTTTTTTACCTGTGCTAATAGTAGCGAATGAAGGAAGACCACAGAGACAAGACTGGCCTCTCGGAAATGCACACAAAGGTGATCAGGGAGGGTGTGCTGCTGTGTCCCAACTCACTAGCTAGGAAATGTAGAATTGACTATATTATCTGAACTGTCTGTATCAGGGTCAAATATCAGGGCTAAAGGTAACTAAGCCTACAATCATGCTTATCATGTAAGACAAGAATGACTTGTTTTGTTGGGAGGTCCACACAACTTCAGATCTGCAGGTGGAAAGCTGAATGTCAGTTTTCAAGGAAGCTGTTTTGTTTTTTTTTTTCTGTTTTTTTTTTCGGTTGCTCGTGGCTATTCAAATAGTGATAAGCCCAGGTGTACCTATTGGCATCCTGAACTGCCTGCCTCAGCCTGGCATGGCTCTGATCTGTCTGCTGTCTCGAGGCAGATGGCCCTAGGTGTTGCTTGGTTATTTGGTAGGATTTTGGGCCTACGGCTATAGAATGTCTCAATTGTCCAAGTGAGTAATTTTATGAATGAGGGGGAGTGTTCATGTTCCCTGCCACTGCAGAGTCCAGATTGAAAGAAAATGATGAAAAGCATGATCTTTGGATCAACCTTGAGCCTCCTCCTCTTCCTCCCTGCTCATCACATGCTTTCCATCTCTTCCAAATGAAGTTCTAAGTGACCTAGATTTTTCCTGAATTGAAACATATAGGTCATCTGCGGGGCGCATGGGAGGCATTGGCTTGTTTTATGTACCGAGAATCTGAGGCCTAGAGCAGTCAAGAGATTGGCTTAGCTGAAACATAAGCTCCTTGAGGACAGGGGACACAACTTTGGCTTTTCTGTATTCTCATGATGCTTACTTAGCCAAGTGCAGGATGCTCAGAGATACACAATAATTGCTTGATGCCTAAAGAAAGTGGAGTGAGGCACTCTCGGAGAATGGTTAAGTTCGGTGACCCTGACCTCTTTCGTTCATATATTTTTTAAACTCTGAATTCTTGTAAATGCTTCTGGAAATCTGAAAATTTAGTGTGAAAGCAACATGGGTAATTTGGTGTCAATGATCTTTTCTTTAGTTTGGAGAACAAGGTGGGAGTGTGGGTGATTGTGTAACAGCCCTGGTTTCCACTAGTGTGGAGCTGAGGGCAGCATGGTGGAAAGGGTGAGCTTTGGCAAAGTCAGGCAGATTCGACGTCAAGGGCCATGGGCAAGTTACCTCACATGTCACTGCCTGGCCCATAATAGATAGGCTTTTCCTCCGTCTCCCCTGACTTAACATCTTCTCTCTGAGGCAGAGATGCTCTGACCTTAGGAGTCTGACATCACTCAGGAAGCACGAGAGCCTGTTATTAGTTTCTCGCACACATCCTCATTTCCTGCCCTCCCCAGCTTCTACCTTCTGCTGTAAACACAGGTCTCTGCCTTGAACACATGTTTGCCAGATGCTGTTGCTCCTTCTTGCTCACATTTTTCCCCTTTTGTTTACTGCCAGCTTTTCTGAAATAAGTAGTCAATACCTACTGCCTGCATTTCCTTACTTTCTACTTACTTCTGCACCCTGTCAGTTCTGGTACCCACTGTTGCTAGAAGGTCCTCCAACTTCTCTATAACCACTACACCTAGTCTTTTCTCTGTCCTGACCTACTAGGCCTCATGGACATAATTTGGCAGCATTGACTACAAGGTCATCTCATAACTCATTCGTGATCGGCTTCCGTGACAGTCTGAGGGGCTCAGCTTTTCCTTTTTCACTGGCTTCCTTGCTACCTCCTAAATGTGCGTGTTTGGTACTTGGCCTTCTATTCTTTCTGTATGCTCCCCTCTATCACTTTCAATACAGCCGGTTCTCAGATCTTTGTATCTATTTTTTTGCCTATTGATGGAAAGTTTGGTATAACCCAAGATTCTTCTGGGCCTTCATTAGTTCTGGAAGGGCAGTGACTGGGTAATCCTGCATCTTCATGATCATTATTCTGAGAAGAGTAGGGGACACTTTGAACTCCTTTTATCACTGCACCCCATTTATCTCAGGGAATATTTACTGACTTAGCTCTCCTGCAGTATAGACCCATGAGAAACTCACAGGTCATTACTGGGACACAGTTGTTTCTAGAGTCAGTGTCACTCGTCAGATGCAAGCTGTGTTTTAGCTGGGCTTGTGCTTACTCTTTGGGTTGGGAAACACTTTGTGGTGTTCTGAGGTGGTATGTCTAAATTTTTCTAGGACTGTGTGGAAGGTCAGCAAAAATCAGACATAACTTCTTAGAATCGTGTACCGTATATTTCCTCCGTTGTGTATACCTGCTGTCAAGCTCAGTTGCAATTGCCTCCTGTTGAACTGCCTGCCTTTGACTTGCTCTATTCTGGAGTAATTTATTTACCCAAACCGTGCTGACATTACTGAAGAGCTTTGAGGTGTTTTTAAGAGTAGAGATGGGTTACTCTGAGCCACCCAAATTCCTATGCCTGCTTCTTGTCAGAAGTATCAATGATGGCTCTTGGAAGAGACTTTTTCTTTGGAGCATGTTGTTTTGATCTGTAAATTTGTGTTACAAGGTACTTGACATTCTGGGTGTCAGTTTATCCAACTTGTAAAATACTAAAATACTCTATTTGTATCACACGGCCACCAAGGTTGTTTATTTTATTTTATTTTATTTATTTTATTTTTTTTTATTTTTTTAAACCCCATAGTTCTATTCTGGGTATCATGCTCTTTGAAGGCCTTTCAGTTTTAAAAAATGATTTAACACACCAACAAGATTTAGTTGATTGCCTGTATAGTTGGAACAGCTCAATTGGCAGCTGTTGTGTTGCATTCTGTAGCCTCTCTTTCCTGACTTAAAACCTTGCTTCTGTAAAACCCAGACAATATAAAGAATGGAAAAACAGAGAGGCACAGAGGTAGGAAACATTTTTTTTAACATCAGAAAAAAAAATCCTCTTCAGACTTCTTGGCACTTAAGAAGAGTCTGGGGAAAAAAATCCACAAACAGTTTCCTAGTTGTCTGAGTGGAAAATCCTGGTTTTTAACATTTCATATCTTGGAAATGTCTGAATAGTTTTTGTTTAAAGGGAAATTCCTTTTGGCTGAGAAAGAGACTGCAGGATTCAAACTGATAGGGTGATGTTTTTAGAAAACTTGGAGGAAATGAGGATTTGTGATGAAAATGCGTTCTCACTGGCCAATTGTGTTAAACAGAAATTCAAATCCAAGGTTACCAATCATAGCATTGTAAAGGTTGAACTATTAACTCCTTCCTTCCCTTGGCTTCCTGTCCATGCATCCTGGGGAAGCATATCTCACAGCTGGTCCTTCCTCCAATTTGAGGAACTTAATGAACTGCTTTTCTAAACCTGTGCATGTTCTAGGCAGGAGGATGTACATTATCTTGACCTTGTGGCTCTCCCAGTAGAGTGGGAAAGAAGATATATAAACAAGTCATTAAATACCTGATGTACATTTTGCACCAGAGCTGTATTCAAGATATTCCTGGAGCACAGAGGATGGAACCACAATTCCAAAGGAGATCACAAAGCAGATGATATTCACAACGGGTCCTGATGTATAAATAGGAATTCTCTAGGCAGTAGGAGTGGCAGGTATAGAGTAGAAATGTGTTAAATGTCATGGTTGATTCTAGGAATCCCAAATAGTTTCAGGTACTTTGAGAGTACTCTATGGGGAGTATTGGGAGATATGACAAGATCATAAAAAGTCTGCATGCCAGACAGCCTGAGTGGCTCAGTGGTTTAGCACCACCTTCAGCCCAGGGCCTGATCCTGGAGACCCGGGATTAAGTCCCAGGTTGGGCTCCCTGCATGGAGCCTGCTTCTCCCTCTGCCTGTGTCTCTGCCTCTCTGTGTGCCTGTCATGAATAAATAAATAAAATCTTAAAAAAAAAGTCTGCATGCCTTGTTAACCATTCAGATGTTCTTTTGTGGGTAGTAGAGTGGGAGGGCTTTTAACGAGAAAGGGACAGGAGCAAAAATGTCTTGTAGAAAGGAAACCCTAGTGGTTGTGAAGGATGGATTGGAGGGTAGAATTAATGGTGGCAAGATGATCTGTGGCTGGCTTTTTCATCGCTGAGGTTAAACAAGATACCATGAGAGCCTTGAACCTGACAGAGAGGAGCACATCAATCAGCAAGGGCTAGGAGCTAGACTGGGAGACTTAGTGACTTTGTGGGGTGGGGTGGGGGGTGGGAGACCTCCTGTTTTCTGATGGCAGACTGAGTTGGTGATGCTTCCAGTGATCTGAAAGGGGATATTAAAAAACAATTTTTTAAAAGATAGATTTATTTATTTATTTATTTATTTATTCATTCATTCATTCATTCATTCATTCATGATGGGAGGGAGGGAGGGAGAAGCAGACTCCCTGCTGAGCAGAGAGCCCCACTTGGGACCCAAACCCAGAACCCTGAGATCATGACCTGAGCTGAAGGCAGATGCTTCATTGACAACTGCTCAGGTGCCCCCGAAAGGGGATATTTAGAAGAGTGGTGGGGAAAATAATGAGTTCAGTTTGAGACATAGTGAGTCTGATGCATTCATGGAACATCCAGGAGCTCTGCTTAAAAGGCATTTGGGAACTTGTGTTTGGAGTTTGGAGAAAAGTCTGGTCTGGAGGTGTAGACTTGGATGTTGCAAGTCTGTGGGGATCAGTGAAGCCCATAGCCCACAGAAGCTGGTCCAGGGAGGTTAGATGAGAGTGAAGAGTGAGAGGAAGGCTAAGGATAGAGCCTTGGGGGCCCTAGAGGGGTTGGCCAGGGAGGAGGAATCTGCAGATGGAACTCGGAAAGACAAGGCAGGAAAATGTGGAGAAAATCCAGGAAAATCCCATCACAGGTTCCAAGAGAAGAGAGAGTTGCTACACAGTGCTTAAGATAAATAAAGGCTGAGTTTGCACTTCACCTGGCTTCAAGGACCGTGTGTATGTCAGCTCAGTGCAGGACCTGTGGTCTGAGCATGAGGCATGCTAGGCAGCATTGCGCCCAGGGCGTGGAGGCCTGGCTTCCGGAGTGGAGGGCAGACGGACAGAAACTAGGGGTAAAGATGCATGGTGGGGCATGTAGACAACACTGCCTCTTTCTTTCCTGTGTTTTAGTACAAACCCAAAAGCAATCCTTAAAATTGGCCTTGGAGATGGTCACAGCGCCTTTGCACTTTTATGAGGGTACTTTGTTCATTCTTCTCTCCAGGCTGAGTTCATCTGTCCCTGGATGTCCTTCTGGTTGGCCACCCGGAGTTTGAGCTTGGGTTCCTTTGGGCATATGTCCTTTCCGGCCTTCAGGCATGCAAAAGGCTGGTCTCTGGATTCTGACCCCTGTAGGAGAGTGTTGGGTTTACCAAATGCCTGTAAGGGTTGAGGCTTTTCCTTTATTTCTTCTGACTCTTCCCATGAAAAAATATCAAGTAGACCCACCGATGGCCAAAGATGGGTTTGATCACAGATACATCAACAATATTCAGTAGGCAAAAAAAAAAAAAAAAAGACACCTAATTGGCTCCAGTTTTGTATGATATGATAATAGGAGCAGATAAGGACAAATGGTTTTATTATAAGAATATGAGCCCAAGGGTTTTCCAGAGGAAGGAACATTAAAATAAATGATGCCACTTCAAAGAAAATGAGCAGGGAGTCTGGTGGGACATCCTGTGGTCATCCCCAGATCCTCTGTGTATCCCCTGCTTGCTGAGGCTGGCTCCTCCCTATGTTCTTTGCCTGGCTGCTGGGGCCCTCGGCCCTCTGGCCCTCCGGAGATGAGGAGTAGGCATGGGAGTAGGGGGGCTTGGTAGCCAGGTCTACAGGCCTGTGGGCTGAGGCCCAGGGGGCAAAAGAAGAGGGGGTGGGGGTAAGCAGGAAGCAGGCACCTGGTGCTTCTCAGCCTGCAGCAGAGCAGACACCTGTGAGGAGATGCAAAATTTAGGAGCCACCCCAAATTTCAGCTACTGTGTGGGTTGAGTGGTCTCTCAGCTGACCAGGAAATGGATGCTTTCTTTTTTTCCCCATTATTTCGATGGAAGCACCTACATTTAGAAACTTAAAAAAAAAAAAAAAAAAAAAAAAAAGACTTAATGTTCTAGAATAGCTTTAGGTTCACAGTAAAATGGAACAGAATGTGCAAGGAATTCCTGGACACCCCCTGGAATTCCACTCCCCGCACCACACCCAGCCGACCCCCACTGCCCACATCCCACTGCTACTACCTTTGGAATATGGATTTGTAAGCTGGGGTTACCTGTGGCAGCTTTTGCTTTTAACATTTTTTTCTTTTTTAAAAATATGTTGGCTAATTGAGCTTAAAAAAATAAAATTGGTCACAGACAAGCTTCCTTTGTAGTCCAGCAAGAGGCCAAATTGGTCCTCAAGAGCCTTAAATATATGTGTGTGTAGGCAGTTTTTTTTGTTGTAATAAAAACTTACTTCAAACAATTTGGGAGCAGACCTATGGATTTCAGTGGAATATAATGATGAAGTTAAAATATGGTACCCCCACCTCCAACCTTCCATTTACGAATGGCATAGGCACTAGATGCCTCCATCCTTTGGAAAGCAGGGTGGGATCGAGTGGGGGAAATACCATATTTTTAGTAACCAAAGCGCCCAAGCCCATCTTCATAGCTGTGACTTTTAACTTCTTACCCTGAGATGGCATTCATTTTTGAGGCACTGCCAGGAGTTGTTTTTCTGGTTCTGCTCTGGATTTGCAAGTTTTCTTTCCAGGGCTCTGGGCAGCCCATGACCCACATTTGGGAGCAGCTGGAAGGCCTGGTGCTCTGGACTGAGGAGGTGGAGGAGGACTGAACCTCGATGGACACCACCCTGCTCCCCTTGGGCTCCAGGGCATCACGTTGTAACTGAAGGCGCCCACCAGCCCCAGCAGTCTTTAACGTGGGCATTTGCTCGTGTGCGATCAAAAAGAGAAGCAGAAAAATAGCAGCCAGAAAACCATTTGGTGTTTCAGCTGTGTTTACATAGTCGGAACATGAGGTGGGTCGAAACCCAGTGTTTCCTTCTGATTTAAATACACACTTATAGGAGGAAACTGAAATTAAGCCTGGCCCAGCTGAGAGATGGGATGGTTGAGTAGATGGAGCCCGACCAATGTTCAGCTTTCTTATTCCTACCCTTCTTGTTTCCGGTGTGGGACTCTGAGCATGGGACATGTCCCCATGTCCGTTGATGGCTCAACCACTGGGAGCAGGGGGTCGGTAGAAAAGGCAGGGGTTCGGAGTCAGCACAAACTTCATAGCCCTTGTCACCAGCAAGCAATTATTTCATTCAGTGCTTCCAAGCCTTGTTGGCATGGCACTCGTAGGCATTGCTGTTATCTGCTGGGTGCACTGAAGCTGTGGGTGAGGCTGCTCACAGCCCCAGGGGCCCTCAGCTCCAGCCTCTGGCACTCCTTAGGCACACTGGTTGGGAAGCTACCAGAACAGTGCTGAGCACAGCACAGGTAATCAAAGAAATACCTGATGCTTGAGTGGGTGAATCAGTGACTCTGGGCATACAGCCTGGTGCTAGCCCTCCCTACTCTGGGTATCCTTCTGAGGCTATTTCACAAGGCCATGAGAGAGGATGAGTGACATGATATGAATAATGTGTCTATCTGTCTGCCTGGTGTGTGGCCACTGCCTTGGAGATATTAGTTTCCTGTGATCCTTTTTTTGTTTTTTGTTTTTTTTTTTTTGCTTCAGTAATTTCAGGAATGTGTAGGAAGAAAAACCTTGCTGAGTTGTAAACTTCAGGGGAAAAAAAATATAAATAGAACAAAGCCTTTCTAATGTGACCTAAATAAATGCATGTATGTATTCATTTATCTATTTTCTCCAGGTTTATTGAAATATAATTGGCATCTAACCTTGTATAGGTTTAAGACATACAACATAATGATGTGGTTTGTGTATATATTCAAAATGATGCCACAATACATTTAATTAACATCCTGTCATCTCACACAGTGACAGATTCTTTTTCTTGTGATGAGAACTTTTAAGATCTACTCTCTCGTAGCCACTTCCAAATATGTAACACAATATTGTTAACTATAGTCATCATGTTGTATATCACATCTGCAAAACCTAATTTCTCTTATAACTGGAAATTTGTACCTTTGACCCCCTTCACCCTAATGTGGCCTGATTGGTTGTGACCAGACATTTGGAGGGTGGCAGGAATCTTAAAGTTTTTTTTTTTTTTTTAGTTCCTACCTGAATCTTTTTAGCCCTAATGCCTGGTATCGATTTGCATGACTAAATTCGTGCTTGGATTTTTCAGGCACCTGCTTCTACAAAACTGAAATTGTTTGGAGGTTTTGAGGGCTGGGTTGGTGGCAGGTGTTAACATTCTTCCAGTCTCAAGAAGGAAGGCAAGAGGGGGTGTGGCTTATTCTCTGTCCCTGCTGTCCCCTGAAACGACGATTTGAGTGGGCATTTAGATCATTTACAGTGTTTATCTAATATGAATCAGATTTCTGGAGCTGATTGTGATATGCTGAGGAATCCATTAGCATGAGAGTGGGAAAGGAAGTGGAAGCATGGTGGAGCAGCCCTGTGGGGCCCTGCTGTAGCATCAGGGAGAAGCCTGAAGGGCTCTCTGCTTGTCCCCTGGACCTTCCCCACCAGAGCAATTTTGAATGCTCTTTTTTTTTTAAAGATTTTATTTATTTATTCATAGAGACACACAGAGAGAGAGAGGCAGAGACACAGGCAGAGGGAGAAGCAGGCTCCACGCAGGGAGCCCGACGCGGGACTCGATCCCGGGATCCCGGGGTCACGCCCTGGGCCAAAGGCAAATGTTCAACCACTGAGCCACCCAGGTGCCCCTGAATGCTGTTGATAAGCTGCATCACCTGGCATATAAACTACAGGCTCTCTTTCTGATCCAGGGCCTGACCGCATTCACCCTTTGATCTTCCAAAGTAGTTGATGTAAAGACAATTGAGTGAGAGAACCTGCCCTGAGTCTTCCTTCTTGGGGAGCAGGTTCTAAGCACCTGAAAAAACCCCAAATCTGGAACTCTCAGATTCCAGGACATCTAAACAACCACAGAGCTAGATTTTAAAAGATTCGCTTGGCAGAAAAATACTCCACGTTGGGAATTTGCTGCTCTATAAAAGGCCTCAATGATTTAAAAAGAAGAAAAAAGAAAATATGTTGATCATTGGGAGTATAATTTTCAGCTTCTGATGCACACTAATATAGGTCTTCTCTGCCTGCCTTTTATCTGGACTAAACCAGCATCCCATCCAGTAGAAGCTCCACAGAGGTTTTGTCAAGTGAAAGGACCTACTCCCATAATGCCTTGTTATTATTTTGGCAATTTCCATAAGGCTTTGGTGGGGTTGCTGCTAGAAACCTGTGCCCAAATCTCCACCCTCTCTGGAAGGCATACATCTTTGTTTTAAATAAGAACAACAACAAGTTGCTGGAAATGGGGCTGAATGCCAGTGAGAGAAAATCCTTTGCTATGGAGGCTAACAAATTTTAATGAGTTACCTTATGGTTCTCCTTTGTGGAGCTGCACTACTGCGAAGCAGCTGGCGGTTTCGGGGACTGGTTAGCCCTTTGCTGGTTTTTCGTGAGATGCAGATGGCTTTCATGACAAGTTTGTTCTTTGGTATTTGCCAACCAAAAGAAAAATATCCTGGTAGGTAGATTTATTTTTCCTCATTGCCCTTTTGAAAAACTATTACCTGTGCCAAATTTGCTTCTAGAAAAAAAAAAAAAAAAAAAAAAAAGAACAAGAACCAAAGTTTGAGGGGTGGAACTATATATGTCACTTAGCTTTAAAATACACTGATTTAAACATGCATGGGTCTATTTAGCTTTATGAACCAAGAAGTCCTGAGCTAGGCTTTCCAGGACTGGTGTAGTGGTTGGACAGTGGGTCCCCGGGCTGTCTCACATTTTCATCCTGCCATCTATAGCAGGTAGACCTTTGTCCTTTTGGGCATTGCCTCATGACTCCAAGACAACTACATCACCTCCAGCAAGACATCACCTTCTGGGAGGGCAAAGCAGAGGGCAAAGCTGTATTGGAAAAGCCAAGGCTTGCCCTGAGGTCCCAATCAGAATTCCTTTTAGGTTTCTCTGGCTATCCCTCACTGTCACAGAGTGTCCAGGAAGGTGAATGGTTTAGTCGGATACCTTGCCACTCTGAACAAGGTGGACATACCTGATGGTGAGGACAGAGGGCAGGATGGATATTAAGTGGCCAAGCAGCAGTGTCTGCCTCACTACGAAATAACATTTTCCCAAACTTATTAGGGTCATGGATCTCATAGGGACCTTTGAAAATGGCTGAGCACAACCCCTTCACCTCACAGATAAGGGAACTGCTTTATTTCCTTTCTACTTCTCTGCTCAGTGTGCCCAAAACTCCCAGTTGCACTTTCTGGCACTCCTGGGCTGAGCTGCTCACCCTACTAAACTGCACCCAGAATGTGAGTGGGCTGTGAAGTGCCTTTCACCAGGGAATAGAGTGGCAGGGACACAGGCGGTTTGTATATGGGAATCAAAAGGTCTGATTATGCTTTCTCAGGAAAAGCCACTGGCCAACAGAAATTATGGGTGCCTCTGAGTACAGAACCTGGAACCTAGCCTCCTGGAATGGTCACAAAAAAATAGAAGCTCAGCCCTGCCCTTGAGGAGCGAAGCCTAACAAGGCCTCCAGAACAGTCACATGTGTAAGACCAAGCAGAGACGCAGGCTGACGATGAAGACAATCCCTGGCAGACCGAGTAGCCAGGCCAGGAAGGTGGCTTCAGGAAGTGGCCATGAGCAGGGATTTGTAAAGACTTATTATTTGGTGGAGACCAATGGTGTAAAAAACAGTGGTCTGAGAGTAAGCAGTTTGCCTGGTTGGATGCCTTTACTAACAGCTGCCTGAAGCCTGGTGTGTTTTCTTAGAAGAGCGGCTGAAGGTGACTTTGTTTATGGATTCCTTCCTTACAGAGGGAGTGTGAAGTTAGCCAGATTTACTGGAACATATCTGAAGGACCACTAGCTCTGTACCAGCTTTCCCTTTGATTTTTCAGTGTTGGTCCTTTTCCCTTCCCCCACCTCCTAGGAATGCCTGGGAGCCCTGACATTTCATTTCTGCCCTTATTTCTCCTGTGCCTGGAATGTGAGTGGGCTGTGAATTGAGAGCCCCCCCCCGACTTCTTTGGGGGCCAGTCTGTTTCCTCAGTGCTGGGTCTGTGCCTGCTAGTGCTCTGGAGGGCATTCTCCACCCTTGGGCCATGTGGCAGAGGAGGCAAAAATGAGGGGACAGGTGTCTTAGGCTCTTATGTCCCGTATGGATCAGATGGACAGTGTTTGGCATTGAGAGTCTCTAGGTATCTTAGCTGGGGCTGCTATCACAAAATACCATAGACTGGGTGGCTGAAACAATGGACATTTATTTTCTACAGTTTGGAGGCTGGGAAGTCCAAGATCAAGGGATTAGCAAATTCTTGCTTGTGATGGCCTTCTTCCTGGCTTTCTTTCTTTTTTTTTTTTTTGTTTTAGACCAGTATTTTTTTTTCTTTTTTTTTTTTATAATAAATTTATTTTTTATTGGTGTTCACTTTGCCAACATACAGAATAACACCCAGTGCTCATCCCGTCAAGTGCCCCCCTCAGTGCCCGTCACCCATTCACCCCCACCCCCCGCCCTCCTCCCCTTCCACCACCCCTAGTTCGTTTCCCAGAGTTAGGAGTCTCTATGTTCTGTCTCCCTTTCTGATATTTCCCACACATTTCTTCTCCCTTCCCTTATATTCCCTTTCACTATTATTTATATTCCCCAAATGAATGAGAACATATAATGTTTGTCCTTCTCTGATTGACTTACTTCACTCAGCATAATACCCTCCAGTTCCATCCACGTTGAAGCAAATTCTTCCTGGCTTTCTTTACGCTGTGTCCTCACCTGGTGGAGAGAGAGTGCTCTGGGTGTTTCATTTTCAAAGAACATTAATTCTTGGGCACCTGGGTGTCTCAGTCAGTTAAGTGTCTACCTTTGACTCAGGTCATGATCTCAAGGTCCTGGAATTGAGCCCTACATGGGGCTCTGCCTCTTTCTCCTGCTCATGGTCTCTCTCAAATAAATAAATAAAATATTGGAAAAAAAAGAATATTAATCCTATCATGGGAGGGGTCCCACCCTTATAACCACATCTAGTTACCATCACATTGGGTATTTAGGACATCAACATATGAGTTTTGGGGTGACACAGTCCATGGCAATGAGGGTTCACTAGAGCTTCATGAGGCTCCCATGTGACAAGTGGTGGTGACCAGAGCAATGTGCTTTCAGCTGGAAGACATCTGTGAGAAGTGAGTACCTGTCGAGTGGTGGGCGGTTCTAAAGCTGAATCCTAGACCCAGGTGGGTCTGGGAACCTCCTGAGATGCTCTCCAGGATATTGAGGTGTAGTGCCAATGTGTGTTTTTCATCACATTTTCAAAAGTTATTTATGACTCTCCAGATGTTAAGAGCTAGTGTCCTGGAGATTGTGGAGGCTGAAAGGGATCGGGTCTGTGCATAGTGGTGCCTATCGCCAGCATCCTGTGTGCATGACGGAGAACCATTGCTGTGCTGCTCTCCATTCCTCAGAATGTTCCAAGGAAGCCCTGCTCCCTCTTGCTGTTGTGCACTAATTAGACCCTGATCGCTGACAGGTGAGCTTACCACCCAAGCCCTAAAGAGAGCTTTACCTGCAAGCACCACTGTTTGTCTCTTAAACCTAACCCTTTGTCTTTGTCTTTTTGGAAACAAACTCCCCCCTCCACCTCCCAACACTTTTTTGGAGAATGCATGAAAAATGAGCGGTTTACATCATACGAAAAAAAAATCTTACTTTTTAAAGATTTTGTAGGATTCTCAAGATACTGACTCAAAGCAGACAAAAGTTGAAGCTGTCTTTTCTGACCATAAATGGAGGGTTCTTGCCCACCTATTCATTCATAGCACCCAGGGCTAAAGCTAGCTCACCCCTACTTTGTTCTCCACTTCCTAGTTTTCCCACATCATAAATTCTTCTCTACGTCCATTTAGAATTTTATTTGGCCTAATGTTATAGGTTTCCTTTAGGCGATTGAAATCATTTTTGAAACGTGGTAAACATGGGGAAATTTTGGAAGCACAGACCTTCCTAGAAACTGGGCTTAGCCTAAGGCTGGCTTGCTCCTGACCTGGGCACAGTCCCTGAAGCCTCAGAGGCATTTCCTCTTTTTCCCCATCCAGGCATCCTCTTTTCTCCTTCCTGTTTCTCTCTTTTTCCATTCTAGTGTCTTTTGCTGTCCTTCTTTCCTTCTCTTTTCTGGGCTCTTCCCTTCTTCTCTGACTCTGTGTTCTGACTCTGCCACTGTTCCTACAGCTTTGCTCAGTCCTGACTGCCAAGAGGACCCATACAGGGTTTAGAATCTCAGATTCTCCTGCCTCATGGCAAGGACTTGTGGGCTCTGGCCGATGATGGCATTCAGGAGGTGGTCACAATAATGCTGTACATTGTGTAGGGTCTTTGACGGGGATTGGAAACTTCAGAATTGACTTTCCAAATGTATGGGGTGGCTAGGGACCCTGGAAAGGTTACAACGTGGAGTAACCAGGCTAATGTATAACTAAAGAGCAGGAGTAGCCAAGAGAAGAGCCAGTCATGGGGAGCCTGGGTGGCTCAGTTGGTTAAGCATCTGGCCTTCAGCTTAAGTCATGATCTCAGGGTCTTCGGACTGAGCCCCATGTCTGGCTCCCTGCTCAGCTGCTTCTCCCTCTCTGCCCTTCCTCCTGCTTGTGCTCTCTCTCAAATAAATAAATAATAACTTTTTAAAAAAGAAAAAAGACGATCTGGTCACTCTTACATGTCCCTGAGGAATTAATTGTTTTGGTAAATAGTGGAAAATTTCTACGCTTTCTTGTCTCCTGTCCCTGCAGTTGAAATACTGAAGACTTCTAGCCCATAGCTCTACCAGTTTTGGAGCAAACATGAGCTAGCCAGTTATGTATTTTAATTTAGAAGCTGATCCATTGTTTGGGAAGTCTGGATCTAGGTTTTCTATTTTCAAGTGTCTGTAAAGCTTGGTGGAAGCCCTAGGCACCAGGAACCCCTCCCAACCCTTTCTCCAGTTGTGTTTTTTAGGGCCTAGGGGTGTGGCCTCTAGGCTGAGACTTTAACTAGGCCTCTGGTCACTTCTGTGGCTGACCCCACCCTCAAGTTGCTTCAGGCCAGATGAATATCCTGGAACTATGAGCCTCCAGCTGTGACCAACCCACTGCCTATGGCAATGCTTTTTTTTTTTTTTTTTTTAAATCTTGGCTACATGTTATAATTACCTGATAGTTTAAAAAATACTGATGTGTGCATCCTAGCCCAAGAGATTCTGATCTGATTGGTTCTGGGATGAGGTTTGGGCATCAGGAAATTTTAATAGCTTTCCCTAGTGATTCCAAAATGAAATGAAGGTTGAGAACTGCTGGCTTAGAGCTTTGCTACTCAAAGTGTGGTCCATAGACCAGCAGCATCAGCATCCCTGGGACTTTGTCACTGACCCATTATCTCTGCCCCTACTCTAGACTTTCTGGATGATATGCTGAAGATCTATTGCTCCTCAGATGATTCTCATGTACATTATAGTTTGAGAACCACAGGTGAGGAGGTGTCCTGCCGCCCTTCCTGGGAGGCTGGTTGGACCCCGACCTTGCCAAACCACATCAAGTGCTGATGCCAGGTCAAACAAGATAGAGCCCAAGAAACTGATTTGGCTCCCCCCCGCCCCACGTGCCCCTTGGGGGTCAGTTCTACACCTGGGTACAAGGGTCTGGGCAGTAATCCTATTCTGAAGTTAAGGTCCAACGGGACTGGCTGCAATCTGTGCTTTGGGGGCTCTTGGCCTGAGGGCTTGACCTCTTTGCCTAGTCTCCTTGGCAGAGTTTGCCCTGCCCTAACCCTGGGGTGGAAGTAAGAGAATAAAAACTGAAGTTTTGAGATAATGAATAAAACACACTAGAGCTAGCACTGGACCAGAGATGATGGGTGCACAGCACCCATGGTGGTCTTCCCCCTGCTTACCTGCAGCAGACACCTGTTTTGAACCTCACTGTACTCCCTTCCCAGCTCGCACTTGGTCCTAGCCCTTCTCAAAAGGGCATTCCAGGCAGACATTGCCGATTCCTCAGATTTTGCACTTAAGATACAACTATTCTGAATTTCCATTTTCCCAGAGTAGTATCAGTTACTACTTCTATTTTCACTCTTCATTTTCATTGCACACCTTCTGAGTTCTCAGTAACCTCTGAAATACCACCAGCACCTCTCTCCTCATTTTGCCCCTTTCTAGGCCCTCACAGGCAACTGGTCAGCCAAATGCACATGTCTCTGAGATTTTCATCCATGTCTCCATTCCACATGTCTTTCTCAAGCAGCACTCTGTGCCAGTACTGCAATGGGCTGGGACTTAGGGAAGCACAGATTACTGGGGACCCAGCCAGTGCATCACCCCTGCAGCCCTCCTCAGACAGCCTCATTTCCTGTCATTCCTTGTCATTTGGTGGGACTAGCAGTGCATGGGGTCCTTTGGCTTCCTGCTTCCCAGTATTAAGGCCTGACCAGTGTCCTCCATTCATTGCCTATTCCCTGCTTGGAAAACAATGTGACCTGACTTAGTAAACTTCATATAGTATCAGGGCTGACCCTTAATACCTTCTTGGACCATCAGCCTTCATGTTGACTTGAGCTCAGGGGTCAAGTAGGTGGATAGGAAAGTTGTCAAGGAGTGAAGCTGGTCCAGGGGGGTCATAGTGAGCAGGAGGGACTAGAGAGACTGTGAGAACTCAGAACCTGTTCACAGGAAGCAGCTGTCACTCAGCCCCAACAGACTGACAGGAATTTAGACCCAAAGTTCGCAGGTACCCGGCTTTAAAAGAAGCCAGAGATAATAGACTTTCGAGTGAATCTCTTGCTTTTTAAAAATCACTCCCATGTCCTACCAATGAGTTAAAGCAAAAAAGGTGAAGTAGATGTCTTTTTTTTTTTTTAAGATCTAATTGGCTTTATTAAGTGATTCATGACTGAGGCAGCATTCCATCTAGCAAATAGAGAGATGCTCCCAAAGTAGATGTCTTTATAAGCCATTCAGAGACAAATCGTAGACTCTCCAAATCCACAGAAATCTAGCAAATGCTCCAACCCACATCAACTGTGCTGAGATTGTCCTGATCAAGGCATGGCATTCTGGTTTATATGTATTTCATAAAAAGAGTGCTGTTTCTACATCCATCTGAAATGCTGCTGGAATTAGAACCAGAAATGGCAATAGGACATTTTATTTGCTATGTCCTGACTGCTTCAAGCTCATCTTTTCCATTGCTCAGTCTGTTTTAAGAGAGATTATTCTATCTGACCTTGATTTCAGTTTTTCTGTAAAGTACTTTTAGATTACAAAAATGTGGCTAGAAGTCAGGTAATTACATTCTGGGTTTGTGGAGCTCAGTAATCTCTGATTTAATTTTATTTATCTTGGCCTCATTTGCTTCATTTGTAAAGTAGAATGATAATACCCATTGACAAAAAAAAAAAAAAAAAGGAAAAAAACAAACCATTGACTTCACAGGGTTAGTATGAGGAATAAATGAGATTTTTAAAAATGTGAAATCACTTTAGAAAATGTTAAGAGTGCTCCTTGATTGTAAAGTATTAAGTTTCAACTAAAAGGCACTGCAGGATACTGCTTCTACATCTCTTAAAACACAAGAAGGTTTATTGGTGTTGCTGCATATGATTGATTTATCTATTGTCTCAACATGAAATTAATATCTGGTCTTTTATGATATTGCCACTAATTATTTGATTAGATGCCCAATGGTTTATACCAAGGTTCTTCTCTTAATCACTATTTATTATTCCCTTTTCTCAACTCCTATGGGTATTATTTTTCCTCACAATTTTATCTTGAAATTATTGCATAATCACCTCATATGTGCACTCTGACTCTCTGAGCAAAAAGGGAGATATTGGTGCTTCAGTAGCTGCTTCCACCAAAGCATTCTCCTTCTGGATTGTCTGGACTGAGAAACCTAGGCAGGATTCATTGCTAATCCTCTTCTTTTTGCTAGATTTTGAGAAGACTTGCAACCCCCTTTCCATGCAGCCTTTTGCTCTAGATAAGAGGCAGTGTAAGGAGGCAGTGGCAAGGATGGAGGGAGACAGGGTTGATGAACCAGTATGTAAGCAAGTTCAAGGAGTGGCTTTAGACATGAATTCTCCCCCTCAGCCCCTTCCACCTCCTGCTGTGGCCTTGGTTCTAAGGGAGTAAAAGCAAATCTTTCCAACACCCACCTCTGCACTTTTGCCCTTCGTGTTTGTTGTGTGTATTGGTGTGCGCGTATAGGAAGGCTGAGCACTGCAAGCTGCATAGCTTGTGGAATTCTTTTGTCTCCACCCTCTGGCCTGTCCCACTCCCACTGGTCAGTGCTCATGGCAAGCAGTTGCATTCTTGCCTATCCCTTTGCCTACATATTTGAATTACTTGAAGAGATTTTTAAAAATCACAGATGACTGAGCCTTACTTCAAGACTCACTGAGTCAAATATTTTGAAGATAGAGCATTGGAGTTTTTAAAATAGTCCCCGGATCAGATTTGTATTTATACTGGGGTCTGCAATTTATTATATAACACCTAAAAAGTAAAATGGGGTGATGGATGAATATACTGGTGGATAGATTTTTGATAAGGCAAGAAAAATAAAATGTTAATGGTAGGATCTAGGAGGTAGGCATATAGTGTTCAGTATAGAATTCTTTCAACTTTGCTCTGATTGACATTTTTCAAATTAGAATGTTGAAGGAAAAGAAACCAAACCTCCCACACTTCTCCAGATGATTAATTTGGGGTCGATGCCACCCAAAGCCTGATGTTTGAGCTGTGTGGAGAGAGACTGCATCTGCTCTGGGAAAAGAGTGTTGGGTCACCAGCTCTGAGCAAAGGCCTGGTGTCTGGGTGACCATTGTATTTTTAGGAAAGGGACCCCAGGAATGCCGCAGAAAGTAGATGAGAGCAATCTCCTGTCTGATAAAACATCCATATTGAACCCAGACTTGATTAATTGATATTCTGAGTGCCATTAATTCATTTATTAGCAGAGAAAAAAAATAGATGTTTTTGAAAGATGCTGATTCTTTTGTAAGAACATCTGGTTCTTCCACGTGTGAGCCAAATCATCTTGGAGTTGAGAAGCCATTGAGGGTCATCTGGTCCAGCCTCCCACTCTGTGTCTTTCTCAATGGCTTGAGCTGAATTACATTTGATTTGTGCAGCTGGGCAGAGTGATTCTAAGGTCCCTGTTTTGAGGGTGACATCACTTTTAATTCTGGTAAATGGATATAGTTTAAAACAGCTTTCCTAAGAGAAAAATAAAAGCTGTTATGTGCAAGGCTTGATCGCTTCTCTCTTTCCTGCTATTTTACAATTGGGTGTTGAGGCTGTGGGAGAAGAACAGTGCCTCAAGGAGGGCGTGCTGTGTGCTGCCTGTGTTTTACTCCCCGCTGAGTCATGCATGAGTCCTGGTCCTCCCTGAAATGTGCAGAATGAGGTCTCTTTCTTATTTCCTTGCTTCCCAAACTTTTCGCTGCTTTTATTATTTTTATTTTTTTATAATAAATTTATTTTTTATTGGTGTTCAATTAACCAACATACAGAATAACACCCAGTGCTCATCCCGTCAAGTGCCCCCCTCAGTGCCCGTCACCCATTCACCCCCACCCCCCGCCCTCCTCCCCTTCCACCACCCCTAGTTCGTTTCCCAGAGTTAGGAGTCTTTATGTTCTGTCTCCCTTTCTGATATTTCCCACACATTTTCGCTGCTTTTAAAGAGTGCAGAAGCAAAGACCCTTCTGTCTCGCCTGTGGGGTCGAGGAACAATCAACAAAGGCCCTTTAAGGGAGGGAGATGGGGCAAGAGTCCTGCAGATGTGAGGTTACAGTGTGTCAGCCAGCCCCCTGGGAGCTGCAGCCAGCCTGTTGCAGAGGCCAAAGTATGGGACTCGTTTGTGGGTTCCCGAAAAGAAATGCCCTGCCAATTATGAGTCACACTCAGCCCCCTTCCCAGAGCCTCTGGGGCTCACAGAGAACTCAGACAGTCTGTTCTCCTGGACTTTTTGAAGCTTTGATATGAATTAAACTCTTGCCCAATCTGTCTGCACAACCAATTGCCATGTTGAGCCTGATATATAACTTTTCTTTTAGTTTCTACACCTATAAAATACTGAGAAATATTAGTCTCCAAGCCTTTCAGCTTTTATAGCAACTAATGCTTTACGGTTTATAAAATACGTTGTTATAATTCTCTTCTTTGAGTCAGATGATCTTCTGAAAGGGCTTGAGCATCTCAGGGCATGATGCCTAAATGTCTCTTCTCACTCTATAACCTTTCCTAGAGCAACTTCTGTTGCTTCAATTACCATCTACATTACAATAGGCCTATAATTTATATCTTGTGCCTGGATCTCTCTCTAAGACCTGATTGTCCTGTTGCCAGCTTGTCTCTCCACTGGGCTATCTCAAAGATTTCTCAATGAAATATGTCAAACACTGAACTTGTGATGCTTCTTTCCCTTGGGCTCTACCTAAAGCCTGTTCTCTGTCTCAGTGATGGGTACAGGCACTCATCGCTCAGGCAGGCCAGGTACCTATGAGCCATCCTTGACATCCTTTCCCTAAATCCTCATATTCAGCCTGTCACTCAGTCTCCTGCGGACCTTCCTAAATGTCTTGACTCCCTCCACTCCCTGTCTCCTTGGCTACCTCATTAGGACAAAGCTGCCCCCCATCTTTTGCCAGGACCTATTGCATAACCTATCAATCACTCTCCTCACATCTATTTTGTCTTCTCCTTCCCATTATCTCCAAATCTAGGAGAAATGTTTTCAAAACACAAATCTAACTGGGTCATTGTCATTCCTTAAGCCCCTCAATGGCTTTATATTGCTGTTATGATTTAAAAAAAATCTTAAATTTTTTTTTTTTTTAATTTTTATTTATTTATGATAGTCACAGAGAGAGAGAGAGAGAGAGAGAGAGAGGCAGAGACACAGGCAGAGGGAGAAGCAGGCTCCATGCACCGGGAGCCCGATGTGGGATTCGATCCCGGGTCTCCAGGATCGCGCCCTGGGCCAAAGGCAGGCGCTAAACCGCTGCGCCACCCAGGGATCCCTGATTTAAAAAAAATCTTAACAAAAAATCCTGCATCTCCTTGTGGTTTGACTTCTATGTGACTTTTCCCTGGCAATCTGTGCTACAGCCCTAAGAATGCCATTCCCTGTTTTAAGTGTTTAAAATCTATTTATTTCTATCAAAAGGCCTTTATACATACTATTCCTCTATCTGGAACACTCTTCCCCTCACCCTTTGCCCAGTTAACTGCTGCTTATCTGTTAGATTCAGCTTGAACCTTATGGAAACTCCCTGCTTTTGGAGATCTGGTTCCCTTTATTTCAGAGGTATTAGGACATTTTTATATTTCCTTTTTTTTTTAAGATTTTATTTATTTATTTGAGAGAGAGATGGAGAGAGAGCATGAACAAGGGGAGGAGCAGAGGGAGAGGGACAAGTAGACTCCCTACTGAGAGTGGAGCCTGATGTAGGGCTCAGTCCCAGGACCCTGAGATCATGACCTGAGCCAAAGTCAGATGCGTAACTGACTGAGCCACCCCGGTGCCTTATATTTTCTTTTCATTATTTTGATTGATGGACACCTTCTCACCCAGTAGTATAAGTTTCAGTAGAGCAAAGATCTATTTTTTTCTCATCACCATTATACTCTGCTACATACCCAGCATGCAGAAATATTTGTTCAGTGGATGAACCCAATGGGGTAGATAGAACAGGTCTTTTTATTCACTTTTTCTTTTTTTAACACAAGAGGATTTTTTAACGTAGATGCTCAGCCTTTTACTTTTCTTTCTAATTACTTCCATTTCTTTATTTCTTCTCTTTTATTTTTAATTCTTTGATATGGGTATTTCTGCCTCTCATCAGTTCCTTCTGCTATCATTTCTCATTCCTAGCTGATTCTATCATTGCTCCAGTAGAGTCAATGATGAGCAATCATTGGCCTGGAAGTGCTCTGTAGAACATACAATGCCAATTCATAAAATGTTTTTAGATTGCTAGTAATCTTATGGAAACTTGCATAATTAACTACTGGAGAACTAAACTGTGAATATGGATAGGAGAGTCATTAATTAGAAGCTCTGTATGGATAATTAAACAATGAAATGGGTTTCCAAGGGGAAGATTTTGAGACTGAATGATAAATCCACAGCTGACTGAGACCCTCTTGCCATTCTCACTTTTCACCTGCACGGCATTAGAAAAATAACCTGTCTCCTATGGTATTTCTTATAGTGTTTGGGTATAATGACATATCTTTTTTTTTTTTTTTTTGTGGTTGAGTTTAGGTTTTATTTTATTTCTTTTTTTTTTATAATAAATTTATTTTTTATTGGTGTTCAATTTGCCAACTTACAGAATAACACCCAGTGCTCATCCTGTCAAGTGCCCCCCTCAGTACCCGTCACCCATTCACCCCTACCCCCCGCTCCCCTCCCCTTCCACCACATCTAGTTTGTTTCCCAGAGTTAGGAGTCTTTATGTTCTGTCTCCCTTTCTGATATTTCCCACATACTTCTTCTCCCTTCCCTTCTATTCCCTTTCACTATTATTTATATTCCCCAAATAAATGAGAACATATAATGTTTGTCCTTCTCTGATTGACTTACTTCACTTAGCATAATACCCTCCAGTTCCATCCACGTTGAAGCAAATGGTGGGTATTCTAGCAGCAATGTCCACAATAGCCAAACTGTGGAAGGAGCCTCGGTGTCCATCGAAAGATGAATGGATAAAGAAGATGTGGTCTATGTATACAATGGAATATTACTCAGCCATTAGAAATGACAAATATAATGACATATCTGTGCCAGATGTTCTCCTATGCTACTATGCTCTTGGCCATAAGACATCTCCTATTACATTTGGCTGCTTACTCCTTCTGAGGAACACAGGAGACTAACTTGCCCTAGCTGTACATTCTTCTGGCTTCCCAGGGCCACGTGGATCTCCACTGTGTTCAAAGAGAATGGGTACCCATGCGTCACTGTCTAGGAAACTGTGTTGTGTGTTCCTTGCTGTAGTACTAAGCTGATTTAGTTAAAATCTTATCAACTTTGAGAGCACACTCACTGTGAGCTTGTGGGTTTAGAAAACACCCAGGATCTCTATCCCTGAGGACCCACATTTACACAAGGCAAAAAATGGTAATAGGCCTCTCTGTGACTATATCCACCTTTAGCTGGGGAATTTCAAATCATTTTAGTCTTTCATATAGGATATTTCTTTAACTTTCTGGTGTGAGTATACGTGTGCACGCACGCACATGCAGGCATATATTCTCATACATAAATATTTTGCAGAGACCCTCAAGCCTCTATCCTTGTGTTGGTAAGTGGGGACACTCCCCAAAGCAAATAAGAGAACTTTGTTGCCAGGTTGTGCATATTTTCACACTAACAAGTGTGGGTTGATGCACAGTGTATTTATTGATTGTATTAAATGTTATTTAATTTAATTTAATTTATAAGTATTTAATTCCCTTAGATAACTATAGGTTCATAATCAGAACTTTGCTGTTATTCTAGATTCATTATTTTCCTTTTTTAAAATCAAGAATAACTTTTATTATTGTTTATTACAAAAAGAATATTACCCCGTTACAGAAACTGAAGAGTACATCTCTCAAAAACTCATTATATCCCCCTCAAACTGCTGTAAGTTTCTATTGCATTTGCATTCAGACATTTTTCTGTGAATATTTCTTTTACATAGCTGTAATTATATTCTTCATATAACTTTTGTGTCATACTCTTACATCCAATGATAGACTTTTTTTTCTTTTTTAAACATTTACCTATTTTTTAAAAATTCCACTATAAATAACATAGTGTCATATTAGTTTCAGGTGTACATTATAGCGATTCAGCAATTCCATCCATTACTCAGTGCTCATCATGATAAATGTATCCTTCATCCCCTTTTCACCCATCTTCCCACCCACCTCCCTTCTGGCAACCACTTGTTTATTCTTTGTATTTCATACCTATCACTTTTTAATGCCTAGGTAGTATTCACTGTACATGTGTTATGTATTTCTTAATATTCAAATGTTAGAATTTTGGTGTATCTTTCCTCCTTTTTTTCCCCCCTCTTTTAAATAGTTTGCTTAAATTTTTTAATAAAGATTTTATTTTTTTATTCGGGAGAGAGTGGCAGAGATAGTGAGAGAGAGCACAAGCAGGGAGAAGAAGGAGAAGCAGGCTCCCCACTGAGCAAGGAGCCTGATCCCAGGATCCTGGGATCATGACCCCAGTGGAAGGTAGATGCTTAACCCAGGTGCCCCAGGTTTACTTAAATTTTTTTTTTGTTTGTTTACTTAATTTTTACTTAATGATATTAGAAAGGTGAGAAGAGCCAGGATATACATAAACATTTCATGGATTTCTGTGACTATCGAGAGAAATCCATGAGTCAGGTCAGAAGAACATGACCAAGTGGCTTGCAATGGGGAAGGAGGCCCGGGTATTCTGAATGCACAGCATAAGGCTTTTGGTTTTGTGTGCACCCACACTTCAGAGCTTTGCCCCACAGGGAGCGAATTTGGGTTCTGCAGTGTCTGAAGCTCCCCCTTGGCTTCCCATTGGCGTCCCACATAACAGCCTATATGTTTTCTTTTTTTTTCTTTTTTTTTGCCTATATGTCTTCTAAAACTTTTTTTTAACATATAACTCAAATTCCAGGAATCTACGGGCATCTGTGGGTCTCTGTGTAGACTTAATTGTTTTCTTTTCAATTTGTGTATTTCGGTATTCCTGCTAACTTAATTCAGGGACAACGTTCCTGCCGATGTTGGAAGCATGTCATATTCTCGGCTTTTCCAAAACACGGATATTCTGAAGTAGCTCAAACTGAGGCCCACAGTTTCCAAGTAAGTGCAGTATAGGTGGATGTGCGCTGTATAACACTTCTTCTGTAAGCTGAAGAAATAGCTAGAGGAGAAATGTGTTCTTAGAACAAGGCATATGCTGTTGGTTCCAGACATTCTTGCTGGAGGATACAAGAGTGGTGTTTAACGGCTGCTGGCCCCACGCCCGCTCTCCAGCCCCAAGGAATGTGCTGTGTCTGGGCCACACTCCCAGGCATCAAGGGCAGTTACTGTGGGGAGGGGAGAAGCCAGCCCTCCAGGTCGTTGGCCTGAGCTTTTCTTGCCAAAAGGAGGAATCTGGTTTGACTTTGGGCTTCCCACCTAGCCCCTGCCCCTGCTCCATGAACTGCCCTGCTTACAGAAGGAGGCTCATTTTTCTCTCTTACAGTTCTGGTTGCTTCACTGCAAGTGCTTTAGCCTGAATGTAAAGTTAAAAACAGCCTTTATAGGAAGCTTTGTTTGGTAGAGAGGCATCACCCTGTTCTCCCATTACAGATGTGACATATGGATCCATTCCAGTATCTGTGGGTTTTGGCACATGCCATCTTTCTGAAATTGCTTCTCTGTGTTTTACATAGGAGGAAGAAAGAAAAAAAAACTAAAACAAAATAATTGGTCTATCCATTGGGATTCTATTTGGGCAGTCTAAGTGAGGATAGTGTTATTTTGTCCTTTCTCAAATCAGTAATAATATTATGATGATGCTGATGAATTATCTTTCATAATTGCTTGAATTATCTCATTTAACTCTTTAACCCCTTGAGTTAGGTATTATTTTTCTCCCCATTTTACAGGTGAGGAGACTGAGGTTTGAGGAGGTAAAGGAACTTGTACTGCTCATCCATGGTAGATGGCGTCTCCACACAGGCAGCCTGAATCCAGAGCTCCAAGTGACCTTAATCCTCACATAACAACCTCCAATATCAGTGGGAGGAACTTATTGGGTCAATGGAAATGTCCTGAGGCTAATGGAAATTTTGTTTCTTTGGTTGGGCTAATTTATATTTTTTTTCCCCTAAACTTATTTAGAAAACTTTTAGACCTGAGTAAAGTTGTAAAAATAGTGCAGTGAATACATATATCCTCCAACTAAATTCACCAACTGTTAACATTTTCCCATATTAGCCTCTCTCTGTCCTTCTGTGTGTGTGTCTGTATGTGTTGTTTTGTTTCTCACCCTTTAAAAGTCAGTTGAGATGTTATAACCATTTCATCTTGAAGTACTTTAGCAGGTGCTCTTTGAGGAACAAAGACATGCTCCTGAACAACTTCCTATCAGAACAATTGAGTTTTCTAATATGTCGGTGTTCAGATCACCCTGGTTGCCCCCAAGTGTCTTTTCTAGCTGGATTCTTTTCTTACCCAGGATGTGATGAAAGATCAAACCTTGCTTTTATGATTTGTAATTCTTGATATGAGGCACATTCCCTTCTCAGACTAGGAACAGTTTGCTTTGGCTGAACTGGGAAGACCAGGGACTGTGCTGCAGGTCCAGACTTTCCCATCCCTCCTGACTAAGCAGCCTCACCAATGTCCTTATTTGACATGTGTTGTTTTATTGGGCACCACGTCGTCTGCTTTCTTTTTTCTTCCTTTTCTCTCTCCAGCACTATTTTTCTTTAATTCTCTCGTCTCCTTCCTTTCTTTTTTCTCTTCCTCTCCTTTATTCTTCCTTTTCCCCCACCCCATATGATATATACAAGACTTGGTCTTATGCATGATGATGATGTTATGCTCCAGCTTGGAAATTGGGGGTGTGGAGGGTGGGCGCTGCCAAACTGGATTCACTTATAGGTTGGAACAGGTGATGAGATTAAGGGGCTGTATGGGGAATATGGAGGGGGGCACTGACCTAGTTGTGGACCTTATTGGAGGAGGCTGAGATGGCACTGCATGAGGCTAAGAGGATGGATATAGGAATGTCCAGCTCTGGTCCAGGGAAACATCAGCCATGGAGGATAGGGAAAGGAAGAAATGTACCAAGATGTAGGGAAAATGCCCCTATGGCATAGTGGGAAGATTAGGACTTGGCAAGTATTTAATGACTGTATGATTTTGGTAAGATTATTTAACTTTGGTTTGTTTGGTTTTTGTTTTATGTATTTATTTTTTAGTATAGTTGAGTTATTTAACTTAAGTCTTAGGTTCTTCACCTACAACTGGGAAGAGTAATATCTATGTTGCAGTATTGTGTTGAAGATTAGGTGTAATGCATGTTAAAACAAAAATCCTTTGTTTCAACACAGTTGGTGCTCAATCAACAGTAGCCATTAGGTATTCACATGGTCTTGCAACAAATGGATGGGAATCACAGGTAGTTGACAGTGGTGAGCTCATGCAGGTGGCCAGCATGAGGCTGATCTGTCAGTGGAAGAAGGTCCTTTGGAATGAAGTTCAGGCAGGCCTCCTGTTACTGGGAACTTGTAGGCAGCTAACTGATCAGAAGCCAGACTCCAGTTAGAAGCTATGGTGTTTGGGATCTGAAGAGAATCCAGGTGCCAGAACCAAACAGTCCCATCAGGTTCAAGTCAATGGCAAGGGTGACTTGCTGCTGAGCCAAGTAGAGAGTATCTCTTGTTTGATATCAGCATTAGGGAGGAACTACAGGTAGGGAGTGGGAGGAGAGCTGGGACTCCAACCAAGTCTGGCATTTATTCTGTCTTAGATCTGCTATTGGTGTGATGACATTATTATATGAAAAAGGCTCTTTTTAAAAAAAAAATATTCATCAGAGACACAGGCAGAGGAAGAAGCAAGCTTCCTGCAGAGAACTTGATGAGGGACTCGATCCAGGGACCCCAGGATCATGCCCTGAGCCAAAGGCAGATGGTCAACCACTGAGTCACCCAGGTGTACCTAAAAAGGCTCTTTTCTTCTTGGATACTTGGCCTGAAGTTAGATAAATTGTCACTAGGTAGGTGATTACACCTTGATTATGAGTTCAGAGCCCCAAACTGCTGAGCTGACCTACATTCACTCCCCTTCTGATTGAGCTCCAGTTGCCATAACAAAATATGTAGACTGATGGCTTAAACCACAGAAACTCATTTCTCCCAATTGGATGCGGGGAGGTGGAGAGGGTGGGAGACAGAGAGGGAGAGAGGCAGGGAGGGAGAGGAGGAGGGATGAGGAGAGAGAGAAGGAGAGAGAGATCAAGATGAAAGGAGGGAGGAAAAGAGAGCCGGAGGTGGACATGGTGGGAGGGAGAGAGAAAGGGAGGGAAAAAGAGATAGGTCAAGGGAGAGGGAGAGAGAGGAAGAGAGAGAAAGTGCATGCTCCATGCACCCATGAGGGAGCTCTCTGGTCTCTTCTCAGCAGGACACTAATCCCATCAGGATGACTACACCCTCGTTACCTCATCTGAACCTAAGCCCTTCCCAAAGGCCCCACCTCCAGATACCAACACACTGGGGGTTAGGGCTTTACCATAGGAATTTATAGGGATATAGATATTCAGTTCATGACAACCTCTTTCCATGCTCCCATTCCCAGACACTTAAGAGTCTGTATGTAAGGAGAGGTGTCACCTCGAAGAGAGTGCTGCTCACATGTAGTATCTAGAAGCAGGAAAATGACACTAAGCCATAGTTCTTGCAGCTTGTCAATGAAAAGCTTTTTCAGGGGAGCTCTAATTAACTGTCATATTACATAGGTGCTTCCCTTTTGCCTCCAATCTTTCTTTTTCCTTTTCTTACTTTTTACTCTAGAGGCATGAAACTGAGGCAAAATATGTTATTGCTCTTTGTGAAATCTCCACATTGAACTTTCTGTTAGAAATGAGACATTTTCCCTCTTCTGTCCAAGAGATTAGCTTGTTCCAAGCTTTCTCTTCTCTATCTGAGCAGGAACTAGAATCAACATACACCTCTTAAATATTGACATTCAAACCAAGTACATAGCCCCTCCTTTCTTCTGTGCACTGACTGAGCCTCAGGGAATTTCCGGGTTTTTTTTGTTGATCAAATTTACTTTTGTTTTTTCGTGCTTTCTGAAAGAGCATCAAATTACAACCTAATCTTATTAGGACATGATTTTGAGTTTTTTTTTTTTTTTAATACTTAAATAAGACATACAATGAAAATAACATATTTTTACAAATTATAAGGTAATATATATTAGGATAGAACTTAAGAAGATGCAACTAGCCCTGTGTCTTCACTTTCTGGAAGAATTTCATGGCTGTACCTTTCTCTGTTCTGTGTCTCCTTTGGCTCCTTTGCCTTGGTTGGCTTATACCCCTCTCAACCTCAGCTCCCTAAGTCTCCATTCCCATCAGAGAACATCATGTGCCTTTCCTAGCAACCGGTGGTTCATAACATATGCTCCATAGACAACAACAACATCTGACAACTGGTTATAAATGCATATTTCTTGGCCTCATCCCAGGCCAACTGAATTAGAAACTCCAGGGGTGAGTCCCAGGTGTCTGGGTCTTAATTGACCCTCCAGGTGATTCCGATAGATACTTGCAATGGACTGAATATTTA
Organism: Canis lupus dingo; assembly: GCF_003254725.2. Lineage (NCBI taxonomy): Eukaryota > Metazoa > Chordata > Mammalia > Carnivora > Canidae > Canis > Canis lupus. Next base: position 14,712,319 of record NC_064258.1, on the reverse strand, counting down.
TGTCTACCCAAAATTCATATGTGAAAATCATAACCCCCAATGTAATGGTATTTGGAGGTGGAGCCTTCCAGAGGTCAAGAAGATTTAGCACCCATGTGCTATTTAGCTCCTGGGTGGCATAGTTTGTTGAGCATCCAACTCTTGGTTACCTCTTGGGTCATGATCTCAGGGTCATGAGATCGACCAGGTGTCCAGCTCTGTGCTCTGTGTGGAGTCTGCTTGAGATTCTCTCTCCCTCTCCCTCAGCCCCTCCTGTGTGGGTTTTTCTAAAATGAATAAGTAAGTAAGATTAAAAAAAAAAAAGATCTAGCACCCACATAAAAGAGACACCAGAGAGTTCCTTTGCCCCTTCTGCCCTGTAAGGATGCAGTGATAAGTTGTAGTCTGTGAGGAACTGGGTCTCACCACTCACTGAGTCTGCTGGCACCTGGATCTTGGACTTCTCAGCCTTTGGAAAATAAATTTCTGATATTGGTAAGCCAGCCAGTCTGCAGTATTTTGTTATAGTGACCTGAAATGGCTAAATGCAGAATTTCTGCTGTAGGCTAGGTTTCTAGATTGGGTGGATTTATCTCCCAATTGCTGATTTTGGCTTAAGTAACAGGACTTTGATTTTGCTCTTCCTCAGATGTAGAATCAGACAGGGCTGGTGGAGTGAGACTTTAAAGGTCATTCTGGTGACTTCACTTCCCCATAGAAGAGAGCTCGTGGCCTATGCCAAAGCTCTGCAGAGAGTACATCATTCAGATGGGAGACTGGGGCTTCCTATTCTGGGCAACTTGTTCCTGACATGAGCCATGTTCCTTCTCTAAAGACTGTTTAATCACTGCCTTCTGAAAAGAGGATTCTTTGTAAGATGGCCTGAGGAAATATTCTTGGAATAGCCACTTGAATTGGCCTAATCACTTGTGGATTCTCCTAATATTTTAATATTAGTAATATTCTAATAATGCAAGTGTGGACTCCAAAGCCTCAGAATCATGTAGCTTTTGTCACTGATTTCATTTAGATATTCTAGAGGAAAAAACCCCAATTGCTTACACTAGCACAGTTCCACATATTTTTTTTTATGGCTTTTGCTTTCCTGTAATGAATATAAATGTATTTGTGTGCTGTGTGTATATGATATGTGTTGAGAGAGAGGAAGGAGAACGAAGCTTCTGTTCATAGGGAAACTGAGTTATCTGAAGAGGGTGTCCTTGGTGGAGTCAGCAACAGTCTGAACTCTTGTGGGGCACCGGGCATGGCAGTGCCCCCTGATCTGCCTCTGATTTTGGAGACCATTGCATTTCCAGTGTCTTCACAAAGGTCTTTTCCTTATTGATTTTTTTTCCCCTAGTGGGTAATCCCTGTGGTGGAACTAGATTTTACTCACTACTGGTTTGCGAATTGCTATAATCTCAAGGGAAGTGTAGCCTTCAATGAATTGGGAGCAGTTTGTCCAGATAATTCAGTGTCCAACTACCTTGCATATCACCGCTGAACCCCCTTCCCCTCTTTCCAATGATCTGGTTTTTCTGGATGACTTAGAATTCTTGTGTTTGTGGTGGGAAGAATAAATACCCGAGGAAAACATTCCCCTGTTGACATACATGATGGATTTGGTTGTGACAAGTACTTTGGGAGCCTGGTAGACTAGGTGAGGGTTCCTTTAACATGGTAAGTTTAAAGGGGATAGGGGACATTTACATTTTCTCGGGATCTATTTCTGCTGAAAGCAGATTGTGGTAAATTTACTTAGGTGCTGCCATCATTGATTCATATTTATTTTTTCTTTCTTTCTTCAACAGATGTGCCACACACAAAAAAATAGGCTTAAAAAAAACCCTACCAAAACCAAGAGGGGAATGACCATTTCTATTTTAAGGTTATCAAAACAAACCTAGTAACACCTGAACATAATTATCCCTGGACCAGAAATTTGGGGAGAAAGATTTAGATCCTGGGAAAAAAATTAGATATGCTTTATGAGCAAGGAGTCTACTATAAATGTAGTTGATGAAGTTAGAAAAGAATATAAATCCAACCTATAAAAATACATGAACAATGAAACAAAAGAATGTATCCAGAAGATGGATTGGTGTCTATTGGAAGATAAATATAAAAGTTGTGTGTGATGTAAAAAATCAGCATATGGGGGTGCCCGGGTGGCTCAGTTGGTTGCACATCCAACTCTTGATTTTGGTTCAGGTCATGATCCCAGGGTCATAGGATCGAGCCCCACGTTGGGCTCTGTGCTCAGCACAGAGTCTGCTTGTCCCTCTCCCTCTGCTCCTCCTCCTAACTCTCTCTCTCTCTCTCTCAAATCAATCAATCTTTAAAAAACACAGTATAAGGATTTCCAAAGTGAAGCGTGTATTCCAAGAAAACTAGAGATAAGTGAGTACAGTATAGATTTTTGAAAAGTGAAAAGCTTGACATTCATGTCTGGAAAGCATCTAGAGCTTATTATGGAATAGATTCTTTGTGAATAGGAAGAGAGCAGTACTGGCCTAGTGGTAGCATGGGTTTGCTAAGAGGTAGTCAAGAGAATGTATATTCTAGCTTAAAACTGAAGAAGAGTGGAGTCTTTGGTTATCTCTGTTCATCTTTCTTATCAGCATATTAGAAGATGGCATATGCCATGTACTTATCCAGGCTTTTTTAGGGTAGAAGTTTCTGGAGTGGGAAGGGGAAGGAAAGAGGGGGCTGGTGTGAGGAAGGGAAGTAAGGAAAGGAAGGTGGAGGGCTGAAAACCCAAAGAATCAAGGCAGAAAGGGACTAATCTTGTCAGAATTCATGTTCAAAATCACCCTGTGAGTAGGACATGCAGGCCAGTGTAGGGCTGGCAAGCACGTGAGTTACGGGGATGGTGAGCATGAAAGACGTAGGAAATCATTTCCTGACTAAATATTTATCAAGCACTTATTTGGTGCCAGGTGCTATATTCTGGGTGCTGGGGATGCAGCAGGGAATGAAGCAGACAAAGGTCCAGCCTTCCTAGAGCTGCCATGCTAGTGAGGGAGAAAGCAAACACATTGGTAATTTCTCAGGAGGTGATAGTGTGATGGGGAGTAAAACAGGTAGGGTGGCTCGTTTACCTGGGGTGTCAGGGAAGACCTCACATATTATGGCATTTGAGCCTAAAGGCAGCACTCAGCCCAAGGAAGTTGGGGAAAGTTGGTCCTGAGGGAGCCCCGTGGAACCAGGTGTGCCTGGAGTTGAGTGAGTGGAGGGGAAGAGGGGATAATGATGCTGGAGGAGATGGAGGGTGGAAGGCCCATGAAGGAGAGGCTGGGAGCCAGCTGTTCATCCAAATGAGCAACAAGATCTGAGAGTAAACACTCAAGAGTCCTTACTGACAGTCTTCAAATAAGTTCCAAAGTCCAAACCACAACCATCGAGCAAAAGTTACAAAGCAGGCAGCTTTTGGCTCAGCGTATGACAGCTTAGTGATCAAGCTGCTAGGCAGTGGTCTGAGCTATGGGGTGTGGTCTTTACCTTCAGAGGTGCTGTAGGCAGCATCCATGCACTGGGACAGGTGTAAATTTAAAAATCTCCAGCATCCCTTTCAGTGTGAACATTCTGCTTCTTCCCCTTTGGAGAACAAGAGTCTCCTGACTTTGGCCTGGAGTTTCAGTGGGATGGCTCATGGGGAAGCCAGGCAGGGGCATCACGGTGAGAGGGGGTAATGGGAAGGAGAAACAAAGGGCTGGCTATAGGTTCATGGAGACACGAGGAAGACTGAAAACAATCTGAGTCTGGAGGAAAGCACCCAGAAAAGTGAGGGAGCCTGACCTTGGGGGATGAGCGGCTGGCAGTGGCGAGCCTGAGGAGGATGTCATCCTGAGATCAAGGGACAGAGGCCTGGACAGTGTATTGGCGGGTAGGCAATGGGGGGGCAGGGGGAAAGAGTGAAGGATGGGCTTGAGAATTTCCAGGCACAGAGCCTAGAGACTGCAGTCAAGGTGGCAATCCAGAGTCTTGTGAGGTGTGCCCCGGGGCAAGATAAGGAAAAGCATCAATTCTCCAGGGACCAGCTCACCAGAGAGAAAGGCAGGACCCCTAGTGTAGAAATGGAGGGTGGAGGGGTGACATGACAGGTGAGTGATTCTAGAATGCCACACAGCCAGAGGTGAGGTCTAGCCCCAGTATCTGAATGTCCCATTATTGCAAAGGTGGGAAGAAAGGATCTCCTTCAGAGAGGGCAAATACGAAAAGGCTGAGAGACACCCCCGCCCCCTGCCCCAACACACACAGTCCCCCAGTTCTGGGGCTCTTGGGTGCGGAGAGTGACCCAATCAGAGGGAATCAGACTTTGCTTTGCTTTGGCAAAAAATGGATGTGTTCTTTCCCCAGTTTTGATTCAGGGGACTTAACACACTTTTGCCTGAACTGCTGCCTAATTATATCTAGATCTCAGGGACACTGGATGAATTAATTGAAATCAAAACAATTAAGGGCAGTTGAAATTTAAAAATTTTTCTCTCTCTCCTCTGGTTTATAAATAATTTAGAAGAAGGAAATGAATTTCGTGAAAAGCATAAAGATTTAATTTGAAAATGTAAGTTTCTTACGAAAACAGTAAGTGTACTTCTTATGGCTCCGTTTCTTTTTTAATTAAAAGTCAAATAATAGTTTACTTCTGAGTTTAAAGTAATCGATGAATAAGATTACATTTATTTGTTCGTTTAAATAAAACCCATCTTTGACTTTAGTAGTGGTTGTGTTATGGCAAAACTGTTCATAGATATACACAATTAGCCTAGGTTGCATTTCTGTGAATTTCAGATAGTTCCCCTCCTGATGCCTTCACAAGTGTCTTCTTTAGGTTCCAAGACCATTGTTCCAGTGATGTCTTTTATTAGATAATTAAATAACAAGCTAATCCTTACCATCTTACATTTTTGCTGTTCTCTCTCTTTCTTTCTCTCTCTCACTCTAAGTCTTGGGGAGGCTTTGGCCAAAGTCAATAAAGTTCCAACTTTTGGGGCAGAGTTACAGCTGAATCTTTTTCTCTCTCCACCCTCTGTGTGTGTGTGTGTGTGTGTGTGTGTGTGTATTTATTTATTTATTTACTTATTTATAGTCACTGTATTTTAAGCTTGTGTTCTCATGAGAAGTCTATGTCAGGAGCTCAGCACTTACTACTCCATAGAGGCTGTTACATAATGGAAAATTCATGAGCTGTGAAATCACACAGGTGGTGGTTTAAATTCTGTTTCCAGCACATTCAAACCATGTGACCAGGGCAAGTTACTTAACCTCCCTGAGCCCTGGTTTACTGCTCTATAAAATGGGTCTAATCATCTCATCTAATGGGGGTGATTGTGAAAATTCACAGTATAATGTATAAAGGACCTAGTAAAGGGTCTCTATCAGCAGAAGTTACTGCTGTTCTGTTGTTTTGTTAGAGGACTACAATGGGGATACAAAGTAATGGGAATTATAATAATTAGGACCCTGCAACATGGGCAAGTAGTCTCTTCTAAGAAAGGCAAGAGAGTGGAAGTGAAAGTTATTGGGGCAAGGATTTTATATTCTATTTTCTGTTGCACTGGTAAGCTCAGTAATAAAATTAATTTTTATATATGGTACCCACTTCCCTCATCGAGTGGTAAAGGATGAAATTTATCAAATGATAATTTCATTTGGTCTTTAGGACTTTGGTTTTTCATCATGAATTCACTTGCCCTACTTTGAAGAATATCTGTGAAATTATTGGCCTGGTTTTCTGTCTTCAAGAGTTGAAAGCCGTTCAGACATATGATTATCTTTTCTCTTTCAGAAAGTTTTAGAGGATGATGTATGACTTTTTACTGCATAACAGATTAGTGACTCAAAACATACAACCACAATTGTGTGGACCAACAATTTGGACTTGGCTCACATGGGTAGTTCTTCTGCTGATGTCAGCTGAGCTTACCCATGAGTCTGTGGTCAGCTGCTGGTCAGCTAGTTGTTCCTGAGGTTGGCTGGTGTTCAGCTGGAGCAGAGGAGGAAGGAAATGGTGGGGATGCAGGACCTCAGATCTCTTATCCTCGATAGGCTAGCCTTGGCTTATTCCCATGGCAGCTCATTTCTGTGAGACTCTTAGGTCAGGTTCTGCCCAGCTTCAGAACTTGGACAGTGCCACTTTCCCCACGATCCATTGGCCAAAACAACTCAAAAGGCTATTCCAGAATCAACAAGCAGGGAAATAGAGACCACCTCTCAATGTAAGGAACTGCACAATATGGAGAACATTTTACAACCCTTTCCAGGTGAGGACTCTAGGATCCTCATTGATTAGTTAATTGTAATTCCTTGGAGTCAACAGATTCTTTCTCTTAGGCTTTAATTTTCATCCTTCTTGTGTTTTGTTTTTTTATAAATGGGTATTTTCCAGACTGAAAAGAGATGCTTAAGTTAGTACTTCCCTTATATTTCAGTCAGAGCTCAAGTTTGAGGCCATGGCTCAAGAGCAGCTTATTCATCGTCCTTTGATACAGAAGGTATGGAATGAGAAAATGAGCCTTTCCACTTAATTAACTGGATCTCTTGGAACGTTTAGACATTGTATTGCAGCAAAAGCTAGGCAGATAAGGTAGTTCCTTAAATAAAGTTATTTGAACTCTTTTTAATCTATCTGATGATCTCAAGTGGCTGGGTTTAAGTAGCTAAGGATTCATTTTCTGATTTTTTTTCAGGGACTAGAAATTCTAGTCATCTTCCACAGACACCAGAGATCTCCATGGTTTCTCTATAAGTCCTAAACTTAATGGGATCCTTTTTTAAAATATGAATGCTCTTCTGATCTCTGTTAGATCATAAAGTGTGTTAGCCATCATCTTGGTCTGTATGCCTTGGGTAACAGGAACTTTCTGAATTGTCTTCTGGCTTATGAATTTTAAACTCACCTATATTCCCACTGATCCTGGGGAACTGCATGATTAGGGAAGAAAAAAAAAGGGTCCGGAAGCTGCCTGCTTCTCAGTGACCATGGAAGTTAGGCACAGTGATAACGTGGATTTAGGAGAAAACTGGCAAGTGACTGGTTTGGTTTCAGCTCCTTAAGATGCCAATGGGTCAGGCCTACTCCAGAGCTTGCCAGACGTGATGCTTTCACTTTATGAGAGGAGATGGTGCATCATGATCATTATTTTACCCTGTGTTACAGCAAAAATTAGTAAGAGCTGAAGTGTTTTGACTTATGAATCAGTTATTACCTTGGCAGAGGAAACAGGTAAAGGTCATTGCATTTACCATTCTCCTTTTATACCCAGTCATCTTACTCTAGGCATGTTCCTTTAGGAAACTCCCAAAGTGGGTAAATTGAGTGGAGGGAGTAGGAATTCTTTAGGCTATCAAAATCTTCTTCACTTTATAAAAATAAAAATTATCTGTCTTCTCTTGGGTTTAAGCCTTCTTTATTAGTTGAAGGAATGGCCTGGTTATTTATCTACCTCATGGGAGATAGTCAGAACTGAATTGAAAATTTCAGTGGGAAGAGTGACCACAGAATGGTGTGACCAGGCAGTCCCGTGGACTGTCAGGATGTGGTGCAGGAGGACAGGGAAGGCAACAAGGCCATGGCTTTCACTGATTTATCAAACATTTATTTGGCTCCTGGCATATCTAGGCACTGGGTGAGATCCTGTGGTCACTTCCTTGAAGAGTGGGAAATAGATAAAAAATGCACAAAGAAAGTGATAAATGCAGTTGGAGGAGAACATCTCATGACTCCAAGTGTGCATTGAGTGCATAGCAACCTGACTGTCGGGGTGAGTGGGAAGAGACTGGATTATGAAGTGGGGAGGGAGGGAGGGAATCCCAGATGCTAGACCTTGTGTCCAGAGGCAGGGAGGAGTGATGAAAGTTGCATATTTGGGGAAATCCATGTGGTTATGTCTGGCTAGACCAGAGCAGCAGCCGAGTGAGTGTGCAGGCAGGAAGATAGGAAGACACACATTCTGAGAATTTGAAAGTATACCAGTGGGAGATTAAATACACACTGGTTTTAGAAAGGCCTCCATTTTATAAAATGGAACCCGTTCTTCTCTAAAAGCACCATATTCAACGACTGGGTTAATTAAATTTTGCCACTTTCCTGCAAGTGGCAGATCTCTTCCTAGAAAAAAGGTTACAAGGTTCATTTAGCCTGGGGAATGTTCTTTCAACTTCAGAATGGTTTGACTTTTCAGGCAAAGCACTGCATTCTCTGCACTGATCATAACATTTAGAACCTGGACTGTGAAATACAAATAAAAATAATTGTCATTGTGATTTTGTGCTGTTTCAATCTGGCATTTCTGAGCCTTGGCTTCTCTAGAAGCACTCAGCCTGGCACGCGGATAGATTGTTAAGGCCCCGAAGACGGAAAGTATAGAAGGAAGTTACAGTCTGAAAGGGGCTGAGGTGGTCTTGAGTGCTTATGTGAATAGGAAGGTGCTCTGTTTTGTTTTGTTTTTTTTAATTTTTTTTTGTTTATTTATTTACTTATTTATTTATTTATTTATTTATTTATTTATTTATTTATTTATGATAGTCACAGAGAGAGAGAGAGAGAGAGGCAGAGACACAGGCAGAGGGAGAAGCAGGCTCCATGCACCGGGAGCCCGACGTGGGATTCGATCCCGGGTCTCCAGGATCGCGCCCTGGGCCAAAGGCAGGTGCCAAACCACTGCGCCACCCAGGGATCCCGGTGCTCTGTTTTGATCTGATGTTTTATAATTGAAAATGTTCAACTATATTGAAATTGTACATTTCTAGTTATATCTTATGCACTTCATATAATTGCTGCTTTTTTATTTCATTTCCATTTATACTTCTAAGCAGGGAACAACTATTTATAAGCAATTATAGAGACTTTTAAAGTTTTTTTTTTTGTGGATTTTTTTTTTTTTTTCTGATTTGAAGTTTTACATTCCTCTGGAGACTTGACTGTTCTCTAAACGTGCACCATCTACGAGCACTTGGTGGCAGCACAATTTGAGTCCTGGAATCAAGTGCTTTGGCTCATGTTCTTTTTTAAGCATCAAATTAAGAATCATTTTCGGTGCACTGAAAGGTACCCAATGAGAGAAGAGAAATTTTACTTGGAGCAAGGAAGACGGAGATTTGAATGGTCCATAGACACTCCCGATGCAGCTTTGGGAAGTGATTTAATCTTACTGAGCTTCAATTGCCATCTTCTTGTGGTATCTGCCTCTTTGAATTTTATCTGTAACAGTTCAGTTCATTTTTTGTGAAAATCTAAGACCAATGTTGCAGAGTTACATTCAAAAAAGTCTGGGTGGCAGATTCAGGGGTTTTTGCCACATTGTTGTCTGAATTTCTCTTTATTTCACATTATTTCCTAATTAGAAGAGAATTTTAATCACAAATTGTAAGAGAAAGGGCTAGGTGCTCTCACGTATTTTTAGGTTCATTAAGAATTTGGATGTTTATGTTGGCTTGAGGCGGCAGCCCTGAAGAAGGAATCCTAAAGTTGCTAAACTGTCACTCTTCTCCTGTGGCTCTTAGCAAACGAGGATGTGACTTGCTTCTGTCCATCATGCCCTTGCTGCTTGCTTCTTTTTTTTTTTTTTTTTTGATAGAGAGAGAGAGAGAGAGAGAGAGAGTGGCAGAGACATAGGCAGAGGGAGAAGCAGGCTCCATGTACTGGGAGCCCGACGTGGGATTTGATCCTGGGTCTCCAGGATCGCGCCCTGGGCCAAAGGCAGGCGATAAACCACTGTACCACCCAGGGATCCCTTGCTGCTTGCTTCTTAAAGGAAATGTCTAGAATGCATGCTTTTTCCATTTAATGGCTTCCTCTATGAAAATGGAAAATGAGCAAGGGCTTCTAATGATAGAGTGGCTGTGTATGTACTCACTACTTACAAAAGGCTCACCTGGCAAGAATTACAGGTCAAGAAAGTAACTGGTTTACCATGGCCATCCATTAATTAACCTCCGAATGGAGGGTGAAGAGGTGGAGGACTGGTGTCTCTGCTGGTGGCTGTCAGAGGAATGCTGCCCTTTAGAGTTTATTTGATGTCAAAGAAGAACCCAGGCTCGGAGATCAGGCTAGGGGAATGCCAGCGTCACAGACGCTGGCTCACTGCAATTTTAGAGCAGGGACATGCAGAGCAGGGTTTCCTGAGTCTGGGTTCCTCATGACTCAGGGTGTTGAATGACTAAGTATGCCTGTGTTTAGACAATGTCTGCAGTTTCCTTTCTATTCCTTTGTAGGTTTAGCAATGGTCCCGATTTGCCTGGGACTGAGGAGTTTTTCAAGATGTAGGACTTGCAGTGCTAAAACCAGGGAAGTTTGGAGCAAACTGGGGCACTTGGTCACCTTCCCTCTGGCTCTCTGCCTGTCTCTCTCTCTCTGCTGCCTCCTCTCCCTGCCACACAGAACACTGAGCATCCCAAACACCTTTCCGCAGCATTCTAGGTGAACTTCACACACGGTAGGCATGGGGAGCTGGGCAAAACAGAACAATCTCTTTTAAAACAGAGGTGCTCCTGAAATAGTTCAGACTGAAATATGACTTACTATCTTTATAGAGGGTGATACCACCCTGCAATGTCCTGATTGTTTGCATTGCTTTTCCTGAACATTTATGAAACTTGCAGGTGGAGGCCATTGCAAGGTCCCCTCTGTGGGGTGCAGCACACAGGCACCCCCCCTGAGATGACCCTTCCCATTGGCACTTCTATTTCTTCCTGAGTGCTATGGCTGCCCCCACCTGGAAAGGAGCTGTCCTTGTAAGCTGTGGATTGTGTCCTTGGGATTAGCTTAGTTTGCTGGTCTCCCCTCCTCCCCCAGGAAACTAATATACAATTGGAGCAAATTAAGTAAACTCTGACACCCTCTACTTTTGTCCCCAGAAGTTATTCAATGCTGCAAGTCATTTCATAATTTTAGTTATCATTTTAGCTATCCCTCCTGCATCAGCAGAACACACACAGCTTGTATCTCAAGATCCAAGGGCAGTTCTCATTATGCTCGTGGAACCTCAGAATCCCAGACAGAAGCCCGTGCAGGGGGCCTCTGAAGAGTCTGATCTTCTTTCCATTAAGAGTGACTGGGTTTTTTTGCTCCTTATGATTCATCAAGAAAGTTCCATTTATTCTTCCATGGGTGCTTTATTCTTTATTCATTTATTCTTCACAAACCACTGCTTCTTTCTCCTCCTGGCGAAGTTACATGACTATGTGATGTTACCGGGCTGTGTGAAAGCCCAGGATCATACTGAGCATCAGGCAGTTGCCTGGAAACCATCATGAAAACAGGATTAGGTAAAGAATTTTTTCTCTATTACAGCTGCTTTCTAATTAAGATGCTATGTTACAAATAGCTCAGTGTATATACACCTTTGCGGTTTTAAGACACAGATGAGTGAGAAAAGGATTTCTCAATAGAGAGAAAATGATTTTTCCATAGTCATATTTGCAGGGGCTCAGCACCAGCCCAAATCTCCCTCCTCCACAAGCTCACTCCCACCTCCCTTTCAGGAGGGTCATGTGTTGGGGATTGTTGGCCCTCATGGAAAAACGTTACTAAACCAACAGGTGAGTCTCATGTGCTATTGCTCTTCCATCAGCCCCTCAACCTCAGCCAGATTGGCGTGTGTGCAGAGAGGTTAGGAGGCTGTCGCAGGAATTTAGTCATGAAGAAGGAATGTGTGATGTGGAGTAGCAATTAATCAGCTAAGTGATAAGCAGGTCTTCAACCAAACACCACCAGTGGCCAATCCCACCTTAAGTTGACTGTATTGAGTTCAGACTAAATCTCTAGCTCTGAACCCTGCTGTCTCACAGGAAATTAGTTGGGACAGAGTCAAGGGACACAGAGGAATGTACATCGAAAAGACCGACATATTCCCAGACCCCTGGGATAAGATAACGGGTCAATAAATGATAAACACTGGTTTGGGGTCAAAGGAGAAAAAGAAATCAGGAAAACCTGAGAGTCAGTCAGCAAATATTTATTGAGCTCCTCCTGGCTGGCCCTTCCGGGGGGGTGGGTGGGGTGAGGTGACTGGAAACAGTGAGCCACACAGACACAGACACTTCGTTCTAGGGAGGGGGCAGGGATCAGGCAATAAAAGCTGGACCAGATGAATACATAAGATAACTTAAGAGAATAGTAAATGCCATGAAGATGATAAAATAGGGTCTGTGACTACAATGAGCGGCACAGGCACTGCCCATCTGAGCTGACATTTGAGGTGAGGGGCTGAGAATCTGAGGGCCTTGAAGCCGTGTCTTATCAGCCCTTGGAAAGTAGGGCAGGAGGCTGAATAGATGGTAGGGATAGAACTCAGACCACAAAGAATCTTCGATGATGCTGGACAGTAAGTCTGATCCATGTTAGGAAGATCATTTTCAAATTTCTCAGAAAAGTGAATCAAACCTCCCCAGTCCCTCAGATGGTTTTAATTACATTTGGAAGTGTTGCCTAATGTCGGATTAATCAGAATTGACGAGGAGGATTTCCGTATTTTTCTCACTGATATTAATGGTGGGAATTATTTTGCATTTAGAATTTTATTTTTAAGCGAAGCTGGAGAAATAAAAACAAATCTCTAATTCTCTTAACCTAGAGGCACCATTACCTACTTTGTATATTCCCCTCCAATCTTTTTTATGTAATATATTATTTTAGATAGTTAATATGTGGCTCTCTAAATGCATAGCAGGCAGTTTCCCACACCTCCTCATGTTTATATTCTGTGCCTACAAATTTTAATGACTAAATACAGCCCATTCTTATTTGGGGGGTAGTTATGTTCTATAAAGTTGCTCTGAGCACTGAGTCAATGGGGACTAAGTCATTGCCCCTGGAGGAAAGACAGGGTTAGTTTCCTGTGAGCCTCAGGTCACAATATTTTCATTAACTGATTAATATGTAACTTTGTTTTATGTGTGTTTCTGTATAAATACACCTTATTTAATATATTTTAAAAATTCATTAACATTGAGCTCATGCCAACCTTACTGTAAGTCATGCCTGAACGAAGCTTACCTAACACATATTTTTTTCCATAGGGCACATCACGGCTCCCTTGCACTTAGAAACACTAGCCAGTGCTTTAGCACCGTCTTTGGGGGCCATTTTATTTTTTTTATTTTCATTTTAATTTTTTTAGAATTTTATTTATTTATTCATGAGAGACACACACACACAGAGGCAGAGGCACAGGCAGAGGGAGAGGGAGAAGCAGGCTCCATGCTGGGAGCCCGACGGGGGACTCGATCCCTGGTCTCCTGGATCACACCCCCCCGGCTTCAGGCGGCAAACCGATGTGCCACCGGGGCTGCCCTGGGGGCCATTTTAAACAACAAAATCACCAACAAAGGGCACAAAAATGTGAAAAATGTGGCAGTAAATAGCCCATGAAAAAGATACTTGCTTATGGTATGACAGCTGGAACAAAAAGGCAGAGCTTCAGGCTCAGCTGAGAATGTGCACTTCAGGAAACCCAGAGTGTCGCCTCTCTGTGCATATTTGTGAATGATCGTGAAAGTACCACAAGTATTGATTTAGGGGTTACAAATAAATGTTGGCAAGTAGGCGAATCTGCAAATAGGGAATCTGTCTATAATGAGGATTGGCTGTGTACACTATTGTACTGACTGGCTTTGCTGTGATTAACTGAACCCTAAATGACTCACTTTGGAAAGGTACCAACATGCTTCTCTGGTGTTTGTGAAATCTTCATAATCCTTCCTCACTCCCTACCCCAAACAAACCAAATCCTGAAACAAGTGCCACGAGGGAGTAGCTCAGAAGCATGCAGTAGGAAATAGCCCTCTGAGTCTCAGTAGGGGATAAGGGAGATAATTCCACCTTCCATTTATAAGGGCTTTTGTATTTGCGCAGTTCTTTGATGTTGTGTATGTAATTTGATCTTTACAATGTCCCACAGACGGAGATGGAATTGTTACCTTAGTTTTCCCAGAAAAAGACCAATGTGAATTGATGGTAAGCACACTTAACCTTACCTGGTCTTTCTGAAATGACTATCAGGTGTTTTGCCTTCAGTAGAGGCCCAGGTAATGAGTTTTGTTCCTTTCTGTGAATGCTGCCTGCTTGGTGAGAGTCGATATCCCCATTGGAAAAGACGGTAGTAGTCATAAGGCCCATAAATGCATGACACCGTCCACTCACATTTTTACCATGGAAGATCAAGAGGCATGTTGGAAAAAAAATGTGGTTTTCACAGAGAAACTGATTTTGGTTTCCTACTCTGCCCCTTCCTCAACTGTGCAACCTTGGCCAAGTTACAGAACCCCCCTGAGCTTTCATGTTTTCTTTTCTTTTCTTTTTTTTTTTTTTAGCTTTCATGTTTTCATTGGTAAAATGAGGATAATGATATCATGTAACCCATATGTTTGTTGTGAAGATTTAACAAAATAATGTATTTAGCCACTCTCCTCATTATGCCTCCGATGATGAGAACTGTGTTGAAAAAAAAAAAAAAAGAACTGTGTTGACAAGGAGATAGATCCTTAGAGAAAATCAATAAATAATCTTTTTTTTTAAAGATTTATTTATTTACTTATTAATGATAGACACACAGAGAGAGAGGCATAGACACAGGAGGAGGGAGAAGCAGGCTCCATGCTGGGAGCCCAACGTGGGACTCGATCCCGGGACTCCAGGATCGCGCCCTGGGCCAAAGGCAGGCAGGCACTAAACCCCTGAGCCACCCAGGGATCCCTTTTTTTTTTTTTTTTTTTTAAGATTTATTTCAATAAATAATCTTGACAGTGACCTTTGCTTCCTGGCAACTCTGCCTGGAGATCACCACCTTCACCAGCACCATTATCAAATAAACAGTGTACATTGGATTCTGCATCAATAAGTGTCTAAGTTCACATAGCTATTTAGTTTTAATCTCCTGTAACTCATGACTTTCCCCTCATATAAGAAATATAAATGTTTCAAAATAAACAATGAAGTCTTCCTTAGATTTTCTTCCTAATCTTGACTGGGATGTTGACAAGCTTTATGTGTGTGTAGACTGTTGAATGAGCTGAAGTGATAGAAGAGGCTTGCATAAGGTAAAATAAGTGGTGTGGGAAGAGATTAATGCAACACAGGCACCCATTTTGTTGATGGGAAAAGTGAAATATAAATAAGTGACTTGCACAATAAGATCCCCAAAACTAGATAAGGTGTTCCTAAGCAGCCAGCCTGTGAGTTAATTTCACTAGGGTTAGAGGGTAGTCTAAAAAAATTCCCTTTATCCTGATAATTTTACGATTCATGAGAATGTCTGAGTCCAATAAAATGTTTGAGATCTAGTTTCACACCTGTATAGTACAGGTGTACATTTCTGGTATTATTTTTTTAACTCCTGTGTGACAACGGTAGGGGTGATTGGGTCAGCAATCTGAATTTTAAACTACTGGTGCAAGTTGGCTATTTCTTTCTGAACTTTGACATCAGGTATCTCCCTTGAGGAAAACATTTGTTTTTGCTGGCTTGGCCTTTGAGATCAGCTTGAGACCAGTGATCTTTGGACACTGATGTGAGCTATTGACTGATTTCTCAGCTAGATAGAGGGATACCTTCTTGTATAATTGGTTTGAGATTTTTCCCATTCTTGTGTGAATGTCTCATTATATTTCTGATGACTCATACACAGTCATGCTTAAGCCTGGGACAGAGTAACAAAGCTGACATGGGCAATTTCCCAGGATCAGGCTGGTTTTCATTGTCTTCTGTAGAACTCATGTGAATGGCCACTTCCTCCTCATGTTGTGCAGGTCACAGAACAAAGACAACAAAATGCACGTGATATACCTTCTAGGAGCTGACAGTCTAAGACAGATACATGGTTGGTAAATGTTCAGCTTGTTTTCATGAAGTTATTTTTCAGTAATATGCTAATATTCATGCCTGTGGATTCAATAGGAAAATTCAAACTAAGGAATTCTTGTGTTGAGCCCAGCACACATTTGAATAGTCAAGAGAACCCTCTTAGAGGTAATATTTACCTGTACTGGTTCATATTGCCCCAAGGCGAGTCAGTATTGTATTTCCTTCTGTTATTGGTAATGATCACCTACAAGTAGACAGTCTAGTAGTGAGAAGTCCATTAGGGACCTTAGACACTGAAATCCTATTACATTTTCCCCCCCAATTCTAAAGTGTATATTTATAGGAGACAGAGAAGCTGCAGGTAAGTTTCGGTTGCCACCATGCTGCTTTTCTGGCTATTAGCAAGACAAAGCTGGGATCCCTGGATGGCACAGCGGTTTAGCGCCTGCCTTTGGCCCAGGGCGCGATCCTGGAGTCCCGGGATCGAGTCCCACGTCAGGCTCCCGGCATGGAGCCTGCTTCTCCCTCCTCCTGTGTCTCTGCCTCTCTCTCTCTCTCTCTCTCTCTGTCTATCATAAATAAATAAATCTTTAAAAAAAAAAAAAAAGACAAAGCTTAGGCACTAACCAAGAAAAATAGTTTGACCATGAATTGAGTTTTGGCATAGTATAGCACCAGCCTCAATCATGGACTATTGAGCATGTTTTAGGCAATCCTAGTAGGCCTTGAGCTGCATGACAGCATTTCTGTATCTCCAGCATTCAGCACAGTTGCCTGACACAGTGAATTCTTAATATATTTTAGCTGAGTTTGAAGAGTTCAGAGAAAAGGGTAAGAATAGGAGCAAAGAGACCTAAAGGCAGTGAGTGACACAAAAGTGTTATCTTGTGAGGTCCCCAGTAGGAGGCCTAACAGAGGAATTGTTGAAATCAGATGGGTGGTACCTGGTTATCCACGGAGCCAGAAACCAGAGCAGGAGGACCTGGGAGGGAAGCCGCAGGGTGGAAGGGCCCTGGAGCTAGTCAAGGTGCCAACTCAAATGCAAGTCGGGCCAGAGGGAAACTGGCACAGTTGTAAACCTCCTGCAATGACAGGGCAGGGGAGGGAAGCGGATGTGGTGATTAATATTCCAGAAGCTATACCAGCCAACCCAGGCTATGACTAGCCTTTAGTTAACATAGAGCAAGTTAATGGTCCTAAGTAAATGTGTCTTTTTTTTTTTTTAATTTCAAAAATTCTTTCTCCTTCCCCCTCTTGGTGTTATTGTAAAAGTTTTTTTTAAAAGGAAAAAGTCAATTTCGTCTTGGCCAGGAAAAAGAGACTTATCCAAACCCAGATCTGTGGTCTAGGAGGCCAGGTATGAAGTCATAGCCGCCATCTTGGCCAGACTTCCCAAAAGGAGTGAACAGAGGGAGGTGAGGCAAAGCATCAGGTTCAAGAAATAGGGGTGGAGTGCTTTGGACAAGTAAGGGGCAGGGCCACACTCTTCAGTTTGAGGCTGACGACAAGGCACATAGAGTCTCCAGCCTCCACATTTGTCCTCAGGATTGACTTTTCCTCCACAAAAACATCTTTGGAGATGTGGACAAGAAGAGTGTGGGTGAGGGAATAGAGAGACGCGTGGCCAGTTTGTGGGAGTAGTAGTTTTCTATTGCTATGTAACAAATTACCACAAACTTCCTGGCTTAGAGCAGTACAATATATTCTTCACAATTTCCCTTGGTCAGGAGTCTGGCTGTGATTTAGCTGGGTCCCCTGCTCAAGGTCTCACCAAACGGTAGTCAGGTGTGAAGTGGGACTACAGTCTCCTCTGAATTTGGGGTCTTCTTTCAGGCTTATGTGGTTGTTGACAGAGTTCAGTTTCTTGTATCTGTAGGACTCTCGGTGGTCTGCTTCTTCCAGGCCGGTAGCAAAATCTCTTTCTTTCTGACTTCTAGAACTTCTTTGTAATGGCTTGCCTGATTACGTCAGACCCACTCAGAATAATCTCTCTTTTGATCAACTCAAAGTCAGCTGAATTAGGACCTTAATTATATCTGCAAAATTGCCTTCACCATAATATAACCTGGCCCTCACCGGAGCACCATCATTTTCCCAGGTCATACAGGCCACACTCAGGGGAAGGGGATCTTATAGGGTGTATACACTGGGGAGCAGAAGTCTTAGAGTCATCTTAGAATTCAGCCTCCCACAGTGGCTAAGAGAGAGTGAGTGGCCAGTGCTGGTCTGTTTTCTCTATAATTTGGGAAGTGGAGTTCGAAAGAAAGGATGGAAGATATTATTTTAGGGATTTATGGCTGGTGGCCCTAACTCACGAGAGAAGAGAAACTACAATCTAAGGATAAAAGCTTAATTGTAGTGGCTCAGGGAGGAAAATTTGATTTACAAAAGTGTTATTGTTGGGGCCATAGTCCAGAGATGTTCTGAGGCCCACCCTAGTGAGGGGATGGTAAATAAAAGGGAACTCATTTCCAGTGTTAGAGATTCTGTTGCTTACGGGTCCCCCCACTGAAACCGTTTTTGAAAACAAACCCTTCCTGTTCATTTGTGGTAGCCACGCTCACTGGAGAAAGGCCCCGTCGGGAAGAGCTTTCTGTGTGTTAACATTTAAAGTGCTGGTGGGAGGGTGGACGGGGACCCAGCTCTGTGAGTTGGGTTATTATTGTCCTATTGTCTTGTAAGCCTGTGCCTACCAATGGGTTATTTATTTTATTTTTTTTATCAGGAACAAAATATAGAAAATCTGCCTTCTGGGCAGACAATGCTATTTCTAGTCAGCTCTCCTCGCTGTTCTTTGTTCCCTGAGGCCTATTTAATCCAGGTCTCACTTAATTTGATTAAACGGTCTGGTTTTTTTGTTTGTTTGTTTGTTTTTTGTTTTTTGTTTTTTCCGGAGTCTGTTTTTAAAAACAGTTTTCCCCCCATTGTAACTCCTAGATTTTCAGTGTCGAAAATATAAATAGGAATTACAACCCCGCATCTGTTGCACCCTATGACTAGTTACACATCTGTTATGAAGCAGAAACTTGTCAACATTTTGTCAGATATCTCCCTGTACGTTATAGCATTTGTATGTAATTCTCTACAATTGAAATGTAGAGGGAATTCAGCTGTTGTAATGTTTTCTCTTTGAGATTATATATATATATATATAATATATATTATTTATATATTTACACTTTAATATGTCATTATATATATTATATATATATTTACACTTTAATATGTTCACAAACAGCTTTCTACAATAGCATTTGAAATCTATTTACTTAGGTTTCAAATTTGAGTCTACTTAACTTAGATTCTTTACTTACCTTCGTTTATGAAAACAATCTCATATGGGCTATTTTACATTTCATATGGATGGCAAATATCAAGTCAGGATTATCCACCTTTAAGCAGTAAATCTGTCTTAGTGGTTGTGATTCTGGTGATGCCACCCAGTGCTTGCTTCATCCATCTGTGGGTGTTGGGTGCTCCAGTGTCACTGACAGAGCGCTGGCTGCTTGCAAAAGCAGAACTTGTGCTTTATGTTTAGTTTTCCCCTAGTCCATCCCCAAGTTTCCTTGTAAAAGTTTTTAAATACCTCTTTTGTGAGCAAGAAGCCCTAATAAACAAACCACTTTGTTGAGACTGGGGTATTAGCACCGGCACGATTTACTAATTTTACCGCACGTTGCAGACATCACGAGCCAGTGACGTGCCCCAGCGGCCCCTTGGTTCCACACAGAGACTCTGTGTGCGGTTTTGTGAGCTGCTCTGTTTCTCTCCCTGCTGGTGGCAAAAATCTGTTTAAACAAAGGTGAGCAAAGGATCAGACTTTAAAAGTTACTGCGAGATTGAGCCTCTTAGAAAACCAAGCTTCACAAATGTTGAGTATATTAGGCTTCTCGGGTAGAGGGGCCCTCAGATATTGGTGGGTGGTTACGCAGCGGAGGGAAAACAATTCAGTGACCCAGACAGCCATCCAGAGAACTTGTTGACCTCTTGCTGCATTTCTCGTGAATAATGAAAACAGACCCATGGAAGAACCCAAATTAACATAAACATCCGTGTGATCCAGCTGAGTCTACATATCAGAAGTGTTCTTCTTTGGCTTTTTGACACACATGGTAGATTTTGGACTGTCTTTGTGATGGGGGGTGAGAAGCTACTAGCATCTAGTGTCTGGGGGCCCCCCGGTACATGCAGGACAATGCCAATCAAAGATTCTTTTTACCTAAAATAACAACATGGTCTGGTTGAGAACTTCTAAACACTTCACAATATTTGGTTTCTTCTAAGGGACAGAGCAGAAAACATGAAACTTACAGCCGTGAATTTTTCTGGGGCTTCCTAGAAGTTGTCTAACCCTTTTTCTCTCCCCCATTTCTCATAGTGGTTCTGCATAGCTAAGGCTGGAAGGATATTGGTCCAGGCGAGGGATTGTGGGCCAGGGAAAAGCAGTATAGCACTTTTTAGGTTGGATATTTCTGTCCATCTGTACTTGGCCTGCAAAAGTTGAGTCATTTTATTCTACTAAAATCCTGTCTGGTTGTTTGTCTCCTAGGCCAGCTGTTCAAAGGCAGAAATTAGCCAAGTACCATCCAGCTGTTAGCTCAGTCATCCTCAGGGGTACGAATTCTTTGCCAAAAGAGCCTCAGAAAAGGCCAGAGAGAAGGAGTTGCAGGGAACACTGACTCAGGCTTAAGATTTGTTTTCAGACTGTTTTATTCCCCTTGGTGAGGGGAAGCAGAGGCCGCCTACATCATAACCGATCTCAGAATGTCAGAGCTGCAGGAGGCCTGGGAGACCAGCTGGTTTTACTCTTTTATTTTGTATTCTAAGAAAAGAGACCCAAGAGGTTAAATACTTGCCTGAAGTTACAGAGCCAGGTTGTGACAGAGCTAGGTCTAAACCCAGACCTTTTGATTCCAAATAGAGAGTTCCTTCTGCTACACCAGCAGCTGCCCTTTTGACTTATTTTATTTATTAATGAAACTTTGCTGACTTTCTTTCCAAAACATTCCCTGCCCCCACAGAAGCATTGCATCATTATTACAGTCAAACCTTATGTAATTTCTGAGACCGTTGGCTTCAGGCATAAGGGAAAAGCACCTTTTATGACCAGAGAGCAACTGCTCCCTCTTTGTGACTCAGGAAGCAAGTATCCACTCCCGTTAAATAATGGAAAGACTGTAGAAGCATTGTTCTGCATTGTCTTTTGGGAGGAAAATACACAATTAAGATGTTTAACTTTTCAAATATGGTGTTTGCACATTGTTTTCCAGAGGGACTGCAAAATATCTTCAGTTTGCTTATTCTCATGACAACCCTGAGATTGTTACATTCCATGCATGGTCTTTCTTAGAAAGAGAATGCAGCCTCTCCTTTTTCACCTTCTTTAGACATCGTCCAAGCCCTCCGAGGTCAAATGAAGAGGAAAGGCAGGGTTGTAGCTATGTGACTGGGAGTATCAGCCTGGTGACCAAAGCACACAGATGAATACCTCTTGGAACCCCTGAACTCCACTTCCAGAGCAAGACTTGAGAATCTGAAAACAGCCATCTTGGGGAAGCTTTGGCCGGCTGCTATTCACTGTCAGGGCCAGGTATCTTTGAACATGTCCAGGACATTTTTTCACAACCAACTTGCTCTATATTTCTCACTTTCTGCTGCCTCTGTCTTGGATTCTCAGTAACCCCCTAGGTGATGATCTCTTTCTTCTCATCAGCTTACTTTGGGTTTTCTGGGCCTTTTTTGTCAGGTGTGCCACCAAGTGAGCACTTGATAATCCAGTTTGGCTGTGACCAGAGTCATAAAAGTTTGAGTGGAGAGTTTCCATAAAAATTTGCTGGATACAATGAAAAAGCACTTTAAGAAACATGGATGTAATTGAGGTGATGATCTATGGAGGACTATCGGGGTTTAAGACTGGAGATGTGGACCTGGTTTTCAAAAGGGGAAGAGGAAAATTTATCAATTAGGAATTGATAAACTGAATACTGAGCCCCTTGGTAACCGAAAGAACAAACTAGAATCTAGTATGAGATCACCAGGAATAAATAAGCCTCACAATCTCTTATTGTGTTAATAGGCTGATAGAGCAGAGAAATGCTTAGTAATTTTTCCCAATTTCGGCAAAGTTTGTAGTAGTGATAACAAAACAGGTCTTATTGAGCTCTTATTAGTGAAAGAAACTGTTCAGAGTGAATAAAAATCACGTTTTGCTTCTAAGGGTGTGCCTTGGTGTCTCTTAACTTTAGCTTCTTCATTTAAAATAATGGAACTTGGGGCACCTGGGTTGCTCAGTTGGTTAAGCCTCCAACTCTTGATTTTGGCACAGGTCATGATCTCAAGGTCCTGTGATCAAGTCCTGCACCAGGCTCTGCACTCAGTGCAGAGTCTGCTTGTCCTCCTCCCTCTGCTTCTCCCCTGCTCATATTCTCTGTCTCCCTCAAATAGATAAATAAAATCTTTAAAAGTTAAGTGAATAATATAATGGAGCTTGGAGCATCTGGGTGATGTAGTTAGTTAGTGTCTGATTCTTGGTTTTGGCTCTGGTTTGACCTCAGGGTGAAATTGAGCCCTTCATAGGGGTTCTGCTCTCAACTTGGAGTCTGCTTAAGACTCTCCCTTTCTCTTTGCTCCTCCCCTCTGCACGTGCTCTCTCTCTTACTCTCTCTTTCCAATAAATAAAATCTTTTTAAAAAAGATTTTATTTATTTATTCATGAGACACACACATGGAGAGAGAGAGAGAGAGAGAGAGAGAGAGAGAGAAAGAGAGCAGAGACACAGGCAGAGGGAGAAGCAGGCCCCTGCAGGGAGCCCGATGTGGGACTCGATCCCAGGTCTCCAGGATCAGGCCCTAGGCTGATGGCAGCGCTAAACAGCTGAGCCACCAGGGCTGCCCAAGAAATAAATAATCTTAAAAAAAATAATAGAGCTTACCTTTCCAATCTCCCTCCAATTCCTCCAGTTAACAGGGAGCTAACTAACTGGTGGTTCTTTTCTCCTCACAATCCTAAGATTTCTGTTCTGACCAAGCTGTTGAACTCTCGGATTCTAAAAGCATTTGGAAATAGAAGGAAGTTTATTATCTCAGCTGGTTGGGTTTCAGAAGAGGAAGGAACATGCAGGAACAGATATCCAATAGGTGTCATGCTCCCAATATTTGCAGTTGTTAACTGGCCGGTCAAGAGGAATAAGAAATAACTATGTTGGTGACTGTAGCTTTCATGGTCATAGCCCATTAATGGTTCTCAGCCAATTTTTTTTTTTAAAGATTTTATTTATTTATTCATAGAGCTGTAGAGAGAGAGAGAGGCAGAGACACAGGCAGAGAGAGAAGCAGGCTCCATGCAGAGAGCCTGACATGGGACTCGATCCAGGGTCTCCAGGATCACGCCCTGGGCTGCAGGCAGCGCTAAACCACTGCGCCACCGGGGCTGCCCCTCTCAGCCAATTTTTATCTGCCATAGTGCCATATTATATCTGGATCAGACTATCTATGAATTTATTTTATCTTTGTGACAATTTTGAGAGGCAGATTGTATTTTTCCTAATTTCAGATGGAGTAGAAAGCCTGAGTGATTTGCTCAAGGTTACTGCTAAAAATGGCAGAGCTGACCTAGAATATATGTGTTCTGACTCATAAGTCCAGTGGATGGAACACTCCTTTGCATGGTCAAGAGCCTCCGGTATGTTTCAGCAGGCCAGCATTCCAGGGAGGTGGGGCACTTAGGTGAGATCTAACAGAGTAAAAGTCTAAGTGGTTTTAAGCCAGAACTTGTCTGGGTTTCCTAGTTTGGCAACACGTGGGATTCCTGTTGCTCTTATCTGGGGGTGAAGGGGTACCTCCTGGCAGTGAGTCACTCCCTGTGCATTTGAACAACAAGGCAGATAGTAATGTATACTCTTGAAGCACTTTCCTTTTTCTAGTGTGGCATTCTAGGGATAAAGTGATCTTGGTAATCTGATGACATATCTGGCTTATAAATAAGTAGAGTTCAAAGGAGTATGCCATTTTTTTTTTGTGAAAACTTTATGGCTCCTTTAATTTTTCACACCTGACATCCTTGGCATTGGCTCTTAACTTGAGATGGAATTGTCTCCATTGCAAAACATTTGTCCTATTCAAAGACTTCTGTGAAGGAAGTCTGTGAGACTCTTCGGGCATTTGTTTGGTGATCCCTGTGGGAATCACCATCTTTCTGGTTCCAAAACCAACAGGATAAAGATTTCACATCTTGCCCTGAACCTCAATTTTGTCAAATTAAAATGACCAGGTAGGCCCAGATGATCCCCAATACTTCTTCAAGCTTCATCAGTCTATGATCTGGAGCCTGTTATCATAACCAGGAGTTTTTCTGGAACAGCAAAATACCAGATTTTAGTTGTTTTAGGGTAGGACCGAAGAGAATAGAAACAATGAGTATCTTAGCTTATGCCTTCCTTAGAGCTTATGCCATTCCCATGAGGGAACGCCCGGAGTATTTCCTGGTGAAGACGGGAAGGTATATGATGGGGCAGGGAGACGGGGAAGGCAGTGAGAAGAGGAGGAGGTTATGCCTTTGGAGGAGGCAGGAGACACAGAAGAGCCTGGCCAAAACAAGCCTCCCACCTGGCTTACGTAATGAGAATGTAAAAGGATAAAAACTGCAAATTGAAGGTAAAACACAGAAGGAGAATTATCAACAAGGGACAAAACATCAATTAGGAAAAAACTTCAGAGGTTTGGGAGATGGCAAATAAGAAAGTTAAATTTGCTTTAACTCTGTGGGGAGTTTGGACTTAGAGGGAGTTATGGTGGGGATTTTAAGTTAGGGAAGGTTAAAAGTAAACCTGTTGGCTTTGGCGTGTGGTATAGATGAGGGAGAGAGCCCTTGCTGGGTCACCAGTGCTCCCACTGCGATGTGAAGACGGAATCTGGACATAGGGACCGACTGACAGACAAAATGGTTGTCAAGATGGCTGCAGCTCAACGTCCCAGGTCGGTGGCTCCACTGAGGCTGGAGAGAACAGAATGGCAGGTTCTATACTGCCCTCCACCTTGGATGGTTGGCTTGACCATGATCTTGAAGTTGGTGTTGGGGAGATTCAGCGGCCTGTTGTGGCAGAAGGAAGAGGCAAGGGGGATGGTTTGAGTTTCTTAAAACAAATCAAAGAGGACTACTCCATCTGACATGTATTATATGTTATTTCTGGAACAGCTCTGCTTGCTCTAAAAGGATCCTAAGAATTTCCTCCCACAGTAGGAGGGGATGTCCTGGTCTAAGGCCCAAATTACAAATCAAAAAGCCTTTGACAATCAGGAATCTGGTTGCTGAGTTCTCTGTGTTGGTGAAAACCAGGATTCCTGACCTTGACAGGAGTCTCTATAGTTTCTGTCCCCACCTTCTAGATATTTCTTAATCTTGTGGGGATCAGGAACCGTAATGACGTGGAAGTGTTTGTCCTGTGAGCACTGTGCATCCAACATGGCGCATTATTACTACTATTGTCATGTTTTCTCATCATATTTGATTCCTGTGAGGACTGGTTAGATACTGGTAAGCCATGGAAAGAGAGGCCTTCTACCAGCTACAAGGCTGGATTCTAGGAGAACTAAGAAGCACATTTTGGGGCGTTTGCAGCTATACTTATAAATGAACCAAAAAATAGGCAGATTGAATTTTTCTTTGTGCCGGTTAACTCTGAATCTCTGAGCAATCCTTCCCCAGCAGGAGCCGCCCACGGGGTGTATCTCCCTTCATCTCATTAGCTGATTTGTTTGTATAAAATAGTGAATTTTTTCACCTCAATCATTGAGCAAGAACACCTGCGACAGACTGTCGAGACTGTATTGCATTTGGAAAAAATGCACCATTACTTGTTTTGATGATGAAAAATCATGTCTTTTAAAAGGAATTAGTATTGGTGTGTCTCCCTGGAAACAAATACCACATAAAACTTCATATTTGCCTAATAAATAAGTTACGGGTGACTCTTTTTTTAAAAAAAAAAACAAAATACATCCTACCAATGGATTTATAAGGCTTTCTTTACATACACACCCCCCAGTGCCTTTACAATCTGATTAACCTATTTCATATACCTTTTAATTTTTACAAAGAAAGGCATATCTGGATACTACAAACCAATGGTTGGATGTTTGGGTTCTTTAAGAAACAATTTCTGCTACTGCTTGTGAAATTTCAGTGCAGCATGTATTACTTTACCAAAAATGCCCCCCACTCCCCCCAAAAAAACTTTCCAGTTGCCTGTATAATAAGGGATTCTAAAGCTCAACCCCACATTTCTTTATTTAGAGAAGTATGTATTATACCTAAATATTGGTTCCAGCAAAAAATTGAGTTCCCTTGAAGTTTCACTGTATGAATGTTTGATTTGTGAGCCATTTTTTTCCTAGCGATTTTGACAGAATAGTCTTTTTCTCTTCCACTAGGCGTCTGGCTGTGTCCTGTGTGGTGTATGCCCAGGGCACATTGGCAGGGCAAGAGCCACTGGGGTCTAAGGAATGCTCTCCTCCGAGGGGGCCCCTGGGAGAGTGGAGAGGGAAGGGCATCTCCTCCCTACCCCCCCTCATTCCTCCCCACCTTCCTCTTCCCTCCCTTCTCCACCTTTCTCCACCCTTCTTTTCTCCTCCCTCCCCCCTCTCTCCCTCCTGTGGGATACTGGCCAACTGTGTGTTTTGCAGGAGGGAAACCTTGGTTTCTAAAGTGAATTTGAGGTGTGCTCTCAAAATTATTTCTCTGTATTTCTTTCAGGCTTTGGGAGTTGTCAACTTGCCCCTACCATGTCCCCTCTGTCTGTCCGTGGCTCCAAGTCTTTGAAGCCTTCTGTGCTCTGGGCAAGGCTCCTAGCTGCAATTTTTCACTAAAAACCCTTCTTCCCCAGCCTGAGAGCTAGCCTTGAGCCAGATGCAGCAGCAAAGGCAGCCCCATTCCAGGCAGTAGGCCTGGAAAATGGAATCTTTGTTGGGCACATTTGCTGGATCCGTGGCAGGCCTTGGGGATCCCTGCCTCTTGAGGGAGCTGCTGGGTACTGCTGTCCAGTGGGTACCTCCTGTGGCTCCTCAGGATAAAAGGGGGCAAACAAACCCAAGAAGCAGAAAGGGGGCATTTCCCTCCTTTTCCAAAGTTTTGAAAAGCTTTTGCATTTTGTCTTGCCTGCAACATTTCAGAAAATTATAGGGTATTAGAGCTGAATAGGTTGATTTCAATGACCTATAACTATTTGTGTTAGCATTATCTCTACTAGGGTGTTTTGTTTTGTTTTGTTTTTTTAAACTGGAGATCCATGGAATCCTCCTTTCCTGTCCTTGGACAGGCTTGAGGAAATGGAGAGCCACCAGGAATCTGCATTTGTGGGCATGTTTTTGTAGGAAGCTTTCATGAGATTCCCCATGGGGTCCAGAGCTCAAAATAGGAGAGATTTCAAAGTCTTGAAATCAAGACCAAAGTCCATTCACTCTTCCCACCCCCTAAACATACACACACAGAGTTTACTGACAAGGAAACTGAATCCAGAAGAGCTAGTGTGCCAGCCAGAGAAGCCCAGGGCTGGGACTGGTTACTCCTGTTAGCTGGAGCACAAAAGATGCCTGTCAGGCCCACCTCGGGAGGGCAAAGCTGCTTTGAACACGCTCTCTGAACATGTTGGTCCATAGGGGCACAGGACATCCATTTGGGGAACTCATCTGGCATCTCAGGACAGCGATCTCTTTGTAAAACGACCCTTATTCATCCTATAACTAAGGCCAGTACTACAGTACTGTTCTCAGAGTAGCCACTCACTATATTTTGTTGAAAGAGTGAAACTTTGATGTGCCTGAGTGGCTGAGTCAATTAAGCATCTTCCTTCAGCTCAGCTCATGATCCCAGAGTCCTGGGATCGAGCCCCACGTTGGGCTCCCTGCTCAGCAGGGGAGTCTGCTTCTCCCTTCCCCTCTGCCCTTCCCCCTGCTCATGATCTCTCTCTCTCTCTCTCTCTCTCTCTAATAAATAAAAATAAATCTTAAAAAAAAAAAAGAAAGATTGAAACTTAGTACAAGGAAAATAGCTCAGTAGCTTTATGTGACTAGTTATTTGAGCTCAAGAATTATGAATCCTTTGTTTTTCTCCTCCTCCCTTTTCCTCAGCCCCATGACCTCAGTTCTTGGGGCAATTGTTAGCAGCAGGAGCAGCCCAGACTATAAACCACTCTTTCCTTGCTCACTCCTTTGACAACTGGTAAATGACCTACAAACACAGTGCCAGTGCTTTAGAACCATGGTCAATTTTTAAAAAATAAATTTATGGAAGGTTAAGAATTTCTCTCAGTTTATCTGATTTGTACACATGGATATATGTTTTAAACATTTGATAGCACTTCTTTATAATTGTAGGGAGGCCCTGGCTTTAATTGAGATTTGTTTACTGTTTGGCTGGGAAATTGTAGAATGGTAATAAACTGAGACCAGACAGTTGTTAGTGCATATGATCTGTGGTCTGTATTGGGCTCAGGGCTGGCAAAAAAATGTTTATATCTTGGTTATGGAGTTTGTAAGGCACAAGGGCAAAGGATTTAAGTAACTTGGCAATGAGAGGTACATCAAGGACGAGTAAAAAGGTGTCAAATTAGGAGATACTTATTCCCAAGGGCTGAAGTTGGTCGGGGAAGTAAAACATCTCTTGCAAGCCATGTCTGTCTAGCTAACTGCACAAGAAATGGATTCTTTTTTTTTTTTATGTAGTTTTCTAATGGACAGGAAAATGAAAGGATATTCTAGAAATAACAATGTGAGAAGCTAGGTGCAAGTGCAAATGGTGACATTTTATTGTTTTCATTTTTATAGGTTTTTTTTCCCCCTAAAGAGCCTTTTAAAAAATTGATTGTGATGCCAATGAAGTGTTGGGTGTAGTGCATACATTATTTATCTCAATCCTCACAACAGGAAGCTGGTACCGGAGCAGCAAACTGGAATGTAGAGATTTGAGGTCTTCTTACACAGGCCCCTACAGCTAGGAGTCAGGATTCAAATTCAGAGCTGTCTGGCTCTAACGCCATATCACCCAATGTCATGAGGAAATGATTAGGATTGGAATGAGAGTTTCATGTGTTAGAATAAAGAGGCAAGACTTTGCAGGACAGCTGGGGCCAGGCTGGAGGATATTAAATGTTGGGTCTTAGATAAGGAGGAGATGAGACCTTGACATGAGTTCTTAAAGCAAGTTACCGAGGGTCTTCTTCACTGAGGTGGGTGAGGAACCCTCCTGTCACGAGGCAGGGGTTCAATCCTGTCAGGAGGTTTGTTCCCATTCGGAGATTCTATGTTGGAAGCGTGAAACCTTTGGCAGAAGAACCATGTACTAAGGGCAGCCACATGTCTATATCATCGATACTGCTGGTGTCCCTTGGAAGTGATGCGAGGAGCCTCCCCGTCTGATGACTCCCTGGCACGTTTCTACACTGAATATGGAAGACTGTGTTTGTGGTAGACAAGTGGGCGGGCTGTTGGTGAAATCTATATAAATAATTTTGAAACTCCAGCCCCCACTATGTGTCAGTTTTGGAGATAGACTTAAATAAGGCAGCATTCTATAGTAGAAAGTGCATGGACTTTGGAATCTGTGACTCCAACCCTGGGCAATGTGCCTGCCTGTCCCAAACCCCCATTTTCTTACTGGCAAATGGGCATGTGTCTGCCTTTTAGGGGAGAGCATCTCCCTCACTTCCTGCAAGTCTAATATGTGAAGCGCTTCTCCACCAGATGACCTGGTCTTATCACCATCATCATCCATGATCATCAGCAGCTTCCTGGTGTTATACTTGATGGAACTTCACCATGCAGTTGGATCATGAAGCTCAAACACCTCTTTCCTAGGAGAAATACTGTGGGAAAGTTAAGTCAGTTTGAAATAAGAGGACCTTAGTTCCAGCCCTAGCTCGAGCAGTAGGTGACTGAGGTCTTCTGAGCGTAGATTGAGTGGAAAGCTATGAAAATACTTTACAAACCCAGAGACCTTGACTAGACTATTAGGCAGAATGATAAAGTGCTATGATGCCATGTCAACTAGAATTTCATAATCCTTAGATTCACATGCATAGTCCTTTGCTAGAGTGTTTGCAGGATCCGGGAAGGCTCTCTCTTTGAGGAGGTTCACTTTGTCCCTTCGTCTGGATTTTGGTCTCCAAGACCATATACCATCTCCCCTCACTGGCTGCCAGTAATGATGGACCAGTTCGGGCCACATCCCTGCACCAGCAATAGGATGTTGACTTGTATGCCGAGTGCCTGAACCCACAGCTGCCAAGGAGACTGAGCTAAAGCTGATCTGCTGGGCTGAGTCACAGCATCTGTTGGGACAAGTTGGGACAATATCTTTTCAATCACAAGTATCCCCCTGGGACCTATTCAGTGCTCACCACCTTGCCAAGTTCCTAGGTATGGGTGGAGGTCGGGTACAGATGGTCCCTTCTTCTGAGGAGGTTCATAATGCGTTCAGTAACAACTGCGAGTTCCCCAGGACCGCCTATCATTTAGGGCTACGTTGTTTGGCAACATGATAATTACTACAAAACCCAAAGTAGGGGGAGTTTAGAGATGATTAGCAGAGTTAGAGAAGGTTTATTATTGGTTATTTGGGGGGACATTCATGAAAACATTCATTAGTGCTGCTCAGGAGAAAGAAAATGGTGTCAGCGGACTAACCCAACCTGGCAGCTTCCTTGGGAAAGCAGGACAATCAAAGAGAGTCTTGCCTCAGGGTAGAACAGGATTCCAGAGGTTTAGCAGGGTCAGCACAGCTGGCCAGAGTTGATATTACAGCACAGGGGACAGAATCGTGGCTGGGAAATACAGGGACTGTGCGTTCAGCTCTTGAGTTTGCATTTTAATTATCTGTTACTTATTTCTCTTTTTGTTGTCTGAATGTTGGTCTTGAGAGGAACTCTGGTAGATACTTGCGGAATATCCACCCTCAGGCAACCAGTGAATTTGTCTTTGAGGACCTGCTTAGGGAGTCAACTCCTGACTTCAGGTTGTCTTACAGTCTGGAAACCTGTATCCTAATCTTAGCTTTGCAGGTGTTCTCCTTGCTATGCAGCATGTGGTCTGGGGGCCAGCAGTATTATCTGGGAGCTGGTTAGAAATGCAGATCCCCAGGCCCACCTGGCCTTGCGAGTCACCATCTGGGTCTTAAGGGGATTCATACAGACACCAGAGTGTGAGAACCACTGGTTTCTCTAAACAGCAAGCTCAGGAAAGGCACAGGCGTGTCTCTTTTCTTCTATATTATCTCATGTCCCCACTACCTATTTCAGGTTTAACACATGGTGCCTGCAATGTTTATGAGTTGGAAGACTTGGGCATATCTCAACCTCTAGGGACATTGTAAGCTTCTAGGGAACTAATTGTAACTGGGGGTGTAGAGTGGGGTGTGAGGGCGTGGGGGAAGTGACTGGGGATGGGGTTGATCTTCAGTGGTTGAAAAACTGAAATGAGCATTAGAAGTACAGGTGGTGGTGATGGTTTTCATACAGACGCTTTTGAACATCTCAGAACCCTTTGAAAGTGAGTCACAAGGTTTATATATACATTTTTTAATTTCCCATCATACTTAAGAATGTTAATTATAATATCACACATATAATAATAAAATCTTTAAATATCTCTCAGGAAGAAAAAGATAAATACAATGGAATACAAGCCAGAAGTTCAAATGAATGAAATTGAGCTGCCTTTTATTTATTTATAAACATAAAGAAATCTAAAAGAATGTTTTTGGAGACAATAAAGTTGCAGAAGGATGTGTGAGGGATGGTACTATTTATTTAAAGTTTACCAAGTTCATACCAAGTATGTAATGGAAATATGCATATATAATAAGAATGTAGACCTGAATGGGGATGTTAACCAAGTCCAGGGTATTGGTTAGCTTTGGGAAGGAGGAAGGGAAATGGGTGAGAGCTTTAATAATCCCTTCATGAATAAGTCAATCAAAGGACAAACATTATATGGTCTCATTCATTTGGGGAATATAAAAAATAGTGAAAGGGAATAAAGGGGAAAGGAGAAAAAAATAAGTGGGAAATACCAGAAAGGGAGACAGAACATGAAGGACTCCTAACTCTGGGAAATGAACTAGGGGTGGTGGAAGGGGAGGTGGGCGGGGAGTGGGGGTGACTGGGTGGCGGGCACTGAAAGGGCACTTGATGGGATGAGCACTGGGTGTTATTCTGTATGTTGACAAATTGAACACCAATAAAAAATAAATTTATTTAAAAAAATCCCTTCATGTTTTATTTCTTAAAAGGGAAAGAGTAAAGAAAAAAGGTTGCAACAGCAAACATGGAAAAATGAGATTTTTTCCCCAAAGGAATGAATACATACTTATTCATGGTACCATTTCTATAATTTCTCTGAATGTTTAAAACAAACAAACAAACAAACAAAAATGTTTAAAACATTTCATTATAAAATGACTAAAACAAAACTCTCCTGGTAATTGTGATGTAGACACACCTTTGTAATTCTTTGTAATTCTTGCCTTAGATGCTCCTAAGGACTTAGTTCTAAACATATTTGTGTGCAGAGAACTCTCTCTCCCCAAGCACCTCTCTTATTCTTGTAGATGGCTGATGCTTATCAGGCCATGCCCAATGCCTGTTGCTTCCCTCTATTTTATCCTGATGAGGTGCAGCCACTTCTCATGTTGGTGATGTTGGCGAAACCACAATCTCAACTCTACTTTGAGGACCTAACCTACAAGGGCTTCTTCCCTTTTGTCTACTTCTCTCCTTTATTAAAGAAGAAGTTCTGTCCTATGACTAGCATAATCTTAGAACTCTAACCTCCTGCCTCCCCATCCCCAAAGTGAATTCATGTTCAGAGTGTGATATTGACACTTCAGTGGTAGAACTTAGTATCCATGTGGATCTCAAGAATTTTCTTTGCTTACCCTAAGCATCACCATTTGTGATCAGTTCTTCTTATTGCCGTATCTGCTTTTGTAACTTTCTTTCTATACCAGAAATATCCCGAAATTTAAATCAGTAAGGATGACACCTATTAGTCTGTGACTCAGGAATGTTAAGAGGAAAGAAATGGCTCTAGCAGCTGGTGCCAAAATGGACTTTCAATTTTTTTTAAATTTTGTTTTTATTATTTTTAATGTAGTCTGTAATGGTAGATTTTTAAAAATTTGAGATAGAGTGAAAGAAAGAGCATAAGTCAGTGGGCAGAGGGAGATGGTGAAGCAGCTCCGTGAACTCACATGAAATAAGCGTGTCTGCCCAGCCAACCCACAGAGTAATAAGGAATAATAAATTGTAGTTATTTTAAGCCACTAAACTTTGGGGTAGTTTGCTACATAGCAATAGATAACTGGACATTGTATGTAAGTGACTCCATCTGAGGCATTAGATGATGTATTTGCCTCAGGATAATGTGTAAATTTCAGATTATGGTTTAAAGTTCTTCCTCCTTTGTTTCTTGTAGCACTTCTCAGAACTCCTGGATGAGTTTTCCCAGAACGTGTTGGGTCAGCTCCTGAATGACCCTTTCCTCTCAGAGAAGAGCGTGTCGATGGAGGTGGAGCCATCCCCAACATCCCCAGCACCTCTCATCCAGGCTGAACACAGCTACTCCCTGTGTGAGGAGCCTCGGGCCCAGTCACCATTTACCCATGTTACCACCAGTGACAGTGTCAATGACGGTAAGCCCAGAGCAGGGGCAGCAGCTGGGATTGTGACACCTTTGCTTCTGAACCTCTCGAGGGTGTGGAGTACGTTACACTATTGTCAGCACCCACTTAACCACATATCTACTCCATGTAAAGCCTAGAGTTTGGGCTGTGGGGAAATGGAAAGGGGCATCGGACACATTTTTTTCACCCCTGGCTGGGTGCTCTGGGAGCTTGTTATAACAGAATGGTAGTAATTGGTTTCTTTGCCCCTAAGGATTGGGCAGAGCATCCTTTTGCAAATCAGGTTGGCCCATCTGGTTGATAATTCCACTAAGTCTGTTGTTTTAAGAGGTCATGTCATTTTTTTCTGAGAAAGAATTTTTATGACCACTCTTCTCCACAGAAGCTTCTTAGGCATTCTCTTAACCCATATTCAGCATGTTCCCTTGACCACACATAGATGAGATCTTGGTGAGCATTCCTAGGTCCCCTAGCTTTCTTGGTGATTCTTGCCCATCATCCATGCCATCAGAATGGTATTTGTTGATGGTCTAGTTTTCTTGGCCTTAGAGTATTAAGCTGTATGACCACTTGTCTGTAAAGTGACTGTCTTCGATGTCTGAACTCCTTTATCATATATTATCAGTGCCTTAAAGTGTAGCCATTCATTCACTAGTGGTTCTCCAGTTCACAGGTGATACATTGAAGGATATATAAAGAAAAAAATGTGCACATTTGTCTCCTAGAACTTACCCATGTGGGGAACATTAGAAATGTATACAATGGAGAATAAAAATGTCGAACATGTACTAAGGGTGGTGGTTAAGGTTATGTGCTCTGTAGTCCGACCTCGGTTTAAGATTTATGTCGGTGACTAGTTAGGGGCAAACTACTTAATTCTGTCAAGCCTCAAGTTCCTCATGTGTTAAAATAGGATAAAAACAGCATTTACTTCATGTCCTGTTGTGAAGATTAAACAAGAGAATCTATGCCAGTGCCTAGCCCAGGACCTGACTCATAGTAAGGTGATTGTTCTTAGCTGCTGTTGCAATCATTATTATTCCAAACCAGGAACTATGAGAGGATGGCAGGACCTTAGGTGATCGGGAAGGTTTTGTGGAGGATTTCTCAACTTCCAGGCCCTATACCACAATGAAATACGATAGTGGGTTCCTACCCATCAAACTTACTATTGGATTATTTTGTTTTTTATTGTTTATTCTTCATATTTCTGTTGATTCAGTGAATTTGCTTTAGATGATAATCTTTAAGAGGGTAGGAATAAACTATAAATCTGATGGAGATGGTTGCTTAGGACTAAGGGAAGGAAATCTTTCTTTGGATGGTGGTTAGGATACTCATAAAGTTAGGACTCCAAGGAATTATATGGGATGAAGATATTAAAAGATTCAAGAAGAATGTTAGATATTCACTTTTGTTCATATTCACTCCCTGTTGCAAAATCTCAAATAGTCTTCTATTGTTCTGTAGAAGGAAGCCAACCTCACAGCATGGCTTTTGTGGCCCTTTGTGGGCTGATCCTACCTCCCTTTCCCATCGCTCCCTGTCTGCATGGCTCTGCCATTGACTTTTCCACCCCATGCCTTACAGTGCTTTCATTACTCTGAGTTTTTGTTACTTCCTCTCACACTCCTGTCAACTCTACTAGTCAAATTCCCACTCATCCCTCAAGATTCAACTCAGCGTCATCCAATGTCTGGTTCTCCCATCTGGAAGTTGTCACCCTATATGTTTTCATATAAAACATGTTTCTGCTTGTTTCTTTGTTTTGTTTTTGCCATTTTTGTGGAGACTCTTACACTTGTCCTTATAGTTCAGTCACTATTTATTTTGTTGTTCTCTTTTCTGTTCTCTACTTTGAGCTGGCTGTGAGCAAGTGTGATTATGTGTTCCCAACACCTAGTATTGTGTTCGGCACTTTGAAGGTATCTGTTAAACAGTTATTTCATTGAATTAATTGTGCAGCAAGTTGTTAAGGGAGAAGGTATGGAAGTGAAGCACTTTCCTAATCTCTCTGGTGCTGGCATCAGGGGAGACACCTGTTCTGCTCTTCCATGCGTTGCTAGCTCTCTAATGATGCAGATACACTAGGCTTTGTGCATTAGATCAGGTGGTATTTCTTGGCTTCTAGTAGCAGTCTTGTATAGAAGCAAACAGTACCAAGGAGAAGTAGATATTTTATAAAGGCTTTATGATTCACCCTTAAAATTCACTTCATAGCAATATCTTGAGTCACTACCTTGTACTTAACCTGCCAGGGACTATCCTAAGCATAGTCCTTGAGAGTGAAAGAGTGAACACAATGAACAAAGATTTCTGCCCTTGTGGAGGTTACATTCTAGGAGATGGGGGTAGAGTAGAAAATAAGAAAAGGAAAGAGGTAAAATACATGGTTTATTAGATGGTGATGAGTGATACACAGAAAAAAAAAATCAGAAAAATGGATAGGGAATTGCTGGAGAAGATGGGCAGGGGTCATAGCCTATTTAGTCTGCTTGAACAAAAATACCACAGACTAGGTAGCTTATAAACAACAGAAAATTTCTTTCTTATAGTTCTGGAGCCTGGAAGTCCAGCACGGTTGGGTGAGAGCCCTCTCTGGTCTCAGACCTCTGTTGTACCCTTACATGGTGGAAGGGGTGAGGGAGCTCACTGGGGTCTCTTTAATAATGGCACTGTTTCCATTCATGCAGGCTCCACCCTCATTACTTCAGACCCTCTCATAGGGTCTCCTCCTGATATCATCATATAGGACATCAGAATTTGGGGGGAGCATAAACATTCACATCCTAATAGGAGAGGAGGAATTGAAATCTTTTTTAAAAAATATTTTATTTATTCATGAGAACACACAGAGAGAGAGAGAGAGGCAGAGACACAGGCAGAGGGAGAAGCAGACTCTATGCAGGGAGCCCCACGAGGGACTTGATCCCAGGTCTCCACGATCAGGCCCTGGGCTGTAGGTGGCGCTAAACCGCTGAGCCACCTGGGCTGTCCAAGGAATTGAAATCTTAAATAGAATAGACAGAACATGAAAGACTCCTAACTCTGGAAACGAACTAGGGGTGGTAGAAGGGGAGGTGGGCGGGGGGTAGGGATGACTGGGTGACGGGCACTGAGAGGGGCACTTGACGGGATGAGCACTGGGTGTTATTCTATATGTTGGCAAATTGAACACCAATAAAAAATAAATTTATAAAAAAATAGGATAGACAGAAAAGGCCCTTCTTTGAAGGTAACATCTGAACAAAGGTCAGCAGGAGATGAGGGAAAGAGCTAGATGTCTCAGAAAGAGGCTTCTAGGCAGAGGAAACAGCAAGAGCCCAGGGCACAGGCTGTGTGGCTGGAGTGCTAGTCTCCATTGAGACCATTAGCATCTGTGCAGTCATCAGCCATTCTGCAGCCTTGCTGTTCTAGAATATGCAGGTAGAGAAGGCCTAAATAGTCTAGGCAGTTTGACTTTCCTCTTCAATTCCATGTGTGTTTGTTGGACACCTGCTGTGTGTCATACTTAAAGGACATGGTAGTGAAACTTGGATCCCACCTCTAAGTAACTCAGAGTCTGGTGAAAATGCCACATACTCCAATACTTTCCCAGATGGAATATAAACAATGTCTCAAGGGGAGTTAAACTGTAGAAGTTCAGAGCAGAGGGAGCATGCCCAAGGAAGATCATAGGAAATGTTGCATGAATGAGGCAGAACTTGGTTGGTGGGGGGAGAGGGGAGGTTCAGTGGGGCGCGGGGAATCTTGAAATCTTAAAGCCTTGAGTAGAGCTGGGACAGTGGCATTGGCTGTGTGGAAGCTGATGTTCCGAGGGTGAGGTCATGGATTTCTCTAAAACAAGATCTCTAGTGGAATAATTCCAAATAAGCAGGTTTCCAAAAGTTCAAGGTCTCTTTCTCTTCCATGATGAAACGATTTCTTTGTATTTTAATTGTAATCGATAGAAATGCAGCATAGGGGAACTCCTGAGTGCCACCTCTGCCAGTAGTTGAGTATTGGAGAAAAAAGAACCCATGAATCTTACAGGAAGCCTTTCTTAGCATTAGGCCAAAGCACACACCTTTCAGTTCCCTCACCTCGGGCCTTGTTCTATTTATAGATCCTGTGCTGCAATAGGGGATGTGCTAATGATATGCTGGGGACAGGTAGTGTGGATCAAATATATTTTGCAAAGGGTTTCTGATCCACAGTCTATATTCAAATACTGGTATTTTTCTGAATTAAAGCCACTTTCCTATGCCAGAAAAAACACTTGTACAATAAATAGGGAATCATGAACAAGGAGAGTAACCACTGGGACTTTGAAATCAAAGTTAAGACAGTGGACATGAGTAGATGGGGAACTTTTAGTATTTTCCTGAGTTTTGTGTGAATG
Organism: Canis lupus dingo; assembly: GCF_003254725.2. Lineage (NCBI taxonomy): Eukaryota > Metazoa > Chordata > Mammalia > Carnivora > Canidae > Canis > Canis lupus. Next base: position 14,674,486 of record NC_064258.1, on the reverse strand, counting down.
GGCGCAGAATTATTTTATTCATTTGAACCCCGATTTTGCATCTGCCTTGAGGGAGGATCAATTCCAAGGATCCCTCTTATACCATGTGCTCTGTCAAGCAGGTCCCCTCCCTGTTGGAGAAGGGGACCTGCTCTTTGGGCAATGCATACGTATTTAATAATTGCTGTTCACGTTAAATTTTATATTCTTTTTCTCTTGCATTGGGAAAAGAGCTTAAGCAGAACTAGGAGTCCCAGTTTCTAGTGATGGATAGTGAGTTAATTATTTCATTATACCTGGAAAAGCCAGTAATTCAGATCTCTTTGTCCAATTTTTAAAATTTTTTAAAAATTTTTATTTATTTATGATAGTCACAGAGAGAGAGAGAGAGAAAAAGAGAGAGAGAGAGAGAGAGGCAGAGACATAGGCAGAGGGAGAAGCAGGCTCCATGCACCGGGAGCCCGAGTGGGATTCGATCCCGGGTCTCCAGGATCGCGCCCTGGGCCAAAGGCAGGCGCTAAACTGCTGCGCCACCCAGGGATCCCTCCTTGTCCAATTTTACTCAGATTAAGTGGAGTTCTTCTGTAGTTGCTCCTAAGCCTAAAAGAAAGTGATAAATAGTTTGAATAGACCCTGTCCTAGTTTATTAGGATTTTTCTCTTTCTTTTTGTCCCTGTTTCTTCCCTTTTAAAAACCTCTCCTCTTCCATCTTCCAATTCTTCCTTAATCTTCTCCTTCCTTGTTCTCTCCCTCCTCTTTTCTCCCCTTCCCCCCTCCTTGAACCCCACGCCAGATATATAGGGTATATGTAGGTGCTCTTATCCTATTAACTTATCATGGAGCCAGGTGGGTTGTAGACCCCTAAAATTGTATATAACATTTTGGGCTATCTACATTTGTCGATTTTTCTGCTGAGAACATTTACACCTTTTTTTAGATCCTCAGAAGAGCCTGCACACCCTCTCCCCTCCAAAAAAAGAGGTTGAGAAAATCTGATCTAAGATTACATAGGAGTCATCTATCTTCAGGGCTGAATTTGACTATAGACTTCTGTGAAACACTAGAGCTACAGAATTTCATGTGGGCTCAGCATCCACAAGAGCCAGCCCTTAGAATGTGGGCTTGGCCTTCCAAACCACCAGAAAGACATCCTGCATCCAGTTCATTGATTTCTCCCCATGATTAAGGCAGTTAACCATACGCCAAGCAGGGTTTTCTGTCTACAAAAACAGAGAGGAAGAGAGAGAAAGAGAAGGTTATAAAGAGATAAGCAGAAACATTCAAGTAAAATGTCTGTGGATATTTTTATACTCTGATTTAGGGGGGAAAAAAGCTTATATTTGGATGTCCAAGTCTTGTGCCTTACCACATGGTAGGTATCTTCATGAATTACTCTATTTTAGTCATGTTCCTTTGTAATTAAATTGGGACACTAGGTATTCATTTGCTTTGTTCTTCAATTTCAGTCTTCTTCCTAAAGAAGAAACTTCGTACTGGAGTTAAGTCTGTTCAGAGAGAACTAGACATGGCCACTATCCTTGCAGATGACTTAGGAACAAAATTAGAACATATATAAAATACCAACAGACCCAGCATAAAATATACAAGTACTGAAGTGATCTGATATAATATTTCTATGATGCACAAGCCAAAGTAATTTTATTTTGGATGAAATAAGGGATTGTAACTATGGCTGTTTCAGGTTCTAGAGAAGGTGGGACCAGGGACGTAAATAATAATCATCTTCCTTCTGATTAAGCCAGTTGGGCTTTTAGTAGTAACAAGGGTGAGGGATGGCTGGGTAGTCTTGCTTGGTATGGAGACCCTAAATTTATGGAGCTATTGTCACAGGTTGGACTGAAAACTATAGACTGTGAGCTAAAGATGAGCAATGCTGCTGGTAAATGAGAAGCCTGGCAGGAGCCAAGACTCACGGCTTTTGGGGAAACAGATTTTTAGGAAAATACGATGGTGTTTTGGGGAAGACTAGAAGAAAATAATGTTGCATGGCTGATGATGCCAGGGCATGGAAGGTGTGTCTGGACATAGATCAGTAATACAGGGAGGAAAGGGAGGGTGTGTAGCATGCATGGCAAAGAAATAATGGGTTTTGAAATAATTAGATGAAACCCGTAGCACGAATAGCCCATGATCCAGTATGTGGAGTAAAAGGTAGAGATGAGTCATAGGTGACTTGAGTTTGCAGTGTGACATGTTGAAGACATCGTGATGTTGAGATGTTCCAAGGAGGTGAGACTGGACAGAAAGTCACAGAGAGACAATAAACAGCTGAATCTTCATCACATTTCATTTGAGCTGGTGACAAGAACATCAGTTGGTCAGAGCCATTATAGAGGGGGGGTGGAAAAGGTAGGAAAGGTAGATAGTTCCTAAGTCATCTGCAAGGATAGAACCCATCCTCTGACGTGGGTGGGCTGGAGCCACAGAGGTGGGTTGGACAAGCAGAGGAGCATTTGTCCTCTCTGAGTCAGATGCCTGGGTTTATGATAGATGCTCTTTTGCTACTCACCTCCTTTCTTGGTATCACCTTTACTTTCTTTTTATAATAGGCAAAAAGAATAATGATGCTTCCCCTTTAAAAAAAATCTTTAAAAAAAAAAAAAAAGAATGAATGACTTCTTTGTCTGCCCAACCATTACAATGTTAGAATAGCAGAAGAAAACAATGTGCACATCTATCTGGCAATTGAAGTTACTTTGGATATTCATGCATGAGAGACATAACTTTGCTTAAGGAAAAGAAGTATACAGGAGAGATTTTTTTGTGTGTATTAAATAAATCTTTCGAAGTCAACCATTTGTTCTATAGGTATTTAATTCATACTCTAAACATGTTATCCTATAGGAGGACCTGAGAGGCTGAGTGCAGAACACTTGCTAATCTCTAGAGTCAGATTGTTCAGATTTGACCCTGGACCCTGCCACTTACTAATAGGGTGAGTTTAGGCAAGTTGCTCACTTACCTGATCTTTAAAATGAAAATAATGATATAGTACCTACCTCATACTGCTGTGGTAGGGATTACATGAATTAATGTGTATTAAATATTCACAACAGGGCAAGTCAATTAGTAAGCACTAAATAAATATTATTGTCTTTAAGCAGATTACTGCAGAATTAAATTTATAACGCACCAGCTGGCCACAGTAGGAATGACCAGAGTAAGGGAAAGAGGTTCTCCATACAGGCACTGAAAGGACACGGAGTCAGGGAGGCATCTGAGAGAAATTGTGCTGATCACAGAGGTCCATCTGATCTACAAAAACATTGAGAACAGTAGTGAACGTGCCTGGCATGTAGCGAACACTCAAAACATTTTAGCTATTATTCATTGATCTTAATCTGTGGATCTTCGGGAGCATTGGATTCTATATAAACCAAGCTGAGAAGACAGCAAGAACCAATATTGCACCTTTTGTAGGGGCTAATTATGGTCTTAAAACACATGAACTGAATAAAATCACTTTTGGCTAGAGACCTATTTAATTATTGGTCTGTTGAAAAACGGTATACTGAAGTGGCAAAGAGAACCAGCTGTGAATCCCAGATCTGCCCCACACCAGCTGGGTAACTTGGGATGAGTTATTTAGTCTCAGATTCCTTGTCTAGAAAATGTGGGTAGCAGTAGTGCCTGCCTGCCTTACAGAGCTGCTCTTAAGATTCGGTTAATACATGTAAACCTCTTAGAACAATACTTGGCGCATAGTAAACACTCACAGTGGAGCATTTGCTATTTTTACTGTTTTCCACACTTCATCATGTCACTCATGACCGAAGGTTACTTCAGGGTGAAGGCTCTCGGGGAGGGGACCATGGACAGACTGGCCTCTAACTTCCATTCCAACATGTGGTGGGCTCTAGTTTAATAGGATTTTGACACATTCAGCTGAGTTCTTGCCCTTCTCCCAGGCTCCAGAACCCAGCTTTAGTAGCATTTCTTCCTTTAAGAGCTGTTTGCAGCAAAACTCACTCCCGATTTGCCAACTCCTTTGAAAAATTTCAAAGAGCAAACATAGTTATCAAATGCTGAGGTATTTAGATGAGGCATACTTTACAAAAATTTCCTTTTCACGTTAGTCCTGTTGTATAAATAGCAAATGGATATATATGGGTGTATGTATCATATAAGTGGTATTTGCCCCCATGTGATTTCTCTTTTTAAGAATACATACTCACACACACTATATACATATGTGCACATACATATATAAGTATGTGTGTAACATATTTGCAAAGATCCTGGCTCCTGCTAATTTAGAGTTTAATCTCCTCCCCTCCTTCCCAAGGAATCAGGATCTATTCGATGAAGTTATTTATGCATTGCATATGGAAGTGATTGAGGATGTGCACTGTGGTGTTGCTTCCACGTTGGCTTCAATTTTGTCTTTCCTGGCCTTCCCGTGCACCCTGCGGTGTGAGTCATCTTATTTAGAGTCTAGCCCCATTTCTCACAGCAGCTCCATTTTGTCCTTGGAGGGGAAGGACTTGCTCACCACTAGGAGACACTGGCTTGTTTTTATTTCCTTGCTGATAACTAAAAGGGGATGCTGAGGAAATGTGCCAGTTGAGTTTGACCTTTGACAGGAAGCTGTTTATAAATAAAATCAGATGATATGGGGGTTGTTCTTATGCCTGGTGGTATGTACTACTGACCCTATTGGGTGATGTTTTCCTTCTGAAATGAAACCTAAAAGGCGTGTAAGCATAATTTAGGAAAAAAAGGGTTTTTTTCTCCTCCATATCTGAGCTTCAGGTTTTAGAAATTAGTGGGTGTAGAGTGTACTGATTCTTGTTTTTATTCAAACATCTGAGGATAATTCAGCTCTGAGCCCGGGTGGCGTTACTGATCTTTTTCTAATAAAATAAAACTACAAAAATAAGTCTATGTGGAAAATTGTGATATATGTTCTACTTACTCCCTTTCACTCTGCCCTTTGCTAATTCCCTGCCTCATAGGTTACATATGTCCTTTTGTTTTCTCTGATTTGATATTTATTTCCAGTGAGAGAGAGAGAGTACAAGCCCTTAAGTAGTTTTTAGGATGAAAACTCTACTGTCAACTGCCACTGGAATGTTATTTTCACCAAACTTTGTACTGGCTGACTTTGTTCATATCATGTCATTTCTTTTATGATGTAACTGGTAGATCTAATCAGTTGATCTACAGATTTATTGGTATGGTTCACAAATGATAGTTTAGAGGAATTATGGCAAATAGGTACAGCTATTTTGTTGCAGTGGGTTCTGATGTAATGGATTTAATTTCCTGTATATACGTTCAGCTATATTGTATAAGCTAGCTATATTGCTATGTCACAAATCACCCCAAAACTCTTTAGCTTTAACAATAATCATTTGCTCTTACAGTTCATATGTCTCTGCCTTGCCAGAGCTTGACTACTCTAGATACCCCAGTTGAGTGATTTTCCTAGTTTCAACCAGATTTACTCACATGTTTAAGGATGGGAGTTGGCTGATCTTGGTCAGGCTCATTGGGGGACAAAATCTGTTTTACATGGCTGCCTTCCTTTTCCTGGGGTCACTGGATTGTCCTGGCATATCCTTTTAATTAGGATAGCAAAATTATAAGTTTTGTAAGTCCAGTTGTACAAGTACATTTTAAGACACTACCTGTGTTAGGAAGCTAATATCCTTTTGGCCAAAGCAAGTCATGTAGCTAATCCAAGGTGAGGATTAGTCCACAGCGGGAGGGCACTGAGAAATTACATGGCAAAATGGACATGATAGAGGGATGAGTATAGACCTGAAGCCAATTATGCAATTTAGAACAAATATGAAAGTACTCATTGACTTTTCTTGAGTCAAGGGACTCTAAAGGGACCCCCTTGAGCAACCGGGGCTTCTGTTTAATAATTACCATCATAAGGCATTGTAAAATACAGCAGGTAGAAACAGGCCATGACCATGTGTGATTATCCAGGGACAGTGTATTCCCAGTACAGGAAATTTTAAAATAGTATAAAATCTAAAGAAAAAAAAAGTCATTCATATTCTGAATTCTTCTCCAGAGTTATTTTTACTATTTTTTAAAAGATTTTTTTATTTATATATTCATGATAGAGAGGGGGGTGGTGGGGGGAGAGAGAGGCAGAGACACAGGCAGAGGGAGAAGCAGGCTCCATGCCAGGAGCCTGATGCGGGACTCGATCCTGGGATTCCAGGACTATGCCCAGGCCCAAAGGCAAGCGCTAAACCACTGAGCCACCCAGGGATCCCATTTTTACTATTTTGACATACTTCCTTTCCGTCTTTTTTTCCTGTCACTTTCTTCATTAATAGTATATAAATTTATATCCAGATTTTAAAAATATTCTACAATAAATCTTTCTTTGACGTGTTATTAAAAAGACTTTGTATATATACTATTACTGTATATATAAATGTTCCATGTGTAGATGCATCATAGTTCATTCAACTGGCCTTTGTTCTTTACTGTTTTGGTTATTTTCAGTGTTTTGTGATTATAAATAATGGTACGGTAAGCATATCTGTGCACAAATATTTATTTACATTTTTAGTTGTTTTTTTAATGGAAAGACTACAGGAGTGCAGAGATATGGATCTGCCGCTTGTTCACTGTGTGATCTGGACCTGCATGTCAATTTCCTCATAATAAAATTGATGTATTTGAGCTTCATGACCTTAAACCTCTTTCCAATTCAAAAACCATGGGGACCTTTCGGCCGGAACCACCATCTTTCAGTAATTTGCCAAAAGGACCAACACAAAGGGAAAGAGGAGAGGTACCCGCTATATGTTCTCTAGGCCTTTTAGAAAACATGGAGTTGTTCCTTTGGCCATATACATGCGAGTCTATAAGAAAGGTGATATTGTGGACATCAAGGGAATGGGCACTATTGAAAAAGGAATGCCCCTCAAATGTTACCATGGCAAAACTGGAAGAGTCTAAATGTTACTCAGCATGCTGTTGGCATTGTTGTAAACAAACAAGTTAAGGGCAAGATTCTTGCCAAGAGAATTAATGTCCACATTGAGCATATTAAACACTCAAAGAGCTGAGATAGCTTCCTGAAGTGTGTGAAAGAAAATGATCAGAAAAAGAAGGAAGCCAAAGAGAAAGGTACCTGGGTCCAACTGAAGCAAGGTACTTGGGTCCCCACCAAAGAAGCACACTTTGTGAGAACCAATGGAAGGGAGCCTGAACTGCTGGAACCCATTCCCTATGAATTCATGGCATGGTAACTGTAAAGAGAATAAAAGACCTCAGGATTGTAAAAGTGTTTCTCTTAATTGAGTAGGAGTATGGTTGGTATCCCTTCACTTAAAAAAATATTTAAAGCAAACTTTGTGTTCTAAACACACACAGACACACACACACAAAATCATGGGGATCCCTGGGTGGCTCAGCGGTTTAGCATCTGCCTTCATCCCAGGGCATGATCCTGGAGACCCAAGATGGGGTCCCACATCAGGCTCCCAGCATGGAGCCTGCTTCTCCCTCTGCCTGTGTCTCTGCCTCTCTCCTTCTCTCTGTGTATCTCATGAGTAAATAAATAAAATCTTTAAACAAAATCATCTTTAAGTTGGAGTAATAAGTCACTTTATTGAAGTGGAAGCATAAAGGCAATGCTGGTATTTTGTCCTCAACAAAGTTCATGGGAAGACAGGCAACTTCCTTGGGCTTCTCACTTGGAAGAGTTCAGTCGTCTTTGAGAGAGGAGGTTTTGCTTCAGAATTCAAGTATCATTGTTTGTCCTTCAGTCTCCATTCCTGACACAGTAATGATTATATATATACACACATATATAGTATATATATGATCATATAAATTGTATCTAGTATAAATATAAATGTGTATATATATACACATAATTTTATATGTATGTATGTATACATAATCATATATATATATATATATACACATATATATATATGATTTTAAAATAGGCTTATAGGACACTGAGCATTTAGAATATCAACTATCAGGACACCTGGGTATCTCAGTGGTTGAGTGTCTGACTTCAGCTCAGGGCGTAATCCTGAGGTCCAGGGATCGAATCCCACATCGTGCTTCTTGCATGGAGCCTGCTTCTCTCTCTGCCTATGTCTCTGCCTCTCTCTCTCTCTCTCTCTGTGTCATGAATAAATAAATGAAATCTTTAAGAAAAAAAAAAAAGAATATAAACTATCTTGACCTATATTTGAGGTTGGCTTAGCTACACTGGAAGAACTGATTGCATTACCTGTCTTCATTTTGTCTTATAGTTTTGTATTGCTTTGTGTTTTTATTTTTGCTCACCCGTCCCCGCTCCCCCTCCCCCCAAGAATTAAGCTTCATTAAAGTAGTCATAAGCGCATGGCCAGGGGATCTGGCCTTATCTCACAACTTCCTGGTGGGACCTTTTCTCAGCAATGCCTCCTTACTGTTGATTTTTAAATACACTGAGGCAGTATTGCATCTTACTATCTCACTTCCAGCCTCTGGCAGGGATAAATACCATGCAGTGTGGACAGGCTGCAAGTGTTGCCTTCACAAAGCAAAGGCATCCATATGTCATTGCTGAATAGAGAAAATGTGATCTGTGTACTCTATCTCTCCAGCTCCTCCTCAGATCTGTCCTGAGTGTGTCTTCCTTGCTGGTGATAGAATTTTCTAGTTCTTAAGCTTATTTTGAGGGAGGTATTAGACTCGTCTATTGGCTCTTCAACCATTTGCTTCCCTAAGTTGAGCCAGGCGCCCATCTGGCCAGCAGAATTCGGTGTCAAGTACAGTGTGGTCTCCCTCCCCTGGCCGCCATCAAAAGGCCCTTTGTTTCCTACCCTTCCCCCTCGGCCAGGATGTGGTGTGCACCCCATGAATGATGGAAATTCTCCCATCACACCATTGCACTCAGCAGCTTTATAGAACCAGTTCCAAAAGCAAAACATCTTCAACCCACAGAAGTTTTGCCCATCTTTACTTTGCCTTAGGAAAGAACTCAGGGCTGGGATAATTAATCAAGTCAATTATAAACTGGATTTGGGAAAGGGGGAATCATTTTCTTTGTAAATGCGAATCTAACGTTTTCTTGGGTTTTGAGGAAGTTGTTTAGGAAACACAATTTTAATTATTGTGAAATTTAGTTTTTAGCTTCTGTGCCTGCTCTTTCCCCGCCTCTAACAGTTCTAAACGATCTTCATGTACCTTTTCTTAAGAAAGCTTGAGTCCAATTCTTGAGGGTAAAATCATTTCCTAATGGGAACAACTTTGCTCTTCTGTACACAGGGTTCCCTAAGCATGCGGGGTGTGCACGTGTGTTTAAACATTTTCATAAAGCAAGGAACATATCTTTGCTTTATTTTAGTCTCACCAGTAAACATGGCTTCAGGTAAGGAATGCTGACTTTGGGAATCTCTGTTTTCTTGTTCTGCACCTGTTTGCAATCTCCTGGTCTTTTCCTATCCTGCCCATCTCCCTCCTTTTCAGGTCTGTGTTCTGCTAGTAGCTCTGAAGTAGTTTGGCAAGAAACAGGTGGATGTAAGCTTCTAGAAGAATGTAGAGGTGCGTCTGTCTGTTATTCCTTTGTCACAACCCCCAGTAATAATCATGAAAACCAGTAGTGAGCCAAGATCCACACTTGCCAAGATCCAGCCCTTTTCTCTAGACCTTTGGTCCATTTCAGCAAAGGCTGATGTTTGTTACAAACTCTGAAATTTTGCAGAGGGCTCGGTCAAGTTCTGGAAGTCTAGGTCAGGCTTAAGGCATAAGTGGGGTTGTAGGGAAGCCAGAGTACAAAAACAGGGAGTGAGAAGAAAAAAGAAAGAGAACAAATAACTGTCCACTGACAGAAGAGTAGCGCCCACCTAACCATGGTCCTCAGTCCTCTCTCCTGAGACTCTGGTTACATGCCATTTGTTTCTTAATTTTTTAATTAATTAATTAGTTTATTTATTTATTTTTAGATTTATTTATAAATAAAGATTTTAGGTATTTATTCATGAGAGACACAGAGAAAGGCAGAGACATAGACAGAGGGAGAAGCAGGCTCCCCACAGGGAGCCAGATGTGGGACTCAATCCCAAGACCCTGGGATTACGTCCTGAGCCAAAGGCAGATGCTCAACCACTGAGCCACCCAGGCGCCCCTGTTTCTTAATTTTAAATGTACTTATTGGGGCACCTGGGTGGCTCAGTTGATTAAGCATCTGACTCTTGATTTTGGCTTGGATCATGATTTCAGGCTTGTAAGATCCAGGCCTGTGTAGGGCTCCATGCTTAGTGGGGAGTCTGCTTGAGATTCTCTTTCCTTCTCCCTCTGCCTCTCCCCTCCCCCCACTCTCTCACTCTCTCTCAAGTAAATAAAGAAATCTTTTTTAAAAATGTACTTATTTATTTTTAAATAGATAACCCAGTCACTTGGTTTGAAAACCGAAAAGTGTAAAACGTCACACGTTGAGATTCTCCTTCCTGTTCTGTTCCCATCCACCTAGTCTCCTTCCTACTCTGACCAGGAAAGGCAGGTTTCTTTCTTTTATGTGTATTCTCGAGGTTTCCGTAGGCATACTTACTTACACTCAAGCGAACACAAGTATAGATTCTTACTTCACCATTCATTTCTTTATCCATTTATCTCCTCTCTCACACGCTTACTTTATTTCCTCTTATTCTACTCTCAGTAGCTTATTGTTGGAGCTATTTTTTTGAGGAGCAAGATCAGTGGTCATTTGTTTTACTTCTGTCCGATACTGTGAACAGATTCATACGTCTGCTTGTCTTTTTCCCATAGATGAAGTGGAAAGTGAGAAATGGTACCTGTCTACAGACTTTCCATCAACAACCATCAAGACAGAGCCGATTACAGAGGAGCCGCCCCCAGGACTTGTTCCCTCTGTCACTCTGACCATCACAGCCATCTCCACCCCTTGTGAAAAGGAGGAACCCCCTCTGGAAATGAATCCTGGGGTACGCTCTCTTTTCTTCTATACACACACATGACTCAAAAGACATGGATTCTCATTCTCAAATACGGCATTTAACCTATTAAGGAGCTAGTGCCTATATGTGTTTCAAGATATATAATTGCCTATATGTAGGTGTATAGTAAGGATATGTTGACCTGGGATCAGCATTGATTATACTACTTCCTTTATAGGAAGTTTATGTTCAGAAAATTGGTAGCAAGTCTGATTTTATTTTTTATTTTTTATTTTTTATTTTTTGATTAATTTATTTTATTTTTCCAATGATTGCTGTTACAAAATTATGATAAATAGATGGATATCCACAGTTAAAAAATGCCAAACTCTCCATGGGATTGCCTTTTAGACCAGTGGAAAGAGAGGAAGTAACTAATGATGCGATCCTTGGCTTGCATGCTGGGGCTGATGGAAGTGTTGTTTCCCGTGTGACGTTTTACTTTCCTAGTACAATGTTGAGGTGCCCTGACCCAATTCAGGGATCTCCCACCAACCAAGTTTTATTGTATTATGCATGGAAAAACATACAAAATTGGGCATTTCTTCCTTGTTTGATTCCATGCCTACATGCCTATTTCACCTTCTCTCCCGGCATTTCCAATGTCCAGAGGTTACATATAAACACTGACTCTGTTGATGCTAAGTCAGGTCTCCTCTGAGCAAAGTGTCATATCTACCCAAACGTGTTAAGGAAGAGGTCACCTAGAAGCAGCAGAGTCACCAAAGCTTCGGTGTGTACTTGTGCTTATTGCTCTTTACAGTCCATCTTGGAAAAGATGGGGGACTCTGGACAGAGCACCTCGGCAGCTGTCCTGTAGAATTCGTTTCTCATTCTCTGCCTAGATCTTTTCATGGCACTGGGCTCCTGGAGTGTATATTAGTCTCCTTGTTCCATGAGATGTTAGGTCAGTTGATTTTTTTAGTATGTAACTAAGAAAAATCAGTCACAGCCTTGCTCCACTCATAGGCCAGAGAGCTTTTGTCCTTCCTGCACTGAAAGTTTTATTATTAAATGCTGTGGGTCCCGAGGAAGCCTGGAGGGTTTGTTTAGTTCCTGCTATAGGACAAACTAGTGGAGGCCTGTGGCCCTTTACAAATTTACTAGATTATTTCATGATAAAAGGCCTTATATGATCATGAAAACAATAGAAAGATGAGTCTTGGTTTTTTGGCTTTGGCATCCTGAGTGTTCCATCAGCTGTAGTGCTGGGTTTGGCAGGGAGAGAAAGGTCAAGAACAAAGCCACCTCCCCGTCAAAGAAGGAGCCTGCCTCTGCCAGCGGAGAGAAGTGGAGCTGCCAGGACAGGAAGACACATAGTTTGATGACAAATAACTCCCCTGGTGTCCCTAAAGTTTTGTTACTGGGTTTTAAAAACTGTGTTTGAAATTCTTCCTCCAGGTTGATTCCTCGTGCCAGACAATTATTCCTAAGATTAAGCTGGAGCCTCATGAAGTGGATCAGTTCCTAAACTTCTCTCCTAGAGAAGGTCTGTTTACTCTCTCCCTGCCTTCCTTCAGGTGACCAGATGTCAGGGCACAGAGAAAGCGAATGTGGGAGAAAGTGTCGGGATTAGAGCTTGCTTTCTGCAAGAAGTCTGCTCTTTAAAACCTTGATTCTAAAGACACATTTTGAAAGCTAAATTTTAATTTCCCGTATATGTATATGCTTAAATCTTTTCTCTAAATATGTCTATGCTTCAGGCTTTTATGCTAAATCTTTTGTTTTACTTTTACTCCTAGCAGAGGTGGGTTTTTTTTGTTTTGTTTTGTTTTGTTTTGTTTCCAAAACCTTCATAGTCAGCTATGACTTGGTTGCTGATGCACAAGGCAAGTGCTGCCCTTCTGGGTGTGAACGTGTGAATCAAGCCTGGTTCCCTGTGCTGCGGTGGTGATCAGTAGAGGCAGATAAACAAACATGCATAGAGGCACTTTGCCTTGCCTGTTTGAAGCAACTCTAGTCTAAACTCTTTGTAAATTCACAATTTGGTCGTTCAGAGTTTTTAAATGTTAATTTTAGATGACAGTAGTTGTAAGGAGACTCTTCATTATTTATAATTAGTTCATGCATCTCACTGGGTGTCTTGCCATCCATTTATAACAAAGTAATGTCATATTCAAAGTTGTCACACTTTTCGCTTTTCCTTCTCTGTGTCAGTTTCTTTCTTTCTTTCTTTCTTTCTTTCTTTCTTTCTTTCTTTCTTTCTTTCTTTCTCTCTCTCTCTCTCTCTCTTCTTTCTTTCTTTCTTTCTTTCTTTCTTTCTTTCTTTCTTTCTCTTTCTTTCTTTCTTTCTTTCTTTCTTTCTTTCTTTCTTTCTTTCTCTCTCTCTCTCTCTCTCTCTCTCTCTCTCTCTTTCTTTCTTTCTCCTTCTCTTCCTTTCTCTCTTTCTTAAGAATTGATTTATTTATTCACGAGAGACATCCAGAGAAAGGAAGTGAAAAAAAGAAAGGAAGGAAGGAAGGGAGGGAGGGAGGGAGGGAGGGAGGGAGGGACGGACATAGGCAGAGGGGGAAGCAGGCTCCCCGTGTGGAGCCCAGTGTGGGACTGGATCCCAGGACCCTGGATCTCAACTGAGCTGAAGGCAGATGCTCAACCATTGAGCCACCCAAGTGCCCCTCTATGTCAGTTTCTTTCTGACTTCTCCCTCCTGTTCTTGAACAAAGCCCATAATTAGGAATCCTGAACACTGACCGTCAAATGTCATAGAGTCGAAGGAAGCTTTCTTTGCCTTTTTTTTAACTGAGACATCCCTGCAGGGGCCTTGTGCTTTTAATTCTGTGCCTTTGGACCTGCCATCATCTTCCTTTTCATCTATGTCTTTGGGACAAGGTTAGAAGGACAGTTCATTAGTGTGGTCAACAAATAAGAAATTCGTCTGTGCAATTGTCATAGAAAAGGCTTCTGTGTATACTTAATCTATGGGTGTTACAAATGAATAGTTCTCATGAAAGCATAACCTTCTTCATTCCACTAGAAACAAATTCAGGGTTTTGTCTGTGACAATTTAATCAGGGTTAGTATTTGCCTTTATTATCAGTAAGAAATGATTACATTCTTAAAATGAACAATGTTGACTAGAATCCATATATAGAGACAATATTTCTTTCCACTGAGTGTTCTCCATTGGTGTCTTTCAGTTTATATACTGTTCTAAAGTAATTCCTTTCATTTTCATGAAAGCTACACATATTAGTCTTTTAGTTTATGTTGCAATATGCTTCAGAAAGTGTCCCAACTATAACAATGAAGCCCCTAGTGGCCTCAGATGCTGGGATCACTGGAGGAGAAACATTCACAGTAAAGTAAGTGGCGGGCAGTCCTTCCTCGTTATCCTAGATAAACAGAGAGGGGGAAATTCAATATCCTTGTATGCAGTGGAGCTTCTAGGCAAAGTAGCTTGTTGTTCCCAGACCTTTTAAGTAATCTGAAACTGGCATTTCAAATGATATTTAGAAATCTGACACTGAGCCATTGAGAGCCAGGTCAGTAGCTCTTAATAAGTAGGAAAGAGGGGACTTGAGTTTCCCTCACCTTTCCTGTCATGCCATTTCTGTTTTTTTTTGTGGAGCACCTTCTACCTGGAAAGGAGAAAAATATTAGGTTAATTTGGACGGTGCTATGTGAACGGGACGAGTAAGCTCTAGGCACACTTGGCTGGTTCTCTGGAATTGAACAGCATAGTGTGGCGGACAGTGGGAGCCCCTAATACATTTTGCTTTTGGGTTTTTTTTTTTTTTTCCACCATTGTTAAAAGATAAGCGGAGACATATTAAAATTTTGTTTTAGGAGTTTATTTGAGTGAAAATGTATTCACGTTGACAGTGCCAAAGCAGATTGGTGTTAGGAGTGTTTCACCAACGGGAAGCTCAGGGAGAGACTTTTCTACTTTGCCAAAGCAAAGTCAGGAAATTATTGATTGGCCAAGGTGTAAAGCCTTGTTGGCTCTTTGTAATTGGTTGTCCTTAGGTTTCAATTTGGTAACCTTGATGCATCTAGAGGCGTAGATTTTGGTTTGCTCACGTAGGCCACACGGCATTAGAGCCACCTCGGTCCAACAGCCTCTTCGTTTAAGTCATTGGACTCTTTGGTTGACACTCTCAGGAGTCTTTCTAGGTGGACACATATGTGAGGCCCCAGGACTGCCGGCAGGGATGTTGGCAGTGGGGAGATGCAGGATTATTCTAGAATATTCTTCAGCTTTGAGAGTACCCAGAGACACTAAAAAACCTAGGGAGCTCTCTGGCAAGACTTTGCCAGAGATAAAGGGTAGCATAGTGCAAGGCACTATGTTAGAAAAAGAGAAAGAGAAGGTTATAGTTAGAGAGAGAGAAAAGAAAGAGAGAAGAACTCTGCTGTGAATAGCGGGGAGGGTGGCAGGAAGGGTGGCTGAGAGGCACATTACCTGTTATCTTGGATATTCAGGTATTTCAAGAGAGAGAGAGAGCCACCTAGTTACCGCTTGTCACCACCAAAGGCAGCTCTGGGTGGTATCTCATAGGTCAGTGGTACCTCAGAAGGCCCTCCCCACTCATAGCACTTCTCTGGCTGAGCTGTGCCACTGAGGGCTCTGTTGTTCTGGGTCCCCGGAAGGGTGTGGGGAGAAAGGCTTACCCAAAGTTTACGCCCCTTGGCTCACTGGCAGTGGCCGGCTCTCAAGGCATTTGGGCTTGGTGGGAATAGAACGGAGACCAGAGAAAGCAGAGTTCTTTTGTCAGAAAGGTCGAACTCAGTGAATTCTCCCTTCTGGAGCCCATCCCTGCTGCCCTGGAGATGTGTGATTGGTCACACCAACTGAGGCCCACGCTCCAGCAGACAGCATGTCTGGGACCCCCCGAGGAGAGGCAAGAGGTGGGCTTTCAGATGCTAGGGGACTATGGAGCAGAAAGGCCCCCAACACACACACACACACACACACACACACACACACACACACACACAGATTTCTTTTCCAGTGCCTACCTACCTATCTACAGATGGCTTTAGTATTTTCTGAAGGAAGAATGCCTGGCATCTTGCCCGCAGGCCCTACCATGCACATTCCTTTGGAAACAAATGAGCTTTTCTCAAAGCAGCCATGGGGAAACCTCGTGGGCCCCAGGTTCTGCTGATTTTTTTTTCAAGGACCTAATACATGAACATTGCTGATGAGTCAAGCTATATAAATGATACGAAGTGAACACAGTGAGAAGCTGTGCTGGCACTACCACCGTCTACTCTAATTCCCCACCCCAACTCCCATGAGGTCATGATTTTATCAGTATCTTATATATTTCCCAGTGTTTCTTTATGCAGAGACAATCAAATATGAGTCTGTATTGTCCTCCTCTCCTTTTTCATACAAAAGGAAGGCTACTTTATACGCTGGTCTGCACTTGGATGCCCCCGCCCTGAGCAATAGATGTTGGAGATCTTTCCATATCTGCACACGCAGAACCCTCATCCCTTTCTTTGTTCAGCTGACCTGAGTTGCGCTATGTGGATGTACAGTTGTTGAGTCACCCCCAAGTTCTGCTTCGTTGCTGTCTGATAGATGCCATCCACTTTCTTTCCCTCAGCCTCCGTGGAACACCTGCACTTACCTCCCACCCCTCCCAGCAGCCACAGCAGTGACTCAGAGGGCAGCCTGAGCCCCAACCCCCGCCTGCACCCCTTCAGCCTGCCTCAGACCCACAGCCCGGCCAGAGCTGTGGCACGGGCCCCCTCTGCCCTGTCCAACTCTCCTCTCCTCACAGCGCCTCACGTGAGTATTCTAGAACCCCATCTGCAGCTCTGGACACCAGTCCTTTCCCTCTGGTCACTTGGAACTTCACTAGGAATAGGTGCTCTTCAAGGCTGCTGGACTTCTGTTCTTGGAAGACAATTGTAGGCTTAATTGCTAAAACCAGTGATAACCATCTTAAAGAACTTTTTTTTTCTTTTTAAAAAATGTTTATTTATTTATTCATGAGAGACACAGAGAGAGAGAGAGAGAGAGGCAAAGGCATAGGCAGAGGGAGAAGCAAGCTCTCTGCGGGGAGCCTAATGCGGGACTCCATCCCAGGACCCCAGGATCATGACCTGAGCCAAGGGCAGACACTTAACCCTTGAGCCACCCAGGCTCTCCTTAAAGAACATTTTTTAAGACTTGCCTATAACCTTACCATGCTAACACAATTCTCCTCCTTTTCCTCCTTCAGTTATTACTCCTATGTTTCTCTGACATCACCAGAAGCACAAATAGTAAAAATGTTGTGTTCCCTTCCTCCTCAAAGTCATGTCACAAATATTACCAGCAGTTTGGATGGTCCTATGGCCTACAACAGGAAATAGCTTATTTTTCAAATAGACAATATTTGATGATCTTTAAACTTTGAGATCAAATGTTTTGAGGTCAAAAGCTCAACAATATAGTTTAAACTTTTTTTGTCTGTGGTCCAACTCCTAATCCAGAGACTCAGGTTAGAAAGCATGAGTCATCATTCATCCCTCACGTATATAAGGGCACCTATTCCCAGATAAAAATAGGGACAGATACTTAACATTTTACTGTTCTGAGGTGTTCGTTGATTTCTGTGAAATCTGAAAAATGATAAAATTATAATCATCCTTATTGAATTTATATCACATAGAGAAAATTTGAATGAGGTGAGATGTTTAAGAGTTCCGTAAGAACCATCTCTCAATTAATATATTTTTGGCAATTTAAATTCAGTGTGTCTCACAAAGTTCTCGATCTGTGACCATGTTTGTTTCTTTCACCATTACCAAGGATGAGGGAATTAACTCTAACTCAACTCCTTACCCCTTTGGTAACTAGAATAGCTTTCATCCTTATTATCTGTGAGTCCTCCTACAATCAGTCCAGTCTACATATTTATGGAGGAAATCCTCCCAATATCACACCTCCACAGCGTGTTGTGTTGCTCAATTGGCTCTTAGTATCAAGCCCTAATGCTTCTACTCTGTATTAGGTGCCCTGACTCTTCACTGTTTCAAGAACTTCTTCTACATTCTAGGCAGAGTAGCATCTTTAAGTGCTTTTCAGAATACTGCCTTTTGCGTGGAATGCCCTCCTCTATGTAAGTCATCCCCGTCTTTTCAAAAGGCCCAGTGCAATTCTCCTCTCCTACCCTAAGGCTTTGCTTGTCACACACACTCGTGTGTCTCTTTCCCTGGATTTTGAGTGCACCGTGAGTTGATATTACAGCGTAGCACGTAATTGCCCTCAGCTTTTAATAGGTGTTAATTCAGTCTTAGTCTTGATCACAAGCTATAGCTTGAGAGAGGCAGTTTGTTTTGAGTGTTTGACATTTAACATGGGCCTCATACACAGTTGGCACTCAGCTTGTTTGACTACATAAATACATCATTTTTTTATGGGCTGAATGGGATGAGCTACAGTTCTCATCTTCACTGATGATGAACAATCCAGGACTGTCCTCAAGCCAGAGACCTCCATGGGATGTACCTGCAGGTGTATTTCTGGGAACCCTGGCCCCTGAGCTGTCAGTGGGGGAAAGAAGTGACCCTTGGTGTGAGGCGAGCATCTTGCAAAGTTGTGTTTTCAGGAGAACAAGGAAACTCTTTCACAAACAGAGCTCCAAGTGAATCCGCCATCACTCCAAGGCCATGCAATCTTGGGAGATGTGGGAAATGACTCCTGTAATTTTACCTTTGATGTGTTAGCCAGTGGTGTACTTTCTGAGAACTGAGGGGTGGAGGTTTCTTTACCCTTTCCCTTGAGTGATAATCCTCGGGTGTAACACATGAGAACACATGAGTGTTCTCCATCTTTGCTTCCATTTCCAACTACTCGTTTCTCACCCAAAGCAGGTGAGCATCATTTTCTCTCAGATGTTTGCAAGTTTCTTCAGTGTGCCCAGTTGCCCCGCTTTGACCCTTTACTGCTCCTTGTTCGGCACAGAAACTGCAAGGATCAGGCCCACTGGTTCTGACTGAAGAGGAGAAGAGGACCCTGATCGCCGAGGGCTATCCCATCCCCACCAAATTGCCTCTAACAAAATCAGAGGAGAAGGCTCTGAAGAAAATTCGGAGGAAAATCAAGAACAAGGTGACCCCTTCAAATCTAGGTGCTTCTAGGAGCAGAGACCATGACCAGGCTGTGTGCTCCCACTGCCCCCTTCCCTGTGGCCAACACTGGCCCGTCCCATGGAGCCATGGAGAGCTCCCCAGCAGGGAACTGGAACACTGATCGCTGTGTTTCTCTGGTCCCTTTGCCCATCCTCTGGGTCAGTGGATCCCAAACTGGGTGTGCATACTCCTTGGTGCCTGAGGGGATCCATTTGGGGCTGAGAGGAAAACATCAGAACTCTCATTAATTTTTTTTAATCTTAGCCTTTTTAGTTTCTGTTTTATAATATATACATTATTTCCTTCTAGTGAGTGTGTATATAATTTATAAATAAATATAAATGCAGTATGGGTGCTTGTTTAACTTTTCACTGGGTTTTTTTTATTAAAAAAAAAATTCTATTGTCCACTGTTCTATGCCTGGATTGAGGAGTCTCTTTAGCCCTAGGCCCCTACAGTGCAGATCAGAGCTGGTGAGGCCCCAGGGCATGGCTCGGGCACAGGCAGACCAGAAGGAAGGTGGCAGGAAAAGGAAGAAAAAGAGGTCAGTTATGACTCTTGGCCCATGTACAGAAGCAGTAGAGGATTATGTATGACTGAGCCCAACTATCTTCGTTTATATGTTAAGTTGAGCCAACTGAGCCCCATGGAGTTGAAATCATTTATCTAAGACCATATAGATGGCTTGTGAACCACATGTTCTGTTCTGACTCAGGCCTGCCATGCTTCCCACACGGGGCCCAGTTTGATGGGACCTGGTGACAACACAGGCTGGTTGAAACCAGGGAGGTCAGAAGAAGTGACTCACAGATGAGCCAGCAGGTTAAGTAAATGAAGAGGGGCCACAAAAATGAGGGGGAGCTCTGGTGATTTCTGCACCAACAGACTCCTCTCTTCCATTTACTCGTAACTGACATACTGACAGAGCAGGAGGTTAATCTCTCTTTCTCCCCTTATATCTCAGATTTCTGCCCAGGAGAGTAGAAGAAAGAAGAAAGAATACATGGACAGCTTGGAGAAAAAGTAAGCCTCCTGCGAAACTGGGTGTGTTTATTGGGTGATAGACATAGGGAAATGGGTGTGCGCAAAGCATCTGCTTTCCCCGAGAAGCCAGTGAAGTTCATTCTGGCCACCGTCAGAGCCCGTTGGTTCATCAGCTGTGTGCTGCCTGCCACCTAGTGGCTTTTGGGGGCGGGGCTGGGGTGGGGGGAAGCTTTATAAATAGGGCCAGAAGTAAAAAGTACACTCAATCTTAGGCATTTGGACCACACCGTTTCTAACGGAAGCAAGTCCTTGAAGGTCTCCTTTCAAACAAGTGCAAATATTAACATTCGTTCACATTCCTGGAGCTTTCCTCAGAGGAGAGGCACTGTTTCGGCTGAAAGGACCGGGGCTGATTAATCAGTCTCTTTGGCCACATCCCTCACATCCTAGAGAAAGCACGTAGGCAGTGCAGAAAGTCGGGCTGGCATTACTTACTTTCTAGCCACTATAATTCACGCCACTGGCTAGTGACTTCCCACAAAAACACTGGAAGGCACCTTTTGTTCTTCTAAATAGCCCAAAATCTCAGGAGGGCTGTTAAAAAAACATGATTGAAATACAATTTCCATATTGGCCTTAGAATATAGTTCTCCAGCTGACAAAGGAGTATCACTTAAGATGGAAATGGAGTCCAGAAATGAATCTTCCTGTGGGTCTGCAGAGAAGAACAGAACATTCTGGAACATTCTGGCTGGCTCTTGACTTTGCTATTGAAAATTGGTGTCTCTGCATCCTACTTTCGATACTGATAATTTTCCATTAAGTGGTCCCACTCTATTCCATTATTTGCTGTAGGCTTCCAGGGTCAAGATGGCCTCTCTTGCCTCTTCCGGGCATGCACGCTCCTGCAGCTGGATTCCTTGTCTTGAGGGGCTGGGTTTTTGTCTTCCCCTCTTGCCCCAAGCAAGTCTCCTGTTAGTCTTTCTGGGCGTGAATCCAACTGGCAGCATCCAGGCTCCTATAGTATGAGGGAGGTGAATGATGGGCATTGAGAGCAATAGGGCAGGTGAGAGGAATCAAGTTTGGAACACTCTAGGAGGCTTTACATTGTGTCCCATCCCTATTCATTTTCTGTACCTGAGGCATGTGTTACTCATCTCTTTTTTTTTTTTTTTCTTTTGTCTTTTTACCCTTCTTCCTGACCTAGGCTGGCTAGGCTCTCTCTCTCACCTCTCTAGAGTAGCTGATGCCCAGTCCTCCTTCTGTGAGCCCCATCTTCCTCCACTCTAGCTCCCAGCTTGGCATTTGCTCAAAATACAACTAATTTTCTTCTTTCTCACTCCCCTATAGGGTGGAGTCTTGTTCAACGGAGAACTTGGAGCTTCGGAAGAAAGTAGAGGTTCTGGAGAATACCAACAGGTGAGTGTCGCTAGAGTGAGATGCTGCTCAAACTGCCTGATGGAAGGTGGGGACAAGAGGGGGCAGGTCCAGGACCAGAGCGGGAGGGAAGTGGAAGAGATCACACTGAAAGTATGGTTGTGCCCAGGGGCTCTGGGCGACTGTGATCCACTTACCTTATCCACACACATGCCCTTGTACACACACTCACACACGCATGTGTGTTCTCTTTACTTTTCCTCAAATAGATGGGAGAAAGCTTGGAGAATAAGGCTGATAAGTTTGATTCTCCTGAAAATGACACTCAACTTTAGAGGTGGGCAGGGAGGGACTGGCCACTTCATCGTCACCCAACTTTGGTAACAAATGGTGGCTATTAGTGAGAAGAAAAGAAGAAACCAGGTTTGTTTTTTAAATTACTCTTTATAAAAATTAATTAATTACATTTCAAGGCTACTTTTAAAAATAACTATGGGACAGAGTGAGTTAATGGGCTCTTCTAGCACTTTCTTGCCAGGTACTGTTTTCAGCACATCACAGATATTAACTCATTTAACCTTCCAACAGCCCTAGGAAGAGGTCCTATTAATATCCTCATTCTATAGAGGAGATCACTGAGACTCAGAATGGTAGGTGGTTTGCCCAAGGTCATGCAGGCCATCTGGCTCTGCAGCCTTAGAATAGGAGAAGCATAATGAACGTTATCCTGCATCATATGCAAGAGAGGTTGAGGCATAGAGTTAGGAAAAAGGAGTTAAGATACAGGGTTAAAGGGTGGGGAATTTAATCCAGAATGTGTGTGTGTGTGTGTGTGTGTGTGTGTACACAGTGCCTACTTATACTTTAAAAATTAAAATGTTCATTAGTCAAGGGATCCTGTCGCCCTTAGTTGTTATAGAGCTGACAATTCAAGTAGAGAAGAATAGATTTTTAGATAAGAAAAATATTGTTCATTTAAGGCTTAGCGTTAATGCTTAATAATGATTTTGCAGTTATTAAGGTTAAGTCCACTTGCCTGTCATTTGATAATAACATTAAATTTGGCTCCCATCTTCACGGTTTGATTCCCAGGCAGCAGGCTTTCCTACTCATAAGTTAAAACTACCGTCGTTGGGAACACTGGACAAGCCCACTGGGCTTCCCTCTGCATTTCTGGGAATGTCTATGCTCAAATAGCAGGCCGAGGGCGGTCACCTGAGGTGCTCCACAGACAGGTGGCAGAAATAAGTGCAACTACCAGCTCTGTGTGCTCGCACCTCAAGCCTCTGCGGCAAAGGAGACAGTTTCCAGTACCGCCTTAGGATTCTGGTTTCATGGTTGCCTGTGGATATTCGACTCCAGAGGCTGGGCCCCGTCTTACCTCCACCTTCTCTCCTGCCATAGTGGATCTCTGGGTCCTGAACCCCTGCCAGAGTCTGTATCCATCTTGTTAGCATCCTGAATGCCCACCTTGGCACGTGCTGCTGCAGAAGCCCCATGTCCCATGTTCATGAGTGGGACAAATGCGCACCATGAAGTGGTGAAAGGGGAAAGAAGAATTTGTCCAAGATAACCTTGGAGTCTGGTTCAGGTTTCCTCCTTAGGCTCTGGGTGCCAGGTCTTCCCCAAACCGCACGGGGGCAGCAGAGGTGCAGTACAGGCTGTGCTGGGGAGCAGGGTGCTTGGCATTAGAAGGGTTCTGCTGCCCCCATCCTGAGAAAGGCCTCTCCTCCCCTCTCTAGGCTGACTGTGCTGTATCTTTTTTTATTTTTTTTTAAGATTTTATTGATTTATTTAAGAGACAGAGAGTGAGGACAAGCAGAGAGGGGGTAGGAGCGGGGGGGGGGGGGGGGAATCAACTCCTTTGGAGCAGGGAGCCATACATGGGGCTGGATCCCAGGACCCTGGGGTCATGACCTGAGCCCAAGGCAGGCGCTTAACCAAATGAGCCACCCAGGAACCCCTATACTTTTTAACTTAAAAGAACCCCACATATGTAATATATTTTTCATTGCAGAAAAAAAAATCAGAAACTACAGTTAAAAAAGAAAAAAATTGCAATCTTTTCACTCAGAAATGTTTATACTTTGTAATATTTTATACATATGTATTTGTGCATATATGCATCTTCTTTTGTTAGGAACTTTCTCTGCTTAACAGAATACTCTGGACATATTTCCGTATCTGTGTTTTTCTTTTTGTTGTTGTTTTTATTTTTATTTGCATTTATTCTATGCAGAATTTACTCCTGAGCCATAAGTTTTTGTTTCTTCAGTTTCTTCTGGGATATCATTTTCTTCTGTGCAACCTCCTCTTCTGGTTTAGGAACAATCTGCTTTTTTTCAGTAAGAATCATCTCGATGTGGCTCATGTATGGGTTAATCCGGCCATGAGCCCTGTAAATTCTACGTTGCATCTTGGGGGCTTTGCTCACCTGGATGTGCTCAATGACCAGAGAATCTACATCTAAACCCTTAAGTTCAGCATTACTCTCTGCATTTTTAAGCATGTGCAGTAAAAATTCAGCACTCTTCTTGGGACACCGACCCTGTGTCCAGCCCCACTGTTTGGCCTGTGCACCTACCAACTCCACCATTGTAGCGATGGAATGGCACACACTGCTTCTGCAAAGTGACATCTTTCTGATACGTGGTGGCTTTTCAGATATGCATACCCTTGATGGCCTGGGCTGTTTGATGTGTGTTCTTAAAGTGAACACGAAGATTTGAACCTCTTGACTTGTATGATTTTGTAGGGTTTTCTGGGTCCAGCAGTAGAGAACCATTTTTGGAGGTTACCTCAGCCCACTCCTGTACCTGTGTATTTCTACAGAATCTTTATTTCTATCAGATTCTAATGAAGAGCTATCATGTGAGGAACACTGACATAAGGTACATCTGATTCTGTGTAACAACAATCTGTGTTTTGCCAGTTATTTTCATCTTTATAAATAATGGCCATGGTGATTTCAACCCACTATTTGTTATTATAGGATATGAGTTATGGGAACATATGGCATATTTGAGCTTGGGGTCAGCATATCTGAGAGATATGTTCTTCCCTGAGAGAGTCAATGATGATTTTCCTCTTTTCTTCTTCATGGACCATGTGGAAGTTTTTTCCAGCATCTAGCCTAGTGAAACCTCCACTGAAGAAACAACCTACCTCATGATATTGGTGCCTTGCTGCCCCTTGCCCACCCTGTGTGTGTGTTCCCTCTTCAAAACTTACCTCTCCTGGCAGACAGCCCTTCTTTCATGGTGCTGATGGCTGATACTTGACTGATCTTAGTCTTCCCACAGATGATCGTATCAGGGGACTCGTGGGGTCATAATTTCTAAGCAATTTTTAATATGTTTTAGCCTGAGAGATCAAGAAATAAAAGCAGTGCTGTTCTCATTGAGGCGGGGAAGGTGGGTCTGCATTCCCTCCAGCGCCTACCCCATCTCAAGGGCCTCACCTTGCTCAGAGGACAAGGCACCAACTGCAGTGACTCTAATGTAAACTTGGTAATCTCCCACCCTGCACCTGTCATAAGGTGTTGGTGGTTTGGCCATGTCACAAGGGGAAACTTTTGGTCCCTTTGGTCACATAACATTGCGTAAGTGACACAGTGTTTGAACTAAATACAGACTAGGCCTGGTGAACACACACCTCTGTTTGTGTTCCTGGTCATGCTTCTTAGAGAAACTGAAGAAACAAAAACTTATGGCCCGGGAGTAAATTCTGCATAGAATAAATGCAAATAAAAATAAGCATTTATTATCCTTTGGAGGAGGCTGGACAGACATAGGACAGCTGTACATGAACAGGATCCTGTGTCACTAGAGTGGGGTGGGAGCCCTTTGGAAGCCATTGTGTCCTATGACATGACAGGGTGGGAAAAGTGAGTGGATATATCCTCATTGGCCAAATTAAAGGAAGACTATTTTTACTCCCCCTGCCCCTCGGGGGAGTTTTCCATCTCTCTAGATGAAAATGAGCTCTCAGATTATGAGTCAATCCTGACTCTTTTGGTTTACACTAGACTTAGCAGCAGCCACCTAGCAGAGCTTATTGTTGGTTTCTAGGTATAGAGACCCTTTTATCTGAGCTCAGGAAGCTACAAGAGGATGAGGATGGGAGAGAATGCTGCTAACACTTCTGTAGGCTCACCCGGGAGCCTCTTGGGGCAGAGCCAAGCAGTGTGAAAGCACCTTCGCTCTTGCTCTGCTAAGGTGATCCACTAATTGCGTGCCATCAAGAAATGTGTGAGATGAGAGATGAGAGTTTCCCAGGGGGCCTGTCTTCCTGCGCTCGATCAGGAAATACATTTTCACTTACAAAGTCTGGGCGAGGTCCGTGTGTGTGTGTGTGTGTGTGTGTGTGTGTGTGTGTATGTGTGTGTATTGTGTGTGTGTGGCTGCTAGAAGATTGTGCTGGCTCTTCTGTGCTCATCATTCACCCCTCTAAGCTGCAGGCTCTCTGGACAGGCCTGCCCTTGTCCCATTCCAGAGAAATCCTGTGCAGGTGACACACGCACACTGCCCAGCCCGGCAGTTTTGAGTGCTGGCAGTTCAGTTGGCTCCTCTTGTTCCATATTTTGCTCTATTGCATCTGTAGGGCTGTGAGCTGCAGGTCCTCTCCTCCCACCCTGATGTGTGGAGCCGGGGGAGCTTCGACTTGAATTGCTCCTTAGCAGAGACCATCTAATTTGCCTTCTACTCACTTTCTTTTATAGAAGGGGAAACTGAGCCCCAGTGAGGTTCAGGTCATTCAGATATCTAGAGCTAGAACAGGGACTAGACCTTAGCCACTTAATTTTTAAATTGGTCCAAACCTTAATTTTTCTTTTGCTGTGCCCCTTTCTCTCTCGAGGACCACTGCCTTTTCCCAGCTTGGGGCTAACTTAAACCTGCTGAAGAGGGCCTTGCTTTGGACCTGTGTTTCCAAGGACCCTGCTCTGGCTCCCTTCTGGCCACATGTCTCTCCAAGAGAAGAGTAGTCAGCAGGCCCAACGCGATGCTTGCATGTGGTGCTCTCACTGGACCCCTTCAGACCCCACCAGACCCCACCCTGGTACCTGGGATTCTGGAATTCCCTGCCCCAACCACCTGGGCCTATCTCCAGGGCCTGTGTGGATCTCTACCCCGTCTTCTCCAAAAAGTACACCAAGCCACCAGAGGGCCTAAGCTGATGGGATGTGTCAGGACTGTGAACCTTGGCTGGTGTGTGTCTGAAATCCTCCATGGTGTATCAGGTCCTCTCAGCTCTAATCTCTAACTCCACTCTTCTTGTTCTTTGAATCTATATACAGTTCCTGGTAGAGGTCTTTCCAGCTGAGTGCCCTGGGCTTTCACCTTTTTCTGCCTCTCCTCATTTGTTCACGTGACCCCTGAGGCTGTGCCCATTTGCCCTATACACTATTACCCTCTCCCACAGGTTCCCCTTTACTCTGTGGACTGACTGTAGCTGCCGATCCTGCTTGCTGCCATCCACAGAGAAGCCACTAGAGTACTGGCAAAAGATGCAGCTTACCCCTCTGCAGAACTTTATCTGGCTTTAATTCACTTTCATCTCTCCATTTTCTGTAACTTCTGGTTGTGTGAAGAGTACAAGCTTTCTTTTTACGTGAACATATTTCAGACTTCAGTGGATCTTTGGGTACTAGACAAAGTTCCCCAGAGAGACTGGAAGGGCATTTTAATATAATTTTGTGGTTAAGTCAGCCATTCCTCAGCCCCAGAGAACATTCTAGAGCTCTCTTGTTCCTGTTCCTGGGCAAGGAGATAATAGAATATTTCAGAAGTATCCTCTGGTCCCTGCAAAACCAACCCTTTGTGACACAGCGATTACACAGGAAGAAGGAGGAGAAAATTCATCCTTGTTTTTTTTTTTTTTTTTTTCCCCATTTAAGCCAAAGCCCCATGAACAACCCTCAAAGCTTAAGTAAAAGATGACAAATAGATCATTTTTGAATGATCTATTCAAAAATTAGTATTTTAGCACAGTGCGACTGTCATTTATTTGCGTATGTGACACTTCAGTTTTGAAAAGTCTTGGAGATGGTTGGTGAGTCTCTTTACTATTGTTATGCAGCGTGTGGAACTCTGAATTGTATTCCCTGTATCCCAGGACCTCTCCACCTCCACCCCAGGACTTTGTGGTAGATATTTTAGCTTCTGGTCACCCTTGTTCTAACCCTCAGAAATTTCTCTAAATTTCTAAAAGACCTAACCCTCAGAGTTTCTCTAAACTCTAAAAGACCAAGATGGGGTGGGAAGGGATTCAAGTGGGATATTTTTTTTTTTCTTCAGAAGCACACGGATGCTTAGCTCTTCCATCACAAAGCCACCTGCTTTCCACGTGTGCACTAGCTAAGTGACACTTAGACTTTTTTTTTTTTAAGATTTTATTTATTTATTCATGAGATACAGAAAGAAAGAGAGAGAGAGAGTGAGAGAGAGAGAGGGGCAGAGACACAGGCAGAGGGAGAAGCAGGCTCCATGCAGGGAGCCCAGTGTGGGACTCGATCCCGGGACCCCAGGATCATGCCCTGGGCTGAAGGCAGCGCTAAACTGCTGAGCCACCCGGGCTGCCCAAACTTAGACTTTTTTGATTGTAATCATTTTGCATTTTATGTAGTAACCCAGACATACCACAGGAACGTGTACATCACATGCATAACTAGTATGAATGTTTCACAAATGAATGCTTATATACTATGCATGATGTCCTCTGATACCATGTGTTCTAGTTGATTGTTTCATTAAAAAATACACCAGTGCAGGGACGCCTGGGTAGCTCAGTGGTTGAGCATCTGCCTCTGGCTCAGGACGTGATCCTGGAGTCCCAGGATCGAGTTCCACGTTGGGCTCCTGCATGGAGTCTGCTTCTCCCTCTGCCTGTGTGTCTGCTTCTCTCTACCTCTATCTCTCTCATGAATAGATAAATAAAATCTTAAAAAAAAAGTATACCAGTGGCAATCCAAGTGTCTTTACAGCTCATGGTTCATCATGGTTCACATGGTTCATCATGGAGAATTTGGAAAATATTATGTTACTTTGGAAAGTAACGTAAGAAAAAAAAAAAAAAAAAAAAAGGAAAGTAACGTAAGGATATGAAAAAAAGTTCCTGCATCTCTGTAAGAGTCTGACTTATCCAGAGAGTGCTTTATACACACATACACATGTGCACACACACACACACACACACACACACACACACGTGCACCACACACTGTAGCCTGGCTAGTTCCATTTCTCAGTAAGGCGTGTTATAAGATTTCATGGAAAGTATGTCTATTGAATTCCTGGTTTGGAGCTTCTGGCACAGCAAGTATTTGGGAACCCTCACTTTATTATTTTTCCTGGGTTCTGGTTTGTCACTCCAGTGGGAAATTAGATACCTGAAAAGTATAACATGCAATACTCTATGACCTTTTCCCACTACCCCCCCGCCATCTCTCATAAAGAAAGGGAACAGTAGAATACAAAATTAAGTGAAAGACAAAGAAAACCATGAGGCTGTTGATGTATTTCCCAGTTATTATAAGAGTATGTCTTGGCCTCCTGGCTACTTTTGAATGTTTTGCCCAATTTCTCTTGATATGCCTCCCGAGATCCAGGGTGATACTTTATTTTGGGCAAGGCTGGCAGCTGCCTTTGACTGCTCTTTTGCAAGAAAGTGTATGAGGACAGCCACTAAGTTTATTTTTACATCTCACCACAAGAGAAAATCCACATTTTCAATCAAGAATTGGATACTCCAATTTAACAAGTTGTGAAAAATCTCTTGGCCCAGATAAATGTTTGCTAAGAGTACTCCTTTCTCTAAATTGAGACCTTGCTCCCGGAAGCCCACGAATTCATTAAGCCATAATTAGCCACGGTCACTGATGATTTAAAATACAGTAATAAAGGGAAAGTTTATACTGGGCTTTGAATGCACTGTTGGGTCTGTCCTATGGGTGGCTTTTTATAGCTGTAGTTTTAAAATAATTCTTCCATTTCTTCTGATGCCTGTCTCTTCTTCAGCCAGCCCTTCGTGCAAGCAGGGTAACAGCTGTCATCCACACTCCCACTGCTGCAGGCCGTGGCATCTGTCCCAGTGGCTCCAGGGAGAATCGCACATCATCTCTGACCAGTGTTTCAGTTAGGAGGTCCCAGGCTGCCCTGGAAAGGGCTGGCTTCATCCGTCATCAGTGGAAAGAGACAGCAAGCACTCTCTAAAGGTGGCTTTGCTTCTAAGAAGCCCAGAGGACACCAAGAGGGGGGGATTCTCTCACTATTTTGTGAGCTGATGAGGTCAAAGGAATAAACTTTGATTAGCCGCCTAAACTCAGGACCAAAATAACTGGGTTAAAGTAATGCAACAGTGGTATCAAGATCTGAACTCAGCCAATCTCCTGCGCTGGTGCAGATGCACCAGTCCTAAGCCATCCTGTCTGCTCTTCTACTGTCTCACAGAGCGACAGGTCTTATAGTTTCCACTTTCCTAAACAAAGTGCAGATTTGACTTCAGACACCTGACATGGCACAAGGAGCACCCTTGATTCTTTTACCTGTCACGTAGCAGTTTATCTTTGGCATACCTGGAGGTGTGTCAGGAAATAAATATTCATTTGCCCTTATTGTTTTTATTTGTATCATTATCATGGAAACTTTGTTATAGTATGTATGTCTTTGCCATTGGGCTGATTTTTATTGTGGCTCTGCCATCTGTGGCTTGGCCCCTGTTGATAGTAACCTTCTCTTTTCTCCTTCTCTTCTTGTTTCTTTTCTTTTCTTTTCTTTTCTTTTCTTTTTCTTTTTCTTTTTCTTTTTCTTTTTCTTTTTTCTCTTTTCCCTCCCTCCCTCCCTCCCTCCCTTCCCTTCCTTTCCCTCCCTCCCTCCCTCCCTCCCTCCCTCCCTCCCTCCCTCCCTCCCTCCTTCCCTTCCTTCCTTCCTTCCTTCCTTCCTTCCTTCCTTCCTTCCTTCCTTCCTTCCTTCCTTCCTTCCTTCCTTCCTTCCTTCCTTTTTAGAGAGCTTGAGAATCAGTGTGGTGGGGAGGGACAGAGGGGAAAGGAGAGAGAGAGAAAGAGAATCTTAAGCTTAGCATGGAGCCCAATGTGAGGCTTGATCTCATGACCCTGAGGTCATGACCTGAGCAGAAATCAAGAATCAGATGCTCAACGAACGGAGCCACCCAGGCACCCTCATAGTAACCTTTTCTTATCTAATGGTGGATGTATCTCTCCATCGAGCTGTTGTTGATATGATGTTAATTCACTGGGTTTAAGGGAAATCTACCTAAGAGGTATTTTGGTTATTGATTCTATTAGGTTATAAACTTGGGTACCATGATGTAGAGCATTGGAAAGCACAGAAACTACAGAATCAGGTTTTATTTACGTAATAGGTTTTCAACCTACTAGTTACATGTCATTTTTTTTAATAAATTTATTTTTTATTGGTGTTCAATTTACCAACATACAGAATAACACCCAGTGCTCATCCCATCAAGTGCCCCCCTCAGTGCCCGTCACCGAGTCACACCCACCCCCCACCACCCTCCCCTTCTACCACCCCTAGTTCGTTTCCCAGAGTTAGGAGTCTTTATGTTCTGTCTCCCTTTCTGATATTTCCCACACATTTCTTCTCCCTTCCCTTCTATTCCCTTTCACTATTATTTATATTCCCCAAATGAATGAGAACATATAATGTTTGTCCTTCTCCGACTGACTTGCTTCACTCAGCATAATACCCTCCAGTTCCATCCACGTTGAAGCAAATGGTGGGTATTTCTTGTTTCTAATGGCTGAGGAATATTCCATTGTATACATAAACCACATCTTCTTTATCCATTCATCTTTCGATGGACACCGAGGCTCCTTCCACAGTTTAGCTATTATGGACATTGCTGCTACAAACACCGGGGTGCAGGTGTCCCAGCGTTTCAGTGCATCTGTATCTTTGGGGTAAATCCCCAACAGTGCAATTGCTGGGTCGTAGGGCAGGTCTATTTTTAACTCTTTGAGGAACCTCCACACAGTTTTCCAGAGTGGCTGCACCAGTTCACATTCCCACCAACAGTGTAAGAGGGTTCCCTTTTCTCCGCATCCTCTCCAACATTTGTGGTTTCCTGCCTTGTTAATTTGCCCCATTCTCACTGGTGTGAGGTGGTATCTCATTGTGGTTTTGATTTGTATTTCCCTGATGGCAAGTGATGCAGAGCATTTTCTCATGTGCATGTTGGCCATGTCTATGTCTTCCTCTGTGAGATTTCTGTTCATGTCTTTTGCCCATTTCATGATTGGATTGTTTGTTTCTTTGGTGTTGACTTTAAGAAGTTATTTATAGATCTTGGAAACTAGCCCTTTATCTGATACGTCATTTGCAAACATCTTCTCCCATTCTGTAGGTTGTCTTTTAGTTTTGTTGACTGTATCCTTTGCTGTGCAAAAGCTTCTTATCTTGATGAAGTCCCAATAGTTCATTTTTGCTTTTGTTTCTTTTACCTTTGTGGATGTATCTTGCAAGAAGTTACTGTGGCCGAGTTAAAAAAGGGTGTTACCTGTGTTCTCCTCTAGGATTTTGATGGAATCTTGTCTCACATTTAGATTTTTCATCCATTTTGAGTTTATCTTTGTGTATGGTGAAAGAGAGTGGTCTAGTTTCATTCTTCTGCATGTGGATGTCCAATTTTCCCAGCACCATTTATTGAAGAGACTGTCTTTCTTCCAGTGGATAGTCTTTCCTCCTTATCGAATATTAGTTGACCATAAAGTTCAGGGTTCACTTAAGGGTTCTCTATTCTGTTCCATTGATCTATGTGTCTGTTTTTGTGCCAGTACCACACTGTCTTGATGACCACAGCTTTGTAGTACAACCTGAAATCTGGCATTGTGATGCCCCCAGATATGGTTTTCTTTTTTAAAATTCCCCTGGCTATTCGGGGTCTTTTCTGATTCCACACAAATTTTAAAATAATTTGTTCTAACTCTCTGAAGAAAGTCCATGGTATTTTGATAGGGATTGCATTAAACGTGTAAATTGCCCCGGGTAACATTGACATTTTCACAATATTAATTCTGCCAATCTATGAGCATGGAATATTTTTCCATCTCTTTGTGTCTTCCTCAGTTTCTTTCAGAAGTGTTCTATAGTTTTTAGGGTATAGATCTTTTACCTCTTTGGTTAGGTTTATTCCTAGGTATCTTATGCTTTTGGGTGCAATTGTAAATGGGATTGACTCCTTAATTTCTCTTTCTTCAGTCTCATTGTTAGTGTATAGAGAGGTCACTGACTTCTGGGCATTGATTTGGTATCCTGCCATGCTGCCAAATTGCTGCATGAGTTCTAGCAATCTTGGGGTAGAGGCTTTTGGGTTTTCTATGTAGAGTATCATGTCATCGGTGAAGAGGGAGAGTTTGACTTCTTCTTTGCCAATTTGAATGCCTTTAATGTCTTTTTGTTGTCTGATTGCTGAGGCTAGGACTTCCAGTACTATGTTGAATAGCAGTGGTGAGAGTGGACATGCCTGTCTTGTTCCTGATCTTAGGGGAAAGGCTCCCAGTGCTTCCCCATTGAGAATGATATTTGCTGTGGGCTTTTCATAGATGGCTTTTAAGATGTCGAGGAATGTTCCCTCTATCCCTACACTCTGAAGAGTTTTGATCAGGAATGGATGCTGTATTTTGTCAAATGCTTTCTCTGCATCTAATGAGAGGATCATCTGGTTCTTGGTTTTTCTCTTGCTGATATGATGAATCACACTGATTGTTTTATGAGTGTTGAACCAGCCTTGTGTCCCAGGGATAAATCCTACTTGGTCGTGGTGAATAATTTTCTTAATGTACTGTTGGATCCTATTGGCTAGTATCTTGTTGAGAATTTTTGCATCCATGTTCATCAGGGATATTGGTCTATAATTCTCCTTTTGGGTGGGGTCTTTGTCTGGTTTTGGAATTAAGGTGATGCTGGCCTCATAGAACGAATTTGGAAGTACTCCATCTCTTTCTATCTTTCCAAACAGTTTTAGTAGAATAGGTATGATTTCTTCTTTAAACGTTTGATAGAATTCCCCTGGGAAGCCATCTGGCCCTGGACTTTTGTGTCTTGGGAGGTTTTTGATGACTGCTTCAATTTCCTCCCTGGTTATTGGCCTGTTCAGGTTTTCTATTTCTTCCTGTTCCAGTTTTGGTAGTTTGTGGCTTTCCAGGAATGCATCCATTTCTTCTAGATTGCCTAATTTATTGGCATATAGCTGTTCATAATATGTTTTTAAAATTGTTTGTATTTCCTTGGTGTTGGTAGTGATCTCTCCTTTCTCATTCATGATTTTATTAATTTGAGTCTTCTCTCTCTTCTTTTTAATAAGGCTGGCTAATGGTTTATCTATCTTAATTCTTTCAAAGAACCAACTCCTGGTTCTGTTGATCTGTTCCACAGTTCTTCTGGTCTCGATTTCATTGAGTTCTACTCAAATCTTTATTAACTCTCTTCTTCTGCTGGGTGTAGGATCTATTTGTTGTTTTTTCTCTAGCTCCTTTATGTGTAAGGTTAGCTTCTGTATTTGAGTTCTTTCCAGTTTTTGAATGGATGCTTGTATTAGTTACATGTCTTTGAGACAGTTTTTTAGTATCTCAGTGTATAGAGTTCCTAGAGCTCAATCAGTGGATGTTCAGTTACTGTTAATTTCCTTTCCTTATGACAAAAATGAGTGTTTCTCTTGAATGAATGAATATATATGAATGTCCCAGACTTGATTGGATCATAGAAATCTGTTTAGATTTGGGGATGGATGAGTTCAATCACCTTCCTTGGGTGAAGTCACTCGGAGTTGCTGATTGATGGGCTTCAGAGTGTCATCATTTCCACCATCAGTTCAGTTCACCTTCACTGATCTGAGTAGGAGAAGCAGCAGCAAATAGCACATTATGTCACTATTCCTTTCCACCAAAATTTCAAGCTAAAATTTCTATTTTTATTATTAAAGGTTTTATTTATTTATTCATGATAGACACAGAGAGAGAGACAGAGACAGAGACATAGGCAGAGAGAGAAGCAGGCTCCATGCAGGAAGCCTGATGTGGGACTCGATCCCGGGACTTGGGGATCACACCCTGAGCCAAAGGCAGACACTCAACCGCTGAGCCACCCAGGTGTCCCTAAAAATTATATTTTTAAACTACATGTTTGCTCATCTCAAAGAGTTGGATTATAAACTGTTAGAAATCAGGGACCATTAAACAACTATTTTCTTTCTTTTTAAAAAAATTTTTTAAAGATTTTATTTATGTATTCATGAGAGACACAGAGAGAGAGAGAAGCAGAGGGAGAAGCAGGCTCCATGCAGGGAGCCCAATGCGGGACTCGATCCAGGGTCTCCAGGATCACACCCTGGGCTGTAGGCGGTGCTAAACCGCTGCGCCACCAGAGCTGCCCTAAACAACTATTTTCATTTGCAGTAGATTCAGAATATAATTATCTTGAGTTTGGAGAAGATGTGCTGCTGAATGCCAAGTAAACGCATACAACTGGAAAACATCAAGCCTTCCTTCTCCCCCAGCCAGACTTAAGCAGCTCTTCTTCCGAACCCATAGCACTTTGTCCCGGTAGCAAGAGATCTCAACTTGAGGCTCAGACACTTTATCACTGGTGTTTCAGTGTGTCTGTTATGTTAAAGGTCTGCTTTCAGGGGATGCAAAGGAGCCTTCTGGGAGACTTTTCAGCCTAGGGAAGGGAGTATCAGGCCTAGTGTTCTCAGCCAGAAATTTAAAGGAAGGAGTGATTCCAAGTAATTTGTTTGTTTTGTTGTTGGTGGTGGTGGTGGTGTTTTGGTTTGGTTTGGTTTGGTGTTTTGCACTGTAAAGGCAGGGCAAGCAGCCAGAACAGGCAGGGAGGAAGTGTAGGATGGTCATGGGTGAATAAGGTTGGTTGGTAAAATATGGAAATGGTTTCACTTTAAAAGTCACCTTAGGGGATCCCTGGGTGGCGCAGCAGTTTGGCACCTGCCTTTGGCCCAGGGCACGATCCTGGAGACCCGGGATCGAATCCCACATCGGGCTCCCGGTGCATGGAGCCTGCTTCTCCCTCTGCCTGTGTCTCTCCCTCTCTCTCTCTCTCTCTCTCTCTGTGTGTGACTATCATAAATAAATAAAAATTAAAAAAAAAATCACCTTAGGACTTGGGAGCAAAGGGAGATAGCTTTGCTAACATCTGGAAAGCTGCTGTCTAACCGAAGCCTGGATGGAGAGGTGCACAGAGCCCAGCTGGGCTTGAATACCTCGGGCTGCTAGCTCAGGCTGCAGGAGTGTCCCGTGGGAGTTGAGGTGCACCACCCTCCCACCCAAAGTGGCAGCTGTTGCTTCAAGACATGACTTCTCAGCAGCAAGCTAGGAAACTGGGAGGCCCCTTTCCATAGTGTGGCAGGCAGTAAAAACATTAATCAGTGCCACAGGAGGAGGCCAGATGGTGAGAGAAAAGGGTTTAGGCCCATTGGTCAAGTACAAGTCTTCTCTGTGGGCTCACCTGTATATCTGCTCTGGGAATCCCAGAAGACAGCAAGGAGAACCCAGTGAAGGCTTTGGGGACAGCACCACAGATGGTGGTCAATAAAATACAAGCTACTGCCAGCCCCCTCTTAGGTCTACAAGCATGAATGCTCACCCAGGAAGTGGGTGCATGCATGAGGTCACTTAGCACCCAGTCTTGGAAGTCTTATGCTAGCAAATAAGAATGGGGGAGAAGTGGTGGGAGAAGAGGAAAAAACTTGCTGCGTTATGTGATCATTTAGTTATGAGCTCTTTTTTTCCCTTTTTTTTTCTCAGCTTCGTCGAAGTATAATTGACAAATCTGTTATTTATAAAGTATACATGATGATTTGATATATGCATGCATTGTGAAAGTATTCCTCGCATCGAGTTAATTAATGCATCCGTCATCTCACATATTTACCTTTTTTGCTTTTAATTTTCTAGTGAGTGCATTTTAGTTCAACTCTCTTAGCAAATTTCAGTCATCCATTACGGTGTTACAGAGCATAGTTATTATGTTGTACATTAGATCCTCAGACCTTATTCATCTCATAGCTGAAAGTCTGTATCCTTTTACCAACCTCTCCCTAGTTCTCCCAACCCCTAGCCCTTGGTACCTACTTTTCTATTCTGTTTCAACTTAAAAATAATTTTGGGGGGGCAGCCCAGGTGGCTCGGCAGTTTAGCGCCACCATCAGCCCAGGGCGTGACCCTGGAGACCCCGGATTGAGTCCCACGTTGGGCTCCCTGCATGGAGCCTGCTTCTCCCTCTGCCTGTGTCTCTGCCTCTTTCTCTCTGTGTGTCTCTCATGAATAAATAAATCTTTAAATAATAATAATAATAATTTTTTTAAGGTTCCATGTACAAGTGATTCCATACGGTGTTTTTTTTTCCCCCTCTGGCTTATTTCACTTAGCACAGTGCCCTCCAGATTCATCACCCATATTTTCACAAATGACAGGCATGTAAGAGGAATTTAAAATAATCATACTCTCCATATGTCTCAGCCTTGAGTAATATACAGAACACCTTTAGAGAACATGTTCCCTGAATATATATAAACCAGGTCCAAACTACATGTGGTTATACTTCTAGATAATAATGAACAACAACAGGGATCCCTGGGTGGCGCAGCGGTTTGGCGCCTGCCTTTGGCCCAGGGCGCGATCCTGGAGACCCGGGATCGAATCCCATGTCAGGCTCCCGGTGCATGGAGCCTGCTTCTCCCTCTGCCTGTGTCTCTGCCTCTCTCTCTCTCTGTGTGTGACTATCATAAATCAATAATAATAATAATAAAAGAACAACAACAAAAAATGAACAAGGTACTAAAAAGACCTTCATTTTAATAGAATTTAAATTAATAATATTGGTTAATGGGATGAAAGGTTTTGTTTTGTTTAAATTAAATTCACCAGGACCACAAGGGGGTTTTTTGGTTTTGTTTTATTTTGCTTTTGAGTTCAGAAGGCCTCTGCCCCATGTGCTGTGGACTGCCCCAAATTCTGCCCCCAGTCTTAGCCAGCTAGCTGTTGAAAGCAGTGTCATCCTATGGCAAAGCCGTCCCTGCTTCGCTTACACCCCGGGACAATTCTTTTCATTGGCACTTGTCAGGTTGCAAGTTGCAAACTCTGGAAGACCAGCTTGTCCTTCTAGCGCTTGAAGGCTCTTCAGGAGGTAGATTGTATCAAGAGGCAGGTTCTCTGGAAGAGCCCAGAACTCTGCAAATGAGTGATTTGCTGATGTTTCCCAATGAACTTGTCTGGCTTTCTGATGTGACATCACAGCATGAATTTTTTGAAAATTTCTGAGACTCAAGAAGAAGCATCTGCTTATAAAATCTTTCCACTTTGCTATGTGCATAGGGCTTGGGAAAAGGGGTGAGGCAAGGAGAAGCTTCAGCTCTAGGCTGCTCACAACGATTTATCCCTGAGCCTCTGATTCAGGAGGCTGTAAGATCCTATTCTACGGCTTGGAGTGTTCAGAATTTGCAAAGAATGTCACCATCTGCTCTCTCTGTGACCTGATGTCATACAGACCAGAATATCGTACTCTCATCCCAAACCCTTTCCTTTTAAGGGTATGCACGGTTGTCCAATTTTAGGGAGAGGATAACTCTTTTTTTCCTCCTGCTCCTCATCTCTTTCTGGAGAAGGATCAGAGTCTGTATGGGAGGATGGTTGCCGAGCTCCCTGGCTCCAAGCATAAATCCAGTTGAGCAGGCTTCTTTGCTCTGTTGCATTTATTGGGCTTCATTTCTAACTGTAGCAATGCTGTGAGCCTTCAAGGACCCGGGGCTTGAGGTGCCTCTGGCTGTGCCTCCCTGCCATTCTTGTTTTCCCTCTCTTTCTCCTCAGATTTGCCATCTGAGTGACTGTTGCTCACTGATACTGCTTCCATTTCCAATGATGGCCACCACCTGTGGCCACTCCTTCAGGTCTCTGGGGCGTTTTCTTCTCTTTGCTTTTTCCTTTTCTTACATCTTCTTATGTCTAGTGGGTAAATGAGTTCTCCTTGTACCACCATTACCTGTCCATCAAAATGTTCTTTTTGGTTTTTCTTTCTCAGTGGCTGACAGACAAGTTGCAGCATGTCAGGGATAATTCAGGGCATTGACCTCTTATTCAGAACAGCACAAGAATTGGCCAGGCTGTTAAAGTGGGCTCATTCCAAGCTCTGGGAAGCTCTGCAACATGGGGGCCCAAAGGCACTGGTGTCCGTATCTCCCTCCAAATGAGACTTTCCCCTCGGTACTGTGTTCAAATTCAGACACGAAGCTATGGCAGCTTCACTGGAGCATGGGGGCAGAGGTCACCTAAAAGCATTCACCTCCATCTCAATTCTCTTCATGGCTTTGATTTGTCATGTATGCAGAACCCTCCTGCAGCAGCTGCAAAAGCTTCAGACTTTGGTGATGGGCAAGGTTTCGCGCACCTGCAAGTTGGCCGGCACACAGACTGGCACGTGCCTCATGGTGAGTTTCCCAAAGGGACAGCACCACGCATGCCCTGGCCTACCTCCTAGTCTCCAGTCTGTCCCCAGCTTGCCTAGTCCAGGCGAGGTTGGAGGAGTCGTGCACCTCACTCTGAGAGGAAGTTTCTTTGCTGTGACGTTCCCGAGGTTTACCTGTTGGCTTAGTCCAGCCTGGTGAAGGGGAGCCTGTCTCCCTGGACCTCCTGGGTGTTGCGGGGCTAGAGGTTTGCTCTGAGGATCCTGGAATTGACAGCTCCCTGTGTTCTCTCCTCCCCCTGCAGGTGGTTGTGCTATGCTTTGCTGTTGCATTTGGCAGCTTCTTTCAGGGCTACGGGCCCTATCCTTCTGCCACCAAGATGGCTCTGCCCAGCCAGCACTCTGTGCAGGAGCCGTATACAGCCTCTGTTGGTAAGATAGCACTCAGCAACTCGTAAAGTACCATGCTGAATTTCTCTGGAGCTTTCTGAAAGCTCAACATTCTGAAGGAAGTCTGAGGAGAAAGTCTAATCTTTAAAAAGTGGTCAAAGCGTAGCTTCTCCATTGAAGGGGTGGGGTCTGGTGCCCAGGCTTCGGGGTCCCTAAGGCACCAGTGGGAATTCTCTAGAGCTTGGCAGAGTCACTTCACAAACTCTTGCTCTATGTTCCCTAGCAAATTCTGAGGTGTCCTTTTTGAGCTCTGATAAGGGGGAGGGATGTGAATTTGGGGATGAGTAAATAGAGGGGGACATTAAGCTCTCCATGACATTTTAAAGGACCTCCTGTATTTCTACTTCCACTCAGTGGAATTATATGTTACCGTAGTAAGAATTCGTGAAATGAATCTGTCCGTCTTACACAACAGTATGGCCAAGATTTACAGACTCAGGTGTTAGAGAAGAAGTGTGTGATAGCCTCACCTAGATCGATGATCCAAGCGTGCAGGAAATAATGAAGTGGCCTCTGGGGACCATTATATATACGCGAATACACATATCCACTAATAATAATGAGTGTGGGATTGGGGATACTGGCACACTTTTTACAGTTCTGAAAGGTCTCTGGTCTTCACCAGGTGGTTGTAGCCCTGCCAGGTTTATGACAGAAATGCTAGCATTTCAACCAAATAATTTCAGTGATCTCTTGGGAAATTCTTTTTTCCCTAAGGGAATGTATCTGTAAATTTAGATGGAAGCCAATGAGAGCAGAGTTTCTGTGTTGTAGAAAATTTGCTACAGAGCCATCTAGCTATGCAACTATACTATAAAACAAAGAAACTGTCTCTGTCATTTGATTTATGGCTTTGGTTTTGTGGCTTCTCTCCGGTTTCTAAATGAAAATGCAGTTTTCCGCCCTTGTACCTTCTCTCCATGCAAGACCAACTCATTAGAAATGTTTCTTATTTTAGCTGGTCTGGACATCTCCAAGTATTTGACTCCATTCTTCATGAATTGTTTCCCCCAGATGGTTATGGGTGGACAAGGAGGGGAGTTTTATTTTCAAAGCAATGGGGGTGGCAGTTTGCTTCATGTTTGTTTGCTTTTCTATTGTTCTTCCAGCACTGTATAATTGGTATAATTTTTCAATGCACAAAACTCTGAAACCCTGAAGCCTTTATGGAAAGTCAACTCTAGCTGGCACCCTCAGTTCTGGGCAAAAGGACCCACAAATTGTCATCTGCTTCCAGCCCTAGGCATTGAGTGAGGGGATGTGATAAACCCTGTGGTCTCTCCCTAACACCTCTTATTTTGCTCTGTCCTCAGTGAGATCCAGGAATCTGCTGATCTATGAGGAACATTCTCCCCTGGAGGAGCCGTTGAGCCCAGCCTCGGCTGGGGAACTTGGGCATTGGGACAGAGGGTCCTCCCTGCTCAGGGCATCAGGGTTGGAGACCAGGCCTGATGTGGATCTTCCCCATTTCATTATCTCAAATGAGACCAGCCTGGAGAAATCGGTGCTGTTGGAGCTACAGCAGCACTTGTGAGTCAAGAACACACACAGATGCAACTCCTCTAATGATGATGGGTTGTGAGTCAGCAACCCGGAATGTGGGGTGTAGACTTTCCCATAGGCCCAGTCCAAACCCTGGGTTCTTTCAGGACCTATTTTCAGGACCTGGGACTCTGAAGAGTTTACTACTTGCCAACAGCTGCTCTTAGTAGACATGGGGTGGGGGTGAGGGGAAAAACCTAGGGTGAGCTGCCCCCATGTCTGCTTTGTCACTGGGGAGCTGGCCGTGGTGCCTGCAAGGAGTGGCAAAGGGCTTGACTCCCACCTTCCTCCCCATAAAGCCTCATAAGTAAACACAGAGCCCACCTTAGCAGTGTGCTTGCTATGCAGGTACAGCCTTAGGACACCTTCCCTACCTTCCTTCGAACTAGAGATACATATATGTTATGCTATATGTTCATATACAGTTTTATGACATATATAAATAACATGTATTAATTATATATTTTTATTGAGGGGCATCCTTTGAGAGGCATTGCGCATAAACATGTTTCCATGTTGAAAATAAGACTGGGCTCCAATTCTCCATGAGTTGTTTCTTTAGGTAGTTGCAGGGTCGGGGGGAGTCTTTTTGTAAACATAAAGGCTTATAGGATGGCCAGATATTGTTATTGTGCTGGGGGAGGTTCCTGAAAATGCCAAACAGCATGGGAAGGAGGGTCTGCATGCACACTCCTGGTTTCACATGCTGTGGTTGCTGATCAAGCTTAATTCCCCCTTGTGCTTCCCAGAAATGATGCTATTCCAAAGCAAGTGCTCCCCCGCTTGAAGATTCTACTTTGGATTCCTCAGCTTTTTTCCCCTAAAGCTGTGGGGAAGGTTTATAATTGCATGTACTTTTATATGTTTACATTATACATGCATATTTAACATTTACCAGCACTTACTCCCTTAAGTACTGTACCGACGTGATATATAAATCCTTTTAAATACTGTAAGAGTCTAGGCATTATTATTTATTTCCATCACAGAGAAATTTGTAGAGATGCCACTGGGAGCTGTAGAAGACTTAGCTGCTTGATTACATGGCTCATACCACAAGTCTTCTCCCCTCTTGGCTCAATATTCAGGGGCCCACTGAAAATCTCACTTGTTCTGGGGTGTCTCCCGGATACCAAAGCCCTCATAGCCCTCTTCTGAGTACCTAGAGACTTTCTAGGCTGTTGTACAATTTGATTACATTTATTTTCTGTTACATGTTTAGTATTATTTCAGGTTAGCTTTTTAAAAAAAAAATTATCTGAATTATTAGTATTCTAGACCAGGAATTGGACTCTATCCTTTTATTTTCTTCTTTCCAGAGCCTAGCATAGGGCTCGCCATCATCAGTAGATACATTCACTTAAAGCAATTTGTGGCAAATCAGCATCAAGCCACAATGCTTATCTTCTGGGTTGGGATGTCTCCTCTTGGGTTGGGATAAAGGGAGGAACACGACCGAGCGCATGGGCTGGTAGCTGGAGACTGGGAACAGAGGGTTGCTAGTTGGTGGGAAAAAGAGGAGAACCCACTTGGGCTCGCCCGCAAAGTTGTAGTCATGGAATGATTGTGTCATATGCCCAAGCGTGAGAATCAGAGTTGTTAGTTGGTGACTGAGATTCTTTTCTCCTTTTGGTATCTTTCCAGGGTCAGCGCCAAACTGGAGGGGAATGAGACACTAAAAGTTGTAGAACTCGACAGAAGAGTGAACGCCACCTTCTGAGGAGGCTGTCTCCACCTCCCTCTTTCTCTTCACTCTGCTTTCACATCCCCAAATCACCTTTGTCATAAGCTTTCCCTTTTTGCCTTTTATCTGGACGAAGACATGGACGAGCAGTCATGGCTTTGGATGAGAGGATAGCCTGGGATTTCCACCTGCAGTGAGAGAGCTCCTTCCCCTCCATCACATGCCCCCCTGAACAGGGGAGCCCGTGGCATCCCTCCCTCCCTCTTGCTTACTGACATAGGAAATTATTTTAGGATCGAGGCTGGGATGGGACGAGCAGGCTCATTTCTACCAATAGTGCCAAAAATATACAGCCTGATTTTCACTGTGGGTTGTGACCACCTCTCTGAAGATGAGATGACTCTTGTTTCTATGAGACCCCAGACTCCAGCCACAAAAACACCAGGATACCTGCTGGGATCTGGCAAAGCACTGACTGACGTCCTGCCTTCTTGGCCTTGATCTCCCATGTGTCTGCCCCCCACAGCCCCTTCAGTGAGTACCCCTGCCACTGGGCCCCTCCCGAGCCCTCGCACATCGTCCTCCCCGCACTGGAGCGAGGGCTCCCCTCCCCATTCTCAGGCCGCAAGTGCAATGCCTGAAGGAATCAGGCTTCTCTACTCCAGGCGAACCTGCCCCATCTTGTTGCTTGTAGGACATCCCCACAACCTGCGTCCCCACACACCCATAGGTCTGCCTCCCCAGCTTCTCCTCCCCATTTGTAAATAGTATTTATTAGCTCGCTGAGGCTTCCTGCTAGCAGCCACGCTGAAAAGATCTGACGCCTCCCTCCAAACTGGCAGTGTTCTGTTGGCCTTGGGACCTTGGAGGGTACCCTAAGCCCTGGGATCCCCAATCCTCC
Source organism: Canis lupus dingo (assembly GCF_003254725.2). Lineage (NCBI taxonomy): Eukaryota > Metazoa > Chordata > Mammalia > Carnivora > Canidae > Canis > Canis lupus. The sequence goes on along the minus strand of NC_064258.1, from coordinate 14,631,100 downwards.
AGATGCCTTTTTTTCCCCTCTTCCTCCTGTTCCTCCCTCCTCCTCCTCCCCCTTCTACAGCTGGAGGCCTATAATTCTAGTTGGGAAATCCCCTTAAGCTCTTGTCCTCCTACAGAATGGAGTCAGAGGGAAAGATGGAGGGATGCCTTAATCAGGTCTGTGGCTCTAGGGTCAGATGCTTTTTCTGTCATCTTCCCATAAGAGAAGGGAATCCTTGTCCCTGATAATAGGCGATTTGGACAACCTGGCTGGCTTGCCTCTCCACACCTGCTCCTAGTGCCCTCCTCCCCAGCCCCCTACACTTCTGCTTTACCCTCCTTCTGCCTCAACACAGGGGGTGGGTCTGAGGCCTGGGGTGGGAGCAGGTGACTTTGTTTAGTCACAGTCTTACCTTTTGTGGTCAGGTTTGGCTACTTTGCAGCTTACCCAAAGAGATACAACCTAAACCCCCCAACCTACTTTTTTTTTTTTTTTTTGTAATGATTAAAAGTAACTTTTGTAGCTAAAAAAGAATTCTTTCCTCTTTCATACAAATAAGAAATGGAAATTGCCTTTTTATTGTATAGTGTAGAAGATTCCCTTTCAGTGTTTTCCCCTAGCTTGTGAAAGATTTTGTGTAATCTTTTTTTGCTTATTTTATCTTTGCTTATTATTTTGTATTTTATTTTTAGTAGTAGCTGAAGGTCCTTTAGCTTTAACTCCTCGCTTGCTCTCTCTCACTCTGTGTTTGGTCTACACTGTCATTGAAACCTGCATTTACACAGGATTAAGCCCTTACCTGGGCCTTCCATTCCATATCAGATGCAGGATTTGGTGTCATTAAGCATTTGCCATCATACCTCATAAGCAGATCCCTGCTTTGTCTGCCTTGGTACACCTGGGGCTCCCTGGGAGTGGTTCTGCGCTCTCTCTTTTTCTGCTGTGGTAGAGAGGGTTCCAGACCAGGGGAGATGCCAACTGTGTCTTCTTGGCCGTGTGTAAAGCTGGATTGGGGCAGCTGTCTGCAGTCTCACAACCCCTTACCTTGGCCACGGAGAGCAGAGGCCATCTGAGCTGTGCGGGAAGGGGGGTTACCAGCGTGCCCCCCACCCCTGGCTCTCTCCTTTCCATTCCCTCCTTCTCTTCTGCTCTAGATCTTACTGGGCCTGGCTGCTGTCAGGTAGCCATGGGCTGCTGCCGACCCATCCCTCTCTTTAAAATACCATATAATTACCAGGCAAAGGCAGCCTGTGGGGCCCTAAGAAGGTAAAAAGAATGAACTCAAGTAGTATTTGGTCAACGAGAAAGGAAAGGTTTTATAAGTAAGGGCAGACATGTGAGAATGGGTCATCCTACCCACCTGCTGCAAGGGAACCAGATCAGGCTTTGAAGGCTCCTGGATCAGCCAGGGTGGGAGAGCTGCTCTTCCGAATGAGGCCGGAGAAGGGAAAGGCTGGCCAACCTCCAGTCTCTGCCCTTAGTGTCCTGAGGATTTTATTTTCTGCCCCACCTACCTTTCCTTGTCGTCCCCTTCTGCAGACCTCCACACGGCAGGGTGTTCTCTCTGGGAAGCCGTTCTTCCAGGACTGAATCTGTATCTAGAGACAGGAGACATCCACTTGGGTGCTCAGATGGCCATGTTCAGGGGGTTCCAAGAGCCAACCCTGCTCTGTTTTGAGAAAAACCTCTGCCCTGCACTCCCTGCTTCGGCAAATCAAGGGAACTAAAGATTTACCTTTAGGAGGATGCCATGGGGTCAGGACGATGTAGAGGAATCAGATAATGCCAAGTGATTAAGGGCTGTGTGCTCGTTGGCTTTTCTGGGGTGAAGCCCTGCAATAGACCAGTCGGCAATACCTGGTTAGCCCTGAAGAGTTCAAGCAGACTTTCAGACTCGAGTTTTGAAAGGCATGAGACTGTTAGCATCACTATGAACCATAAATAATAAATAGGTTACTCATTAATACATTAATTATATTTTCTGTCATGTGAACAGCGTTTCCTCTTGCCTCTCTTTGATTACCCCGGTGAAGGAGGTGTCTTGCAAACATTCAAAGAACAAGCACCTTTTCACTGGCTGAGCCCCAATAAGCCAAGCCCCCCCAGCTTGGCCCTTTCCCCAGCTCTTGACCCTATACTTAAAAATGGATGCTGGAGATGAAAGGCCCCAGTGCCAATTTAAGAAGGAATTTCTGTGAAGTGTGAGGACTCTAGAGCCTCGATCACATAAAGAGAGTGTTATGTAAAAATCTGACAGCTGAACTAGGTTGCTCCTTTTGTGTGCGTGGGGGTGGGGTGGGGGTGGGGAGGTGAGGTTTGACACCAGCGTAGGCAAAATTAGATAACTTTTTCACTAATAAAAATGATATTGATTCGGAGAACTAATTTGTAGGTTGTGAAAGAAGCTTGTAGCTCAACTTATTTACAAACCAACTATAATTACCACGTTTTTCTTCCTTCCTAAATCTCACAGTTGAGCCTGAATGCCAAAGGAGGGCGGTGAAGCTCATGCGCCCATAGAGCAGGAGTGTTGAAGTGATTCATCCTTATTCTGGCAACAAGGCGGTGTCCAGAATTCTGGTCACATGTGTTTCATTAAAATTTGTCAACACTTCATGGCTCCTTTCTTCCATGTCCTCAGATCAAGCAAAACCACAAAGAGAGAATCAGAGGCCTCTTGGGGACGGCTCTGGAACACACATGTCCTGTAGGGTGTGTACTTGAGCATGACGTACAAATTGAGACATCCCGCTCTTGGCTGAATCAATGGACCATCGGTGCTGGTCTTGCTGACATGGGGAGATGGAGGAGAAGGCTTTCAGAGCTATTGCCTTTGCATGCTTTTCAGCTGAGGCAATTAGGGGAAGGGTGATAGCCTGAGCCCCTCTGGGAGGCCAGTTACAGGAGAGACTGAGTGGAGCAGCCGGAGCGGATTTCAGGTTTCCCACGCAGTCAGCTAGTCAGTCGTAGGACTTTTCAGTTTACTGAGGCAAGAGTGCTGTCTGGAGCCCTAGCGATTGTTGGGGAGTTAAGGGGGCTGAGGAGATTTCATCAATCATTAGCTATTCCAAAGACAAAATACCGGGTCTCTCTCTTCCCCTCCTGACACATACGCACAGTCCCCCTGTGGCTCTAAACCCTGTCTTACATGTACTTTATGCGTATCCTCCAGGATGACCGAGGCCTCCTTCATCCCTGGGAGATTTTACAGCTAGCCTTGCAGTATTAGACTGAAGTGAGCGTGGGGACAGGACTTTTTCCAAAGGCCCAAAAATGGTTTCCTAAAAGTGAGCCATGGTCAGATTTGCACATCAGGGGGAAAGAAATAGGGTTCGGTCCATCAGGAAAATCCCACTCTGCAAAGCTGCAGTCACATCAAAACAACAGCAAGCTTGGATCAAAGTTATCATAAATCATCACAGCAGAATATTTTCTCAGGGCCAAGGAACCTGGCCCATTTGATGATTAATGCCCAATCTCATGGTGGCCACAGAGCCTATACTTAGTGCAGGAAAAAATCGAGGTGTGGGTTCATTTTGTCATTTTGGGCATCATAATTCAGGAAAGCTTTATTTTTGTCTGTGTTTTGAGAAGAGTGGGAAATAATATTTCTTGAGCCCTTATTCAGTGCTGGGTATTGTGCGTCATAAATTGACTTTTAATTTTATGGACAGAGAAAATGGCAACTAGTTACCAGGAGATAGATCAACCCCTGAGGGATACAAGGAAGTACAGTTCGTGGGTTCAGCTGGGCAGATTCCTCTCTATGAACTTGTAAGGTTCTCTGGGCAGGAAACACAGTGTCTGCTCCCTATGCTGGCCCCGCCGTGCAACCTTCGGTTCTGTGCTTCCTGCTGGAAGTATCCACCAGATGTTCCTCTCCGGTCTTGTGCATCCAATGTTCTGTGAATTCCAGCTAGCAGGCTTTGCATCCTGGAAAAGAAAAACCAGGGGTTTTAGCTCCATTCCTCTGCTCCTGTCCTTTGCTCACCAGCTAGGTGACAACATGAACTTTTTGCACCATGAACCCATTGTCTACACTGCTTAGAACCTCTCCCTTCCAGATAAAATGCTTTACAAGTCTATGGAAAACACCAGCACACCTTGACAAAGCATGAGGGACCCTGTTTAAACAACGCTGAGCAGACCCTAGACTATAATCAACCATGAGCTTTAATGTCTATGCTGACAGGCTGGACTGCTTTCTCTCTTGTAATAGTTCTATAGACCAGCAGTGTTTAATAGATTGTGAGTCTATCATCTGTTGTATTGTGCTTGGGTTTTTTTTTTTTTAATGGCTTTTTATTTTTTATTATAGCTAAGGAAATACCAAAAATTTCAAAAAAAAAAAAAAAAAGGCTTTGTAGGATACTTGTACTTAGTTTGGGAAAAAAATGAATTGAAATTGTTACGCTTTTGTATTTCCATTTCTTGCAAATAAAAATATTTTTTTCTTAAATAGTAAAATGTGGTCCCGTCTTTAAAATCCTGGTCATATGGTTCTAAAAGCATTTTGCTTTTCTTATGAGCACGGCTTTTATACATGTGTACCTAACCATTCTTTTCTGATTATCTAGTTGAACTGACAGACGAACCTCCAACCGGCAGTTTGTCTGATATCTTAGCCCTGAAATCCAAGCCTTCGCTGGAGGAATATTGAGAAACCTAATTGTTTTTTCAGTCACAGGAAGAGAAACAGCATTCTCTAGAGATTTTTGCCGCCCGACTGCTGTGTTCATTGTCTACTACAACTATTCACTAACTAGATTACGGAATTCTTCGAATTTGATTCTGCTTCCCCCGTCTCGGATGCTGGGGAATGATGATCTGGGCTTGAGCCAGGAGAGAAGTCTCCTTCTTCAGATGGACAGTTGCAGGGGATGCCTAGCCCAGTGTCGTGCTCCAGAAATTCTAATGAAATGGTTGATAAAGGTCAACGCACTCAAGCAGAATCATCATCATTCCATTGCAATTTCAGCGTTCAAATTTAATTTTCTCCACTCAGACAGAGTGTGGCTTCATTTAGCCTCAAAAAGAGAACCCAGGATGTTAAGAGATGAAGGTCATGGACAGTGCTTACCTGCAAAAAAACCTACCTTTTTCTTTTCTTTTTCTCTTTTTCTTTTTTTAAAGCAGCATGCCTATCCCTGCTTTGGGCTCAAGGGTGCATTAGTCTGCTGCCTTTCCTCTCTGAGCACCTTGACCTTCTATTCATACACAAGGGGCCTCTCCCTGTAAAAGCTTTTAGGAACACATTTTTCCTCTTTTTTTCTTATTGGGAGCCTATTATGGAAGGCTCCTTCTGGACATGCTGATGTCTGTCCGGTGGAAGGGGCAGATACAGATTTCTCTGTATTAATCGTGCCTTTGTATTTTCTGTATTCCTAATGCTTTGCATCTGGGGCTTTGCAGACCCAGGAGGGACTGCCCTGGGCTAGCCAGTTCCTAGAGACCTTAAAGGACTTGCCTACAAGCACAACTTTCATATGCAAACCAACCAATCCAGAACCCATACCCCAGCCACCCCAGGGCCCAGTACCAGACAACTAGAGACAGTCCCTACACCTAGAGATCCCCCTTGAGATTATTCAAACTAGCCAATCCTAAACTTGCTTACCTTGTCTTGCTCTTTCCTTCCTGTGGAAACTACAATAAACCTTCTTGCTGACTTTTCCTTCCTTCCACTGCCTCCTGACCGACTACAGTGCTTCCTTCTGTGGCCACTATGGCAGGGTGTGAGTCCTCCTCTTGGGACCTGTGTGTAACAAACTCTTTTCATCAGCAATTGTCTCTTGGCAATCTGCCAGCCTCACCATATCTGAATAATAATAACGGCCTACTTTAAAAAACACATTCCTTAGGCCTTGGAATGTCAAGTTAGAGGCTGATCCCAGACTCGTGAGCATTCTGGGTTTCACGGATGGATCTACTATGACTTGGGGCAATGTAACAGATTTGTTGTCTCATTTCACAACAATTGGTTGGCAATTGTGTTCCAGAGAAGAAAAATGAGACTTGTAGAGGATGGTGGTGGTTCTTTTTCCCAGGAAATGAGGTAAATCAGAGAGCAGGTGTCTCATGTCCCAGTCCTGTGCTCAGGCTGGTTCCAAGGTAAATCACACCCCAGGCTCTGCAAATGGGAACTATAGAGGCAAGGAAGCAGTGGGGAATACAGTGGGGGAAAGAACCCAGCTGGCTTCAGGAGATAAACGTTTATGGATTTCTGCAGTTTTATCAACTTGCTGGCCGCAAGGGAAAAGGAGATGCTTATCAAGCACCTATTTATGCACCTGGTGATTTTTATGTATTATCTATGATCTTATTTATTTCCTCTAAAAATTTTATGAAGAATATATAATTATCCCCTTTCATAGTTGAGGACCCTGGGATTTTAAAAGGGTAAGAGGCTTCCTCGAAGTCATACAGTAAATTAGCTGCAGATGAGAGAGGACAGAGTCTTCAAACTCTACTGTGCTGTTTCTTAGGGCTTGAGCATTTTTGCTTGTCAAGATGCAGGGGTTAGCCTCTATCAGATATTGCAGACCTTCAGTGCGTGTGTAAATATTTCCGGTTTGGCCCCGTGATGTTTCAAACATTTAAAATTATTGGTTAACCTTTCGACAGTCCAAGACTACTTGTAACATCAGATTTCCATCTTCTCTTAAAAGACTGGAGGACTCAAAACTTCAGGAGCTGAGTAATGGTGACCCCTTCAGTAGCATGGGTTGTCTGTGGGTAGCCGCATGTCTCCATGCCTAGGCTGGTTCATTCATTTATGCTGCTTCCCTGGCCCTTCCATCATCTGAATTGACAGGAAAGGGAATAAAGGATAAGATGCTGTATTGATGGGGCTGGGAGGTGGGAGGGGGCTCAGTTTCTCCCTGAGGGACAGAAATTGTGAGGCCTGAGTTTGGAGGCAGCCAGGCTATGAGTCATGGAGGCTGCTGGCTAATTGCCCTTCTTTGCATTACATGAGAGAATTTGAAATCTGGGGTCTGTTCTTAGTCCAAGAGATAAACCTTTACCAATCTCAAAAATGATATTAAAAACTCTTTTTTGATGATCTCACTCATATAAGACCTTATGCTCTAAATAAAGCTCTTTCACATGCCATGTAACTTGCAGATCATCTAGGAGGGAGATGGAGCAGTCAGTGTTGTCCCTGTCACTCAGTTGAGGAAATGGGGGGCTGTGGAGATGGGGATGGCACCACATTAAGTTACAAGATGAGTGCAAAGCAGAATCATGAACCAACTGTCCCGATTTCCATCCTAGTACCAATTCCATTAGCTATGCCTCATCTGGGCAGGTTGACATGCTAGCTGTCTCAGTCATCCATGATCCTTCCAATGGGATTGCTTTTCAAGATGCCACTGCCATATTCTTTTTCCTAGAATTCTCAGGACTGAGTTTTAAGTTGGATATATATATATATATATATATATATATATATATATATATACCCAAATGCCCCTGTCTCTATAGAGAGAGGGAAAAGGGGAAGAAAGATCATCTCAGTCATTTCCTTAAAAATAATCCAAGTCACCATTTGAGAGGCTGGTGTCACTTGACCCCTCATTATTTGGTGAGTCTGGGCAGGTGGCACAAGTTGATGTTGTCTTCCAATGGACACAGCTGTTGCTAGATCTTTTTGGCAATTTTAAAGTAGAGTTCTGGCCCCATGAGGAGGCCATGTGTTCTCCTCCTCCCTCTGTGCTGTTGTTTTTAGATGGAGGAACAAAAATAACCATTGAGGAATACCATGAAAGCTGCCAGAGAGGCTGTTGTGCTCTTCTCCAAGAATCTGTTTCAAAATGTTTAATGTTTCTTAAGTGAAAAGTATTTGGGAATCGGGGCTGCCAGAGTGTTCATCAGTAATGTCCTCCCCAGTATTACTGCAAAACAGATGGCAAGTTAAGTTTCCTGATGAGTGTATGAGACATTCCAGGTGCTTGGGCTGGTTCAAAGGAAAGCCCTCCCCAAGACAAAAATGTAAATATACAACCACCTACATATTTAGAGACCACCAGGACTGGAAAGGTATCCTTAATCCCCAAAATGTTTCCTTTCTCAACTTAGTTATCAATTAAATGCTTTCAATCATTGATACAGCATTTTATCGTGGTTTGAGATAGTATAAATTGTAAATAAAATGCAAAAAGGAAATACAGTTGACCTGGTATATGCAATATTGCACACATCATTCCATGCAATCCCACCCCAGGGGCAGAACTTGACAGGGGATATAAGTTGAATTAGGAGGGGTGCTATAAGGAAAGTCAGAGTTAGGGACAACATGCATGGCATTACAGAGATAAGAGGTAGAGAGAATGCTATTGGAGCCAATGGCAAAATTTTCCTATGGTATAATTAAATTTTAAAATATTGCAGTTCTATTACACATAGCTAAAAAAAATTAGGGTACTAGAAAGCTTTTATTGAAAAATAGCAGGCTATTTTTCCCTATCTTTTCTATCCACCAGTCCTACTTCTTGGAAGTAACCAATTTCCATTTTTTTTCTCACATTTATTTCTATATCTCTTTTTTAAAAGATGTTATTTATTTGAGAGAGAGACAGATAGAGAGAGAGAGAGAGCACAAGCTGGGGGAGGGGCAGAGAGAGAGAGGGAGACAGAATCCCAAGCAGACTCTGTGCTAAGTGTGGAGCCCCATAGGGGGAGATCGTAGGACCCTGCGAACATGACCTGAGCCAAAATCAAGAGTTGGACTTTAACTTATTGAGCCACCCAGGCACCTCTCTCTATTTCTAAATAATGGGTTTATGCTGCTCTTACTCGATATATCAGTTTTAGACAATTCTTATGGTTATAAGAATTTTACCACTTCAAGGGGAACCTGGGTGGCTCAGTAGTTGAGCGTCTGCCTTTGGCTCAGGGCGTGATCCCAGGGTTCTGGGATCAAGTCCCACATCGGGCTCCCTGCAGGGAGCCTGCTTCTCCCTCTGCCTGTGTTTCTGCCTCTCTCTGTGTCTCTCATGAATAAATAAATAAAATCTTTTTTTAAAAAAAGAATTTTACCACCTCCAGCACATGTACAATGCATACTTCTCTCCCCATTTTCTTCCCATTTGGTTTTTCTTTCACGCTATCAGCCTTCCTCAAAGATCTGAATGGCTTTTGTCCTTTCATGTGCATTATGATGTATCATAATGATGAGCTATTCCAAATTTAAGAGTCAGGATAAGGTGTTATTCATTTTCCTTTAGCCTAGTGTTCTTTAAACTGAGGGTTGAGGAATTGGGAAATCGATTTAGTGTGTTTTGACCAACAATTTAAAAAAGAGAAACAGCATGGAATGGAGTGGAATTGCACAGAGTAAAATAGAAAATGTCAGAATGTATCTAGTAGAGGTTAACACTGTTTCATGTAACAATTTCAGGTGTGTGTGTGTGTGTGTGTGTATGTGTGTGTGTGAATATTCTCTTGGCTCATAACAGTTATATCACTCTGAGGGTCACAATAAAAAAGTTTTAAATTCTCAAAAACAAAACCCATTAATAATTCTCTCTCCATAAAGAGGTAAGATTATAAGTTAGCTTTTTTTTGTTAACAATTCCCAAAGAATAGCATATGAATATCTGGCACCATTTAAGCCTCCCAAGAGCAGTAAGTTTCCGTCCTGCCTGGGGACTGTAACTGCGCGCAGGTGTTCACGGATCAGTGTGGGGAACAGCACCAGGGAGAGTCGAAGTCATTCGGTACAGAGTTTACTTAATCCTCCTGTTTTGAGCCCATGCCTCACTCCTGCTTCCTTCTGTCTCTGGTGGCTTAAGCTGTGTTTTATTTGGATCATCTCAAAGAACCTCCAAGAATTTTCTAGATGACTCAGCACTTGCTCTCACCCTACCATTTCCTAATTGATGTAGCAAAAGACCAGCGCCAAGGACTAGCAGTGAGGGAGTCTTTCTCTCCGCTGCCCCAACTCCATTTCCCTTTGTCATCGTTAAGCCGTTAGTGGTCTCTCCTGCTGTGTTCATTGTCTAGAGGTGTCTGAATTTTGGTACAAACAAAGGTAAAATAGCTCTGCATGTTGAAAAGTAAATGTTATTCATAATTATGAGCTGGTACTTTTGGCACAAACTTTAAAACAATTTTCAAGCTGGGATCAAAAATATATTAGAAGCTCAACATACCCTGGGTGAAAATGGAGAGAAGGTAATATGGCAAGGAGGAGACCTACCGCCCAGACTGCACAGCATTTCACACATCCTTGTAAGATTTACTCCTTTTGCCTTTCTTGGATACATGATTGCAGCAGCTATGCAGCCAGAACCAAGAGATAAAGTGGGTGGCAGCAGATAGAGGCAGATTACTTGGTGTATGAAATATCTATTTTTAGGTCCAAAACTTTACATTTCCAATAATAGATTCAGGGAGCCCTGGCTTTGCAATGTATCTGAAAGTTGCTGTTTGTACCTGAGGATGGGACCATCCTGAAGTGAGTGCAGTTAGAACCTGCCTCAAGTCCCAGAAAGCAAGTGTGCACTGTACCCTGAGTTAATTTACATGTGTCATGTTCCATTCTGTTCTGGCTACCACACTTTAAAAACGTGTATCATCAATCTTCTTAGGTACTGACAAACTCTTATCAAACTGTTTGTATCAGTTTATTCTTCTACCAGCAATATATGCGTTCCTGCTTCCCAATACTCACACCAATGCTTGATTTTTGTTTAATTTTAATGTTTGCCAGTCTGACGGGCATAAAATGACACCTTGTGGTTGTTATTGTTTGAAGTAGAATGCACTGTTTCTGTTTTTCCAAAGATGCTATTTTAATTTTCTTCCTGCGCATTTATTTTTTTTAAGATTTTATTTCTTTATTCATGAGACACACACACACACACACACAGAGGCAGAGACACAGGCAGAGGGAGAAGCAGGCTCCATGCAGGGAGCCTGATGTGGGACTCGATCCCAGGACCCAGAATCATGCCCTGAGCAGAAGGCAGACACCTAACCACTGAACCACCCAGGCACCCCTTCCTGCACATTTAACTTAAACATTTGAAGTTAGTATGTTTACTCTTCTCTTGAACAGCCTACAGACCTTTGCATGCCTTAATTCTGAGCAGCTCTTCTATTTTCATGCACTTTCGGTGCAATGTTTTAGTTGTAAAGTCTGTCTTCGTTATTCACAGATACCTTGTTTGTGAGTTTGCTTACCCATTAAAATTTATCTTTAACCTGGAAATTGATATTCACAGCACTTTCATGATAATTCATGGACTTGCACAGGACAGCAAAACATCTGAGTTGCCTGACTCACATGTTCCCAGTGAAGGTCAAACAAGTTGATATGCTGCCTTTTTGTTTCAACTCTTATACTGTCAACAACTGCCCTTTTGGTGATTTGGCATCATTTTTTCCTCCATTTTTGTGTTTTTGTTGATGATTTTGCTGTTTAAATGGCTCCCACACATAGTGCTGAAGTTCTATCTAGTGTTCCTAAGTGTAAAAAAGCAGTGACGTGTCTTATAGAGAAAGTATACACTAGATAAGCTTCATTCAGGCATGAGTTTTAGTACTGTTGGCCATAAGTTTGATGCTAATAAATCAACAATACACTATATCCTGAAAAATGCAGGGGAAATCCTGATGTGTGAGGCTGCTCTGGAAAGTACGTAATATCTGTAATGAATAATGATGCTATTGAAAAGATGGAAAAGCAGCTAAATTTCCGGATTTATGAGATGACGGTTGATTAAAAGAAAGCCTAGTGGACAGTAATGTTATGAAGTTGAAAGCCAAAGAATTTTATGGCTGGCTAGTGTCAGGATAATGTTAAACCCCTTTCAGCTAGTGCTGTTGGCTCACACATTTCAAAAAGCAGTATGGTGTGAAAACGTTAAACCTGCAAGAGAGGGTGCTATAGATCTGGAGGCTACAGAAGATTTTTAAAAAACATCTGCTAAGTGTTGCACAGGAAAAGAGTTATGTGAGGGTCTTGTTTTGAATTTGTCTATAATTGGTTTTTTCTCTTCTTTATTCTTAAAAGATAGTTTTGCTGGGTATACAATTTTATTTTATTTTTTGAGATATAATTTGCATATAACATTGTATAAGTTCAAAGTATATAATGTGTTGTTTTGGTTATATATATATTGCAGTGTGATTATCACAATAGCTAACACCTCTGTCATGTCACATCATTATCATTTCTTTTGACAATTGTAGATGGTCAGTTATCCCCTCTCAGTATTTTGATTCCACTATCTCTAGGGTTCTAATTTTGCTATTGAGAAATCAGCTTTTCTAGTTCTTGATTATCTGTAAGTAATCTGGATTTTTCTTCTGACTGCTTTGTGATCTTTTCTTTATCTAATAATAAATTTGATGTATTTATTGATCCTACTTCGGATCCATTGTGTTCAGGATTGGGTGTGTTTCACCAAAGGAAATTCTCTGCCATTGGCTTTTCAAGTATACCTCTTTCCTTTGCCTCTCTTAACTCTTTATGGAATTCTGACTATTCTTATTCCAGACCTTTTTCTATCTACAATATCTTGTAACTATCATATTTGTCTTTCTGTGAGCTCTCATTTCAGATCTATTTTACAAGTTAACAGATCTCCTTATAATTGCGTCTAATCTGTTGTGTCCCAGGTTGGGTTCTCTTGAAAGCAGAGGTTGGAACTGAGTTTGGGGTATAGCCTGTCGATAAGGGATCAAAACCCATGAAAGAAGAGAATGAAGCAGGACTGTATGGAGGAATAAGGCAAATAGCAATGGCTTCCTAACCAAACCTTGGCTACTCCATTGAGGAGCTCTGAAGTAAGTATGTTCCATCAGAGTTGTCCTCTCATTGAAAGTATGTTATTTCATTGAGATGGAATAGTCAGGGCCGTTGTATGTCTCATCACTCAGTCATTGCATACAGCTTCTCCGTGACCTTGGGAAAGGCAACTCTGAAGGAGCTGACCCCTGGAGACTGTCTGATGACCACACTTCTTGCATTTGGTTAAGTCCTTCTTTGATAAGGAATCTTGAAGATATGCCTTCATGTCTACTACATGCTTTTTAATCTGTCCATTGCATTTCTAATTCCGATCATTATTTTTTCTGGACCTCCATTTGTTTGTTTGTTTTTTGGAAAATGTCTAGTTGTTTTGATTTTTGATTATCATTTGTTCTTACATCACACTTTCAATATCTTATTATATTTTTAAACATATTAAACACAATTATTTTATACTCTGTTTTTGTATTTCTCAGATCTGATTTTTTTTGGCAGGATGATTTTGCTCTGTGTTTTTCTGCAGTCTCTGACTCACAGTACCTTGCATTTTTATGGCTTTTGTGATATTTGATTGTGAATTCATCTATTTTGAAACTTCATTGGTGGAAATTTGTTGAGGGCTAGATTTAAACTATGTCCCTCTAAAGAGAATCTGCTTTTATTTCGCAGGTGCCAACATCTACCTACCTGGCACTTTAAACTGAGTGTTTATGTTCTTATAATTAGCTATGTTCATATAGTGTGAATTATCACCCTAAATCTACACAAATAGAATGAGAAATTTCCTGAGGACAATTTCTTTCTTATTTCACCTTTTCCTCTCCTACCATAATTTTTTCTTCTCTTCCTCCTCCTCCTCCTCCTCCTCCTCCTCCTCCTCCTCCTCCTCCTCCTCCTCCTCCTCCTCCTCCTTCTTCTTCTTCTTCTTCTTCTTCTTCTTCTTCTTCTTCTTCTTCTTCTTCTTCTTTCTTCTCCTCCTCCTCTTCTTTTCTCTCTGCCACTGCCATGGAGCTGTTTCTCCTTTGCTTCTTTCCTCTTTTTCCTCCTCTTATTTGTCTTCCACCTACTTTATTGTAGTTTGTTGTTCACCAAGCATCCACATTGCAATCAATCCTACCAGTCTCCCATGGTGTGGGTTTTTTTTTCCTAGATCTTCCATGGTGGATGCACTGCTTTGGGTTCTTAGGTATATGTGGGTCTTCAGTCCAACTTATCACCCTATTTAGGCTTTATCTTGTACCCTCCAACTCCACAATCCATTAAACAACCACTCCTAGTTAACAAGGGATCAGCTTATTGAGTGAATCAGATATTTATTTTAAAATTTTTCCTATATTTTATCCAGGATTGTAGGTGGTCTATACCAAGAGAAATGTCTTTGGATAGCTAGTCCACCATATTGCCAGAAATGAAGGCGGTTAAACCTCTCAAACATTGAAACCTCTCAAACATTTTAGTCCTCAGTTTTGCCATCTCTAAAATGTAAGAGCAACTGAATGATATATGAGGCCTTTCCAGCCCCAACATCCTATAATCCATTTCAATAAAGTCTGATAATTTGGTCTGGGGTGAGGTTCAGCAATCTGTACTTTTTTTACATGCTTCCATTGAGACACACTTTATCCTTTTCAAACCCCAAAAAACATTTCCAAGTTTTGTCCCAATTTTTATGTTTTTGGTAGTCTTTATCACTTGCACTGAATTCTTTTAATCTCTCCATACCTTCTTTTAAAGGGTGATGACAATTTGACCAGCCCCGTGGAGCTACTGTGTTCAATGTGATTACATATCCCTACAGGAAGGCAGAAGCTTCCACCTCATCAGCTGTTGGAGTAACAATCTAAAAACCTTCAGCATTCAGAGATTCAAAGCAAATGACCAAGTCTGTTTGGCAATTCCAGGGCTGTAGGGAATAAACACATCCTTTTTTTTATGAGTTACAATTTTCTTCATAATATGTTCCTCCCTCTTCCCTTCTATTTCCTTCCATTTCAAACAATTTATCCAGAGTGGTTTTAATAGTATCATTTCTGTTAATGTTTATTGAGTAATGGAGCAGGAAACACATCAGTGAACTCTTGCCTACCAGACTTCAGTTATCCATTAGCTTTGATGAAGTGATCTTTTGGAAATAGTTCAATGTCCAGTTTGGCAAACATGCTCATGAAATTACTTTCTGAGACAGAAAAACATCAAAAGGATCCATATCTATTCCTTAGAGAAAGGGAACACACTGGTATCTTTAAGAAGTTCTGCAGTTATGCCCTTTGAAAAGTGTTCTTGATGCTGTTCTACTGTTCTTCCCTGATGATGATCACCAAGGGAGGAGTAAGAGAGGGAAGGAGAAATAGAGAGTGAGAGAGAAATGTGAGAGAAAAACTAAACACTTGAATAGTAAGGGTGCCATTCAGGCTGCTTGCTGTAGGACCACAAAATATCTGATAAGATGGCAGTGTACCTCATAACTCTTGCTTCTACCTCATTCACAGTTTTTGGATTCTTTTTTTTTTTTTTTTTAATTTTTTTAATTTTTATTTATTTATGATAGTCACAGAGAGAGAGAGAGAGAGAGGCAGAGACACAGGCAGAGGGAGAAGCAGGCTCCATGCACCGGGAGCCTGACGTGGGATTCGATCCCGGGTCTCCAGGATCGCGCCCTGGGCCAAAGGCAGGCGCTAAACCACTGCGCCACCCAGGGATCCCAAGTTTTTGGATTCTTGTGGTGAGAAAGAATCTTAGAGAATTTCTGTTTCAATTCTTTCATTTTTTAAATAAGAGGACTAATTATTGTAGAAGTTAGGATTATTCTAGAAGTTGCTTAAGGCCACACAACTATTTGATAAAAGTAGAGCATGCAGGGTGTGGCTTTCTCATCCAGCGTTCTTTCCACTATAAAGTCCTTCTGAGATGGAGCTTTGACTATCCAAAGTGTGGCATAGGTTGTCCCAGGCTTGCCCTATTTTTTTAAAAGATTTATTTATTTATTTTAGAGTGAGAAGTGGGGAAGGGACAGAGGGAGAGAGAGGAACCTCAAGAAGACTCCCCTACTGAGTGCAGAGTTCAATGGGGGGCTCCATCTCACACCCTTGAGATCATGACCTGAGCCAAAACCAATAGTCAGATGCTCAACTGAGTGAGCCACCTGGGCACCCCCAGATTTACCCTATTTTAAATCCAGTTCCCATTTTCTAGTTGAGCATTCTAGTTGAATGAAAGGATATGTGGGTACTCAGGTGTTGTGGTCTGAATGCAGGTGGTAAATGGAGCAGTACCTGTTGTGACTTAAAAAGAACTGAACCGGGATCCCTGGGTGGCGCAGTGGTTTAGCGCCTGCCTTTGACCCAGGGCGCGATCCTGGAGACCTGGGATCGAATCCCACGTCAGGCTCCCGGTGCATGGAGCCTGCTTCTCTCTCTGCCTGTGTCTCTGCCTCTCTCTCTCTGTGTCTATCATGAATAAATAAATAAAATCTTTAAAAAAAAAAAAAAAAAAAAGAACTGAACCCATTTTCTTGGCACAGTAATTATAATAAGAATATCTTCTTTAGCCCAGGGAACTAACTGGTGCTGGCTCGAAAGTAGTAAATACTCAGGAAACCTTAATCAGTTCAGCAACCTCAAAAGCAAGGAAACAATTGGTTAATTATAATTGATGACAATAGGTGTAGTTTTATTGTATGTTACAGGAAAAGTCATAGAACCATAGGACTTATTGCCTGAAGTTCCTGGACTCTAGGCAGAGATAAATAGGAAACAATGAAATACTTTAATAAGTAGATGCTGAGGAAGGTGTGATGTAATGTTCCTCAATTGATTCCAAAAACCTAGAGTTTCTGTTATTTCTCTTCAAAATTAAAATTTTTGCTTTTAATTGTGGGGTTAGCTAAAAAATTAATATGGTATATATCAACCTAGATTATCCTCTCAATACTAAATACTGACCTGTGGTTTTAGGACCCCTGTTTACCCTGATCACCAAGTAGCATTATTTTGTGACTGTGGGCTAATGTGCAAAGAATGGAGATGGAATTACTCTGTAAATTATGCCTTTGTACTAAGTGAGGCCAAATGACCTCAAGACAGGCAGTATGAGCAAATGTGTTGCAATAATTGCGGTATAGAAATCTGACCAGAGAGCTGCTTATGCTCAAGGCACCCATTTCAAAAGAACTTGCTCTGGAGCAAACAGGGCCATATTTTTGTTGAAGGCGATGATTCAATTTGAGGAAAACAACATTATCCCTCATATATTAATAGTGTGATTTTTGAATATTTGGGTTGTGTACCTTTGTATTGCATTTGAAAATTATTTGGGTGTTATCATTATGCAACCAACATAAGGACTTTAGGCATTGTTTTTGTAGAACCATTAAAATGATAACTGAAAAAATGTAAATGAACCTGTAGGACGTAAGAATCAAATCTTTTCTTTTTTTCCTTTGAGAGAGTTCAACATGTGAGTGAAGATTGAGAAACAGTTGTATAGTGAGAAACAGTCATGTAAACTATCAGTCCAGTAGGAGTTCAAGTAAAAGTAATAGGAACGTATTTCAAGTCTCTTGGACAGCAGAAGCAATGTTGGACAAAAAAGGTTAAATTACTGCAATTCAATTAAAGACCTGACTCACTTGGAACAAAGAGGGAAATGCAAAAATGTTCTCGTGTGCAGCTCCATAATGGTGGATTGGACTACATGAGTTTTGCTAATTGTTCTCTGCTCACCAGAGGGACTGCAAATAACAGTAGCAGAAGCAGTCCTCCGAGCCCTCCATTTTTGCTGCAAGCAAACTCTGATCCTAAGAGCACCAGCATTTGTCCTCAGGGAACTTTTCCCACTCCAGTCAGCAGCATCTCAGAGTGGCAGCAACTGGAAAACTTGGCTAGTAATTCCACCCTGTAATCCTGCATCATCTTTGATTAATGAAGAGGGAAAAAACAGGCTGCACCATCCTGAACTCTGATGCAGGGCTTGGCATCACAGTTTAGACAGTTCCATCAAGAAATTGTTTGCTCCCTTGTCTTGCCATTGCCCCCACCTGGCTTCTGTTCAGTAGGACTCATGGTCTTAGGAGAATTTATTTTTCCCGTTTGTGTTCTAAGACTTAAAGTCAGACTGACTTCAATAATTTGTGGTCTCAGCATAAATTCGTTTTCATTTTTATTCTCCTAGAACATTGTTTTGTTTGTTTATTTGTTTACCTTTGTTTCAGAGGATTTCAACCAGTTTTGGCATTTAAAAAATTTTTTTATTGTGGTAAAAATGTAAAAAGTGATATTTATCGGCTTCATCTTTCTAAGTACCCAGTTCAGGAGTGGTAAATATATTCACGTTGTTGTGCAAGTAACCCCCAGAACTCTTTCATCTTGTGAAACGGAAACTTTGTACCCATGAAACAGGAGCTCTTCATTTCTTCTTACTCCCAGCCTGTGGCAACCACCATCCTGCTCTCTGTTTCTATGATGAATTTGACTACTTTACATACATCACATAAGTGAAATTGTATAATATTTGTCTTTTTTGTGCCTGGCTTATTTTGCTTAGCAGAATGTCCTGAAGGTTCATGTGTGTTGTAGCATGTGTCAGAATTTCCTTTCTTTTTAAGGCTGAATAATCCCATTATATGGATGTACCACACTTGATTTATTTACTCATCCATCGATGGACACTTAGGTTACTTCTACTTCTTAGCTATTGTGAACAGTGCTGTTATGAATGTGGGTGTACAAATATCCCTCTGAGGTCCTGCTTTCAATTCTTTTGGATATATACACAGAAGTGGAATTGCTGGGTCCTTTGATAATCTTAATTTTATTTTTTTAAGGAACTGTCACACTATTTTTGATCATGTCTGTACCATATTACTTTTCCAGTAACATTCACATCCTCACCAACTCTTCTTATTTCCTGGCATTTTGTTTTGCTTTGTTTTACTTTTATTTTTTTTAAAGATTTTATTTATTTGTTCATGAGAGACACAGAGAAAGAGAGAGAGAGAGGCACAGGCAGAGGGAGAAACAGGCTCCATGCAGGAAGCCTGATATGGGACTCGATCCCGGGACTCCAGGATCACGCCCTGGGCTGAGGCGGCGCTAAACCACTGAGCCACTGGGGCTGCCCTGTTTTACTTTTTTGATAGTCACCATTCTAATGGGTTGAGGTGATATCTCATTGTGGTTTTGATTTGTATTTTCCTGATGATGAGTGATGTTGAATATATTTTCATATGCTTATTGGCTATTTATAAATATTTTACCCTTGTTGCTTGTACTTTGGTGGCATATCTAGAAAGTCTTTGCCAAATCCAGCGTCATGAAGCTCCTTCTCTATTTTTTTTTCTGAGTATTTTATAGCTTTATGTCCTATGTTTTGGTCTTTGATCTACCTGAGTTAATTTTTGTAGATAGTGTAAGGTGAGTGTTAGATTGAATGTTTGTATCTTCCCAAGTTCATATATTGAAACCCTAACCACTAACGTGGTATTAGGAGGTCAGGCCTCTTGAAGGTGATCAGGTTTGGCTGAGGTCATGAGGATAGAACCCCCGAGGTTGGATTAGTGCCCTCCAGACACAAGGGATTCCTCTCTCCACCATGTGAGAACACAGATAGAAGAAGGCTGCCTGCAAACTAAGAGGAGGTCCCTCACCAAGAACTAAATTGCCAGTACCTCGATCTTGGATTTCTCAGCCTCCACTATTGTGAGAAATAAATGTCTATTAAGTCATCCAGTCTGTGAAATTTTGTTCTAGCAACTTGAGTTGACTGTAAGAGTAAAGGTCAAAGTTCATTCTTTTGCACGTAGACATCCAATGATCCCAATGCCTTTTAAAACACTATCCTTGAAGTAAGTCAATCGGAGAAGGACAAACATTATATGGTCTCATTCATTTGGGGAATATAAATAATAGTGAAAGGGAATAGAAGGGAAGGGAGAAGAAATGTGTGGGAAATATCAGAAAGGGAGACAGAACATAAAGACTCCTAACTCTGGGAAACGAACTGGGGAAGGTGGAAGGGGAGGAGGGCGGGGGTGGGGGGGTGGGGGTGACTGGGTGACGTGCACTGAGGGGGGCACTTGACGGGATGAGCACTGGGTGTTATTCTGTATGTTGGTAAATTGAACACCAATAAAAATAAATTTATTATTAAAAAAAAACCCCACTATCCTTTCTATCAAATGATATTAGTGCCCTTGCTGAAAGCATTTGACCATATATATGAAAGTTTATTTCTGTGCTCTTTTTCCTATTCTATTGTCTATGCCTACCTTGACACCAATATTTCACAGTTTTGATAACTGTAGCTTTATAATAGGTTTTGAAATCAGGAAGTGTGAGATCTCCAACTTTGTTCTTCTTTTTCAGGATAATTTTGGCTATTCAGGGTCCTTGGAGAATCCAAAACATTTTAAGATGGACTTTTCTATTTTGGCAAAAAATGCCATTGGAATTTTGACAGGGATTTCATTAAATCTTTCATTAAATCTTTTTCATTAAATAGATTGCTTTGAATAGTATCGATATCTTAGTAATATTAGGTCTATCAATTCATGAACACAAGATATCTTTCCATTTATTTGTATCTTCTTTCACTTTTTTCATTTTGTAGTTTTCAGTATATAGGTCTTTCCCCTCCTTGGTTGAATTTATTGCTAAGTAATATTTTATGTTTTCTGATGCAACTGTAAATGGAATTGTTTTCTTACTTTTTTTCCTGATTGTTCGTTGTTAGTGTATAGAAACAACTGATTTTTGCATGCTTATTTTTTAAAAAGATTTTATTTATTTATTCATGAGAGAGAGAGAGAGGTAGAGACACAGGCAGAGGGAGAAGTAGGCTCCATGCAGGGATCCTGATGTGGGACTCGATCCCACATCATGCCCTGAGCCAAAGGCAGACACTCAACCGCTGAGCCACCCAGGAGTCCCAATGCATGCTGATTTTTTATTGTAGAATTTGGCTGGATTCCTTTAGTAGTTCTGAGAGTTTGTGTGTGTGTGTGTGTGTGTGTGTGTGTGTGTAATATCCAGGACATTCTACACATAAGATGTTTTCTGTGAACAGAGGTAATTTTGCTTCTTCCTTTTTAATTTCAATATTTTTCATTTCTTTTTCTTTCTCTAGTGCTCTGGGTAGGACTTCCAACACTAGGTGGAATACAAATGGTGAAACTGGTCATATTTGTCTTGTCTTGATCTTAAAGGAAAAACTTTCAGTCTTTCACCAGAAAGTATGATGTTAGCTATGGGGTTTTTACATGTGAATTTTACCACATTGGGATAGTTTCTTCCTACTTCGAGTTTGT
Organism: Canis lupus dingo; assembly: GCF_003254725.2. Classification (NCBI taxonomy): domain Eukaryota; kingdom Metazoa; phylum Chordata; class Mammalia; order Carnivora; family Canidae; genus Canis; species Canis lupus. The sequence goes on along the minus strand of NC_064258.1, from coordinate 14,610,059 downwards.
TGAGTATTTTTTTTTCTCATGGTAAGGTGTTGATTTTTTTCTTAAACCCAATTTTTAAGAAGGATTTTATTTATTTATTCATGCAAGACACAGACAGAGAGAGAGGCAGAGACACAGGCAGAGGGAGAAGCAGGCTCCCTCCAGGAAGCCCAATGGGGGACCCAATCCCAGGACCCTGGGATCATGCCCTGAGCCAAAGGCAGATGCTCAATCACTGAGCCACCCATGTGTCCCAGTGTTGAATTTTGTCAAACGACTTCTCTGTATCAAATCAATAACCATTTGGTAATTTTTAAAAATCTCTTTATTTTGTTATTATGATGTATCACATTCATTGATTTTCATATGTTGAATCATTCTTGCATTCTGGGAATAAATCCCACTTGGTCATGGAGTCTAATTCTTTTAATGTGTTGTTGAATTATGTTTGCTAGTATTTTGTTGAGAATCCTGCATCATTATTCATCAGGGGTATTGGTCTTGTAGTTTTCTTATAGTGTCTTTGTCTGGCTTTAGGCTCAGGATAATGGTGGCCTAGTAGAATAAGTTTGCAAGTATTTCCTCCTCTTTGACTTTTTGGAAGAGTTTGAGGAGGATTAGTATCAATTCTTCTATAAATATTTAGTAGAATTCACCAGTGAAGCCATTGGGTCCTGCATTTTTCTTCCTTGAGGGTATTCTGATTATCGATGTAATCTCACTATTAAATTTGTCTGCTTAGATTTTCTATTTCTTTATGATTGTGTCTTGGTGAATATAAGAATTCTTTTCTTTTTTTTAAAGAAGGACTTTAATTTATTTATGCATGAGAGACATAGAGAGAGAGGCCGAGACGGGCAGAGGGAGAAAACTCCCTGTGGGGAGCCTGATGCAGAACTCGATCCCAGGACCCTGGGATCATGCCCTGAGCCAAAGAGGCTCAGCCGCTGAGCCACCCAGGCATCCCAAGAATTATTTTTGATTTGAATTCTCCCTTGCAATACTCATTTTGACTTGCAGGTATTTGGTAGGTTAGATTATGGAGGTTTTGAGCATGTATTTATGATATATATTAAATTTTACTAGGTTCTTTGTGTTATTAGAGTCTTCCTAAAGTTTCAAGAACTACTTATTAGATCCAGTTTTGATTCCACTATTTCCCTCACTCTCCATAATTAATCTGTTAAAGACCTTTGGTTCTATCATAGTAATAACTCTCAAATATTTCAGCAATATGTATTCACCTTCCTAGCCTGCTGCCACTGCCTTGGTTCAAGCCCTTGGTATTTCTTGCATGGATTGTTTCAATAACCTCATCATCTGTTTTCCTGCTTCTTCCTGTCCAGAATTGTCTTCCATGCCTTGATAGCTTTCTAAAATTTATTTTTAATCATACCATTTCCCTTGCCTAGGAATAATCTATGCTTTTTATTTGCTTATTTCATGAAGTTCAAAATCCTCAGAATAGAATAGAAGTTCTTAAAGTCTGTAACTTGCCCTCCTCGTCTCTTGTACCTCTACTTCTCCCTTGCTCCTCCATTCTAAGTCTGTGTCTGTAGCAAAATATTTGGTATTTTACAGCATACCTGGCTCTTGCATTTTTCTGTGCTTTTGCAATATATTATTTTTGGATTGTGAAATTCTACTCAAATCTTCAGAAACAAGGGAAAAGTGACTTCTTCCTTGGAATTCTTCAGACACACATTGTTTTGTCTTCCAAGGTTGTGTTCTAAGATGCTTGGAATCTAGTAGAAAATAAGCACTTATGTCAATATGTTTTGTAAGTATTATAGTGTTGTTCCCTCCCACAAGACTCTGATCCTGGAAGAGTAGTATGTGTCCCCAATTTGTCTTTGAATACAGTGCCTAACATTGTCTAGTACATAGTAGATAGAGTAGCTACTTAATAAATGCTTACATAATGAATAATTGTTTCTTCTTACAGATGAATAATATTAAAGAAAACCTGAACTATACTCCTTGTTCTTCACTAACTACGTATGTGACCTTCAGTGAGTCATTTAACTTTTCTAGGTGTCAGTTTCTTCATTTGTGAAATGAAAGGTGGGAACAGATAATCTCCCAAATCCTTCCCAGCCCAGACATCTTATTATTGCAGGTTTTATTTGTGCAAAAGACAATCTAATCATTAACATAATTTTATTGTCCATGACTTGCAATGAAGACAAAACCCAAACCAAATTCTTTAACTCATTTGACTCTGCACTTCATGTTCATTCTTGAGAGGAGGATCATTCTAATCTTAATGAGCTTTCCTGATGTTACAAATATTCACAACTTTATTGAATTAAAATCTTTTATGTTATTATTTAAATCAAATATATGGCTGTTTATATTTCCAGCAACTCCAAATCAAAAGTTTGTGGTACCTCTATCTTTCATAGAGATACAAAAAGATACTTTTGAAGGAACATAGTATTTAATAAAACAATATTTATCTTTAAAATGTCTTACAATTATGACCAGAAAATAATTTTGAAAAAATTAGAAAAGTCATCTCAAAACCAACTATTTTCCTACTTGTGCATTCCTTGTCTGTCTCATATATGCATATTTTACCTAATCGATTATTCAACTTTATATACTACTCTTTTTACATAGCATATCATCAGCAGTATGTGTCATTTCTACATTGACTTATAATTATTATTTTAGAGTCCTGCATACTGTTTCTTCAATGGACATTAGAAAATTTACTTATTTCCCTACTGTTAATTTGTTAGATCACTTCCTCATCAATATAAACAATTCTACAACAAATGTCTTCCTTTAATCAGAATCTAGAGATTTTTGCTTAGGATCCATTTTCAGAAGTGAAATTATCTGGTTAATGAGTAAGATTGTTAACTTCATAGTTGCCTTTGGAAATTATGTGCAAAAGTATAATTTGGGGGGTACAGCCCAACTACCCAATTTGATTTATGGTGTTATAATATCTCAATCAATACACCATTTTTTTCTGGATTTATTTGTGCCAACCAAAAGTTACAAATGCATTTGGCTGCAAGCAAATGAAAAAAATTAATCCAGTCAAGAGTGGCTTAAACAGATTGGAGTTTAATTTTTTTCTTGTAATGAAAATCTAGTGGTAGGCAAGCTGTCCTAGCCTGGCAACTGCTCAAGGAAGTCATTGAGGACCAAGGACCATCACATTTGACTCTTCCATCCTTAGTAAATGGTTTTTTGTTTTCATGGTTGCAAGATGGCTATTATACCTCTAGGCATTGAATTGAAGAAGGAAGAGGGGTAAAGGACTAAAGGGGCATATTATCTTTCTGTACTAATAAAACACTTTCCCAGAAGCCCCGTCTGGTTATTTTGGCTTTGATCTCATTGTTCAGAACCAGGTCAGAGAGTCACACTTCACTGCAGGGCAGTTTGGGAAAGAGAGTATTTTATCTTTTATATCTTTGTAGTCTAGGAAGATTAGAGTGAAAGGGGATATGAATGGTTTTTGAGTAAAAAGATCATGATGTTGCCCCATTACTTTTATTATTTGCAGTGAAAAATAAATGTGTTCCAATTATTATAATTAAATGATAAACCTGTTCAAGGAAGTCTTTTCAAATATTTTATTTTTAAGTAATCTCCCCATTCAACATGGGGCTCAAACTCATAACCCACAGATCCGGAGTTGCATGCTGTACCAACTGAGCCAGCCAGGCGCCCTTGTTCAGGGAGTTTATTGAATCCATGTCCTAATCCTCAGCATTAGCATAGTGTTCATATAGAAGAGGCTCAAGAAATGTTTGTAATATGTTGAAAAAGAAAGATATGATCCCTGGAATTTAGGATAGGTTCATTTAAAAAGTCCTTTTAGATTTGACTCATTTTCTTTAATATGATTTCTTGTCGAATACTAGGAATCTTCATATTTTGTATGCCAATGGTGTAAGCCTGAGAATCTGGCATTTAACACACATTCATCATGGACATCCCTTCTTCCCTTATTTGCTGGTAAATTTATGACCCCAGAACCTTCCCGGTTGGCTCTCTGATTTTCCTTCTAGGCAGATGAATGTTGGATAATATTTATTCATTCATTCAGCAAACATTTGTTACATGCTACTATGTGCTTCACACACTTTTGTTGAACACATGAGCTGAAATAGAGCTCATGTTCTAATAAGAGAAGAAAGGCAAAAGTAAATAGCACAATTTAGACAATGGGAAGTGCCATGAGGAAAATAAAGTTATATGTCAGCTAGGGCTGAGAAAGACATTTTAGGGAGTGTTAGGAAAGCTTTTCTGAAAAGGTGATATGTAAAGTAAGATCTGAATGGTGAGAAGAAGTAGAGTATATGTATTGGACTCGGTTTAGAGGACCTCTCCAGAATGGCTTGGCCCCAGCTGTCCTACCCCTTTGCTTATTCTTTTGCTCAACAGAGAGCCCCCTCCCCTGACATGGACATTGCCTCCTCTCCTGCCTCTGCCAGCTTTCTCAGTCTCCCCCTGAGGAGGGCTGAACTATGGCACAGCCTCTACTGAGGTAATATTGGCAGGAGATTCAACAGCTTGCTGTTCAGGCCCAACCAGTATCTGTCCTTAGAAGTTTCTCCCATCACTTGCAGAAAGGGCTGAGGAGTCTTGCTGTGGGGCAGGGGTCTGGGGTCCCCAGCAGGTGTCATAATGATCCAGTAACACAGCCAGGGAGTGAGGGTGAGTTAATTCCAGAAGGGACAAACTTCAGCCAGTGAGAGATAAGGCACAAGAATAAAGTGGCAGCGAAATTCGTCTTGCTCCTGCAGACAGAATGTTCCCAGCTGCAAAGACGATGTAAATCCTGTCTGGAAGAAGTTCTGGTGATCAAGCAACCAGGTATGTTTATTTGTGAGGATGCAGTCATGCCATAACTCACCATCTTGAATTTAATTTCCCCCTTTTTCTACCTTCCTCTCTTTTCCCTTCATCAACTGCTGGGATTATATTTCTCCATAAAGCCTTGGCTTGTGAGACTTACATCAAGGTCTGTTTTTCTTAGGGAACCCACATGAAAACAAACACCGTGGAGAAATTTGGGGGTAGAGCTACAGTTCCCAACTGTGCATGAAGGTGCTCCGTTTCTGCCATGAATTTACAGGGGCATTGCAGGATGCTTTAAATTTCCAAGAGAAACACAGTGATAGCTTCTGTTAGATGCCATGCAACTACTAGCTCAAGGTAGTTGAGAGCTTCAATACTGGATCCACACTACCTTCTTTCAATGACATTATTATCTTGGCAACGCTGGGTTTTCAGTGCTTGCTCTGATAACAAGCAAAACCAGGTACAGGAAATGAAAGTGGTGAAATCTAGTAAGATTCCAAGGTTTGAGAAGTTGTGCCATGCCCATTACTATCCCATTGACAAGTAATTTTGGCTATTTTTTTTAAATTTTTTTTTAATTTTGGCTATTTAAGAATGAGATACAAATATCATGATTTCCTTTCAAACCATATGCACTATTAAAAAAAAAAAAAACAACAACACAAACAAAAAACACCTGTTAGGGGCAGCCTGGGTGGCTCAGCGGTTTAGCATTGCCTTCAGCCCAGGGCCTGATCCTGGAGACCCGAGATCGAGTCCCACGTTGGACTCCCTGCATGGAGCCTGCTTCTCCCTCTGCCTGTGTCTCTGCCTCCCCCTCCCCCACCTGTGTGTCTCTCATGAATAAATAAATAAAATCTTAAACAAAAAAAGCAAGGCATGGACTTAGAATTAGACCCTCAACTCCACTTTAAAAATAAAAACAAACACCTGTTAAAGTTTTGAAGACATAAATGCTTCTTAAATTGTTAGGACCCAACTACCTAATCAACAGAAATGTTAGGTTCTTCTTTTGGCTTGGAGTTCCCAGGAAAATGAATTACTGAGGCACTAAGGGTTCTGTGAACTGAGAAAGTTTAAGAACCTCTGAAGTAGAGTATTCCAGGTAGCACAAGTAGCAAGTCTAGACATTGAAAGGAAAAAAGCCTACACATATCAGTTCAACTCAGTTTTTTCCCTTTGGTGACAGTATGTTCAAAACCTTTATTACCGGGATCCCTGGGTGGCGCAGCGGTTTGGCGCCTGTCTTTGGCCCAGGGCGCGATCCTGGAGACCCGGAATCGAATCCCACATCAGGCTCCCAGTGCATGGAGCCTGCTTCTCCCTCTGTCTGTGTGTCTGCCTCTCTCTCTCTCTCTCTGTGACTATCATAAATAAATTAAAAAAAAATTAAAAAAAAAAAAAAACCTTTATTACCTTGAGTTTGGTCTATGCATAACTAAGATCCTAAATGTGTGTGTGTGTGTGTGTGTGTGTGTGGTTTATGTGTGTTACTTGCTTTAAAAAAAACAACCACCATAATTCTGTGTTATTTCCTGAAAATTCTCAATTGCTACAAACATTTTAAAAAATGTTTGTTATACTATTCTCTTTATTACTGGTCTTGCAATCTCTTTAAACTATAAAAAAAAAAGAAAGAAAGAAAGAAAAAGAAAGAAAGAAAGAAAGAAAGAAAGAAAGAAAGAAAGAAAGAAGAAAGAAAGAAAGAAAGAAATTGTTCTTTCTTTAAAACTCCATGCTTAAAGATGTTTTTGGTCAGGCTAGAATTTGGAGACTCCAGTTTGGTATTTAGGACAGGGATGATACCAGGTTTTTGTTTTTTTTTTTTCTTTTAAGATTTTATTTATTTATCCACGACACACACACACACACACACACACACACACACACACACACACAGGCAGAGGGAGAAGCAGGCTCCATGCAGAAGCCTGACGTGGGACTCGATCCCGAGTCTCCAGGATCACGCCCTGGGCCAAAGGCAGGCGCTAAACCGCTGAGCCACCTGGGCTGCCCGAAGATACCTGTTTTAACTATAGAAATATGAAGTAAGAAGCCCACCTCATGGGGCATGGCTTTGGGTCCAGGGATGGAGATATTTTCTAGGTGAGGCCTGGGATTAGAAGCAGGATGTTTCAACAAACTCAGAGAAGCTTATTTTCTTGTTTATGTATTTACTCAGAATCATACAAGATGCATTTTTAAACCTGTATGACAATTTCCTTTCATGTGATTGGAATGCTTTTGACCCATTTCCAAGGATTCTACTTTAGAGTCAAGGTAACCAAGAAGTTGAATGAATAATTACAAGGTTGCCTAGTGACCACTGAAAAACAAAAAGGAAAATACGTTGCCTAAAAGAATAATTGCTATTTTAAGTAACTTCTTAGAAGGTCATCTACAACAAGAATTTTCATTTGTTTTGTGCTGGAATGATTTGTACCTCTTGGGTGTAGGGCTTCTCTCTTTCTCTCTTTCTCTCTATTAAGTTCAATGGTGTGTGTTCAATGACCATTTTCCTAACCCTATTTTCCTTTGTTCAGCAGCCCATCTTTGTGGATACACTCTTTAAACATGCAAATACACAGCTGATTGGTCTAGCTGGCTTTTCCGTTAGCGTGGGAGGCATTGTTTCCTGTCGGTATGTACTGATTTAATCAGACGAAAAACTCAACCTTCTACTAGGACCATTCCACTCTGAGTGTCACTGCCTTCTCATGTATTTTCCCTGAAATCCTATATAGCTATTCTCTTTTTTCCTGTAAAGGATAGTATACTATATACTCTGAACTTTGTTTCTCTTTTCTTTTTTGTTTAACTTATTTAAATTCAATTAGTTAACATATAGTGTATCACTGGTTTCAGTTGTAGAGTTCAGTAATTCATCAGTTGCCTATAATGCCCCGTGCTCATTACATCACGTACCCTCCTGAATGCCCATTGCCTAGTTATCCCATCCCCCTGCCCATCTCTCCTCCAGCAACCTTCAGCTTGTTCCTAGAGTTAGAAGTCTCCTCTGATTTGCCTCTCTCTGATTTCATCTTATTTTATTTTTCCTTCCTTTCCCCTATGGTCCTCTGTTTTGTTTCTTGAATTCCACTCTGTTTTTCTTTTTTCGTTAACGTATTTGAGATTGTTTATATTATTATGCATCACTTTGCCTTATTCCTCTCAAGGCTGCAGAGAATTCCATTGTTTGGGCAAATAATAATTTAGGTAATTTGTCCATTTTAACATGCATTTAGGTTGTTTCAGTCTTAAATTTTTGGTGTACACTTACAAGAACATCAGAGGACAAATTCCTAGAAGTGGAATTGCTGGGTTAATTAGGTTGTGCATTCCAAGTATTGATAGATACTGGCAAATTTCCCATCAGGGAGATTGTATCAAACTACCCCAATAATTTGAGGAAGTGTTGGTTTTCCTAATCCATCATCAATACCATCTATGATCAAACTGTTTATTTTTTAAAAATGACATCTTATTATAGTTTAAAATTGAGTTTCTTTTATAAGGAGTGAATTTGAGCATCTCTGTATATCTTCAAAATCATTTGTTTTTCTTTTCTAAGTCAATAAACATTTAATGATGACCTACAAATATGCCTAATTGTTATCCTCATTACTGGAGACATGGTAATAAACAATATATAGCCTCCACAGACATATGGTAGAGACAGACAAGTGGCCAACAGTTACACTGGTCAAAATGTGGTATAATGGTACATTGGGAACCTGTTGGAGACACACCCATCATGGTGTAGAAGATCAATGGAGCCTCTAGCAGGAAGTGGCGTGCCAACTCAAATCCAATGGAAGTATCATTGTAGTTAGCTAGGCGAATACGAGCGATGGGAAGAAGATCACTAGGGGGGAGCAGACCTGGGTGTGCAAAGATGGGAGCAGAAAGCATCTGGCACTTGTACATAGTCCCATTCAGAGTGGCGCTGTCAGAAAAATAGGAAGGGGAGGTGGCAGGGCCGGCACACCACCCACTAATGTGGCCTTGAAAATCAGTTCAGGGGTTATGTGAACTTTGCCCTAATGAGCCTATGACATAATTCGAGGAGTTTCAAATGGAGGATATCATATCAGAAGTATCTTAGGGGTTGAGCTAGAGTTGATTGAAGAAGATATGGCGAGCAGTTAGGAGGCTGTCCAATAATTCAGGTAAGATGATGTTTTTGTGGTCTTAGGGATACACTAGATATTCGTAGATCTCATCGAACATTACTGTTGAAGCACCTCACTCCCCCAGGCCCCTCTGAGGATGAGGCACATGGCACAGGGGTGAGGGGCAACCCCCTACCACCAGACAGCCTGGGTGCGGGTCCTGCCTCTGCCAGTTCCTAGTTGCACGAGCCGGAGCAAAGGAGGAAGCCACTAACATTTGAAGAGTGCTGTGAAGATGCGGAGATAAGCGTGTCAAGTGCTACGTATGGCACTTGTCTTATAAAAATGGAAGCTTAATAACCACTATCTGGGCTTTCTTTTTTTTTTTTTTTTTTTTAATTTTATTCATGAGAGACACACACAGAGAGAGAGAGGGGCAGAGACACAGGCAGAGGGAGAAGCAGGCTCCACGCAGGGAGCCCGACGTGGGACTCGATCCCGAGACCCCAGGATCACGCCCTGGGCGGAAGGCGGCGCTAAACCGCGGAGCCCCCGCCCCCCCCCCCCCCCCCCGGGCTGCCCATCCCGAGACCCTCTTCGATGGAAGTAGCAGCTGTTGAGGAATAGCCTGCGCTGTGCGGTGTGCGGTGTGCGGTGTGCGGTGTGCGGTGTGCGAGGCAGACGCTGGGCCGGCTGGGGGATGCGCGGAGCAAGGGGTCCCAGCCCTCGCCCCGGGGGAGAAGCGGGGCGCCTCGCCCGTAGCTTAAGCTTGACCCGCCTGCCCCCCGCCGCTCACTTGACGCCGGGCACCCTTTCTCTCCGGGTCCGCACGGCGCGCGCCCCACCCCCCGAGCTGCCCGCGGGCCTCGAGCTCCGCACGCGCAGGGAGCCGCGCTGGCCCGGCACCGCGCACCGGGCGTCGGGGCGCTCGAACCCGGCGGCGGCCCCCGCCTCCCCGTGCACCGACCGGGGCGCCGCGAGCTGCCCCCTGGGTGCCCCCCGCCCCCCGAGTTCCGCTCTGCTCTCCTGCCGCCCGGTCCGCGCCCCCCGCCCCGGCCTCCCCTCCGCAGCCCCGCGCCTCCGGGCAGAGCCCGCGGGCAGCTCTGGCTCGCGCCCCCGATTTAGGGAAAGGGCGGCGGGCGGGCGCGGGTTGGCCGCGGGGGCGGGGGAGGCGGCCTCCGATTGGTCGGGGAGGGGGCGTGGAGGCACGGAGTTTCCCACAATGCCCCGGTGCGGTGCAGCCGCGGATGGATGCTGCGGGAAGGGGCTGCCATTTGCCGCCCCTGCCAGCGGCGCGCCGAGCGGCTCGCTCTCCCGCAGTGGCGGCCCGGCCCCCGCGACGCCGCCGCCCCGGCTCGGTCCGCGGCCGCCGCAGCGGTCGCCATGAACCCCGGCTCCGCGGCGGGAGAGGACAAGGGCGCGCCGGGCGGGGGCGGCGGGAGCTGCTGCCTGGGCGCCGAGGGCGGCGCGGAGCCGCGGGGCGCGGGGGCAGCGGCGGCGCTGGGGGCCGCCGCCCTGGAGGAGCCCGCGGCCGGCGGCCCGAAGGAGAAGGACGAGGCGCTGGAGGAGAAGCTGCGGAACTTAACTTTCCGGAAGCAGGTGTCTTACAGGTAGGCGCGGGTGCACAGGTGCGGCGCCGGGCGGAGAGCTCGGGCCCCCCCCCCCCCCCAGGCGCTCCCGCCGACCTGGGGGCGCCTGGCCCGCCGGCGCGCGCGCTCTGCTCCTGGGTACCCCTCCTTCTCTCTCCCCCTGGTGGGGAGATGCAGCCTCGTCTCCTCCCAGCACCCGGGCTGGCGGGGAGCTAGGGGCGCCCGGTTTCCCTCTGGAACAAGACAGAAGACTGGGTCCCTGAGGTCACGGCAGCAACCGTCATGCGTGTGCACCTGAGCGGGGCTCAGTTTCCCCGAGAGAAGTCCGCAAAGTTGTCCCTAAGCCGGTGTCATCTGTAGCCACTCCCCCTACCTCCTGGATTTCCTTGGATGAACCTTTGGCACGAACTCGGTAGTTGAGATCAGTGGAGATGGCCCTACAGACAGGAAGGAACAGCACCGCACTGACGAGGAATCCTTGGGGAAGTTGGCCCTGCCCTGAAATCTCCCATCAGGGAAGGGTCGATGTACAGGGAAGTCTGTGGGTGGTCACCTGGGGAGGGGTTACCTATACCCGTGCTCTCTCCCTCTCCCCCCCAGTGGAGGGTGGGGGGTGCCCAGCACCAGGAGGTGGGGAACCCGCAGGTCAGTCCGGGGTGAGTGCCACAATGGGGCCATGCTTGCCCCTGAGGATGGATGCAACTGAGAGACAAGGACAGTGTAGGATAAAGGGCCACCAAGTTATCATAAGAGATGACCCCAAAGTGTTTCAGTATGGAAACATGAGAAATGAGGATTCAGTACGTTCTCTGCTCCACCTCCCCACCCGCATCCTCAGGCAAGAAGAAAGCTTTTGAGAGGTTCCGAGAGTTTCAGAGACTCTCCCCTTACTGCTGGGTTAGTTTTAAAGTCAAGGCAATAAATAAGCATAGAATTACAAACATTTGCACTTGCTGGGCTCTGAGCATTTCCTGAAAAGGGGTCAGTAAAAAACATTAGTGTGACCTGACTCCTTTGAGCCGGCAGTCCTTTCCAGAAACCCATATAAAGTATTAAGCCTGCCACACCATGTGCTGTTATGTAAGCAAAAGCAGATGACAGAGGTGTGTGGGTTTGTGAGGGCGTGTGTTGTGTTTATGGGGGCATGTGTGTGAATCATTGGGATCCCCGTAGGCATTGCCTGGACTCGAGGCCCCAGTCACTAGGGCATGGGCCCCGTGTCTCTAAGTGTTGGTTGGCTTCTGATGACTCGGAATCGGTCTTGCTGGTGAGGCTGTGGCTCCCGCATCACCTGCGTGCATTTTGTTCACTGTGCACCGAGGGAGTTTCCCACTTGACTTGCTCTTTTAGTTACTCACATAGATCAGGATCAAATGAATCTTTCTCTTTATATTTTTTGGTTTCTAAAAATAGGTGTTGGAGAGTGGGGTAGCTCTAGGGAGGTATGCCAGGACACAGGCAGTTCTACTTCCTAGTGATGATGGCCTGCCCAGCCCTTAGGGGAACAGGGACCACATCCAGTCTAATTTGGGAGCTGTGGGTTTGGCGGGGGGGGGGGGGGGGGGGGGGGGGGGGGGGGGGGCGTTGATTACATTAAGCACATTGTAGGTCTGGGCTTCTGAGCTGAGAAACTCTCCTGCATTACTGGTATTCATTGGACTCCTGGCGACAGTGGGTAGGGCTCTGAGGCCAGAGTTTGCAAGGGAAATCATTTCAGCGTGCCTCTTGGCAGGGGGTCATTCCCTGAGGCTCTCTCCTGGACCTGGGCGCTGTGTGAGTGGGGCATGGCTTTCTGGATTGCACGCCCACGCATGCATGTGTGTGTGTGCACACACAAACATAGACATGGACACAGAATTTTTCTGTAAAGTACTAAGAATACGGCATCTGCCTTCCAATCCATCGAGGTGGATCCCACTTTGTGAACATTTCCTTTCAAATAAAGCTTTACAATCTCCAATTCATGGAACCACCTGCTTCAGCATCACCTCAGGGGGCTGGTTAAAAAGGCCTGCCACCCCAGACTTACAAAATCAAACAGTCCGTGGGTGGGAATCTTTAACAGCCTCCTGAGGCAATGCTTAAGCACATTAATATCTGAGGATTGCTGCCCTATTTTTTGCCCAAAGGCTAAACAATTGATCTTTGAGCTCATAAACGGGTGCCCAGCCAAACAAGGCCAGGGAGTCCCAAAGTCAGAGGAAAGACAGCGAAGACATAGGTGATTCCATCTGGCACATGTTTGTCCTGGGTCACCCGTTTGATTACTATTATTATCTTTTTTAGAGTCAGGGTGAGTGGCCTCCCCACTCGCATGGCAGCTGTTCCTGCTGGATTCAGGTGTAGCTGGGCCTGACCATTTTGCTGGTGGGTTAACAGGTAGTCTGTAAAGAAAGTACAGCTCTGGCTGGAGTTGGGCCCTGGCCCCTCTCTGAGGCCCACGCCGCCTCACTCCCGGGGGCACCCGAGGACAGCGACTGGTGGGGTGGGTGTTCGTGGAGACAGGTTGGGAGTACATCAGGGGATGGAGCCTGAGTCAAGGGGTCGGTTGGTGGGGGAAGCCTGGCCATTTGTGTAAGGGGGTCGTGTGAGGTGGGGGGGAAGAGGAGCCTTGCAGGTAGGTAAAAAATATCTTTTGGAGAACATGGGAATTTGCAGAATGACACTTGACAGGAAAGAAGAAGGGGACTTTGGGAGAGGGTGTGCGTGTGCGTGTGTGTAGGGGGGTCTCATCTGCTCCTTCTGTTGCTAAGGAACATATAAGCTAGATTTTAAAAATAAATGAGGAGTGGGTGGGCATATGCAGTGACTCCTGTCTTTTTAGGAACTGGAGCCCTTTACAAAAAGCCTTTAAATAACCATTTCTGGAGGCAGATTATTCATTTTGCCTGACTTTTACTTTGTTAAGTAAAATAAACTCTTTATATACCTCTAGATTTCCCCTCATTATCTTTTCTTTCTTAGCCTTTTTTTTTGGGGGGGAAGCCATTTTTCCCATGGAGAGTTTTCCTTTATTTCAGATTCTGCTCCCCTAGAGCAAATAGTCTCTGTAGACTGTAAAGCTAAAGGTTTTAGAAGGCAGTGCAAGTGAGCTGGTACTTTTCTCTTAAAATTACTACTTCCTTTTTCTTTGCAAATTATGGTGCTGCAACATGATACATATGTGCCAACGACTATATAATGTGTAGGAACTGGGTTTTTTTAAAACTGCTGTAAGAATTCCCATTTAAGTTAGTAAAAAAAAAAAATTCTTTCAGAAATCCACAGGGGAGGGGAAGAAGAGGGTAGCTGATGTTCCTCGTACCAGGCACTGCATATGCCATCCTGTTTACTTGTCATGATGGTCTTATGTGTGGTTATGGTTATTTCTATATATTTCTGTTCTATTCATTCTACAGACAATGAACTTGAGGGATAGGACTTGAGTAGGAGGCAATTTGCAAACCAAGATCTGACTCTAAAGGGTGCTCCCTTTATTTATTCTTTTTAAAATTTTTTTATTGGAGTTCAGTTTGCCAACATATAGCATAACACCCAGTGCTCATCCTGCCAAGTGCCCACCTCAGTGCCTATCACCCAGTCACCCCAACCCCCCACCCACCTCCCCTTCCACTACCCCTTGTTCATTTCCCAGAGTTAGGTGTCTCTCATGTTTTGTCACCCTCACTGATATTTTCACTCATTTTTCTCTCCTTTCCCTTTATTCCCTTTCACTAATTTTTATATTCCCCAAATGAATGAGACCATATAATGTTTGTCCTTTTCCGATTGACTTATTTCACTCGGGTGCTCCCTTTAAACCACGTTCTGCTTCCCTCAACATTCACTTCGGGTTGGAAGCCTCTCCACGAGTGTGCAAGCATATATATGTGTGTGTGTGTGTATGTGTGTGATGTGAGCTGTTGTTCACCTCCTTTGTAATAGGTCACAGGTCATTATATATTATCTCTTACTCACTCTGGGTCATCTCCCTTTAGCCATATAAATTTAAGGAGTTCCTCTACTATGTCAAAAATAAAAATGAATATAGGGCAGCCGGGTGGCTCAGTGGTTTAGCGCTGCCTTCAGCCCACGGCGTGATCCTGGAGACCCAGGGTCAAGTCCCACGTCAGGCTCGCTGTATGGAGCCTGCTTCTCCCTCCGTCTACTGTGTCTCTGCCTCTCTCTCTCTCTCTCTTTGTGTCTCTCATGAATAAATAAATAAAATCTTTAAAAAAAGAATATAAATAATTCCCTTACTATGTCAGAATAAAAATGAATATAAACCCATGGTCACCGAAACATGTATTAGTTTTGCTTCTTAGAACAAAACCACCTACGTGACACCTGCCATAATCATGAAGATGCCCCTGTTAGAGTTTTACATGCCTTTGAATAAAAATTACACAGATGTTGTGTAGGTGAACCTAGGTCCAGTGAACAACTGGCTTGTGTGTGTGTCCTTGGGCAGCCCAAAATACATAATGAGGTATGATTTCACTTGTAAGAAGGCCTGGGCAGCTACCATTATGTATAAGATGTTGATGGTATGCTTCAGCTTCCTGACTTATGCTCCGGGACAGTCCTGCCAAACCCTCCTTAGAGGGGAATTTTGGTATGATACAGAAGTAACTGGCAGGAACTATTAAAGTCCTTAGGTTAGACAACTTGGTAAAAAATGATTTGTTATTCTTTACAGGTTGACAAGAACATAGTTTCCATTCTTGTTTTTTTTTTTTTCCTGCAAAGCAAGATTGTATGATTATAGGAAAGGCCAGTGGGATGTAGAAAGCCAAATAGGACAGCATGGACTCTGTTTTTCCTTGCACAAGAACCAATCGTGTGCGGGCAAAGTTTTCTCCTGAATATCAGTACGCAGTATCCTCCTTTGTAAATCAATTTTGCTTATTTTATGTTTCATACATTTGCTCACTATTTAGAGCCTTCAGGATCAGATGAAAACTTCAATTCTAATTTAATGTTTCCTTCCTGAATAATTCCTTAAGACTTGGCTAAGTGGGGATCCCTGGGTGGTGCAGCGGTTTAGCACCTGCCTTTGGCCCAGGGCGTGATCCTGGAGACCCGGGATCGAATCCCACGTCGGGCTCCCGGTGCATGGAGCCTGCTTCTCCCTCTGCCTATGTCTCTGCCTCTCTCTCTCTCTTTCTCTCTGTGTGACTATCGTAAATAAATAAAAATTAAAAAAAAAAAAAAAGACTTGGCTAAGTGTAGACGTCCTCATTCAGGACACCAACTGGGCAGGATTGCACTGGAACCGTTGTTCAGAGTACTCAGTCTGCTCTAGTTGATCTTTCAGAGGCTTGCTTTTTACATGGTAGGGTGACAGCATTGGATCCTGTGGCATCAGGGGGAGGAGAAGTTGGAGGGGGTTGTGCTGGTGTTTGTTTCTGCTGTGGCAACAATGGCATTGCGTCATAGGGTCAACTTTAATTAGAGTAGAGGTAGCTCTTTGGAACATTTCAGCCTCTCTAATAGAGAAAATGAGGACTCCCAGTGAGGCTGGCTACACCTTCCCTGTCCGATGGGGCCGGGTTCTGGGATACACATCTTTTAGGCAACCCTGAGTTGTTCTTGAAGGGGGCTCAGAACTGTGTGAAGCTGGAAGCATCTAGAAGGACCATTGCCTAGAGGCTGACATGACATTTACTTTCTGACTTGGGTTTATGTTGATAACACCAATCCTAATTACTTTCGCTAAGACCCTCTAATTTTAGTTTTAGGACAACAGTTGCTCCACATCAATGGTGGATAACCGAGGGACCAAGGTAAGGAGCAAAAAACGTCTAAACTGCAGGTTCTTTTTTTTCCTTGGAAATTTAATTTGCATGAAATAACTATAAAAATGGACTAATTTCAAATTGTTTGAACTGGCTGGAACTATTTGAACTGTTGGAATTGTTTGAACTGGTTGGAATGTTATGCTTATTGCAAGGCATAACAAACCAAAGCAATGTAGAAGAAGATTAAAGAAGTTAAAATGCCAAAAAACGTCTGCTTGCACAGAATGCCCCCATAATTCCTCTCTGGCTTGTTCACCAGGCAAACTCCTCCTGAGGGTTAAGCTCCAAAGTGTCCACTTTCTGTGACAGGTGGTGGGTCTTCCTGTGTCCTCAACATGGCACTTCCAAAAACCTGTGTTAGGACTACCCTGTGATCTTCGGGTGTGAGAATTCAACTGGGGTTTGAACCTGGCATCTTCTAGCTGGTCTTGGGCATGTCATGTGACCCCACATATTCATCTCTAAAATGGGGGTAATAGTGATGCCTACCTTAGAGGTTTGTGATGAGAATTGCATGGGTTGCTTTATGCAAAGGACTCAGCACAGCGCCTTGCAGAGTTAACTTTTCCAGTTATTATTCCCCGCTAAGTTGTTAGCTCCTTTGAAGATGCAAATTGCACCTTATCAGTTGAATTTCTGAATCCTGTTCTTATTACTCAGTAGGTGTTGGATAAATATTTATTGGATGAATGAATTTAATTGCCTTCTTTAAATAAATGACTACTCTTCCCATTCCCTGTCCATCTCCGCTGCAATTTGGCCTTTCCACCAAAAGAAAGGTTGGTCTTCTCATTTACACTTTGTCCGACAGCCCGGAGCTGTGTTTCTGTGGCCCTCTTCCTGCGTGAGTACCTGCATCGGCCAGCTGTTGGAGGCTGGAGAGGGGTGGCAGGCTCCGACTTAACCAGCTATTTGTGGCTTGTCAAAGAAAAGACCTTAATTTGCCTTCTGAGTAGCACTAATTAGCTCTCAGGCTCTCCTTTCTGTCTGTCTCATTCCTTTCTAAGGGGGCATCATTGATTTCCTCCTCGGGGAATATTCCCATTGACTCCCCCCCACTCCATGATTAGAATTTAGAGCTGCAGGAAGATGGCTCTCTACCTCCCCCCCACCCCCGCACCCCGCCGGTTCCTGGAACCTGTCCTGCTGTCCACCAGCCCAGGTCCTGCCTTCCAGGGCCTCCGCTCCCTATCACCTCACTCTCCCTTTGCAGGTCACCCACTTGAGTTGGGTGGGAAGGTTATTTTAGGAAGAATTTCTTGGAGCACCTGGGTGACTCAGCGGTTGAGCATCTGCCTTTGGCTCAGGTCGTGATCCCGGGGTCCTGGGATCGAGTCCTGCATTGGGCTCCCTGCATGGAGCCTCCTTCTTCCTCCGCCTGTGTCTCTGCCTCTCTCTATGTATCCCTCATGAATAAATACATAAAATCTTTATTTTTTTTTTAAGAGGAAGAGTTTCTTTGTCGACGTAGTGACGCTGAGCTTTTGTTTTTCACTAGCTTCATAAGACATCCTTCAAAAAAGTGTTAGCTACCTTTTAGCCACGTACATTTACCACCCTTGAAGGATGGTGGTGAGTGTCCAGACACCCACGGGGCTCAAGGGGACGTGGCACGAGCATTGCTCTGTTCCCTTAGAGGAAATCGGATAGTCAGATGTGTGTGCACTGGCTGAGGTTGGGTAGGGATGGGAAGAAGGGTCTTTGCAGATGAATGTTCAACTCCTTCCCTTCCAGCCCTGAGGTTTTGTGAGCCTTTGAAATGGAGTAAATACTGTTTTCAGTTTTGTTTTGTTTTGTTTTTACAGACAACAGCTTTCTGACAGGGACTTCTGTAGTCCTTAACCTCCATGCATTCTACTCAAGTGGAGATTTGCTGTTAAATTTGCAGATTCATAAATAATGCTCTGATAAGAACCAATTGTCATTTGAGCTATCACATTAATGGTCTGGCTTGCTGGATGGAGTGGGGAAAAAAATCAAAGCTTAAAGCAGTAAGAACTCAACTGCAACCCAGTCTCATTATAATTACTCTCTAATGTCATGAGACACAGGTGGGATTGTGGTTAACAGCCCTGACTCTAGAGCCCTACCACCGCGTTTGGTTCTCCATCCATCTCTGCCTGCTGGGTGACCTCAGGCAAGTTACTTAATCTCTCTGTGCCTTTATTGCCTCACTGATGAAATAGTACGCACTGATGGTAGTACCCCAGCCTGTGGAATTGGTTGAAGGTTGATGCTCGTAATGCTTCCGCCACAAAGTAAGTGCTACGAGTGTTGGAGTGGTGTCTTTCATAGTTATGTCCAGCTAAGGAAACTTGGTGATTATTCTTCAAAATGTTGAACATGAGTCACATGTCAGTAGCTAGCAATCAAATTATTCAGAGAATATGAAAATAAGATAGCTCTGTACTTAGGAAACTTAAAGGTTTTGGCATTCACCGAGGTATAGGATATGCACTTTTGCTTTCACAACATACTAAAAATTAGTTGACTCTTACTAGAGCGTGTGAAGAGGATCAAGTTGCCCCTAAGTGCTGTGGAAACTGGCGTAGGCAGGAAGCCAAGGTCAGAGATGATGCACATGGTCAATGTGCCAAGCAGCAGTGGCCCACACCCCCAGACCAGTCATTTGGGAGCAGGAAGTCAGGCATGGAAGTATTGGATAACAGGGGTCTCAGAGCTTCAAGTGTCAGGAATAGATACACAGATAAAGACAGAGGTACTAGAAATAGAGTTGTCACCAGGGACTCCAGGACAGAGGTCATTTCTCTTCTGGCCTGGCTCGATGATGTCTGCTTTATGCGTCCAGACAATGGCCTGCCGCCCTGTCCTGGCAATCAGAGAAAAAGCTTCCCAGATGCTACCTGGCCTGGATTATTTCAGAAATGGAAGGCTCAGCCTTCTGGGATGTTCTATCAGTTTTCCCAACCAGGCCAAACAACAGAATTTACTTTTTAAAATTGTAGGTGGTTATTAAATATTTGTTGAACAAATAAAACTGGCTCAAGACCGTGGAATAGTACTGAGGAAGTTAATTCATTTTTTTTTCTACAAAAGGCAAAGGAAAGGCAGTTTGGTTGCTTTTGTGTTATCATGCAGATTTTCAGGAAATAGCCAGAAAAGAGACTCCTTGAAAAGTTCAAAGTACATTTTTAAAATGTGTCATTCCTTTGTATACCAGAAATATGTCAAAAATTCTATGGAAAAAAATACATTTTTGTTTTAAAAACACTTGAAAGTAATTTGTTTAAAGATGAAAGGGGCTATATATAAGCTTATGCGGAAGCGGTTGGGAAGGGTTCCACATATGACTTTTGAGACAAACTTCTGGAGCATTCTTCAAGCCGAAAGGACTGTGTTCTCATCACTGTCCTTAGGTAGGTAACCGGGTGTGAGGCAATCTCTCTCTGAGACAGAGAGCATTCCCTGTAGGGGTTTTGGAGAAAAGAGCCTGATTTAAAACGGTTTCTTCCTTTTAAATTGGCCCCCTCTCAATGCAAAGACTAAGCTATAGCATATTTTTGTCTCTCTCCAATTGAAGCACTGTCCTCAGCATCTAAAGTAAGACAGGAAGTGCAAAAACCTTGAACCCTAGAAGCCTCAGAGCATGATCTTCCCTGGCAGAGTGAAAACCCATGGAGCCTCTGAACCTTCCTGGTCTACACCACCTTTTCTCACAGTGGCCAAAGTCCAGTGGAAACCAGTTGTTCTTGCCCTTCCCAGTGGCCGCTGACAGACCATTCCCCAAGGCAGCAGAGACAGCCCACATATTTCCAAAGTCTTTGTGCAGCGCAGCTAAGAGAAGAAACAAGCTCTTCTTAGGATTGAGATGCGGACTGTAAGTGTTAATTTACTTAACTACCTACTTGTGAATATTAATCAGTATAAGGTCCTGATTTTGCTAAATGTTTACTCTGTGCCAAGAGCTTCTGAACACTTTATAGGTAGCGTTTCCTTTCAGCCTCAATCAAGTCGGGACTGTTACTACTTCCATTTGACAGACAAGGGTCCTGAGGCTCCGAGTTTAAGCAAATTGCCTGAGGTCACAAAGCCAGTGAAATGGCAGATGTAAAATCCATGCCCGTGGCTGCCCACTGCTCTCTTAAGGCAACTTTGCACCTTGGTTCTTCTTTCACCCTTTCCCACTCTCTCTGTGTGCAAATAGCCCCAGTTCCACCATCTGGTGGTTTATTGGACTAACATCCCCTGAGAGGAGAGATCCACGGGCCCATCATTTAGGTGGGTCCAGCCAGTCCTGACACAGGACATAGAGACAGGTTGATTGGCTGGCAGAGCAAGAGTTCCTTTCCTGTCCCAGCATGGACTCGGCTCTGGGAATAGCCCCGTGCTACCGGGAACTGTAGGCAGGCCAACATTGAGCTTTCTTGGGTGGCTCTTTCTAAAACTGTATGAATTTTCCATTGCATGAGATGGGGAAATAGATCCAGGTTCCTGGGGCAGAGAAATGATTTGCAGGGATTACAGCCCGCTCCTTCAAATGCTGCTTCCACTACGAGACCTTGTGATCTGTTGGAAGCAGAGTGGAACTTGAGAGGAGTGGTTAATGGTACGGTGGCTTGGGGTCCAGTGAAGAAGTTAGAACTGATTTATGTGTACCTTTTGTGGTTGAAATGGTCCAGTGAGCACCAATTTGATTTTTTATTTTTTAATAAGTATTAATAAGTATCAATAAGTAATAATAAGTATTAGTAAGTAATCCCAGGAGAGCTGAGTCTTCACCTTTAACAGGAGGGCCTATTCAGGCTGTAAGTACTTGCAGTATAAGTTAATTCATAACGACACCCTTCAGAATTCATAAGTGTATGCATGTGCACCGTTATAGTCACCTAGAAAGTTCCAAAGGATGATTTAAAAAACCTGAGTCATTCTTTCCCATTTGAAGAAAACCTTCAGAATTTCTTAGCGAAATAAATCTCTAGTTCAAAAATAAACGACAAAGCTATTTAAAGATTAAAACAGAAGCTTTCTATGAGCCAGTGTGGAATTATAACAAAATCTAAGGGATTTTTTTTTTTAAGACAGATTTCTGGAGATTTCTTACACTGTTAATACTGACTAAATTTAAGTACTTATAATAAAGATGTGTGTGGCACTTTTAGGGCTTTACCATTTATAAACTGCTTTCGTGTACTTGATCTAATTTTACCCTCAGAACGATCTTAGGCAACAGGTGGGGTAGGTACTGGTTTTATGGCCATTGCACATTTCGGGAAACAGGCATGACCACTAAGTGATGGGCTAGTAAGGGGCACTTCCAGGCTTAGGCTAGTTTCCAAAAAGTCCCACATTCTTTTCATTTCAGGGCACTGCTTCCATGCACCGTTCTCTGCGTAGGTTGATAGCAACATCTCCCTTTTGTTAATTTTATTTACTTGAATTTATCTCAGTTGTTAATCACAATGGGCAAAGTTGAAATCAGTCACTGGCTGGCATATCAAATCCATATCACATTGACAAGGAGGATGACCTCATTGTTGATCTCATTACTCTTTTTTGTAGGTTCAAAAACGTGAAACCACTGGCGGGATGGTATATGTTTATCACTCCTCTACTGGGAGAAAAAAAAAAGAAATATTCAGGCTCTTCCTTTGCATTAGTTGCTAGGCAGCAGCCATTTCATTGTAAAGGAGATTCAGTTCAAGTAATGATATAGGTATTCCAAGAATAGCATTTCATTTTTACAGCAACTGCATTTCACGTCTCCATATAGCGTATGCTCTTGTGGCTCAGTGATTTTAGGAGGAGAAGTAGGCACCTCAACACATTTGCTGAATGTGTGAAGAACGTTCTATATAGCTGATCACCTAATAGCCAAACTCTCGTGACCTGTGACTAAGGTTGTGCAGCATTCATAAGCTCCTTGCACTTTTAAGGATTTGGAAGTGTCTCCAGAAAATATGACAGCCAAACAGGTATGCTTTTGAGGCCATATTTGATATTAACTGAGAACATCTCAATGGAATGTTCTGGATAATTTAGAATTCTAAGTTTTTGAAGTAACATGGCACAGAATAGAATTTGGTTGCAGTGGAGAGTTGGATCGTGGACAAGATTTCATTGTATTGAGATTTTGCTAGCAACTGAAGATAAAAGAGAGTACCGCACGGCTAGCATAAGTCCTGGAGTTCAGTTTTATCAGTGAAGAGGGTAGGAGTATAGGGGAAGGCATGTATCTGAGACATGAGTGTGTGTCATTCTTCTATAGTTATGTGTGTAAAAGAGGAGATTGTCGAATTACAGGGCTGTCAGGTGATATATTTTTTTGATTGCACTATCATTAATCTTAAAGGCTGCATGATCTGTGTGTGGAAGCCCAAGGCCCTGCTTTTCGAGGCATTTATGTCATCTCTGCTATAGGTTATCCAGACTGTTGTGAAATTTATGTGTGCCTAGACAAATATATTTTCTTTAGTGAACTGCTTTATGGGAGCTGTTAAGGGAGCAAACTTTGTTGTTTCCTGAGAGTGTGCTGCACACCACTGCTCCCCCGACCCCCTCACCAGGCCATTTGAGAGAAAATACCTCTTTCCGGGAGCAGATGGGATGCTTGGAAGCTGGTCTTTAACTTCCAGTAAATTGCCCTCCCATTTATGGCAAAGTATCTCTTCCAGGAACTAAAAGTAATCTTCAGAAGAAATAATACGTGGATGAATCCACAAATGGCGAACGGTTATTCCCACTGTGGTGTGAGTTCATTAGTATAGTTGGTTTTAGCATCTACCCAGCAATTAGTGCTTCTCAGATATTTCATTGTGCACTTTTTACAATTACTTAAAACAGCTTTTGTGAAGCAGGTCTGGTGTTGTAGGAAACCATCATCTACATGGAGAAATCAAGTCTAGAGGGCTGGAAAGGAGAGGACTGGAATCATTGACTTCTCTCCTGGCATGAAGCCACAGAGGAGCAAAAGCCTCCATGTCTTTAGAAAAAGCACTTCCGAGGGGTGCTCAGTGGTGTACCCTCATCATTATTAATAGTAATATTACCAGTCACAATAATGTTATTTACTGAGGTCTTATTATAAGTGCCAGGAACCGTGCTAAGTGATTTGCATACTTTATTCCAGTTAATTCTTACAACAACTCTATCAGGTAGATGCTGTTACTATTTAAAGTTGGACAGAAGGGCAGCCCGGGTGGCGCAGCGGTTTGGCGCTGCCTGCAGCCTGGGGTGTGATCTTGGAGACCCAGGATCGAGTCCCATGTCGGGTTCCCTGTGTGGAGCCTGCTTCTCCCTCTGCCTGTGTCTCTGCCTTTCTCTCTGTGTGTCTATGAATAAATAAATAAAATCTTTAAAAAAAATAAAATTGGACAGAAGAGAAAACTGAGGCACAGGGGAATAAAGTACCGTCTCAGGACCTCATAGCTAGCAAGCAATGAAGCCAGGATTTCAGCGTCAGGAGACCTCCTTGGCCAGTGCTATATCCCGGTATAGATGTATAGATCTACCCTGTTCTCTTCTTGGGAATCACCTCTACCCTATTGTGTGCAGTCTCTTGGGGTTGTACATCAAGGTACCCGGCTCTGAGCCATGGAGGCCACTGAGGTCTCTGGAAGCTGTCACCACTGGCTTCCTCTTACCGCACTATCTTAGGGCATATGACCTGAGTTTCAACAGTTCAAGCTCTTTTGGATTTGACCTCTTAAAGGCTGTCAGAGGAAGTGACAGTTTGTTCATATCCATTAACAATTCCCCGGTAGGACAGTTCCTTCTGCCCTTGCTGCTGTCTATTCCAAGCATGGATCCCCCAGCCTTTCGATTAAATTGTGAACTATCCAACATCTTATCAATGCACTTCCTCTTTGTTTAAGTAAAAAAAGCAAAACAACAACAACAACAAAAACAAACAAACAAACAAAAAACACAACCCCTTCTCCCACCAAAAAACTCCCCCAAAAAACTAACTGATAAAGAGTCAATTGGCAAATAGTCCACAGCAGAGGCTGGTGAATGTCTTCCCTGTCAGGTGTTCTTGGCTACACCTGGGAGAGTGTTATACTGTGCTTAGGTCTAATAGTTGGAAAGTTTTCATTATAAGGAAAAATAAGACACTACCATTTTATGGATATTTAGCATAACTTAGGTACTTCGTGCCTCCTGTTTTGTTGTTCTCGTATCTAATTATCACAGCAACTGTCTGAATTTAGTTATTTCTATTTTACAAATGAGGACACTGAATCTCACAGAGGGAAGTAATTTGATTCACGTCAAAGAAGTATTAGCTGATGGGATCAGGATTCAGACTCAGTTCTAGGTCACCCAAGGCATACAATTTTCCCCATGATCCCATGTTGCCTCCATGTTGAGGCTAACCCTGACTCCTTTATTTTTTGCCTACTGGCATTACATTTGCCCTTCTGGTGGGGCATTTAGATTAACCCTCCCCATTTTGCTATATGGTAGGTCTTCAAGTATTTGAAGTCAGGTATTATATTTCTCTTTAGCCCTCTGTTTCTTTAGACTAAACCATCTCCACTTTCATTCTTCAGTTTTCCCTTATCTAAAGGTGATTGCAAAGCCACTGTTCTGTGTGTCCCTAATTTGACAGCATACTGGTTTCTCCATGACTTTCTTCATAAGAATTGAGCAGTAAACTAAAAATGTGGTCTAACCAGGGCCACCACGAGCACATGCGGTATCTTTGTTTGAATTAGAAACAGGTTCCAAGTCTAAGTGGACAAGTTAATAAAAAGCCTCTCTTACTTCCGAGCTCTTTCTCAGCCCCAGAGCCAGACTCTGCAGGTGGTAGGTGGCACTTAGGGTGGGTTTCAGCCTCCACCTGCCCCCTCCTCTAGGTGTCCTAAGCAAAGGGTACAACCTGTGTGTATATGGGCATGGCTCTAGGAACTTACTTCCCTGCTGTGGTGGTAGGCTGCTGTGAGTATATGGGTTAGCATGGGTTCAGGCCAACTGCTGTAAAACTTGTTCCAAAAGCCAAATATTCAGGTTGCCAATTCGACAAATTACTCATGAAATTTCCGGTGTCTTGCTTAAGATGCAGCCATTTCACTTAAGGTTTGTCATTTCAGTTTGGCTAAATGTTTATTTGGCATGTTTCATATTTATTTCAGACACCAAGCACTTCTAGAATGTTCAGGATTCCCTTTCCTTTTCTTCCTCCTTCCCTCCCACTCTCCCTCCTTCCATCCCTCTCTCCATCCTTCTCTCCCTTCTTTCCTAAATAAGAAATGTCAAGCTCTTAAGAACTATTTACTATTACCTCTATTTTTCAGACTTATGCCCCGCATCTCCTCCCCCTTGACCCTGCTGCTGTTGGAGAGATGCCTGTGGTCAACCTTTCTAAAAGTGGCTTAAGCTATTTGTCTGTGAGGTTTTGGTGAACTTTCTTTTAGTGTGTTGACGCAGAACTTATAAAGAAATCCATCTGCTTTTACTAAACCTATATTTGGGGGCCAAAAACATTACTTATTTTGTCCAGAGGATAGCCTTCTACTGTTTCAGATATGAGCGCTGCCCAGTACAGTAGACATGAGCCACATATGCCTATCAGAAGTCATTTAATACATTGAATTTGAACCCAATTCCTCAGTCACAGTAGCCACACATTAAGTGGTTCATAGCCATGGTAACTACTAGGCACCGTATTGAACAGCACAGATACAAACCGTTTTTATCACTGAAGACAGGTCTATTGAACAGTGCTTCTTTGAGAGATTAATGTCAAGACACTAATTGATCAAACCTCTAGAAACTGCTAGCCGGTCATCCTTAAATGACAACACTGAATATAGTTCTTGAATGAAGAAATCTAGTTCTCTAATTACAAAGTTATACTTTAGAAGTATAGTAGGAAGAAGAGAGCACTGAAGACAGGGAAAAGGGGAAGGTCATTCTTGGTGTTCTCCATCATGTTGCTGGTCACATCCCTACCCGCCTCCCGCCCCCCCCCCCCGCCCCCCGCCCCAGTGATAACCAATCCCTGTAAGGGTAAGAACAGGAAATTTGTCTTCTCTTTCCTTTGTAAGCTTCATCTTCCTGTAAATTGCCAGATATGCAGAGCTCTGTGCAGCCGGGAACAAGTTCTGTGGCTTTTGGGTGGACTGGCTGTTTTGCCCTCGAGAATACCTAGCTTGGCCTACAGTTGTTGTATTTGGAGCCCAAGGGAAGGGTGGGTGAAGAGCATCACTGCTTCCCCATCAGGAGATTCCTGAAATTTGGCAAGGGCGTGGTCCACCATGCAGAGTATGCAGAACTTGGAATATGAATGTGCAGCTTCAGGTTCTACATCACAGAAATTGCTTATTAGGCTCCTTGTTTCATTCTTAACACTAGTTCTCATTACGTTCAATAAGGATTTATTGTAAATTCACCACATAGGCATGTAAGTAAATGCATGAACTTGAACCTTTAAGGTGGCTCACCTGGTTCTTACAGGAAAGACCTTAGGAGACTATGAAAAGAGCTTCAAGGACAAAGCAAAAACCCCAGGGAATCCTTGTGTGTTTGTGTGGATTCTCTCTGGTGCTTTGAACTGCCAATATTGCACACAAGGGTGTTCTAAAAATAACCTGAGTAATGTGCATCCTCAGCTGAAGGGAGTGAGATAATTTGTGAGGATGATGAAAAATGGAAAAGAAGAGAAGCTTTAGGACATGAGAAATGAAATACATGAATCTCCCTGGTCTCTGAGGCTCTCCCACGCATCAAGTGCTTTCTTTGAAGTCTTGATATTGAAAATCAGGAAAAAGTACTAAAAAAAAAAAAAAAAAAAAAAGGCACCAAGGGGAGAATCATTGGGTTTTTCTCACCTATGTTAATAACACGAGCAGTTGTCTGGACGAAAACTCACCCATCTTATAGGAATAGTTATAGAATACTCACATGCTGTTCATGCAAAGCCCTTGCTGAAGAATCCAGAGTCAAATAATAAATGATTTCTATCTTAAAGTGATTTAAACTGATTATAACTTATTGGGGAAACAAAAAAATGTGTTGAGTGCCTACTGTATGCCAAATACTATGCTAAGTGCTAGAAATAAAAGAGAAGAAATTCTGTTATCTAGCTTTTACAGTCTAGTGAGGGAGAAGCAGGGATTGACCTGTAGCAATACATAGTGATAAGTACAGAGATGGAGGGATGGTTGGGGGCCCCAGAGGAAGGGCGCCTACATCAGATGCAAGAGTGGAAAAAAGATCTTCTAGAGCAGATAATGGTTAAGCATGCCTTCAAGATGAAGAGAGGATGGCTAAGTGAATTCGTTCATACCCCGGATTCAATGGAGGAAACATGCCTTTAAGTTCCAAATGGCAAACTAGAATTTTGGAACACATTCCATTTGCTTCTACTCTCTTTTCAATAGCCCCTGAAATCAGCCATTTGAGTTTTTTTGGAGTGGAAGCTTTCAACAGGCTCCACTACCTATAAATCCACACATGAAGGATCTTTACTAGAAATTTTATCTATTCTGTACCTCTTCGGCATCAGCAGCTTGAACAAAGCTACAAACAGTAGGCATAAAGTGACACACATGGTCATTTCTGGGTTGTAGAAGCACCAAAGGGAGGGAGAGAAGTTAGTTATGTTTGGGAGTTTTCTTGAAACATTGGCTTTGAAGTATTGGTAGGATTCCAACAAGGGGAGATAGGGTGCAAGGAGGGCAGGTATGGAAAACAAGCCAGCCGGAAGGATTGTATGAGAAAGGACTTGGTGAGTGGAATGAATAAGGTACTGGAGCAGCCATGTGAATTATGGGATAATTTTGCTTTGAGTAGGGAGATACATAATGAAAGGTCAGGCAAGAAAGGTAACTTAAATCTCATGATAGAACGCCTTCATGCCATCAGAAGGGTTTGAATTTTGTAGTTAACAGAGAGCCATTGAAGATAGGGCAGAGAGGTGACACTCTGGACCCAAATGTGGGAAAGTCCCTGTTCTTCCTGGATCCATTTCTAATTCCTCTTTCTGGAGACACTATTATTACTGCAGAAGTCATTGCTGCAGAAGTGACGCCTGTCCCCTGCTCTGCCATGAAACCTTCCAGAGTGGACAAGAGCTTCCCTCCCTCCTTCAGGGCATGAAGAGGGAAGGGAGATCTCTGTTGTCTCTGCAGTGACCATGGTGGCTGAAAGCCATGCTCCTCTCCTGCCTGTGGGACAATAGAAAGGAGGAAGGAGGACACAAGGAAGAAGGGCGAATCTCAAATCCATGAGAATCTGGGAAAGACTGAGTAAGGAGAATGTGAGATGTACTCAGAGCCTGAACATGAAACTCATTTTTCCATAAAGTGTAAATAAGTGGTTAGATTTGGTGTTCAAACCAGGTAACCATTGGGGAAGTTTGAGAGGATAGGGTGCCTTAGAACTGGGAATTTCTTTTTTCCCTTTCAAGATTTTATTTAAATTCTAGTTAACATACAGTATAGTGCTAGCTTTGGGGGGTAGAATTTAGTGATTTGTCACAAGTGCCCTCCTTAATGCCCATCTCCCAATTCACCTCCCCTGGGACTTTTCTTTCTAATCTGTTTGGAGAAACTCCCCAAATCACATCATCATTGAAATTTTGTTAATGAAGTGGAAAGGTCCCCCTAGAAAGCACTGGACAAATTAATAGAGAAATATGTGTTTTGAATTTATTAGAAAATAGTAGTTGAGCAGCTTAAACGTTGTTCACTGTCAGAGGACTGTGTTACTGTCTAACACTCTTACATGAATAGGGATTGGCTGGACCAGTTAATAGAAATACAGGTAATTTTGCAGCCAGGAAAGATTTGCTTTCAGCTGCAAACTGCACACTCTTTTCAGACCTAATCTTCAGTAAATGGAGTGCAGCATTGCGGTGGAAAGTCAGTGTGACCAATTCTGTCCCATGGCTTTCATGCTGGCTCTTGAAGGATTAGGGCGGTGCCTAGTTCATTCTTTGTGTTAGGTACGTTGCATTGCAAGACTTCAGAGCTAGCCCCCCTCTGCATTTTGGAAAATCATCATTTTTCTTGTATAAATGGAAAATAGAAAAAATTGGGTAGAAGAGAGAACAAGTTGGAGATCAAAGTAATATTAACATACGGGAGGGAGTAGAGCTTGATTCAAGGCCACCCAGAGTGATGAGTAGTAGTAATCTTGGGCCTGCAGGCCCACATGACCTGTCTGATGTGGGGACACAGCCTGCAAACTTAATTTCAGGATTTCAAGATTTAAAAACTCTGTCTACCTTTCAACAAACCCGACTGTTAATTATGTAGAGACCACCCAGCAATGCTGTAATTGCATTTCATAATAGTAAACTCTAAGATGCAAAACTTTTTATTCCTTCCCATGTTACTCAGTGAAGCCACTTTTGTTTTAAATGAAAAAAAAAAGTGACCCTCAGTTTTTTCCCTCGATAGCCTTCTTTCAAAAATGTTCCTTCTTCACTGTCCTAAATCGACAAAGGCATAAATAAAGTCAGAAAATAAGTCTGGGGGGTGCCTGGATGACTCAGTTAAGTGACTCCTTGGGCTCAGGTCATGACCTTGGGGTCCTGGGATCAGGTTCCATATCAGGCTCCCTCTCCATCTGCCTCTCCCCAAGCTCATGCGCTCTCTCTCTCTCTCTCTCTCTAATAAATAGATAAAATTGTTTTAAAAATTAGAAAATAAGTCTGTTAATGTGTCATTGTCTATCCGTGTTGGAAAATACTGCTACCATGTATGTGTGTGTTTGTGTATGTTTGAAAATGGAATTAGCTTGTTTGTGTGTCACTTGCTAACCCTCAGGTAGGTCTCACTGTCTCTGAAGTCTTGTGTCCTCATCTGAAAAATGAGGCTGGTGATACCTATTGCACAGCATGATGGTTGAGGTTGCATGGAATGACATATGCACTTTGTGGATTGTAAACCCCGTCTAGATGCAAGACACTGCTGCACTACCACCACGCTAGATCATGTGTGTGCCATCTGTGATGGAAGGATGTGAAGACCTTATGGACTTCTCAGGGTAACCACATTTCTTTGTGACAGCTCTGGAGCATGGCCTTGCCAGTGGTACACATCATTTTGGAGGTGTGCTCATGCAGGTATGTGAGGATTAGCCAACTTTTGGCTTTAGTTTTTGAATATAAAATTTATTTAAATCAAAGTAGCACATAACTGTAGCTTGATGCATAGTTCATAGTTAACTAAAACCAATTTTTGGTTTTGGTTATAAATATAACATTTATTTAAGTCAAGGTAAATATGTAAGTATAGCTTATTGCATAGTTTGTAGTTAACTAGCACAGGCTTATGACAAATATGTGATTTGCTTCTCCGTGTTTCTCCCATAGTCCCACTTCCCCAGAAGCTGTTGTGACATGTTAGCTGTTTCTTCTGGATTCTACATTTCTATTTATAAATGATTGTTTTTGTAATCTCTCTCAACTGTTTCCTATGAGAAGGTGAGGATTTCGTTCTCTTTTGTCCCATCTGCACGTGTCCCTTCTTTCATCTTTCCAGTAATGCTCACAATTTTATTTAAATTGTTCATAAATGCTTCTGTTATTGACTCTGTAAATCTTATGGATGTCTGAGCCACCCAGGGCACTACTGAAGACATTTCCTTCCTTATATTATTGGTCTCATTTAAAAATACTTTTTTATGTGGATTTGTTTCTAATTTTTCCATAAACTTCTTAAAAGAGCCATACGTCTTCTATGGCATTTACAAATAACAAGTCATGATTCAGTTTCCTTGTTTCTGAGTAGAGAGCTCTGGTTCCCTCCCATCTCCCCCCTTTCTGGGCTGGTGGGTACCATGGGGCAATCTTTCTTCCCTGTTTTCTAGATTTCTGAGATTCCTTCTTTGGATTATGCCTCATTAGGTGGAGCATATGACAATTTCGAGAGCATGACATTCTTGGATAGTTTTTTTTCCCCCATCATCTTTTTATTTATTTCTTTATTTTTTATTTTTTTTCCCATCATATTTTTAGATGACCAACTGGAAAAAGTTTCCCAGGAGGTGGCTTCCTCGGACAGAGTGCACAGAAGGTGGTAGATATTTTAAGTCTTTTCATGTTAGAGAATATCTTTTTTTTTTTTTTTCTTTCCTGCCCTCACTCTTAATCGAGAGTTTTTCAGGGTATGGAGTTCTGGACGGGAAATAATTTTACCTCAGAGTGGTGAGGGCATTTCTGTGTTGCTGCTCTGCTTCTAAGAGTTGCAGTTGAGAAGTCCAAATCCACTTGTTTCTCAATAACTTTGCTGGCTTTTTATTTTTTTTTCGTTCTCTGTGGGTTTAATTTTTTTTCCTCTTTATACTTAAAGAGAATATGTGCCTTAGCATGGGTGCATATATTCATGGTGTGGGAACTTTTTAGATCTCTTCAATCTGAAAACTTAGTTGTAAGCAATTTTCTGGTATCATTTTTCCACTCTATCTACCGGTTTTCCCTGGTTATATTATATAGCTACTTGTATCTACTGGAATATTCCTCTAATTTTCTTTTCTATAAAAAGTTTTCCTTACCTTCTATCTGTCCTCTGGGGGATTTCCTCATGTATTTTCCATCCTTTTATTGGATCTTTAGTTTTGTTGTGATCCTGAATAATTTCTAAGTGTTCTTTCTTATTTTCTAGAGTTCTTTTTTTTTTTTATAGTACTCCATTCTTGTTTCATGGCTTTAATATCTTTTATTTCCCTAAGGATATTAGTGATAATTTTTGGACATTTTGTTTGGCCTATATTAACTCTGTTTTCTTTTTTCAAAAAAAATTATTTTTCTTTTAATGTTAGTACCTTCTTTCATGTTGGACTTTGTATTCAAATATCTGATGATCCATTCATATTTAAGAGAGAGGCCCCAAAAGGCTGCACAGAAGCTCGCTGTGTACACATATGCGACTTGTGAGACGACTAAGCTTCACTATGGTGTCATTGGTTGGGGATGTCATTTGTTTTCCTGGGAAAACCCTAAACATGAACGTTTTCTGTTCAGTTCTCTGAAGAGAACACTCTACTTTCCTTTTAAGAGGTTTGCACCCGTTAACTTCTCTGAGGCTGGGATTTTGACTATTCTGTGTGTAGATTTTTGGTTGATCTCTCTCCCCTCAGTGGAGGGGCTCAGACTCAAACCAAGGCGTGGTTGATGTTTCTGATTCTCTCTGATTTAGTCTCTTTAGGAACTAAATCTCCAGCGTCCTGGCTGTGTGCAGCAGGAGTAGCCACCAGGCTGTTCAGGGAGGGATCTAAAGAGTGTCTGTAAAGCCTTTGGCTCCCTTTCAGGCCCCTCCCCCAGCCTCGCCTTCTGCAGGACCTGGTGCCTCTGATCCAGAGCTTCTCTGGAACAAAGCAGGGGACTCCACCTCTCATTTGCTTCTCCCTCCTTGATATACTTAATTTCCAGCATCCTCTTCCTGCCTGCACACAATCACTTCTACTCACTCTCTAGCTTCTAAAAATCTTGTCGTCATCCCTTTTGCTGGCATCTTGCCTGTTTTCTTTGTTCTTGTGAAATTATGTCTTTTATTTCCTTTACTTTCATTTTAGTGGGAGTTTCCAGAGGGAGCTGGGAGAGAGAGGTGTATGTCCAACTCACCATGGTGAACTAGAAGTTTTTCGCTCTGTTCTTCCTCAGTAAGAACAATAGGAGATTTGACAAATCAGTGTATTTCTTTAGAATTTTTGAACAGACAATAATGTTTTTAGTTTACTTAAAAGAGTTTCATTAGGCATTTTGTCTGTCCCAACTCTCTGTGACATGGGAAGGGGTGGTAATTTCGCATCATTTTTCAAGCATCCAAGTAAAGGAGATAAAACTCCTGTCACTTTCCTCAGGCATTTTGCCACAATCCAGTTGCCTTCATTCAGTTCACCATTCACCTTGCAGCCATCAACTGAAGCTTCAAAATATCCTTTTGATTTCTAGAGCCTCCTCACCTGAAACCACTGGTCTCTGCTAGACACAATGTTCTCTGTCTCCTGTCTGTATCCTATGCTCTCCTCGTTTTGGGATGCCCTGAGACTTGTCATTCTAGCAGCTCAGATGCCATGCTCCCCAAACACCCAGAGTTCGTTTAGCACCAAGGACTGTGCTCAGCCTGGGATTTCTGAGGGACCTGTCACTGGAGAGAGACTGTTGCTAATGAGGTGCAAATTGGGAGTAGCTGGGGAGGGGCAGCTCTCTCTGGGCTGGGCCCCATGGGAGGGGTAGATTGCTATGATGCTTTCAGGGGACACTGGGTGTGGGCTGGCCATGGGCTGGCAAGACTGATTCCTGGCAACAGGAGGCCCTGGCACAGTGTTGGAGATTGGTCTGGGCTCACACAGCCACGCCCCTGGAGCCACTGCCAGCTGGCTAATCTGTTGGCTAGTTTTCTTGGCTGGCTTTTCTTGCAAGTAGGAGAGGCCTTGCTCAGTCCTGGGGCTTTCCCAGACAATGGAGAGGCAGCTGGAGAAGACCCACAGTCCCCAGAGACTGTCTCTCAGGCTGGGATGCTAGAAGGTCACAGGATTGGGGTTGAGTGGTGGGATAGCAGTTCCAGAAGCAACTGATGGGGGAAGGGAGAGTGTCTGTTCCTCTTGAGCATTTACCCACTGCTCTTGCATGGAAGACTCTTACCCTCTAAACTGTTGACCGAGCGCCCTCATCAGCTACTCTCCTAGGTTCCTGGAAGGTTCACCCTTCTCAGTTATTTTCAGGTGCAAGTATTCCCACCAGGGCTGTGGCAGGGCCGTGGGTGGACCCACGCTCAGAACCGGAAACTATGCCCTGGTAGAGAGAAGATGGAGAGAATTGGGTGGATGTGGGATGTTGCATAAATGGTGAAGCGGCTATACCCTCTGGGCTGCATGACTGCGCATGAGTGAGTGGAGCCCCGTGTATCTATTTGGATGATCTTGAGCCAACCTCCTAAATTCTCTGACTTTAGCACCCTCTGCCCCTCCTTCTGTTTCTCTTTATCTCATTTCCTCTGACTTTATAAAGAAAGTCCTGGGTGCTGGTCTAGATGCAAAGGTGACAGAAATGAATGAAATACAGTCCCTATCTTCAGTGAAAGAAGACAGATATACAAACAACACAGATTTACACGTGATGAGAAATGCACTATATCAGAGGCATGTAGAAAATGTCACAGATGATGGAGGAAGGGCAGTAATGCTCTATGAAGGGGTCAGAGAATGCTTTATAGCAGTGGTGATGTTCAAACAGACTGTCGAAGCTCGATTCTGTACCCAGACAAGGAATGAAAGTCTGCTCTAGAGAGGTCAGAGCATCGTCATGGCGGCTTGAAAAAGCATGACGCCTTCTAGAAAAGGCAAGTTGTTTGTTGATCCTGGGGTACAGGTGCCAAGTGCCTGGGCAGGCTGTGGGTCTGAAAATACACGGGCTCAGATGATGCAGGATGCTGCTTGCTGGAAGAGTTTGGACCTCACCTTATCGGTGATGGGGTGCTGTGGTGGGTTGTGGAAAACTGAGATAACTCACTAAGTGAGGAGGCTGGGCTCGATTAAGATCCCTTGTAGTCTGAAATTCTTGGATTCTTTATGTGGGTACAAAGATGTGGGTCTGGGAACACAGCTTCGTTGAGGAGTGTTATCTGGTGTAACGTCTGTGAGTAGGTGTTTAAATGTGGGCTGGACTCGATAGCTATATTAAGAGGTAACATCAAGTGGGGTGTGGAGCTCCAGGTTTTGAATTAAGCTGGAGTTTAAATATCCAAGTCTTGGGGTGCCTGTGTGCCTCAGTTGGTTGAGCATCTGACTCTTGGTTTCAGCTCAGGTCCTGGTCTCTGAGTCTTGAGATCAAACCCCAAGGTGGGTTCCATGCTCAGGGTGAAGTCTGCTTGATATTCTCCCTCTCGCTCTGCCCCTCCCCCCATTTTCTGTCTTTCTCAAATAAATAAATAAATCTTTAAAAATAAATAAATATCCAAGTCTTACTTTAGCCTTTGATTGTGGTTTTGACCCTGGCTAAAACACTTAACCTGTCAGTGCCTCAGGATTGCCACATGTGAAATAGCACTTGTGTAGAGTTGGAAGGGTTTTTGTTTGTTTGTTTGTTTTGGAATAGTTATATTTGATAATGACTTTGCTGTGGTTTAGGGCATTTGAGAGAAAAATAAGTTATTTAAAAGCTTAGCATTATTTCTAATTTTATGACTAGTTATCAGTAAGGATAGAAATAAAAGTTATCTGTGCATGAATTTTGTGTAATACACTTGTGATGAGTTTCTCTTGAGTTTTGGTTCAGATTTAGAGTAGGAATCTGGTGGGAGTTAGGGTAGAAATGGGAATATGTGCAAAAACCAGCATTGCAGGAACTAACTTAGTGAACCATACAGACACACAAAGCTTTAGCTGAGTGTTCCAGCTGGGCCATTTTAGGAATGTACTTGTGTAGCTGATGACACATTCCTGGACTCCTAAGTGTTAGTTTATGCTTGTTGAACTTTAAACCCCAGGGGATTATTATTTTCTGAAACCACATGACAAACACTTTGGCCTAACTCCAGAGCAGTTCCCAAACCCTGAGTTGCCTATTTGCTTTTGAGCTGGGAATATTTTCTTCAATTTTGCCTTAAGAGTTTTTTGGTCACTAACCTGCCCATTTTCTCAAATTACTCTCCAGTTAGCTCATCTTTGTAACTAAAGGGATAAACGATTTCTATGTGGTTTGGTTCTCAAGCTCTGAGACAATGCCGCTGATGGCTCGACAGCCAAATATGGGTGTAGGCGAGAAGGATGTTCAAAATATGGAACAATCAGTGAAGTGTGGTTGTGTAGTTGTGGACAACTGATACTTTCATACCAGTGTACACTTTCTGGTGTTTGCCCCAGCTGTGGCTCGAGAGGTGTGGACACATACATATGGGAATAAAACTTAGTATATGTGATGTCTTAAAGAGACTGAGCATCAGAAGATATCTTTTAGCACTGGCCTCATTCAGACACACGGCTTGGGTCCCCTACATTCTTGGGGATCTTAGCATTGAAATAACTTGCTGATATCTGCAGGTTGGCTTTCCAGTGGGAGTGATAGTAGGAATCACAAACATCTTTACCTCTGTCTGGTCTGGGAGGCTTTTATTGATCACTCGTGAAATTATGACCATGGTCTGTAACTTGTAGGACTGTATTGGGGACTGGAGGGAGACACAGTTTAACAACGTACAGAATTTGCTTTGTTCTATGCAAAAGAGTAAACACTCAGTGGAAAGTAATTTTTCTTGAATCTGAACTCTAATAACACTTTGTGGCTATTTCTCTTATGTCACATATTATTTTTGGCATTATTTTAGAGTTATATCTGCATGTGTCTTGTTAACCTCTGAGTGATTGTAGTATTCTTGAGGGTGCAGCAACTAATTCATTCAACAAACATTTATTAAGCACCTGGGGTGTGTCAAGCACCCAGTGTGTGTTTTAGGCATCAAGCACAAATGAATAAGATTCATTTACAGACCATAAGAATCTCATTGATTAGTAGAGGGAGATAAATAAGTAGACTGATAATCATAACACATATATTATAGTGATAGAGATATTCACATGGAATTAGAAAATGAGATATTTTGGGTATTAAAGGATGAGGTAAGGAGTTCCTGGGTGGCACCGTTGGTTAAGCATCCAGCTCTTGGTTTTGGCTCTGGTTGTGGTCTCAGGGTCCTGGGATCAAGCTCCACATGGGGCTCTGCATTGAGCATGGAACCTGTTGGGGATTTTCTCTCTCTCTCCCTCCCTCCCGCCCATGCTCTCCCTCTTTCTAAAATAAGTAAATAAATCTTTACAATAAGAAGCATGAGGAAAAATTACTCAATTGAAGACAGTGGGAAGGATCTTCCCCAGAGGTCAAGAGGTCAACATGAGCAAACACATGGCTATAGAAACGATATGACTATATAGAAAACTAGAAGTGAACTGATAATGCAGGAATATAAAGTGATGGCTTGGGCTAAGAAATGAGCCCAGGGGCTCCTGGGTAGCTCAGTGGTTGAGTGTCTTGCCTTTGGCTCAGGCGGTGATCCCAGGGTCCTGGGAATCTGTTTCACAATAGGCTCCCCGCAGGGAGCCTGCTTCTCCCTCTGCCTGTGTCTCCCTGCCTCTTTCTTTGTGTCTCTCATGAATAAAATAAAATCTTAAGAAAAAAAAAAAAAAAAAAAGGAAAGGAGACCAGATAGTAGCACTGTTGTCATTTAAATTGTCATCTCATTGTTATTCAATGAGGGTGATTTTGTCACAACTCTGGGGATGCTCTTGGCATCTGTGGTTTCAGGTCTGGGGCACTGATAAACATCTTATGATGCATAAGACAGCCCCTCACAACAAAGAATTATCTGGTTCAAAATGTCGTCAGTAGTGCTAAGGTTGAGCAACCCTGCTCTTGACCTTTACGTGTCTGGCTTTTAACATTCAAGTCTTAGCTCAAAGGCTTCCTTGAGTCTTAGCTCCAAGCTCAGAGTCTTCTAAAGTTTTGAGTCTTAGCTCAAGGCCAGTTCTTCAGGAACTGCCTTGGCACCCCACCTGTCATAGAAAAGTTTGCTTCTTTTCCTTTCCTCTGTCACTCTCTATTATTCCTGTGGGTTTTTTTTTTTTTTTGTACTTTTTGATACCATCTGACATTATATGATGTGTTTATTTTCATTATCTGCCTCTCCTCCACTAAAATATAAACATCATGAGATCTTTGATTTCTTTGCTGCTATGTCTCCCAAACCTAGAATAGTGTGGGGCACATAAGCAAATGCACGGAAAAGTTTGACATCTTTGGGTTCTGGATGGAGACGTGCAACCACTTAGATGCAGATTCTGTGGTGTTGGA
This sequence comes from Canis lupus dingo, assembly GCF_003254725.2. Lineage (NCBI taxonomy): Eukaryota > Metazoa > Chordata > Mammalia > Carnivora > Canidae > Canis > Canis lupus. The sequence continues at coordinate 14,572,018 of NC_064258.1, read as the reverse complement.
ATGATAATAGTGGTTAACATGATAATTATTCTCATTCCATATATGAGGAACCTGAGCCAGTAAGAGAGATTGAATATTTTCCCAGGATTATGAAGTGGCAGTGCTAGGGAGGAATAACACCTCATGTGATCTTTGTGTATTTGCAAAAGCTCTTTATGGCTACCGATCTGAGTACGCTCTGGGGCTGGATAGGGACTTGTGAATTGGATTTGAAGAATTTCAAACAATATCCCCAAAACAAAGATGCTAGTTCAGGTAGAAATGGGAGGGGTGAGTAGGTGGTGAACAAAGGAGATGTAATAATGAAAAGATTGGTGCCTTGTAAAGAATGGAGTATGCTACTCTGTGAGGGTGTCCAATGACCCAGATAGGTCAAAACTCTTGACTAGAGTCCTCTTATGTAAGGAGGGGAGATACAATGAGCCCTGGCCTCCAAGGCAATCCCGGGCTTAGGAAAAATTGTGTCTTAAGTAGTGGCATAATGCTGAGCAGTACTCCTGACATAGGTGCATCAGAAGTTTCTGCAGACCATTTTCAATGTCGAGAATGAACTACAGGGATAACTGGGATGACAGGTTGCCTCAGAGGAAACTTTTGGGCAGTGTCTCTGTGGCTAGGTCGCAGAGAATGCTTCTCATCACTGTAGGATTGCTCATTAGTTATATTTACAACGTTCCTATCCTGGTGGCTCTACAGATCTCAGAACTAAAGCCACACAGCTAAGTCATTTCATTGTAGTTCCTGTGTAAGTAACCCAACCTATGTTTTGTGGAAGGCCATGAACCTGACCTTCACAGATAACATTGCTGACCTAGTGTGGCACTCCTGAGATGGACTGAGATGGCAGGTGGTTACTGGTATCAAGTACCTAGAAACAAGGGAGGAAGATGACAGCCTTGCTTTGTTTTTCTTTTCTTTTGCCAATGGTAGAGCTGCAAGTTGGAGCTCAGTGAGTGCTGGTGTAAATACACCTTACGGAGAAAAGAGGTGGGGGACTTCTGGGTCTTTAGTACATTTCACCACTGGCCATTGGGATTAATGGGGCAGAGCAGATTGGGTTCTGAGTTCATACCTCCTTCAATGTAGTAAGACCTCCTGACACTGGAGGACACTATTGGATTATGGGGAGGGGCTAGAGAGGGAGGTGGCTGTACCTGGATCAGCGGGGGGCTGCTGGTACTGGAATATGGAGAGCTTGGAAGCCTGTGGTTGAAAGTTCAACCTTCTCTACATCCAGCAGAGAATAGTTCAACTGGGGCAACAGGCAGATGCAGGTGATAGAGAGCTAGGGCTACTGTGCTAGCCCTGAACCTGAAAGACTCTTGACATTTTATCCTGCACTGTTGTCTAAGTTGTGTCTCCAGAAACTGGAGCTGGTGTGGCACTGGCTGACATTGATGTCTAGCAGTGGAAGATGGAGCAAAGGAGATGTTCAGTCTGACTTATAGATACAGCCATGTCTGGAAGCAAGGACTTAAGTCAAACTGAGTATGTAAAACTCAGTTTGGAAGAGTTAGAAAGTAAAGACTGGAAAATTCTTGTGAGAAAATTATGTAGAGGGAGAGCTCTTCATGGGAAGCCCCGGGGCCCCCGAGGCTGATGCGAGGGGCAGTGAGCCAGTATTGAAAATGGAGGATTTGTTGCCATTTTATGGCTGGTATGGGTGACTACAGAGAGGTTTTAGATAAGGGAGTGCATCTTTCAGATTTGTTTTTCAGCTAGATTATTCAAATGCATACACAGAGGATGGGATAATACGGGATCTTGTGCCAGTCTAGGTGAAGGGAAACAGGCAAGAACAGGCCTACGAGATGGAGGGGATGGAGAAGGTCTTTAGAACTTAAAATGAAGATGACTTAGTGACTGAGTGAGATTTATTGAGAATGAAGGAAGAAGCAAAGGTGACTTCTGTGTTTCACATTTGGTTGGTTAGTGGAGCTAATACTTAGATAAAGGGTAGAGGATAATGAACTACATTGGACAGGGAAAAAGATGAATGAAATGCCAGTCAAATTGCACGTGAGGTCCTTGTGAGCCAACAAGATGAGAAAGTCTGATGTGTAAGGGAATCTGACGCTCGAGAGAACAGTCTAGGCTGGATGTGTGGATTTTGTAGTGGGAACTGAAATCCTGAGAACAAATGTGACTGTCTCGGGATGGTCTATAGGATGAGTTAGAAAGAGGACGTGGAGGGGGGCACTCTGAAGTCACATCAATGTAAAAGTGCCTATAAGGAGCCCACACAGGAAACAGAAAGAGTAGTAGAGTGACATATCAAGATCTGTGTTAGATGCAAGCTTCAAGCTGAAGTCTCTCCTCTCCATTGTAGAATTAAGTCCTCCTTGCTCTGCTCTATTATTGTTATTTTTTATTTACAACGAAGTAAGTGATATTATAGAGGCATTAGACAATGGTTAGTGTCGTGAGTGTCATGCAAGTTGCCTATAAGCTTCTTTAGGCCTAGGTCTTCATGGTTATCCATGTCCGTAGTATGAACTTGAGTGGCTCATGTGCACTCATAGGCTTTTAATAAATAGATGATATTGAATACATGAATTAGAAAATGTTTCATGAGAGAATGAATGTACCATTTTAGAACATTTGTTTTTTAGCCCACATCAGAAAAAAGAAATTTTATAGACCAATTAGGTTTTTATTCCTCTTGATTTCACAATGGATTCAACTCCCAGTTGAGCAAACCAGTTAGCTAGTATCTGAAATTAGCTACATCAGTATCATGGTAAGGTCAGTACCATAGATGTTGGCAGCTGGACCAGAAACTCAAAAAAATACGATTTTCTAAAAGGGATCAGCTGTGCTGGTTTCATGTGTGGAGGAGAAGGCTCTTACATTTTCATTGTTCTCAGGTGCATACATGATTGTGTTCTCTTTACTGCTTGCAGGGCAAAAGAGGGGGATGTATTTTTAAAGATTTAAGGGAAAGAATGCAGATTCTGTTAATATCCAAGAAAAGTAATGATAAAACAAGTTATCTACAAGTTATTCTACTTTTTTGAGCTGAAAGCCTTGTTGTTTAGTGCTGTTTATTACTGGAAGGCAAAAAGAGCAGATCTTTTTGGTTGATATTTCCATGTTTGCAGCAGGATTCAAGTGAGCAAAGGAGAAGCTTATCTTCCATTTTCCAAACTTGGAGACATCTTGAGTAATCCAGAGACAGGAAATTGCTGCCCAAGGACTGTATTTTAGTTTAGTTTATATGCTTCTTTGACCTAAAACCATCATACCATTTGTTTTTAAATATAAATGATACACCTACATAGTTTGTTCTGCCTTTGGAATATTTGTAGGCTCAGATTTCTCTCTATACTTGTTCTCTAGGTAGGCTTTACTATTTAATAATACTTAAAGAGTCTAGGGCACTTCTTACTGAGGTTCTAAGCCTCAACTTACGTGCCAGGTAGCTTGGAATAGCTCAAATCCCTGTAGTCAAAGGAGCTAGAAGCTGTCAAATGCTCAAGGGTACAAGAGACTCACCCCTTCTAAGAGGGATGATGCTGATGATGGAATTTTAACCCTTCTTGGCATTTTCCCAGTTTGTAAGAACACTAGACGGTATTCCATTCCAGTGCTAAGTTTTTCTTAACTCTTAAACTGAAAGCCCTACTACTAGAAAAGGCCTCATGAAGGCTTTTGTGAGTGAGCGTCATCATGCTACACTTGTGGCTTCTTCTCCTTATTTCTCCCTTTGATCCTCATGTACCTCCAGACCTACCCCTCCGTCCCACCATGGAGAGCCTTTGAAAATAGAGCATTAGAAGAATAAACCATTGATCAAAAGAGGCAGCAAAGCTGCCCTTTGGGGTTTAATAATGTGTCCTGCACTATTTTTGTATTTAGCAAAAATCAATTTTGCCTCATTATAAATGTGTTTTCCCTTGGGCTTTCATTTCTGAGATTATTTCAAGGGAAATTATATCCATATATTAGTCTCATTTGTCTGGTATCTCACTCAATAACTATTAGAGTTATTAAATATCTTGAACCAGGAAGTTGTATTTCGCCAGCATTAAATGCAGCTTGAAATTCTAAGATTCAATTTGGAGAAAAATCACTACATTTGAGTGGGTTAGAATATTGCCAAAAATGCCTTTTCCATCTGTCTCATGGATAGAGCTGTTTTAGCATTTGAAATTTATAGCTGAGGACTTTCTGCCATCTTTGCAAAGTGGTCTGGAACTGGAGATTGTGATAAAGATTGTAGGTCCTTGGGAGCTGTCCTCACGGTAGAGGACGAAGTGGAGTAGAGGTCAATTTCTTTCTGTTTTAGTTCCTTGAACTGTAAATGTCTTTGGTGTCTGATACTGTCAAGTCAGCACCAGCACCCTCCACACCCTAGAGGTGGTTCTCAGGGTGTCTGCACCCAGAACCATGCATATTCCAGCGTGACATGACCCATAGTGATGATCATGGTTCCTTCTCATCCTTTCCTCCTGACCTGAGTCTATCCTGGAAATATTAGCATTGGACTTATCCTTACACACCTAATCTAACACATGCAGAGAAGACTCTGAGTGTGCCAAATGCAACTAAGAAGTCAAAGGCCAAGTCAGTAATTGGTTTTCAGCCTCTTCACTAACGTGGTCCCATATGCAGTTGTTCTTTATTGTCCGAGGTCATGCACCTGAGAGTAATCTCTTCTCTTTGTCTTAGCAATGCTGATAAAGCCATGAGCACTAACATCATCACTCATGGGCACTATAGTTGGTTCTCCTGTCTGCTCTTTTTTTTTTTTTTTAAGATTTTATTTATTTATTCATGAGAGATACAGAGAGAGAGAGAGGCAGAGATGCAGGCAGAGGAAGAAACAGACTCCTCATGGGGAGCTTGATGCGGGACTCGATCCCAGGACCCTGGGATCACGCCGTGAGCTGAAGGCAAATGCTCAACCACTGAGCCCCCCAGGTACCCCTCTTCTGTCTGCTGTTATGTGGATGGAGCCTGTCTCTTAGCATCAACATTGGTTTACTTACCTGGCTTAAAAAGAGGGACTCCCTTCCTTTTGATTGCATGTTGTGTCTCTGCCATACCTTCACAATGTCTGCCACAGAGGGTTATTGTGAGGATTAAATGAATTAGTACATGCCAAGGGCTTGGAATAGTATCTCTCAGAGATTGATATCAAATTTTAGTGATTGAAGAACTGAAAGAGTGGGGTTTCTTCATCAGTCATTTTGCCCTGACACTTTACTATTTATTGACTCCAAGAAAATATATGTGAAACTGCTTAAGAGGTCTGGTATAACTTTTACTAGGCTAAACGCCTCTCTACTTTATATTATGTGGATGATGATGATGATAGCCAACATTTATGGAACACTTATGATGCCCCAGGCCCATCCTAAACATTATATATAATCTTATTTATTCATAAAAACCACATGGTGGGAGGCTTATCTCCACTTTACAGTTGAGGAAGCTGAAACTCAAAGGCTTGGGACTGGTTTCATACTCAGGTCTATCTGCCCAAAGCCTGCACTATTAACCATTACTGTTAACTGCCTTGTTTACAACAATGGGCCGGTTCTCCTTCAAAGTGGAATCCTGGGTGAATGGGAAGAGAAGGAGATCTTTCTGGGGTCTACTCCTAAGGTGTTATTGGAACTTGAGGAAGGCACTCAACTTCCCTGAAGTTCAGAGTTTGTCTGCATGCTGAAGAAGACAATCACTGGTCAGGTTGTGTGACAGATGTAAAACAAAGTAAAATACATAACAAAGCAAGAACAGGGAGGTACTTCAAGGATTGTTTCCTGGCTGGCTTTGCCAGGGCAATCAGAAATGCTGAAGATTTCATTTCATATACATGTTTAATGTACATGATGAAGGTGGGACAGTGCATTCTGAGATTAGTCTGCATTTCTCTCCATGATGGAACCGAGCTCAATGGCCATTAAGCAATGTGACTTGGGGAATGATTTTGGCTCAAACTGGGTGCACAAGTTACTCTTGTTCTGTGCAGTCTGATCAGTCTGGGAGGCTGGGACATAGCCCTTAGACTCAGTCCCAGTCTTTCTCAACATCAAGGAATTTACACGACAAATTTCCGTTCTTTCTGATAGGCTTTGCAAAATGCTGGATCTTCTTGGTCTTTCTTTTTTTTTTTTTTTTTTTTCTTCTTGGTCTTTCTAACAGAGTATTTTGTGATTGTTTCCTTCTGAGGTTGGTCAGGAAATTATTTTGAAGGGAAGCTAGCTTTTGCAGCCTGTGATTATGGGTGATCGTGATGGGAGGGGACATCTTAAATCCTTTCTGTCAGTTCTTGGCCAGAATGGAGCTTAGAATGGATTTCGCCATTTATGAAACCCATAACGCTCCCAATGTAATGCCATTACAGAGCCTCCTGACAGCAGTCGGTAAGGAGTAGCTCAGGGATGTTACTGTTTAATCACTTCAAACTCAATTTCACATGTTATTACAGATCTATTATTCCCCCTTCTTTATAACTTCATCTTTGGGTAGCACACCATTGCTTCAGAAGCAGAAATTCAGCAACAATTTTAGTTTATCGGTTGACAATAAACATGTTAGATTGTCTGATCAAGGCTGATGGATGAGTTCCATCTTTGGGATTATGATCAGTTCAAACAGGGCCACCTCTGCCCCATATCTGTGGTAGTCATTGATGCTGTTCACCAAATATTCTCTCTCATCACTCTGGGAGCATGGCAGATTGTACTTCCTGGCTTTTTTATATTTTGGTGGAGCCATGTAAGTAGTTTTGGACGATATGGTGTGATTGTACGCCATTCAGTAGTGATGTACTACTTCTGGGCTGGAACATTTATTTGTCGACATGAGCCTATCCAGGGATCTCTCTTCCTTCTGCCATAGTTACAGGCAACAGTCTTGATTGTCATCTTGGTCCCAGAGAGCCCCAGCCAACCCTTTATGGCCAGGCAGCCCAAAGTAGAAATAAACTGTTGTTATTTTGACAAATGAGACATTTGTTATGTGCCTGCAGGATATCCTGCTCCATCTCAACTAGTGCAATGATCCATGGTCAAAGGCTTGTACTTTTGGTGAGCAGTCAAGATATATCCTTGATGGAACTTGTTTTCTCTCTTTTATCTTTACCATAAAGTCCTTCTAGAAGTCTGAGAAAATGTGACACCTTGATAATAAATGTATTAGGGATAATCAAACTTGCTTCATAGTCTGATTTTTGTCTTTTTCTTTAATTTTTTTCCCCTGTATCTCCTTATCCTAGCCTCTACTATTTTGCCGGGCATATAGCAGCCACTTGGTAAATGAGTGATGAATGAATTTGTACATAAATCCACTAATCTGAAAGGAATTTGCCATTAGCATTTTAGAAGTTTTTCTGACTCTTCCCGAACTTACTATTGCCAATTATCCTTTTATTAATTTGACCTGCAGTCATACCGTTTTTCATTTTCAGGCCTCCCACAATGGCAGGCAGCTCTGCTCTGGCTTTATCAGTAGCTGCAGTGGCCTCTCTAGAGAGAGCAGCACAGAGGATCTCCATCTTCTAAACTCAGCAAACCCAGGAAATGTATGAGATCCTTGCTTAAGCAGACAGGAAAATCCCTTACTCTGGCACCATTTTCTGGACAAGGACAGAGTACCCAAACTGCTGCCGGCTCTGGAAGAATTTTCACCTTTTTTAAATTTCAAATTTGTGTAGTTTCAACTCTGACCCTAGAGAGTGCCATCTCTAAACTTCTTCCCATGAGGCCACACCTAAGATGTCTGTCCCAGATGCAGAGGGGAAAATGGACAGGGGTTAGGACAGCCCAAGACTTCAGTCTGATACCTGGGGACAAAATACCAGTCTTTACAACATTCAGCACATATCCTGCCCAACCAGAGATAAGGAGATATCCTCCCCCTCCCATTTTTTTTTTTTTGAGATTTTATTTATTCACCCATGAGAGACACACAGAGAGAGGCAGAGACACAGGCAGAGGGAGAAGCAGACTCCCTGCAGGGAGCCCGATGTGGCACTCAATCCCAAGACCCCGGGATCACGCCCGGAGCCAAAGGCAGACGTTCAACCACTGTGCCATCCAGGTGTCCTGAGATGTCTCTCGAAGCAATTCCTTCTCTCCATTTCTCCTGTCATCGCTTCAGATCAGGCTCTCAAATCCATTGATTGCACTATTAAATTAGAACAGTGCCTAGGACACCAATAAGTACAGCTATTATAATCTGTGTGTCTGTGTTATTGCTATTTTGTCAGCCTCGTATTCTCCCTGTCTCCATGTTTCTACATCCCAGTCCGTACTCTGCATCTTTTCAAAATAGATCAGCTCCTGTCTTTTACCCCCTCTCTACAGCCCTTTGGCCTCCACTGCCTAGGGAATAAGGCCCACAGCTCTGAACGCATCGTCCTTGTCCGGCCAGGCTTTCACCCACGTTAGCCGTGTTGGAAGCACCAAGGATGCTGGTCAAACTCTCCATCTCTGTACTCTCTTCCCCAAGAGATGCTGACGAGCTGGTTGTTGATGTGCAAGGGAGACATAACACCTTCCTGGGGTGGGAATGTGTAGTTTGAGGAAGATTCCACACCTAGCAACCCCCTGCCTCCCCAGATAGAACCACTGCCTCCCATTCTGCTCTCCCACCATGGGGCCACATCCAGTGTGGGTTCCCAGCTTCTGGAGCCTCCTCAACCTCCTCAACTAAGCTCCGTCATATCTCCTGGCTCTGCACATGCATGATCATTTCCTTTTATGCCCTTCTTCCTTTCTCTGCTTCGGTGCATGTTTTTTTAACATTTAGTTTAAATGTCAGTTCTTAGGCCTTTCCCAACACTGGATGGTTCTCTCTCTCTCTCTAGAGAGATGGTTCTCTCTCTCTCTCTCCCTCCCTCTCTCTCTCCAATGCACTGTGCATTGACCTGCATTATTGTACTTGTCATAGGGCAGCTTCATTATTTGTGCCTGCAGCTGCCTGGAGAGCAGGAGAATGTCTTGTTCTGTGATCCTCTACCAGATGCTAACTGAGTTTTAGTACCTGGGAGGCACTTAATGAAAGGCAGCACTCTTTTGAAGCATGGGTTTTGGAGTTATCCCTCCTAGGGCCCCATGACAATTAAATGAGAATATACAAGGCACTTAGCCCAGTGCCTGACTCTCAGTAAGTGCTGGATAAATGGCACCTATAATTTTTATGAAAGAAATGTTTAGCAATTAGTCAGTATATGTAATTCTTGCATTCATATGCTAACTTGTCTGCACATTCGTACTCATGCCAGGATGCATATTTTCCTCATCCAGATAATATTTCGACTCCCAATTATTTATTTAGCAAATATTAGTTGCTATGGAGAATATATACTACTTCATCTTTGCTTCCAAAGAGATACAACTAAACACCACCGACATCAACACAAACACATGCAAAATGGCAGTGAGGCGACCACAGGTGGAGTTTAATTGGCTGTGTCTCTACAGCCCTCTGGGCTGTAGGTGCAACAGGAATGAAAGGAGGATATGAGGCCTGAGAGACCAGATTCACCTTTTGGGAGCTTCATTTACACACACATATCCATACTCACCTCTTAGGAAAAGTGGTGGCAAGAGGGGATATGGCTTGATGAGGGGAGGAAATACAGGGTGGCAAGAGGGGATATGGCTTGATGAGAGGAGGAAATATGGCAAGAGGGGATATGGCTTGATGAGTGGACAGGTAGGTGGCTGAAAGTCTGGGCTGCTTTGGGTAAGTACGATGCCAGGGCCATGCTACTCAAAGTGTGTCTATGCTGAGCAGCATCAGCATCACCTGCAAGCCTGCTAGAAGCATAGAATCTGAGGCCTGCCCACCTCCCCCCGCCCCTCCCATGAGAATATGCATTTTAAAAGCATCCCCGGATGATTCCTGAGCACCTGAAACTTTGAGAAACAGCAACCTAGAAGAATTTGACTTTATGGGAGGCTCATTTTGGGCTTCCTGCGAGCTGCTGAATCCTTACAGGGGTTCCATAAATCCATCTGTATCTCCAATGCAGTCTGAACACTGCACAGACTCTATAGCTCATGCATAAATGTAATATTTCTTTGTTCCAAATGTACCTAGATGGAATTATGACAAAATACAAAATTCAATTGGAAGTGTTACTGATTCTTAGTAGTTTTTCATCATTATGTGGTTTCTCAGGCATCCAGATCTAAAAGAAAACAGCTCTTGAGTGAAGGTTTTTTGAAACAATTTGTATTAAAAAGAAGTTTTAGTGTTTGAAAACCAGTATTTAGAAACAGATACACCTTCAGTACTGCATGATGCACAATATTTTGGGTCTTTGCAGACAGATTTGGGAATCAAAAATGAAATGCGTCCCTTTGTTAAACAGAGCACATCGCCTGGCACATAGCAAAGCTGCTCCCTTGACCCAGGACTTAGGGGTTTGGCATCGCTCTTATCCTCGTGCCTTGTGCTGTATGAGCTTCTGCTTCATAGGATAAGGGAAGCAAATACCTGCATGGTCCTGTTCCTTCCCCTTTCCCCGTGTCCTCTGTCATTTAGGCTGCTGGTGATAATTGGTGTGTGGGAGTGGAAATTGAGGCATTTTATCCAATTCTTATTCCACTTCTTGGCCTCGGTTGGGTTTTTGGCTTGGAGCATGCTTGTCATGCTTGGTATGGAAGAGGGCAGGAGCGAAGCCTGGCTCTGTTACTGAGCTCAGTCCCGAGCATGGGTGCATAGCTTTAGCACCTGGTTCTTCCCAGGCTAGTGTAGCACTGACTTTGAAATCAGCTGGACCCAGCATCAAATCCTGTCTCTATCACTCTGGGCTGGTTTCCTAACCTCTCTGGAACTCAGTTTCTTCATTTGTGAAATAGGGGTGACAAATCTGACTCAGCTCCTTTAACAAACGAATGCAATCTGCAAGTAGTTTGGCAGATCCTTCCCATCCCTGAGACCCCCTACTAGGCCATAGTCATTGTTGCCATTTGCTGTGTCTTCTAAAGACTTCCCTTCCCCTGGCTTTCAGGTGGGGACCTTCATGTGGTAAATCTGAATGCTAAAGAAGGTAGAAAAGGGAGGCTGAACAATTATTCCTGCTCACAAGTGATTCACGGTGGAGGCCAAGAAGAAGAAATGAAATACCCTGTCCCCCAGCTCTTACTCAGCTTGAACCCTGTCTGTGTGATCACTTAGCATCACAGAAATGATCTTCCCGAGCTTTCTTTAGCTCCTGGTGCTGACGCGGGCTTAGCCTTGGCTGACCTGTCTGGACTCAAACAATTTCCTTCATCTTCCTTAGCCTCAGTTTCCTTATCTTTAAAATGAGAGTATGAGCCTTTGTGATCTCAAAGGTATTTCCAATTATAAAATTCTGAGAGATTACGCCCCTCTTAGAGCAAGTAGAATTAATGCGATGAAGGGGAGCCCTCAAGGGGGAAGCGCTGGAGATGAAGACAAGAATAGATATGAATCATCTCAGTTTGGGGGCTCAGAGAAGCTCATGGCAGGCTTCTGATTCCGTCTGCCTGGTTGCATGCTTATGCATTGCCCTTGTTTGGCCTTGAAGGGCATGGTTTTTTCCATTGTTTCTAGTGGGGACAATACTGTATTGTCACAAATCATTGTGTCACATCTGCTTGGGAAAGCAACCACGGCTGCTTCTCTTTGGCTCCTTGTCCAGGAAGCTCTCAAGCCAGTGGATTGCCTCAACAGTTCATGATGACTCTCCTGGTGGCTCCTCTTTGGCCAGGGACTTGTTCTCCCCTCTGTGTTGGACACCAGAGGGGATGGTAGGCATTTTCTCTCCACTCACTCCCACGTCAGGAACGGCACTGGTGATTGTCAGGCAGGTAAGGGGATGCCGTCATGCTCAATAGAGATGTCAGACCAGACGTGAGTCAGCGTTAGCTTCCCCCAAGCACAGCTGGGAGACAAAGAAATGGATTTACTGGAGATGTACACAAACCAGAACCTATTATGTTAAAAAACATAAATAAAATGAAGGAAAAGGCATACAGAGTGAAATTATCTTTTTAAAGCATTTTGGCAAAATAGCGCTCAATACACATCAGCACAATAGTGGAGTCATCCATGTGTGTCAACCTGTAGTTTTTAATGACAGGGATGTATAAACAAGTAGGTAATATACAGCCCAGCTGCTTCTGTGGTTTTTCTTGCTCTCTTTGAGAATGAGTTGGTGGAAACACAGCTGAAAATACAGACTTAGAAAATGAGTAATTTAAGTTGAACATCGAAAAGGAGATGTGGATGAAGATTTAGAAAGAGTATATTCAACTTCATAAGTGTACAATGTAAGATTAGGCTAAATAGACAGAAATTTTACTTTGCTCTGAAAGGATAAATATCATTTTCCATTCCTTTTGGTGGATAGGCAAAGCTATGCCGTGAATAATTTTTTAACTGCTGGCTTCTTTATGAAAAGAAAAATATACCGCATTTTTTTCTCTCACCCTGTGTCCACTCAGGCTCGTAACTCAGGGGTCCCTCCATGTCTTCTCTAGCCTGTATCAGTGCTAATCACCCAACACAGAAACACCAAAAAAGTTTAAATCTCTTCATTTTTTTTCTGCAAAGAATTTAAAACTGCCCACCTTTGTTCTTACAGATAATTCATAATAGCAGATTGGTTTTATTTATGTTAAACGAATGTGTATGGGGCCAAAGAGACTCATGGAGGAAAGAGTGAGTGAGGGACTTCTCTTCCAGAGAGGAAACAGGGACGAGAGCCAATAATGAAATCTTATTAAATCTTATTAAGGCAGGAAAAACTTGCCTTTACTCATATACCTAGAACATTCCAGATTCTTTCCTTATAGGATTTCTTTACAATAACTGTAAACTGGTAATTTTCTTTATTTTTGAAGAGGAAGTCAATGCTCGGAGAAGCTAAGTAACTGGTCAAGTTCCCATATCTCACAGGGAGGAGGATAGAGTGGAAGTCCAATGTTAGGGCCTCATTGCTCCCTTTTTAGACAACAAGATCAAAATTACACATTAGGTAGCTACTGTATGCCAGACATTTTGATGAAAACTGGAGATGTGAAGGGAAAAAGAGCCAAGTACTTCCTGTTGAGTGCTTCACAAAGCATTTATTTAATGCTTGCTGTTTGTCAAGTACTCTCATAAAGGGAAATCACAATCAAGCCTCACAGTAGATAATCATGTGAAGTGGACATGGTTATTAGCTTATTTTTCAGATAAATGAAAAGTACATGCTCAGACTATATATCTCACATAGCTAAGATCATATAGTGAATGAGTGTTAGAAGTGAGGTCTGGACTCAGCTATGTCTAGCCCTCAGCCCTTGTTCTTTTCTGATGTACATTTAATGCTTATTGAGTTCCCCAGCATATTTGATATGGACCTGATATGTTACATCTGCAGAAGTATTTGTATTGTAATAGAAAATCCTAAGGTGAAACTGTGTTTGTGTAAGAGACTCATAGGTGGTAAATGGGGGAAGTCACTTTGCCCAGGGAAAAATGTCAAAACTCTTCAGAATGACACCCGATGTTAAGTCTATTAGACAAAGACACATAAATGTGAGAGGTGGATTATCTTAGTTGGTAGACCACAAAGAGAAAAATGACATCAAAAAGAAATAAAGTAATGTGCAAATAAACTTCCGGTGATATAAATAGTATATATAATTCTTGAAAACATTCAAAGTCAGTGAGGAGGATTCCTCTGAGGATCTATTTAATATACTCACTGATACTAGAATCATAAAATAGAGCTCCAGTCTTGGTACTTTCCTGTATAAATACCTTGTCTGGCTAATACAAAAAGCTCATCTGCTCACTATCGCCTGACTTTTGTTTTGTCTTACCTCTGTTCTTCTCTTGGCTAGGACCCTTGCACCCTTTCTCCCCAAGTGTGGGACCATTTTAAATACTCACTCAGTCTCCAGGATGATTTCTATGATATTTCTTTACTGCAAGTGACCTGACCTGTCTTTCCTTTGGACTCCTGTTTGAAGAGCTGACATTCACCTAGTGATCCTTATTTTGCTTTGCTTTGTGTTGTTATTAGTACTTGCTTTGCTTTACCCACTAAACTGTAAGTTTCTTGAAGGTTTTTCTCATCTCTTTTGATTCTTTGTAGCATCTAGCACAGGGTTTACAAGTTGCAGTAATGAATATCGGTAGCTATTGGTCAAATGAAACCAAATTAGGGGCACCTGGGTGGCTCAGGGTTGAGTCTTTGCCTTCAGCTCAGGTCATGATCCCAGGGTCCTGGGGTCGAGTCTCACATCGGACTCCCCGCAGGGTGCCTGCTTCTCCCTCTGCCTGTATCTCTGCCTCTCCCTGTGTGTGTCTCTCATGAATAAATAAATAAAATCTTTTAAAAAAAAAAAAAAAACAAATTAAATAAGGCCAGAGTGAAATGTGCAGTCAGAACAGCCAGGCATCAGACTTTCTCTGACTTGTGGATAAACCGCTTTCCAGCAAGGGAAGGAATTGGAGGAGAGAGGAAGACAGAAGTAGGCACTTCTGTAATTTGGCAGGCATGAAGTTTACAATGGAAAATCGGCATGTGTCCACAAACCACCTTCACTCTTCTCATGAGGGACCATATCTCCTCCTTAGGCAGGAACTTATACAGTGGGAAAATCTCATAACTCCCTACAGCCATAACCCTATTGATGGCAGCATATGTGGTTACTTAGCAACAATTATGGTATCGCACGTAGATTATTATGATGCTTTCAGGTATGAAAACAACTGGAACAAAGGATTAAAGTTAGCAATGAAAGGGAGAGATGTAGTAAATTTAGAGCTAGAACAGTTCTTTCCAAAAACACATTTTGCGTAAACTTTCCCGTGCAAGGACAAGGCGCACATCCTAAAGTTAAAGCTTTCCCCACAGAGAGAGGGAGAGAGAGAGAGAGAGAGCTGAGGCCTGCAGTTTTTCCAGATAGTGTTTTTCCCAGCTGCAAACCCATATTTATTTCTTCCAGGATATTTACTAATCCTCTTCCTCCTGCCCTCATCCCCAGGGGATGCATGGCTGGGCATGTAAACACATTCTATTCTTTATCATTCAGGACTGGCGATAATATATTATCATCAAAGAGAATGGTCTTCATTTGATTCATAGGACTCACTGTAAGGACTCAAATCGCACTCTGTAGTGGTTGGCCAGAAGGGTGATAGCGTTGCTCACGATATAGTCAGTCATACTTATTATCCACTTTGTGGTTGGTGAAACTGAGGGCCGAAACCTAGTTTGACTTTTTCAAAAGCAAATGGTTGGGACCTGCAGGGTCAAAGCTCTCTGGTCCTAGGACAAGTGGGCTCATATTTTGTTATCACTATTTGTTTTTGCCATGTGCTCCATAGTTATAACGATGTAAAGGACACTGTTGTTTACTTATTTGGTGTCCAATCCCCCTGGCTTCTTCCAATCTTGATTTTTCCCCCCTAAATTATGAGATTCAGAAAAGCTGGCCCCATTTCCAACTCCAGGGAGCAGGGAATAAGCAAGTCCAGGTGGGCATGGGGAGAGATGGTGGCTTCTTTCATTCCCTTGTTATTCATCCACCCATGCACCGTCGCTCTTTTTCTTCCTTTTTTCATTTGTTTTTGCCTTCCTTCTTGTATGTTCAAAACAACGTCAAAAATATCTTTGAAGGATAAGGAGAAGATACCTCCATGTGAGTGGGAGGGTACGAATATATAAGTGCATAGAGAAGGAAGTGGAGTGTTGACTTGAAAGTTAGTGGGGCATTTGACCTTCCAATTTTTTAAGCACCAGCTGGTACTTCCTTTTCTTCTCTCCCTGATCCATGAGTCATGCCTCATCAAAAGTTTCCTAGGGCCCGGGAGTAAAAACGACAAATCACTGGGTACGAGTGATAGGAGAAGATTTCATTAGATGGACTGAGAGAAAGACTGCAGAATGAAAAATTGCAGGGTACTGACCCTTGTACTACAAACAGAAGGGGCATAGTATTTAGATAGCTGCTGAACAGTGCACATCTTAAGATGAGATTCTTGAAATTGAATATGGCCTAAGGTGAGGCAGAAACTCTTTACTCCAAGTCATAAAAATTCTTGCTTTAGAATCTGATGGAATGGTGAACTACCAAACTCCACTGAATATATAATTATCGAGGATGGACTCACAGACACTTGATTAAGCATCATGAGTATGGGATGGGCACAGAATACTTAAAAATAGGATGAGATGTCAAAAAGCATATGATCCTGAAATAAGCCCTAAGTATCAACAAATTTTGAAGCCAGAATGCCTGAATTGAATCTCTGCTCCTCCAATCTTGTCCAGGCCTAGTTTTATACCTATTAAAAATGAGCACCAAACTGTGTCATTGCTTTCCTGAAACCAGTGAGAAGCCACCTGGATAGAGTATCACTCCCAAGTTGTTCTAAGGATGTAGTAAATATTTGCCAATTCTGTTGGAACAACAACCCCATTGCCTATCCTGCCACATTCTGCAGTGGAGAAAATGGCACCCTCAAGTCTCTTGGAAATCTGAGCTTGCTCATTTCCATTTATAAAGTCCTAGACCTATTTCTCTAAAACAACCACACCTGTGCTCCTGCTGTCTCTTGTGGTTTCTTTCGGCTTTATTCCCAGCAGTCATCTAGAGATAAGCATATTGAGCAGTTGAAACAGGTATTTCTAGAGTCATTGAATACTAAAAATTAGTAAGGAACTAATCAACTACAGAGGGAAATTTCAAAAAGTTAAAACACGTGGTTCATAATCACAGGGAGTTTAAAAGCTAGTTAAAGCTTCAAAATGGATGCAACTGATGGAACAGCAGGCAGGACTTCTGTTGTATGGGAGGGATTGTAACTAATTTCTCATCTGGTCGTTCTTTTCTTCAAGCACACCTTGACTGAGATGGATAAGGCCGATTGCCTTACTATTTCATATTGGGCTTTCATGTTCTGGCTTTAATTCTTGAAGGTTTCAAGATGTATTTTGATCATTTTCCCTTAGAAAAGTAAGTGATCAACTTCTTAACCAGTCGAACCCCAAACGTAATGAACCGTAATGTCAAAATTATGGCTTTTAAAGGAATAAATTATAGGCAGAATAGCTGAACTCAATATGTTCTTCTGAAGAATTGGGCTGGTTTTTTTTTTTATAGCAGCTTTATTGAAATGCAATTTACATACCATAAAATTTACCCTTTTAAAGTGTACACTCCAGTAGATTTTTAGTACTGTATATTCACAGAGTTGGGCAGTCATCCACAGTATCTATTTTGGGAACATTTTAATCATCCCCCAAAAAACTCTGTACTCATTAGTAGTCACTCTCTATATATCCCTATTTCCTGCAGCTTTTGGCAACCACTAATCTACTTTCTGTCTGTGTATTTGCCTATTCTGGACATTTGGAATAAGTGGAATCATGCAGTATATGATATCCTGTGGCTTTCTTAGCATCATAGTTTCAGGGATCATCCATGTTGTAAAATGTATCCAACCTTGCTTCCTTTTCGTTGTCAGATAATATTCCATTGAATGGACATTCTATATTTTGTTTGTGTATAATGAATAATGCTGCTATGAACATTCATGTAAAAGTTTTTGTGTGGAAAAAAAAAAGTTTTTGTGTGGATATATTTCTCTTGGGTGTAAACTGAGAAGTGAAATCTCTATGTTAAAGAGTCTGAAGAATTGCCAGACTGTTTCTCTAAAGTTCAGCCCCATTTTATGATCCCACTGGTGGTGAATGAGGGTTCCATTCCTCCACAACTTTGACAATCTATATAACTGTATATATTGCTATCTATATATCTTTATATCTCCTATCACCTCTCTTTCTCTGAGAACCCTGACTAGTATACGGGGTGAAACTGGCCACATAGAATAAGCTGGAAGGTGCTTCTTGGTTTTCTAGTTGTTGCAAGAGTTTTTAAGGGCCTAGTGTTAATTCTTCTTTAAATGTTTGGTAGATTTCACCGTTGAAGCCATCCAGAGCTGGGGATTTTTTTTTTGGGGGGGGGGGAGTTTTTAAATTACTAATTCAATCTCTTTACTTGTTATAGGTCTATTTAGTTTTTTTTTTTTTTTTTTGTCTTGAGTCCATTTTCAGTAGTTTGTTTCTTTCTAGGAATTTTTCCATTTCATCTAGGTTATGTAATTAGCATAGGGTTGTTTATAGTATTTCCTATATTTCTGTAAGATTAGTAGTCATGTCCTTCTTTTATTCCTGCTTTTTGCAATTTCTCTTTTCCCTTGGTCAGCCTAGCTGAGGGATTTTCAGTTTTATTAATATTTTTTTTAAAAAACTAACATTTGGTTTTGTAGGTTTTCTCTATTATTTAACTAGAACCTATTGCATTTAATTCTGCTGTAAACTTCATTATTTCTTTCTTTCCTTCTGCTTGCTTTGGGTTTAGGTTTATTTTTTCCCTAGTATCTTGAGATGGGAAGATAAATTATTGATTTGAGACCCTCCTATATATATATTTTTTGTTCTTGTATTTCTTCATTACTGCCTTCTTTTTTGTTAAATATACCTTTCTTAGTATACTAGTTTAATTAATTCCCTTTTTAATGAAATATTTGCGAGTTATTTTTTTAGTGGTTATTCTGGGGATCACATTTAAAATATTTTCTCAAAAAATCTAGTTCAGATTAATGCCAGCTCAATATCAATAGTATTACAAAAACTCTGCTCATATGTAGCTCTCTTCCCCCCATTGACCTTTGTGTTATTATCACACAAATCACCTCTTTTACATTAGAGCCACAGTAACATCATTTTAGGATTATTGGTTTATGTAGTTCCCATTTAAATCTGATAAAAAAGAGTTATGAATAAAAATACACTAGTATCATCTTTTATATTTACCTATGTGGTTACTTTTACTGGTGATCTCTATTTCTTCATGTGTATTCAAGTTACTGTATATCATCCTGCTTTTTCAGCTAGGAATCTCTGTAGTATTTCTTGTAGGGCAGGTCTGCTTGTAATGGGTTCTCTCAGTGTTCAGTTATCTGGTAGTGTTTTCATTTCTCCTTCAAATTGAAGGATAGTTTTGCTGAATTTGGTATTCTTTTTTTTTTTTTTTTTTTTTTTAGATTTTATTTATTTGAGAGAGAGAGCATGAGCGAGCAGTGGAGAGGGGCAAAGGGAGAGGGAGAAATAGACTTCCCACTGAGCAAGGAGCCTGAATGGGGCTCGATTCCAGAACCCTGAGATCAGGACTTGATCCAAAGGCAGATGCTCAACCAACTGAGCCACCCAGGCACCCCTGAATTGGGTATTCCTGTTGACAGTCCTTTTCTTTCAGTTCTTTTAATAACATATCATCCTATTGGCCTTTGGTTTCTATGTTTTCTTTTCTTTTTTTTTTTTTTTGTTTCTATGTTTTCTGATGTGAGGTCAGCTGTTCATGTTATTCAAGATTGATTGCATATGGTAGGTCATTTTTCTTTTGCTGCTTTCAAGATTTTCTTTTTTTTTGCATTTGACAGTTTATGACTATCAAGATATAGGTCTCTGAGTTTATCCTACTTGAAGTTCAATGAATTTCTTGAATATGTAGATTAATGTTTCCATAATTTGGGACATTTTCAGTCATCGTTTCTTCAATCATTCTCTCTACTGTTCTCCCTCCTTTCCTTTTGGGACTCTCATTTTGCCTATGCTGGTGCAATGTTCAGGTCCCAGTCTTTGAGGCTTGGTTTGTTTTTCTTCATTATTTTTTCTTTCTGTTCCTCAAGTTGGATAATCTCAACTGACCTGTCTTTAAGTTTTAGTTCTTTCTTCTCCCCATTCAGTTGGGCTGTTGGTCCCAACTTTTCGTTGATATTATTGTATTTTTGATCTCTAAAATTTCTATTTGATTCTTTCATAATATCTCTTTGTTAATATTGTCTATTTGGTGACATATCATTCTCATATTTTCCTTAAATTCTTTAGGCAAGATTTCCTTTAGTTCTTGGAGCATACTTATAATAACTCATTTATAACTGTGTAGTAACTCAACATCTGAGCTTTGCAGGGATAGTTTCTATTGATTCTTTTTTCCTATTTATGGGCCATACTTTTTTTTGGGGGGGGGCATACTTTCTTATGTCATTATGTGTGCTATTTTTTTGGTTGTTGAAAACTGGGCTTTTAAGATAAGTTCATGAGACATCTCTGGAAATCAGATTGTCTCCATATCTCCATATCTGGTTTGCTTCATTGCTTGTAGTATACTGTAGCAGTTGTTATCAGTGCTATTTGCTTGATTAATGACTTTAGTAATTTTTAAAATCTATATTGTTGTATGCAGCATCTAAAGTCTGCTTGATTAGCGTAGTAGTCAGGTAATGAGTCAACATAGATTTCTTTAAATTCCTTTAAGTAATAAGTCTCCCACCCTTTTGCTACAGATATATGTGTGTGAATTGAAGTATGCCTTCAATGCTCTGGCAGTTTCCAGTTATGCCTTAGCCTTCATCTCCTGTATGGCCAACCATAGGTGAGAGATGAGGGCCTTCTTAGGTGTTTTCCAAGAATGCATATACATATGGCTTTCTAGATTCCCAGGGATATCTCAAAACTCTCCAAAGCCTTCTATGGACATCTCATTTCCCAGATACTTATTATAAGTTTCTTTGGTCAGCTTCCTGTTTGCCCCAACTGGTTTCACCATCTTAAGCAGCCATGATGCTAAATAATTCCTGATTCTTTTGGAAAAACACTCCGAAGGTAGGGATTTTCTCACTTAGTAATATCTGAGTTAGATCAACTAAAGATAAATCCTGCAGGTGGGACTTTTCAGACAATAGAGATAATTCTCTAAAGATGGGACTTTTTGAGGGAGCTACAGACCTCTTCTTCTTTCTCAAACAGCTGGAAGACCACTGGTTTTCATAGCCACCATGTTTCTACAGTTGCTGGTTTTCAAGACTGCTGCAATGCTGGGGAGAGGGAGATGAGAAAACAGCAAATATAAATGCCACATAGCTCACTGTTCTTCTAGAAAAACGACTATTTTTCTTTTCCATCCTTTGGTGAATTTACAGAATTTTGAAAATGTTTATTTTGACTATTTTGCTGCCATTCTCATTGCTTTAATGGAGCACCATTCTGGAAGTATTCCTTCTTCTTGAGTGACCTTGATATCAGGGCTGCTTTTGAGACATAGGTTTAGACCAGAAAGTTGTTCGGTATGCACCAGAAAATGGAAATGGGTGAGCTAGAAGGATATAGATGGATGATTAAGTCTGGTACTTGTTTCCACTCTGGGGAGATTGATATTTATGTCGGTAGAGGAATGTTGTACCTCATATTTCTGTGTTCAAGAGCCACCATGATTAGATATTTCCCTTAAGCCTTGAGATCACAGAAGAGGAGGAGGGAGGGGCAGTTGCTGCTGATGATAAAGTCTGAGTGGAAGTCTCAACTGAAAACCCTAATAAAACTGACAAACTGACAGAACAGAACTGTGACAGTGGGGCTTTGGAATTGGCTGGCTGATTGTGAGCTGTTGGTTGGGGACCCTTGAGATGTGCCTGCTGTTGACTTGCTACTTAATGTGCAGCTTAGGAACCACAGTGTCAGCACCACCTGAGAGCTTGCTGGAAATGTAAAATCTCAGATCCCACTCTGGTTTTGCTGAATCAGAATTTGCATTTTAACGAGGTGATTTATATACACAGTAAAGTTGGAGAAATACATGCCTATAGCATATTTATATCTTTATGTGGTTGTCCCAGGAAGATTCCTGTTGATTGACTAGCCTTGTCTCTTTCATGTTGATTTTTATCAACTTAAATCTCAGATGTAGTCATCTGTTTTCCTAAAACTTCAGAGAATGCCAATCTTTGCACGGTCTTATCCTTCTAGGGTTTTATTTTTGTTTGTTTGGTTTTTTTTATAGTGAGGATAAAGAGTTGAACCTCAAGAGTTTCAGAGAGAGAGAAAGTATGTGAGCTGAATTAGTCCAGAAAGGCGTTATTCGAGTTGGACTTTGAGGAAAGGAAAGGGAGGATGTGAGTACATGTCAGGTAGATGACGGAATATAGGTCAGCCTACAGAGGTGGGGATTATCTATCATATGTAGTAGAACTTCAAATTATAAAATTTTTGAAGATGTAGATTATGTCTTGTTCATATATCCATCCTCAGTAACTGCATTGATTCACTGCCTACTCAATGCAGTAGGCACTCTGTAAATTCTTTTTAACTAAATAGTGACAAAACTAGCTTCACTGAAAGTGAGGACTTATATAAGAATTATGGGAGTTGATACAAATTGCTTAGGATACGTCCAGGTGATGGGGACCTTGAAAGCTTGGTAGGAGTTTGTATTTAAATTTGTCGGATAATTTTCAATAAGCCATGGGGAAATGGAAGGAGGTTTACTTGGGGCTGTTATTAGAAAAATGATAAAAAAAAAAACAAACTATGTTCAAACTCCAGCAAATATAGCCCTCTAAAATCTTGGCTATTCTAGAAATGCATACATTTAAATGAGAATGTGTTATGGGAATCACACATTAAGGAGAAAGAAAGCTGGAAAAAAATGGTAGACAGTAGTGGCACATTTCAACTTTTTGTATGTTGTAGGATCTTAGGCAGAGGAATGGCATGTAAAAAATGGGGTTCAACAGTGATTAAAACAATACTAGGTGGATTGGAATGGGAAGAGAATGGAGTCAGGTAGAGCAGCCATGAGGTGTTTTCAGAATTGGGATGAGGGCGGGTGGATGTGAACCAAGGTCTACAGGATGAAGAGTAGCTGCTACTGGAAGTTCCTGGTTTTCCATAGGAGTGAATTCTTATCAAGCAGCTTGGGTCTTGCATTAAAGATAAAGAAGGAAGGAGAACAGAGAGAAACCACCTGGTACAATAGTAGTAGTCACAACAACTATTTTTTACCACTCTCATAAGGCAATGGTAAGAATTAAATGAGTTAATTCTTGTAAGTTGCCTAGTAAATGCCTGGCACAGGGTAAGCAGTCAATGTAAATTTTAGCTATTAACATTGTTTCCTGGAAGAAGGGACCTCCTGGTGCTGACAACAAGTGGCACTTCTGTTCCTCAAAATCAGTACCCAACTCAGTGCTTTTTTGTAATAGATACATAATAAATGTTTGATGAATGGGAAATAAAATATTTATCAATGTAGGAACCAAAAATATTGATTCTAAATAAAATCACATTTTACTGTTGATATCTATTATAAATATTATACCCCAGTGGAGGGCTGGAGGAAACTGATTATTTATCTTGCATCTTCTGCTCTCCAAACCAACTTTCTCTTTTTTTCTTTCTCTACTTGTCTACTCCCATCCTGGTGGTTCCTATCTCTATACTCGTAACTCCAGGAAGCCAGCTCTTCCTGTCTATCTGCATTTTACAGTAGATGCTCAGTAAATATTTGTGTTAATTTGTAAACTTGTGTTTTCTAGACCTGGGGCTCATACCTCAAAGCACTCCCATCAGTGAGGAAGATACCCGTGTTTCTCTGCCATATGTAATTCAGCTCTTTTGAATAGCTTGTCCTCTCTGAAACATCACTGAAGTGTTTGGTACAACCAAATTAATGAGTTGTGGCTGAAGTTCTTTCTCTATTTCATGTGGCTGAAATACATGTAACTGCACATTTGTGCATGAGCCCAAGTTTCTAGAACTTTCATGATTACTTGACAGAATAATTGAAGCAAGAGGGAAAGGATCGAGTGGTTCATTTTCGCTTCTATTTTTTCACCCACTACTAAGATAAAATATTCTCCTGTGCAAAAGTCAGAAACTTTTCCAACCCCTATCACCATATGACAGCAAGTTGAAGAATGGAATTAAAATAGAGAGTTATCTAGAATCTCTTTCCAAGAAGCTGAAAGTTCTATTCATGTATCACCAGAGAATCTCTGTGATAGAAAAGTTTCCATATGTGGTGATATGGAACTTTTAAGAGACTTAATTTCACTTGAAAGTCTGTAGAAACCTATAGTCCAGTGCTTCTGATCTCTCTGAATCCTTCTATTTAAAGTTGGCTTGCTTTCTGCCATTAAATAGGCCTTTTCCTCTAATGTTTAATAATGGTGAGCCTTTTGGAAGAGATTTGCTACAAAGGGTTTTGAATATGGGTAGAGAATCTATATCAGGCCCAACTGACTCACTGAAAAGATTAATCAGGCACACTTAAGAAGGAGCAATGTAATTTAGGTCATTTAAGAGAGAATATGAAACCATTAAATATACTTCCTATCATGTCCAGTTGAGAAAGGTAAGGCAGGAAATATAGGGGAAGAAATAGAATCGATCAGAAGAAGGAAAAGAACAGAGGAAAATATGCACTCGGAAGTAGATGCCCATGGCTCAGAAAGGGCTAGGGAGGAGGGAAGGGATTTGTGAGTTCTGAGATGAGCTGCTCCTCATGTGCTGTTGTTTCCTTGGACTGATTTCTGTGCAAATGAGTTGTTCAAGTAATAAGTAGTTTAAGCTTCTAGCTCCTTCTACATCAACTTGCAAGGAGGAAAAAAATATTATTTGGACTATAGCAACATTGACCCAAATGCTTTCTCTCTGAGAGGACAAATAAAATTAAGGCAAAAGCTGGAAGTTCATCTGTGCTCTTGAAAGGAATGCAAGTCACAGAGTTGAATCCTTACTCTGTAGCACATACATGTTCTCCAGAGATTACCCAGTTTCATCCTCAGTGAGTCCAGCAACAGGTACTGTTTCACCCATTCTACAGATGATAAGACAGTCAGGGATTTGGCAGGTAACACAACTACTTGAGGAGAGGCCGATCTCCATAACCAACGATCTCCTGAGTCCCGTACTTTCTGTTTCACCAGCTGCATCCAAGTCTCTTTCTAGAACTTAAAGGAACTTCAGAAAAACATCCAGATTTGCAAATTGGTTGAAATGGCTCCAGGCTTCAGACCGATAATAATTTGCTTTATTGAGTAGAGATGCATCCCTGGGCCTCATGCCAGCCAGTCGAGCTTCTTATCCATTTAAAGTAGAACAGCATCCAGTTGGTTGTAGGGAGTATTGTATCTACCCTTCTCTGACAGATGGCTTTCTACTTGGCTTTTAAAATTTTTTTAGGAGGGAAGTTCACAGTTTCTCACAGAGCTTATTGCAGTCATTTCCAGATCAGTCTTAGGATCATCGACGTGACTATCCACTGTTCCTCCCTTTGAGTGTGGCATACTGTGTGGGCCTGGCTTTCCTGCTCAGTTAATGATGATGGGACAGTCACAGAAACTGAGTTTACAAGGAATAAGTGTGAATAAGGACTCAGCAAACTATCACCCTTGGGCTGGATCAACCTGAATGTTTTTGTAAATAAAGTTTTACTGGAATGTAGCTCTGCTTTTTCACTGTGTACTGTGTATGGTTGCTTTTGTACTTTAACAGTCAAGTTTAGTTATTGTGACAGAGACCGTATGACCTGCAAAGCCTAAAATACTTATTACTGGCCCTTTACAAAACAAATCTGTGACCCCTGCTGTTGATTAACAAGTCACCTAGAGAATTCTTGAAGGGAAAAAGGAGCATGGGTGTTGTCTAGGCCATAGTATGGTGAGGGTCTGCTACAGATGTTTGGGGAAATCCAAAGGGGACAGTTTTCTTGATTATCCCCTCATAACAGGGATTGAGAGTTCCTTGTAGAAATGTTGCTTGTGCAACAAAATACAGAGTTGTGATTCTCTGTTCTGTGGTTCTTGTCCAGGCAAGTTTGGAAATTGTGACTCCTTGAAACCATGTAGGGAGCCAAGTATTCCAGCTGATGTTTTGTGATCTCCCCCCCCACCCTTGTTTAAAAATAAACTCTGTAGAATCATTTTTTCTTTCTTTTTTCATGGCTCTCTAAATATTCTGTTTTGAAACATTTAATTACCCAGGTTATTTATATGGAAAGGTCTGATAATGTTTCTATTGGAGTCTGGGAGTCTGTTATTTATTTCTTTTGCTAAATTTTATCTTATATTAGGGGAAGGGCTGAGGTTGGTTACTATGGCAACATTCTCAAAACTGCAACAATCCTATTATGGATGCTAAAACTATAGTCATTCTGGTGGGAGGGTAGCATGGGTAGTGGGTGGTAGTCTTTTTATTTTTATTTTATTTTATTTTTTTAAGAAAACCTCTCCCACTTCCAACCCATTTGCATTCATTTATTTTAAGCTTTGCAGTGTAGGGTACTGGAATGAGAAATGAACAGAAAAAAGGGTGTCCTGTCCTGTCTGTCTCCATTAAATTTCTGTAGTCTTTATCTGCTCCATTTGTAAGGATACCCAGCTTTCTATCTGATCTTTTATTCATTTCTTCACCACTCTTATATTGAGGACTTCTCTGTGGTAGAAATGAGTAAGACACAATCTCTGCTCTCATTTCTTCTTTTAAATTACAAATTCCCTGAAGTCATTAATTCACTTTGCTGTAATTC
The DNA here is from genome assembly GCF_003254725.2 of Canis lupus dingo. Taxonomy (NCBI): domain Eukaryota; kingdom Metazoa; phylum Chordata; class Mammalia; order Carnivora; family Canidae; genus Canis; species Canis lupus. The sequence goes on along the minus strand of NC_064258.1, from coordinate 14,545,664 downwards.
AGTTAAATAAATATTTATGAGGACATACACTATACCAAGCATCATGCTGGCATACAGAAAAAGGGGTTTTGGTAAAAAAACATGGTTTTGTTTTGTTGCGCAGTATAGGGAAGGTGATTAAAATAAACCATTATGCCCAGAGGTGATTAAAATAAAATTTGATCGATGCTAACACAGAAGTATGTAACTCACTTAACTCTCCAGTCTGGAGATCAGAGGAAAAATTTTGCAAGGGGGGCAACATTTGGGCTAATTCAAAGACAGGTCCCTGGGAATGGGTAGGGCATCCTAAGCAACTTTGGACCAACAAGACAGGGAATATGGTGGTGAGAGAGGTGTGCAGGAGATGTTTAAAGCATGCAGACAAGTGGTATTGGAATAGTCGGAAATAGAGGTTAGACTCATCAAGAAATGGCACATCTAGGAGGTTGGATTTTGGAGACTGGGAGCCACTGAAAAATTCAGACAGAATAGCAACCTGAGTGTTCTAGTTTAGCAAGATCTTTCTGTTAGTGGTGGGTGGGATGGTAGATAATGAAGGGAAAGGGGCAGATTGGATAGAACATGGAGACTTGAAAAGATGGCATGTTTCCTCTTAGGCCTTAGTGAGCTTAAAATGAGCCCACCAAATTGGACTATCCAGTAAGCAGTTGGTGATATGGATGCAAAAGTCATGAAATGTGGGTGGGCACCCGAGACCAGGGTATCATCTGAGGCTTGTGGGTGGGAGGGAAGCAACCAGAAGAGGAGCCACTCATTATCACATCCTCACAGTGCCTAATGTGGTGTCTCACTTTGAATAAAATACTAATTTTACTCAAATTAATTTCAATTAATTTGAAAAAAAAAAAAAAAAAGGATTCCAAAGTATTGATGCGACCAAAAGAAGTAGTCATTAGACTCATGATTCTTTAAGATTCCTCTTGGAATTCCTAAACTCGACAAATGGGAGATACTCCTCAAACAGCCTAGCTTTCTCCTTCTATTCATCCTTTAAATCTGCACAGTGGGGCATGCCCTTCCCTGGCTCTGCTGGCCACTCTTAGGAAATGAAAAACCTTTCTGTTGCAAAACACTGTACTAATTCACTAACTAAAACTTTCAGAGCTGGGCAATAATGAAAACTCTGGACTTAGAACTGAGGTTTCTTCCCTCCTCCGACGTGGATCTGGACAAGACCACTGCAGCCAGAGAAGAGAGTGGCCAGCTGCTTCTTTCTTTCTCCATGGTGCCTTTTCTCTCTTGTCTCCTACTTGCTGGTCTCAGTTGCAAACCTCTCTCAAGCTGAAGTGGGGCTGGCAAAGAGGCGGAGAGGGAAACAGTGAAGTCCCTATCTGCCTGGTCATGATTTATGCTTCTACTGCTAGTGCTCTTTGAATCTTGCAGATATGGAAAGTTGTCTTTTTCTCTTTAGAGTTTTTCTGTGGAGTCTTTATTGTCTTCCCTCCCTCATTGCCGAGGATCTCATATTTGCAGTTCCTTGAGATGAGGGCAATGCATTGCTTTCTTGGCTACAAGTTTTCTCAACCCTTAGGATCTTGGTAGCACCTCTAGCTAAACTCTGCTGTGGTGTTTTGGATAGTATCTAAGCCAGTCCCAAGATGGCTGTCTCTGGCACATGGCCCACATCTTGTTCCATGGAAGACACTCAAGCAACCTCTTTTAAAATATATTATGTATTATTTCTTGATGTCTCAGAGAGACTATTCATTGGAACATCTTGTTACATATATATATATATATATATACATATATATATATATATATGTATATATATATATATATATAACTACTCTCTCCTTGTTTCTTTTAAACTTTCCTGTCTTGTAGAGACAGTTCTGTTACACAGTGTAGGATTGGCTGGCTGCTTCTGGGTGGATTTAGTGGATGACAAGGGTGGAACCAGGTAGTTTTTGTGAGCATTGTGTGTGTACCTTCCATGTGGACGGGGCATCCTTGGACGAGAAGCGTGCATCTAATAGGAGCTCAGTTTACAAGACCGATCCCCTCCTTGCTAATGACTTCCAATCTCTTTGCAGCCCAGGCTAAGAAAGCACAGATGGACCCTGAAAACGCATTACAACCTCTCATCAAAAACCCTGAACCCCAGCTGTTCACCCTCATCTCCATCCTTATGGGAACATAAAATGATTGGCAGCTTCACTGCCCAGTTTTTGCCACGCTACAGATAAGAAATGGGCATGTTCACATTCTCACTCTTACTTCGAGAGCCCTATCATCCTTAACCACCCAAGTAAAACCTGAACCAGCTTTCTTTGAGATTTTTATTTTTTTAAAAAGATTTTATTTATTTATTCATGAGAGACACACACACACACACAGAGGCAGAGACACAGGCAGAGGGAGAAGCAGGCTCCATGCAGGGAGCCTGATGTGAGACTCGATCCTGGGTCTCCAAGATCATGCCCTGAGCAGAAGGCAGACACTCAACTGCTGAGCCACCCAGGCATCCCACTCTTTGAGGTTTTTAAAGGTTTAGGCAAGGTGACCTCCTCTCTCCTCCCAGTTTGGATACCAAAAGGAGATTCCAAGTTGAATTTTTGAGCTTAAGATACTCTTCCAGAGATGCAGACCATATGTCTGACATCTCTGATCAAAATATTACAGACTTAATTCACATCATTACTATGAATCCCGCTCTTCATCCTGAGTACCCATTCATCTTCATGTAATTTCTCTTTAGTCTTAATAAATGGCACCTAGAACATCCACTTAATTGTTCAAATCAGAAACCTGGGAGTCATCTATAAGTTCTTAAGCTCTTATGCACCATAGGTACCCCCTTTGGCAATGTATTGCTATTTATGGACACTTTTCAAAATGATGTCTTTAAACACAGAGAACCATTATGGAGACCAGCAATATGAAAATACAAGTCTATTTTGAGTAATTTGGAATCTGTGAATCTCCCCCCCCCCTTTTTTTTTTTTTTTATGATAGTCAATGAGAGAGAAAGAGAGAGAGGCAGAGACATAGGCAGAGGGAGAAGCAGGCTCCATGCACTGGGAGCCCGATGTGGGATTCGATCCCGGGTCTCCAGGATCGCGCCCTGGGCCAAAGGCAGGCGCCAAACCACTGCGCCACCCAGGGATCCCCCCCCCCCTTTTTTTTAACCTCTCATGTGGGTTTAGTTTCAGTCACCAGTCACCTGGGTGGCAGACTCATTTCATCTTGTCTCGCTTCAGGGCTACTTTCTTCATTCAGGCCTTCATTAGCTCTCACTTGAATTGCAGCAGTTAAATTTTATAAGGAATTTGTATTGGAAAATTTCAAATATGTACAAAGTATATAAAACAGTATAATGAAAACCCATAGAACCATCACCTAGTTTTGACAGTTATCAACATAATACTTCAACCTACTTCTTTCTACTTCCTACTTGATGATGATGATGATTTTATAGGGTTTTAAAACAGTTTTTTATTTTATTTTATTTTATTTTATTTTATTTTTTTTATGATAGGCACACAGTGAGAGAGAGAGAGGCAGAGACACAGGCAGAGGGAGAAGCAGGCTCCATGCACCGGGAGCCCGACGTGGGATTCGATCCCGGGTCTCCAGGATCGCGCCCTGGGCCAAAGGCAGGCGTCAAACCGCTGCACCACCCAGGGATCCCTTTATTTTATTTTTAAAAAAGATTTTATTTATTCACGAGAGACACAGAGAGAGGCAGAGGCATAGAGAGAAGCAGGCTCCCTGTGGGTAGTCTGATGTGGGACTCATCTCAGGACCTTGAGCCGAAGACAGATGCTGCCCAGTTGAGCCACCCAGATGTCCCTATAGGTTTTTGGTTGTACAGTTTGGATCCATGAATCCACAATCCATCCTTCATAGCAGAAAGCCCACACCTCTATGAAGAGACATCTTCCCAGAAAGTTCCTTCTTTTCCCAGTCCCTTTCCAGTCTAGCCTTGCCCTTCAGAGGAAACCACTCGATGTTTCTTAAAAACCTTAGTTTAGTTCTGTGTGTTCTAGAATTTCATGAACCTGGAATACAGTATAAGGTCCAACTATATCACTGCATGATTAGTAGGTTCATTCCTTTTTGTTGCTGAATATTATTCCATTATATGAATACACTACAATTTGCTTGTGAATCTTTTGTTGATGGACATTTAAAAATTTTTGCATATTGTGTCCCTGAATATTCCTGAAGTCTTTTGTGGGGAAATGTTTTCATTGCTTTTGGATAAATACCTAACAGTGGATTGGGGGGTCACAGGGTAGGAATAATGTTGATTTTTTAATTAAAAAAAAAACACAACTGCTAGATCTTTTCCAAAAGTACCATTTCACTTCCACTAGCAAGATATGAGAGTTCTAGTTGTTCCAAATTTTCACCAATATTTGTTGTCAGTCTTCAAATCTGGCCATTTTGGCGGGTGCATAATGGCCTCTTGTGGTTTTATTTTACATTTCCCTGGTAACTAATGATGTAAGCATTATTTCTTATTGGACATTCACATAATTTCTGTTGTGAAGTGTCTGTCCAACCATTTCTTGCCTATTTTTAATTGTTTAAAAAAAGTATTAGTAAAGTTTTAGGATTTAAAAAAGAACTCTAGATATAAATCCCTTATCATACATATATTTGGTGAATATTTTCTCCCCATCTGATACATACCTATTCATTTTTTAAATGTCATTTTTAGTAAGCAGATACTATAAATTTTTCTTTTATAGTATTGCTTTTTATATTTTGTCTGAGAAAACTTTACCCTATCTTTAGGTCATGAAGATATTCTCTATTTTCTTCTAAAAGTTTTATATATAAGCTTTCATATTTAGATCTGTGATCCATTTTGAATTAATTTTCATGCGTAGTATGAGACAGCAGTTGAGGCTCATTTTTTTTCCACCTGGGTATCTAGCTGTTCCAGCATAATTTGTTGAAAAAATTCTTCTTTTATGGAATTGCTTTGGTTTCAAAGTTTCGCATTTTGTTCTTTCTTCAAGATTGTTTTACTGTTCTAGATTCTTTACACTTACATTTCCAATTAGATTTTAGAATTAGTATGTCAATTTTTATTTAAAAAGCCCTGCTGGGGGGAAAAATTTAAAAAGCCTTGGGATTATGATTAGTGTTGCATTGACTCGATATGTTAATTTGCATGCCTTGTTCATTGGTTAGCCAGGGATCTGAGATTTTATTCAGATTTTAGGACTCACTCCCTTTATGACTTCCTCCCTTCCACCATTTCCTCCTACCTTTCTGATGATTCTGCCTTCCCTGAAATCACCTGACATCTCAGTTAAGTAAGGAAGTTGTGGTTTCCTGCAGCCCAACCTTTGTGTGGATTGAGAGGACCTCAGACAGGAATTTGCAAATTCACACATTTTTTCCATTGCCTTTTTTTAAATTAATTATTATTTTTAATTGGAGTTCAATTTGCCAATGTATAGCATATCACCTAGTACTCAGCCTGTCAAGTGCCCCCCTCAGTGCCTCACCCAGTCACCCCAACCCCTTTCCACCACCCCTGTTCATTTCCCAGAGTTAGGAGTCTCTTATGTTTTGTTACCCTCTCTGATATTTCCCACTCATTTTCTCTCCTTTCCCCTTTAATCCCTTTCACTATTTTTTTTATTCCCCGTATGAGTGAAACCATATAATGATCGGCCTTCTCGAATTGACTTATTTCACTCAGCATATAATACCCTCCAGTTCCATCCACATCGAAGCAAATGGTGGATATTTGTCGTTACTAATGGCTGAGTAATATTCCATTGTATGTATAGACCACATCTTCTTTATCCGTTCATCTGTCGATGGACACCGAGGCTCCTTCCACAGTTTGGCTATTGTGGACATTGCTGCTAGAAACACTGGGGTGCAGGTGTTCTGGCATTTCACTGCATCTGTATCTTTGGGGTAAACCCCCAGTAGTGCAATTGCTGGGTCGTAAGGCACTTCTATTTTTAACTCTTTGAGGAACCTCCACACAGTTTTCCAGAGTGGCTGCACCAGTTCACATTCCCACCAACAGTGTGAGAGGGTTCCCCTTTCTCCACATCCTCTCCAATGTTTGTTGTTTCCTGTCTTGTTAATTTTCCCCATTCTCACTGGTGTGAGGTAGTATCTCATTGTGGTTTTGATTTGTATTTCCCTGATGGCAAGTGATGCAGAGAATCAGAAAAGACCCCAAATAGCTAGGGGAATATTAAAAAAGAAAACCAGAGCTGGGGGCATCACAATGCCAGATTTCAGGTTGTACTACAAAGCTGTGATCATCAAGACAGTGTGGTATTGGCACAAAAACAGACACATGAATCAATGGAACAGAATAGAGAATGCAGAAATGGGCCCTCAACTCTATGGTCAACTAATATTCGACAAAGCAGGAAAGACTATCCCCTGGAAAAAGGACAATCTCTTCAATAAATGGTGCTGGGAAAATTGGACAGCTATGTGCAGAAGAATGAAACTAGACCATTCTCTTACACCATACACAAAGATAAACTCAAAATGGATGAAAGATCTAAATGTGAGACAAGAATCCATCAAAATCTTAGAGGAGAACACAGGCAACACCCTTTTTGAACTTGGCCACAGCAACTTCTTGCAAGATACATCCATGAAGGCAAGGGAAAAAAAAACAAAAATGAATTATTGGGACTTCATCAAGATAAAAAGCTTCTGCACAGCAAAAGAAACAGTCAACAAAACTAAAAGACAACCTACAGAATGGGAGAAGACATTTGCAAATGACCTATCAGATGAAGGGCTAGTTTCCAAGATCTATAAAGAACTTATTAAACTCAACACCAAAGAAATCAACAATCCAGTCATGAAATGGGCAAAAGACATGAACAGAAATTTCACAGAGGAAGTCATAGACATGGCCAACAGGCACATGAGAAAATGCTCCATTGCCTTTTAATGGTTCTCTCTGCTCCAGTTTTTGCATGACCTTGGCCCCTTTGCAGTGCTTTTGAGTAATATTTTCTTTAATTTTCTACATTTTGTCAATGTTATCTATGCGATAGTTGTTATGTCCAAGGTGCCATGCTGTTAGCATAAGACTGCCCCGTCAGCTGCCTCGCAATGCTCTCCATGCCTCCTCTCTCCCCTCCACTAATTTACTTGTCCCTAGTTCCCAGAGTGAACTTTCAAAATTGCAAACATGAGTGGTGCCTGGCTGGTTCAGTCCACATGGGACTCTTGATCTCGAAGTTGTGAGTTTGAGCCCATGTTGAGTGTAGAGATGATTAAAATCTTTTTAAAAAGATGCAAACATGAGCAAACCATTCCCTGAATTAAAGCCCATCAATGGCTCCTCATTGCTTTCATTGTTCCTCATTGTTGTCATATTTTTCTAGATTCATCTGTGTTTATCCCAGGTGCTTTTGGACTTTATTGAACCATTGGCATTCCCTAGACATTGTTCCCTTAAAAACCTCCCCTCCTTTGCAGGTATCGTGGTCCTGGCCTCAAATACCTCTACCTTCTTCGTGGTCTGGTTGACTACTAAGGTCCTTTAAAAGTCAGCTCAAAGTACCAACCTTTAAGAAAAACGCCCAAACTGGGTTACTCATGCTTTCTTATATTCCCATTGTTCATATTATATTTTAGCATCACAAAGCATGTCAGGTTGTATGTAATTGTTTAATCACTTATTTGTTACCTCAACTATCAAGGCTGTGAGGTCCTTGAGAATAGGGTCTTGTGCTTGAATGCCTGTCACCTAGCATTCAAGTGAAGCAAAGACAGGAGTATGGATGGGTTTTATAGTTAAATTATGGTTGCATTGTAAATTGTAGGTATCTGACCATCCCCAAATATTTTCTCTCATTCCTCTTGCTCATGGGTCTGGATATTTAAATGCCAATATGAAATTAACAAGGGGCACCTGGGTGGCTCAGGGGTTGAGCATCTGCCTTCAGCTCAGGTCATGATCCCAGGATCCTGGGATTGAATCTTGCATCAGGATCCCCACAGGGAGCCTGCTTCTCCCTCTGCCTGTGTCTCTGCCTCTCTCTTTGTGTCTCTCAGGAATAAATAAATACAATCTTAAAAAAAAGAAATTAACAAGATAAAATTAAAACAACAGAAATACCTCAATTATCCAGAGCAATATATATATATATATATATATATAGCAAAAAATATATATATATACAGTTGATTGCATGTTGTAAATGTGTATGTGGGTTTGTACTCTTTCTTTTAGCTGCAATTACAAAAACAATAAATATAAATAATACTATATAATACTGTGGTTTATATAATGTAATGATATATCTTTATAATATATAACTATATATTTATAAATATATATATTAAAGAGAATAAAAGACATCTATGAGTAGAAGGCAATGACAAAATAAATAAAGGACCAATGATGCAAAATATTTCATTTGTTGAGATATAATTTAAAGTGTTGTGAACACAAAGAAAAAGGCTGATAATGATTTCAGGAATAAAGCAGCCTCTTGAAACTTTAATCTACATGGTCAGCCAGTGACACAGGGGAATACCAGGGAAGCTTAACCATAGCTATGCTCTTGTGGGACACAGGGAGCCAAAATTTTTGCACATTTACTTGAACTCATCCATCTTTTTCCTTTCCTTTCCTTTTCTTTCCTTTCCTTTCCTTTCCTTTCCTTTCCTTTCCTTTCCTTTCCTTTCCTTTCCTTTTCCTTTTCCTTTTCCTTTTCCTTTTCCTTTCATTCCTTCCTTCAGTCTTTCTGCTACATAATCATATAGGCATTACTTACTTTTATATGGATTCTTTCTTGGTGGAATCCCAATGTAAAATACTGCTTTCATAGAAGTCATTTTTGGTGGCCAATGACTTTTCCACTTAACATTTTTTTCTTGTGATGTCACAATCCTCCATATTACCATCTTGTCCATCAACTAAGTTGGAAAGTTCTCCCAGCTTTTCAAAGACCTTTCCTTGCAATTAGTGATGATCTCATTATTCCCCCTTTTCTCTTGCATTTTTTCCTTCTTCTCCCCTTAGATTAATCTGTGAAAATTACCTTTCTGTGTTCACTTCACTTTTCCCTCATGCCTCCCCACTGTATACTTCCAGCGCCTTTCCTTTCTCACAGGGGCCTGTCCTTTCATCATGCTTTACAACACTGATGCACTTCCTCGATGAAGTTCACCTGCACTGAACATAAATAGTTGATTGCATGTTCGTAAGTGTGTATGTGGTGTATGGTCTTCTTAAAGTTGTAATTACAAAAACAACAAATGTATTATTCATATAGAATAGATAATAGAGAGTACAAATGGAAAGTTTCTCCTTTAAATACACCTGCCCCAAATATACCTCTTCCCTCATCCCCAGGGGTAACTGCATTACCATTTGTTGTGTTGTGTGTCTTTCATATTTTTCTAAGCACCTATGAATGCACACATGTACATACATATAGCAAGATAATGATGAAATCCTTGGCCACTGGTATGGTAGTACAAATAAATATATTTATTTCAGCACTTCAAAATATATTCTCTTCTATTCTCTGAGTAAACTAACTATATATGACTGCCAAGAGCTAAATGTTAGAGGGCAAATCATTCATCAAATCATTATGATAATTTCCAAAGCATTTCTTGATTTCTTGTTGGTATGGTGCAGCTCTCTACAGCTAAGTGATAGTGCTATATGAACCATGATTTGAAATGGGGAAACACATGAATCTGTTCCACAGTTTACTCACTGCATTGATAAGCATCAGGTTATTGAGCCCAAGGTTTTATTATAGCCAGAAGGTGGCTGGACATGCACCTGAATGCATGGACATGGGGAGCTGGTATCTTAGCCCCCAGTGAAGTGCCATCTTAGAAGCTGCTTGCTCCACTCTCTAATCAGTGCTGGTCTCTGAGCCCTGGCCCAGTCACCTGGCTCTGTGGTCACCGCCAGATGGTGTCATGGAGTGATTTGTAAACTTAGTAGGCCTAGCGTTTCTATTTCCAAATTGATGTGTAGGTATTTAAATAAGTTAACAACTGGTATGGTTGTACCAGTATATATAATCTGTGTATTAATCTTGTATATATTCCACATGATTAAATTCTCTGTGCGTGTGCGTGTACATGCATCCAAGCTTTTATGCATCCATAGACTCCCCAAATCAGGGGCACAGTAAGGTAAGCAAGAGATAGGAATGGCAGAGGCACCTGTGTAGAAGGTAAAGGAGAAGAGGAAAGGTGGCAGGTCTAGGGATGTGTCAATATTCATGTACCTGGAAGGACTGTCTATCAAACTTTGAGAAAATTTTTTGTTGTTTTCCATTGTCCATCCAATGACACTTTGCACTTTTTTTCTGAGCATTTAAGATCACAAACTGTCCTGCTTGATTTTCAAATGGTTTCCCTCCCTTCTGTGAGAAGAACTAAACCTCAGTGAAGCATTTGCTTTCAGGAGTCAAGGAGTTAAGAAAAAAAAAGAAAGAAAGAAAGAAGAGAGAAGTGAGTCAGAGAACTTCTGCCTGTGTGTCTGAGTCAGCTTAGTGTGTTTAAAAAAAAAAAAAAAAAAAAAAAAGCTGTGTGCAGAGACCTGCCTGGAAAAACTGCTGAATGGAAAGACTTGAACATAGCTTATATACTTTGATGGTGAATTTTGATGTTTTTTCAGAAATGGTTAGCAGCCACTAATAATGCTCCATGACATCACAGAAATCTTGACTCCTGCTGGTCCTTTGCATTCTCTTCCCAAGCCCATCCCACTTCCTTATCATATAGGATTTTAGCACAAGGGGCTTGGGAAGAGAAGAGGAGGGAGTGAGGCAGGTGGAGCTGCTGTCCTACCTGGCAGGCCAGTTTCCCTCACAAATCAGGCGGGTTTTTTGGAGGAAATGCCATTGGGTAAAAGTGACCTGTGAGTACTCGGTTGCTACCAGCAGCTCAGACATGTGGGACCGCTGGAAGGAAAAACACCCCTGGATGGGGGGAAGGTGGAGTTCAATTTTATGTTTCTATTGTGTGTGTGTGTGTGTGTGTGTGTGTGTGTGTTTTGGGGGGGTAATGGTAAGAGTATCTGTTGCAGACACATGAACATGCAACAGAATAGTGGGTGTGATTTCATTATATTCATGCGTATAAAGGTGAACATTTTAATTTTATTTACGGTAGGGGAAGAAGCCCTTCAGAGTTGAAGATTTGGTGTAGTGGAAATTGCGATGAAGATCCTAGTTTCACTCTGTTATCAGCAATATGTAACTTTCTGAGAAAGAAAAATCTACATTTTCAAAGCTTGATTTCTTTTAAGATTTTATTTATTTATTCATGAGAGACACACACACACACACAGAGAGGGAGAGAGAGGGAGACAGAGACACAGGCAGAGGGAGAAGCAGGCTCCATGCAGGGAGCCCTACACGGGACTCCATCCCGGGTCTCCAGGATCACACCCTGGGCAGAAGGCGGCGCTAAACCGCTGAGCCACCCCGGCTGCCCTCAAAGCTCGATTTTTAAAACAGTTTGGGAAATTGGAGCTAAAACTAACTCCTCCTTTTTTCAACAGTGAAAACGCTTTTAATGTGCTTTTCATGTTGCCCAAATTATGACCATTGTTTCTTTTTTGATTCAATTTCGAATCTGTTGGAGAGTTTAAATAACAGCCCACATACAGGCCTCTATGAGATGCTGCATGTGCTTCACTATTTTGTTCTCATAAAAAGTGGAATTTTTCTTATGTGAAATAGTGATTACTTTCCCCTGCAGTCTTAGCAGGTGCGTCAGCTGAGTGTGCTGTGTCAAGCCCTGGGTCATTCCTTCTTAACCTGTCTTTAAGGGGCAGGGGAGTGTGCATTATCACTTCTCTGATTAAATGATGTCTGGAGGCACCAGCCCAGGGCACGGACCCACTGGAAGACTTAATCATACATGTTCTTCTTACTAAACGCTCTATAAAGCAAAGTTCACTTTCTTAGAACTAAAATTGAAGTTGAATGCCAAAGACCCTCTAACCAGAATCCAGTGGAATTTTAAAATGTTGGCCCAAATTGGTCACCTGGGAGATATTATAAGGCACTCAGGTAAGAAAGTTAAGTTTAAGTGACTGAGAAAAGTTTGGCCAAGCCTCATGGAGGCAAGTTTAGTTTATAAACCTCAGACATATTACTGTGCATAATGTCTACCTGCTTAGAGATGTGATTTTTCTCACCTTCTAGATATCTGCCTTTTCACGATAGAGAGAACATGGATTTAGTGTTCCACAGTCTTGGATTTGAGTCACTGTATCACTTCTGTAGCCTCTGTAAACCTCCATCACCTCATCTAAAAAATGAAAATAATGCCTATAGGTTAGTATTGGAGTGAGGGTTAATTCAGTTTATTTCTATAAAATCTTGGCTCATACTAAGCATTTAGAGAACATCAGTTTCACCATTTTTCTTGTTTCTTGGTTGTTATTATTTGTTTGTCTGTGTCTTTCTGAGATGTGGGTTTCTTCTCCAATTTAGGTAGAAGGTGATTTTCCTGCAGTATTGAAATCTGAATTCTGCTAACAGAATTCTTTTTTCCACTGGTCTTATGTATTTTTTCAACAAATAGCCACCCATTCAGCCCAGCTCTCTGATCAATATCTGGTTTCTCAGTTCCTGTGTGCCCCTACTGGATCCACTGAGGCACCGTGACAGGGGTGTCCCTCAGTCAGGGTCACCATTCAGGGCTCCAGCATTTCCTGGGAGTCAGGTCACCTTATCAGGCTGACTCTGTAAAGCAGTAATCTGTTTCTCTGGCAAATAGCCTAATAGCGTCTTTGCAAGTTAATCACATTTATTCACTCTGATTGGAGTGAGGATTTTCCCAAATTGTCATGCCTTCACAGAGGGTTTCCTACCATTATGTGCTATAAGTGTGGCATCATTTTATGTTCCTACTCGTTTTTACTAATATAGAAGAAACCCCATTATAAATAATTCCAAGGGATTTTGCAGATTATTTTGCTGGTTCAATATAAGAGGACCGTTCCCTGGAACCTGGAGCTGCTGTGGTAGACAGTTTGTAGATGTAGAATGGGGTACAGTGCAATTGCCCTGTGGGTTCCATCTTGTGTGGAATGGCACCTGCTGAAAGAAAGTAAAAGGGGAGCAGATCTGTGCATCTGGCAGTCCTCCCCATTCTGCAGCATTAACTCGAGCACTTTATCCCATTATGACACTGACTCACCCTTCCTCTCCACCCCCATTGTCTGGTTCTGATGTGCTCTGTCCCCACTAATTCTAGGGTTGCACTGACTTATGCCTTCTGCACCCTGAGTGGGGAAAAAAGCTGATCTTCACTAATAAAAGTATGAAAACCGAAATGCCACCACTTTCAATGTGAACAATATATGTTTGTTGAATGCATGAATACAACAACTTGGAACAACTGCTGGCAGTGTTTCCAAATATTTTAGGCCTATTTAAGTAAAGAGACATGAATAATTTGAAACTGGCATCCTTGTTTTCTTCTTCTTCTTCTTTTTTTTTTTTTTCGCATTAGCAATGAATGTGGTGATATCTGAAGACAAATTCTTACAGTTAGGAGTGGTAGCCCATAGGCAGTAGGACCAGCAGCAGGTCTGGGACTTAGGCTGTTCTTTAGAAACCATTCTGCATATTTTTTTGGTCAGATATATGCATTCCCTTTTTTTTTTTTTTTTTTTTTGATACCTGCCTTTGATCAGTTCAGTCAAAGTAAAATCTATTGAGGTGCCTTGTACCAGACATTGTGCTGGTCATCTGGGCCTAAGGATGAGTAAGGAATAACTCTTGCTCATGAGTTCACAGTCTAGAAGGAGAGACAGAACAGACCAGAGGTGTAGTTAAAAAATATGATTCTGGCTTACAGAGACGTAACTGTGAAGGTAAGCATCTTCCTCCCCACACATTTTATTCATAGTTAAAAAAAATTCTGTCTTTTTGATGAGTGTGAGTGTATCTCACCAGTGTTCTAATGATATCACCATTTTGGTTTCAGTGCAAAAGAGTAGATGAGATTTTATCTTCATTTCCCCAACATGGAAGACCCCAGAATGAATGACAGGCATAAAAACCAGTCACAAGTTTTATTTTGCTACTTTCTCTCTGGGCGTACGTGCACAACAGTGTACAGCAGCCCTAAGTCACAACTTGGAATAAGACTGTGTAAGTACCAGGACATTCTTTATTTCCCGAAGCACACAGCTGCCAATTCCTATGTCTATATCCAGAGGTTTCCACTGCTTTTCATTGATTCTGGAGCACCCAGGAACAATGGCATCTTATTATTAGGAGGTGTTTCCAATGTGAATTGGAGGCAAGCTGAGCAGCTGTCTCCGGCGCTAAGTACTTCTGGTTTTCCTGACAAAGCTTCCAAACTCATCCAGGGGTTGTTAGACACATTTAATTCAATCTATCAGATTGTTCAGCAGTTAATGAACAAAGAAAGAGCAAAGCTGCATCACTCTGCATATCATCAGAGTGTACCAAGTCATTCTGATTTTAAAATATCACTGATATATATCATTAAAATGTCATTCAAATAAAGATTTGTGTTTTGTGGTGTCTATCTATTCCTCTATCTTGTTCCAGAGAAATTTACTTCGGTTTGTACAAAAAAGCTTTTTTGGCTTAATTTTAGGAGTTTGTGATTTCCACAAAACTAAAAATATCTGCAATGTGTATGATGTACCAGGACTCTCATTTCTACTAACTAGTAGGAAAATAGTTTGTCAGAGATATAAGGAAGAGTTTCATTTGTTGCAAGATAAGTGATTTGCTTTTGTTAATTTCAAAGCTAAAACATAAACTCAGATTGGGAATAAAAAGCAGAAAATGAAAGTTAATGATCATATGGATTCAATCTTTAATGATTTCATTCAAGGGTTGCTTTAACAACAGAAATGCGGTAGGTAACTGTCTGCATTTTATCCGTTAATTCCAAGATTATATAATGATATTAAATTTGTAAAGACACAAAAATTCTTTTAAAACTCCGAGAATACTTTATTAAAATCCACTTGGGTATAATTTATTATTAAAAAAAACTAATATTTAATTATTAACTAGTGAGTAGTACTGCTTTTGTCTTCCTTGATTAGAACAATTCTTTATAGCTCACTTTAAACCCATTTCTTTGACTGAGATACTTTTAGCTCTAAAATTTCAGGTACATTTGGGGTCAAAATCTTTTAACCGAATTTTGCCCTCAACTGCCATGGCTGGATTCTACTTCAGCCAAAGTTTATCTACCATGTTTAACATGCTCTGGCTTCTTCTGCACTTGCTCTAGATTTCTCCCTTTAAAGTGACAAAAGCAGAAAGTGTGATTATTGTCATGTAGTTGGGCCCCATAATCAGAATGAATAATCCCTCCACATAAATGCTGGCTTTTCTCAGAATTTCCTGACCCATTTTCTATTTTCTATTTTTTTTTTTTTTTTTTTTAGAAGACAACATTTTCTTTCTTGCCCTCCTGACTTCTTCAGAAATCTCTTACATTAACTGGTATTTTCATCTGCTGGCACCTCTCAACTATTACAATGTGCTTCTCAGATGGAATAGAGAGTGCCCACATTTTCTCTTAGAAAAGAAATACCTTTTCTGCAAGAGTTAGTTTCTCTAATGACACCACCATATGGACCATTTAATAGAAAACTCAAAAGACGTGAGAGCACAATATAACAGCCATTCAATCAAGGGGCAGCAATCTTTTTGTCCCTGTGTGAAGGAGGCACCCCGGGAAGGTGTGGCTTGGGAGGTGGAAGGCCAGAATACAGGGGCGGGTCCTGGGGAGGGAGGGGAAAGTCGGGGCACCTGGGTCAATGAAGGCACAGCGGGATTTTGCCTGGGGCCCGCCCATCAGGTCTGGACTCTCCCTTCCCTCTGGAAGCATGCCCTTTGCTAACTTTTTGTTTGAAGCAGCTGGAAAGATATTTTTCGCTCTGAGTCATGGCTTAGCTTTTGAAGAAGCTGCTTCATGAAAGTCATCTATTGTCATCCCTCTGGGTTCCAGCTCAGTGTGATGAGGTTACTTAAATATGTGTGTGTTCTTAGATGGTTGGGAAAATAAACCCTTGGCACCAATGTGGCTCACCCCTTCCCCACTACTGAGTTCTGCTCTCCCTAGGAGCAGCTTTCACTTCTTCTGGCTGTACCTTCTGGTATTCATTTACTTCCACATTTCCGAATACTATGTTTGTTACCGTTTCCTGATCTGCCAGGTGTAGACATTCTCTATGGTTTTCCTCCTTTGGATGATAAGGTCTGAGACTGACACCTGTGTGTCCCCTGACGTACCTCCTCTTCCTCTCTCTTCTTTGTATACGTACATCAAAGCTTTGGGTTAAATTAGTGATTGTACTATTTGTACCGTGATATATAACATGTTAAATAATAGCTGATAGTCATTGGGTACTTTTTAGGCATAAGGCACCATTTAAGAGTTTTAGACATGTGTGAACTTACTGTTGAAACAATGGTATCAAGTAGGTAACTATTGTTTTCCATTTTGTAGATGTGAACATTGAGACTGGGTTAAATAACTTTTGTTTTGTTTTTGTTTGTTTGTTTTATTTAAATAACTTTTTTTGAAGTCATACAGGTAGTAGTTGGTGGAGGCAGGCTTCAGAGCAGAGTAAATCTGACTCCAGAATCTGCTTTTAAGCACTGTACTCTGTAAATTACTCAGTTTTTTTTTTTTAATCAATACTATAGGGCAGCCAAATGCATACTATCACTTTTTTAAAAATTTCAGTTCACTTACTATAATTTCATTTCATGTTTTTCACCATGGCGTCATTTGTTTCCTTTTGGAACTCCCAGTAGCTGGAAGTTGTATGTCCTGAATTAAACTTCTGAATTTTTTTAATTAATTAATTTATTCATGAGACAGAGAGAGAGAGAGAGAGAGAGAGGCAGAGACACAGGCAGAGAGAGAAGCAGGGTCCATGCAGGGAGCCTCACGTGGGACTTGATCTCGGGTCCCCAGGATCAGGCCCTGGGCTGAAGTCCACGCTAAACTGCTGAGCCACCTGGGATACCCAAATCTCTGAATTTCTAACCTTTGCATCTTTACTACCTTTTGGCCAACATTCTGGGAGATTGCCTAAACTTTATCTTTTGACTCATCTGTTGACTTTTTGTTTGGTAATGTTTCTTTTTTGGCACGTTCCTTTGTTTCTCTTTTACTTCTTCGTGACTTTGTATTTTTGGTCCTGTCCTCTGTATTAGTGGTTTTCCTCCAGTGTCAGGAGCTCTGTGGTCATCAGTTCACATAGACAAGTGAGGCTTTAAGGAGCTGAAGGGATGTACTCTAGGGTGGCCCTCAGCCAGTGCAGCTCACTGCTGAGTGAGCTAGGCCTCACATCTGTTTGGCTGGAGGATCCCCAGTTATCATCTGGAAGCTTTTCCCATGGATAGGTCAGATTCTCCAGAATTGAGTCTTCCAGATTTGTTCCTGGGAACATGTGCTGCTGCAGGGATTGTGGGAGCCAAGTTTGGAGCCAGGGACAGAAAGATCTCATAATGCCTGTTGACTTCCACTCACTTCTCCCTTTCCAGGCTCACATTTACCCCTGCACCACCCTCACCACCATGCAAGCCCTCCCTACTTTTGTCTCTAGTTCCTGAGGACTGCTTTTTCAATTTCTGTAAAAAGAAAATCCCTTCTCTGCTGCACTTCTCGGGAAAGCATGGTCACATGCTGAGTGGGGAGCACAAGGGGGTCAGGAGGTTTCTTTGCACCTTGTAGGGAGTTCATGGCACTACTTGTAATTCTGCTGTCCCTCAAAGACCTGCAGTTTTAACTGGCTTGCTTTTCTTTGACTTTGCTTTTGGAGAGTTTTAGCTTTCTTTGTTGTAACAGGTTAAGTAATGCCTTGTTTATTCCATTTCCATCTTCTGGAAGACTGTTGACATGTCTTTCTTACTGCTATCACCTTTCCTTTTCTCTTTGTCCTTGTGGAGTTTTACTTTTTAAATTTATTCACTTTCCTTATATTGTAGTTTGGGAAGGGAGCAGAGATAAATACCACGTTAATATGCCATGCTTAATGGAAGCCTGCTTACATCACGATTGAAAAAAAGAAGTATTTTCTGGAACTTGTTTCATTTTCCAGTTAGTTTGGAGAACCCTCCCATGGTAGTTGTTTCAGAACAATGGGATGGATTCACCTTTCTTCCTTCCTGCTTGAGTTTTCTTGATGTGTACCTTTCTTTGTTTTCTTTCAGAAAAAAAAAAAATCCTGTATGGTCTCTCAGCTCTTTTCTCTCAAGATCTTCATCTGTAAATGAAAGGGACTGACAGGTTTCAGGAACTGGATCCTACATTAAGGGAAACTCGTGCAACAGGCTTCTCTTGGCCTTGTCCTCTCAAGGATGTCCTCTGAAACCTTTCTGTATTGGGACCTCTGGGTGACTTAGTGGTTGAGCATCTGCCTCTGGCTCAAGTGGCGATCCCAGGGTTCTGGGATTGAGTCCCGCATCAGGCTCCCCCACAGGGAGTCTGTTTCTCCCTTTGCCTCTCTCCCTCTGTCTCTCATGAATAAATAACTAAAATCTTAAAAAAAAAAAAAAAAAGAAAAAAAAGAAAAAAAGAAAAAGAAAAGAAAAGAAAACCTTTATTGTACTGAGGTACAAGTATGGGATATTAGCTTAAGGTATAAGTATAACTTCTTTTGGGAACATGGATAAGGCCTTGAGGATAAAACTCCAAAAATGAATTTTTATCTCCTTAGCCAGTTGAAAGGCTGGGTTGGGGCTTCAGGGCCTTCTTGGAAAAGAGGTGAATTATTCAGTGGTGTGATTCAGCTCCATCATTTCTAGGAGGAGGCCCATGTTCACGTTTCATTGCAGGGAGCTGGGGCGGGCTGGCTCTAAACTTCCACAGGACAGCGCTTTCTGCAGGAATGCCCCTTAGAAAACTCGTGGCACAGGGGAGATGAGGAGTATCATCGGCAAAATCATTTTGAGATTTCCTAGTTCAGGGGCTCGCCCTGAGCAGTAACTTTGCCAGCAGGTTGGAAGAAGACACTAGAAGCGTGTTTATTAAATCTGTAATAGATGCAAAGTTGGAAAGAATGGCCGATATAATCAATAACAAAAGTATGTCTCAAAATGATCTGGATATGTTGGGATGCTGGGTTAAAAATAACAAGATGACATTTCAAAGAGATAAATGTAAAAATCTTATTTGGAAGTTAAAAAAAAATCAATGGTAATGATGGGAGAAAAAAATCTACTGGCAGTTGTTCTGGTAGAGAAAAGACATTTAGGTTTTGTTTGACTAAAACTCAATATAAGCTGCTACATCTGATGAGGCAACTAAAAAGCTGCATTAATGGAACCATAATGTATTGATCCCAGGAAGAAACCCCTCCTTCAATGGTTAGCCAGCACCTGGAGACATGTGTTCGTGGGTGTACCTTTGATTAGATCCAGCAAATAAGAATTTGTCGGAGAGGAGCAATTAGCAAAGGGCCTAAGGCCCTGGCATCAGAGCCACTGATGGAACTGGGTATATGCAGTTGGATAAGAAAACTGTCTGCTTCTTAAAAGCTGTAAAACTTCAGGCAAGTTGCTGCCTGGGCCTCAGATGCCCTGTGTGTGAAGTGGGGAAGGGAGAGCATTTCTGCTCAGTGAGAGTGGGGGCCGGAGACGGCAGGAACTCCTGAATGAGACCAGAGAGGTACGAGGTGGGCATGAGATGGTGAACATCTTTGAATTTCAGGATAAGGGATTTAAAGTTTATCCTGTGCTACACATAAAGTATTCAGTCATCCCAGCTATTATCTTCCAAACCAGGACATTGAGAGTGAAGGGGAGCTTCCTAAATTTTGAATACAACAGATATAAAATGCTACCAGCAACTGCGTGCCAAGGGCACCCCGGGCAAACATGGGAGGAAAGGCCATCCTGGTAACTGGTGCTATAGGCTGGGGAAAACTGCTTTTTGGGATGTAAATGAGGTGCCTTTGGAAGCTCTTAAGCAGAGCTTGGCTGAAGGAACCTGTGTTACAGACCAGACCAGTGGTTCTGCTTTAGAGGAAATGAACAAGATGAACTTTAAGATCCTTTCTAACTCCTGGTATAAGTGATGCTCAGTTGGGGGGTATATGAAACAGGTGACATTGAAACCATCCTGGCCTTCCCCTGATTTTTAAAAATGTATATATTTGGCAAAAATAGGGCAGTTTCTTCTGAATTATGAAACCAAAGCGTTGGAGTCTGTTTACCTGGAACAAAGATTCTAGTGTACTTAGGGAGCTTCTTAAAAACACTGATTTGCAGGGCTGGAGTCAGAGTACGGCTGGGTCACATTAGAAAACATCATCTGTTCTAGAGTGACCCCATTCACATCTGAGATGAGCAGCAAAACGTATTTATTAAATAGTTGCTGGATCTGTGATAGGATTTGATCAAAGACAGTCCGGGAGTCATCACTTGGCACCTGTACAGGTTTAAAATAAATGTTATGATGATGTGCAAACACTGAGCAAATACCAAAGCAGTTAGATGCCCTGTCACTCAGTTCTCTGGCTCTCAGGCCCAGACTACTGTGTCCTTACTGGTTAGAGGTAGTACAGAATGCTTTTATCATTGACACAGGAGGCTGAAAATTGCTCCTCGAAGGGTAGAGAGCTTCCTAGGGACTAGATGCAGACAGGTGCTAGCAGTTCACATGCAGAAGAGCAGCTCCCCTTGGATGGGCGGGTAACTTTGTGTTGCCTTGTTAGGAAGGGAAACATCCAAGCAAGTCAGGGCCTCTCTCCCATTGAGCATTTAAGTCACTATTGTCCCCGAGAACCAGACAGTGGACCTCGTACATGGCAGGTTCGCCCAGTCCAGGAGATCCTAGGTGATCCTCTCTTGGTTTTCATTTTCACATGGGAAAGTAACTTTCCTTGAGAAGGAAGAGGTCTCCCTTTGAGAACAGGTGACACTGGACCTAAGAATTCTAAGCTTTCTCGTTTTTCAAACGGAAGGATTTGATCTCCAAGTCTAGAAGAGAAATGAGAGAAAAAGGCCAAATTTGCTGAAGAAAAAATAATTCCCCATGAAAGGCAAATCAAAATTCTCAGACTAATTATAATATAGTTTCTATTTCAGAAGGCTAAAAAAATTTTTTTTAAGTTTTTTTTTTTTTTTTTCCTGAAACCTGAATATACCTCAACAACCCTAGACATGCAGAAAGGTCTAAGAACCGGGAGCCCGTTGCAGGCAATGGCTGACGGGCTGGTTTCTGTGAGGACTCACATTCCTTCCTACATCTCACACCTGAACCAATCCTTCCTGACTTGGGCTTATTAAGAAGTAAGGTCGTTGAAGCTCTGGGCGCCCAAGTAAGAGCGAATGTACATTTCAGCTATTTCTGTGTCTAAAAACTGAAACAGGGCCTGAAAGCTGAGGAAGCTTTGAGCATTTTGGGTGCAGACATTCCTTAGGTTGTCTTCAGATATGGGTGGGTCAGTGTTTTGGGAATGGACAGCTGAGGCGATCGCACCTGAAAATAACAACTGGGTATAGCAGGATTTGCCTGCTGACCCAGGAATGACACACGGCTCACCTGCTCTTTAGACCCTTGGCTTTGGCAGTATCCCAGAGCCCTTAGCAGGGTCTGATCATGCCAGTCTCCTGTCATTGCTTAACTTCATTCTAGGTCTTCTTTGTTGCTTTTTTTTTTTTTTCTTTTTGGCTTTATTTTTTAGAGCATTTTTAGACACCAGGGGGCTTACCTTACTCTTAGGCGTTCACTGTGATCTTCGCATCAAATGTATAAGGAAAATAAGATCTGTGGATAAGTAGTTTTCAGCAGTTCTTTTGGTGGAAGTCCTACATCATTGTGCTTGATTATTTTAATTCTCCCTGCCATATGATTCCTGACATTATTCTGGACCCTTTTACACCAGGAATTACATGCCAAAAAGTACTCATATGGCTTGAAGGAAAGCCTAGTGGCATTTGTGATAGCATGCACCATTTCTAGGAGCCTCTTACTGACATCTTTTTTTATATATATAAATTTATTTTTTATTGGTGTTCAATTTGCCAACATAGAGAATAACATCCAGTGCTCATCCCATCAAGTGCCCCCCTCAGTGCCCGTCACCCAGTCATCCCCACCCCCGCCCACCTCCCTTTCTAGGGAGTTCGTTTCCCCTAGTTCGTTTCCCAGAGTTAGGAGTCTCTCATGTTCTGTTTCCCTTTCTGATATTTCCCACTCATTTTTTTCTCCTTTCCCCTTTATTCCCTTTCACTATTTTTTATATTCCCCAAATGAATGAGACCATATAATGTTTGTCCTTCTCCGATTGACTTATTTCACTCAGCATAATACTGTCCAGTTCTATCCACCGAAGCAAATGGTATTTGTCGTTTCTAATGGATGAGTAATATTCCATTGTATACATACATCTTAAAGCTATCCGAAAGATAACATTATTGTTCTCCTTATTTTGAAAATGAAGAAATTGAGACTCAGGGGTTAATCATCTTGCCCGTGGGTGCCGTGTCACAAGGTGATGAAGCTTTGATTCTTATTTTTGTTCTTTCTGACTCCAAAATGTGTGTGTGTAGTGTAGTTATACAGCTCTGCTTGGGAAGATCAATGGATGATTGATTTGCCTAAGTCTATGAAGGAAATCACAGAAGGTTAGGATATACCTCTGACTTTCAATAACCCATAGAAGAAAACTAGTCCTAGTCCTTTTTCTCAGAATCTTTCTGAATGAGGAAGATGTAAGCAAACACAGGCCTGAGCTACGTGATTCAAGCCTCTTGGCCTGGATAAATTACATTCTGGGTAATGTAGAGAAGCTACTATTGAATTACTATTTAGAATCTTTGGAGAATCATGGCTAATAAATGGGACAGGAGGTGGAAAATTGAGATAGGCAAACATTTTCTAGGTTTTCAAAAATGAGAGGACTGTAGATGAGAGAGTCTGACATCATTTCCATAAAGCATTCTTGAACAGGTTATGAAACACATAATTTGTAAGTAGGATAGGAAAGGAGTGAACCTAAATGCAAACACTGGTTTACAGAGAACTTGTCCAGGTAGCATGATTTGTTTTTGAGAAATTTAAAGTTGCAAAGCCTAAATAGATGTAAGCGCAATAGGTATGGTATGTCTGGGGTTCAGCGAGACATTTGACAGTGTCTGTGCCAGGTAATTTCACACCCAAATCTTCTTGGACAAGATCGATAAGTATGAGCTGTATAAAAAGACAGTCAGATACACCATCCCCATTTCAGTGACTTCTCTGGGGCCCTTACATACAATGCTTCACAGATGCAGAGATATTTCATGTGGATTCTGTGCTTTAGGTCCCTATTTGAAACTTAATGATCATAACTTAGATGACGATAAAGAGTACATGTTACCAAAATGTTAGGTGATCTGAAGTGGCAGTGAATACTTTGGATGAGCTTATAAAGGTTTCAAACAGATATGAACAATTTAGACAACGGAGCTAAATCCTACTGAGGTCATTCTTTGTTACTTAGTCACCAATATTAAGTTCCCTGGTTGCTGAGAATTGGGCTAGGTTCTGGGGTTAGGAAGTACACAGCTATAGAAAGGAGAACAAGACACAGATAGTATCCTCTAACAGTGCTTTGATGGAGGTAGACCCAGGATGCTGGAAGAGCATAGACGCAATGAACCCCAAGAAGGGGGAGCTCAGGACCAGGTTAAGTCCTCCTGGAGAAGGTGATAATGGAGCAGTTTTGAAGAATGAAGAGTTGTTTGCTATGGAATCGTGTGTGTGTGTGTGTGTGTGTGTGTGTGTGCGTAGGGGGTGTATGTAGTGACCAGGAGCAATGGGGTCTGGGTATGAGACAATGTGCAAAACCAGTTTATGGAGGTCGTCAATGGCAGGGATCTGGAACAGAGAGATGTTACCTAGAGTCCTCACTTTTTTGTTGTTGGGTTATAGAATGCCACTGCTGCTTTTATCAGTGCTTCCTAAGAGTGACCACTGTTGTGGTTGTTTTACATGTGTTGCCTCATGCAACCATCACAGTAACCCATTGAGGTGGCTACTGTTATTACCCCAGTGGCATAGGACACTGAGGCAATAGGACAGTCATGCACCTTGGCTAAAATCACACATTGGATAAGTGCTAGAGCCCAGATGTGAACATAATTGAAAGGGCTCCAGAGTCCTATCTGTTAACCACCACAACCACTTGCTAGAGAGTACAATAGCTAGGAGGCTCACAAGCATTTGCTGGATTTAACAACAGAGAAGTTCCTCAAGACCCGGGCTCTGCCCTGGTGCTGGTTGGTGGGGGCTGATGCATAATGAGGAAGTAGAGACAGGGGAAGGAAGATAAGTGGGCTTCACCTACAGGGTAATGGGGCCAACAAGGATTTTGTTCTAAGATAGGAAATGGTGTTTACATGCTGCAGGGGAAGAGTAAGTAGAAAGAAATTGGTTTACGGTTCAGGAGCCGGAGCAATTTTGGTTGAATTAGATTCCTAAGTGTTCTTACCACACAAATGAACAAACAACAAAGCAAAACAAAAGAAAAAGGGAAAAAAAAAGGAAGAAGGAAAGAAAAGAAAATGGTTAACTATGTGAAGTGATGGATATATTAACTAGCTTGATTGTGGTGATTATTTCACAATGCATACAAATACCTATACTTTGAGTTGCACATCTTAAATAAATATAATTGTTTGTTTCTCAGTAAAGCTGGAAAAAAAAGAGAGATCCCTAAGGAAGCAGGAGATCATAGAATCCAGATAGGCAGCAAGGCACTGCTCTGGACCTGAGAAGGGAATGTCATCCCTTTGAGCTGGGGGAAGAAGGGGTGTCATGGGAGGTAAAAGGGATGGTCTCTGTAGAATAGGATGCAAGGTTCGCTCTGAGGGGAGCTCACTGGGTGGAGTTGGTGTTATTGGACCTCAGTAGGCCTAGCATGTATCTGACTCCTTTTGCCAACCAAAATAGTTCTCACTGGACTTACCCTTCTTGTTCCTGTTCCTCCTTTTCCCCCCGCCATTTCTAGAACTTGGGTAGAATCTTCATTTCCACTTACTGGTTGTTTCTGATGTGAGTGCCACTTTTCCATTTAGGACTATAACAGAAAACCCTCCTGATAAGATGTGGTCGACTGGATGGGTGGCAAGGGAAAAGTGATTACTGCGTTTCCCCTTTATGCCCCAGGAAAAGAAAGACCTGAGAGTAGAGAGAGAGGGAAGCCATGAAAGGACGAGGAGGTGGGGGTAACCAGGAGGTGGGTTGGAGTGAACTCAGCTTGTTTAACAAGCAAAGCAGATCTAGATTAGAGTAACCATGACAACAGGCTTTGGGCTAAGGCACTCTGGATTTGGGAAAGAGGGAGGGAGGTGGAGGGGAGGTGCAAGCTGTTGGCTGGGTATCAGCCTACAGTTTTGGAAAAAGCCGGTTCTTCCCTCAGGGTCCTTGGCTGTCACAGGAATCACCATAGTCACCAATGGTGGCTGGAAGGGAAAGGCAATCAGGAAAGGAGGGTGATCAGGAAAGAGCAGTGGGTGAGATGGGTCCAGCTGATTCAAAGAAAGGGAGTGACCCCCAAGGACTAAGCAGGGTTCTTGACAGGAGGTACAGAAGAGGATTAGGGGGAGTCTGTATCTGGTGCCTCAGTCTACCCCCGTGCCTTCCAGGCACAGATGCACTATCCAGTCACATTTCATTGCTTACTCTGTGGTAGCGAAGGTGGTACCACCTCCATGGCTTTTTGTTTTTAGCTTCTCAGAATATCACATTTTCCACTTCTAAACAAATGAGGTATAAGCCCCTTAAGACTCTTTTCCTGAAGCTGCACCAAGTCTCTCTCTGTGTGTGTATGTGTGTATACACGCACATGTGTGTATGTTTGTGAGTTCATGTATTTTTTTTAAAGATTTGGCTTAATCATGAGAGACAGAGAGAGAGAGAGAGAGAGAGAGAGAGAGAGAGAAAGAGAGGCAGAGACACAGGCAGAGGAAGAAGCAGGTGCCATGCAGGAAGCCCGATGTGGGACTCGATTCCGGGACCCCAGGATCACACCCTGAGCCAAAGGCAGACGCTCAACCGCTGAGCCACCCAGGCATCCCAGAGTTCATATTTTTTTAATATTACTTGAGTTTTATGTGTACAACGTAGTAATTCAACAACTCTCTAAATTATGCTGTGCTCACCTCAAGTGTAGCCACCACCTGCCCCCGTACAGCACTATTACAATACCATTGACTCTATTCCCCAGGCTGTGCCTCTTATTCCTATGAGTTCATGTGAACGCAGCCTCTTCACCCAGCCCGGGCCTGTCATTATCTACGAACTTCTTGGAAGTCTTGTATCCTTGCTCTGTCACCAACCACTTCTGTAGCTGCTTGAGAATCTCTATCCGTAAGAATATAGATGCTTTTAAAATATGTGAATTCAGTTCCTTCCTGAGTAAGCTCAAAGCACTTGAATGGGAAATGTAAGAAATTGCCATGATCCCAAACTAATGATGCTTTTAGCTTAAGTATCTCCTCATCACACCCCAGTGAGATCTCATCCCAAACAGTACCAGCAGCGCTGCTGAGGACAGGCCTGTCGGAATTTCTCTTAGGTTAACTTAAAGTGATTTGCAAAAATGGCCTTGGGAGTCCACTCCCTTCCTCCCTTTCCAACTAAGTTTCTCCCTAAGGAAATAAAAGCTAGACTCACCATGGAATGGGCTGAATGAACCTCAGGAAGATTGGAGCCCTACACCTCACCCAGGGGTTCTTAGAACCATGTTGGGGCTGTAGGTTTATGTGTCAACAGTTATCATTTCAGATCTTCTGCAATTTTGACTGGGAAGGAGGTGATCAAGGGGATTCACATCTATTTCTCAATGTCTTTTCCTCCAAATAAGGAGGAAATAATGTAGAGCCCAAGCCGTTGGAAAAAGAAGGTTCCTTTGCACAAAGAGAAGTTAAAACTTGAGCTCTTTCTTCCAAGCTGTCCTAAATAGCTGTGAGAAGAGAAAACAGAAAGAGGACTGATTTCCCCAGGGTGCAGAGATCTTTCTCAAAGCTGGAAAGAGTATGCACAAGTCTCCAATTTTGCTCTAAGCTTAAAGCTACCCAACCCCCTTTCTTGAAAAACAGTCTTATGTCAGGTAGATTTAGTCATCTTCTTCTTCTTGGCTACATTATAACTTGTAAATGTGTAGATCTGTTCTGCAGTGTTGTGAAGAGTCCTCAGTACCTTGAGAAATAGGTTCTACATTGAGATTTCATTGGTTCAGAAGGATTTCTGGAACGAGTGACTTCGGTCTGGCCTCCTGTTGTCAGTACCGGCCAAGGGAAATAGAGCCACATGCAGAGGGAGGTGACTGGCCAAGTGCTCCAATGGAGGGAAAACGAAGGAAAGCACACTTATAAAGTGATGAGGTGATCCCTTTTGGGTGGAACTGATTAGAGAGATTCAGGAGGATTTGGGGAGGGAATAGAGAGGTGGTTCTAGAATAGAGTCTGGAGCACATTGATTCACTCACACTGTCACCCCTTGCACATAACATCTCATATAGACACGCATGTGTGGACCCACAAACTCACACACACACACATCTGCACTCATGAACCCCCCACGTATAAATCCAGATGCAAACAAAAAATTCAGTTTTGCCTATTTCATTTACTAGTTCATTAATTCACCTCCCAAGCATTTATTGGACATTTTTTTTGGGTGGGTCCTGTGCTAGACTGAGAGAAGGAGCACAGAGAAATGTCAGACATTGCTGCTGCCCTCAGGAGTTTATTGTTAGTAGGTGAGAAAGCCCCACAGACGTGGTTGTATCACAGGATGGTGGATGCTGTAATAGACGGGTAGTTGTATGAACTACAGGAAAGCATGATCTCTAGGGTGAGAAAGAGGGGGATTAAGGGAGGCCTATTAGACTGCTCTGGATGCCATAACAAAATACTACACACTGGGTGGATTAAACAGCAGAAATTTGTTTTCTCATAAGTTCTGGAGGTTGGAAAACCCAAGATTAAGTTCCAGCAGTGTTTGGTTTCTGATAAGAGCTCTCTTCCTGGCTTGCACACAGCTACCTTGCTCTGTCCCCACATGGCTCCCTCTCAAAGTATGCATGTTGGAGGGAGGAAGGGAGGGGGGGACTCCCTAGTGTCTCTTCTGGTACGGACCCTGATCCTTTGGGATCCTGGCCCTACCCTTAGGACCTCATTTAACCTTAATTGCTTCCTTAGTGGCCCCACGTCCAAATACAGGCACGGGGGTGGTAAGTGGGGAGGGGTGGGTGGGTAGGACATGTGAATTTTTGGGGGGGACACCAGACCAGCATTCGGTCTACAACAGAAGGCTCGTAGAGCAGATGACAATTGAAATATATTTTTTAAAGTTATGCAAGGGAGAACAGGGATGCATTCCCTCCCCCTTAAAAAGAATAGATTAGGAAGGGATGGAAGGACTTTCTGCATTTCTACAGATTAAGATAGCCAGAAAGTAGACAGGGAAATGGGGAGTAAGGACACATCAAAGGGCTCGGATTTACTTTGTGGTTGATATGGAGCCACTCATTCCTGTTAAGGTGGTAACAGTGTATGTCGTCTCATCAGAAGCAGAAAGCCTGAGGTAGAGGGGATACCATCCTAGGTTAGCGTGATTGGCAGTAGAGGGGAGGGAGGACTGGTTGTATTTGGTGCCTGGATGTAGGGAGTGTAGAAGAGCAGAAGGTTAAGCCGATTGAGCTGCTGTCTTGGCTTGATGGATTTGTTCTCACGGGGAGCAGGGGTGGAGGGCAGGCAGGTGTGGAGGGATAGGTAATGAGCACAGTTTTGACATTTTGAGTGGGAGCTGTTCACATATAGCTGGTCAGGAGGGAGGTCCCAGAAATGAAAGTTTGGAACCCCTCAACATTCTATGTGGCCATAGAGTGAGGGTGGGAAATGATGTGGAGATGACAGGAGGATTGGGCACAGAACCCAGGAGACCCTGCAGCTGAGGAAGGAGAATGAGAAGCTCGGGAAGGAGAGGGGGTGGGAAACTGAGGAATACATCACATCTGGAAACCAAAGGAGGCCTTGGTTATCAGCACTGGTAGCTGAAGATGGGACTGAGAAATAGCCGTAGAATCTGGGCCTTGGAACAGAAATAGTGGTTTTGGTGAGAGGTTTTGAGTGGAGAGTGGGGAGCCCAAGAACCTCATATGGAGTGAATCCAGTGTTAAATGGAGCAGAATAGAGTGTAGGTGCCCAGGAGCGGGGAGTCTAGAGTGTCAAAGGACAGCTTTCTTTCCTTTGTTTTGGGGATCCTGAAGAATGTTTACTGATAAAATTTAGAGGAGAAACAAATACAAAAGAGAAATAATTTAAAAACCTAGATTATTTATGCAGAAACACATTCAAAATCTAGGGAGCCCACACAGTTGAGAGAGACAAAAGATACGTAGACCTATCTGCACAAAAAGAGCTAAAAACTGAAGCGGGGAAGGGGTGGGGGACGGGAAGGAAGTCGTTGAGGGGGTGGTCTTATTAACACTGTATTAATCACTCGGAAATCTACTCAAGGTAGTCTCTGAGGCAAGTTTGTTTTAAAATTGGAATTTAAATAATAATAATAATAATAATAATAATAATAATAATAATAATAATAAAAACCCTCCACAAGTCTAAATACTTATTCTTTTAGATCCTAGAGATGTATGAAGTTAAATAGCTCTTTTAAGAACAGCGCTGCGTGGAAAATAACTAGGTTTACCCGGCTAAGTTTAGCATATAAAGCTCTTTACTGAATGGCTTCTTTGTCAACCTCAGGCTGGAGGAGTTCAATTCCTTTTTATTTGGTGAATTCCTTAATTGGATTTTGTTTGCCGATCTTACTTTCTCACATTGTAAGATTTTAATAAATCATTATAATCATTCCCTTATGTCTTGCAAAAATAACCTTTCTGACGGTTCCCGAATGATTTTTCCCCCCTGTGTTTGCATCATGGGATTATTAGTGTAGCTTACAAATGAATCAGAAAAGGCTGTGCAGCCGAGGGCGTATTTCCATCATTTCCTAGGCGTGAGCTGGGGGCATGATAACCTGGAGCCCCTGAGGTCATGCGTGGCTAGGAAGGCACAGCAGGCCTTGGCATATTATCTCCTGTCTGGATTATTGATGAGGTGCTTTGCTTGGAAACAGGGGAGAGATCTCCTATCTGCTTGGTTATTAAGGCCTCTGTAGGAAACAGGTTCATTGGTGATCTATGTGCACTGGTGATTTGGCTGCATTTTCAGCTCCGATCCGTCCCTTTTACTTAAGGTTGATGACTGGGTAGAGGAAGAACTTCCCGTCTTGTTTAGCTGATGTACTTGGTCAATGTCTCGCTTGAAGTGTGCCTTTCCTATGGCCCTTCCATGACAGATCTCTTCTGAGAGGAGGTGTTCTCAGTCACCCATTTGGGAACTGGACCAGGGACCCAAGGCTTTTTTCCTTCTAGCTCCCTGGGCTTTCCAATTTGCTGCTTTGTCGGTAGACTCCAGCACAGCGACCTTCTTGTTGGCGGAGCTTTTGGGAAGCTGGGGTTGCTTTGGGCGGTGGGATTTTCCAGACGAGACTCGTTTCTTTGGCATCTTAGCGCCCTCAAAGAATTAAAAGCATTCAGATGGATTTGTTTCCGGTTTGCTCCCTATGTAAGTAACCAAGCCAAAGATCTCAATCTTGACATAGAAGTAATTTTTAAGCCTGAGAAGTTTTGTTAACTTGCCTCCCCTCTCCGTAGCTCTCTCAAATTAAAGGCCACCATCCCAAGGCCCTACCAAAAAAGCCAGGCTCGGAGGTGAAGGCAACACCCTGCAATGCTATCTTCGCCCTTGCTTGGTGGTGAGCCTGTGCGGAGCAGGAGGTGTCGAGAAAAGCCTCGCATCCTTATAATCTGGTCCGTTTCTATTTCAGTCTTGAATGGATTTTTGCTACTTGCAAGGAAAGGATTCTCGATGGATACCCCTGGAGGCTGGAGGAGGCCTTATTTTATTTTTCCTCTTTGTATCTGCAGCGTCTAACGCGCCCCTCACCCACAGCACGGCCGGGCACTGATCCTGTGTGGTCTTACTTGTGCCGGTGTGTGTGTGTAAAGGCTTATAACCAGCAGTGCCCTGGAGAGCAGAGCATGGCAATAAAGTGCTTAAAACGCACAGAAAAAGATAAGCCTTGGGCAGCCCCGGTGGCTCAGCGGTTTAGGGCCTGCCTTCAGCCCAGGGCATGCCCCTGAGGACCTGAGATCGAGTCCCACCTCGGCTCCCTGCATGGGACCTGCTTCTCCCCCTGCCTGTGTCTCTGCTTCTCTCTCTCTCTGCATCTCTCATGAACGAATAAATAAAATCTTAAAAAAAAAAAAAAAAGTAAAGAAGATAGGTAACACAGGAGGAAGAAGGCAAATGCCTTGCCCCAGGTGCCCTTTGGGAGGCCGGGGGTGGGGAGGCAGGTGCTCGCAGGGCCGGGTCTGTGCTGGAGGCCCGGGTGCAGGGCAGGGGCCCGCGTGGGTCTATTTATAGCTGGTGCGAGGCTGAGCACCTTGTTCTTTTCTTAGCAGCCGCTTGACTTGCTATCAATTATCTAGGAGGTGGATGCCAACACCGGGGGAGTTATTCGAGGCAGGTGCCCTGCGGTGAGAGGGACAGGGCGGGTCACGCAGGGCCAGCTCCAGATGGAAGGAGTGAAATAGGCCGTCCTGGGTCCCCCCAGCTGGGAGGATGGGGGGCCGGAGCTGCTTGCCCCCGGGACTTGGACTCTGGCTCGGCCCTTCTTACCTGTGTTCTGCTTCCATTTGAAAAGCCCACTTGGGCAGCCCGGGCGGCCCAGTCAGTGGTTTAGCGCTGCCTTCAGCCCAGGGCGTGACCCCAGGGTCCTGGGATCGAGTCCCCCGTCTGGCTTCCTGCATGGAGCCTGCTTCTCCCCCTGCCTGTGTCTCTGCCTCTCTCTCTCTCTCTCTCTCTCTCTCTCTCTCTCTCTCGTGAATAAATAAATAAAATCTTAAAAAAAAAAAAAAAGAAAGAAAAGCTCACTCGGAAAATATGGGGAGCAGGAGGCGAGCAGCGGGGGTCTCCTCCTGGGGGAGGTGCCCGCAGGGGTGGGGGAGAGGCCCCACCAGGAAACTGGGCATAGGGGTGGGGGTGGGGGGTGCAGGCAGGGGCTGGACAGCCTCCCTCCACCTGGGACCCCTACAGGCGACAGGCGGCAGCCCCAGGACAGAAGCAGGAGTGCCTACAGGGCTGCTCTGGGCCCGGGCACCTGAGCACCCTGGTCCTGGGCCATGTGCCCCACGCCCCTCAGGAACCCTCCCTCTGACCTCTTAGATTCTATACTAGGTTCTGATCTTTTGTTTGTTTCTGTTCTTTTTCTTGCTGCTGCTGCTGCTGCTGCTGTTTTGTTTTTTCCCCATTGATCATTTAGATTCCATTTTTGGGAAGCTATTTCTCCTCTTCCTTCTCCAACTTTTTTTTTTTTTTTTTAAGTGTTGTAACAGAAACACTGTTTGCCCCTTTGCAGTGGGAGCGGCTGCCCTGGTGCCTCCTCTTACCTACCTGCCGTTCACCAGGCAGGTGCTGTAGAAGCAGGTGGAATTGGCTACCAGAGCAGTTCTGACGGTGCTGACGTCATTGCTTTAGCTCCAGGAATTGAGCGGCCCTGGAGGTGCCCGGAGGAGGCCGTCTTTTCCACGACCCCTCAGTAACCAGCCTTCTAGTCCCTGTGCTCTGCCCCCCTTGGACTTTGAATCTGATGAGAGGGAGACTGAGTTCCAGTCAAAGAGAATGGAAAGTGAATTTGTTGAACATTCTATCAGCCTTGATTTCGGGCATAAACTAGCTCAGACTTTCTACCCCGTCCCTCTCTAAATTTTCCTAATTTCCTTCTTCCGGTTGCCCTTCCAGTTCTTTCTACCTTGAGGGATTAAACTGTCGCCGCCTGTGCTGTGTGCGCTTGCTGATGCCTGGGGGGACAGCGCGGCTGCGTCCGGAAAGGCTTTGGGATCCTTGCGAGGTTCCTAACTATATGTGGAGGACACTGCCACGGTCACGGGCAGCCTCTCCCAGGGATCCCGGCTCTGGCTCTAATACCATCTGCCCGGCTAATCCACTTTCCAGGCCAGTGTCTAGCGCCAGAGAGTGTCTGGGTTTGCGAGTGTCCTGGTGCCATTTAAACCGACTCCAGCTTCCTGGGGATCAGTTTGCAGCCTTTGTTATCTTTTGGCAGAGCCACCCTGTCTTTTTCTTTCTCCTCTTCTTGGGAGTCAGACCACTCAAATTTAGCTTGGTTTATTATTTAGGGACTTCATGGGGAGGAGTTGAGCACAGAGCACCAAGCTTCCAGGCAGATACTGTGTGTGTGCACATGTGTGTGCTCCTGGGCACACAAGTGCGCACTCGTGCAGGAGTAACACACACATGAGTCGGTGAGTGCTACTGACTGTCTTGGGAAGATGAGTCCAGGATGGGTGGATCTCTTTTGCAGAAGCTGCAGGAACCAAGACAGGTGCACAACCCCAGTACCAGAGGCCTCAGATGGCTGGTAAGTAAAGAGGAACTTCCTCCGTTTTGTTTTCGTTCTAGGTCATAGCAAAACCTTTAGTTGACAAATTATTAGGTCTTCTTGCTTCCTCTTCACAGACTGAAGTTTGTGAAACAGACCTCCTATTTATACCTGTGTGGGATTGTGTGATCAGAGTTTTCTTTTCTTTTTCTTTTTTAAATTGTTGATTATGTTATTCTTGAGTGACGGGAGTTCACCATCCATAGTTTTGCATTGATATCATTTGCCCACCTTTTCTACATTGTTTCCCTCAGCTTTTATTATCCAGGGGGAGATCTGTTTGAAGATTTCTGGCTCTGGGAGGTTCGTTCTGGGGATAGGTTTTGGAAATAGCCAGATTTTTAGCCTGAAGGTTATCGCACCGAGGTTTATGATTTTGCAACATATTGGTAAATTGTATGAAGCTATATACTTAAATCCACAGTCAAATATATATATATATATATATATATACATATATATATATGGTATTAAATATGATTAAATGATTGGCTAGCACCTAGACATAACCAATAAACCTAGATGTTACTTTTGTTTTATTTTTTGTTATTGTCATATTATTACGGCCTCTTTTCTTAGCTTGCTCCTTAAGAGTCCATATAGGACCAAATCTCTCTCATTGGGATTGGCAAAATGATAATAAATGGTTCTTAGGCCCTTTTTTTTTTTTTTTTTTTTGTTCCAAGATTTAATTTAGGAGTTGGAAAACTGCAGCCCATAGTCATTCTGGTCCACTGCCTGTTTTTATAAATAAAGTTTTATCAAAATACGGCACACTCATATATATGTAAAAATACTGTCTGTGGTTGTTTTTGTGCTACAATTTGTTGTAACAGAGACTCTATGGCCCCCAAAGCCTAAAATATTTAGTATTTGAGCTGTGTTGTGGTTTGATTTCCTCTTTTCTTTATGTACTTTCAAAAGATCTATAGTGACACTAAATAGGGTATCTTTAATGGGAGAATGAGCACTATTTCTACTCAAGGGGATTCTAAACCTATCAAAAAAGGAGGAAAGATATACCTGAAATATGTATAGCAACACGTGTGATAAAAATATATGAAAAGATAACCCAACAGATATTAACAGCACCCACTCAGTGCAAGTAGCTTGTCAGGATGAGGAGAGGTATACAAGTGAACAGAACACAGTCCTATTCTCAGAGTTAATAGGACAAATCTGCTACATAACTAGAGTTTCTGACAGGCTGTCACGGTGGCTATAGGAAAATACACATTGTTATGGGATTCAGAGGAGGTAAAATGACTTTTATGGCCCAGTCTAGTAGGTACAAACTTTGGAATGGAAATTAAAAAATGATAATGAGGGTTGCTTCTTAATAACAGTAAAGGAAATCTTTATCTGTTGTCTCCAGCTGTTCACTGAAGTAGACCTTTGCTTCTATAGTTGAAGAAGTCTTGTTTTTTACAAGAAA
Organism: Canis lupus dingo; assembly: GCF_003254725.2. NCBI lineage: Eukaryota > Metazoa > Chordata > Mammalia > Carnivora > Canidae > Canis > Canis lupus. Next base: position 14,510,752 of record NC_064258.1, on the reverse strand, counting down.
GGATAGAAGGAATCTTAGCCAATTATTTGTCATGAGATTCACAGTTGTAATAGACTCAGCGATACCTAATTTTAGGCAGTGGATAGGAACAAAAATATTATTAAAACCAGTTAGCCTGGACCTAGAAGTGACCCATAGAGCTCATCTACAAATAGTCCACTCCTTTTACAGCTGAAGAAACTGAGTCTAAGAGATCTAGTTAGTTGTATAAAATTGTCTCCAGAGCCTAGGATTTTTGGCTTCCTGGTCTTGACTAAAGTTCACCATAGTTTTCTTTCCAATTTTTAAGCGAGAGTCTCTGTGGATGTGGAGAACATCTCAAAATTACCAGCATGAAGTCTTTATGGCCTTAATGATCATGTCAGTTCTTTCCTTGGTCCTCCTGAATCCTCAAAATCACAGATGGGGGAGTAAAGTGTTGGCAAAACCCCTTAGGCCTCTACCTGCTTCCTACTTCCCTATTGGACTGCTTGTGGGCAGACAGACCTTCCCAGGCTGGGCTGGGTGTCCTGCTCTGCTGGAGTGCCCTCAGTTTTATAGTGCTGCTGATTGGAACAACCATATAAGGGTTTATCAGTGGGGAGGAGGACAGGAGAGAGTGGGTGAGAAAATGACCCACAGGTAATGATGGGGGAGGGCTTCAACTTCCATTAACTTTCAATTAGTATTCATTGGTTATTTACTCAGCAGGTATTTATTAAGCACCTACTGTATTCCAGGTTCTGTTCTAGGCACTTGGGATATAACAGTGGTCTAACAGACAAGAATCCTCCCCTTGTGGGTCTCACATTTAAGGGTGCTTCACTATGGGAAAGTGTTTTTCATGGAGATGTGGCTTGGAATGTGGACAGGTTGAAGTGCTGGACCTGGGTAGGAAGGGCTGGGTCTGAGCCCAGCACCACCTCTTGGCCATCTCCAAAACTCTCTGCATCTCTTTACTCTTCATCTCATCTCCCTGTACTGAGTCTCTGTCTCTGTAATACCTTCACCCTGGTTCCTTTCTGCCTCCTTTCCTGGTTCTACTAATTCTACTTAACCTTAGGTTCCCCTTTAGGTTCTCCTATTACCTTTTTCTAGGAGGCCCAATGTCAGTTGTGTGTCCTTGTGCTGGACTCTGTGATGCTCTGCTCTGCTCCTCTCCAGTTTTCTAGCTCCTACCCAGCCCCACTAAAGCATGCTTGGCTCCAGATCCTGGGTCCCATCCAAGGGTCAGCTCACCTTGGGGAACAGCTCTACCCCTAGCTGTCTGTATTCAGCACTTTTGCCACATTCCTTCCATTTCTGTGATGGTATTTATTCACTACATGTTAATTCACTCATTTTACAGTATTTATTGGACATGATTCTAGACAGGGACATAATGGTGAAGAAGATCAAATTCCTGTTCTCATAGATCTTACATTCGCAGATGGAGAATCAGGGTTGAATTTGGGTTAACTTCAGGGACTGATTCATCATATGCCAAATGATGAGTTGGGAGTTGATAAACATCCTTTTTAGCTCAAACATCCATCCTTTTTAGCTCAAAAATTTCTCCTTTTCAGTCACTCTCTGTCTCTCTCTCTCACTTGCCTCTCTCTTGCTTCCTCTGCCTACAGCCGATTGATTATTATATTCAGTTAGAGTTATAAAAATGACCAGGATTTTTTAGGAAAAAGAGAAAGAGAGAGAAAAACGAGAATTCTTTAGATCCTGGATAAAATGGGCCTGTTGGATAGTGAAGGGGGCAGTGACAGCCCTTTGGTGTCTGTGAGTTGGGGTTCACCAGTGGTTTGAGTGGAGACTTTGCTTGGGGAAAATTAACTGTCCACAGAAACAATGGGGGGTGTAACAGCTGAGGGGAAGGGTATTGGAGGGCAGGGAGCTCTGTGCTCCTCATCTTATTTTAGGGTTCTGCTTTTGTATGTTTTGCAAATGGAGGAAACACAAGCAGCACGTATTTTATGGTGTTTGAGCATGGAAAGAGAAGACAGACGAGCTGTTTGAGTTTATTTTAGGTGAAGTTAAGAATCTTGTTTTACTAGTTTATTGATTATAGAATGGCTGGAGCTAGAAAAGATGATTAAATTAATAAATATTCGATGATCATTCTGGATCTGGCAACCATGCATGCCAATTTCAAATAATGCGTTCTATTGTCTCCATAAATAATCCTGTCATCATAACCTGCATGTCAATATTTGGTTCAGAAAATATAATCAATGGTTGCTATTATTATCTGCAAGGCACGATACTGTATTATCTTGTCATCCAACTCAATTTTTACCATTTTTGCTTTGGCAATTTTATTGGAAGAAACTAGTAGCTCATAAATCATAAAAGGCTAATAATCCCAGTCATAATTTCCTTCCTTTACCAGGTGTCCTTAAGATGCCCACTCTTGGGGCACCTGGGTGGCTCAGTTGGTCGAGCATTGGCTTCTTGATTTTGGCTCAGGTCATGAGCTCATGAGTGATAGGATCGAACCCTTTGTCCTCTCTGCGCTCAGTGGGGAGTCTACTTGAAGATTCTCTCCTTCTGCCCCTCCCCCTGCTGGGATGCACACCCTCTCTCCCTAAAATAAAATAAATCTTTAAAAAATAAGATGCCCTCTTTCAATCCTAATATTTTTCTAAAGATTTTTAAAGAACTGGATCATGATTTCTATGATGAGATTAGGTTGGGAATGATGAGTTTAAAATGAATTTCTGACAGTATGTAAAGAGTATATTCCTATGAGAAAATTGAAATATAGAAAAACATACAGAAGAAAGTAAAAATTCCCCCCTGGCTTTCTGTTTCCCAAGAAATAATACTGGAACATAAGGGATGATGAAGTGAAGATATTACCTGTCTTCTGCTCTGTTTCTGTGCCAAAAAGTGCTTGGCACATAGTAGACATGCAGTAAATACTTGTGGAATGAATAAATGACTGTTTTGTGTATTTCCTTCAAGTCTTTTTTTTTCCTATATACATATGTATGAAGATTATATAATAATGATTCCATTTACATCTTTGAATCATATTCTGTGTTTCAGTTTTGTATCTTCTCTTTTTCTTCATTCCAACCATAGATGCATTTATATTCAGGAGTTCCTCGAGGGAGCAGAAGAAAAAACAATGAAAATAGCATTACATATGGAATGATTTAAGAATGTTTGGTTTATATTTCAACTCCTGGTGATTAAGAAATCTGAAGTTGGTGTTTTCCTTTTGGGCCTTACTTCACCAGCTATAGAACTTTATTTGTAGGACCCTCTCTTAGGTGCAGATAGTCACTTTTGGATGATGATGATGAGCTGGTGGCGTGTAGGCAAAGCTAAGAGCTTAGGTTCTGGGATCAGAAACACCCCAATTTGAATTTTATTTCTCTCCTACAGGACTAGGTTAGGTGACCTTGGAAAAGTATCTTGCATTTTATAAATCTTATTTCCTTGTCTGTAACGTGGGTTTGCATTTGTTAGATAGGCTAGCTAGACTATGACTGCCATAAACAGATAAACCCTGGAATTGAATTGGTTTAGGACAATGAGAGTATTTTTCACTCACACAAGTCTGAGCCAAGTCTGGGCAGAGGGGAGAGGGAGGCAGGGGTGGAATGCTCTGCTCTTTCGAATGACTCAGGATCCAGGTTACCTTCTTGTGATGCTGCCGTCCCATTCCAGCATGTGATCTTTAATGTCTCTGCAGCAAAGGAGAGGAAGGCCTGGTGATGGCACCCAGCTCGCAGCTGCATTGACATCAAAGTCACACATTAGATACCATCTCCGCTCACATGTCATTGTGTAGATCTCCTCATTGCGCCGCACTCAAGTAGAAGGGCAGGAAATAAAATTTTCGGATACCTGGGAAGAAAAGGAGACCCAGGCACGGGTGAGCACTAGTAGTTTTTACAACAGAGCCTAATAACAGTAACTTCAACAAAATTTGGTATAATCCAAACCTTTGCCAGCCTGTGATAAAAAAGAAGATTACACTTTGTTTTTTAATCTTAAGTTACTATGACATAGAACCCTACCAGCCAGATTGCTGGAAATAACAGGCCTCCACCCTCAAAGTACCTTTCAAGGATTCTCAGGGTCCCGCTCCTGGGTGTTCTCTAAGAGGTCTTTAGGCTTCCCCATTCTGGTTCCTTCCCTTGTCCTGTGGCAAACTCTGTTGCTATTGAGAGGACTGTGCTGTGCCTGTCCATCCTGCATTGGTGACCGCCCACTCAGTCTTCTTCTCATGTTCACCCTGGCTCCCTTCAGTAGAGCCACCATGGGGCTCAGTTCATAGGACCTTACTGAAACCTTGAGGTCAAAGCAAGCAACACCTAGAGCATACTTCACACTTATTACCAGACGTGTTTGGACTCGTGGAGCTTCAGATGGAAACTTAACTTCAGAGTCTCCTCTTCTGCTAATTTGGGGCTCACCTCCACCTTGCCCCCATTACAGGGACTACTAGTTCAAGCCTCTACATGCTTGAGAATCCAGATCCTTTGTGGCCTGGGGAGAAAGAGGGTGAGGACGACTTCCCTGCCCTATTTCAAGGCATAAAAAAACCCCAAACTGACAACAATAACAAAAAAGTGTTTTCTTCCCAGGATGACTGTCAGTGAGAAGCTCATTTCCCTCCGGGGGGGTTCCGCAGTGTGGCTTGGCCCCATATCCCTGAAAATATAATGTAATAATTCACAATGCATTAGTCCAAATCTGGATTATTTGCACTCAAATCACATCACTGTGGAACCCAACAGCCCATCCAGATTGTGCTTGATTAAGTCTGTATCACCTTCTTGTGGCTTTTCCTCTAGGGGGCGGGAGGGGAGATAGGGCTTCACCACCCTCCTGATAGTCTAGCTTCAGCTCCATCTCCTGAGAGCAGATACCTGGACAACACAAAGCATGATCTTACCCTCCTTCCCCCTGCCCCTTTTAAGTACTCTCCACACCCAGCGTGGAGCATGGCATGGGGCTTGGACTCATGACCCTGAGATCCAGACTGAACTGAGATCAAGAGTCAGATGCCTAACTGCCTGTGCCACCCAGGCACCTCCAAGCATGGTAGCTCAAGAACAAAGTTCTAAATCAAACTTTGGGGGAAAAAAAACAAAAACAAAAACAATTCTGTGTCTGTAGACACAGTTCTGTTAATACAGCCAATTCCCATTATTACAGAGACACCTAACATGTTAGTCTGAAGTTTTTACTTCAGGCACTTGTTGCCTTCCATCTGTGTGAATGAAAGGCCCACCAAGGTAATCCCTTCCATGATAAAGACTGATTCTGCCCCAAAGACCAAAAGATACATTCATTCTTCACGTTCTAAGACCGAATCCCACAAATGGACATTTTTACAGATTCATGTCAATTTTAGTCTGGTTTCCACTGGAACTCCCTTACATTAAGTATTCTGATTATAATAAAACAATTTTATATCTTCCCTTCTTTGTCTTTCTTTGAATTATTTTCTTTAATAAACTCTATTGTACATAAAGTTATAGTCTTGCTAGTGGTTACTTCTGGGGTCAAGTCCTTTTTGCTCACTCACACACTTCATTTTTCCTTCTCAACTTCAGGCTTTTTCCTAATAACTTGTTCTCTTTCTTGTGGTAACAATGAGTAAGACATAAGCTGCTTATCTACCCAGGTCTTCATTCCATGAATGTCATGTTTGTGGTTTGCCTATCATCAGTCTTGTCACATGGGTTGACCTGCTTCTGCAGGCAGGTCTGTGTGTCTATGGGGCTGGGTAGAGGTAATGGAGAGCTCCCATGGGTGTTCCTTTTTTTTTTTAATTAATTAATTTATTTCTAGAGAGAGACAGAGAGCATGGGACGGGGGGTAGGGAGCAGAGGGAAAGGGAGAGAATCTCAATCAGACTCTCTGCTGAGCAGGGAGCCCTATTTGGGGCTCGATCCCAGGACTCTGAGATCATGACCTGAGCCAAAACCAAGAGTAAGACACTCAACCGACCGAGCTTCCCCAGCGACCCACCCATGGGTGTTCTTGTGTGTGTCTGGCCAAGATACCGGTCCCAGATTGGTTCACTGGCACTACTTTACTGGAAGCTCTATTTCTACCCAGAGCTACTCTCAGGTTCACCACTGCTACTCCTAATGTAAGGGGACCCTAACTAAGAAGGATTTTAAAGTTCTATATCTTTCTTTCTTTTTTTCCCTTTTGGAGGTAACAGCTCACTCACCGCTGCCAGAGTTGACAGGATTGGAATGGCAGTAGGTGGGTGAGGGGAGTGGGGGTGGCAAGGGGAATGGCAATCATCAATTTGGGAACAATCTCAGAGCCAAAGAACTGCCTTTGGCATATAAGAACAATATGAGAGAGTTTGTCTCTGCCTCCTTGGAAGGAGCTATGCTATAAATCTGACTCAAGCCAGGAACTATTTATGGGATATCATTATTAAAGAACAGATATTTGGTTTTTCAATTAGCATAGGCTTGGCGAGATTATGAGTTGGGCCACTAAGAACTTGTTGTTCCCTGATAACTTTCCTCCTGCTATCCATAAGGCAAATCTAAATTCTTGACAGGAGTCTCTTCATGAGAAACCAGACTAGGCTTATGTATAATATTAGTACATGTAAAAGCACTAACAAGCGTGGAGCTTTGTTACGAGAGAGCAGCCCTATGGCTTTCAGCATTGTTAGCAGCAAGTTCGTGTTAACTAGTGACTGTGCTTTCCCAAATCGCCCAGTATTGCACCTTCATGAAATTGCAATGAGCATCCAGATTTGTCATGATGGTTATAGTAACTAGATTCAACCCCCGAGCCCAGAAGGAACTGTCACTCTCAGTGATTCAGATGGGTATTTGGGTACAGGTGGCCACGTTTGGCAAGCAGGTGCCATGCAGATTCTGCACTTGTGGTTTGTTTGGTCTTAGCAGTCAGGCACAGATGCCTCCTGGAGTACCGCATCGTGCTGTTGGCTGAAATCTTTCTGCATAAACCACGACCTCTCCATGATCCTAACAAGAAGGAGTCAGTGTACAGAGGGATGTGACATATTAAGAATCAGAAGCTGGGATAAGCCAGAAGGAATCTTCTAGGATTACTTTCTTCTCTAAGTTGGGTAATGTTTCTTACATACCCTCTTTTCAAACTTCAGCATTTCACTTGTCCATCTGCATTTTCTCTAACTATTGCAAATGTCAGGTTTGTGTGAAGAGGCATCTGCAAAGCTGTTGGAATGAATAATGCCCCTGATATTTCTGTGCAGACAAGAGTACCGGGGGCAAGCCGACTTTCGCACACTTACTATCTTTTACTAATTAAAATCAAGAAGACTGTGCAGTAAGACCTTTGATGTGCAAGCACCCGTTGAATTGATTTTTCTCCTTTTTGGTATTTCTGATCAGGTGGGAGGCAGGAAAGGATCGCCAAATGGCTTGCAGCAAGCTGCAATGGTGATGTCCCACCACTCCCAGACAGAGTCTTCAGTGGCCTGCTGAAGTGTGCTTTTCTATCTCAAAATAACCCTTCAGGTGGAGATTTATTAACCCCTTTTGTACAGGAGGAAATTGAGGCTCAGAGAGGTTAATGATTGTGCTCAATGACACGGAGTGTGACAGGCTAGAATGTGGACCCAGAGCCACCGCTGAAGCTCATTCTCCTTCCACTGTCATAGCCACAAGCAGGGGATGGTGAGATAGCCCAGTTTCTGCATGAGAGCAGCCTTATTCTATGTGGAGTGAGTTTACATTGGATAGTTATTTAAGATTAGAGTCATAGGCTGAGCACTGCGATACCAGCAAGACACAGAAGCTTTCCGGAGAAGTTTTCTTGGTGAAATATTTGCACAACTTCTGATCACACTGAGCAACCATGCCTGGGCTGATTGTTGGGGAGAAGGATGGGGCTGGTCAAGGTAATAGCTAGTCTCCGTTTCTTACAGTGAGACATTCTCCGACTTTCTAGTTTTGAGGCAGGGAGGAGTGTTTGTGGCGAATCCCAGGAGACAACTTGATGGATGTTCCCTCTGTACCTGTCGCTGCTGAACTGCTTTGCTGGGGGCTCAAGTGGACACACAGGTCGGCCAGGCTGATGCCCCGGGGAGTTTCTTCTGCAGCCTGACCTTAGGCATCCTCCCTGTGGAAATTCCTCACATCAGACGTCTTGCATTCATGCCAAACAGTACTGATTCAGTCTCATTTGTTCCCGGGAATAATGTGACTAAAATCAGAAGCAGGAGATAGAAGAAGCTGGCCTTTCATCCAGAATTAATAAACCAAGATCTTTTAAATGTGTTTCCCAAGACTGTGGATTTCTGCAGTGTGTCTCTCAGGCTGCATAAACAGAATTTGTGCTTCAATTTCTCAGCATCCTTAATTTCTCAATTCTCTCATGGGGCTTTCAGTAGAGGAGAGAGCCAGATTTAACTTGCTGTGCAGTCCTGGGGTGGGTTTGCGCTTTGACTTTATCCCAAAGCAGGTGATTGGTGGATCTTATTTGTTGCAGTGAGATGCTGTTTCTTTCCTCCTCCAACTTTGGAAGTTATGGTGGAGCAGAACCGTTGGGCAACACCAGGACAAATAATTCAAAACTAGAGTAGTTGTTACTAAACACACAGAGAGAGAGAGAGAGAGAGAGAGAGACCTCAGTGTCACCTTCCCTCAGTGGAACTGCCAGTTCCATTCTGCAATTTGCAAATGTAGTCTGGAAAGCAGATACTCACTCTCATATGCTCTATGGGCAAATAGGAAAAATAGGGAAGAAGGGACTCAGGAGGCATATGACCCAAACTAACTTCCTCTGGACAGTCTGGTTGATAAAAGCCACTGTGAGGAGCTAGTATAAACATTCACATAAAAATGCAGCACTCTTTACATGTGTCCCACACTTTCATAGTCACCTCTCATTGGCCATTCTGACTCTGTTGTGTGTTGGGCAGGTGGGTCTGTTCTATTGGCAAGAGGGATGAGATCTGAAGGCAGCCCCTTGGGAAATGAGCTGGAGAGCCGGGGCTCAGCTTGCAAAGAAGTCCTGCCTGAGAAGTCCTTCCTTTCCCATAGGAAGCCTCTGTGATCTCTAGTTCCTGCCCCCCCCCCCTTTTTTTCTTTCTCTTAAGTCACACTGCAACTCTGAAAAATCCATGAAGGACTAAGCTTTTCTTCTAGAGTTTTAAACATGGAAGGAGGCTAAGAACTTATTTTGTTCATTTTAGAGATGAAGAAAAATGAGACCCAGGGAGATGTGACTTTTACAGGGTCAAACAATGCTGAGGTCCTAGCCAGTCTATGAAATACCTAGTGTGAATTTACAAAAATGCACCGTGGAAGAACACAGCCTTTTGGACACATTGCTTGGTAAGCTGGGGTGTCTTTGTGCAAAGGAAAAGATGCCCTTCTTTCAGGTGGACACAAAGCCACGCAGGGCACATGGCTTAGATGGCTGAGCATGAAACAAATATCAGGTCCTGATCCCCAATTTGAGATGCACTGACGATGTACTTACTAAACAAAGTAGCTCTGCATAGTTTCCCCCATTGTTTAAAACAAATTTGGTTAGAAAACATTATTGAGTGAGGGAGTCAGTTTTCTATTAGGTAGATGAGAGTGTCCATATGTCTACTAATTGCCCTCATTTGGCATAAATCAATCAGGCCTGGGGCATCAGGGGTGAGTCTTTCTTTTTTGCAGTTATAGACATGAATAATTAAGATGAAGCCAGACCTGCATGTGCTGGTTTGACTGATGGTGAACATTTTCAAAATCATCGCAAAGAAAAGAGACTTAATGGAAAGTCTGGCAAACTTCACAATGAATATCTAGTGAATTGGATGTGAAAAGGAAAGGAAAAAACTCTCAGCTTTTCAGCGTCTTAAAAAAAAAGAGTTCATGCAAGACAAAGCTGGTAAGTTTGGAGAACCATTTTCCAAGCTTAGGTCAATACAGGAGGGTTTTTTTCTGGGGTCCAGAATTTGAATGGACAGGGAGGTTGGTATCAGTGGTTAATGATTAAAGCAGATAAACATAACCCCCCCACCAGCCACATTACTATAAATGCTTTTTACTAATATGACATTATATTGGAAGGTAAATGTCACTATAACATTTACAAGTAGTAAATTAATTCCTTGGTAGTGAAAATAGCCCTACATTACAGAAACTAGACCCTTCTCATAAATGATCTTTGAGTAGCCCAAAGTTTTCTTTAGTATAACTCATTAGTCTTATAAATAATTATTTGCAGGTATGCATTTGATGTGTGTCTCCCTCAGTAGCTTGGGGTCAGAATAGCACAGTGGCTAAGGGTTCAGACTTTGAGGTCTGGTTTCATTTTTTAAAAAAGATTTTATTTATTTATTCATGAGAGACACAAAGAGAGGGAGAGCGAGAGAGAGGCAGAGACACAGGCAGAGGGAAAAGCAGGCTCCCTGCAGGGAGCCCGACGTGGGACTCCATCCCAGGTCTCCAGAATCACACCCTGGGCCAAAGGCAGGTGCTAAACCACTGAGCCACCCAGGGATCCCCTGAGGTCTGGTTTCAAATTCCACTTTTGTCACTTAGCAGCTGTGTTACACTGGTTGTGTTACTTAATCTCCCTGTGCTTCATTCTGCATCTGTAAAATGGTAATCATCATACAACATATTTCGTAGGGATGTATGTTGGGTGTATTAAACCGGAGCATCCATGTGATTGCTGAGCACCATTCCCAGGACATGGAAGTCCTTGGTAGAAGTGCTGGTTGCTACTGTGGATGGAAGTGTAAGGCACTGTTTCTGTCTTATTCCCTTGGTTATTCCCAGAGTGTGGGGCACTTAGACAAACATTTGGTTGAATAAATTAAAGGTCTCATTTCTTCATAGCTCCAGTGCAGTGAAGCCTCAGATTGCCAACGGTGGTATGTGTGAAATTAGCTCCCATGTGGCTGGGCCTTTTCCACAGTTGGTGTAACTATTTTGTCGCACTTCATTTAACGCCAGATTGATCTGCCCTCACATAAAAACAGTAATCTATAGGGGGCTTGAGCTCTGGTTCTTAGCTTCTAAAAAATTGACCGCTATTGTTTAGAGGTATTTCAAAATACAGTCTCCCAACAATACGTAGGGAAATAGGAGATGTGTTTTTGCCTTATGAGAATGCCGGAAAAAAGACTAAATCAGGAATTCTGGGTTGTTAAATTTCCTCTGCTTAAATTTACCTTTTTTTTTTTTTTTTTAAATGAAGGATTAGCCTTGTGATCCTCAAGATTTCCTGTCTTTTTATTTTATGTGTTAGTGATTTCTGTTAACTTCTTCAATGCACCAATACAGGTACAACTTTACATAATAGAATGCAGATTTGGTTTCTGCAAATAATGTTTCTTTATATTCCAAGGAATCCTTCCATAAATATATCTTGTAAATCAAGAATCTTTTCTCATGCCAATAGTTTTCTTTTATGTCTCTGCTTTGAAAATTTGCATGCATTTTTTTCTTAAAATCAGGCCCATCCAAATATTTGCTAGTAAATCTAACACTACTTAGTGATTGTACGCATACCCAAGGTAGGAAACTAAGCATTCGGGGATTTGCATTTTTAAAACACTGTCACATTTCCTGCCATTGACTCCTATTCATCCAGTTGTAGTTTATAGCCTGAGTCTTTGAAACTGATGAGGCTTGATTTTTTTTTTTTTTTTTTTTTGGAGTCATTTCACAGATTGCTCCAACTTCTTTTCACCCTGATTTATAGGAGATAACAAAAAGAGATCATTTACAGCCACTATTATTAATGAGGTGAGGGCAGATATTAGAAAAAAACTAGATAGGGTGCTTATCTCTTCCTGTGGTGCACGTGACCTCCGATTAATTTAATCCTAGTTCAGCATCTAACGTTGAGGGCCTGACACAAGGTCTTGATTGACAAAATCTATTTCCTCCTCACGTTCACTCAGGCCTCTTGGAAGCTAGGGATTTCTGATTAAATTATGCTATTTTTATAACCTGCAGAAAATCTCATATGGTCAATCTCAAGTTCCCTTTGCTTCCAGTATTTCTCCCAGATGTTTGTTTTGCTTAGGACAATCAGGATGCTATTTGTGGGTTTGTTGTTTGACCTTCTCTTATGAAAAGGTTTTAAGTGTTTCCTCTTTTTGCTGACTATTTTAAAAGTGAAATTTATTGACTGCCACGCACTGTAATGTGTTCTCTCCTTTATTCTTCACAGCAACCTGATGAGGTAAGAACTACTATTAATCCCATTTTAACTTTTCAAAATAAGCTGCAGAAGAACTAAATAATTTTCACACTGCCAAGCAGCTAGTAAGAAGTTGGGTCTGAAATTCAGGTTCATTTGTCTCCAAAATCCATGCTTAAGCCTTAAGATAGGCTGCCTCTTAGAAAAACCTATCCTGATAGAGACTGCATGCTGAATAGAGTTTGTCTTAATGTTGGAAATGGTTTATTGATGTTCCCAGCATTTATATTGGTCAGGTTGCAAAATCTGTGTGGACGTTTAGTAAGAGAGTGAGGCAAAATTAATGATGTCTTCTCTGAATTTTCCTGTGGCTTATATTGGGAGAAGTTAGAATAAATAAGCCAAGCAGCAGAGGAGAAGAGGAAGCTGGGGTCAGGGAGGGCAGGGGACTTAAACACATATTCCCCAGTGTTGACTGGCCCTGTGCACAGAACATATGATCTGTGTCCAGATCCCTGTGTTGTGTGCTTAGACATGGTGGTTCTCTTATTTGAGCCATTGTTCCCTGGTATGATTGTGGTGCTGGGGGGACAGGGTCCAGGAGAGTGTCCAGCATCACTGACATAGCAGCATACTGCAGCCAGTACAGGTGTTTAACGTGGGCCACCATCCTGCTCTCCTAGTCCCTTCATTTCTTAGGAATTGTTGCCTTTTCGTTGCTGGGCTTGGAAGGGACCACGTGGTCTGTCCCAACTAGTGTCCTTAATGTCAAATTTGGAGGGTGAGAGGTTAGGGTTTTGCTTCCTTCCTTCCCAAAATTCCTTTGGGCTTCATATGCAATGGAGCCCATTTTCTTTATAGTGACTGGTTTTACATACTGGGGCTTCCTAATCTTGAGAAAATGGCTGGCTGCTCAGTTGACATTCTTCAATAGCTTAGAGGTGGCTTTGTGCCGCCAAGAAGAATTAATTTATTTTAGATAAAAAGTTAAAGGAAAAGCCTCTCTACCTCAGAGATATATGTGTGTAGTGGTAAATGCTGAAACACAGGCATATCACAGTCCCAGAGGAGCACAGAAAGGGGCACCTGGCTAAATCTGGAAGATTCAGAAAGACTTTCTGATAAGATGAATCCTTATCTGATCTTAAAGAATAGGTAGAAAAAGGTAGAAAGAGTTTTCAGGTAAGAGTACAGTATGAACAAAGGAAAGGAATAATGATGAAGTGCTGGTTTGTAAAGCAAAAATCAAAACAGATTAATATCACTAAAGCACAAAGCATGTGGTGGAGAATGGTGGAAGATAGGTATTAACACATCATTAGAAGTCCTGATACAGAGCCCTAAAATGCAAGATTAGAGTTTATTTTAAGCAATTTAAACACCTGAAGGGTTTTAAATAGGACAGATATGTTTTTCACGTTGGTAACTCTAATGGCAGTGTAAAGGGTGGATTTCAGGGGCAATAGGTAGAGTAGAGGCAGGGAGACTTAGTTAAGAGACAGATGGTATGTGAGATGAAAAAGGATCTATCCAAGTATAGGTAATGGGGATGCAGATGATTTTCATATTATGTTGAGGGACTAATGTAAAGGAGAGAGAGAAATTATCATATATTCATTGATCATCTAGTTTGTTCCAGGCACTTTAAAGGTCTTGCAATGTAGAAATCTGGAATTCTAAAAATCTAGAGAATGGTTGCAAGGGTTCCCCTTATGAGTGAGTTATCTATTGCTTCATAAAAAATTACTCCATGCATGCAGGGCAGAATAACTAAACTTTCAGCTTTCTGGCCAGTTAACTGAAAAGGGCAACCCCATATAACCAGAAAATATTGAGAAGGAGACAATGGAAAGGGGGAAATTTTAAAAAGCAACACCATAAAGTTGTTTATGAACTCCCAGGCTCATCCACAAGCTATGAATGAATATGTCTGACCCTAGTTTAATAAATAAAACATCTTCATTCAAGAGCTATATCTCCATGGTATGAAGGGCATACAAAATATATATTTACAAGTATCTATTGAAAAGTGATTATACATATTATTTTGAGACTAGATCACTATTTGGCTTATTAGCTAATCTTTACATAACTAGCATTAGCGTAGCAGTTGCCATGTAGACAAATAAGTTGAAATTACAAATGGCAGAACCGCAGGCTTTTCAAGAACTGTGAATAGGTTTTAGAGTATTGTCGGAAGATGGAAACTTTCACTAAGACATGAGAGATTTAAGATTGAATTAAAGATTGTCTCATAGACATGAATAATTCACTTAAAGTTACATGATCCAGCTAGAGCACCAGCAGTTAGGTGGAGGGAAGACCTGAGCAACCAGAGTTTACAGGAGATATGGTATGGGTTTTTATTTGGGGGGGGGGGGCAGCAACTCTGAGTTTAATTTCAGCATATTCTTGAGGGTCAGATGGGCCAAACTCCACATAGAAAGTCTGTGGTTTATTTGGTGGCCAGACATAGGAAGCTGAGAAAGGAAACACCATGGGAACAACTAGTTCTAGAAATCAAGGTTAGGCAAGGTCAAGGACATGAGGAGCATTGTAAGTTGAAATAATGGCGTTGACATCAGAATACAGATGTGGGCTTGAATTTGGGAGGAAAGGAACTGGCTCACAGTTTATTTTAGAGTTGGAGGTTTACTCGGTATGGCGGTGCTAGGACACATCTGATGATGACAACGATGATGATCATGGTGCTGATAACATCTGCCATTTCTTGGATCTGTACTGTGTGCCAGGCACTACTAATTCAACAAATATTTTTAGTACCTAGTCTGTGCCTAGTGCTGAAGAAACAATAAATAGATAAAGTTCTTGTTCTTATGAAGATGGTTTAATTGGAGCAAGACAAAGAATAAATACACAGGCCAGTATATAGGAAATTGGGGAGTGATCAGCACTTTGGGAAACAGAAGAGGCAGAGAGTGAGTGGAACAGAGCTAGGGGAGGGGGGAATAATTTCATGTAGGATGCTGAGGACAAGCCTGGCATTTTGTTTTTTGTTTTGTTTTGTTGTTATTTTAAATTTTGTTTATTTATTCATTTGACACACAGAGAGGCAGAGACATAGGCAGAAGGAGAAGCAGGCTCCCTGCGGGGATCCTGATGTGGGACTCGATCCCAGGACCCTGGGATCATGCCCTGAGCCAGAGGCAGACGCTCACCCACTGAGCTACACAGGCACCCCAAGCCTGGCATTTTGAACAAGGATACAATATTGGTATGGGGACAAGCCAGACAGGTCTGGGGAAGAATGTTTTGAACAGAGGGAGGAGTAGGCCTGAAGGCCCTACAACAGGCAATTGTTGCCAAATATAAGGAACTGAGCTGAGGTGAAACAGGACATGGAGACTAGATCTTGCAGAGCCTCACTGGTGCTCATTTCAAGGGTTTTGTCTTAATCTAGTGAAATGGGAAACCATTGGAGGCTGCTCTAAGCATTCTGAAGCTTTCACTGTCTTAGCTCCCCACACCTGTACAAGACAGGTAATATTATTATCCCCTTTTACTTTAAAGAGGAACCTAAGACATAGAGAGAACTTAAGTGACTGGCCAAAAGCAGCTTTGAAGTTTTGGAAGGAGGAAGTTAACCCAGGCAGTCTGATTTCAGAGCACATACACGTTGCATAGGAGGGATACAAAGAGACGCAAGGGAAATTTGGAGGGTGATGAATATGATCATTATCTTGATAATGGTGATGGTTTCATGCTTGTAGATGTATGTCAACACTCATCAAATTGTACACTCCCAATATGTGCTATTTATTGAGTCAGTTATAGTTCAGTAAAGTTGTAAAGAAAAATGTTTTAAAAATATGAAGGGTTTTAAAGCAAAGGAGTGACATTTGTATTTTGTGAAGGATGGATTGGAAATTAAAGAGCCAACACGAAATCGAGGAATTGAATTAAGGTAATGCAGGGAGGAAGAGAAGAGGAGCTTGACTGTACAATTGACAAGACCTGGAGACTATTTGAAATGAGGGGAGAGAGAAAGAAGGAGCCCGAGAAAACTGTCAATTTGGTGGTTTGGGCAGAAGTGAACCGTGGTGCCATCAACCAAAATGTAAAACACTGGAGGTTCTGAAGAAAGATGATGGCAGTTGTAGACATGTTGACAATTGGGGTGTCTGTTGGGTATCCAGGCCAATAGATAGTTTAACTTAGGTAGACTTCTGATTTGGAAATAGAGGTGTGGGAATCAATCAGTGTGTGAATTGTTGAAACAGGCACAAATGACACGATCCAGGAATGAGAAGGACATGGACGGTAAAACTTGGTGGATATTAATACTTAAAATGGGATTTACTTTATTTATTTATTTATTTGTTTGTTTGTTTGTTTGTTTATTTATTTATTTTAAATGGGATTTAAAAATATTTGCCATAAATTTTGCTCTGCACCTCCTTTCACGCTCATGGGAAACACTGTGCATCAATCACAACACTCTGTCCTTTAAAAATCTCTCTGCACAGTGTTCTTAGAATTTGTGCATTTGACCAGTGCCAGGAAGGAAGACAAGTCCTCTTTCCTCTTTTCCGTCCCTTATTTAAGCAGTGAGTGTGAAACTGTTAAGGGAGATGAAGGAGTGTATCCTGGAAGCAGAGGAGATTTCAAGGAAAAGGAAGTAGTCAGCATAGACTTTAATCTCATATTAACTGAAACATATTCACTGGATTTAGCCATCAGAATGGTAATAACTGTTGAGAGCTGTGTTTCAGTGGCATTAGGGGGCATAGGCCAGACTCGAGTGGAAGGAAGCGTGAAAGTGAGGATTGTTCCTCCCAGAAGCTCAGCACTGAAGGGAAGCAGGCATTTTATTGAAATAACCTATATTATGTTTAATAAATTTCTTCCCCAAAGAGTTCAGTTAGTTTTTGTAGATTATTCTTTTTGTTTCTTAAATCTAGGAGGATTCTTGTCATCTCTTTGCTGGGAGACTTTGGAGCACAAGGCAGACGCCTTTATTTCTGGGCAATGTCTTGCCCTGTGGTCTGGGAGGAGGCTAAGCATTAGAGCCACTAGGATGTCTTTCCAAATGCTGGTCTGCCAGCCTGTAGCCGCCCCACCATCCTGGCACAAAAAGAGGTGCTCATGGTACAAAGAAAAGTAAGAAAACTAGGGGTACCACTGGATTCTGAGATTGTCTTTTCTCCTATATTTGGATTAAAATATCCTTCCTTAATATCAGTAGATGGTATTTTTTAAGTACTATTATTCAGCAAAATAAATAAGTTGGCAACTCTCATCCCACTTTTTTCTTCAGTGATTTTAATTCCTTATAAATAGACATCTTTTAAAAAATGTTTTATCTTTTTGGGGCCAGAATTAATTTGGACAATGCTAACTAACTAGAATAATGAAATCATTCATCCTTGAAAGCTAGTGACCTGTAGCCCAACCTCCAAGACCTTTAAAATAAAGGATATGAGATTACCCACAGAAATTGGACATTAAAAGCTGTAATAGAAAAATGTACAAAATTACCTTAAAAATTCAGAATGGCTTTCCTGCCAGCCAGACTTGATTGATTAAAACTCTTAGTATGTCTAATGGAAGAACATTTGATGAGCAATGAAGCTGATTACCCCAGGGAACATGGAGAAGCCACCGGGGCTGGTGGAGCCTATCTGAACACTGATTAGATGACAAGAAACCTTGGCACAGCGTGTCTTTGGGGACTTGTGTTACAGCAGCAGAGACACTAGTGGGTGCTTTGGGCTGGAAAGGCCAGGCTGTATGAACCAACATTTACTGCATCCAACTGGCCTTCATCTCTTTCCACCCTCTTTTTTCTAGCTTTCCAAGTAGGAAAAGAATACTATAGTGCTGGGGGGTAAAATATTGCTTCTCCAACAGACTGAGAATTCAAGTCCCTGTGTGGATATTTTCTTGATAGAAATTAATAAACTGGCATTCTTGATTCATCCCTCAGTCTCAGCTGTGGGAGAAGGATTCTATAATGTGCTGACAAAGTCTGGTTTCTGAGCCTGTGGGTATGAGGATTGATTGAGACTCTTGTGACATTAGCCAGGAGGACTCTGAGCTGTGACTTTCCCCAGGTAGGAACAAATTCTGGCATTGCCACTGTTTTGGGTTTTTTTCTTCCTCCCAATTTTATGGAAGGAAATCGACAAATACAATTATGTGTATTTTAATGTGTATGGTGTGAAATATATATATATATATATGAAATATGACCAAGATCAAGATAATTAATATACCCATCACCTCACATAGTTAACTCGTGTGCGCATACATGTTGAGAATGCATGAGATGTACTCTCAGCAACTTTCAAGTATATGATACTATATTAACTACAGTCTCCATGCTGTACCTTAGATCCTCAAAAATTATTCTTCTTACTACTGAAAATTTGTACCCTTTGACCTATATCTTTCCATTTCCCCCTCCCTCTACTCCCTGGCAACCAGAACTCTATTTTCTTTGTCTTTTTTTTTTTGGATCCCACATGTAGGTCATACCATACTGTGTTCTCTGTCTGGCTTATTTCACTTGAATTATGCCCTTCAGGCTCATCCATGTCACATATTGGCAGGATTTCCTTCTTTTTTTGTGGCTGAATGATATCCCATTGTATTTATATACCATATTTTCTTTATCCATTCGTCTGTCAAAGGACACTTAGGTTATTTCCATGTTTTGGCGACTATGAATAATGCTGCAGTAAATGTGAGGGTACAGAGACCTCTTTAAGATAGTGATTAAGGGAACCCTCATATACTGTCAGGCAAAATATATATTGCCAGTGTGGAAAACAGTCTGGTATTTCCTTAAAAAATTAAAGATAGAACTACCATATGATCCAGCAATTCCATTCCTGGGTATATATCTGAAGGAAATATTGCCAGTGTTTTAGACTACATTGTAACTTGCCATCATTTTTCTTTTAAAGTTTCCCCCAAAATTACCATTTTGAAGAAAACACCCAGTTAATAGAATGCCTATTGACCAGACATTCTGCAGAAAGTCGTGCTGAAGAATAACATTTGCCATTTTTCCTCAGGTATTGTTTAGTCAAATTTTTTTCTTTGTTTCCTATAGAGAATAGCTTCAAATTTTTATAAACTGTTTTATGCTCATAATTTTATTCATGTGATTTTGGATTGTTCTGTGATGATAAACCCCAAGTCAGTTCCCCTTTCTTTGCCCTCAATTCTGCTGTGATGGATTATTTGTCTTGCAGATTTTGAAGGAAGTGGGTAGAGAGGGTTTAATCATACCAAGATAGTTTCCTAACCCCCTAGTTCTTTTTACAAACAAAATGTTTTAAGTTTTTGCTATGAAAAATTACATTCAATTTTCCTCATGGTTTGCAAATTATTTCACTAAGGCTCAAGGCTTTTGACATGACAGTGAGCATGTGAGGGGAGTTGAATTTAGTTATTTGAGAGGGTTTGATGTACATTTTGAGAAGTTCACACATTTAAAAAAAAGATTAATTAATTAATTACTTAGAGAGCAAGCAGGGGGAGAATCCAAAGCATCCTCCATGCTGAGCAGGGAGCCCAATGCTGGGCTTCATCTCATGACCCTAGATCATGACCTGAGCAGAAACCAAGAGTGGGACACTTAACCGACTTGAGCCACCCAGGCACTTCAGAAGTTCACACATTTATAAACATTCCCGCTTTGAGTCTTTTGAGTTCTTTCCCCACTTTCTTTATCTGCTTCTTTGTCATTATACAAACACTTCCTTTCCTTTAGAAAGGAAGAGAGAAAAGTAATTCTTTGCCCAAATATCCCTTTCTTTTGTATTTGATCAGAATGCCCTCTGTGCTTCACTCTGGATGTTACATGATAGATATGGAGGGGCTTTGTAGAGGAACAGTGGGATTAAGCCTGGGCCCTGTGGTTGTTGCGTAACTGGGCAGTTTTGAACAAAATCTTTTCTGGATGAAACTTTTTTCTTATTGTCATATGATGTATTTAGAAATGAAAATAAGATGAAATATTAACTTACTGAAGTCTGATCTTCTAGATCAGGGTCATAATCCTGTGTTCCCCACTGGCATAGGAAAGATTGGCTAGTAATTTCTGTCCCCTTTTCTCCCTTTTGTATGACTTTAGACACCTGATTATTAATGTCATCTCTGGTAAGGAAAAAAGTCCTGTTTCTATGGAAATGGAATTAGGAAGGATCTTTGGGAGCTAAACATTTCCTCTTCATGAGATAATGTTTTGTTTTCTTTTGTTCACCTTGAAAATAATAGTACCTTTAACTAGCAATATGCATAAATAAACGCTTTGATACATAAGATGGAAACATAGAAGAACTGTTTTATCAGAGTTTATATCAGACCTGTAATAGCAAAGTAGAAAGGTCATTTAGGAATGAGTAATCGTCTCCCAGGGGAAGTCATAGAAGCTTTACCAGTATGCTTAAGATAAGAATTTTTTGAGGAAATTAAAGCAGAGAAAGTGCTATACCATTATCATCTTTCATAAATCTGTAAGTCAACTGTAGAGGTCAATAGTAATATAGCAACAATTCATGAACCTTAGAAAATATTTTTTAAAGGCATAAAGTTTTAGAAATCATCTTGTTCTTAGCTGACTTCTTTAAGAAGTAAGGGTTGTTGATGATTTGGCTGATATGTAAATCCTTGACCCCTCCATGGAAGAACTCATGGTTAGAAGAAGAAAGCTCATTATCATATCACACGTGAATTATTATATTAGAATCTACATTTTTTTCTCAGATTTTTTGAATTCTCAGATCTTTTTAGCAATTAACATTATAATTCAGTATCATTATATTTTGATGAATGATTTTGGTTTGGCAGAGTTGTTTTTGGTAACTGGGGAATGGTGTCCATGAGAAAAATATTTTGAGACTAGAATCAGACTGGAAAGACAAAGTATAGAAGAGGAGAGACCAGCTAGGAGGTTTTTGTAGTAATCTAGGTGAGGATGGCATGGATTGGTGTGGGGGCAGAGGAGGTGTGTAATGGAGAGCTTTAAGACATAATGTAGAGGCAGACTTGCCCAGGTTTAATGATAATTGGTTGTGGAGGTTGAGGATGATAGCGTCCTCAAGGAGGACATCTAGTGACTGAGTGAATGAAAGGATCATCATCTGAGATGGGGGAGGACCAAAAGTTGTTTGGGGTGTGGTAGGTATGAAGGATCTTCAAATGGGACAAGCACACAGTGGAAACTATGAGTTGGGGCTTAAAAGTCTGTGGGACTACTGATATAACATGTTACAACAGCTGACATCCATGAGTATTTGAGTATTTAATAACTAATTTTAGGTACTGTGTGACAGCCATAAAAATAAGAAATGATATACTTGGTAATACCACCCTACCCACCCCCCAAAAAACCCACAAAGACAAGCACATCAGGTCAGGTCCAGTAAAAATCAGCCAGTCTTGAAAAGAATAAGAGAGTTAGGCTCAAAGAGAAATTTAAGACTTTGCATTTTCTCTTTTGGTTTGATTCACATGAAAATTAATGCTGGAATGGGAAATAGAGGCTGTTATCAGAAGTCAGGAAACAAAAGAAGAGAAAGTAAACAGATTGCTTTACCACCACTTTTGTTTTGCAAAGGTTAATTAAATCTATTTATGCTTTATAATGAGGACGATGTAACAAAAGTTGTTTTTTTTTTTTTAATGACACAACCATTTTTAAGTTATTTGAAATAGAAATATGTCTGTTAGAGTCTGTCTCCTTTACTAGCTGAGAGGAAGTTTCCCAGCAAGCCTCAGGACTTGAATGGTATCCTGTGATGTCACCAGGTCACCTCAGGGACATGTAATATAATAGGAGAAACCAAAAGGAGGATGTGATAGGCCTAAAAATTTAATGAATCAGGGAAAGATTGATGGTACTAGGGAAATTTTGGTTATTTTGACCATTTGCCAAGGTGGTCCTGTTTGTATTTCTGCCCAGAGGAATGTATTCCACATAGCTGTAGACTTCTTACACAGAAAAAAAAAAAAAAAAACAAAGAGCAAAAATTCCACTGATTTATCATTTCTCTGCTAGGTTGAGTATTTTTTGACCAGCTCCTTTCTTGGCTGTGGTGTGTGCACACACACACACACGCATGCACATGCACACATTTGGGGCAGCAAAAATGTAGAGAGGGAAGAAGTATAGAGACTAGGTGCTGAAGAGGAAGCCCAGGCTCTGAGAGGGAGTGGGATTAAAGAGCAGAGAGGGGATAGTACTTCACCTCTCACCTCCTTCTTACTTTTGTAAATACAAATAACTTTTTTCCACTCTTTGTTCTTCCGTCACTGGTTGCTCCTTTTAGCCTGTATTGCTATAACAATCTTGCCTATCCAACTTATGATTGTTCAGAGCCCCAAGTGCAATATTAGCACTTCTGTTCCTCTCTGTCCCCAGCGGCTCCCCACTGGGATCTCACCTGGCCCAGTGACTTTACCACTAGATGCTGAGGACAATGGAATGTACGTCTGCAGTCCTTCTCTGTCTCCTGAGCTGTGGACTACCTACTGGACATCTTTGTTTTAGGTGTTTTATAAGCGTCTTAGACTTAATTTGTATGAAACCAAAGGCTTGATTTCCACATTTCCAACATTTGTCTTCCCCCAGTGTTCCCCTCTCAGGAAATGTACTACCATTTGTCCCGAAACCTTCAGTCATCCTTGGCTTTTTTTTTTTTTTTTTCTTACTCACAATCCCCCTGCAGTCCATTAACGGACATCTCTGCTTTCAAGATATATCTTGAATCTTACCTCTTCTTGCCACCAGTACTGTTACCATTCTAATCCAAGGCCCCATTGTCTGGACCATTGCAGCAGCCTCCTAAATGTTTATTGGACTACCCCTGTCCACTTCCACACCATTCAGATTTATTCTTCACACACCAGTGACTGTGGTCCTTTAAAACATAATTCTGTACATGGCACTCATTGGCTCAAAAACCTCTAATGGTTTCTTCTCATACTTAGTAATCCAAAGTCCTTGCCATGGCTAGAAAGCTCTGCATGCTCTGGCCCCAGATGCCAGTCCAGTGTCATCCTGTTACTTTTCCTTGCTCATTCAGGTCTAGCTTTATCACCCTAGTTGAACAAGACAAAAATCGGAGGGGCTTTGCACCTGAAGTTCTGTGCATCTGGAGTTGTGTTGATTCTTTCTCACTTCAATTAAGGTTCTGCTCATGTGGCACCTTCTCTGAGAGGACTTTGCTAACGCCTTACGCAGAACAGCATTTCTTATTCTGCTCTCATCCTTGTTTCCACTGGTGCTGTTATGATTGCAGTCTACATTAAAAGTGTGTGTTTCTGTTGTCTGGCTCTCTACTCAATGGTAAGCTTTCTGAGCCTGGGGCTTGGTTAGGTTTTCATGTTTCATGTCTTACATTCAGAAGACTGCCTGCACATGAGGCATAAGTATTAGCTCTATAAATATTAGCTGACTGAATAGCAAAATCAATAACTAGGGAGATCAGATTTTATGTGTATGACTTCTTACTTTGGCAGCTTGGGGAAGATAGAGAGTCTGCCCATGCTTGCAAGTGTCTAGCATGGTGCCTAGAGCAGAGTTTGCACATAAAATACATGTTGAATAAATGAATGAATGATTAAGTGAATGGATGAAGTTAGATTAGAAAGTTATTACCAGGGATGCCTGGGTGGCTCAGCGGTTGAGCATCTGCCTTCAGCTCAGGGCATGAGACTGGGATCCAGGATTGAGTCCCACATTGGGCCCCTTGCAGGAAGCCTACTTCTCCCTCTGCCTGCGTCTTGCCACCCCCCCCCCCCCATCTCTGTGTGTCTCTCTCATGAATAAATAAATAAAATCTTAAAAAAAAAGAAAGTTACCATTACATCATCATCTGCTCTTTAGTCCCATTCTTTATGGTAGGGTTAGAATAGCAAATAAATGTAACCCTAAGGGGTCTGTGAAGCCCTCTCTAAGGAGAGTATGTAATAGTAATCTTACCTGTCACATTACTGAGTACTTACTATGAGTCATCTACTGTGCTTAGTATCTTGTGTGCACTAGCAGTTTAATCCTGTGGGATTGGTACTATAATCAGTCCTACTTTACAGATGGGGAAAATAAAGTACAGAGAAATAGATAAATTTGTCTCAAGATCTATAGCTAGTGGCTGATAGAGCCAGACCCAGGCAATCTAGTTCTGGAGCCTGTGCTCTTAACTACGGTGCTATAGGTCTAAGCTGAGGACAGAAGAGAGGCGTATATGGCTAAAAGGAGGGTTTCAGTTAGGTAGGAGTTAGTGTTCTGGGCAAATGGAATCATATATGCCAAGGGCTAGATCATGACCAGTTTCACTGAGGACATGAAGAGACATGCAAGAGGGTAAGAGAAGAGATTTGTTATCAAGGCCAGTAGGCTGTAGAAGGCCAGTAGGCTGTAGAAGGAGTTTAGAATTACTTTTGACAAAGGGACACATTAAGTGATTTTAAGCAGAAACATTAGGTGCACAGATTTACATTTTTAAATAGTCATGCTGGTGGCTCTGTAGAGGATGGGATGGAAGGTAGGCATATGGAAAGCATGGAGACCAGTTAGAGAGGTTTTGCGACAGTTCTAGAAGGGGGTCATGAATACCTGTTGTAGAAGAGGCCATGGAGAGGTAGTAGAGATGTGAGGTTGAACCAACAAGACTCAGTGGCAGGGTGAGGAAGAGGGAGATAGATAGATAGATGTCATTTAGAGGACCAATTAATCAATCACTTCACTTCTAGGGCTTGGTTCTACAGATAGACTAGTTACTGATGCATGCACACAGGCCTTATTTTACAGGATTATTTCACTGTGGGAGCTATTTGTAGTTAAACTAGACACAGGAACACTGTGGGGCCCTGTATTACCCCAAGGGCTGCCATTCACAGTGGAGATGATGAGGAGAGCTCCCTGAATTAGAGCAACTGGCAAATCAATTACTGAGGTACAGGGTGTCCAAACAATGAAATAGGATGCAGCAGTTAAAAAGTGAGGATGCAAGTCTTCATGTACTGATAAATAATGATCTGCAAGATAAAATTGTTAAGTAAAAAGAGAAAGGTTCATAACAGTGAATAGTGTGCTATGATTTAGATTATTGGAATCTGTTTGTACACACACAAGTATATATGTATAAATGTGTAATATCACTCCAGAAAGGTACATAAAATCTTTCAGTGTAAAGATTTCATAAAAAAGTCCTAAATGGATTGGAGGATTGAAGGGTAATAGTAGTAAGGAAATTTTCCTTTTTTGTACTGTTTTTTTATCTGTATTTATGAGATTATTAAAATAATGAAATTTAAAAAATAAATCATGGGAGACTTGATAAATGCAGTGACAGTTAAATGGGAATAAAGCAGACATTGTACTAGTTTGTGAGTATTTTTCTTTTTTTATTTTTCTATTTAAAGGCCTGTGACACACAAAAAATTTAAATTATAAATTTCAAGGCAAAATTAAATATGAATGTAATAAATATGGGATTTGGAATAGTGTGTCAGGGAAGGGCAGCATATTAAATTCTTAAGTCTAGGATAAACAAGTCATAACAAAAATTGTAAATATAAAATGTTTGTAATAGCATGTGAGTATAATTAATTGACCTTAAAGATTCATGTGCATGTACATGATTAGGATTTGAAAGAAAAGAACTGTATTTAGAAATACTATCATAGAAACTTTAAGTATCTAATAATTTTATGAGAAATTCCACTTTGCAAATCACAATGAGGACTCAAGGCTCTTTTAAGATTGATGAATCTTAGATTATACTTTTGGTTCTGGGATAATACTAGTTCCTTGGAAAGTGTGAGGAGCTCAGTGTCCTGCAGTAGGTGTACAGCTGCTAGTGGGACTTTGAGGATTTGTTCTATTCACCAAGACATGTGAGAACTACTGCAAAATGAATGTGTATTGTAAACAAGAATAATAGTTTGAGCAGGCCCAGAATATTAGATCCAGTTTGCCATTCTGGACTTCTTTAATTCTCATTCTATAAGTAATTGCTGTCTTTTGACAAGGGGCAGACTTTACCAGTCCTCCTTATCTGTGCATCCACAGAAATGCTTGAGGACCAGGTTGGTGATTTTCTTCAGAGCTTGCCTGGGTTCTAGGTGAGCTTCATGTGCATAATCAGTCTTGATTAAAAGAAATGACAAATTAAAGGCAGATTCCAGTTAGGAAATACTTTTTTTCCTGAAACTCAAAGTCAAACAATTGAAACTATAATACATATATAAATATAAAAAACAATAAATATATTGTCTGATTATCATTTCTCTCCATTCACCTTTTTTTTTAAATTTTTTTTTTAATTTTTATTTATTTATGATAGTCACAGAGAGAGAGAGAGGCGCAGAGACACAGGCAGAGGGAGAAGCAGGCTCCATGCACCGGGAGCCCGATGTGGGATTCGATCCCGGGTCTACCAGGATCGCGCCCTGGGCCAAAGGCAGGCGCCAAACCGCTGTGCCACCCAGGGATCCCTCCATTCATCTTTCAAGAGACAAAAGGCCTAACATTGTGAGGGCCTTGTCAGAGTGATCATTGTAATTGTCTCTGAAGACAATGTTGATTTATGCCATTTTAAATGCAGAGAGCAGCAAGAATGAAGCTTAGGGTCCTTGTGTTCTGAAGATTCCAGGTAGAATGCATGAACTTCTAGGTGTCTCTCTTCAGCTTCTCACTCTTTTGAGATCTCTTGGTTGGTCTTTCTCCTGCAACCTGTTGTCCTAATCACTGAGGACAATAATATTGGGTGGCATGAGATACAAGTATCTTGAATGATACTTGTAAGATACTTGTATCTCATGCCATCAGATATGCAATGTATCTCTAAATGGTGGGCCAATGTTTACCTATTTCCCGTGAATGCTATACAAATCGATACTTGGACGTTTCAGTAATCCAGAAATATAAAGTGCAACAATCTCTAAAAGTGCAGGATATTTAAGTTCCTCCCAAATTTAAACTCCAGTACCCTCCCTTAGGTCTCATCCTTCAACCTATCTGTGGAGTTGGCTGTTCCTGGAAACTCACACTGTGTGGAGAAAAGTGACTTTTGGGGATTACATAGACAACAATGTGTGTTGTAAACAAGAATAATAGTGTAGACAAACTGACTTTGGGAATTGCATAGACAAACCTGGTTCAAATGCTATTTGTATCTTATTGGGTGTGTAGACTTGAACATGTTACAAAACGTAAGTGAACCTCAGTTTCTGCATGTGTATGGTAGGATTAATAATACTGTCCATGTCAGAGAGCAGATATAAGTCCTCCCATATAATAGGACTCAGTAGTAAATGTTCATTCTTTCTTTTGGCCACCCGCTGTTCCCAGCTAGGGCAGTGTGTTTTTAAGATGTGGTTTATGGATAGTCTACATCAGAACTTGCTGAGGAGTTTATTGGAAATGTAAATTTGTGGCCACCCCTGGCCCCACCCCACTCCCAAAGCCACTGGACCACTAGGAGCTGGAAATTTTTGGTTAACAAGCTCCCTTGGTAATTCTGATAGAAATAGTTTGGGGACCTGCTAGGAGTGCTAAGAGGTGGTGCCTTCCCAACAAGCCTCAGATGAATCCTGTCAAGGCCTCCTTTGCCCACCCTTCCTATAATACTGTTCCATTGGGGGTCTATGGAGGAGCGGGCTCCACTGGGAAACCCAGGTGAACTCAGCTCAGAAAGTGATGGATTCATGTCCAGGAGGAAATGGAGACATATAACTCTTAAACTCTGTGATCTATTGATCAAATGCAGCAAGGCTTACCAAGAAAATCATCTGGTTTTAAGAGATAATCCTGAAACAGCTGAGACAGTTGTGACTGATTCTTGGCTGAGGGGCTGCTCTGAGATGCTTGCTATGGAGGAGGTCCAAAATGGGAGGAGCTGCTGTGTCCCCACGTCACCCACTACAGCCATAAGTCCATCAAGGGGTCGGCCAGCGTATACCTCCCCTGACGGTATTTGACTGCCAGGAATCCTATTGGGCTGCAGACAACAGTTGAGTGCCTATAAGGGCATATTTGGTGTGGATTTCGGGTTTTATGCCCTGTTTTAATTTCAGTGGCATCTAGTAAAGACAGCAAATGGATGCTGAAAATCTAGTTGTCTAAGACATTAAAATATTATGTACCAAGACCAAGAAACTTCTACTGTCCAAAATACTGACAAAGTAAAAGGCCATGTCCCTTGTGTATTTTATACACAAAAACTCCATCCTGCTAAAATATCTGGTCTTTTTTATTTATTATTATTGTGGTTGCATTTAATTCCCTCCAACAGGAAAATTTTTATGTCAGATGGCATTCAATCTTACATAGCATAGTCTGACTCTGTGTTCTTAGTCACTTGTGCGTCCACTAGGAGCTTCTTTTGTCCTTCATTGCTTAGGGCTGGGGAACCACTACCAGAGTCCTGAAGACCACTGTTCTCACTTGGAGGAATTATGAGCCTCCTGGTATTGTGACTTTTCCCATGTTTTCCATTGCCCTCCCTGGACATCTGAGGTTTCCAGAGGACTTCCCCTCCTTGTCTGCGGGGGTATTGCTGCCCTCAGCAAGTTTCCTATTCTTTTGAGGCTGTGATTCTATGACTGGACCGTGTTGGTTGGAACCTTGTGTGTTTTATGGAGAAAGCTCTTGAGTGCCTCAGACTGGTCCTGAGTCAGAGAGAAGGCTTTGGCATTGCCCTCCCATTTTTAGTGTCTTTTCCTCACTGGCCTTAATTCCTTTCTCAGTCTTCCCTGCCAACATTCACACCTCCTGGCAAGGGACATTCTTTGGGTTCAAATCCCCACTCCATCTTTTATTCACTTGCCATTTTTAGACAAGTTGCGTAACCTCCCTGGGCATCATCATACTCCTACATAAGGTTGCTCTAACAATCATAATAATGCTGCCTAGTGTTGGTTTTTGTTATTTTAAGCCTCATATGTTGTCTGCTAGAAAGTAGGTGTTCAGCTGCTCATCATTGTTATCTGTACAAGGCTGGGAGCCATTGGCCACTCCAGTTCATTCTCATTTTAATTCACTTGAGAAGCTGCAGGTGGGCAGCACCACTGGGCTGAGTCGTCGCTCCCCATTCTAGATGGGGCTGTGCTCTGAGCACATTCTCAGAAAGCAGCCTCTGAGGAGCACTTCTCTCCTGGTGGGAGTGGAGCTCATGTTTTCTCCTTATACTGGTGGGTTACATAATTTACAACAACAATGTTAAGGGGGAAGTTTAAAGTCATCAGAATGGTATATATGGAAACAGTCTGATAAGTATGTAAGGATTTTTTTCAGCCAGGAATGGCCATTGGATGCAGACTTTATGTGAGAAGGCTTCATGGAGTGTGAAGGGAAGTGTGAACCCTGTTCATCATATTCCCTTGTCAGAATTTCACCTTTTCCTCCTTCGCGCCTTATCTCTACCCCACGTAGTATTTCTCTTCTCTCTAATTTTAAGGGAAATTTAACACTTCCAAATACCTATGTAGAATATACTAAAATAAAAATAAAAAGAAGAACATAAAGAGTATTTCTGCATGACTGTGTACATGCACACACCATGGCTATTACTGAGTGGTACCCACTTGATAATAAATGAACCAACAGACATTTCTTCAAGCCTTGTGGAAACTTCATAGCATCTTATAAAATGCTGACATCACCTAAAATGTGATTACCTACTCTTTGATTTTATTTCATTTTTTATTTTCCTGAGAACTATTCCCTGCAGCCGAA
Source organism: Canis lupus dingo (assembly GCF_003254725.2). Taxonomy (NCBI): domain Eukaryota; kingdom Metazoa; phylum Chordata; class Mammalia; order Carnivora; family Canidae; genus Canis; species Canis lupus. Next base: position 14,480,937 of record NC_064258.1, on the reverse strand, counting down.
ATGCCAAGTACTCATTTTAAATGAAGTTTTGGGTTTTTTCTTCCAAGTTACAGAAAGAAAAAAAAATAGTCTTTCTTTTCTTCTCCTTCTTGAGAGCCAAAAAAGCATGTCTGAGCCATGTCTGCCCACGATTAAATAATAGGGTCTCACACATCCCATGGGCTCTAAACCACCAAATTGAAGAAAGCAATCGTGTTGGAGTTTTTCCATGTACAAGGCAAAATTTCTTCATGTAGTTCCAATCATATTAACAAATATTGGCCCCCTAGTATTTTTTGGTCACTCCGTGTCCCAAAATAAGATAAGTGCCTGTCTCCAGGTATTCTAGAATCTAATAAAAAAAGTTAGAAAAAGTGACCTTATAGTATAAGTGGAATAGCGTGAGTTTTACAAGAAAAGATAGCAGTGTGGAAGAAGAGAGTCAAGTTAGTAGTGAGTGACGGATGTTGATGCAACAATCTGCAAGAGGCAGACAGAAGTTGAATAAAAACATGGGTGGAGGGATGCCTGGGTGGCTCAACGGATGAGCATCTGCCTTCGGCTTAGGGTGTGATCCTGGAGACCCGGGATCAAGTCCCACATAGGCTCCCTGCATGGAACCTGCTTCTCCCTCTGCCTGTGTCTCTGCCTGTGTGTGTGTGTGTGTGTGTGTGTGTGTGTGTGTCATGAATAAATAAATAAAATCTTTTTTAAAAAGTGGGTGGAAATTTTTGCTTAAGCTGGGACACAGAGCTGGGTGTTTTGTTGTTGTTTGTTTTTCAGAGGGAGAGGCAAAGGAATGGGTCAGTAATGGTGCTGAGGCGTGTTTAAACTTGAGGAGGGAAAGGTTAAGGAGGCTCCCCCCTTGACCTTTGGGAATTTGCACAGAACCTTTTGTAGGGGGATAGGGGGTACAGATGAAGTTTGGAACTTGAGGAGAGAACCTTTCTTGGGCAGTGATGAAACGTTCACTCTCAGTGTCCCCTTCAGTTTTTCAACACATGCTGCATATGTATTCAAGAGTCTACATTATCATTTGCTTTCAAAGATCATTAAGAGAACAGTGATTTCATTTTTAATTATCTCCCTGCTGAGTTTTCTTTCACTGGTGTCTTGTGCTTTATGTTTGAGTTAACCTATTCTGGATCCAGCTGTCTTTGGGTTACTGGTGTAAAGCAGGAGTGAGTGGCAGGTTGTTATAGCAACTGAATGTGATGGCAGTTAGGGATACCTGTGGGGATTGATCATGAGCTTGAATAGCGTACAAGCTTTTCTTAGGAAATTTTACAGTCATTTTAAGTCCTTTCTTGCGGCTTTTGTTCTGACAATGAACCTTTTCAAGAATGTTCAGATTGTCTGAAGATGTTACAAAATTAGAATAAGGCAGTTGTAAGAATGTTCCATGATTCCCAGGAAACTATAACATTGTATGTTCTATTGTGGTTCTGTCGAAGTTCTATTAATAATAAAAATTTGAAAAAAAAATTTGTCAGAGACCAGAGTAATTATGGGTTTCCTTACATAAAAGCTTTGGTATTCCCATTGCCTGTGATCTTCTTAGGCCATTCAAGGCTTCGTCCTTTTGCTCTCAGTCATCCAGCTTTATGCTCTGTTTCTCTCCTTCATACTTTGTACACATGAGCCACGATGGGTGACTTCTTGTACGAGCACAAGACTTTCACTGTCACGGCTCTGGGTCTTGCTATGCTTTCCCCTCTTCACAGCAGACTTTTAACCTAATTCTTCATCTGGTGAAATTCTTCTCAGGCTGAGCTCAAATGCCACCTCCTCACTGAAGCCTTCTCTACTTCCTTTCAGAATTCACTCTTCTGTGCTCCTTGAAAACTAGCCATACCACTAATGCAACAAGTTGGGGGTTGTATCATAGTTATGTGGTTAGTCTTCAGTGAGTACAGAGTGTTTCTGAGTAACACATGTTTTTCCTAGTTGCTTTGCATACTCCTCTTCATCTTTTGCACAAAATGGGGCACTTTTGCATGTGCCCACACTTGCTTCTTCTGTTGGGTATTTATTACAGTGCCACCCTAAATAAAGCTGGGGCTTTAATACTGACTGTACAGGGGACCATATAACACTCACATGTTTTGGAAGACGTTGAAAGGGCAATGTTACTGGACTTTAAAAATGGGAGGGAAGAGGACAGTCGGCCTCATAACCTTCCACCCTTCTCTTCCATCAGACCAGCATACTCTTTTGCCCTGGGTTTCTCAATCTAGGCTTGGCAAGAACTATTTAATAATACAAATGCCTAAACCTCAGAGCTTCTAATTTGGTGGTGTGTGGATGACTCCTAATTAAAGCATGTTTCCAAAACTTGGCTGGAGACTCTGTACACAGCTGGACTGAGGAGCATTGATCCCGCAGTGACTTTTATCCCTGGCTGCACATTAGATTCCCACGGGGAGGTTTTCCAAATATCAAGGCCAGGTCCTACCCACATCATTTAAATCAGAATCTTTAAAACCAAACTACTGATCTAAGATTTTTCTCTTCCTGCTTTCCACCAAGAAGCAAGATATGGAAAGGAGCAGAGGAGGAAATAGGCAGGGGTGATTTTATTATGGGAAACCACAGAGAAAGCTTATCACTTTAGTAATTTTTATGGTGATTATTTTAGTTTTTCCTGCACGAAGGAGAAATAGATTAGCAAGAAGGTAAGGGTAAGGCCATTCCAGGTGGCCGAATTAGTATTTGTGAAGGTATGGAAATGAGTGATTTGCTTTAGCTGATGGAAGGACTAAGTATGTGGATTATCAAGGTAGATCCCTGCATGAATGATTGCAGGGATGCAGTGGGCAGAGAAACTCAAAGTCTGTATTGAGGATGTGGACTTAATGTTGGAAATAACATTCCCACAAGAACTCTTTAAAAGAAGAGTTACTTGTCTTTAAGCAGAGGAGTAATTTCATAGATAGCATTTCATTTCAATAAGATATCTTATTGCTATGGTTAGGGCATGTCTTGGTTTGCTCATGCTGCATAAAAAATTACCAGAGACTGGGTGGCTTAGCCAACAGGAATTTATTTCTCATTGTTCTAGAGGTTGGGAAGTCCAAGGTCAAGCTGCTCCTTGATTCATTCTTGATAAGGGTACTCTTCCTGGCTTGCAGATGGCCTTCTCTTATGTTACCGTGTCCTCATATGGATGAGGGCTGGGGAGGGAGAGAAGACTCTGGTCTCCTCCTCTTTTTATAGGAACACTAATCTCATTATTGGACCTCACCCAAAACTCCCAAAGACCTCATCTTCAAGTATCACTGGGAGGTAGAACTTCAATGTATGAATTTGGAAAGAGACACAAACTTTTGGTCTATAAAAGGATGAATGGAAATGGATGGTAATATGGAAGGATGTTACCCAGGATCAACCTGTGTGGTAGTAATGGGATGCTGATCACTTCCCATTTTGTATGTCCAAAGATGAACTAAACTCTAACGTGGAATTTGAGTAATCAATGCCACCTTCCTCTCTTCACATCCCTGCTTTTCTTGCCTTTTCTTTCCACTTTCTTGTCACCATTTTTATGTTAAGTATGTTGTTGTATTCTCTCTAGGGCAAATGTCTAAATGTCAGTGCAAGGAAATGAAGGAAAAATTAAGAAACAATGATAGACTCTGACTTTTTTAAGATGAAAATTACCTTATGACAATCAATATGGACTGTCCCAAGGCACAAACCATACAGATTAAAATATATATATTTAAAAGCAAGTATGTGTTAGATATTTTTAACACTAGTACCCTTGAAAGAATCCTAAATTCTTAGGAATACAATATTAGTATTTTAGATCTATATTGGACTCATGTTTTTGCCCATTGTCGCTTCAGATATTTTCATTAAGGAGAATTATCTTAAAACTGGAAGAGAGAAATAAATATTGATATGAAAAACCCAAGATCAGAAAGAACATATTTTGAAATAATCTACTTTTTTGAAGAGGGAAGCTTCCCACATTCAAATAAATTACATCACAGATTGTGGGAGATCTTGGAAATTTGATCATAGGACCTACCAATAATGTCTGAGATATATTGAAAATGGTAGTTTCTGGAATGTTGGTGATAGGAAAATATTCTCATTGTCAAAATTGGGCAGGTGAATTTATAACTTAATAAGATTAATGGCAACCTGTGCAAAATTCCCCTAAGAATCTTATACAGATGTTTTATGTAAACTTAGAAAGGAAAATCACAACGAGCTAGAATGAGTTTCCTAAAAAAATATATGTGGTTAGCCTCATTTCATTTATTGGATAAGATTACTATAGTGATAGATTTGGGAAATTCCATAGATAAATTATATCTAGACTTTAGCAATGCATCATGATTTCCTTATGGTCAAGATGGAAACTATCCCCATGAATATTATCAATTAATTCCAAACTGGAAGCAGGTTTCTATTTGAATAGAAGTTCTACACTTGGTCATGTCCTGGTTGCTACTTTCATTAATGACTTAGGTGAATCATACAGGCATGCTTATCAACTTATCACCTCGTACTTATTCTGCTCTGGGAACTAGAGCTAATACCGTGATGATGGAAATAAGATTTAGATATCTATAAACTGGAAGAATGGACCAATAGCAACCCATAAAATATAACGCAAGGTTATAAATTTAGAAAAGGTGGCAATTAGATTAATTGGTAAGTATCAATGCTTATTCCCCCTGGTGATCTAGGATGTTCTGTTGTAATTTGTGTTACTTGGAAATTCCAAGCTGAAGCTGTCTGGCCATTTGTCAGGATTCTTGGCAGAACTAGTTCCTGAGTTGTGAGGAAAGTTGTATTAGGTTACTTTGCTTGCCCTGAAAGTCTATTATTCTTTGAAATTACTTTGAGAAACTGTTTTATGAAACACATTGTCATCTTACTTATCTATTATAGAGCTAAATCACCCATCTCATCCATCAAACTTGATTTCAAATAGCTTGTTGCTGTTTGACTAAAATAAAATCTATCCTCAGAGGATAAGGACTGTCACCATTCAGAATGTACAAAAGAACAGCTGCAGGTTCAGAAGGCATTTCTAAAAAAGAGGAATCTCTAAAATTTTTAACAAGGTATCAGTATATCTGGAAAATACCATTTGCTATTGAGAGAAATTTTGTGTGTGTTTTCTGGGGTGGCAACTTTAAGTGGACAGTAGTAGCTTGACTGTGTAAAGAATCACCTGTCCCTTTTCTGCTTCTAATTTTACAAGGCTTAAAAATATTTTTTTATTGAGGAGAGAGTATATAAAATACAACCTATTTATAAAATGTAAATTATAAAAAAAATAAAATTAAATGTAAATTCTAAGGAATAATAACCGACAAATACTTGAGTATTCATTATCCATTTTAATACTGAAGGGTACTACCATAACCTCTGAAGTCTGTGTAGATATATCTACTTCATTACTCCATTTCTTTGCCTCCTCTAATTGGCCTGAAATATTTACTTGTTCCCTTGTTTTTCATTGTTTTTTTTAACCATATACATGATATATATTTAAGTTATATAAACATAACTTAAATAATGATGGCAGCATAAAACCTTAATACAGTGTTTTCTGTGTGGCAGACACTTATAAGTGCCCTAATCTCATTTTAACCCTGTAACAATCCTCAGAGGTAGGTAGACTAGTATCCCCATTTTACAGATGAGAAGCTGATGTATATAGAGGTTAAATAGTCCAGTCATATAGTTAGTAAGTATGGTAACCAGAATTCCAACTCAGGCAGTCTGGCTGTAAATTTTGTTCTCTTAAACCTCTATGTTATGTGACCTCTCAAGAATTTCTTGCAGTTAGGCAAGAAATAGAAATAAAAGACACTCAGATTAGAAAGAAAGAAAGAAAGAAAGAAAGAAAGAAAGAAAGAAAGAAAGAAAGAAAGAAAGAAAAATTATTATTCACAGATGATGTAAGTGTCTATATGGAAAATTTGGTGGAATCTCCAAACAAGCTACTAGAACTAATAAGTGAATTGATAAAAGTTGCAGTCTACAAAGCAATATATAAAACTCAATTGTATTTCTGTGTGCTAGCAATGAATAATTACAAATTGATGTTTAAAAGATCAACATTTACAGTAGCATGAAAAATATAAAGTACTTAAAATAAATCTGACCAAAAAAATGTTAAAACCTACATATTGACTACAAAATACTGCTATGATAAGTTAAAGAAGACCTAAATAAATGGAATATATTATTGGGTCAGAAGACTTAGTATTGTTAAGATATCATACTTCAAAAATACAGATTTAACATAGATTCAGTACAATCCCAATCAAAATCCTAGTAGGCTAGTGTGTGTGTGTGTGTGTGTGTGTGTCTGTAAGTTAACAAGCAGATTCTTGAATTTCTTGCAAAATACCCACACTAATCAAAACTCAGCAAAAAACTAACGAAGTTGGAGGACTAACATTATTTGATATCAGGAATTCTGAAGCTATAGTAATCAAGACAGTGTTTTTGATGTTACAATACACCAATAAATCAATAATAAAGAGTTTGTATCCTGAATATATAAAGAACTTTCAAAGCTCAACAGTAAGAAAGCAAACAATCGATTGACAGATGAATGGATAAAGAAGATATGGTACACACACACACACACACACAAAATGGATTATTACTCAGCCGTCAAAAAGCAATGACATGGATGGAAATAGAGGGTATTATGCTTAGCAAAATAAATGAGAGAAAGACAAATATATCATTTCACCCATATGTGGAATTTAAGAAACAAAACAGATGAACATAGGGAAAGGGAAGGAAAAATAAAATAAGATGAAAACAGAGAGGGAGATAAACCATAAGAGACTCTTAACTATAGGGAACAAATTGAGGGTTGCTGGGGGGAGGGGATGGGGGATGAGGTAACTGGGTGATGGGCATTAAGGAGGACACCTGATGACATGAGCACTGGGTGTTTTATGCAACTGATGAATCACTAAATTCCATCTCTGAAACTAATAATATACAATATGTTAATTAAATTGAATTTAAGTAAACATTTTTAAAAAAGAAAACAATCCAACTGGAAAACAGAAAGGATGTGAACTGATATTTCACTGAACAGGACATAGAAGTAAGGAAATAAGGAAAATAAGGAAATGGAATGATGTTCAATATTGTTAGACACTAGGAAAATGTAAGTTAAAACCACAATATCAGTATCACTATACACTTATTAGAGCAGTTAAAATAAAAAAATAGGGATCCCTGGGTGGCACAGCGGTTTGGCGCCTGCCTTTGGCCCAGGGCGTGATCCTGGAGACCCGGGATCAGGTCCCACGTCAGGCTCCCGGTGCATGGAGCCTGCTTCTCCCTCTGCCTATGTCTCTGCCCCTCTCTCTCTCTCTCTGTGTGACTATCATAAATAAATAAAAAATAAAATAAAATAAAATAAAATAATAGGAATTCCACAAAATTCTAGCAAGGATGGCAAGAAACTGGATTTCTCATACATTGCTGGTGGTAATGTATAAGGTGTCAGCCATTCTAAAACCAGTTTGCCAGTTTTCTATAAAAGTAAAATGCAATTACCATATAAATTAGAAATCTCATTCTTGAGCATTTATCCCAGGGAAACAAATTTATGTTTACACAAAAATCTGTGCAGAAATATTCATAGCTGCTTTATTTCTAATAGCCCCAAACCAGAAATTACCTAGATGTTCATCAAAGGGTGAATAGTTAAACAAACTGTCATGTATCTGTACCATGGAATACTATGAAACAATAAAAAGGAACAAATTGTTGATACACTCAGTAGCTTGGATGATCTTGGATTAATTCCATTAAGTGAATAAAGCCAATACCAAAAGATTTATACTGTATGGCTCCATTTTTATAATATTCTTGAAACAATGAAATTTTAGAAATGGAGAATAGATTAGTGGTTGCCAGGGATTAGGGATTGGAGTGGGATGAAGGGAGGTGAATGTGTTTTATAAAAGGGATCTTTGAGGGATCTTCATGAGGGATCTTCATGGTAATTGAAAAGTTCTTTATCTTGACTGTTGCTAAGTGCACAGACCTATACATGTGATAAATTGTATAGAACTAAATACACATACAAATACGTTTCGTGCATACAGGCAAAAAACAAAATAAAACATACTATATAGCTCTGTTTGCATTTTTAAATGTTCTGTAAATGAAATACAACTGTGGTATTCTGGAATTGGCATTTTTCAATCACCACTGCTCTGGAGTTTCATCCGTTTGTTCTGTGGAGCTGGAGTTCATTCATTTTCATTGCTATAGAGTATTATTCTATTGTACGAAAATAATGTATTTGTCCATTCTGCTTTCATTCTGCTTTCATTTGGGATGCTTTCATATTTTTATATGATAAACAATGCTGATATGATGTTTTTGACACCATCTTCTCCATGTGTGCCAGAGAGATCTATGATCTAGAACTTGGAGCATAACTGGTAATTCTTATTTGCAGTTTTAGCATTCCTCCGTAACACCAGTTTGCTTCCTAGAGTGATTATGCCATGCTGCACTCCAACAGTACATTAATTCATTCCATGAGTTAATTTGTCAGACTTTTAAATTTTTACCAGTCTGGTTTTTTTTTTGTTTGTTTGTTTTTGTTTTTGTCTGTTGGTTTTGAAGTAGTAGAAGAATGGGGTGAAGATGGAGGAAGAGGGCAGATTTCCATTTCTCTCATTACTAATGAATTTGATGTTTTCACTTTTTTTTTTTTTCAATTTGGATTTCCCCTTCTATAAAGTATCTGTTAAAATCTTTGGTACATTTTTGGGAGGAGGAGGATTCTTTTTCTTTTTTCCTATTGGTTTCTATTAATTGTCAGTTGCATTTGTGGAAAATAACTTTTTTATTTTGTGCCTTGTCCTTTTTACTTTCTTCATAGTGATAAACAATTAATTAATTTAATGGATTTATAAATTCTTTCTTTTAGGATATCTGCATTTTTGTGTGTGTTTATTTCTTAAATGCTTCTTTCCACTTTTATTATTTTTTTTAATATTTTATTTATTTATCCATGAGAAACAGAGAGACAGGCAGGGAGAGAAGTAGGTTCCATGCGGGGAGCCTGACGTGGGACTCGATCCTGGGTCTCCAGGATCACACGCTGGGCTGAGGGTGGCACAAACCACTGAGCCACCTGGGCTGTCTCCCCGCCCCCACTTTTTTTTTTAAAAAAGACACTTTCTTGTATTATCTTCTAAAAGTTACATAGGTTTTAATTTCACTTTTCCATCTTATTCTCCCTGGGATCAATTTTTATGTATCCTTTGAGGTAATGTCAATTTCATTTTTTTCTATAAGGATAATCTTTTTTCTGGGACCATTTATTACTGTCTTCTCTCCCCTGTCGGTCAGTTTGTCTATTACTGCCTCAATACCACAGTATATTAATTGTTAGCTCTTTGTAGCAAGACTTAATATCTGTTCATGAGCTAGCCCTACTTCCAACTTTTGGCTCTCCAGGAGTCTCGGCTACTTTTGTTCTTTGCTCTTCCATGTATATCATAGAATCAACCTGTCCAGTTCACCCAAAAGCCTATAGAAATTTTGACTGGAATTTTTTGAATTCAAAGATCATTGAGAGGAGAACTGACGTCTTCCACCACATGAACAGCTCTCCTTTTATTTGGGTGCCTTTAATGGCTTCCTGATATGTCTTTAACTATTGTCCCTTCTCAGTTCTTCCTCCTTTCTTTCTGAAACTCTAACAGACATGTGTTAGAGGTATTTTCTCAATATTTTTTTATGTTTCCTAACTTTCCCTTCCTTTCATATTTTCTATTTATTATGCATTCAGGTCATTTCTTTAGATCTGCATTGTAATTCACTAATTTTCTTTTCTACTATTTCTGTGTGCCATCTACTCATTTATTATTTCCTTTTATAGTTTTCCTTATGAAAAGTTATTTTTATTCCTTAAACAATAGTTTTAATAGTCCTTTGTTCTTTCATTTTAACCCCATCTTTTATTCCTTTAAAGCCATCCAACATGATTATTTCATATTCTACTTACTACAGCTTTAGTATTCTAGAGAGTTTTCTAGAGTCCGCTGCTTTTGCTGGCTTGTACTCATTGAGTCCTTTTTGTTTTCCTGTGGATTTTTTTTTTTTTTTTTTTTTTTAAATTTATTTATGATAGTCATACAGAGAGAGAGAGAGAGGCAGAGACATAGGCAGAGGGAGAAGCAGGCTCCATGCACCGGGAGCCTGACGTGGGATTCGATCCCGGGTCTCCAGGATCGCGCCCTGGGCCAAAGGCAAGCGTCAAACCGCTGCGCCACCCAGGGATCCCTTCCTGTGGATTTTTTATGAAGATTTTGCATGTCTTGGCACCTCTTTTATTCTATTCTCTGAGACCTGGTTTGCAAATTGGTTGCTCTAGGGAGGATTCATATTTGCTTCTTAAGCATTCAGGGAAATTTCTTAAACCATAGCTACTTTTGGTTTGCCTGGGTGGCTCAGTCAGTTAAGTGTCCATCTCTTGATTTTGGTTCAGGTCATGATCTCAGGGTTGTGAGGTCGAGCCTCTAGCCAGACTCACCTACTGAGTGTGGTAGTTAAAGTCTTTTGGACAACCCAGGAACAAACTCATATAAAGGCCAGCTTATAGTCAAATATCCAAGGGGAGATCTTTATTTTTTTCCATCACATAGTGCCAAAATTCAAGACAGATTTTTTTTTTAGTAGACCCCTGGAGCTTTACAGATAAATATTTTTATTTTATAAGGTAGTTATAGTTTTATGTTCTATAAGGTACTTTCTACTCTCTTTTACTGTTGAGGAAAAGCAAGCTCAGAGCAGTTGCAACATGGCTTGCTCAGAGTTACAAAGTTAGTAAGTGTCGAATCTGGTTGTTGTTGTTGTTGTTGATTTCATCATCATCATTGTCCAGTTCACTCTCCCCTTTCCAACCCTAATCCTCTCTGTAATGGTGACATAGCCTTTTAAAAACCTTTGCAGTGTTCTAGAAAAGTAATAGGAGAAAGGTACCTTTATTATTCTTACTTAATTAAATCTTCACAACAAGCCCGCCCATGTGATATAAATTATTATTCCTGTTTTACAGATGAGGAAATTGAGTTTAAGAGACATTAAGTAATAGAGAGATCATGTATTTATTTATTTTATTTTTTATTTTTTTATTTTTTTTCATGTATTTATTAACTAAGAGAGTGAGGCTTCCCATCCAGGAAGCCTTTAAATCCTATCTCTGGGGGATCCCTGGGTGGCACAGCAGTTTAGCGCCTGCCTTTGGCCCAGGGTGAGATCCTGGAGACCCAGGATCGAATCCCACGTCGGGCTCCCGGTGCATGGAGCCCGCTTCTCCCTCTGCCTATGTCTCTGCCTCTCTCTCTCTCTCTCTCTCTCTCTCTCTGTGACTATCATAAATAAATAAAAAAAAATTAAATCCTATCTCTGTTACCTGCTCTGGGTAGCCCATCCTAATAACTGGTTGTTGTTGTTGTTGTTGTTTTTAAGATGTTATCTATTTATTCATGACTGACACATAGAGAGGCAGAAACATAGGCAGAGGGAGAAGCAGGTTCCCTGTGAGGAGCCTGATATGGGACTTGATCCCAGGTCCTCAGGACCACACCTGAGCCAAATGCAGACACTCAACCACTGAGCCACCCAGGTACCCCTATCCTAATCCCTGTTCATTCCCATTCTCTGCCACCTTCTTCCTGTTGTACCCTTCATAGTAGTTACATCTATTAGCCACACATCATGTGTCAACTTATTTATCTCTGTTTTCTTCATCAGGATCATAGGCCCAATGAGAAGAGGGGTGATATGAGTTTTATTTACTTCTGTACAACCAGTAATTAGTTTAGAGCCTGAAATATAGCAGGCACTGAATAAAAATATTAGATGCCTGAAAATGGGATTCTGAAACTCATTTTATTTTTGCTACATACACTGCCTCCTCATTTCTTAAAAATCTCTATTGAGTAGAGTTTCTCCTATTATCTTGGAATTACAGCCAAGTCCCAAAGCAGAAGACCATAAACATTGTAAGTATCCCACATTCTAAGTTTAGAGAATTGTCAGTGGTTAAGGTCAGACACCAATTGGGAAAGCTGAGATCAGAAAATTATTCCACCAAGCCTTCAAATCCACTCTTGTAAATCAAGTGTAATATAAAGGGCAGATGGAAGAGAAGATGTCACTCTATCTGGAATACAGTGTTAGTGAGGAAAATTTGTTTGCTTCCCACATTCTGTAGCTATCCCTAAGGGCAAAGGCAGAGGGCTCAAGAGAATAATCATACAAGTTAAGGGTGTCTGCAAGAAGGTACTATAGACATTTCCACTTCCATTAGTGCATATGCTTAACTCGTGGACTTGACCACCTGGCTATCCAGTAGAAGAGAAGAAGTGATGAAGAGATGTCTTGGTGAATGAAGTACTGCCAGGCACAAATGAAGCACAAGCTAGAGTTCTCTCAAGTTCTTAGTTGCTTCAGGTTTTGAAATATTGGTGCCACCTATGCTTTAAGGCCAAATGCTAGAAATTTTTATTTGGAGAAGAGGAGAATCTAGTCTTGTTAGTATCATCACAACTTTGAGTGAGTTGGAGGCAAATAGAACAACGAAAACTTTTGTGTCAGAAGAAGGCTGCATGATGCTACTAACATCTCAAGATCAGTGGGAAGATATGACATGGTCTTGGTCAGGATGGCCAGTGTGGAGGGAGCTTTGTGGGGATAAGCCTGTGGTCAGTGGAACGCATTGAGGCTACTGGGAGTCCAAGACAATGAGCTCAGCCTGCCCTATGGCTAGCCAAGACCAGAGCTGCTGCCCGCCTCTTCCATTCGAATGGTAATTTCCAGGGTTCTGAAAAAAATATATATTTTGACAATTTTTGCTAGTGTTCTTACCACTTTTATAAAGGAACAACTTTTCAGAATTTTTGGCACAGGAATGAGAATGGCAGAATGAGTGTTAGTATCTTTTGATATGTCTTTTGATAAGTAGATTTTTTGTTTTTGATTAAATTTAATTCATCAATTTCTTCTCTCATGATTAGAACTTTCTGCATCCTAGCTTAAAAAAAAATCATTACCTACTCCAATGGATGAAGGTAATTTCTTATGTTTTCTTCCAGAAACTTTATAGTTTTAGCTTTTAGGTTTATATCTGTGATCCCCCCTGAAGCATTATTTGTTTATAGTTTGAGGTAAGGGTCAAGAAAAATTTTTCCCCAGCATGAATAACCAGTTTTTCCAGCATCATTTGTTAAAAGGATATTCTTTTCTCCAGTGATTTGCTTCAGTGTCTCTTTTGAAAATGTACATGTATGAGTCTGTTTCTGGAAACACTTTTTTTCTATCATTCTGTTAATTCTTCCTCCAATATCCTATGCTCTTTTTTTTAAAGATTTTATTTATTTACTCATGAAAGATTTTGATAGGGATTGTGTTGAATCTATGTATCATTTTGGGAAAATTTGACTTCTTAACGGTATTGTCTTTATTTATTTTTAAAGATTTTATTCATTTATTCTGAGAGACAGAGACAGAGAGGGAGAGAGAGAGAGAGAGAGAGGCAGAGACACAGGCAGAGGGAGAAGCAGGCTCCATGCAGGGAGCCTGATGTGGGACTCGATCCCGAGTCTCTAGGATCACGCCCTGGGCCGAAGGCAGGCGCCAAACCCCTGAGCCACCTGGTGACCCCCAGTATTGTCTTTAAATGCACAAATAGAATACTTTGATTCATTTACGACTCTTTAATTTTTCTCAGCAATGTTTTCTAGCTTTTAGTGTGAGGTCTTATATATATCTTATTAAATTTATCCCTTAATAGTTCACATTCTTGAATGCCATTGTTAGTGGTATTTTGAACATTTTATTTTTCAATTTGTAGTTGCTTATATATAGGAATACAGTAGAATTTTCTATATAGGTTCCATATACTATGATTGTAAAGTCACACATTAATCCTGGTAGATTTTTGTAGATTATTAGCAGTTTTACATGGTTATAAAATCTAAAAATGAAGAGAGTTTCACTTTTTTATTCCCAGTCCATATGCTTTTTTCTCTTCTTTACTTTTTTTTCCTCTCTCTCTCTTACTAAGTGGTTAGGACTTGCATTATAATGCTGAACTGCAGTGATATGAGCAGACATCCTTTGTTTCAATCTTAGGGGGAAAGTGTTTGGTCTTTAGCCATCATGTATTAGGTTCTGTGTAGATTTTTCATACGTACTCTTTATCATATTGAGGACATTTTCTTCCCTCTCTCTGGCTTGTTGAAGGTTTTTATCATTTCTTTTCTTTCTTCCTTCTTTCCTTTCTCTCTTTGTCTCTCTCCTTCTCCCTTCCTCCCTCCCTCCCTCCCTCCATCTTTCTTTCTTTCTTTCTTTCTTTCTTTCTTTCTTTCTTTCTTTCTTTCTTTCTTTCTTTTTCTTTCTTTCTTTCTTTCTTCTTCTTTCTTTCTTTCTTTCTTTCTTTTTTTTTGTTTTTTCTTTTTTCTCTTTCTTTCTTTCTTTCTTCTTTCTTTCTTTCTTTCTTTTTTTTTGTTTTTTCTTTTTTCTCTTTCTTTCTTTCTTTCTTTCTTTCTTTCTTTCTTTCTTTCTTTCTTTCTTTCTTTCTTTCTTTCTTCTTTCTTCTTTTTTTCTCTTTTACAAGTAGGCCTGAAAGACATGTTCAAAGCATGAAGATCTGGGTAGTTATGAGTTAGTTGCTAGGGAGACAGGGAAATGAAAAGAACATGTACACTTACTTGCAGGCCAGACTGGATGGGATGGACAGAGGTCACACAATGATAATATAGACAAACTGGGCTGGATGAACAGACCTGATTTCTATTCCTGGCTCTGCCACCAACTAGCTATTTGACCTCAAATAAGTCACTTTGCTGTCTATCTAGCACTGAGAGATACAGCTGAGAGCCAAGTGGATCTCAGAGAGAATTTAGTAGAGTTGCAAATATGATTAAAAGATTTGAAAAATAAGAAATATGAGAACAGATTGATATGCCTGGACTTCTTTTGTCTGCTGAAGAGAAGTCTAAGACTTGGATTAGTTTTATACTAATTCTTGTTTACTGCACAAAAACAACCATAAACCTGTTATCTGGTTTTATGGTGCCTTAATATCCCTTTTCTCCAATATCACTTGTTCTGGTTTCCTTAGGTTTATTATAGGTCTTGAGATTAGGTAGTGGTTTATTCCTTTATCTACCTTTAACTAGTTGCTTTATTAAAGCCTCTTTATTGGAATAATCTGAGCTGAATTCAATTTTTTTGCCAGGACCCTTCCTTCACTGACGCAAGTTGGCAGTGTCTTCTCAACATATGGTATACTCTTGGTTCTCTCTGTAAACCTCGCCATCATGCCTAGGGCTGACCTCAAAGTAGATAAGTAGGTCTCTACTTCTAACCCAGACCCCCATCCCATTCCTCAGTGGTATTTACAATATTCTGGATTGGGCCTTAGGAAAATTATTTTAACTGCTTTGAATGTCATTTGACTCCATTCTTTGGGTCATGCAAGGTTTTACCTTTTTATGAGTCCCTTTTGAGAATGCAGATACTCTTATGGGGGACATATCCTAAACTGCCTTCAGTTGGCAAAATTGTGTTGGGTGATCTGTTCAGTGATACCACCAGTTGAGCAAGATTGTGGTTGAGGCAGTGTAGGTGCAGAGTGAGGGAAATTGAGAGGAGTAGAGAGTGGTTACTAGCATAGAAATAAAGAGGGAGGCTCAGATGTTAAACTTTTCCTGTTGATAGTTTTACTGGGAGGAACCCCATGGAAATCCAAATCCTTTCCCCTAAAATTTCTGTGAATTCCCAGAGGGCTTATGTTATTTCTGTTCTCAGGCTCATGATTTTTCTAAATTTGTTCAATTTTGGATTATCTTTCTATTCCAGTAGGCAACATCTATTCTGTATTCATTGACCTAGATGTAAAATTCAGCTGTTTCAATTTCCACATTCATAAAACTCCACTGCCTCTAAGACAAGGAGTAGACTTCCCTGAAGATTTAGGTGCAGGTGGAAAATATGGAGGAGGAGACAAAGAAAGCATTTCCATCACAGTATTCATCAACTTCCAATTGAACGTTAGACGATATTTTTAAAATGTCCTCAGCCACCCTGACACCAGGGCATTTTCACTGGTGCCTTTCAGTCCATTGCACATCCAGATCTTTTCTTCTCTCTCTCCCTTTCAGAGGGAATGCAGAGCAATGGAGCTTTTGGAGCCAGACATCTTGGCTCTAGTCGTGGCCTTATTACTTATTAGCTGTATGGCTTATTTAAGTTATTCAAACTGTCTAATGTCAGTTTTTCCATTAGCAAAATGGGCATGATAAAATTACCCATTTCCTAAGTTTGTCATGACTATTAAGAGTGTGTAGTGGATGCTTGTTTTGCTGCCCACATGCCTTCTCAGGACCAAAATGTTCCTCTCTCCAGCTTCCAGGAGCCTTGGCTGCCGATGGTCTACAGCTGCACCCCTTCTCAGGCATTGCCCCTGTGTAAGAAAAGCTTTAGCCCATGGTTACACTCTCCCAAGGGGCTGCCCATACCCAAAGACTGGTGGATGTGGAATTGCAAAGTCTCATCCCTGCCTGAAATTAGAACAGCTCTGAAGGGATGTTCCAGCTCTAGAAACTTACCTTTTGATCAGCTACAGCTTCTGTGGAAATTATATCACAGTTCAGATTCTCAATTTGCCAATTCTGCTTCCCTCACAAACCCTCCGCACAAACTCCAGTAAACCTCAACACTTCGATCTCAGAATCTGTTTCCAACCTAAGAGAAAATAGCTAAAGTTATGGTAATTGAAGGAGGTAGGGAATAAATTGTTATTATCATTTGGAGAGTGAGAGATTTTTTTAGGAGATTTTCTATAATATTTCAGATATAAATAGAGCTACACAAGGAATTCTATATAATAATTTGAACTGTGAGTAGTAAAAATAAAATTATCTTAAATTTTGACAATGGAAAATGGTTATCTGGCTTTTAAAAATTATTTAAGTTTGTTATTTATTTAATTTATTTGACTAGAACATATTCTAATTAGCCTGCTCCAGTAGAAGTAGAACCTTGTTACCGAGTAATTGACTCTTACCTGATACTTTGGGCACTGTAATTTCACTGTCTCTGTGTCTTTGATTAATAATCCCTAACTGAGAATGTGAACCGGTGCAGCCACTCTGGAAAACTGTGTGGAGGTTCCTCAAAGAGTTAAAAATAGACCTGCCCTACGACCCAGCAATTGCACTGTTGGGGATTTACTCCAAAGATAAAGATGCAACGAAAACGCCGGGACACCTGCACCCCAATGTTTCTAGCAGCAATGTCCACAATAGCCAAACTGTGGAAGGAGCCTCGGTGTCCATTGAAAGATGAATGGATAAAGAAGATGTGGTTTATGTATACAATGGAATATTCCTCAGCCATTAGAAATGACAAATACCCACCATTTGCTTCAACGTGGATGGAACTGGGGGGTATTATGCTGAGTGAAATGAGTCAATCAGAGAAGGACAAACATTATATGTTTTCATTCATTTGGGGAATATAAATAATAGTGAAAGGGAATAGAAGGGAAGGGAGAAGAAATGGGTAGGAAATATCAGAAAGGGAGACAGAACATAAAGACTCCTAACTCGGAAACGAACTAGGGGTGGTGGAAGGGGAGGAGGGCGGGGGGTGGGGGTGAATGGGTGATGGGCACTGAGGGGGGCACTTGACGGGATGAGCACTGGGTGTTATTCTGTATGTTGGCAAATTGAACACCAATAAAAAATAAATCTATTATTAAAAAAATAATAAAAAAATAATAATCCCTAACTGAGATCCCTGGTGGCTCAGCGGTTTAGCACCTGCCTTCAGCCCAGGGCATGATCCTGGAGTCCTGGGATCGAGTCCCACGTCAGGCTCCCTGCATGGAGCCTGCTTCTTCCTCTGCCTGTGTCTCTGCCTCTTTCTATGTGTCTCTCAGGAATAAATAAATAAAATATTAAAAAGAAAATAATCCCAAACCAATGGATGTGCTAACAGTTTATATCCCCATAAGATATAAGAGGTTAACCTATGAAAAACTGATGAGTTATGATTTTATAGACCACATGAAAAGTTAATGCCATGGTAATTAAGTTATCAATCTGTAGAGAGATAATACATTTTACATCTGATTTAGCAATCTTTTTATTTTATTTTATATTTTAAAAGTTTTAATTTAAATTTATACATACAACAATATTAGTTAATACAGTAATATTAGTTTTAAGTGTACAATATATACAACACTTCCATACATCACCTGGTATTCATCACAAGTGCACTCCTTAGTCCCCATCATCTGTTTTACCCATCCTCCTCCCCACTCCCCCATCCCCCATGGTAACCATCAATTTGTTCTCTATAGTTAAGAGTCTATTTCTTGGTTTGCCTCTTTCTCTCTTTCCTTTTGGCTCATTTGTTTTATTTAACAATCTGTTTCAACATTTCTTTTCTGATTATTCATGTCTCAATTTCTTATACACACTTTGATTTTGCATTGGGTTTTGCTGCTGGCTACCTCCTTAATGAGTTAAATAAAACTTTATCAAATGCTCACTACCTATTTGTATGAGAATATTGCTTTTTAATAGTAGCTTTTCATAGGAATGTGTTTCTGTTTTTTTTTTGTTTGTTTTGTTGTTGTTGTGTTTGTGTGTGTGTGTGTATGTGTGTGTTTCTGTTTAAACATTAGTTTCTGAAAGGGTCACATTTGACAGGAAGGTACCCAAAGTTCCATGGGGCAATTGGAAAGAGAAGTCAACATTCTGAAGTTAGCCAAACCCTATCATACTATATGCAAACTTTGGGTTTAAAGTATGTGTATTTGCCAGGGTTGCTGTAATGAAGTCCCATGCATTAAATGTCTCAAACAATAGAAATTATCTCACAGTTTTGGAGACTACCAATCTGAGATCAAAGCAGGGTTGCTTCCTTTTGAGGTCTGTGAAGAAGAGTCTCTTTGGGTCCTCTCCTCTAGCAGCTGCTGGTTTGCTGGCAACCTTTGGCCTTCCTTGGCTTGTAGACACAACCCCCTGATCTCCGCCTTCATCTTCACATTCTCCCTGTGTGTGTCTGTGTCCAAATTTCCTCTTTTAATAAAGACATCAGTTATACCGGATTAGGACCTGCCCCAATGGCCTCATTTTAACTTGATTACCTCTGTAAAGACCCTAAATCCAAATGAGGTCACAGTGCGACCCGTAACAGTATGATTATTTTTCTCATTTCCAAGGTTTACTTTTTCTCCTCAACAGGTACCTTAAGAATGTCATTAACTCCTGATGAATCCCAATTGAGAAATCTCCCTCCTTGTTTTAAAATGAGATTTATTGCCACATCTCACAACAAGTCCATGCTGGCATTGCTTTAGGAATGTAGTTATGATGAAGTAGGTTTGGGAAATAAATCCTGTTTAACAGATGAGTTCACAAGTTCTCAGGGGCATTTAGCAGCCCGAGTGCTTTACAGATTCCACAACAACAACAAAATGCCTTTTTTTGGTATAGTTTTCATTTACATGATTTTAAATAAATAAGTAATTTTAATGGAATTTGGATGGTATTTTAAAAAATATGTCGGTAAATTTGTCTGAGGGGAGAGTGTGCTTTTGAATTTTCATTGGGTGGGTAGGCAGGTGGTGGGGAAGAATGATTCCTTTGGCAACCATGGAATTATTTGCCACGACTAGAAGAAGAACTTTCTGTTTGAGTAACCCCTTTGAACAGTGTGACACGTAATGGAAGCTTGTTAAACGTTTACTCAATGAATGGAAGTGTCCAGGGAACTTGAAATATTTGAGAAGAATCAAATAAAAAACACCTGGGTGGCTTGGTGGTTGAGCATCTGCCTTTGGCTCAGGTCATGATCTGGGGTCCTAAGATGGAGTCTTGCACCAGGCTCCCTGCAGGGAGTATGCTTCTCCATCTGCCTTGTCTCTGCCTCTCTCTGTGTGTCTCTCATGCATAAATAAATAAAATCTTTAAAAAAACCCACATATTTATGCAGAGATTTACCATATACTTTGCTTTGACTAGATGCAACGGGGCTGCCAATACATGTAAAAAAGAATAATAGTAGTGATTATTTTTTTTGTGCTTACTATGTGCCAATCATCCTGCACACACTTCTTTTTAAAATTATCTCTGAGCTAGGTAATATTGTTCTTATTTTACATAGAAGGACACCAAGACTAAGAGAGATCAAGCACCTTGACTATATAGCTAGCGATTGGTAAGGTTAAGTGTGCTCTTAATCTGTACACTTGAGTGCCTTTCAGATTGGCCTATTTCTAGAAGCTTATGTTATTATTGTGGAGATGGGACATTTATAATTGAGGCAATTGGAAATTTGGCATAGTAAGACTCTAGCTGCTTTGTATGTCTCTTTTGCCACGTATGTGTGTGCTGTCAAAATTTCATAAAAATAACCATTGTATCATGGTTAAGTATGTACAATCTGGATTTTGATGCCTGGATTCAAATCCCACTTGTACCTCTTCCTATCTCTGTGATTTTGGACACATAGCTTAACCATTATGTACTATCATTTTTTTAAATTATAAAATAGGGTATAATAAAAGTACCTCCCTCATGGTTGTGAGGGACCTATATGGTATGTAAAATGATCTGTGCCTCGCAAAATGTGTTTCCTGCTAGAATATAGGCTTCACAAAGGCAGCAATTTATGTCTGTTTTATTCATTCATGCATCTTATACATCTAGAACGGTGCTTGGTATAAAATAGACATCCAGTAAATACATTGTTGAATGAATGAATATATTTCAATGTGTAAATGCCAGGGCTTAGTCACATTTGCAGATGTAATGAAGTAGTCACATGCTTGTACATCAATGTAGAACCATGGTTCTCAGCCTGGGATGCTCATTAGAAATACCTGGAAAGCTTTTAAATAGACTGATGTCAAGCTACATCAGTCTCCACATTGAGCAGTGAGCCTGATGTGAGACTGGATCGCAGGACCCTGAGATCACGACCCAAAGTGAAGGCAGATGCTTAACGACTGACCCACCCAGGCGCCCAAACTATCAGAAGCAATTTTTTTGAATGACTTACAACCCTTAGGAAACTAAAAACAACCTTTGTTTTAATATTTACATTCTTGAAAATTTCAATTCACATTAAAATTGTCAAAACTACTTTGAGTTCATATGTAATATGGATTAGGATTTAGGCTCAAATAATTACACAGGATTTGTTCCCCTAAATAAGTCTTTAATGGAATATTTGGAGTTTGTATGGAGCTTTGGACAATTTTTTTTTAATCATGTGGACTAACCTTAACATTGCTGGCAGCTCCTCTAGATCAACCAAGGAGCATCGTGGGCTGCTTTGAATATAAACAAAGTTAGTACCAAAATAGCATATGGGGAAAAGCACACTAACACATACACAATGATTGAGATCCCTCTTGAGGCACTTGGGGAATTAAACCAAGGTATGGAGTACCTTTCTAGACAGCTGCTTCTTTTTCTAAAACAAGGAGATGAGTTCACCAATCCCTGATGTGTCAGTTGCTTCTCTTAGGAGACGTCCTGGTTACGGGAATCTCTCAGTTCTGATGTTTCTCTGCTTAGCAGGCGGGGTCCTCATTCTATTCTATTCATAGAATCACCCAGAAAGGGAGTTGGCAAGATGGGGATGGATTGAATATAGGAGCCATATAAACTTGGAATCAGAGTGGAACCAGAGCGAATTCAGAGAAAATTGCAAAAATGGATAATTAGAGGGTATCCTGGCTAAACAACCACTTACATGTTTTCCCATAAATTTTAAAAAATTCTTTGCAAAGAGTATATGCTGCACATTTCTTTCAACAAATACATTATAAAAATGTTAACACTATCCCATGCCCTTTGCAAATGTTATAGCAATAGGATTTTATTTTACGTGGATCACAAAGCCGTTTTGATGTCTCTTAGGCTTCTTAACCCTGAATTGTACCTCTTTTGCCTTTTTCTTTAAAGAGCTGTTTTGAAGGATTTCTGGCCCTTTCTGGAAAGTATATCACCGAAATGCGCAGCCTGGGATATAACTCAAATCTTCCTAATCAGATTTCTCAAACCTTGATCTAATCAGCAAGCTGTTTTGCTTAGCTCTTTGGTCAAGTTCATTCATTAACTCAGAAGGCATTTATTGAATATTTGCTGTGTCTACCCCAGGGCTAGAATGTAATAAGATTAGTAGATGAATTGAGCCCTGTCCTTTAGGAGTTTGTAGTCTTATTGGATGAAGTAAAGGAAATAATAGAATGCTATTTAAAATGTACTATGGCTTTTATACTTTAAATATGTTTGAGGTCTTTCATGGCAGGTAATTGACATTAACCATGACTTTGTGTGCCTGAAACCGCATTATAAAATATTTTCTTTTCGTTATCTATTTCACAGTTAATATCACAGTTCTCCTTTTCAAAGATTCTTTTGCCATTATAGTCATCCCAGCAAAGTGTTGTTATAAGATTAATAGGAAGAATCACTGCCGTCTCACTGTCTCACTGACTGTGGGTTTGGGAAGACTCTGGGCCAGAGTCAAAAACCCCATTTTTTTTTTTTTTTTTTACTGGAGCATATTGAAACATAAAACCCCTGCCACCTCAACACACCCCAAATCCTACCACTCTTAAATGTCATCTCCTACAACCAAGAATAACCCACATAGAAAAATAACTTATACTAATTTTATTTGAGGTCTGAGAAATAGTGAAATTGCTTTCTTATTTTGGAACAAAAGGTGTATACATATATGAGCTATTCAAGAAAAGGATTTTCTCACATGGTTGTTTAGAAAGATAGAAAAGGCTGTAATCAGAAGTTACCTCCTACTTCCCTATAGTACCTGCAGGTATTTTTCCTGTCCTCCTTCCTAGGTAATATCCTCTTGCGAGGTCCATTTGCAGTTATACACCGGCACCACTTTGATGATTCCTACTTATTTTCCTCCAAATAAGTGTTTATGTGTGTCGTACATATACAATTTTCCTCTATTAATGTTACAGAAAACCAACCTTAAATTTGCATCCACAATGAGGGATAAATAAGCAGCAAAAGCCCTTACTTATTGTTTCTATTCATGGGCCGGGCAAGAGTGCCATTTGACCGTACTTTCATTGCAGGGCTTACTCAGGGTTGAAGGTATGTATGTCTTTCCTTTTATTGCCATGTGTTTTGTTTTGTTTTGTTTTGTTTTTTTTGCTTTTTTTTTTTTTGCCATGTGGCTCTTATAGAGACACATGCAGCCCTTCACCCTAATTTGATTATTTGGGCAGTGTGTCCCATCCCTTCTGGCTGTTTTAATTAGGAACACAGGCTTTGGTGGTCAGAGTCAACAACTTCTAGTGAGTTAAGCTCATTTATCCTGTGGTTTCCACTGTGCTAGCAGAATTGTATTCCCTCCCTTCTTTTTTATTCTCATCACAGCTCTCTGCGGCTGTGCATGAAGACATGAAGGGCTTGTATTTTCCTCACTTATTCAAGATTTAGGGATTCTTCAGTTCTTCCAAGGCCTTGTGCTTTGGCACTTTTTTTTTTTTTTTGTTAGAGTACTTAAATTTAGTTTGTGTTTTAAGGAATGAAAGATGGAACCTGTAGATTCTGACTCCACAGAGATCTGATTTTCTTGTGATGAAAGCCGTGAGTTAGAATCACATATAGCCTCTTTCAAAGCCAGAGAAAAGTCCTAAAGAAAAATATGACAGAAGTTCCTTGAACTCAGGTGGAGAAAAATGCTGGGCCCTGAAGGAGCACCGTGTGAGAATCTTCCAGTGTTCTTTTCTTATTGCTCAGTGGAACGGGATATACTTTGGGGTGGAGGGCTGTGATATTGTGATTTATAAGAAACATACATTTGAAAAAAAAAAAAAAAAAGAAACATACATTTGGTCCACTGAATGACCAAATATAGATTTCTCATATGTATTTGTTCTTCATCCACAGATATCTGCTCACAGTTCCTGAAACTTGTGATAAGGGCAAAAGAGGTGTTTTTCATTATGTTAACGAAGGTGGCTTTGTACCCCACTCAAGGGTGGGGGCTGTTTGCCAGGAGGACCAATCTTGTGATGGGAGGGTCGGAAGTTTCAGTTCTACCCCCCTTTCCCACCAGGGAGGAGAGGGAGAGGCTGAAGGTTGAATCAATTGCCAATGGCCAATGGTTCAATCAACCATGCCTATATAATGAAGCCTCCATAAAAACCCAAAGGGATGGGGTTCAGAGAGCTTTCAGGTTGGTGAGCATTGGAGGTACTGGGGGAGTGAGGCCCCTGGATAGGGCATGGAAGCTCCACACTCCTTCCTGTACTTCACCCCTGTATCCCTTCATCTGACTGTTGATTCATATCCTATATCGTATCCTCTATTCAATGGGTAAATGTAAATAAGTGTTTCTGTCAGTTCTTTGAGCCACTTTTACAAATGAATCAAACCTAAGGAGGAGGTCATTGGAACCTACAATCTGTAGCTGGGTGGCCAGGAGCACAGGTGACAGCCTGGGGGTTATGACTGGCGTCAGAAGTAGGGGGGTGGGAAGTAGTATTATAGGGCTGAACCCTCAACCTACAGAATCTGATGCCAGCTCTGGGTAGGTAGTGTCAGAATTGAGTTGAATTCTGGGACACCCTGCTGATACCTGAGAATTGCTTGATGTTGGGGGAATCTCCCAACTCCCACTCCTCACCCCCCACCTGGCTGCCAACTTTGGAATTGGCTCTGGGAACGCAAAAGAGTTGGTGTCAGTAAAGGGGCCAGAATGGATGTTGTTAATTATTTGCCTTGATGAAAATGAGGAAAGAGAAGATTGTGTCATCGGAATGTCTTCATTAAAGGTCTACATACTTGTAATGACTCTTTGGGGGATTACATAAAGCAAGTACATTGTGTGCTACCCAGTGGGAGCTTCTGAAAGTAGGCTATTGGCAGGCTTGTTGTGATCACTTCCAAATACTAAAGACCTTTACGCTATTTCTAAGACTTCCTGAATAAGGGATGGGGGGAACGGGCTGGGCACTTGCTGAGCTCTTAAACATACTTGGCCATTGATCAGTGGCTGCACAATCTTGGATTCTTTTCTGGATTTTACCGAGCCTTTCTTTGGGTTTTGAGGCTACTGTTTATCTTGGTCAATTACAAATTCCATTTCTGGGTGGAGTTTGCAGAGATCAGTGAACAGAGAAGAGAGATCATCTGCCCCTAGATTCTAACAGAGCTTTTATGTTTTATTCTTATTCCTCCTCCTTTCCTGGGCAAGTTCCTTGCAGTGGCTCAGTCATGATGGGATTCACCGTACATCTGGCCATCACTGCCTCCCCTTTCCCCATCTACCTGTCTGCAGCCTTGTTCCTTTTTTATAGTGAGATGGGTGAAGGAGTCTGAGGATCTGGGCCTCCCTGGGGAACCCAAGTGTCTGCAAGTCCAGGGTCCAGGATGGCAGATTCTTACTGCAACGTTCACATCCTATGAGATAGGATGCTGAGAGCTAGTGGGTGTAAAGTGCATAATGAAGTTACTGATGCTTTCTTTCAAGGGTCCTGGGTAAGTTAGTGCTCCCCCACTTGCCCAAATGTACTTGCTATTGTCAACCTAAATAAAGAGGTAAAACAAGGCAAGCTCAAATTATCAGAAATTGAGTTTATTTGAGAATAGCATGGGAGTTGCAATTCAGGAAATGAAAACTGTAGCAAGCTGCAGGCAAGTCCATGTAGCAGTTTGGGGTGGGCTGTTTTTATGGCCAGGGGTGTGAAGAGCAGGGAGTCTAGCCTGAGTCCAAGCAGCAAGTTCAGTGACTTGAGGATGGGGAGACAATCTTGGTGGATGTTCATTGGTTGAGGGATAGGTTTCCAGTCTTCTGTAAAGCAGGCATTAACCTGAAATCCGTCTCTAAGTTCTTAAATTTTGCTTTCCTGAGGGTATATTTGGAAGATTCTCCATTTCATATCCTCTTTAGATTAAAGTCTCTCCACAATCCCACTGAGCAGTTTGAAAACTTTAGCTCACAGGAGGAAGCGTGTATACATGCAGATTCCTGGGCTTCGCCCTCAAATCTGTCCAGGACTCAGCTGCAGGGTCACAGACCCACCTGAGTCTAGTTCAGGTCATTCTCAAAGCACAAGTGGGCACCGCTATGGAGGGAAAACCCCCCTCCTTTCCAGGGAGCCACTTAGTTAATTCACGAATCGGTACTTATATTTAAGCTTGAGACCCTTGTCTGGCATTTTTCAAGGAGTTGTTCAGAAATTGTACTTATGTTATTAATGGTGATACCACAGGATCTCCCTGCTTTCTTCCTCTATCTTCCTGTTCTCAACTTGTCCACCAGGCTCTCCTCTCCTTTCCCTTCCCTTTTTCCTGTAGTTGTTAGATTTGCTTGCTAAAGCAACTCCTCTTATTTCTTATCTTTGCAGACCAAGGTCAGGGCTGACTTTCTCAACCTCTCCTGATTCATTCTGTCCTTTCCGACCTGCATTCTGTTATGTTCTTTTTAACAAATGCAACCTAAGCAACATGCTTTGGTTTTATCTCTCTGTGGGCCTTTGTAAGGTAGTGGTCTTTTAGCAGGTGCCTTTTCCTGACAGATACAAATCAGTCTTTTCCCACTTGGAACTTCAAGCTATCTGCAGAAGTCCTCTGCAAGGATGAGGGAGGATGTTCTTGAGAGGAGCAAGACTGAACTTGGCCTGTGACCAGCTTGGAGAGCAATTTGTTGGGAAATAGAATTTCAACAGAAGACCCCAGGAGCCTACTTTTCTTCTTAACTTTTGTCTCTGACAGCTTTAAACTTGTCCAAGTATTGTGACCACCCAAGCCCTAGATCTCTCTCTCTCTCTCTCTCTCTTTTTTTTTTTTTTTTTTTGTAGACAGAGAGACCTGCATTCTGCCCTCTACCCTAAATAGGGACTTACATTTTAATTTCTGGTTCTGAAGCAATACTGCCCCCCAAGTGATCCCCTCAGGCTCCCTGCTGTCTTTTG
This sequence comes from Canis lupus dingo, assembly GCF_003254725.2. Lineage (NCBI taxonomy): Eukaryota > Metazoa > Chordata > Mammalia > Carnivora > Canidae > Canis > Canis lupus. The sequence continues at coordinate 14,453,942 of NC_064258.1, read as the reverse complement.
AGACTTGCCAGCCTCTATCTTCACCATGCACTTTAGAGACCTATATTCCAATACATTTGCAAAGGTTTTCGCATGTGGAAGACTAACTCAGGTATTGTTTTTACCCCAGGGGAAGTTTTTAACTGTGTATTACTTTCTGATGTTGGTTTTTCTTTGTGTTTTTTTCTTCTGGCTGCAGGAAAGCAATCTCCCGGGCAGGCCTGCAGCATCTGGCTCCTGCACATCCCCTCAGCCTTCCTGTGGCAAATGGTCCAGCAAAGGAGCCCAGAGCGACTCTGGACTGGAGTGTAGGTGTTGGCTTTTTCATTTCAACATAATTCAATTGCATGTGTGTCTCTCTCGTTCTCGGGCTCCCTATGGCTATGAAGCAAGGCTTAATAATTTTCAATATTGCTCACTGACCAATCCTCAAATACCTAAGCCATAGCTCCATTTGCAAACCTCCAGCAACATAGCTCCTTTGTATGAAATCAGATGTGTTTCAGACTAAAATAAAAACTTCATGAATTATTTGAGGCACTACTGCCTGGGTTTGCAGCTGTGAGATAAAAAGTATCTCTGTGCACATACTTTATTGGTTCTTGCCAACTTGATGATGAATAGAGCTTACTCTTAGCAACATCATGGCATCTAAGCTTAATTTCCTCAGCTCAAACTGCCTTCTTTTCCTTTTAGGTGCTTGTTTTCTTGTTTTTGTTTTCCCTGATACAAGATGATTTCATTTTACATTTTAGGTACTTCATGCCCTCCTGTATGATATACTTCTGCCCTTAACACAAAGGTAGATGGGTCTGGTATCAGTGGTTTGAGTATAGTAACAATTTTAACCAAAACACATACACAAAAGCTATTAACTTGAGCTGAAGATTGCATTCTGAAGTTCTTAAATTAATTAGAATACATTTATTGAGGGTCTTCAGTGAATCACGTTCTTGGTCAAAGACATCTATAACTGTGGACTGAAAGGCTTTGTCCCTTCCTTGAAGGAATGAATGTAGGGAACAGCATGAAGGTAGAGGAGGACTGCCCTAAAAATTTTGCCAGTTTGATCTTGATGGTGATTCTTGTTTAGCATTTGTAGTTGCGTTGAACAGTGGGGATAATTCATGTTATCCCATATTAAAGAGCATTGCAGGGCAGGGTGGGGGAAAGGAAAAGAGGTTTTTTAATTAAAATATATATTTTTAGCCCATCTGTCATGACTTAATGTCCTTTTATATTAAAACAATTCTTCCTCTTTCCCAAGCACACGCTTACTGACATTCTTATTTTACATTCTGGACTCATGCCAATGTACGCTGCCTACCTAGAAGAAGACTGGACTTAACTGAGATGCAGCTTCTTCCGTGATAGGGTCGTGAGAATGCTTCGATAGCACCTGCATGTGCTGGATTGGTGCTTAGGATGAATGCTCCTTTCCTGGAGTTTCCCTATATTCTGGGACAGTGACTTAATAAACTCTTAAACCATAATGGAGTATATTTATACCAGTGTTTATATAATTAAAAAGAGTTACATGGGTAAATAAGCAGATAAATAAGATCAAAGAGCATCATCCTTGATCCAATAGTGCGAATGTTGGGAATCAGGGACCCAAACCAGTGAATTTAGTGTTTATGATGCCTAAATAACCCTCTGACCCCCAAATAGTAGGACCCTATTTGAGAGGTAGGATTCTAATGAAGGATAGTTTAAATCACTGACATAGAAAAAGTCATTAAATCCTTTTGCTTCTTGGGTGATGTTAGTCAAGTTACTTGATTTCTTTGTCTGAGTGTCCTCATCTATAGATGGGGACAATTGTAGCACCTCCCTAAAGGGGACTTCTTGAGTGTTATTAGGATCAAATATGGCAGTAAGGGTGAAAGTTCTTTGTCAACTGTGCATATTTATTTAATCAGAAATAATATGTTGATGAATTCAGTAATTCATCACATATTTGAGTCCCTGCTTTGTGCTAGAGCCTGTGTTGGTTCCTTGGGATTCTAAAATGAGGAAGATGGGATTTCTGCCTCTGAGAAGCTCAGGAAACAGTCAGCATACAAAAATCAGTAGCAAGAATATAGGGTGGTGACACCTAGAATAGAGAAGCCCAGAGTCATGGAGTGCCAGGAAGGATGTTCCATCTCTATTTGATGGTGGAAATAGTTATCAGAAAATACTTTTAAAAAGAAGTGTCCTGCTTGAGCTGACGCTTAGCAAGAAGGTATTATTTTCTGATTCCTGTAGAGATGTATGCACTCTAATATCTCATCAAAATGGTATTTTGGGCTAGTGGTGGGAGGCTGCACTACATAGCAGGAGAAGAGCAAGTAAGAGCTAAGCTCTTTCTTCCTCCCTCTCCTTTGATTGTGGGCGCCCTGTCATGGCGCCCCGGTGAAACGATGGCATGGCAGGAAACACTTTGGAGATGTTTAACAATGGAGGGAGCACTGAAAGCCTCCTCTGAAGACACTCCATCTGAGGGCATATTTGAAGTTCTGACGTGTAAGGAGCTATAAAGATATGACTGAAAAAAAATTAACTGTGGGCTGATACTGCTGTTAGCGAACTAAAGCCAAACAGTGACCAACACTACAATTCCTTATTTATGATTGATTCCTTATTATGATCATTATAAAACATTTTTCTCAGAAGAGAGGAAGAAGAAGATGGTTAAAAAACATTTTAAAGCTTTTTTTTTTTTCTAAGACTTGCCCTTGCTTCAAAATTTTTGGCTTTTCCTAACAAATGTGCTTTTCACTAATTTGATTTATGTCACCTTAGTTTGCTGGTTTGTTCACATTGCTGAACCAGGATTTTCTTTGTTCTGCTTAAAGTGTGAGCTCAGGCCATGGGCGTGACTTGTCTCTGTCATTCCCTCATCTCACCCCCTGCCTGGCTCCCTGTGGAAAAGCAGCACGACCACCTATGCCCCTTCTATCAGCCTATTCTCTGGACTAACGGCATTGAAATGATCAAAATTCACTTACTCACTTTTACTATTTACTGATCTCTGATTTGGCTTGGAGCCTTTTATGTTTCCCAAATGAGGGGGTGGCCTTAGGGGGATGAGGTCATCTCAAAGGCTTATAGGTAGGACTCTGAGCCCCTGACTTAAGTCACCTCCCCTCTCTGCATTTCACCAGTGGAAAAACAGATACAAAAAGCTGTTCGTGGTACATCTGAAGTTGCAAGACGAATCAGGATGAATTAAAAACTTAGTCCCTACATTTCTACTTATTGTAGAATCCCAAAGGGGTCCTGTTTTGACTTTGTGCCAAAGCCTTTAGAAGGGGCACAATGGTTTCCATAAATATCTTTGTGCAAAGGGCTTTAAGGAGCAACCTGACTACAGGGGTGCACTGATTTGGTGAGCCTAGACTGTAGGCACCTGTGTACTTTGGCCAGGTGTATCCTGTTGTAGGAATCGGTTTGATGTGTTGGGTATGTAAACTTAATAATTTCCTTAAAGTATTCATATTCTCATTTTCATATTCTCATTTACCTACTTAGTGATATATATTATCTCTCTCTTATTTTTAGCTGTTCCTCAAAGTCCCAAAACTTCCCTCTTGCTATGATTTACTCAAATGGTTATTAGGACTTATCAGATTGTGTCTCTCATATGATCTCATTTTCTTGGTGACTCTTCATGAACATTCTCTCCTGCTCCCTGAGCAAAAACCTGCCCCTCCATGCATGTCAGGGATAGAACCCTGCATGTTGATGTGTGGGGAGTAGCCAAATCAGTCTTCAGTATGGTGCCTGAGCCTTCTATTGACAACAGTAGACACATGTGGAAATTGCTATTTCCTATAGAGATTTCCTCTCTTGCTTTGTGCCAAGTCATACTCATCTTTTCAACTGGCCTAATTCTGTTTATCTTATTCACTTTTTGCTTTGTTTCCTCACAATACCTCTACCCATGGTGCACTGTCTTAGAAACCTTAGAACCAAAATAGTGGTTTTTAGTTGCTTTCTTAGTCCAGGTCCTCAGGTCGATTTCAGGCTCCTTGAAGGGAGGGACCAAGTTTTTTGCCCAGTTTTTCTTCTTCACAATGGAGAGCATGGGATCATAGGCCTACCCGCTATTTGGCTGCTGAGATCAGGGGACAAACTGATTTGGGCAGCTTTTCTATTCAATTGGTGAGAAGTGGACATTTCAGTGGGAGTTGACCAGCATTCAGATTATCTCCAGTTCCTGAAAGGATTGGTAGACAAGAGTCCAAAGCTTCTTTTGAAAAAAGAAATGGGTTTATGCTATTTGAATACCAAGTAACTCTTTAAAAATCTCTTTCCTAGTATGACACATTTAATTAAGTCTTGGAGTACAACAGTGGTCTGATCTCATTCCTCCCAACTTACCACCCCACACCCTTATGGTGACAACCTGTAGGGGCTGCTTCCATGGACACCATATCATGCATGTTGACCAAACCAGTTTTTGGGAAAACAAGCTAAGTTGCCAGAAAGGGAGTAATACTCAAAAAGGAAAAAAAATTCTCATCTCCTGGGCTGGAATCCAAGGTTCCGGTTTAGAGTGATTTAGCCCCTGTAGAAGTATGTCTGTTATATAGATAATGTGTGTCTTCTCTTAAATGTCATATGCTTCATTCTATGATGGAGACTTAATTCATACTTAGATATTTTTTCCCCTCTTTTTAGTATTATAGCAGGGAGCATAGGAGGTGGGTCTTACTCTGTCTCCACTGTTTTATAATTTGTTTTTGCCCATTACACTGCCTAAAACAACTTTCAAAGCAATGGTGAAAAAGTCATCCAGATCTTTCTTAAAGGGCATGTTGGTTTTAATGTCGATTTTAATTTCAGTTCATTTTTCCCTCCCTCCTTGGAAAATTTCCTCCAATCGTGAGGGTTATGGAAAATAGGATCAACACAAACAAAGCCAGACTCTAAGTCCAGACCATATTTTCTTGCCTCTAGTTGACAATGCTAAGAAAATAACTGCATTCTCCTAGGCAGGTAGAAACAAAACACAATTATACACCACCTCACCACTTGGTTCAGGAACAAGATTAGGGAAACAGAATCTTCACGCAGGATTGGTTTAAACTGGGTTATGAAACTAGGTCATCTTATCTTTAGAAACCTTGAATGAAGAAACAGGAGGAGGCAGGTGTGTATGGGTATGTGTGTGCGCATGTTCTCATTTCAGTCTTATTTCAGATGGCAGGTCCTGACAAACCTGTGCTTTTAGGCTTTAGCTCTTGTACCTTCAGGTTTGGGTGTTGTCCCCAATAGTGACTCTCACCTCAACATTTTCTCCACTCCCATCCCCATTTCAAAAACTGTTTAGTCAGGTTAATCATTGTACCTGATGCTTGAGAGGTCAGGAGGAGCTAACCAACTATAAATCAGTGAAGGTCCTGGTCCTGGTCAGCTGTGTTAATAGTGGGACAGATCTAGCATGATTTCCAGAACCCTCATAATCCTTTATTTCCTCCAATTTTAAGAATTTTAAATTATGTCACACTGGCTGCTGGGAGTTATCATAGAATCCCACAGTTTCACAGGTCATTGAGAAGTGTCTGGGTCTGAACTTCTGCCTCTAAGCAAGTGATTATCTAAACTAACACTGCCCAATAGAAATACAGGTGAACCAAAAAGTATTTCTAAATTTTCTGGTAGCCACATTTTTTAAAAGTAAAAATAAATAGGTAATTTTAACGTTAGGACCATATTTTGTTCAGCCAAATATATAAAAAATATTACTATCTCAACATGTAATCAGTATAAAAACTATCAGTGAAGTGGTTTGCATCCTTTTCTTCACGCTGAGTATTCAAAGTCTGCTGTGAATGTTACATTGACAGGACATCTCAGTTAGAGTTAACCATATATCAAATTCTCAGTAGCCATATACTTATTGGGAAGCACAGAGCCAAACCATCTGAGACAAATTCTACCTACTATTATCATGAAAATTTTCAGGGAGAGACAGTTGAGATTTCCTTTTCTTTTCTGAGTTTGTAAGGACATTTACATGAGATACATCTTTATAACTTCCTTACTGTTTCAAAACATTTTTGTGAGCAAGTGTCTTCCTTTTGTGTAGACTATTTGCTTCTAGTGTCAGTTCACTCTGTGTTATTCAAACTCTTCCCCACCAATACACACACATATCTTCTTACCTATAACCATTACTAGGACTTCAGTAGAACTTGAGAGCAAGGACTCATATCTGTATCTATAAATCCATACCTAGATGGGTCTCTACTCTTAGGTAGCTAGATCTGTCTTTATACAGATGGATGTATATAAACATATGTGTATCTATAGAGACTTGTCTCAGTGCTCACAAATACAGAAGAAATGTTATCTTCATTTAAAAGTGGGAGAACTATTTTTTCTGTCTAGCACAGATAGATATTCTCAGTTATGTATTGTTTGAGATGATAGTTCAAGGTAGATGTGTACAGGAGAGAGAAAAAGGTTCCTGGGTGGGGAGAATGGAATAAACCAAAAACATTGCACAAAAGAAGGAAGATATGGCTATATTTAGAAAAGAGAGATGAAGGAGGAAAATGTACAAAGATGCATACAAGGAAGGTTAAAGATAGACAAATTGGTGCCATTAATGGAAGGTCTAGTATGTGAGATTAAATTTGGATTTCATTTTATAAATAATAGGGCATTGTTTAAGCATCCTGAGCAAGACAGAGACTTAATCATAGTTCTGTTCTAAAGGAATTAATTTTGCAGCATTGTAAAATATCAAAGAGAATGTCAGAATTTGAGTTCAGAGCAGAAGAAATCAGGACTCAGTTTAGACATGTTCTTCAGTAAGTAACTTGGGGGTAGACATAGATAATGAAAGGAAATCCAGACAAAAATATGAGGCCTATATTAGTTGGTGTAGAAGAGGCTGCAATAAATAAAATATTCAAAATATATAATTACCATGGAGGAGAAGTATATTTCTCTTTCATACAACAAACCAGGACTGTTTCAAGTAAGTTAGGCGGGAAGTAGGTCCTATTCCACATTGTTATTCAATGCTCCAGGCAGTTGATCTTATATCCTAACCAGATGGCTTCTGAAATCATCCCAAAGGTTGACTTTTCAAGTATCTGGTGTGGGAAAAGAGCGTGGAAGAAAGCATGTGGGAGGTTTCAATTGGCCAACTCTGAAAACAGTGCATGTCTACTCATGCTTATGTTCCATTGGCTGGATCTTGGTCACATGGCCACAAGTAGTTGGAAGGGAGGCTGGGTAATGAAATCTAGCTATATGTCCAGGAAGAAGGAAAAAATTATTTTAGTGAATCACTAGTAGTCTTGGCTACAAAGTCCAAGGAAAGAAACTTGAATAATACCAACATCTATGGGTTAGAAGGGAAGGAAAACTGGAGAGTGTCTACCTTAAAAGAAAACTGCCAGTTATTTTACCAGCAAACTGGATTTATTTAGAACTAGCAGAGGAATTGCGCCAGAGTCCAGAGAGGTGATGATTTCTCATTGGCTGAGTTGTGGTATTTTCTTATTGGCTGAGCCTGTTGCAGGGGAGGAGAAATTCTTTCCTCCTGCTGGAGTAGTAAAGTAGGCTTCTCCTTGTTGCAAATGCAAGATAAGTCTCTTCTGGTAAGTTGGGAGTCTGTAATTAATGACAAGAGGTAGAGTGTGTCAGCTCCCTCATCTGATCTCCTGACTCCATTTTATTTTATTTATTTTTAAAAAGATTTTATTTATTTATGAGAGGCACAGAGAGAGAAGCAGAGACATAGGCAGAGGGAGAAGCAGGCTCCCCACAAGGAACCTGATGTGGGACTCAATCCCGGATCCCGGGATCACACCCTGAGCCGAAGGCAGATGCTCAACCACTGAGCACCCAGGCGTTCCCTCCTGACTCCATTGTATTGTATTGTATTGTATTGTATTGCATTGTATTGTTTATTTTTTAAGGTCCTGACTCCATTTTACATGAATTTTCTTTATTCAGTTTTGCAAGGGTAACCACAGCAAAAATAATAGAAACTATATTGAACACCTATTAACTTCTTATTGGGTGCAAAACATTGAACATTATGCATTTTCACATTTAAATATCACTATGATTTTGTGAGTGAAGTACAATTATTATTGGTGAGTAAACTGAGATTTAGGATAGTTAGAGAGGCCCAGGGTCATATAGCTAGTCGGTGGAAAATCTGTCTCATGTTTATTGATATTGATCTAGAGAAGGATTCATCAGAAATGTAAGAAGAGAGCCACAATGGTTCATTTGTCTGTTCTATTCTTGTGTGAATGCAACCCCCAGCTGGATATCTTTATGCAGAATTCAGGAGTCCCCAAGACCACCTTCACTTCTGACATCAATTGAGGGCTTGGGACTCCCTAGCACCATACTCAAAATGTTTGATGAGTCACTAGAAGGACTCACAGAATTTACTGAAAGCTGTTACACTCACGTTTATGGCTTATTATAGTGAAAGATGCAGATTCAAATCCACCAAGGGAAGAGGTACATGGTGCAGAGTCCAGGAGAGTGCCAAGGTGGAGCTTTGAGTTATCCTCTTCCAATGGCTCTGTGGACAGTGCTAACCTCTCCCAGCAACCATGTGTGACAGTACATATGGCATATTGCCAATTGATCTGAATCTTGGTGCCTTGAGTAGTAGTTGCAGCTTGATCATGTAGATATGGTTGGGTTTCTTCATGGCGGAATGTAATCTCTAGCCCCTCTGAAGGGTGAGCTGATATATGGCTCCAAGCCCCACCATAAATCATGATTCTCTTAGACTACCTGGCATAGTTCCATGTCCCAAGGTAAACATAACACTCTTATCAGGTAGGACTTTCCAAGCACTTAGGGAGATGACCTTCCTAGAGCTGAGGACAAAGTCCAGATTTCTCTTTGGGTAAGGTTACTATAAATGTACTTTATTAGGCATCAGACAAGATAGATGCACAAGAAAAGAATGAGGCATGGGAGAAATGTAGTCTAGTAAAAGATATGCTTCGTCATTATTTTGCATGATTTTTTTTTAAAAAAAGATTTTCTTCTGTTTGTGATTTAGAATACTGTCATGTTTCTATTGGGTACTTATATTTACTTCTCACAGTTAATGACTCTAAACTAATGGACAGCTAAAAATATTTATCCCTTTCTACCCCTTTGGAGTTCCATGTAACAAAATGACCATTCATTCATTTATTTATTGATTCTTAGTCTTTCATCTTTTCAATTCTCAAAATTTATTTGTCATCTACTATTTTCCAGGAACTAAGTGAAGTGGACATTCAATGTTCTAGTGGAGTTTAGAATCTAGTATATGAGGGAACATTAATCACATAATTATGCCAATGAATAGATAATTACCAATGGAGATAATTTTGGGAAGAGAACATGGTTTGATGAGAGAAACTAACAAAGTAACTTGACTTAAGACTTAAGCTTTGGGGTCAGTGATGGCTTCTTGGAGGGAGTAACACTTGATCTGATGACCAGAAAGTAAATAGAAATTAATCATATAGAATCAAAATGGAGAAGAGTAAACAATTTGGATATAATAAACAGCATTTGCAGTGAATAGGGATGTAGGGAGATTTCACAAAGACCTAAACAAAAATGAGTAAGGCACAATGTAGGTATCTTGTGTAAAGAATTTTTAGTCAAGGAAACAGCCAATTCAAAGGACCTGATGTGAGAGCTTCCTTAGCCTGTTTGAGAAACAGCAAGGAGACCAGTGTGACTGCAAGTCAATGACTCAGATGTAGTATGATAGAAGATGAGGTAACCAGGACAGAAAATGAAGTTGCAGAGAAACAGAAAGTGAGGGAGGCAACCAGGGTCTAGATAGTAAAAACTTTGCACTCAATTTAAGTTCATGGACCACCTTTGAAGAGTTTTGAGGAGATCAGTAACTTGCTCAGATTTACATTTTAAAGCAATTACTTTCATTGTTCTGTGGAGAACAGACCATGGGGAGGCAGTACTGAAGCAGGGACACCGGTTGGGGGGCTATTGGGACATTCTAAGCCAAAGATTATGGAAGATCAGGTGGTGACAGTTGAAGTGGTAAGTAATTGAGTTTCATGCCCAGTTTGAAACTGGAGTCAATAAGATTAGCGGATGGGAGGAGTGGGAAAGAGAGATCTAGAATGACCCCAAAGTTTTTAGCAAATATTTGTGGCTATAAGAAAGGAAATGCCATTTGCTGAAAATCTAGGGAGAAGATTGGAGTATGAGCAGATTTAAGGAGTATATCACAAGCTGAGTTTTGAGAGTAAAATTTTGGGTGCTTTTTGTTTCAAGTGGACATACTGAGAGAGCAGGGTTTTTTATTTGTTTGTTTAATGAATCTGAAGTTCAAAGAGAAGGTTTAATGGGGGAGGCAATAATTAATTGATGGAATCTACAGCCAGGAGAACTAAATGCAGTAACCTAAGGACTGGATGTGGATAGAGGAAAGATCTGAGAATGAGCTGTGGAACATTCTAATGTTTAGAGTTTGGAATTATAGGAAAGGTCCAGGAAAGAAGATTGTGATGGAGTGGCCAATGAGGTGCCACAAAAACAAAAGGAGTATAGTGTTTCCAGGAAGCAAGTGTCCCTAAAAGAAGGAATCATCTGTATCAAAAGCTGTTGGTTAAGATAAAGATCAAGAATTGGCCATTGGATTTAGCCCTGTAAAGTCATTGATGATGTTGACAAAAATAGTTACAGCGGAATGAGAAGGAAGAATGCCTGATGGAGTTGGGTTCAAGAAATAATGGAGCCAAAGGAAGTAAAGGTAGCAAATAAGGAAAACTCATTCTTGAACTTTTCCAGGAAAGGAGAACAACAAGTAGAAGTAACTAACAGGGATGTATGGGTCCAGAAATCAAACTACAAATATAATTTCTCCAGCTCTTATTTATATTCAAAGTTGTGATCATAATATACAGGTAATCTCGAATTTTATTTTTATTTGACTTTACATCATATAGTTTTCCATATGGCCAATCTTCATAATTGTACTTCTTGATGACTTTATAATATTCCATTTCATGGGCAGCCTCAGTGGCTCAGCAGTTTAGTGCTGCCTTCAGCTCAGGATGGGATCCTGGAGTCCTGGGATTGAGTCCCATGTCGGGCTCCCTGCATGGAGCCTGCTTCTCCCTCTGCCTGTGTCTCTGCCTCTCTCTCTCTCATAATAAATAAATAAAATCTTTTTAAAAATATTCCATTTCATGTATTATTCTATCAAACATTCTTCTCTACTGGGCATTTATGATAATTCCAATTTTTTATTAGACAAGGTAGAAATAAGCTTCTTGATGTAAATAGTTTTTTTCTTCTGTTAGGATTATTTCCTTAGGGTACATTCCTAAAGTAAGATTACTAAGTAAGTGTATAAACGGATTTAATTTACTCTGTTGCTTCTTTAAAGGTTTGTGCATTGAAGACTTTTCTCTTATTCCCAGGATCTATCTTGTTAACTTTGAACCTTCTCACTATGTATCTATGGTTTCCTGTCTCTTTCCTTAAAATCTCTCTTGGCTACCTTATACCTCCTCATCTCTCCTCCTCTCTTACCTTTTCTGGTGACTGTACAAGGACAGAAAAGTATCAAATTTAATATGTCAGTCATAGACAAGTTCCAGAATCTATTAACTTGAATGGGTAGGGTAGGGTTTGCTAGATTAGGGGATCTCAGGCTCTCTGCACACTAATCCTTTCAGAACTTTGAAAATTCATGATGTCCAGGTTTCACCTTACATTAGTTAAAATAGACTCTCTGGAGATGGTGCCCAGGTATTCTTAAAAACTCACCAGTTCATTTTAATGAGCAGTCACATTTGAGAGCCACTGTGGCAGGAAACCTCTTGTCTTTTTTTTTTCTCTCTTTCCCTACAAAGGACAGTCTTTCTGACCAGATTTCCTCTTCAGAATGAGGTTAGCTGGACCTAGCAGCTCTGCTATGCCTGAATCTGAGTCAAGGTTTATCAGCAAGGATCTGAGCGCTTGTAGGTGGTATGTAGTATGCAGGGGGCAAATAGCCCCTGGCCCAGGTGAAGCCTACCAGCCTGGTGAGTTAGTGGAGTGCTTGCAAATCTGAGTCCCCAAGTCTTGACTGCTCCTGCTTCCCTTACTTGACCTCCCAGGAGTTAATTTCTGGCCTAGTTTGGTATTTACTATCAGTGGTTTTGGACCATTTGACCCACGGCAACATTTTACTCTCCATTTTTTTAAATTGCTGGCGGGATTTTTGCTCTTTTGGCTTCCCTAATATTTGATGCTGTAATTATGTGTTTTGTTTTCATGTTCTCTGGTAGGTTTTATGCCGTGGGTTGCCACACTAACCCAGTGCCTGGCACCAGTGGTCTGGAATAAATGTTTATTGAATGAATTAAAGAACAACAGAATGAAAAAAATATTTTATTCTATAAATGGCAATAAAAAAGTTGGATATTAAGTTCCCAATAATAGGCTGTTTTAGACTTTGGGGACCAATTTCTTTAGGATACCTAACAAAAACAGGCCTTTCACATATTTAAGTGAAAATGGATATTCATCCATCCCTATCTGAAAATTTCTAGGGTGTTCTTGTCTTGCTTCTGTTGCTTTTCTGTAAGGTGGACTGTGAAGTGAACCCCATTTTCCCATTGACTTTCATAAAGAACATGAACATGACTTTCTACAGGGAAAAATGACCAACAGAGAAGAAAAATTTCTAGTGGAAAGACGGTCAGTCACCCTTTGACATGAAGGGTGGTGATTCTCATTAGCATTGCTTTCTTTTTTGGAAGAGTTTTGAGGCATTCTGAGATATGCAGGGCCTGCTCCTCCCGCCTTGTGTTGTTCCTGATCCTTCAATATCTATAGAACTCATGAATTTCTCTTGCCCCTCACCTTCACTCTTCTAAGAGTTGGTGTCATCTATCTCAGATTGTGAAGTCTGTGTAACCTACGCTTATTCTTGCCTGAAAATCATTTGAGCCTATGGGCTCTGAAAAGAAAGGTTTTGTACTGGAATCTTAAGAAATACATTTATTTTAAGAGATGATGGCACTTTGTATGTTTTTCAGCTTCTCTTCAGTATATGTTTCTGCTACTTCATGTTGAGCTTTGGGATTCAGAGGGCAGTCAGGCGGGCATTTCTGGAGTCTGTTATTATAAAGGTGACTCATGTGAGATGGACTTCTAAGTTACTTGGTTATTTTGTAAAGCTCCTTACTGAAGTCATTTAACAAAAATGCCATAAGTGGCTTAAACAATAGGAATTTGTTTCTCACAGTTCTGGAGGCTGGGAAGTGCAAGATCAAGGCACAGGTATATTCGGTTTCTGATAAGAACCCATGTCCTGGCTTGTAGATGGCTGCTGTCTCACTCTGTCTTCAGATACCTTTCCTCCGTGTATGCATGGAGAGAAAGCCCTCTTGTGTGTCTCTTATCAAGGCACTAATCCCAATCATGAGGGCTCCACCTTCATGACCTAATTAACTCTCAAAGGCTTCATCCTCAAATACTGAGGAGTAGGGCTTCACATATGAATTTTAGGGGGGGGGGGATTCACAATTCAGTCTATAACATCCCCCATGGAAGAGTGATTGCATGCCCCCCTGATGAATGAGATAAAAACAAGAGCAATTTTCTTTTAAAATCAGTAAACTTCCTCTCTTTGTGGTTAACCCAATACAGTGCCTTCCTTAGTAGCTGAGTCCTTTTCAAGCAAATGAGCAAAATTCACAATTAATACATAAATCCACAATGTTTCTGAGGTAGTGTGCCAGAAGGAAGGTGGCATCCTATTCATTATCCTGTTTTAAAGTATTATACTCCCCCCACCCATCCCAATGAAACAGTATGTGTTCCTGAACATCAGATTATTGTACTTATGTCACCCATCACAGCACCTCTGTTTGCCATCAGATGTGACTATGTAGGAGCAGGGAAATCACTCCGTTTGAGGAATGTAGAACTATATGGGTAAAAGATGTACTGAAGTAGGAAAAGTGTGAATGAGTAGAAATTCATTATGCTTTGAGTACACAGTGACTTAAAGTAAGTTTTGAGAGGCCTCTGCTTTAGAATATAATTTACCCATTACTGATAATACATATGGCTTCAAATAGTCTTTAAAGTACTCTAATACCACTATCCTTCTTCTTAGCTAATTTACTAAGTAAAGGCACCTTTTAATAGGATTTTGGTCTCAACTGTTGTGGGCTGTGCAGTGTTGGGCCTGGATAAATATGGCCTTCCATTGAGCAATGTGAGGGATTTTTCTTCCTTTATTTAAAATATGTTTCACAGATGACGGCATCTGTGGATAAAGCTTTTATAGGCCTAATGTCTGTTTTAGTTATGGCTCAGACAAAGTTTTCCCAAATATCTATTCTGTTTCTAGAATTTTGATAGGACTAACACCAACCATATCTCCAGGGCTGCGCTTATTTTCTTGCATCCAGAATCTAAATTTGAGATCTCCCCCCTTGATGCCTGAAAAGAAAACTGAACTCAGGTGGATCTTTTCCTTCCAGGAGAATGCTGTGAACGGAGAGCACCTGTGGCTGGAGACCAATGTCTCAGGAGACTTATGCTACCTGGGAGAAGAGAACTGCCAAGTCAGATTTGCAGTGAGTGTGCTCCTCGGACCTCTGGGCTCTCACCTTCCCCTGGGAGGGCCACCAAGTTGAGTCTTCCAGCAGCACAGAGGCCACCATGCCTGAATCTCCAAGGAGAGGTTTGAGAGAGCCTGTACCTTGTGAGACGGTTGACAGTTAATGTGGCTTTCAAGGGGTCGGTTTTAATGGCTTTAGGGCTTGGCTCATTATTTGTTATGGTCGTCTGTGATCAGGGATTATGACTGACTGAAAGCGGAGATAATGGTTAGCATTTGTAACAATGAAGTATTTTTTAAGGTAGGTACTTTTTTTTTAGACTTAATGGCATTGCACATTTAATAGACTATAGAATAGTGTAAATCATAACTTTCTTATGCATTGGGAAGCCAGAAGATTCATTTGACTCACTTTATTGTGATACTTTATTGCCGTGGTCCAAAACTGAACCCACAATATCTCTGCCATATGCCTGAATTCAGATCAAGTTGTGGAGGATAAAATTCTAGAAACTGGACAATTAACAAATACATTGAAATAGCCCATGCTTTTTAAAACTTGCTTCATATCCCTATTTAGAACCATCAGTATAAATGTCAAGATTGTCTTTATGTTCTGTGAAAAGAGCATGGTTGCCAGGCATTAAGTTGTGAGGAACTAAAATTGTATTAAGAAAGTGAACTTAAATTTTATGTAATTCAAAATTATCGATTTGGAAAGAGAGTAATGGGAACCCTAGAAGAGTAAGGAAGAAATTTAAAAAAAAAAGGGGTTCCTTCTTATTTGGGGAAACGGGCCTCATAAATGACATATAATACATTTCTTTTTCTTTTTCATTATGTTTATTACATGAAAGAAAAATTGGGGGCAAAATGCAGGACTTTGGAATTACAAATGAATATGTTTCTACTAATGACTAATAAGGAAGAAATTGAGTTTTCACTACAGCTTTTAGAAGAATATAGCCCTCAAGGACTTTTATCAGGCTGCCTAGAATTGCAAAGCCTGTGGAACAAGACTTTAAAAACTGAGTTAGCTGTTTTGACGACTGGTTTCTAGGTTTTGTTTGGGAGATTTCATAAGAGTTTAGAGGACCAGGGTTGCTTTAAGTGAAGTTAGGAACAAAGATCAGTGACAGGCCCAGCTGTATAGGGAGGGTCTCAATTTGAATCTCACTGTTACCACTCACTGTGTGATCTTGAGAACTCCTGTCCTTTGGGCACTGGCTACCTTCTTAGAAAAAGAGAGTATAGGATGAAATTATTTTAATTGTGCTTCCAACTCAGATCTGTACTTAGTTGTTTTCATTTCTCTTAATCTTGTAAATTCAATTGATTTAAATATTAGGGTTTCAACTTTCTGCATACATATTTTTAATTAAAGTATAATTGCATAAAATTTGATTAAATTAACCAAAAACCCAGAGATGCTCTGCTGTTTGGTCTGAAATGCTGTAAATAATGAATTAACATTAGGATCTTAGTTAATTGCATAAACACTGGTCTTGGAATATCAGATAATATAAAATGGAAAAAAATGAAAGACAATTTTACTTCCAAACACTTGCTTTTGAACGATTTCTACTGATACTCTAATTTGTTATGGAGTTCTACATCATTTCCAAATTACTCACTTTGATCCTCTTCTGGTAGTCATTTAGGGTCAGTACCTCTCTTGGCATATATATGTAGATAAACCTTACACCTTGGGTAGCATCGTGACCCACCAACTGATTATAACTTGATCACTATTATCTCTATACCAGGAAAAATAAAAAAGAATAAGGGAAATCGTAAGTGTAAGTAGGAGACAACAGAGTTGTGAATATTCCTGGTGCTCTTCTGAGTCTTTCTCCAAAGTTCATCTTTAATGCTCAGCAATATTAACTCACTTTACAATGTGTCTGGAAGATGAAGAGCTCTCCTCCAAAAAAAAAAAAAAAAAAAATGATGAAAGAGGAATGAATCCGTGAGGAAGTAGAAGATCTGTGTTTCCTCATCATAGACTCCTGAAGGCTCAGTTTCTTCTGTAAAGAGAGCAATGTTTGTAGCATTACATGAGATAATGCATTGAAGGAATTTACTTGTAGCAATCGACACAATGAATTAAAAATCAAAAAAATAACAGAAAAGGCAGACAATTCACAAAAGAGCTACCAAATGCCAGTATATATGTGGAAAATATTTTTAAAGGTACTCAAAACAATTGTGAGGAGTCAACATCATGTGCCCATTAAATAAGCAAAGATTTGCAAAATGGTAATACCTGTTGGTTAGTTTAAGCCTAAATGGATCTTCTTATTGTCAGCTGGTAGAAGTGTAAATTGATATACAGTTAATTCTTGAGCAACATGGGTTTGAACCATATAGATCCACTTATATGTGAAATATTTCTGAATAATACAGTATAGTAATACAAATGTATTTTCCCTTATGGCTTTCTTAATGTTTTCTATAACTTACTGTATTATAAGCATACAGTATATAACATAGCATACAAAATATGTGTTAATTGACTGTTCATGTTATCAGTAAGGCCTCAGGCCAATAGCATGCTATAGTAGTTATGTTTGGGGGAGTCAAAAGTTATGTGTGGGTTTTTGACTGCACAGGAGGTCAGTACCCTTAACCCCTACATCATCCGAGGGTGAACTGCACTGCTGAAATTGTCAGTATGTCGTGAAAGCATTACAAATCTAGTGCTCTCTCTCATTTGGGCATATTTGGTGGGGGAAGGGGACTTTGGCAAGCAGGAAAAGACCTAGAGGAGTGTGAAGAGGTAGTAGGAGAAAGAAGAGTGAAATAACCTGGATTGCAAAAGAATATGAATGAGGGGAAGTAGAGAGAACTGATCTCTTCCAGTGTTTGAAGACATGCCTCAAAGAAAATGGAAGGGTCTTGCTCTCCATAGTTAGGACAGTAGAACTAAATTATAGGTGTAGAATCCACTGACTCTAACAGTGAATCTTACATGTTTCATAAACATCACCTGGAAAACCTGTTAACAATGACTGTTTCTCTCCTTGCTCCAAATGCTCCAAATGCTGATTCAATATGCCAGAGTTGGACTTGGGAATCTGTGATTTTAGCAAGCACCTCAAATAACTATGGTGCAGATGGTCCACAGACTTAACTTTGAGAAATACTCTATTATAAGGAAGAACTTTAACAACCAGAACTGTCCAGCAAAGGACCAAGGTATCTGGAGAGATGGGCTCAAATGATGTGTTTACCAACAAGATGGATGACCATCTTTCAAGGATGCTGTGGTGGGGGTAGGGGGTGTGGGGGTGTGCACATATGCTTGGCTAAGAGGTTAGGCAAGTTAATCTTCAAGAGAGGCTCCAGTTTAAATGTTCTATTTGCAGCTTTCTTAGCTGAACAACAGTTTTGTAAGAAAAAAGCATGTGCGAATGGATTATGCATTATATTCTCCTTTCTTTTAATGAAGCATCTTTGAAGATAGCCAACCTGTTGAGATAAAGACCAAATTACCATTACCAGGTACTACCTGGAGGCTTCTAAACAGTGTACAGGCACAGCATTTGGAGGAGGAGTGAGTCCATTCCCAGAGATGTGCCTTTCACTCCTTACCTTATTTTAGCAAAGCAAATGTCATGGGTAGAAGTTAAGAGAAGGGAGAAATCAGTGTGGGTTGAGGTAGACAGAGGCGGCTTCATGGCAGTGGGGCTTGAGCACGGTTTGAAAGATGGGTAAGATTTATGTAAGTGGAGTGGGGCAGGGGAACATTTAGGAACGAAGGGAACATTAGCAAACTCAGAGACAGGAACAAGCTTTGAGCAAGGGAGGAGTCATCATCAGACATGCATGAGCATACCAAAGGGCATGTGTTAGGTAAGAATGGAAATAAGGAAAGATGGGGGCTGTGTGTGTTCATGTCTTCTGAACTGAAACTTGGAGTGCATGTTATAAATGTCTGTGTGCTTATGAAGCATGGCTATATAATAAATCTTCTAACGTAAGATAGCTTTGAGGGTGAAAGAAGCTGCTGGTTATAAGGTGCTGTAACATTAACTATAAACCAGAACTGCATCAGGGACACTGAGGTAGTCACTCTACCTTACAGGGACATTGCAACAGTCTATTTGAAACCAAGTCCAAGACTTCCTGCTACCATATGGACTGATATTTGGGGCTGATATTGGAGGGTATTGAAAGCAAGGCAGTGACATCATAGGACACTAAGACATTTGTAGGAGAGTTTGCTCCAAAGCCTTGGGGCTGAACCAAATGACCTTTAAAATCCTTCATCTTCTGCATTTCTCTAGTGGCAACATTTAATAGTATAGAATGTCTGTGAGCAGAAATTTAATGGAATTAAAGTTGTTCCTAAATCAGCAACAGTCCCCAAATTAGTAACTGTTTCTTTTTCTGGTCTAGAGAGGAGAAAGGGATGCAGCAGTAATGAAATGGGAGCAGAAGGATCACTGTTTCCCAACACAATGATGGGGGGAGAAAAATTGAAATAAAATTCCAATTAGGACCACTCTCATTTGGTGCTATTTATTGAGGAGGACATTTCTTCATTCATTTATTATTCTGTAAAAGTTTATGGGCTGAGTACAGTACCCGAAACTGCAGACAGTGTTGAGAGTGACAGTTAATTGGAAATGACATTATCACGGTCCGGTAGGTGCACTCTGGAGAAACTATTCCCAGGCTTTGTTTATCGTATGTACAAAGATGTTGAGCCAGAGATTTGCTTCTAAAGAAATTCACGCCTCCATTAATAATCAATAGAGCACATTCTAGTGCACACCTATTTTTACACTGAAATGACATTTGCCTACATTGCTATGTTGAGGTACCTAATAACCGTAGTCCTGGTCCTCAACCTGCCTCTATACGAGAGACAGAGATAGGCAATGCGGGAAGTAGGAAGGAAATGGGTTCTGTGAGCCTGACCTGGATTTGAAAACCTGTTCTGGGGATCCCTGGGTGGCTCAGCGGTTTGGCATCTGCCTTTGGCCCAGGGCGCGATCCTGGAGTCCCGGGATTGAGTCCCGTGTCGGGCTTCCGGCATGGAGCCTGCTTCTCCTTCTGCCTGTGTCTCTGTCTCTGTCTCTGTCTCTGTCTCTGTCTCTCTCTCTCTGTGTCTATCATAAATAAATAAATCTTAAAAAAAAAAAAAGAAAAGAAAACCTGTTCCATCTGTGTAGAGTGAACTCTGGACAAATTTCACCTACTTTGCCTCCACTTCCTGATTTAAACTATGGTCACTAAGATCAGCCTCGGTGGTTCTTAGTGCTGGATGAGCACTGTGAACTTATAAAAACTTCTTAATTTTGTTTCTTAAAGTGGTTGGTACCAGCCTGGATCTACCACTCTGTTGGGTGGCACTGGGTGTGAATCTGTTAAAAACAAAATAACTCTACAGATGACTCCTTGCTGTCACATGTAGGTGGAGAAGTCTACCATTTACTTCATAAAGAGTGTCAGGACCCAATGAAGAGACTGGTCTCAGCGCCTGGTGTATAGTGGCTGTTGTGGCTTGAATTGTGTATCACAAAAAAGATGCTGAATTCCTAATCGCCAGGACCTCAGATTATGACCTTATTTGTATATAGGATTATTGTAGACATGATTAGTTAAGATGCCTCTTCCAGTGTGACAAATGAACTTCTAAGGAGAGAAGGGCACAGAGATACACCAGAAGGAGGCAGAGACTGGAGTGATGGAGCTGTAACTCAGGAACACCACAGACCACAGGCTGTCATCAGAAACTGGGAGAGAGGCATGGGACAGATGGCCCCTCAGAGTCCTCAGAAGGGTATCAACCCTGTGGATACCTTGATTTCAGACATCTAGCCCAGAACTGTGAGTTCATGTATTTCTGTTCTTTTAAGCTACCCACTTTGTGATACTTCATTAGGGTAGCCCCGGGAAACAAATACCATAGTTGTCCTGTATGGTGACTTATCTGGCCACATGGGTTCCTCCGCGAGACTCATAGATGGGCATACACCCAGAGGTATATTTCAAACAGCCTTGATTGAAGATTTCATTGAGACATTTGTGGCTCTCTGCATAAGTGAGCAGACAGGCAGGGAGGTACCCGCAGCTGAGAACCGCGGGGAAGAGAGTAGTTAGACGTTAGGTGAGTGAGAATGTGTAGGTTGGGTGAGAGAAAAAAGGAACTGTCAGACTTCAGAGTGCTGTTTCCAGATATCTTTTCTATTTTTAAGTGGGCTTATGTCACCTTGTTTTTGTGGGTAGGCTAATGGGTACTATTTTCCTTTTGTAATTGTTTTGTTTATACGTTTTGCTTTAATCTTTTCCCTGTGGGTAAAGTTTAGCAAAAATGGCCACCCCTCTCCCCCACGACCTTCATTCTAAAGTGTCTTCCAATGTTGCTGGGAAGCTTAACAAATACAGTTTTATTGAGTAAATGAACAAATTGCATTAGGGAGGCCATGTGATGTGGGGTGGGATGTGGAGAGTGAGGAACCATGCATATTTAGAGACAAACAGATCTGGATTAATATCCTAGCTCTGCCCAGCTTCTCTGAGCCCCAGGTCCTTCTGTAAAATAGTAGTGATTGTATCTGCCTCTCAAAAATTGGTAGAGAGATTAAATTACTTGACAAACATTAATGTCCTTTCTTGTTTTCTCCTGTCCCTACTTCTATTTCAATGGCATCAAGTTGGACTTTGCTCTCAAGAAGACTTTACGTTTGGGGTTCTTCTGCTAACCCCAACACTGAGACTTAAACTTTTACCTGTCATTTTACTGCTATGTGTGTAATATCCATAATCTTCCTAGGTCATGGATAGGGAAACGAGTGTGCAAACTAAAGTAACCCATTCTGGAAAACATCTCCTAGGCTGTGTCTCCTTATTGGTAGACCAGAAGTCTCATTGCAATATCACAGCCTCTGCTCACAAGGAGGCTGGGCATTTCACTGGATCCTTGGAAGAAACTTGTTAGAGTACAAGTGCGGTAGCTTCCTGCCCTATTTGAGCAACACTTTCAGCTTTTTGTTGCTTAAAAAAAAATTTTTTTTAAAAAGATGCAGAACCTGGTCACACACTGTTTATTTCATCTCTAGAATATGGACACACTAGACAGCAGTGAGTGCAGATGCTCTTCATGTGCATCTCTGTTCTGTGGGTGAAGAGGCAAAGCAGTGTCCAGCACACATTGGTGAGGCCTTTCTGCCCATCTGTGCATTCAGGTCTGGCAGGTGTATACCACAGAGCACCAACATTGGACTCAAGCCTCAGAATGCATCAGGACTGCTTGCCTGCTGATCCCTCACATGCCAGTTGTCCAGCGTGGCAGATTGATGGGCGGGCCATACCCCCAGATGGCAGCTTGGCTGAGTCGGGTGTGGGCTGTCGCAGGGAACTGTGAGTGTGGCAATAAAGCCCAGGAGGCTAAGCCAACTTTCTGTTGTTTGGGTGCCAGCCTTGAAGATGCCATCTCCAGGGAGCTGCCAATTCTGCTCTCTGCCAGAGGTCTCTCCCATCATTAGGATATTGAGGAGCTAATGAATCCAGATGACTCAGGGAGAGCCGAGCCATCAACAAAAATTGTTTTGAAAAACATTTGCATAGAAAGATTCTCTGCTCCTGACCCTGTGGTCAGTGGACGTGAGTGGAGAAAGGGAGTGAGGTGGTTCTGTGGGTGCAAGTGATGGTACTCCATATGTGTCTGGCCAGATGGTTGGGCATTTGCATGAGATCATCCAAGTGCACATTTCAAACTGCATCTGGCATGTGGCAGGCCCTCAGTAAATATTAGCCATTGTTACTATTATAGCTATCATTGTTGTTATTAGTGTAATTATTTGGTGTAGAGTGCTGTCCATGCACTTGAGGGGAATATCGTACTGTTCCTGCCCACTTCATGAAACAGAGACAGAGATGTGCTATGGAGCCCAGGAAACTTTAGGATTCTTCCCTCCTAAGTGACCATGGATCAACAGTATCATTGGCTTTTTGCACAGTCTGTTTTTTTTTTTTTTTTTTAAACCAAATCATGTTCTGGAGAGCACTAAACTCCTATAAAAAATACGGTGCATTGTTTATTAAAGCAGACTTATGACCAAATAAGTTTAGCAAACACCGAACACCTTTGATATACAAATGTATGTTATGAAGCTCTAAGAAGATATAAAGTATGCAGGATTTTCTAAGTTTTTCCTTGGGAGAAGGGATGATGAATCCATTATTTTTCCCACAGAACAGCTACTGGCATCATGTGGGATCCCAGTATTCACTGGAAACCTTAGAAATGCTCACATCATGGCATTTACCTAGGACTTGTCAATGTTGGTCAATAACAGGAACCCTTTGGGCTGGTCATCGAGGCAGTTGCCTCCCATTTAAAGGTGAAGGAATGTCAGAGAAAATAACCATACAGAGTTTCATACCTGTTCTTTATCTTCTGTTATTTTGCCTTTGTACTAAACTTTCATTAAGACAAGTGTGCACTCACGCACGCGTGTGTGTGTGTGAGAGAGAGAGAGCGCACGTGAGCATGTATTTTATTGTTAAGAGTTTGGGCTTCTGAGAATAATTGTCATCTCTTCTGCAATGATAAGTTTAGATTGAGGCGGTGTTTGTGGGTATGTGTTTGTGTGGAGCAGTTGTTGTTATTTCATACTGGCATGGTCCTGTTACTTAATAAAAATAATTTGCATCTAATTAAACATAGGGTTTGTATCTCAGCTAGGCAATGCCCAGGTATATAGAAATGTTTTTGCTTTTTCCACTGTTCTCAGTGCAGAGACCCAGAAAATAGAATTCAACCAATAGTCTTGTTGCTCAGAGGCCCCAGTCTTGGCTGAAGCATTATTTGTATCAGATGTTCCCCAGAATTACTACCAGCCTCTAAGTAGACATGATTTCTAATTGTTAGGAGCTTGTTGTTATTTTTGGTCCCTATCTCATAGACCAGGCAGATAGAGATTTTAGAAAGTAGTGTCATAAAAACACACGGAAATGGAAAAGCCTGCTTTGATGACTTCATTTGAGGAGGCATGTGGGCTGTGGAATCAAAGGGTGACCTGGCTTTGAATCTAGGCTCTGGGATTTCCTGGTTGTGTGATGTTGGTTATCATGTAGCCTCAGTTTCCCATCTTCAAAATGTGCACAATACCTGCTTCTTACCATTGTTGTGAAACTTAAATGGGATCATGCATATACAGCAATCAACAGCATGGCAAGTCACGAACACATGGTAAAAATCTTCCACTACAGTCATTACTCCTTCAGTGGAAGTGGCTGCAATGGGTTGTCAGAAACTGATCCCGAGCCAAAGCCCGAGTACAAACTTTGGAGGGCCTTATGATCAGCACGTTACTCTCACTGAATAAAAGAGAAGATGGAGCTCATGAAGTGAGATCCCAGCTGACAGTCTGTCGCTCAACTCTGTGGCCCTTCTCCATTCTCTTGATCTTATATAGCATGGATCACTTTCAATTTTTTTTTTTTTAATCACTTACCTACTTGCCTGTATCTCCATCCTAGAACATACAAGTTCCATTTAGCTCAGAGACTGTTTCCTGTGTTCTACTGTCCTGGATCCTTAGTTCTGAGAGCAGTGACTAAAGTCAGGAGTTATCCTGCCATTTTCTGGAATGAATGAGTTCAGTGATGGTATTACTGAGACACACATGCACACATGGATGCCTGTCACCAGATCGAACCCTGCCATTTAAGTATCATCATACTTAGCATCCAGGATGTTTGAATTCTTGCCTTACTTCTCAGGCTCTTTAGCAGGGGGTTCAACATTCATTGTTTAGCAGGCTCTTGTGGTTAAAACCCCTGTATAGCCTGTGCCATGCCAATTGCAGCCCATTTTATTTGGTTCTCATGGAGGATAGAGGCTGGGTGTTTACCATTCTTGACATAGGTGGTCATGTTATGGTTGTCTTATAGTCCATCCCCATGGGGCTCTCATGAGAATGGATCATCTGAAGCAATGTCAAATGTATTTATCTTCATTAGTCTTGTTCCCCTAATCTTTCACTAGTAAAATGACAAGGAAATAGTAAGTTGTAATAGAAATGTAGCTTTGAGCCAGAAAGACTTGGGTTTCACTAGCTAATCTATCTTGGGAGAGTTGTTCAATCTCATAGGGTCTTACCTCCTTTGTTGTAAAATGGGTGAAGTACTGCCTTGCATGGCTGGAGTGGGCTGTGATGACAGTGCACATAATGCATATATTCTACTACCAGCCATACTGGTAAATACCGTCAGTGGTAGTGATGTTCTCACTGAAGGATGGTATAGGTAGGTGTGTGTATGTGAGTAAAAGCCATGGTGCCAACTGGGGATATAGCATTGGGTGAACTGTGGCTGAAATAGTGGTCCCCCTGGGCTAGATTGGCTGGAAGACTTTCTCTTAATTATGTCACCAAGAGCTTGGGATATAAGAAATGGCAATGAAAGAATAGCTTATTTACCATAGCTCAATATGGCTTCTTAAGCAGGTACAGTATTCCATATTAAAGCATGTGTATCTAAATTATTTTTTAGAAATCTCAAGCTGTGAATTAAAAAGAAACCCAAACAAACAAAATTCCTCTATTTCCATGATGTAAACTGATAATGAGAACATGTTAGGAATCATGCTGCAGGTTAGGGAATGTATGTGGTGCCATCACACCCACAAGGAATGAAAGGCAGACTTTGGTGTTCTCTAGTTTATACTGAACCTCAGATCTCTACACACTTGACAAACTACCTCAGAACTAGAGAGAGCCATTAACACAACATAGGCACACCATTTCCTGTTAATTTTTATTATGACTTCTGTAGTATGTCCAGCCATTCTTGTATCTATTTCCTTGAAATTCATAATTGTACATCTTTGGGTGTGTAGAGTTATTGTGCAAATATCTACTTATTAGTGTCTGTCTTCTTATAATCCTATTTACATACATTTTTTGCACATATAGTAACACTTCATTTAATCTGTAAGATGTACAACAACTCTGACCTGAGATCACTTGAAAAGAGTATAAAAATTCAACAGGCAGCAGCCACAAAGTCATCTTGAAAGAAACAAAAATAGAAAGATAGCACACAATAAAGTCAAAGCCATTGACTGGCTGTGGTCATATAAGCTAGGACCTGCTGGCACCTAAGCTGAGAAACATAGAGGAAATGAATGGGGAAAAAGAAATAAGAGAAAAGACAGGCAGAAGAGAAAAAGGTAAAACAAGAGATGAGAGCAACAAAGTACAGAGGCTGTCAATAACAATAGTTATGGAAATATCAAGTATCCTTGGGTAAAATGACAACCAAGAGTGGGAAATAGAATTATGGATTTTTGAAGATTTCTTCTAGCTCATTAGGCTGAAATCCCTTTTTCTTTTGTCCTGAAATCCTTTTTTTAATGCATCAGGACCATGAAGGCGGCAGAACGAATGTGTAAGCAGCAGAGCAAACTTGTACCCGTCCATGAGTGCACATGCTGAGCATCCCATAGCCCAGCAGTCTCTCAGAGCAGCCCTGTGTACATACCTTTCCATCAGACCTACACAGATTTATCAGACCACGCACCTTACTTTCCATAAGTGACAACTGCAACATATATTTGCTTCCTATCTCTTTAACTGCACCCAAATTCTGCATAGATGTATAAAGTAGTGTGTGTACTAGTTAAACTCAACTGAGTTCCACGATGTGGACTCCTCCTAAGATTTTCTACATGTAGCTTTCTACTGCAACCCATCAGTACCTATCAATTTTTTTTTCGCTAGAGAAAAATGCCTTGAATTCACTAACGTTAGCCACTTTTAACCACTCTTAAAGAATATGATACAAATTTTATTGTAAGTGCGAGCTATTAAGATATAGGCAAATATCTCCCCCTTGGCCCCCACACTTAAAGTGAATACTGTGCCACTCTGACCGTAGCTTTTACCAATCTTAATATAATGTTAAAAATAAGACAAGATGCCACTCTTTATAACCAACCAATAATTTCATCTTTGAATCAACTCAATTTCTTTTTTTTTTCTCTTGGGTAAATATTTTTATTTATTTTTTAATTTTTTAATTGGAGTTCAATTTGCCAACATATAGCATAACACCCAGTGCTCATCCCGCCAAGTGCCCCCCTCAGTGCCCATCATCCAGTGACCCCAACCCCCCGCCCACCTCCCCTTCCATTACCCCTTGTTCATTTCCCAGAGTTAGGTGTCTCTCATATTTTGTAACCCTCACTGATGTTTTCACTCATTTTCTCTCCTTTCCCTTTATTCCCTTTCACTAATTTTTATATTCCCCATATAGACCATATAATGTTTGTCCTTCTCCGATTGACTTACTTCACTCAGCATAATACCCTCCAGGTCCCTCCACATCGAAGCAAATGGTGGGTATTTGTCGTTTCTAATGGCATAGTCCATTGTATACATAGACCACAGATTCTTTATCCATTCATCTTTTAATGGACACCGAGGCTCCTTCCACAGTTTGGCTATTGTGGACATTGCTAATCAACACAATTTCTACCAATTTAGTTTTTACCTAAGGGTTTCTCCGGTGAGCCCAGATTGCCTGCTTTACAGGAGGAGGAAAGGTTTTCATAAGATGTTTTAGTTCTCATATTCAGCTCACCCAGTCTGTTCCCTTCCACAGTTTTCTGCTCTAAGATTTGGGTTTTCTTTCCCTTCACATGAAAAATAAACATCATCAGTTGAGGAAATATAAGACTTTTATTTGTGTCGAAACAGTCAGGAGAAGGCACTTCTTTATGTGTCTCCAGAGAAGCTGTGGAAGCAACACCTCTGTGCCTGAGCTCAGGTGGCTCTTGTGACCTTCTAGATTTATAGGCCTATCTGAGGTTACTCAGGAGAGCGGGTCTCTAGAAATGTAAACACTTCACACACACATTGCTTCAGATACACATTCTTTACAACACGATACAATGTGCTGCTTGAAAAGCATATCAAGTGAGGCTTATTGCAGGACTTTAGAGGCAATCCGCACCATAACACGCTGTGCACTGTAGTATGTGTAGTCAGCCGGCATACACCAGCAGCAGGCTGGTCAAGGTGTAGGAGGGAAGCCGTCCTTGGCCGTCTGGAAGACCGTCAACTGGAAGACCTACGGGCCCAAGTAGGAGACATCTGTGTTAAGCTTTAGTGGAGGCCCGCAGGTGACTGGAGAGGGGTCTACTTTATCACTTACACACTTGTGCATCTCTGCCTCCACTCCTGTTTTGTTTTTGTCACTTCAGCTCAGTACCTAATTGCCTAATACGTGAGTTATCACTGTGGAGTCGGAACCATGATTTGCAAGACCCCTTGTGATCTGGCCTTGCCATTGTTATCCGGCCTCATCTCTACCTCATTTACTTCGACAACTCAGGCCCTTCTGTCACTCTTTAAACATCCCAAAGCCCTCAGGCCTCTGGGCTTTGCACTTGCTGTTGGTCCCTTTGCCTTGAATGCTTTCCCCCCAGACATCTGCAAGCGAACTCCTACACTTCCTTCCGGTGCTCCTCAGAATGTATCTTCTCATTGAGACCTTTCCTGGCCAACTACAGCTTCCTTCTACTCTTGTTTTTTTTTCTCTTATTTCTGGTTCTCTCTTTAATTTTCCTCTTTAGCACTTATATCTACCAACATATGATATTTATGTATCATATTTATTTTCTCTCTCTTCTTGGATAAAGTTATCTCCATGAGATAAAAAAAAATGTTTTGTTAATGCTTTGCTCACTGCTGTATCCCCAGAGCTCGGCACCTACTATACGCTTGGTATTTACTGATTGACTGAATTAATAAATTACTTTGTCCCATCTCCTTTTTTCTTCCTCTTGCTTTCAGATTGTGCGACATCTTGCCACCAGATTAAATGGTTATTTTTGGCCACATTGGTCTCAACAACTCTGTCAGCGTTCCATTGCATATTAGATTAAAATTTGTACTGCTCAGCCTAGATTTAAGGATTTGAGTAGTCTTGGATTTGCCGTTCTGGCCTGATCTGCATCACCTAACCGGGACTTCTATTTGGGAAGCCTGGCCTACTTGCTGGCCCCAATTTTGTCCAGCGTGTTTCCTCCCCACCCCCATGACCATCATCCAAGTACAGATTCCAATTTAGCCTGTACATACAGGTAGTATAACAAGAGCAGCAATAGCACCGACTTTTTGTTCTTAACTCTACCCACTTATGTAAGACCTCAGTCCTCTGCCCAATAGCTATCCCATCCAGTGTCCCCAAGGCTCTGCAGAAGGTATCTCATTTGTGACACAAAGGTGGTGCTGCTGTAATCACTGCGAAGCCTCTACCCTATCTTCCCTCTGTGTGGAGAGGTCTTCTCTTCCTTTAAAGTACCGCATTTTCTCTTTGGGGGTTGCCTACTGTGAGAATGCCTCTGTCCTGCTGAAGGTTTTGTCTCATGATCTCAAAGCCACCAGTTCTCCAGATTGGGGCTGATTTGGGGGCTTGAAAGAGAGAAAGCCCTTCTCTACAAATCTTTCTTCTTTCCTCTTTCCTTTCCTTCCAGAATGTCTACTAGGCTCTTGGTATGTATCCAGTAGTGTACTTGGTGATGGATTTTAGGAGTCTGAGGAATCTCCTACTTTTTGTAACCTACAATTTTTTAAAATTTTATTTTTAATTTATTTAGAGAACATGAGTGTGGGGAGGGGCAGAGGAAGAGAGAGAAAGAAGCAGACTCCCCACTGAGTGTGCAGCCTCACAACCTTGAATTCATGACCTGAGCCAAAACCAAGAGTCAGATGCTCAACCAACTGAGCCACCCGGGCACCCCTATACCTCTACAATTTTTAACCCTGGGGCCTCTTGGGAATAGTTCTGCTTTGCCATTTTTTTAAAAAAGATTTTTATTTATTTATTCATGAAAGACACAGAGAGAGAGGCAGAGACACAGGCAGGGGGAGAAGCAGGCTCCCTACAGGGAGCCCGACATGGGATTCGATCCTGGGACTCCAGGATCATGCCCTGGGCCAAAGGCAGACACTAAACCACTGAGCCACCCAGGGATGCCCTGCTTTGCCATTTGTCTTGCAGCCCCTTATGACACAGCTCCTGTGGCTTCTTAATATGGCCATTTCTCCTACTCCTCAACTTGGGGACACCTTATTCCATCTGAACCTCCAGCCGGGAACACACGTAGAAGTCTCCATACTTCCAAGTTTCAACCTGGCACCCAAGAACTTGCACCAGTGGACACCTGTGAGCCCAGCAACTCTGTACCCCGTGAAACATGCCAAAGCCAGCCTCCATTCCTATACGAGATATCAGTGACTGCTACATAAAGGCTCTTTACTGAAGTGTCCTCAAATTTTGAAATATATACATTTTATAAGGCCCAATTCAAGCATTTGTTTTTCTGTTAGGTCCTTCTTACTGACTCAGCCTCTGAGATTTTATCATCCTCTGAATAATGGCTCTCATTGTCTGAGCTGGTCATTTAGCATCTAGCCATGTGTGGCCTTCTCTGTTAATGACCTCCTCCCACCCTCCCGGCTGAGTCCTCCTTGCCTCAAGTGGCTTGCCAGCTTTTCTTAGGAAGGACAGAAGCTCCTTCCTCTTTAATTCCTGCACTGCACTTAGCATTGCCTTATCTTCTTAGTGGTGGTTAAACGTATTTCTTGATTAAATGTTTATAGATATGCTTTGGAAAAGTCAGTGGTTAACACTGTTTCTGCCACATGGAAAATTAATTTATGCAGGACACTTCAGACCATCATGGTTCCAGAGGACTGGCACATGCAGGTTTAGGTGTATTGATATGTATTTGAGCATTGCATGAGCAAATTTTGTGCACTCTCTTTTACATAAGTCCTCCACCCAACCTCCTGTTCCTGTTCCTTTCTCTGTCAGATATTTTGAGGTACATCTGGCATTTAGAATGTAGGGTGTCGATGGTGGGGGACTCCCTCGGAGGGGTTTGAGCCCTTGTCTATCCAGAGGACACAGGGGACAAACACATAGGACTTTGGCAAATGAGGGTCTTGACCTTCCAACATGGGCCAACAATCCTTAGGCTGAAGGCTGACCCCTTTAACACAGAGTGAGATCTTGTAGCAGACCCTGGGAGACAGCTTTGAGATTACCCTTGAGCCACAGACTGCTCCACATGTGTGGTGTTTTTGCTCCTCAGTCTGGGATTTTGAAATCCTATTGTCATAGACTTACTGATGTAATGAAGAACCACAATAGGGGTGCACTGAGACCTCAGATAGCTGCCCTCCTGGTTTGTCCGAAGTGTCCTGCATTCTGTTTGAGGAAAAGAGGAGCCAACATGAGTGGCATTGGAGGCTGTGCTTGGCCCTCAAATCACATTAATGGAACTTTCAGATAATGTCATTCTTCATTTTTCCTAATACCAATTTACAGATTGCATCCCAGGATCCCCAGAGAAGCAGAACTTGCCAAGTATGCTTGTCTTTTCTTCTAATTAGGTTTTTAAATAAATCAAAGAACTCTTGTTTTCATTTACCTTGGATTACACAGCAACAGTGTTCTGGTTCACGTTGCCCATAGAGGCAATCCCCACTGAAAGGACACCGAATTCCTGACACTCCAAAGGCTTAGGAGCTTTCCTCCCTCCTCTTTACTGAGCATTCCATTCTCTCCTTGGAGAGGAAGAAAAGATGGCCTTACCTGTGCTCTGTTGCCTCTCCTGGTGGCCCCTCCCACCAAAGCACCCCATAGACTGAGTTCTGTGTCTGAAAGGGAGCAAGAAGGGAGGATATAATTCTTCTTGCCTTGCTTTCTTTTTACTCTTTACCTAATTCTCAACCCTCACTTAGCTTCTGTTCCTCAGCCTGATGCTTTGGATCTGGGGTAAGCCAAGGGGCTAAGGAATCACTGGGAAGAAGATTGCTAGGCAGAGCTTGATGCCCATTCCCTTGGCCCCATCCCCTCACCTCTTTCCAACTCTGTGCTCCATTAAGTCTTTTTCCCCAGAGTGCCTCCTCTGTCTCCTTCCCTGATCCCAGTATGATTGGGTTCCTGCCCAGAGGAACCCCTCCCTGGCCATTCATCTTTTTATCAGTGTAGCCTCATTGTAGAGACAGAGCTGATGGAAGTAGTGACTCCTTGCATTAAGTCTGTGAGCCCAACCCTGGGAACTCTGGGGAGAGATGCTGCAAGTCCAAACTCTATTTGGCCAGCAGCAGGCTTTGGTCTCTAAGTTCTTCTGAAACAGGGAGACTGAGAAGGGGTTGTCATGCCAGCTCTGAGGACTCGAGTATTTCCTCCTAATATTTTCTTTGAATACTGACAAAATCAGAAAATCCTTAGTAAGAGCATTGAAATCACTTGATATTCAAAGCAGTAAGTCTGATTAGCCTTTAAATTCATAGAAAAGAGTGAGTTTTTAAATTTTTAAAATTTTAATTTGTAAACATATGTAGAATTAATGACTTTTTTTTTTTTTTTTTTTATAATAGTCACACACACACACACACACAGAGGCAGAGACACAGGCAGAGGGAGAAGCAGGCTCCATGCACCGGGAGCCAGACATGGGATTCAATCCCGGGTCTCCAGGATCGTGCCCTGGGCCAAAGGCAGGCGCCAAACCACTGCGCCACCCAGGGATCCCTTAATGACCTTTTTTGATTCATCACTTTTTAAGAGTGAAGCATTGGTTTAAATAAGAGTTCAGTGATTGTTTTTTTTTTTTTAGTGGTTTTTTAAAGAAAATGTAAATAAAGTCTATATTCTGACACTTTTAACTTTGTATTTAGCTTAAATCTTGCAGTTAAAAATTGTAAAATAACCTAGCACAAAAATTCTGTATGTTTTGAGCAATTTCTGCCCAAAAGCTTATCATCTAGCTATTTTGAATAACTTTGACCAGTCAAAATATAGTCATAAGCCAAGAAGTCAGGAGTTAAAATTTCTGATTCACTGGAACAGTTTTTGTCACTTGAGAAACTAAATTCCATGTGTTTTATTACTATTGAAAAAGCCCTTCATTCAGAATTTGCTTGATTTTGCATATGATCATAAGCCTCAATTACCCACTTTTTATATTTATTTATTTATTTATTTATTTATTTATAATAAATTTTTTATTGGTGTTCAATTTGCCAACATACAGAATAACACCCAGTGCTCATCCCGTCAAGTGCCCCCCTCAGTGCCCGTCACCGAGTCACCCCCACCCCCCGCCCTCCTCCCCTTCCACCACCCCTAGTTCATTTCCCAGAGTTAGGAGTCTTTATGTTCTGTCTCCCTTTCTGATATTTCCTACCCATTTCTTCCCCCTTCCCTTCTATTCCCTTTCACTATTATTTATATTCCCCAAATGAATGAGAACATATAATGTTTGTCCTTCTCCGACTGACTCATTTCACTCAGCATAATACCCTCCAGTTCGATCCACGTTGAATTTTACCCACTTTTTAGATTATTAACTGTTAGAAGCTGTCACTGAAGAAATAGAAGGCAACAAAAGACAGGCACAACAACATTGAAAGTATATCTAGTCTGTCAGAAAGAAAACAAAAATAACTGTTCTTCATAGTAAAATGCATCATGTTAGAGTGTTTATGAAGAAAAATTTAGATTATGGTCTATATATTCTGGTTCTAGAGGCATGAAAGTCTATATTTTTGGAGGGTTTTTTAAGATTCAATATTGTTTAAATAATGTTGGTTTTATAACTTACAGCATTTTATTTCCTACATTATCATCTGGAGAACATTGCACTTGAATTACACTCTATGAATGATGTTGACATATTTACATGCTGTTCCAGAAAGCTGAGAGATAACTTGTCTGAACCTTGTGATTCTCAAACTCTTACTATTAGCCCAGATACCTTATTCCAAAACTTTTCTTTCTTTCTTTGTTTCTTTCTTTCCTTTTTTTTTTTTTTTTTTTTTAGATTTTATTTGACAGAGAGAGAGAGAGACAACACAAGCAGTGGGAGGGCAGGCAGAGGGAGAGGGAGAAGCAGTCTTCCCACTGAGCACGGAGCCTGATGCGGGGATTGATCCCAGGACTCTGAGATTGTGACCTGAGCTGAAGGCAGATGCTTAACTAACTGAGCCACCCAGGTACCCCTCAAAAGAGATTCTGATTTAGAATCCTGGTACGGAAAACAAGGAAAGGAAGAGATATTCTGGTTTTACCCAGTGTTCTTGGGTCCCTGTGCCTGCTTGGTGCTCTTCCTACAATCCTCAGTGACCTCTTAGGAGCCTCCCAGAGTCCCTGGAGCTCTGCAGGTGCAAAGCCAGACTGAAGCAAGAATTACTGATAAGGAGGGAGGCTTGTCCAGTGTGCTTAAAAATCATAACCCATCAGTGGTGCCTACTGTGAGGAGAGTTGCTTTGTTTGTCTGCAGTGTAATCTACCAGGGGTTTTGTGGATGATGAGTAGGCTGGAATCAATTCCAGTTTCCATAGCCTCACTACAACTCTGATTGGCTATATGACTCAGTTGCCCCATGCATTCTCTGCAGGTGGTGCTGCATCAGTGATCTGTACCAGAAGATCTGAAGGAGAGGGGAGAAAAACATGAATTTGCTCATGGGCATTCTGCAAACTAGAATCCTATTGTTGCTTCGAGTGCTGCTGCTGCTTCTACCACTACCACTGTTTGTGCTCCCCTTCCCCCCCCTCGTCCTCCTCCCTCTCCTGTCTTTTCAGTAATAGAGCTGAGATTTTCCAGTCATGTAGCTAGATGCTTGGGTTTCCCTTATCCTTTGTTCTTTGCAAAATCAATTGATTGTCAAACTTAATGTTCCAGACCATGTTCTTTCCTCAGGCAGAGGAGAGCCATCTACAAGCAGGTAACTAAACCTCAGTCAGTGGGTGTCTAGACTGCAAGTTGAGATGCTGCAGGGTTCTGGGTGCCTTGTAGAAGGCACAGAGCACCATGCAAACCCCATGTTGAACGCATGGAACCATCTGGGACAGAGCAGGCTAGAGTTGCTTGCATTTCTGATCCTGCCCCTTCCGAGGGGGTGGCTTGCAGTCCTTCTAATTTTCTTCAGTAGCAGCAATACCTCAATTTTTGGCTCAAAAATTATATCTCAGCAGGGGAAACCACACATCAAAAGAGAGCAGTTTGCCAGTAATCTATACTAGCACCTTTCCTGAGAATAAGGACTCAGGCCTTTCACACTTGGATGCTTTGATTCACTGTTTCACAGATTAGCTTTGTTATATTAAGCTGCTTTCAGTGCTCAAACTCCAGTTATTCATGCAGACCTACCTTTTAGCGTGTGCTTTGTAGGGAGGCCTGAACATTTCCAGCTTGGATTTTACAGGACATTGGAGTATCGAGATACCACCTGTTCCTCTCTCACCCCACTGCTCATTTTTTTTCTTTATTGTTAGAGGAAAAATGCACCTCAAAAGTATTCTTATTGTGCATTGAAACTATACTGTCTGTCAGGCCAAACTGTATAATGCAGACAAGCATGAGCTCGGAGCCAGACTCCCTGGCTCTGCAGTATCCTAATTATGAAACCTCATGTGCATCACTTACTATGCTGTAGCTTTCTCATCTATGAAATGGGAGTAAAAATACTACCCATTGGGGTACCTGGGTGTCTCCGTGGTTCAGCATCTGCCTTTGGCTCAGGTCATGATCCCAGAGTCCTGGGATCAAGTCCCACATCAGAGTCCCTGTAGGGAGCCTGCTTCTCTCTCTGCCTGCATCTCTGCCTCTCTGTGTCTCTCATGAATAAATAAAAAAATAATCCTTTTTTTTTAAATAAAAAAAAAATCCTAAAAATAATACTACCTATTTCTTAGGGTTGTTGAAGGTTAACTGAGTTACTATTCATGAAGTGCTTCTGAGTGCCTGAGTGACTGAGAACTACATTTGTGTTAGTTGTTCCTGCTCCTGTTATTACTGCCTATTGGTATTACCAGGTGTAAGTGTTAGGCTGCTCTTATTACTTTGCTGAAGATTTGGGTAAAGACCCAAGTAGCTTAGTAGAGATTTTGTGCCTGGGATAGAAGCCTAAAGTGATTGACCCCTTGAAATGTCGATTCCTGGCAGTCACTAAAGAATGCCTATTTTGAATTTAGATTTAATTCTGCATGTTGGTCGGGCTGCTTAACTAGCAGAGTAAAAATATAAAAAGACAAAAACAAAAAGAAACCTACTAAGGAAAAAAAAAGAAACTTACAAAAGAGGAGGATACTAATGCTTCTGTTGTTCAGTTATAAAACTTAGAAATGACAGAAGAAAGAGCCTGGTCCATATTATATGCTCAATATATAGCAGCTATCATAAGTATTACATTTTGGAGAGAAAATCTAGCCCCCCCACCCCAAGTCCTCGAGATACGGAGGTAGGAGGTGGGTTGAGGGATTGAAGCTTGCCATATTATCAAATGTTTCAGATGATGTTTTAAATTTGCTTATGTTTGTCTTCTTTATGTATATTCTCTTTAATGCCAAGGGACTTTTCAGAACAGACTGTTAATGTTTCTTCTTGTATTTTGAATTGAATGTTGTAGAAATCGGCCCTGAGGAGGAAGTGTGCGGTCTGTAAAATCGTCGTCCACGCTGCCTGCATTGAACAGCTAGAGAAGGTGAGACAGCACCACCTGCTGCAGCGTGGGCTACATTGCAAGTGTTTGGGCTTCTAAGACCAGGTGTCAGTTCCTATTGCCAACTTTTTCGAAACAATGCCCTTTTAAAAAAACCTGAAATACCAACATTGTTACCAGATTAGTAATGGAAAAGCAGTGCTTAAGGTTAATTCGCCCTATTGTTTGCTGAAGGTAAATTCGATAACATTTTATGTTGCTTCTTGGGAGGAGGAATGGTGAGGTTAGAGGGAAAAGCCTGGTACACACAATTTTTTTTTTTTTTTACAGTGACAAAATTGTTATTCACCCATAGAATTTTCCACCCATAGAATCTTTTTTTCTTAAAGAAAAAAAATCTATAAGCTCTTTAAAAATAATTGTTTAGATTCGTCTGACCTTTGTGAATTTCTTCTTCTTAAAGTAGCTACAAGGAAGAGAGTCCGGCCAGAAGCCAGCTCTCTGTCCTTTCTTGGGGGGCAGCATGAATGTGTGGGTGGGATGGAAGTAACATCTCCCCGGTGTCTTGCCTCTGGAAGAAGTAGATTCTGCGGTCCATTTGGGTATTTGCAGGAAAGGGGAGGTTCCAGCTGTGAGTAGTCTGTTGGCCTCTTGCTCTCCTCTCTTTCCACCTGTGAGTGTCTGTGTTATATGTTCTTGAGCTGCCATGTGTGAACGTGTTGAAATATTTTCATCCCCTGAAACATTCGTTATTTTCATGAACATGTTACCGATTATTGCTAGCTGCTATTTTGTAGGGAGGACTACTAACATTTATACATATATGTATACATATACATATTTTTTTCTTCTTGCTGTTCCAACCCCATTTACTTATGTCCTCTTTCATTTCTATACTCCTTTCACCTTATCAAGTAACTAAAGAAGATGCACATATTACCAGGAGACCTGCCTATCTAAAAAAAAGGCAGTACTGAAGACTTGAAGAAAAATTTCTGTGTGTGAATCATCATCATCATATTAAATATTTCTCAAGTTTATGTTGTCCTACTTTTAAAATCTGAAACATAACTGGGTGATTTCAGCTGCCTTAGATATTTTCTTTACTCTTTATCTTTTTCTCACACTTATAGTGTAAGGGGATTATTGTTTAAAGATATGTTGATTTCATCAATGAGAATAAAGAGACGTGGATTAGAGATAGAGGATCATCTGGGATCTATATAGATTATGTAGGGTGATGATTTCAAGTGTTAAACTGTGTTCCTTATTCTTTGGGGCTTTTGTAGTCTCAATATGTGTCGCTGTTGATTTGTTCAGGTAAGTCAATCTAGTCTGATGCGTATCCCTAATGTAATACACTTTTCTTTTTAAATGACAGATTAATTTCAGATGTAAGCCAACATTTCGAGAAGGGGGCTCAAGATCACCAAGAGAAGTGAGTGTTTCAGAGCTCGACTTTAAATACCACCTTTATTTCCCATTGACTTACTGGATTGATAGATATTCACCAGTAATTAAATACCAAAGTCTAGCTCCCTCCATTCCATATGGGTTTCTCGTTAATACATCAATAAATACCATCAGTAGAATCTCCCAGTCTCTTCAGCATGTGTATATTGCCTTTTATTATTCTCATGAAATGCATTGGGGAACTAAGGTTTTCATGAGCAGGTGGAGAGGCAGTGATAAATTTGAAGAGGTAAGAAGTAAATAAAATTTTATTGTCTTTTGGTCCATTTTAATTCCATTTTTCAATTTTGAGGGGGGTAGAAGCTCTTCAGGGGGCTGCATGGTTATTGAGTATTCCCACGAACACGGGAGCCAGGTTGATTTCTATACCAGTCTAGATGCTGTGTGATTTGAGACATCGTACCTAATCTTTCTGAACTGCAGTGTTTTTACCTGTTAAGTCAGTAGGTAGGTAGGTAAATGGAAGAACCACATTCAGTGCTTAGTCCTTAACCTCACAGCCCAGTTGTGAAGACAAACAGCTAAAGAGGAAATCATAATGAAGAGCAGTTGCTCTGTTGGTGGTAAGCAGACGGGAGGACAGGAGGAGAGCTGCACTTTGGTCATATTTGTTTGTGTAGCTCTTTTCGAGGAGACTGAGCACATGAGGAGAAGTTAGAGAAGGTGAGACGGTTGGTAGAGGGTCTCAGCCCTCCTGTGCTATCCTGGATAGCCCAGCTCCAGGCCCCAGATTGCACTCTCCAACAGGCTGCAATGAACAGAATCCATCCTTCTTAGAAAATTGTTTAGGTGCCTAAGTGTTACCGTTGTATATGGTGCTCTCCGTAAGAGAAAGTGCGATGTGTCATTTTTGTAAAATATACTTTCTCCATTTCACTTACATTCCCAATGAGATTATTTTCAATTCCACATACAGATGTAGCCCCTTGGAAATCTTCCCAGCTGGTGCACTCCTCAAACTAGCTCTGTGTACTGATAAATAGGCAAGAGAGGTAAGGCACTGGAGAATGGGCTTCCGGGAAGAGGTGGCAAGCAAACTGAGACCCAGAGGAGTTATCTAAGTGATGGTGTGTGTAGGGGGAGGGTGGTTAGGAGGTAACAGCCTCCTAGACAGAAAGAGCACATGCTTCCAAGCTCAAAGATGAGAAAGAACATAACAGAAACGTGAAATCTGAGGGATAAAGCAGGGGCTGGGACACAAAAGTCCTTGTCACTGTGCTACAAGTTTGTTTTATCATCATGGTAATTTAGGTGGAACACTAACTATTTTTTAAAATTTATTTATTTATTAGAGAGAGAGAGAGAGATGGGGGAGGGGCAGAAGGAGAGGAAGAGAGAATCCCAAGCAGACTCCCTGCTGATGCAGGGCTTGATCTCACAACCCTAAGATCATGACCTGAGCCACATCAAGAGTCAGAACCCTAACTGAGTTACCCAGGTGCCCTGGGGCATTAAACTATTTTAAATGAAATATATTATTCTGGCTACAGTGTGGAGGGAATACCATACAGTTCAAGAGCAGCCATATTGGAGGCATGGAGAGAATTTAAGGAGCTCCTCTAGTGGTGATCTGAACTATGAGTAATATTGATTGGATACTGGACACGGAGATGGCAGAGCCCAGAGTAAACCAGTCTTCTGGCCTGGAAAGCCAATGAAACATTGGAAAATGAGTTGATCTGAGGATGGGTTGGAGAGGTAAGGTGATGAGTTTAGAGGTAGAATTTTCAAGCATGCAGTGTCCTTGAGCCTCAGTTGGAGATGCCCAGTAGAAAGTTGAATGGGTATATGAGTTTGGAGCCTATGAAGATTGGGTTAGAGGTAAGACATTTGTGAATTACTAGCACATATAGATAGTAATTAAAGTTATGAGAATAGATGAATGTGTAGAAAAGGAACAGAGAAGTGTGAGTACAGAGAGGGTCAATGACATCTTAATGATAATGAAGAAGACACTGAAAAAATAATGATCTTATTGTTACTGTTACAAATACAAGAAGATTGGGAGAAAACATGGGAGGAGGGTAGTTTGGGAGTGGAGATTATGGAGCGGGGAAATACAGTTGTCCCTTTCACTTGTCTTCTCCCACTGTATTTGGCCATTATGTCAGCAACAGGAAGGTGACAGGCCATATATAGGGTGAGGAAAGTGCAAAAGAGTGATAGGCTTGTGGGTACCCTCAATGCCATCCAAGTGCACAATAGCATTGGCCAGAAGAGAACTCAGAGTTCTAGTGAAGGGAAAAATTCCTATAGGACAGTAGAAGGAATAGTTTTGTGTTTTTAAGATGAACTGAATGACTTTCCAACCCAGGATCCATATGTCTACGTTTAGCTCCCTGTCCTTTCATTTCTCTCTTTCTCTCTAGATTGTGTTTATAGGTACTATTTTCTAATGCAAGGGGTTTTATATTTTTTTTTAGTTTTTAGTAGTGGTATCACTTGTCTTCTGTGAAGCCAGACCCTCCTCCACAAGTGTTTTTGAACACCTGCTCTTGTCTTTGTAACAAGGACTTGATATTTCTTCCATTCTCCACCAGTCCTCTAGGTTATTTCCATCACCGTAAACATGCTCTGACATCTCCCATCTTAAAAATAAAACAAAAATATTTCTTAACCATCAGTATCTTAACTGCTGTTTGATTCTCAGTTTTGCATTCACTTCTAAACATCCAGAAAGTGTTGTCTATATCATTGTTTTCATTATATCACTACCTAGTCATTTTAACCTGTTCTCATCTGGTTCCCACTCTATCCATTCACTGAAGTTGCTTTTTTTCAATGTTGCCAGAATCTCCCAGTTACCAAATCCATTAGATGTTGTCTGTTCTTTGCATATTTATTCTTTCAAATATATTCAAATTATTCAACCATTATTCAACCATTATTCCACCATTCTTATATTTCTCTCCTGTCATGACCTCTTTCCTAATTTTCCCCTTGTTTCTTTGTTTTTTTTTTCCCCCCCTTGTTTCTTTGGAGTGTCCTTCCCACTCATTGTTCACTCCTCCCAATTCCTATGTAATCCTCTGGGCTTGGTACTTGGCCATATTTTCCCTCAGTGCACTCTTGTTGGGAGATCTCATCCAATTTCATGGCTTTAAAAATCACATCTGAGCTGACAACTCCTAAATTTACGTTCTGGTCCACACTTCTTGGAATTCCATTTGACATGTCCCTTGAATGTATCATGGCCATC
Organism: Canis lupus dingo; assembly: GCF_003254725.2. Classification (NCBI taxonomy): domain Eukaryota; kingdom Metazoa; phylum Chordata; class Mammalia; order Carnivora; family Canidae; genus Canis; species Canis lupus. The sequence goes on along the minus strand of NC_064258.1, from coordinate 14,413,241 downwards.
TCAAACATAACACATTAAAACTAAACTCTTTATGAACATCACCATAAAATCTTTTTTTTTTTCAAATTTTTTGCACATCAGAAAATGAGATAGCTATTGATCCAGCTCCTCAGTCAAAAAGACTGGGAGATCATGGATTCCTTCTCTGATGTATTCAACACATCTAATTCATTTGCCAACCCTAACAATTTTATTTATAAAATATATTTCAAATCATCTACTTATTTCATTTCTGTTAGCACCCTAGACTAAGACATCATGATGTCTTTTGACTATGGCAATAGCTTCTTCATGATTCCTTAATTTTTCCCTTTAATCCATTGGGATTGAAGAGAGATCTTTAAAACAGAAATCCAATCCTGTAATTTTTTTTTTTTAACTTAAAATGCTCCACTAGTTTTCATAGCACTTAGAGTATAACCCAACTCTTTGTCTCTACATGAGTTGTCTCTGCATGAGTTGTCTCTGGAAGACTAAGCCCTGCGTAGTCTTGCCCCAGCCTACCTCTCTAGAACAGGTTACTTCCTCCGAATAGGTTACACAGTGTTCTTTATCAAAGCACCTTGTTCTGCCCCTTTAGAGCACCTTGTATGTCATAATTATCTATGGGTAGTACTCCTCTGCTTGTTTGTTGTCCCCCTGAGGTCACTCATGGAATTTGTCCCAAACTCACTGTACCAGGATGTAGAGGATGTGATCTGTTGACTGTCCGTTGACTGAAAGCATTGATAAAGGAGTTACTTTCTCCCTCAATGCCTAAGAACTCTTGTTCTAAGAGGACAGTTTGAAGATGAAACTCATGGTAGGCTATGACTCACTGGAGATTCTTAATTAAGAGACCTCAGGTAATTTACCGAATGTCAATGGAAGAACAGTCACCTTAGAAATAGTTTGGCCTGAGTTCAAATCATAACTCTACTACTTTTCCACTTTGTCCTATCTCAAGTGCAAAGACCTAGAGCAGGGACTGTTCATTGCTGTACCTTACACTTTGTGGAATGTCTGACACGTGGAAGTTTGTTAATGAATGTTGGTTGGACTCCTCTAGGCGAAATCTTTCTGGACCTCAGTTTTCTTAGCCATATGCTATGTAGATTAGGTTGTAATTTCAAGATTCTTTCAAGCTTTCTATGAATAATGTTAGGAATTGAACTTAGTGTTTGAAAATAAGTGAGCAAGTATGTTATGAATGTCTGCTAACAATACTGAATATAAACCCTGAATTAATGTATCACTCAGATTTTAACACCCATAAGTAATAGCTATTTCTTTGCCCAGTACTTGAAGATAGTGTATGAATAATTCACAGATTATTGACAAGCAATAAAAAGATGTCATGGGGTTAGAAGCCTTGCTTTGCTATCTTAACAGCAGTATGTCAACACTCACATTTTCAGTGTAAGGATTTCAAGTCTAATTTCTACTCCATAATTTAGGAGATGTGAATAATAATCAAAAGGAAAGATGGTGAAAAATGAAATTGCTTGGGAATAAGGATCAGAAAACAGCAGTGATTCCATAGAAACTGGGCTCTTCCCCCGATTAATACGGCAATTGATCCATAACTATATGGTAACTATATGATTTGGTCATCAAAAGGTTAGGTTCAGAATTCCATTCTACTCAACACATATTTATTGGATGTTTGTCCAAACTGTGTTAAAGCAGCAATAGAAAGCATTTATGTTAGGCCTAAGAAGATCTATTCATAGAAGGATCCTTGACCTGTCAAATCAGAGCTACAGATGGTAGACAGTTACTCAGTTTTTTCTCAAGGAGTCCTCCTTTTGTTTCACTTACTTTAGCTGTGCCTTAATCTGTGACCCAATTTCTAGGAAGAATGATATTAAAAATATTTAACAACTTCCTGAGTCATATGTTAATATTTAAATAAACAATTTAAAACTGTTCCCTTTTATTCCCTAAACAGATTAAACTACGTGGTATTATAAATCTGCTTACCAAATGACACATGTTGCAAAAGAAATGATTCATTAAGTCAGTCTTATAATTTCTAAATAATTGTTGATTTCTGGAAATTGTTGGTTTAATCTTTTGATTAGAGCTGTCACTAGCTAAATAACCCCATGATTCAACCCAGATTTCATAAACAGTTGCATCAAATTCGTCCAACATTTCCCTCCTTAAATTGATAGTCATTAGGTGATTTATAATCTCCATAAGCAGAGAATTTCCCTTATCATCAATGATATTGTTCATTTTCCCACAGCTTCTGCTAAACTAACAGCAATTACAGTAAATTTTTCTCTTATGGTATTGTGTGACACTCCTGTGCATTCAATATTTCTACTATTGACTGTCATTGATATCATTTATTGAAGGTGCTTGATCCTGAGCTTTCAGAGCAGAGGAATGGCATAGCAGCATAGTGGTTAAGAGCATAGGCTCCGTTGCCAGCCTGCCTGGGTTTGAATCCTTGCTCTGAACCTTACATTTGAAGTAACTGCTCCATAACTTAGTTTTACAATCTCTAAAAGGAGCATGATAATAATAATTCAAGCAACACCCTCTGATAACGTGCCCTACAATGTTGTAAACTGAGATATAGTACTGTTGGCAGCTGGCCCAGTCCTCTCCAGCCCTGTTCTTAAGCAGGCAGTGGGCTAGAGTTCTCATCACTTGAGTGGATGGAAAGCTGAAATGATCAGCCTCACCTGTGAAGTAGAGAGGTACAGGGTCCAGCAATTTCATTCCCTGTAAGTGGTATGGACACTGATTACTGGGTGGTTTCCTGACTTGCTGCCACTGTTCTGAAAGCCACAACCAGGTAGGGGACCCAACATTGTATGATATTTAAACTTGCACAGAGAGCCACCATCAGTTGGGCATAGCCTAGTCTTCTAGGGGGCTAGGGGAACCCAATGGCATTGCTCAGGCAATGTGGTTTGTTTTCAAAAGACAGCTCATTGGAACAGAATCCCAGAGACCTGTTATGCCAAAAATTAACATTTTTGTTAATAATAAGGGTAGAAATGGTTTCCAATATTGAGGGGGTGAGGTGAGGTGGGGGTGCTCTGGTAGTTAGGGAGGAGCCACGGGATGGTCAGGGCACTAAACTAATTTATCAACCAGTATAGGAATGTTTCAGTATTTTAATGACTCATGGGATTTTTCTGGTATGTACTGACTGAATAGCACCTCTACTCATATAAATTCTCATGAAAATTGAAATCATTATTACATTTAAAGCATTTTAAAAAGTGCCTGACACAAGTTAGTATTCAAAAATATTATTATTAGCTTTTTTCTAAGAACAATATAAGAATTGTGTCCCTGTTTTATTAAACTGCCTCAGTGGGAAAAGCCAGACAAAAAATTCGACTAATTATTTATATCTTATTATAGTTAAAATACATTATTCCTTCAGGATCTATAACTTGAATCAATTTGACATTATAAAGAGAAACAGAGGTGGCATTGTAGAACTGATGCTTATGTCTGTTACAGGTGCCTTTGTTACTCTCACTTTCATGTGTTGATAGAACTTTTTCTTTTTCCTCAACACGGATCTATTTCCTATATACTTGTATACCTAAAACGATGCCTAGCAGGTAGTACACATCTAGTGAGTATTTGCTGAGTGACTGAATATACATTTAAGGGCCTTTTAAAGGGAGAAATATGGGTTGTAGCCCAATGATAGACATGTTAGTGTCAGGTCAAGTGTTTTCTCAGAAAAAGGCAAGAAAAAAAAAAGGAGATAATTTCTGTATATTGGTCTAAGAAGGACGAGTTATATGTAAGTTTATTTCTGCCATAGGGCCTGAAGACAACTTTCTCTCCTATAATATATCCTAACAGCAATAGTAATGGGGCTACTGAACTCCTGGCCTAGAAGTGATTGTCTATTTGGGAAGGCCAATTCTCAAAGATGAGAATAGACTTTAAAGCAGATCTAGTTTCTAGAACCCAATGACAGTTTAAGCATAATGTCATTGCACAAACATCATGTCACGATGGGGCCACATCTCTTGCCTCTGTCATCTTTCTCCTTCAGCTTTTCTTTCCCTTCACTTTAGCTAGTGAAAAATTCTCATCCTGTATGTCCTGAATGAGGAGGTCTGTTTCTTTCTGAGAACTCAGTTTCTTGAAGCTCTGTCTAGCATGGATGTTAGGTGCAGTGCCTGCCTGGCATATATAAAGCATTAAAGACATATTTGTTTTTATAAGTTTTTAAAAGATTTTTATTTTATTTATTCATGAGAGACACAGCGAGACAGACAGAGACACAGGCAGAGGGAGAAGTCCCGATGCAGGACTCCATCCCAGGACCATAGGATCACGACCTGACTAGAAGGCAGATGCTCAATCACTGAGCCACCTAGGTGTCCTGATACATATTTGTTTTTAAAAATGGATATTATTGCTTCATCTTATCTCCCTCATCTTCTTACCTCTCTGAGGATATTTCTGTTATTTCCCACATCAGCATAGCCTTTTACTAGGAAGGAAGCAGAGTAAGAGTGCAATGTTGTGGCCATGAGGAAGACATGGCAGGAGGACACAATGAATGGTTTCTATAAATATGGAAGGTGGCTGGGCATGGGAGTAGGTTCAGTTTTCTAAGTGGATTCATGTTTATTGTTAAACCAATCATACACACACACACATATTTGGTTTTGTGCTGATATGGGCTTAGGTTTTGGTTTATGGGAATCTATATGCTTAACATTTAAAAAACTAATAATGAGGTTTGCCAATCTAAACATACTCATTTAATTTTGTTTTCCCACAGAACTTTGTGCGTCATCACTGGGTGCACAGGCGTCGGCAGGAGGGAAAATGTAAGCAGTGTGGTAAGGTAAGGGGCCCAGCACCTCATGGCCATCACAGGAGGCTACCCAGGCCTTCATAAGCACCCGAGGTAGATGAGTCCTCTCACCCGAATCCAGTGCTCAGTACGTCTCTTCCTTTCTGAAAGGCCTTATTTCTCCAGGTCCCTTTTCTTAAGAGGTGTTTGAGTTGTAGAACTCCCTGCAAGAGGCAGGGGTCTTAATACAGGTATTGGCACGTTTTAAGGGAGATGGACACACTTGTACAGTGAATTTCATGGTCAATGGTTAAAAAAAAAAAACAAAAAACTTCCTATTTTGTTAAAACCCCCTCCTGAGGACTCCTAGCCTGCCATATTCCTTGCTCAGCAGAAAATCAGTGAGTAGCACTACTTTTGTTGACACATTATTGTGTTTGGGCAGAACTCAACCCAGGAAGGCAACACAGAAACAAGAAATGTGTTGCTCTCTTAGGCCATTATCCAGTTCCTGGAAAGAGATAGCCTCTTCACTTTGTGGCTGTTTATGTCTACTCTCCCTGTGTGACTGGTGAAAGGCCTCTTGGTGTACAGGGCCACTGGGCAAAAGACGGTGGGGGAGAGGGTAGGTCCCATGGCCACATGCTATAAAACTCCATAGATTCCACAAGTTATTGACTTCAAGAGATTTGGGTTATGGCTTTTTTTATTGTACAAAGAAAGGTCTGCCTTAGGAGTAAAAGGACCCTCTGGGAAGGTTAAACTGACAGTAAGACATACTACAAAGATTTTTTTTGGTAATCAATAGTAAGCTGGGTTCAGTAAAGGGCAGTTTTGATTTGGTAAAGCAGGATAACTTGGGAGTATATATATTCTTCATCAATTAATTCCCAATTTGTTTATTTATTCACATGACTTTTTTTGATCAAGCACTGGGATGAGCTGACCAGCATAGCATTTTTGACAAAAGAGGGCTGCAAGGAAATACTGGCTATCTGAGGTAGGAGTGTTGAGGGTGAGTGAGAATTGGAAAAAGTTTCACAAATTTTACTGTTTTGACCGGTGCTGGAAAGAAAATATCATACTGTAGCTTCAAATACCAAGTTTTTCTTTGGAAGGCTACTTGTCTTTACTTCAAGGGTATTGCCCTCCATTATAACTGGCGTTATCTCCTCAGTTCACAGTGACTTTTAGTTTGTTCCTTTCTAGCTTATAAAAAGAACACATGAAATAGGTTGAAAGGGGAAGAAAGTAAAAGGAAGATGAGGAGGAAGGGAGAGTAGAATGGTTTTTATTTGACCTTTTACATGGTTAGGAAGAAGTCCTCTACTCTTACATGACCTTCCTTCATTGGGTCCATCTACCCTACTCTTTCTGGGGTTGCCTTGGGGCTTGTAGGCTTTATCTTACATAGTAGACTGTAGACTATCTACAACTTTCCTGAAAGAAAGAAAAAGAAAGAAAGAAAGAAAGAAAGAAAGAAAGAAAGAAAGAAAGAAAGAAAGAAAGAAAGAAAGAAAAAGAAAGAAAGAAAGGAGAAAGAGAAAGAAAGAAAGACGAGAGAAGAAACAGGTAGGTATTCAGGCACAGCCAACTTTGAGGTTAGATATGTGAATAGTAGGAAGGATCTGGATGAAGAAGCTCTTTGCCTTGCAAACATATCTTCACTGGATAGCCTAGTAGCTGGCACCACCCCCAATAACTTTCAAGCCATAATAGAGTTGGAAGAATTTGATTAAAAAAAATCAATAAACATTATATTTTGGTTCAGGTATCCCCTTGTGTCAGTCACATCATGCTCCCTTTTCTGGCCTTGTCTTCCACTGGCTTGGTCAACCAAATGGGGAAACTGGACTCCCTGTACCCTGGGATGCTGTGACCATGTCTCCTTTGCTTCCTCTGTTCTCAGGCAGCAGTCTTGGAGTGCTTATGGCTATTAGCTGGGAAGTCAGTGATCCCAACTCTTCACATAATGTTCCCATAATAATATATTACTATATTCATCCCCTGTGTATAATCCAGCTGCTTATGACTTCTCAGAGACTCTAGGAGTTATAGGATGGGATGATCTTGCACCTGTGTGTCTCACCAGATGGTAAATAATCTTTCTTTGGATCCTGGTTTGTACTCTGGATTAGAGGACACAGAGAGAGAGAGGGAGAGGCAGAGACACAGGCTGTGGGAGAAGCAGACTCCCCGGAGAGAGCCTGATGTGGGACTTGATCCCAGAAATCCCAGATCACACCCTGAGCTGAAGGCAGACACTCAACCACTGAGCCACCCAGGCATCCTGGTTTTTTTCATAGTATTTATTTCCCCACCCTCTGTCTCATTAAAACCTCCAACGTACTTGCCATTTCTTGACACCCATTTCGACACAATGTCATTGATAGAGTGAACCAAGTGGTCTGCAGAATGTTCATATGGCTCAGGTCCCTTTGCACTACATTTGGATAGGATTCAGAGGAGTTAAAAGCCCTGTTAACTCTACCAAGTGAATGTAAACAGTTTTTGATTCTCTTTTCAGAAAGGGATGGAAAATAATTCATTTGCCAAATCAATGGCCATATGTCATATACTCAAGATCAGAAGATCCCTGCTTTTAGATACACTGGGTTGAATTTGTGGTAGTCCAGAATTATCTCCAGTATAATGTCTGGTTTTGTAGGAGCTCATTAAATGGCAATATTTTAGGGACTACCACCATGGCTTCCTGTAGTCTGTATGGGTGGCATGTAAACAGGTAATAATTTTTAAAAACATAAACACAATACTATTACCATAACTTTAAAATTAATCGTTTAATATCACCTAATTGAGAATGTGACATTGGTTTTGATTTAGATATGACAGGGAGAGTGGTTTATGGTTTCACTGGGGCTTGAGGCCTCCCTATGCCAGCTCTTGCATAACAGGCCAAGAAACCAATAACTGGAGTTCTGCTGAATATACCAGATATGTTTACTCCAATTACACAATTAGGGAGCAGGAAAATTAATTCTGGTGGATTTGTGAGGCTAGTAGACTCTCTGTGAACCGGTCCTGGCCCAGGACTTTTTTTTTTTTTTTAAAGATTTGTTTATTTATTTAGTAGAGAGAGAGAGAGAGAGAGGCAGAGACACAGGAGGAGGGAGAAGCAGGCTCCATGCCGGAAGCCTGATATGGGACTCGATCCCGGAACTCCAGGATCGCACCCAGGCCAAAGGCAGGCGCTAAACCGCTGAGCCACCCAGGGATCCCCAGGACTTTATTTTAATTGGACTTCGTATGTCCCTACTCTAAAAGGGCACCAAGATGTTGCTTCATACCCAGGACCTTGGGTATACAGATCAACTTGGACTCTTGTCCAGTAGTCTTCAGAATGTTTGGATATTTCTGCCTCCCCAGTGTATGACTACCCAAGTAAATGTCTATATCCTCTTTTAGAGGCTGAGGAAATGTTGCCATAGACCCCTACTATGATGTTGCAGGATTTTTCTCTGGTAGACTTGCTGTCTCTAATCAGTGAGTTTTATCTTTGAAAACTGGCTTAAGTCCAGAAATGAGGCAAAAGATTATGACCTGTGGGAGCATTGGTCTTCATATCTCTTGATTCTCCATTCCTGATTTCTTGTGATTGTTAGATTGAACAATACCCGTTTTATCTGTACTCCATCTTGCCTCTAGGGAGTTATTGCTGTATTAACCATTTGATAGCTCTTTGTAGGTCAAGCCCCCTTGGCTTCAACTTCAATCTTGCTGTGATTGTACCCACCTTGCTTCAATGGCTAATTGCTGCCATGTGGTCCTATTATTTTGGGATTCCATAGCCCTTGTTGCTGTCAGAATGCTCATTCTATAAGGCATTTCCTATCATCAGACCTAATCTACAGAGGAGAGCTTCTCAGCAATGATGGTATTCTTCTTACCAGCTTTTGTTGCTTTTGTAAGGGGAGTATCCTTTACCTCCTCTTGCAGAACAGAGTCCACTAGTGGATTTTCCAGCTGTACTTAATATAACAATTCTATCATGCCTATTTCTGTGAAATTTTCACAACTTCCTCTATCATAGCAATCCTGGCATTTCTACTTCACTTTAAACCCTCTTTATTCAAGTTTTCAGAATGCCATTGAATATTAGCATCATCTTCTGGGGTTCCTGATAATGTGTTAAATGCTCTATTGTAGAGGAGTGCTCCCACATTGAGAGACGTCTTTATCCAGCTTAAAGTCCTATCCCCTTTTATTCTGAACCCTCAGATGCCATCCCATATACACTTTCCCATTCCAGCTGGTAAATACTGGTTATGTCCTACAGCTAGATCTTTTGAGATGAAACCTGTTCTTTCTTAATGCCCATATACCTCCCTGGCCGGGCACATTGATGTGAAAAGTTATTAGGTCATTTGAAGTACTATCAGGAAGTGTAATGTAACATGAGATGGTGTTTGAAAACTGGAACAAAAAATAGTCCTCATTAAGTACAGCAGGAAAGTCAGAATTGCTGTGATAGAGGAAGAGACAATCAAAATCTCACAGAAATAGTGGCTCTATTAGGCATAGCTAGAAAATCCATCAGTGGACTATCAAACCCTTAAAATGAAGTCAAAGCTATTTCTAGGCAGCAGAATCCTTTCTTTCTCTAAAGGCATACATTTTATGGTGATGCTACTCTGACATAAATTCATGAAACCAGGAGGGACACAATCTAACTAATTTTGGCAAATTTTCTAACTCTCTTTCTCAGCTGTCTGGGGCTGTTACAGCAAAATAGCTTAAGTTTGCCCAGAAAGAAAGCATCGTTAGTTCTGCCAGCAGAAGAGCATTTTCCTCCATTAGTTAAGGGTAAAAGTACAGCCAATTATCTCCTGGAATGTCATACTGTCAGCAAGATTATAGATTATATGGCTTCTCAGAAAAGCTGCAATCATTTTTATTTGGTAACTGTAGTAACATCAATCCTATCTTTGGGAAAAGTTGTTTTTAAACAAAACAACCTGCTTGGTGAATATTATCAGTGTTATAGTTTTATTGGTAAGTATCAATTATGAGACAATCAGATGAAATTAATTTTCATGGATGATCATTACCATAATTGTAGCTGGTTGTATCATTAGGAAAATACTTTCATGTAAAGAACTTCCCTGGTATTTTAGGACAAAGATATAAACCCAACAGGTAATGTTTTATATACAGTTTTGGCCATATTGAGTATAACTCCCAGTATCTGTATAAGACGTTTTTGTCCTAGAATAAGGATAGTCATAAAACTATGAAATATAAATGTCACAGTTAAAAATAGTTGACATGTAAATTAAATGTAAATCAGTAGCCATTGTTATAGGCTTAATTCTAATTATTTCTTAATTGCAAGGTCCTAGGTTAAGCTGTTTCAATGAAGTCATCTGTCTTTGAAATGACTAAGTTCTGTAAATCAAGTCTTAGACTCTTCAAACAGCCTGACAAGTTCATGGTAGCAGTGTTAACTTTACTAAGATGACTGTGCCCTAAATTGTGCTTCCTCAATTTATGATCTGTAGTTTATGACAAGAGCCTTCAGATAAATTAATGGCAAAAACAGAAACTGTGAGGATAATAAGACTGATTTGCACTGATTAATGCATTGTAATTACTGGCAACATTAGAATGGAAGGATGCAGAATGTTTTATTGAAAAATAATAAAGTGTCAATCTGTGTGTAAGTCAGTGATTACTTTAGAGCAAGAGCATATTATCGACAATAAGGGCATTAATAAATTTTCAGAGCCTTTAATTAATACTGCAAAGTGTATTTTAATTAAACCCAATAGATAAGAATATAAGATAATTCTAATAAAGTCACTAGATTCATAATTTGCAGTGCTGTAAGAAGCCATAAAAACATTGCTTTCCATTCATAAAGACATCATTTGTTATAATTCATTTTAGATGACCACATAGGTTTACATTTTGAAAATCTTGACTATTGCTACAAATTTAGCTTTATTCCTACAAATAAGCCTAGTAAAATCAGTAGAGGAAATTTAGGAAGTTCAGGTAAATTAGATTTTCTATGAGTAAATAAACTGTAATGCTGCATAAACTAGAAAATTAATGCTGCCATTTTTTTCTGTACTTTTTGTTTCCTTGAAGTACGGTTGACATGTTATATTAGTTTCAGGTGTACAACATAGTGATTTGACAAGTGTGTATGCTATCCTATGATCACAAGCATAATTGCCATCTGTTACCATACAATGCTATTACAAACCGTTGATTCTGTTCCCTATGCTATGCTTATTATTTCTGTGACTTATTTATTCTGTAACTGGAAGCCTGTACCTTCCACTCTCCTTTACCTGTTTTGCCCATCCACCCACCCACGCACACCCCTGTCCTTGGGCAACTACCAGTTCTCAGTATTTATGAGTCTCTTTCTGTTCTTTGTTCATTTGTTTTGTTTTTTAGATTCCCCAGAAAGTGAAATGATACAGTACTCGTCATTCTCTGACTTATTTCACTTAGCATAATACCCTCTAGGTCCATCCATGTTATCCCAGTGTCAATTTCTCATTTTTTTTTTATGGCTGAGTAATATTCCATGTTCTTTTTTATGGCTGAGTTCCTTCTCATGGTTGAGTAATTGTGTGTGTGTGTATGTGTGTGTGTATGTGTACATCTTCTTTATCTATCCATTGGTAGACACTTAGGCTGCTTCCATATCTTGGCTATTATAAAGCTGCACTAACCATAAGGGTGAGCATGTATATCAATACTACTAAATTTTCACCATTGGAGGACCAAGGAAAAAGACATATTATAAAAATAGCCCAGTATCTACTGATTCACATTGTCAGGCAAGAGTACACATACCAGTAAAAAGACTGGACTAAATAGTTTGCTGAGGGGAAAAAGTCAACAAGTTGTATATTGTAGGAAACGGATTGGTTTATGGTGGTTTTGTTAAAGACTAAAGGTTGTACTCTGCATAGGGCAGAATTAGTCCATGAGTCTCTAGATAGTTGGTTAAAACAAGTGTAATTTTTTTTTATTAGTCAGGAAAAAGGTTTTAGATTGTTTAGATTAGATTGGTGTGGGTCTGTGCCTGGGTCGCTCAAAGGTCATACAAGTACCATTTTTCATTGGCTAAAAACATGTTTTCAATTAGGTTGGTGTGGGTCTACTCTGAGGTCATTCAGAGGTCTTAGTTATTTATCAGCTTCAGCTGGTGGTGCTCAAATGTCATGGTTGTTTGTGAGCCTAAGCTGGTTAAAAGCATTCATACTGAAACAGCACAACCAGTTTGAGATCTTTAGCGAGGTTCTGCTCTGATTGATAGCATTTCCTTTTTCATTGTATTGAATCACTGTGGTATTTGTATTCCATTGGATAAGTTTATAAGAGTGGTATAGCAGTTTATTTTAGAATTTCATTTTTATTTTCTAGAAGTAATGAACTTGCATCTGATGAAGATTTTATTTTATTTTATTTTATTTTTTTTGAAGATTTTAGATATTAAATATAAAATGTATAAAACTAGACATTTGTCAAAAATTATAGAAAGTACTTGAGCAAAAATGCTTCAAGTTCTCTGTTTTGAGATAAATATTGACTTAGTCTTATAATTCCCTTGGGTTTGCCTTTTGCAATACTTTGTGAATCTTGGACATGGGAGTGGATATGTAGAGGTTTATTTTGTTTTTGTTGTTTAAAGTTTTGGAGGCAAGAGCAGTATCAACAATACTGTTGGATAAAACAAAGTCAAACAGAGAATCAGGCGGTGGTCAGGAGATCCCCTTATTCAAACCTCAGTAAAATACATAAACAGTAAAATCATTTGTTTGTTTCAAGTAAAGCCCTTCGTTTCTGGTTTAAGCCAAAGCTGTAGAACTGAGGGCCATTTGGTATATGCCCTAGACTGCAGAAGAAAAAGAGACAGCAAAGCTTTAGATACTTTAGATACAGAAGAAATATTGTTTAAACTTTATTCCAAGGACTCAATTTCATTAAAAAACTCAACCCCCCAAAATAAATGACCTTATCTCTCAGGGTTCATGGCATTTATAATTCTGCAGTCAGTTAGATCCAAAGCATATGACCTCACATCCCTATTTTACTCTTTGATAGTGATGAACAAAATAGCCTTAAAAATCATAGTCAGCTGAAATTCAGTAAGGGCATCTGTCAGTACCATGATATTAGATTTGGGCCAGTATTTAAAAATGGGTAATTAGGAATCTGGCTCTTTTTGCTGTGATCCCGGCCAAAATCTCCCCATTGCAGGTGGTCTGTGAGAACTTGGTTCATGAAGGCTTTGATGTGGTTCTATTTATGTCTCTATGTTAGACAATAACCCTGAAGCCGTGGCTGCTGTGACTCTTCCAGACCAGCATCCAAAAACAAAGCACAGACCTCGTTTCTAAGAGACCTACAATTCTGTATGAGTGCAGTGCCCAGAGCCCTCGTTGTGGATGGCCTTGCTGTTTGTTTCTGGTATCAGCTTGGCTGTTGAGACTACAGCCTAAGTGGGCTGCATCTGTTTCGCTGAAGCCAGAAGGCCAATGTTCAGTAGAGGGGTGGGCTAATACACACACTCAATACCATCAGATACAGTGTCACTGGTCCTATCAGTCACTGCAGAGCTTCATCAGCAAGGCAATGGGAGAGGTTCCTGTTGATAGATCTTAGCAATAAAAGTATTCCTTCATTTATATTTGCTGTGTTGTAAAGATCTCGCAGATAAAATTGCTTCATTGTATACTTAAAACCATTTTGGGGTATAGAAGAAATTTGTATTTTTTATTTTCATTTTCAGGTGAAGGAAGAAATCTGAAGGGTTAAGTGATTTGTCTAAGATCACCAGGCTAATAACTATTAGAAGGTCCAAGGACTATTCTGTTTTTCCATCTCTCTGTCAGCTTCTATTTGATATTCAGTCATCTGCTGTATGAATTAATAGAAAAGTGGCTGTGTAACAATAGCATTTAAGACTGTTTACCAATACATCTGACAGCAGCATTCAGACTTCTGGTTGGCTACTGCTGTTGCATCACTGGTTCTACTATACTGATGGTCAGCCATGCAGCTTGTCAGTGTCACAGACTTAACAACTGACAATTAGAATCCTTGTATGCTTGCCCTGTCTGTAGGGGTTGGAGGAAGATGCAGGTAGGGGCGTATTTTCAGGTGGTTTGCGTTAGGTTTTTAGGGTCTGGATAGCATAAAATTTTTAATTGGATCACGTGGTGGCAATGACTTTCTTGTTCAATTAGAAAACATAACATGCCAATGATTTTCAAAAACTATGGTGAATTGTAGAGACCTATTAAGAAATATTATGGGGTGCCTAGATGGCTCAGGCAGTTAAATTCCAACTCTTGATATCAGCTCCAGTCTTGATATCAGGGTCATGAGTTCAAGCTGTGCATTGGGCTCTGCACTGGGCTTGGAGCCTACTTAAAAAGAAAGGAAAAAAAATTACAAGGGCTTCTCTCAAATTCATGTACACGTAAAATAACCAGCAACTTAGGGTAGCTGTTCATTAATGCTAAGGGGAGGACCAAAAAAAAAGGCTTACAATTTAGCAGGAGGGATCACAGTGAATTGAAGTGATCTTAGAAGACTTGGATTTTTGTAGTGGAAGTAAAATTCACATGCCATAGGTGATACAGTGGTGGGCATTCTAGATGATGGTTTGAAGATAACAGAAAAAATTGGCCAAAACATGGAAATGAATAAAGCATGTTGGAAATGTAATTAAATTAAATTAAATTAAATCCATTCCTCTAAACATGGGAGTTTATAATAGGGTGACAGATTGATGTTAAAAATTGGGAAGATTATGGGTGGCTCTAAATGCCAGTAGGAATAGTTGATTCTGTAGCTTTGAGGAAAGAAGTAGTTAGTTGAGTATTTTGAGATGATGCTGATATGTAAGAAGTAGCATTTTCCCTGGTGGCTGTGCCAGGATGGAATGAAGAAGCCAGGGGGAAACAGACTATCCCAAGAGCAACAAGTTAGCAAATGGGGCAGACATCCAGATGTGAAGTGACCAGTTGAAAAGCCTGCTGTCTGCTGCCTGTGAGGAGCAGGCTGGAAGGACCTAGCCATGCAGCCAGGGCTGGCTGCAGGAGTCCCTGTGCAGACACTGCACCAGCTTTAGTACACTTGCTCTTGGCTACAGCTTCCTTCCCCACACAGTTACAAATGGTTGCTATGGCTCAAAGGGAAGTTTTATTCATCTCTCTTTTACCTAGTCCATCAGGAGTAGCCTGAGAGATGATGGGGAACTTGGCAAACACCTCCCGTATGAATTCATTTCTTCCTATTTGGTGCCATCTTGTGTCACATTGACTCATCTTGAATCGAATTATATCACGTTGAATTGAAAGGACGTGTATGCCTAATCCTTTGGCCCCTGGGCTCTGTGTCCTCTCTTCTAAGCCGTGTCTATCAGGCAGCTCTCTCAGTGCTGGGGGATGTGTGGGTTGTTGCTGGCCGTGCAGCAGTGAACACCACACCTGTCCTAATAATTGATCCATATGTGTTTTACAAGTAGTGCTTCCTTTTGGGAAATGATAGTATCACCGACAGAAGGAGGCATTGTTTGGGAGAGGTGAGTGCGTTAGGGTCCCCAAGACCACCTGTTTGGAAGATTTGCTAGGAGTACAGGAATCAGTAAGTATTATGGCTGTGATTTATTACAATGAAAGGCCACACAGCAAAATCAGCAAAGGGAAAGGCATATGGGGCAAAGTCTGGAGACAACCAGGTGCAACCTTCTAAAAGTCCTTTCCTAACAGAGCCACATGGGTTGTGACAACACATGTGAAAGATTGTCTCCTAGTCTCGTTAAAGGCTCAGTGCCCAGCGTTTTTACTGGGGGTCTGGTTGCATAAGCACCTCCTGCCTGGCACACACCCAAGTCCCAGACCTGCTAGAGGAAAGCAGGTGTGCAGCATAAACCACATTGTTTGTACCAACACGTTAGATGTAGTGAGCCACTCTGAGCTGTTTGGGAGAATTGGGGAACTCTCTTGAAATCCAAGTTTCTACATACCAGCCAAGGGCCAACTTTGCGAGCTGGCCTTATAAGGAGAGTGATCTCCAGCCTGCTGGGTCAACCCCCTTGTTCTTGGAATGATGGCTATCACTTTAGTTGCTGAGAAAGAGGGACTGGTGGAGAAATTTTTCAAAATCCATGAAGGTCTGATGTTAAGTCATGTTTCTGGAAGTGAGATTTGAGTATGGGACAAAAGAAAAGGATTCAAGGAGGAGTCAGAGCATAGAGGGCTGAGAGCCATCCTGGTTTGTTTTGTGCAGGAGATGAGAGAAGCAGATGGAGAACATGAATGTGCTTTAGGAACTGAAGAGAATGGAGAGGCTCAAAATGGAGAAAGTGCTCCATAGTATATAAAATACTACAGACTGGTAGAAATTCTGGGGACTGCAGAAAAGTGCCATTGGGAATTCTTTTAATAATGTGTAAATTGATTTTTTTTCTTACAGTGATCTATACACATTAAGGCAAGACTTTTTCAGCCAGGACCTTAATAGCTTCCCTGCCCATTACATCTTTGTTTTCTTTTGATCACTTTACACAATCCTCTCTTCAAATGTTTTTTGTCATTGCCTTGCTTTAGTTTATTTGGGCTTATAGATGTCACAGGCAGATAGAAATGGATAAGCTTTGGGAGGACTAACCAAAGTTCTTTGAGCATTACTGCCTACTTCTCTCTGGTAATTGACAGCAGCCACCAAAAAACATCTCTTCTGTTCTTGATGGATAAGTAATTCTGTTTATTCATTTAAGAGGATTGTGTTTGCTATTCCATTAATCTCATTGCTGCTTGCCAGTGAAAAATAAAAATTGAAAGCTGATTATTTTGAGTCCCAAGGGGATGGAGAAAGTGTTTGAATTTCCTACAACACCCTTGGACTCTACCCAGACCCTGATTTCTAGGTCCTAACTCTGATATTTAATTTCTCTCTTTGTGGGTTCTTAGATGTTCATATCGTGCAGAACCTCTGAGGTGGATGCCCATCATCACAAAGAACCATGTGACCCAACAGTGGCTTTCCTTTTACTTATAATAAAACTCAATCTGAACCACATTTATTTGGGGAAAAGAAACAACTTTTTGTGGCTGACTTGAGTAGTTAGTGGCACAGCAAATACTGGTGCCTCCTCTCACATTACAGATGATTCAGGAGTGAGAAGTTCTGGGATGGTGGAGGTTGGAGGACACAAGTGCTAACTGTGGCATTTGCAGTGCTAGTCACCTTGAGTGGTGGGCCACTTCTGGCCTTACTTCTTTGGACTTCAGGAGGGCGAGTGTGTGCTGTGATTAAACTGGTTTTAAATTCTCTATCTCTTGTCCTAACATCCCAGGGCTTCCAGCAAAAATTCTCCTTCCACAGTAAAGAGATTGTGGCTATCAGCTGTTCCTGGTGCAAGCAGGCGGTAAGTTTGGGGATGAAATAAAACAAAGTGGGCTCATGTTTTATCAAAGTAGACTTACATCATTACTTGAGTTGCTGTCTATAAGTGGAAGGTTCTAATTTATGTATTATTTCTCTCACCTAGGATCCTTGAAGGAAGAAAGATAGATTAAAACTATAGAACTATAGCTTATATGACCTGGGAGAAACTAGAGAGGTCAATCAACCCCTTCATTTATGTACACTGAAACCTAAGATCAGAGACTGGGAAATCCTCCCCTGGTTCTCACCCTGGGTCTATAGTCGAGGACTTCTCATCCCTAGAACGTATTTCTTCCACCACACTAGATTGTTGATAACTCCTCTATGGTTGGATTTTGCAACATTAGATAATCTCTCTAACACTGGAATCCAGCCATCTTGCTTCTTCTGTTTTTTGATGTGGGTGACTTTTATGGGGTTGCGTTGGGGTCAGGGGCAGTCCTGTACTCTCTTTAGGCTTGGATCTGGTTACAGCTGTGCAAATGCTCATTGAAATGTAACTCTTCTTTATATTTGGGCATATATATTCATTAGGATCCAATGGTAGTTTCCCTGTTTTCCTCTTTTATCTATCCTTTATCCATTGTTTATCTCCTCTGTTCCAACCAGATGGTTCATTTTCTTGTTTGCTTATGCACCTGTTCTTTTTTTTTTTTTTTAAACAGATGATGCTAACTCATGGGTTGGCAGACCGTGGCCCATAGGCCAAATCTGACATGGCCTGTTCTTATAAATAACATTTTATTGGAACACAGCCATGCCCATCCATTTACATATTGTCTATGGCTACTTTCATGTTACAACAGCAGAGTTGAGTAATTGCAACAGGGACAGTATGGCCCCTTAAAGCTAAACTATTTACTAGCTGGGCCTTTTGTAGAAAAAGCTTGTGGACCTCTGCTCTAATCTCTCAGTTCACCTACTTTGTTGAATGACTGTATGACTGTGGCATAGAGTCCACTCATTGCATAGACAACCTGAAAAGAAAGGACTGCGGTGTTCAAGGTAAGTTAAGGTTTTGCAGGAAGACTTCAGCCCTCTACATACATCAGATTTAACTAGCCAAATGAGCACACAGGGCAGGAGCAGATGCATTTAGTTGAAACACATAAAATTGATATTTTTTGTGGGGCAAAAGCTTTTGAATTTGGGAAATTTTATGACATTTGACCTATATCTCTCTAGCATAATTTCCCTAGTTCCCTACGTATCAAGAGAACCTACTGTCACTAGGTAGGGATGCACTAGTCTGGAAAGTTCAATGCTTACTGTATCCTCATCCTGCCACATTTTCTAGGCATTTGCATCTCCTTTCAATTAATTTTTACACAAATAATCTTTGTGCTTCTGTTCAAGAACATGCTCATAAATGAGCATAAATGACTCATAAGGTCATTCTAGTCCTTGAATGAAACTATGCCATCAAGGCAGTATCTCCACCTGGGGAGAAAGAAACTGATTCAGGTTTCAGGTGTCTCTAACAGCATCTATGCTGTGAGTTTCCCTGATCTGTTGAGACTCCACGTGTGGGATAACATCATTGATAGTTTGAGCTCCTATGGACTACATTGGCTCCACTCCTGTAGCAACCAGGCTGTAGTGAGAGGGTTTCTTCAGCATCCATTGATTTTGGGAACTCAGTCTTACTTTCTGTGAAGCACATGTTCTCTTGTCACTAATTCATAGTCCAATTGAATCATGTTGTAGATGATTTTGCAAGAAGATGAGTTAGTGACAAACAGTTAAATGACAAAAAGTTAAGACAAACCATTTTAAGACAAATTGCATTGGGGATATATTTTAACCCTATTGGTAATCTCTTCAAGAATATCTGATGTCAAAAAAAAAAAAAAAAAAGAATATCTGATGTCAAACAAGTGCTGTCTGTAGGCACTTTCTGCAGCAGGGGAAAAAAAAAAAACTGGGTCCAAAAGCTAGGTTTTTTGGTTTAGGCTCTGACTCCACCTTGTAAAAATTATGCATTTTTGGACTTTATCTGGATAGCTCTTTGTCTGGGTTGGAGAGTACTCAGGTATAAATTGAGAGTTGAAAGACTGTCTCAGAGATCTTGACTATTTTTTTTAAAGATTTATTTATTTATGATAGACATAGAGAGAGAGAGGCAGAGATACAGGAGGAGGGAGAAGCAGGCTCCATGCCGGGAGCCCGATGCGGGACTCTATCCCAGGTCTCCAGGATCACGCCCTGGGCCAAAGGCAGGTGCTAAACTGCTGAGCCACCCAGGGATCCCGATCTTGACTATTTTAGAAATGCAATGGGCATGCAGTTAGGGGTTTATTTGAATTGCTAAAAGAAAATCAGTTTTGAAGAAGATATTTAGATAATGTTTCTCCAGTATATCACTGTTTGCAGATCACAAATAACTGGTGGTAGGAGAAATTACTAACTTATTTTGCATTCATACTTAATTAGTAATTTGCTACAGGATCATGTGAAGATAGGCAGAAATGAAGACAAATTCTCTCTCTGACACAATTGGGATGGCCATATTTGCCAGGTTTCCTGAGACAGTCCTGATTTATGTTTGTTGTTCCAACATAATTTTTATCAGTGCTCCCTTTCATTTTTAAAATTGTTCCTGTTAAGATGACACATTATGCTTCCATTAAGTATAATGCAGTAGAAACTGATGTAAAAGTTTTTAAAAATCATGGATTAAATCTTTAAGGCCCCAATTGTTGCATAATGTGGATTTTGTTTCTTAGGAAAAAATTGTTACCACACATCATTATCACTTTACACTCAGAAAATGATGGTGACTCAAGTCCATTGGTGCAGAGTTAAGCCACTAATCCTGAGGTATTGTTATGATCACCAGTCTCCATTTACTTTCTTCCTTTCAAAAACAGGAAGCCTTTTAGACTTATCAAGTGTGGTAGGGTCATTGTATTTTTTAGCAGCCCCAGACAAACCCAGCAGAGGCAATTTCTTTCTTACCTCTTAGATTAAGAACTCTCTAGAAGAGACGTCTTGCTTCTTTCCCGGGCTTCCTAAACTAGAAGGACTACCTGTGCTGGATTTACATCAATGATCAGAAAAAAGAGAGGCCAGTGGGAGGACCTGCCTCTCTGCTTGCCTTCATTGCCTCCTCAGCATTATCCCACATCAAGTCCATAACAAGCGCGAGTCAAGTGCAACATCCAGGGTTGGGATCAATAGAACTCTCCGAGACCTCATTATATAAATATCCTAATAAAAGCTTGTAAAGTTTTAACTGGCCTTGACCTACAAAATTGATTTCTTTATCAATTTGTGAAGGGGAATGAGTTGTAAATCTGGTCTCTAAGTTCCAGGGCTGTTTGGGGAGTGATAAGGAACATGTGTCTTCAGGGTCTGCGAGTTTGGGTGAGTGCACGTGGGTGCATGAACTATTCCTTCTTGCTGCAGCAGGGGCCTTTGCCTAGGATTGTTTATTGGCCTGTTTTTCTCCTCAGTTTCACAATAAGGTGACCTGCTTCATGCTGCATCACATTGAGGAACCCTGCTCCCTGGGGGCTCATGCTGCTGTTATCGTCCCGCCCACCTGGATCATTAAGGTCAAGAAGCCTCAGGTAACTTCTGGGACCCTGGTACTGCTGGGCCAGTGCAGAGAAAAAGGAACTGCTGCTTCTTGCTTTTCTTGCCCTCTTTTTTTGGGTTCCTAAAATCTCTGCTCACTCATCCCCCCAGCCCCACGCTCAGCTTCCCCAGTTCATCCCCTTAGCCCAGCACTTGACTGCAGTTGGGCTCTCTCATGGAACCAGCCTCCCTTTCCTAAAGAAATCAAAGTTCCACAGCAGGAATGTTTCCTTCCCATTCATGTGCTAATGAGACTCTCTTTGGGTGTCCTCCTGAGTTCATTAAATACTAGTGGCGGGTGCAGCTAATTCTGACACAACTCTCTTCTCTTCCAGCCTGGGCATCCCCAGGGAGTGAATGTGAGGGCAAACTGTGCAGGCTTCATTGTTTGGTTGAGATTACCACCACTTCCAACCTGAACGGCAGACTGTGGGTCATGACCTTCCTAAATACACAAGGCCTGCTCAGAGAGCAACACTCTTTTCTTAAGGCAAAGTAGAATTTATCCTCTTAATACCTAATCTCATTCTGTATTCAATTCTTGTTGTACATTCTGTCCTAGAGCGTCTCTGTGATATTCCAGGAAACCTTAGTGGTTTCTCAACAGGGTCACAGTCTTTGATAGCAAAATTTCTACCTTTGTCCTATACATCTTAGCCTGTGAGCTGCAAGTTACAAGATGGCATACTTGTAATGCTATGGGGGAAAGAGGATACTTCTGGGGACACAGCTGCCCATAGGATGTCCTTATTGAATGTAATACCTTTAAAAGATATGGCGGTCCTACTTCATATGGTCTTCAGAATCATCCTGCAGGTTATTCTCACTGACTTTGTTTTATTTTAAAAAGTGGTGGATCAGGGAGACTGTTTTGCTTTGTGTGTTTTTACAAAAAGTTCAGCTTCTGCTGATGAGTAACATACAGTAATAATCTTTCCCAGTTACAATCCAACAAAAGCCCTTGGGAAATCCCTTCTTCCAGAGGCAAGTGCAATATCTATGTATTAAAAAATGGGGAATTTAGACTTTTCATCTAATATTTTAGAGCCAAACGCTAAGAGCTGTTAATAAGTGAGTGGCCCAAGGTGACAGCAAGCGTAATACTGCATTTGAAATTCAAGTACCAATTTCCAACCTACTGTTAATTTAAAATCTCTAACCTTTTTACTTCTTTGATTCTCCAACACCTAAAATTCAGTGATCTGAGTTATATATCAAATACTCAGTTAAATCAACATGCTTACACTGAAAACCTTCATGGCATTGAGAAAGCTCCTAGGCATTGGGATATAATGTATGATCCTTGTTCTGAAGAACTATATGGTTTTCCTAAGGAAAGATAAGGGAGTGTCCTAAAGGAGGTGAGTTCTGTTCTACCCCTATAAAGATGGGTGGGATTTAGATCAATGGAGAAGAGAGGAAATAGCAGGCCCGGGGAATGGCATGAGCAAGGGTGCTGTGGCCAAAATCAGACTCAGGAGGCTATGAGACTAGTTTGTACTACATGGGTGGTGACGTATTTCTGTGATATTGCTTTCAGAGGAATGGGGCAGCAGATTGTTTACTCTTAGTTCTAAGACTGATCAGTGAGTTCGGGAGCTATGCTTCTGTTCCATCTGTCATAAAGTTGTCCATCAGCCTTTCACCATTTTATCCATTAAGGATTATTGCCTAAGTCTATTATGTTAGGGGTTTCCGAGAGGTGTTTTTTCGTTGTTTGTTTTTACAATTTTTACTCTTATTTTCCTGCTGGTAATAAGGGAACTAAAAAAAAAAATAAAGCTAATTCATGAAAAATGCTTGAATATTTATTTATCTTTATTTGTAAATTTTCAGAATAATAAGTTGGCAACTTAGCAATGTTATTAGTTGGCTAAAGGTGGTGGTGGTGGTTTTTGGAGAGTATCATTATGAGTTATCAACTTACCTCGTGATATCTAAAACATGTTTCAATCCATTGGCATCATTTTTTTTTGTATTAATGTCTTTGACCAGTTGGACCCTTCTAGATGGCTCTTGTCTCCATTTTTCATGAGCCATGAGGTTTTTGATGCCTTCCTTAGTTTCAGGAATCCTATCATGTTCCAGGATCATTTTAGGCATTTCCTGCCCATACCTAGAAGCAGCCATTTTTCTAAGGAATCTTGGTTACTTTTAATGGTGGATGGTATTTACAGTTCACAGTCTGTTCAAAGTCCAGATAGTTTTCATCACACACCTTCTTATTGTCCTTCTGTGATTCAGGAAAGTGTAATAATAAGGAAAACTAACATTTATGGAATGCTTTTATATGTATTAGGAAATATTTTAAGGACTTTACATTCAGTATCTCATTTTACCATTAAGTACCCCATGGGTATTCCCATGGGGTATCCTATTCCCACGTTGTAGCTGAGGAGAGTGAGGAATTAAAGTCAAATAAATTACCCAGAGCCATAGAATTATTAAATTGTTTAAGGTGACATTTGAACCCAGGGATTCTGATTTTGGAAACTGTGCTCTTAATGGTATGTCATGCTGCCTCACTGTCTTACTATAGCAAGCCTTGCCGAGGCACATATCTTTAAAAATTTTGTAGTCCCTCCTCGTCTGGGCCCCCAAAAGAAAGAATTTAATCAATAACTTAATTCTATTTGTAAGCCAGTGTACAATGAGCGTGGGGGACAATACAGTGGTGGTTAAGAGCTCTAGCTTATGAGTTCACCGCCTAGATTCATAATCTTGCTCTGCTGCTTAGTAACTTGTATAATCTCAAAGAATTTTTTTATTTTTTATTTTTTATTTTTTATTTTTTATTTTTTTTAATTTTTATTTATTTATGATAGTCACAGAGAGAGAGAGAGAGGCAGAGACAAAGGCAGAGGGAGAAGCAGGCTCCATGCACCGGGAGCCCGACGTGGGATTCGATCCCGGGTCTCCAGGATCGCACCCCGGGCCAAAGGCAGGCGCCAAACCGCTGCGCCACCCAGGGATCCCTTATTTTTTATTTTTAATCTCAAAGAATTTAAAGTCTTTGCCTTCTCGTCTGCAAAGGGTAAATAATACTAGTACCTAATTATAGGGTTTTCACGAGGACTAGGGAGCTAAGAAATGAAAATGAAGCACATAGAACAGTACCTAGCTCATTGTAAAACTCAATAAATGTTAGCTCTTGTTATTTTCCTTGTGAGTACAGAATATCAAATGAAGTTCTACATCAAGAAGAAAACCTTGGGGGATCCCTGGGTGGCGCAGCGGTTTGGCGCCTGCCTTTGGCCCAGGGTGCGATCCTGGAGACCCGGGATCGAGTCCCACGTCAGGCTCCTGGTGCATGGAGCCTGCTTCTCCCTCTGCCTGTGTCTCTGCCTCTCTCTCTCTCTCTCTGTGACTATCATAAAATAAAAATAAAAAAAAAATCTTTAAAAAAAGAAGAAAACCTTGGGCAGTTGTACAGAGGTCAGGAAGGACAGAAGTTATGGTTTCCTGAGCCATCTGTATCTTAATGAGAGAAGATGAGAAGAGATGGATTCTCATGGGGAAAGAGGCAGAGTAGGGGTCACAGCCTGGTGTCTCGGGTGCTCTCAAATGCACCTTGAGATGCAACTGTAACTATTGTATTTTACACTGTAGTGAGATTGTGTGTTCATAGCATGATTATCCCATGGGAGAGAGTTAAGAACTATTCATTTACTGAATTGAAGAATTGAAGAAGACCGAGTAAGCATCCACAATCAGAAAGTGGAAGGAGGAAGAGAATCCTGCAGAACAGGGAGAGACCTTATAGCACAGTTTCATTATTAAAAATAGAAAGAAAATAGGGTAGTCATCAAGGTTAAATTCTGTAGGCATTAAAAAATAACAAGGATTGAAAAAAGTCTTTGTGTTTGGCTATAGATCATTGATGACCATCAAAGCTATAGTTTTTTGTTTTTTGTTTTTTTAAGATTTTAATTATTTAATCATGATTGCTAACACACAGAGAGAGAGAGAGAGAGGCAGAGGCACAGGCTGAGAGAAGCAGGCTTTATGCAGGGAGCCCGACGTGGGACTCCAGGATCACGCTCTGGGCTGAAGGTGTTGCTAAACCCCTGAGCCACCAGGGCTGCCCTAAAGCTATAGTTTTTGGAGTGTGGGTGACAAGCTGTTAGTGATGGTGTTGGAAGCAGTGAGATTAGAGAGTTCATTGGAGACATTGAGAAATGCTAAAAAAAGAATTTGGAAATTAGAGAAGAACAGACAAAATGTTTTTTCTACTTGTAGAATTTATGTATATTTTTTCTGTATATTTTTGTATTCGAGGATACTGCTTAAAAACAAGAAGATATTCTTAACTGAGTGAGGTAGATGTTTAACTCCATTCACAGATGCCATTATAGGCAGTGGGATGTCCACAGATGAAACAGATGTTCACCTGATGTCCACAAAGAGTATCCTCCCTAGGTGAGAAAACTGATACAACAAACTAAACCATTGGGCAGAGAGTTTGTGGATTCTGGAAAAGGAATTCAGCCACCTGTAAATTCTTAATAAAAAGAATGGTCTCGGGGTACATGGGTGGCTCAGCGGTTGAGCGTCTGCCTTTGGCTCAGGTCATGATCCCAGGACCCTGGGATCAAGTCTTGCATCGGGTTCCCCATGGCGAGCCTGCTTCTCCCTCTGCCTACATCTCTGCCTCTCTCTCTGTGTGTCTCTTATGAATAAGTAAATAAAATCTTTAAAAAAAAAGAGTGATCTTCAGGTATCTGGAAGGTTTGCCTCTGTCATCAGTGTGCATCTTGTAGGACAGATACACACAGGGTGGTGAGAGAGAGGATGCCCCACAGGTTGGTTAAACCAGCCATGGTCTATGGGAAGCCACCCCCCCTCCCCATGGGAGGTGATAAAGATGGCTGAGATGTAGGAATGAGGTAGAAGCGTGAAGTAGAAAGGATTGATTTTGGTCGCAGAGATGGTTGGAGGCCAAACAGAAAGTCCTGTTGGTACTCAGTCTTGAAGGATGTGAGGGGCCACACTGGGAAGAGGGCTGAAGAAGGACAACATGAGTTTAGAGAAGATACTGAGAATAGCAGTTAAGGTGGATCACTAGATAAAGTCAGCTTTACTTTTGATGCTTATGTCTAAGAAAATGACCCAAGAGAGGAAGAAAGCCATTTGTGTGTATAACAGCCAGGAAAAGCAGGTTGTAATGAAGTGGAATCAAACTATATATTTTACATATCTATTAAAGGATGGCTGGTTCTGAGTAGATCATCACTCTGTGACCAGCTGTGTGAAGCTTGGATGGTATGGAGAATGGGGCTGGTTTGGATGGTCTGCTGGGTTTCATCACCAAATCATTTGGAGAGAGCTAGAAAACAAAAGATGATGGAATTTAGAAGACAGTCAAGAATTAAAAGCAACCCAAATTTTAAGAATCAAGCACAAATCTGTTCATATATTTAAAGGCAAAGTTATATTTAATGTTACAGATGTCACAGTTTCTCCTCTGGACTGAAAATGTTAGAGGATAATACTTTGGATAAACAAGTTAAAGATGTTAAAATATGAGCACTTGGAGCTGTTGGAGAAAGACCCATGATATGTGAATTTTTGTGGGGTTAAATTATAGGAGACTAGAGGTGTGTGTTTTTAATAAATGATGTCATTCTGCACATAATACTTTAAAACTTGGCTTTCCTAGTTTAAAAAAATCTTGGAGAAAAATTTGTATTAATACATGTAAATTTAACTCCTTTGAAAACTGCTACATATATTCTATACTATAAATATATTACAGTTTATTTAGCCAACTCCCTATTGGTGGAGATTTATAGTCTTTTTTTTTTTTTTTTTTTTTTTTTTAGTCAAATCACTAGTTGGATTTATTACAAAAGTTGAAGTTGCAAAATTACATGTTAAAGTTGGTGTTAACTTTTTCATCTTCTAACTTCAAAATTTGGAATTGATATTCATACCAACCTTGAAAAAAATAGTTATCACGATAAAAACTAAGCAGTTAGCAATCACAATATAGTAATATCTTGTTAAAAAGGTCACATGATGCATGACTTTTGGAATCCCAATAAAAACAAATGGAAAAAATCAACCAGCAGGAAACAAGATCAACCAGCAGGAAACAAGCATTTGAGGAAGAAAAAGTCCATTTTGCATGGAAAACTTCCTGCTCATGTGTGTGTGTGTATATATATATATATATATATATATATATATATATATATATAGTTTCAAATGGTCTCCTTATAAAAAATTCTGCAGTCAACTCCTTAGCCCATATGGGTTTCTCCATGTCAATCTCTTATTCGTTATGATCAGATAATGTGAAAATGCTGGAGACCCAGAACATGTAATAGCTATGATCAGCCATCTCTTTCAGAATTGCTCAAGCCATTTCCTTTGTTCAATTCTAAAGATTAGGCAATACTTGCTGCAATTTAACCAAATATCCCTGAGAAATAGCAAAGACTCTGTCCTTATCATTTGGAATTAGTTTTCTTTATTTCTCTGCTTGCCTATGGAACAACTTTTGTCATGGTGGTGCAGCTGGAGTGGGGCAGCAGGAGAATACCGTCTAATAGATGAAGTCCATGCCTCTCCTACTATCCATCAGAGTTTTGTCCCATATAGATGGGGGAAGGCTTCATTTGGCATGATGAAGTATGAGATATCTTCTCCTTAGAGCTGTTGTTATAACCTGTCCTTTGTGATCCCATAATCTGGGAAAACCCCTGAAGGGTATTAAGAGGTAATTAAGTTTTATTTACAGTTGAGTGATTTACCTGTAGGCTTTTTTTCTTTTTCTTTTTTCTTTTTTTTTTTTTTTATTTTTAACAGCCCAGGAAGGGGTCCTGACTATGAGAGAGGCTTTTGTTGATAGGATTATTTCTGTAGTAAAGTAATACTGCCCCAATACCTGGCATAGAAAAAAATAAAGTAAAACAAAAGGCCTTTATCTATTCTTAGAACTTGAACAAAAGAGTAGACACTGAATGTACGGGGGCAAATGCTGTTAGAGTCAGAAAAATGCAAAAATCCATATGAGGGTATAACATTTCACTGGATGGTGTTCAACTTGCCAAGTAAATCCTTTGTATCACTGAATTAGCTGCCCTTGATAACAGAGATGCTTTGTTTAAGAACACAGGACAAGTATCGATGGTTTCTTGGATAATGCAACCAACAATTCTACAAAATAACTTCTTGGAATAATTTTTATGTTCTTGAAAAGCATGCTATTTTAATTCTCACAACTGACCCAGGCAGGGTGAGCAATATCTCAGATTAGCAAGACTAGCTAACTTGTCTTGTCATGGCTGAAACACAACCCAAATCTGCTTTCACATCCATCTGTTCCTCACTGGATGATGATACCTTCTAAAAGAAGTTCTGTGTTGAGACCGAGATACATATTTACACATGAACAGAAGGAAGCCTTGGGGATTTTGAGGTGTGCTGTGAAATCCCATACTGCTTATCTTTTGCTATTTGACTATCCATAGGGCTGTAAGCTTCCTCAGAGTTCACATAGAAGCGTCCAGGTACTGTAAGTCAATCGCTGTGCTTCATCTGGGCTCCCTTGTTCTGTGAGATGAAGACCTCACGTGCATTTGGCTCCATGAGGCTCAGAAACATTCATATTTGCTATATCTGTGTGAGAAAGGCCATTGTTGTATGTTCCCTATTAGAGTTGAGTTCTTTGCCTGCTCTGTTTTCAGACATGAAGCCTTCTTTTGATGTGTTTTCTAACTGTTTCCCAAACATGCTTGATCTGCAGAATCCCTTGAAGAACTGTGATTTCTGTGATCAGGCAAGTTTAGGGAGTGATCTTAGTCTGATCCATTAGACTTTTCTCATAGTGCTTATTTATTGAGTCCTGCCAAGAACCAAGTCCTATAGCGTGTTCCTGAAAGCATGTGGCTCCCTGCATTGCTCTTGGCAATAAATGAACTAAAACAACAAAGAAGTTAGGAGACAAGAATTCATTTCTGAAAGATCCTTTCCAAAATCAGGAAAGATCAGTAAGTGTTGTGAATTATAATATTGATTCATTTCAACAATGATTTGAGTGCATACTATGTGCCAGGCATTTGTGCTCAATGCCGGGGATATACAGCTGTGAACGAGGCAACTAACATTTATGGAAGTGCTTATCATGGGACGATACCAAGCTAACTGCTTCACATACCTTTTCCCGTTTTAACTTCACAACTGTCCTGGGAGGTAGGTATTATCACCTTCGTTTTAAAATTAAGGAATCATTATTTCAAAAGCTTGACTGACGTGGCCAAGGTCATAGATCTCGTAACTGGAAGACCCAGAATTACCACCCGTTGTGTCAGATTCCTCAGCTCATGCTCTTTATCCCATTGAAATTATGCTTTAGTCCAGTATGTATGTCCCCTCACTTTTCCCTTTTACTTCAGAGGTTCCCAACTCTGGCTACACACTACAGTTGCCTGGGGAACTTTTCAAAAGTATCTTTGCCTGGGCCTTACTCCAAACAAAGAATATTTGGGGAGTCCACATCAGCATTTTTAAAAGAACTCTGGGTGAGGCCAATGTGCAGTGATTGGTTGAGAACCATTCGATATCATTAATTGCCCTCCTAATAGTTTCTAGCATTCTTCTTGGGACTGATTCATTGTTTCCAGTTTCCAGGTAGTTCTTCCCTTTTAAACAAAGTAGTTAACACGTAGGAAATACTTTAGTAATGCAAACGTTTCCTCAAAGTGGAACATGGTAGTAGATCAACTTAAAGAGGAATTCAGAAACTTGGAGTTCTTTATGTAGGACGAGTGTAGTCTACAGTGAGTGGTAAGAAATAACCTGGGGCCTAGAGCACCCATGAACTTCTGGATCTCTCTTTTCTGGTGAGACTCAGAACCTGAAAACTCTTTCAATCTGATGGAGGAAGAAAACTTCCTTCATCCTTGATGAGTACCAGCTACAGAGCAACATATTTTTTTATGGTCCAAATGAAAGTAAAAAAAAAAAAAAAAAAAGTAGTTTCAATCTTGCTAATTTGAATGTGTTAATATCTGTACTCTAGACTAAGGTTTATTTTGAATGCGGTAAGAAAAAAATACCCAGGAACCTAAGAATAGATATCTAAGTTTCTTGAAGCTGTTTGAAAATCTTTATCTGCTTGGGCAATGCATGTGTATATATGCTTATATAAACTTTTAAGTTAAGAATTCTGTGTTTCAGGCATTCAACAGTTTGCTAACCATCTATGGTATGATAGTAACATCTTGCCTTTGTGAAGATGGCAATGTAATTAATTATTGACTCTCCACTAATTAAACCAGTGAGTTGTGACTGTCCCTTAAGAGAGGTTCTTCTCAAAGCATCTGTATCATATATTAAGAGTAAATGGTTAGTTGAAGTAATCACAAGGTTGGGGCCCATAACATTCCTAGAAAGAGAAAAATGGGGAAACTAAACTTGGGGTCACTGTATTCCACAAGTTGGAGGCACTTCTATGAGAAGAATAAATCAAGGCTACCAGGGGAGGGAAGACTTTTTAAACCAATAGGTCTTTAGAGAAAGAGAGCAATGATTGCCACTCTACTAATATTAAAAGAAACTTCAGGTGAGCCTTATCTCTGCATTTTAAAACTTTGCCATCAGGGCTGATAGGATAGTTGGATCATAATGTTCCACTAGGGTTGAGCCATTTTATGACTATTACTAGAAAGGTCATTACCAAAAAAAAGGTAAACAGAGAAAAAAAAGAAAAAAGAAAAACATGAAAAATGGCCTCCTTTTTTACATTTCCACATAGGTGATCTCCATACCAGGAGGTGAACTTGAACTTGGTTGGGCGGGAGACGGACCTGGTTGGGCGGGAGACTGGAGCCCCTCAGAGAATTTGGGATTCTTCCATTTTTACTGGGAGGGTTGGCAGGTATAACATGTGTTGTTATGTGAGTCCATGAGAGCCTCCAGGGTTCTAACTCCCTGCCTCTCCGTGTGGTGGGGAGTCAGTCGCTCACTCTGAAGCACTCGACTGGTTTCTGTCTGTGGCTTACCCATGAACAGTGGCTTGGAAGTGTCAAAGCATGAGAAGCATGCAGTGGAACAGCATGTGCTGCCTTCATCTCCTACATGGTTCTGCATGGGAGGTTCGTGGGCTGTCTGCCTTAGAGCTCAGGTGTTTCTTTCTTTCCCCACAGAACTCATTGAAGGCTTCAAATCGGAAGAAGAAGAGAACAAGCTTTAAAAGAAAAGCCAGTAAAAGAGGAACTGAAGTAAGTGTTTCAGGACAATGTCCCAATAAACTATATTCTCCTTACTGTAACCACCTCTGTCCATTGTGATCTGGCCCAAGCTTCTTTTTCTGATAAATTTTCTACTCCACTTCCATCCTTCACTATACTTTTATGAACCACACTGGAATTCTTTTCTATTTCCAAAAAAATGTGTGTATGTGTAACCTTCTGCTACTTCAGAATCAGAGCATTTGTACTTGTCCGTGAAGTACTGTCCCAAAAACGATGAAGAACTAACATTTCTAGAATGCTCAAGAGCATACAGAATAACACCAAAAGCATGGCTTATTCTCTAGGGCAAATTATAGCTTGAGATCCTTTCTTCTAAGCTTTATATGGACTATCTTGTTAAGAGTAAGCCATGTGACATAAGATGGAACTTTTTTACTTGGAGACATCAAGGGTTAGTGGTGGTGGTGGGGTGCTGGTAGCTGCTTCCATTGCTTTTGGGCTACCTGTCCAAGTCATGGATGGATGTCTCAATAGTGTTGCTTTCTTCCTTTAGCAGGAAAACAAAGGTCGTCCTTTTGTGATAAAACCTATCTCTTCTCCTCTCATGAAACCCTTGCTTGTGTTTGTGAACCCCAAGAGTGGAGGCAACCAGGTGAGTCATTTTTCATGATTTTAACTTGGAATCTCAATGCTTTCTTGAAAACAGTTCCCAGCACCAACTACCTAGGACTCCAAGTGTTGGAAGAAAACCAATTTCCCAGGGACAGGGTTATTGTTATAGGGCATAGCCTTATACATTGCAGGGTTATGCAAAATCTAGAGGTCCTATGTTTATCTCTCAGCTTCCAAGTAAGATTATACCAGAGGCCTCTCTAAAAACCTGTTGACATTTTCCTTACAAAATTTAAAAAAAGTCATTCCAAAATCTCTTAATTAATATGTTTCAGGGTTTCTCAACTCTTACTGTTAGGAAGCTCTTTACGGACTTTGTTGCTTCCCCTTTTAAGTTAGACTTCTGTCCCTATCGAGAGGAAAGCGAGAACAATGGCTCATCATTGCCAATGATCATTAACAACAAACACCACCAAAGCTGTCAAAAATATCACCTTCTAAAGGTTTCACTTGGTCCTTGCCCAAATCGTGTAGCATAATTAATCACTACCTCATTTGAGGAGGAAGAAATGCCTAAGAAGTATAATTCATTAATTAAGTATAATGACCTACCCGAAGTGACACAACTCTCTAAGGACAGACTTTGTTCTAGAATCTAGGTCTTTGTCTCCTCATATGCTTCTCTTTCTACTCTGAGGCTCCTTACCAGTACTCTTATTTGGCTTTGATTTTCTCTATCTTCATGTGAGAATGGATGATAAGATATTTTATCTGTCCTCTAAGTGCACATTTTACATTTAGAGGTGAGATTCCTTGAAGTTCACACTTAACAACTAATGATCTGAAACTGCATACTTAACCCCATATAGGGAGGGGAGCCATATAATTAGGAATGATATTCTTACTACTAAGGATACTGGGCATTTTCCAGAATGGACTAATTATAATAAAGCTTCTCCTAAGAGAGCTTGTGATTTATTATTTTTATTTTATTTTATTTTATTTTTAAAGATTTTATTTATTTATTCATGAGAGATACAGAGAGAGAGGCAGAGACACAGGCAGAGGGAGAAGCAGACTCCATGTAGGGAGCCCGATGTGGGACTTGATCCCAGGTCTCCAGGATCACACCCTGGGCTGAAGGCAGCGCTAAACTGCTGAGCCACCTGGGCTGCCCCCAAGAGCTTAAGATTTAAAGAAAATATTATTTCTCCATTTCTTTATTTCCTTTAAAATTCTTGATAACTTGCTGTGTTAAAAATCTTTAACATGGTAGAAAACAGGGAAAAGAAATGTGTTGTTAGCAGATAATCTATTTTCAGCATCCTGCTTTTTTAAAAAGCCAGTGAGTGATGATTTTCATATTGTAATGATGATGATCTTAAGGTTTTTACTGGTGGAGCTTTTCAGGAGTGAGGTTCAGTGTGCCCTGAAACATACTCACTTTCTAGGTCTAGCCTCCATATAGGCCTAAGAGGGTCAGGAGTATGTTTGGGGACCACGGAACAGAGCAAAGATAATGCAATGGAGTCCATGATTTTGACCACTTGAATATCATATGCTAATTCCCAATATATTTTATTATGAAAGTCATTCTAGAGGATGCACTCATCAAATCATAAGCCTTTTTCCTAGGGCATTTAGAAACTTGTAGGTTTTAGGAGCAGATAGTCTAGTAAAGATAGAGCCCATTTTTGTTGGAATCTCTGTAAATTAGTAATGCCAGGGTCTGCAGAGATGATCTGATGTTATTTCCTATTTCACTAATTAGAAAACAAGAAAGTTTAAGTAAATTTTCTAAGGACATTTTGATAATGATACCCAAGGGGCAAATGTGAAAAATAATTCAAGCAACATTAACTATATGTGAGTTTTAAAATGAGTGGTTCAGACTGTGCGTGCTCTGAAATTTCAGAGGCAAGTAGTGCCTTGGGGGTGGTACAAAAGTGGTGTCATGGCAGTGGGTAAATTGAAGATGGATGGACACTACTTAGAGTTATACAGAGAAAGAAGGCTGGAACAGCACCACTTTTCTTCTCCTGTTCATCCTTTAAGGATTGGAACCATTTCTCAAAATTAATCACCCTGTCCAGGGCCGTAGTCCCATAGCCCTTGGTACAAATCTGTATTTTGTGAATTGCAACATAAGTACTCTGTGTGTGTCCTGCTAAGATACAGACTCCATTATGCCTGGGGTTGCACCTTTCAACCTGTGGTTTCTAGTATGTGGGATATGGAAATGAACAAAGAATTGTATAATAGGCAATTGGGATTTTACAGAAGATTATCTGGACGGTGGCTTTGTTACTGCTGAGAATTCAGGAAAGGAAAGAATTATTTTGGAAAAGAAGTTGAGGTGTGTTCAAGGAACTGTAAGTGACCGTGAGATATTCAAATAAGAAATGCCCAGTTATTAGAGACAGAGGACTTAAATGATTGGCTCTCATTTTATGCATTTTGGTTTACAAGATTACTTCTAGACTAGGATTCTCAGAAGTATGACTAACCAAATCAAGATGAATATTGTATAACTCTACATTTCTATATACTTTCTTTATAAAACAGAATACTAAGCCTAATAAATGAAGGGCATTGCTTCTAAGCACAGTGTGAAATGTTGAGAGTGCTTTATTTTTTTAAATATTTTATTTATTTATCCATGAGAGACAAGGAGAGAGAGAGAGGCAGAGACCCAGGCGGAGAGAGAAGCAGGCTCCATGCAGGGAGTCCAATGTGGGACTTGATCCCAGGTCTCCAGGATCACGCCCTGGGGTGAAGGTGGCGCTAAACCACTGAACCACCTGGGCTGCCCCAGAGAGCTTTAAAGACATCCGAATACCTATGTATGCTTGCAATCATTCCATCTGATCTCCATCTTCAATCTTGGGAAGGCACAGCATGATTCCCAGGGAAGGGTCGTGGTCATAGATAATCTAATTCCTCTGTTAGGGTCCACCTTTTCCTGTGCTGTGGTTGTCCTATGTCTTTAACATTGCAAATAAGGTTGGATTCTGTGTGATGGGGGAGTCAGAAGGTGAATTGGCTCCCTTGAATCTTGTTTCTTCATTTCTTGTTTTCTTATGAAGAAACTTCATAACTTCAACCTTTTTTAAGACTAAAAGTTCAAAGGAGAACTAAGGATGGCAGTAAAAACTGGGCAAATGAACCCCCCAGGAAGGTGGCTTTGAGAATCTGCTTTTCTTTTCTTTTTTCTTTCTTTTCTTTTCTTTTCTTTTCTTTTCTTTTCTTTTCTTTTCTTTTCTTTTCTTTTCTTTTCTTTTCTTTTCTTTCCTTTCCTTTCCTTTCCTTTCTTTTCTTCTTTTCTTTTCTTTTCTTTCTTTTCTGTTCTTTTCTTTTCTTTTCTTTTCTTTTTTCTTTTCTTTTCTTTTTTTCTTTTCTTTTCTTTCTTCTTTTCTTCCTCTCCTCTCCTCTCCTCTCCTCTCCTCTCCTCTCCTCTCCTCTCCTCTCCTCTCCTCTCCTCTCCTCTCCTCTCCTCTCCTCTCCTCTCCTCTCCTCTTCTCTTCCTTTTCTTTTTTTAAAATATTTTATTTATTCATGAGAGACAGAGAGAGAGAGAGAGATGCAGAGACACAGGCAGAGAGAGAAGCAGGCTCCATGCAGGGAGTCCAATGTGGGACTCCTATCCCGATCTTGGGTCTCCAGTATCAGGCCCTGGGCTGAAGGCAGCACTAAACTGCTGAGCCACAAGCCCGAGAGAATCTGCTTTTTTAACAAGCTCCCAGCTGACTGTTGTTGCAACTCCGAGACCACACTCTGACTGATTAGCTAGGGCTTCCTAGAAATACGTCACCGCTGTTGTTGTTCAGTCCTGGTTTTTGCCTTTTAATGACTGATTTATTTTGCTTATCTCTGTAGATACAGAGCACTCCCTCTGAAGCCTAGGCTTCAAACCTTTATTTAGACTTGCCTGGGCTTCTCTTAAGTAAATAACTAGACTATATCGCCATCTTCTGGCAAGAAAAATACCTTTTTTTTTTTTTTTTTTTTTCCAAGCACTCGTGTGTGCAGAAATTTTCCAACACTTTGCAGATATATATTGAGATGAACACATTTGGGACTGATGCTATGCATTTTTTTAAACAATAATTTGTTTTAAGCAGTTGTTTCACAATAATTGTCTCTGTTTTTTCTATCACTTAAGGTGGAGGTGATAGTGGGTATCTTGAAAGTTTTAGAGGTTGGCAGCTCTTTTGTTGTTGGGATCTGGGAACTGGAATCATGGACCACAAGGTCAACTTCAAGTGTGTCCTCCTGTGGAGAAGACGTAAGATCTGGGAGATAAAGTTTGCACCAGCACAGTCCCCTCTTCTGTGTTTGAAAACCTGAGGACTGGAGAGATAGGCACCCTCCTTTATATTTAATCTCCGCTCTAACTTCAGAACTTAGTATTTGTATTGGACATCCCTGACTCCTTAGCATCTTTCTCTCTGAGTCTTATAGACACTTCTGATATCTCTTGATGTTTTTCCTGCTTTCACATGATCTCTCCTGGAGGCTCCCTCTCAGGACTACATTTTTAGTGTCTTAGATTATATGTTTGGGGTTAAGCAGCTGCTCTGACCACTAGAGTGATTCTACCTTGAGGTCCTGACAGTTGGGGGGTCCCAGGCTCTGGATCCTCACACTATTCATTGTGAAATCCCATTGTTGAGGGGTGGCATGTGTTAGATTAGATTTCTAGGGATCTTATCAGTAGATGATAAGAGGAAGGCAGTGTCCAATTTGTGGGTAGGCTCATGCTGAGTCCACCACCATCACACATCTATGCACCATCACACCAGGGCTGCCCCTCCTAAGTCAGGGACAAGTCAACCAAGGTGGAAAAAGGAGACAAAAGTCAATAATCTCAAATGTCTGAGGCCCCAAACTTCCTAAATAGTTGACCGAACAGCCACAATTATTTTCTGTGATGTTCAACCTGGTGATAAATCAAGAATCATGACGTTTGGATAAAATTTTAGGCCCCTGATGCTTAGAATGGGCTAGGAGGAGGGCAGAAGGATATCAGTAGATGATCACACGTGTCAAAAAATCTAAGCTCAAGATCTTGTCAAACCAGCCTCAAGAGATGGAATTAAAACAACTGAATGATAAGTCTGTGGAAAGTCCCTTTTCCCAGTTATAATACTGGTGGAAGTGTGGGGGTACCTGTTTTACTCCACTGAGACTGCTCTAACTGAACACCACAGACTAGGTGGTTTAGTAACAAGAATTTATTTCTTATAGTTCTGGGGGCTGGGGAGGCCACAATCAGGGCAACGCAGATATGGTAGCCGGTCAGGTTCTATTTCCTGGTTCTCACAGGGCTGACCTCTCACTGTGTCCTCTTGATGTGTCTTCACATGGAAGAAATGATGAGGGAGCTCTTTGGGTTCCCTTTTATAAGGGCACTAATCTACTCACGAGGGCTCTATTTCCCCAACGTCCCATCTCCTTTGACGGGTCAAGGGCCTGCCCAACTGTCTAGCTTCTTAGTTGATAGCCAGACTAATACATCAAAATGTCAGTCTGGCTCCCCTGATTAAGACATCTCAATTACTTTTATTTCCTATAAAATG
Organism: Canis lupus dingo; assembly: GCF_003254725.2. Classification (NCBI taxonomy): domain Eukaryota; kingdom Metazoa; phylum Chordata; class Mammalia; order Carnivora; family Canidae; genus Canis; species Canis lupus. The sequence continues at coordinate 14,376,060 of NC_064258.1, read as the reverse complement.
GAAGCCAAACCCTTTAGTACCTCTGCAACTCGGGTAGCTTCATCTCCCCCGCTTCTGCCTCATGGTTCAGAAACTGAACAGAATGTCAGAATGTCCTCCTCCCATGTCTTGCTGTTTTGCATGTGTTGTGCCTTCACCTTTCTCTTCTCCACGTGTAAAGAAATGGCTGACTTCACTCATCTTTCAAGAAACAGTTCAGATATCATATATAGGGTGCCTTCATCTAATCCCAAAATTTGGGCTTAGAGTGTCCCCTCTGGCCACTCCTACTTCTCATTATGTATCTCCACTATCACACTGACCATCTTTAGCAGGCTAATTTATTTTTCATTTGGCTCTTTCTGAGTTTCCTGAGTGTACACATGTACACAGAGTAGGAGCCTGGTATGTGTTTTTTAAGTTTTTTTTTTTAAATTTTTTTATTTATTTATGAAAGTCACAGAGAGAGAGAGAGAGAGAGAGGCAGAGACACAGGCAGAGGGAGAAGCAGGCTCCATGCACCGGGAGCCCGACGTGGGATTCGATCCCGGGTCTCCAGGATCGTGCCCTGGGCCAAAGGCAGGCGCCAAACTGCTGCGCCACCCAGGGATCCCCTGTGTTTTTTAAGTTAATTAGGTATTCCTTTGGGGTTGTTTGAAGCCAGTTTAAAGTAATTATTTCTTCATCCCTTCCTTTCACTAGCTTTTCTTTTCTTCAGGACTTTCACATCAGCTTTTGCCATGACCTAGATAATACCTCTGTTACATAAACCAAGGCTTGCTTCATAACCTACCAAAATGTTTCAGGCTATACAAGAGTTATAAGCCTTCAGTGAAGAGAGATGAGCCATTTGAGCTGATTCATTCTTAATTGACTTGACTCTCCATACCTCCAAGTCATTATCATATTTTCTTTCATGAATAATGCATAAAACTTCCTCTAGAGAGCAGGATCTTCCTGTTTTGTCCATCTCTCTCTCTTCCCGCCCAAAACAATGTCTGGAACCTAGTAGGTGAGTAGATGAATCTCCTTTATTTCCCTCTAGAACAATTTACCGGTTTTCTGGGAAGTTGTTTTCTCCTGTCCCAGCCTATTTCCCAAAATCTGGAGCCAGAAAGAACCTATTCATCACTCCACAGGAATACCCAATCTCACAATATCTTAACAGGTTCTTTAGTCAATGTGTATGAGAACCCTCCCAAGAGTGTGCTAGAATTGACCTGCAAGCTTTTTGTTTTTTTTTTTTTTTTGTTTTTTTTTTTACTTAGAGAAAAGTATAACACTCTTGCAGAGAAGTTGCAGCTTTTTTTTTTTTTTTTTTTTTAAGACTAAAGGAAAATAAGCAAACCAAAAGCCCTGAGTAACCTATATTTGAGGCCCAAGGCTAAAAGTTATAGCTCATGGCCTTGCTCTTCCTTTCCTGCTCACCTGCCATATGACCTTAAAATGAAAGCAAATGAAGATTCTCTGTTCTATGCTCTCAGCCATTGTGTCTTTCTTTCCCCCTAAGTCTTGATGAACCCTAAGGCAGTTTTATGTCTTTTGTCTTCATAGTCCTGTGGATTAACATAGTGGCTCTTTACTGACCACAGAGGGAGTGAAAGCAAGGAGGAAAGGCAGGTGTATGAAAGGAGGCAGGGAGGGAGAAAGAGCAGGAAGAAACAAACTGGCACAATAACCTCCAAAAAAACACAAACAAACAAAAAAAAAACTTATAGCTTTTGCATTTGGCCTGTAGCTTGTGCACAACTATGAGCATGTTTGGGATGCATTAGTGAATGGCAGTTGTGTTAATGTCCAAGTAGGTTTAATCCAGTCGGTGAGAAAGAAATTACTCTTTTCCTGGTGAAATTTCTCAAGCCATTCAGTTCTATTGAATAAATTACCTAAGCCCTAAAGTAGTTCATCCTAGAGGTCACAGCAGAGGTAATATAATTGACTTCAATGTGTCAGACCTTTTTTTCTTTCTCCACCCACCATGCTGGATTTAAAACAGTGCAGTGTTTTTCAGGCCCCTACACTTTGATAACACACATACTTTAGAAATACTACTTTTAAAAGAAATAATTCTATCATCCCTGAATAAAAAGTCTGACAGGGTTGACATGTCTGGCCATGCACATTACACCTGCACAGCTCTGAGGCCATCCTTCCAATGGGTTGTGGTGTCAGCAGAGCCTCCTGGAGATGTGCCTGCCTTAACTCCCCTTCCTCGAAGGGATAAATGTAGATAATTAGAATGTCCCAGGAATCACAAACTTAAAATGAGCAAAAACAAAATTTTGTGGTCACTCAAACCTTTTGGAGAAATTTCAATTTAACAAAAAACAACTCTAAGGACCCCTCGGTGGCTCAGTGGTTAAGCCTCTGCCTTCAGCTCAGGTTATAATCCTGGGATGGAGTCCAGCATTGGGCTCCCCACAGGGAGCCTGCTTCTCCCTCTGCCTGTGTCTCTGCCTCTCTCTCTGTGTCTTTCGTGAATAAAAAATCTTAAAAAAAAAAAAAAAGAAATAAAAACTACCTCTAAATGCTTTTTATTTTATTTTTGTAAGGTGTTCATTACCTGGTATCGTATGCATAATAGAAGCTGAAATTGAGACGAGCACTGTGCCATGGCCAGAAGTGGAAAGGAATAATTAACATTAACCACTCATATTGCTCTAGGAATTTAGAACTGGAAATTACTTTTCTAGCAAGTCAGTGGGAAATTTTTTATAAATTGGTCATTAAAATGACTCTGGTGTTACCGATTAAACATAAAAGATTACTTGAGAGAATCCCCAACTGACTTGGTAGCAAAGCCCAGTATGGGAAGAGAGAGAAGGATCCAGTTGTTACTAGTATTATGTATCCAAATCTATGTCTGCATTTTATAGGAAGCAAAATATGTCATTTGGTGAAATTGAAGGATTAGTTGTAATAAGTAAGGATAGAATGTTATTCCTAAATTTATAGCAAGCACATGATAAAGCAGAACTTTTAAATTATAGGTTTGGATGAAATGTGGAACAAAAGACCTGCATTGGCCCCTGTAACAACTGGCATAACAATGTGATAATTACAAGCTACACTTTAGCCCTCACGCCCTCAAGTGCAATTTACTGAATAGATTAACAAGGAGCAACAAAGAAAGAGACTAACCTTTACAAAGGCCTATTTTGCGCCACATACTGTGTTAGATCCATAACTATTACTGATTCATTTAATTCTCATTATCCTCTGGAAAGTGGATGTTGCCCTCCTATTTAATATGCTGGATTTCTGCAGGATTATAAATACTCACAATCACCTAATGAGAACACCCAAGTTATTACTGACTCAAATATCATGCTGTTTCTGCTATCCTAGAATGACTCTCAGATAAGGCATAGTAGGTGAACAAACTTGGGAATATTTTCATGAAGAACAATCATAATAGCTAACAAAGGAACTCTAATTATAAGGAACAAGAACTGCCCAACTAATCAAATGCTGTTTGCTGTGGTTGATAATGACCAAAAAGGGGTACCCTACACAGTTTTAAAGCTGTTTTGATGCTGCTTAATGAAATGATCCCTCTTTCATTTTTTCTTTGCTCAATTCACTGTGAAGAAATGATCTCCAGGACTGCCTTGCATTTTTTCCATGATGGCCAGTTCTGCAAATGCCAATTAGAAATTACTTAAAAAATTCTAAAAATGTTCATGTGAGAACTGTTTGACTTAGAGACATGGAAATTGAAACATGTCCAAGTAAACTATTACTAGGAAAGTTGTGTGTGTCTCTGTGTGTGTGTGTGTGTGTATATATATATACACACACTAAATAATGAGGAGCCTGTGAGACTTTTGCTTCAGTTAAATTATTTCAATAAAATGATACTTAGCTCACACTATGTTCATATTATGCAAAGATAAGAGTAATCTTCATAATGAAGTAAAAATGGATGTTAAATCACATGGATTGGCTAATAACTTCCCTACATGGATTTTCACGTTGAGTGATGGTAAAAATCGGTAGATACTGTTCAGTAATCACTTAATTGAGTGCCAAGCACTGTGATGTGCTCCCAAACATTATCGTGTTTAATCCTTGCAACAAGTCTGTGAGCTAGGCATTCTTGTCTCCACATTAAAGAGAAGGAGGTTCAATAAAAAAAAAGAGAAAAGAGAAGGAGGTTGAGTTTTACTGATATTGAAGAACCTGGCCAGAATTACACAGGTTGGACCGAAGCCTCATCTGGATATTCAACATGTATATAGATGGCCAAAGCCATGACTTTAACTACTACTCTATGCTATTTATAATTAGGTGGTATTTTAGAGAAGAGGATTTATTTTTATTTTTTAAATGAGCAGCAAATATTTGGAAATCTCTTCCTACTGTCTTTTTATTATTATTTTTTTCTTACAGGGAACCAAAGTCCTGCAGATGTTCATGTGGTACCTGAATCCTCGGCAGGTCTTTGATCTTTCTCAGGAAGGGCCAAAAGATGCGTAAGTCTGGAAATAAACCCCCCATGGTCCATATTGGTTTAGGCAAAGAGAAGGACTTCTGCAGCAAAGTCAAGCTTCACTATTAGATTCCCTCGTGAAATATTTTCTGACCATCCCTCGTTGACTTTCTCCCCTGCAATCATCTCCCTTAAAGCTTCATCTGATGTTTCTCCTCCTACTCTTCACTGGGCTAATTTCCTTCAAACCCAGCTACTCAGTTATCAACTCCAGGTGTACTTCTAGTGTGTTTGCTGCTCATGGACATGGTCTGTAGATTATTTACAAGTCTGCCTTGAGAAAAGATTTGTCATTTTCCTATCTATACAAGTACAACTTTGGAGGTGTACATTAGACTCTAAGTATATCTTTGGAGAGTGGCCATAATTGCTAATGAATATGTTTGTGTGTGTGTGTGTGTGTGTATGTGTGTGTGTCTGTGTCCGTTTGAGACAGATGAATTGAATCTGCCTACGATTCCACATCACAATGGGAAGACATTTTATTTTCTGCTCAATCCCTTTTCTGAGCTTCTCAGACATTTCATTGTCTTTGTTAGAAATGTTGAAAATCAAGTTTAGATGTCGGTGACATGTATCCCTTATCTTTCCTTTGGTGGTGGTGGTGCTGTACATGGTAACAAAGAGCAGAGCTGTTTCTGCTACTGTCTGATTCCCTTTTTAAAACCCATGTATTAAGATAGTTTGGATGTCATCTGATAAACGTTAGAACTTAAGTGGTACTAATTATTTTTAAATAAGTAATGATATTGCAGGCAAAGTAATCAGTTCAGATAATTTCTAGAGAAATAATATTCCTGTATGAAATGGATAAATCATATATTTTAAATATTCAGGAGAACATTAAATATAAAAATTACTTTCTGCTCATTCTTTTAATCTATAAACTTTTTTGCCACTAGAGTTCGCTATAAAACTTCTAGATTTTTTTTTCTGTATTTTAATGGACTAAGGCAAATCTGCTATGCCAGCTTTGGCCCTTTTAGATGCTTTTCTTTTCTTTTTTTTTTAAATTTTTATTTATTTATGATAGTCACACAGAGAGAGAGAGAGGCAGAGACATAGGCAGAGGAAGAAGCAGGCTCCATGCATCGGGAGCCCGACGTGGGATTCGATCCCGGGTCTCTAGGATCGCACCTGGGCCAAAGGCAGGTGCCAAACCGCTGCGCCACCCAGGGATCCCAGATGCTTTTCTTAAAATCTTATGACTTTGGTTAGACTTAGGCAGAGGCTTCATAGATCATCATAAAGAATGTGGCCAGATAGGAGATATTTCTAGAAAAAAACAGTTGGTTTAAAAGGTGATGTTTTCTACAACAGAGGTTCTAACAGCTTCACTTAAGTAAATGTTTTAGCAGGGGTGGTATAGTTTTATTTTCTCAAGAGCCAACATGAAAAATGATCCATTTTAAAGTAGACTAATTTTAAATACAGAAAAAACAGTAAATCTTCCCCTTTTGGGGCTGGGGAGTTTAAATTTGTTTTTGAGTGTTAGTGAATGAGTGGAGAGAGAGCTAGAATTGTAGGTGTGGTAGTAATGCTAGTGGATATCCTCCTATCACCCTGTTTTTCTGAAATGACTTCCTGGAATTAAGAGTGGAAAGTACATATTTGAAAAAAAAATCCAGGAAAAGCTGACAAAATATAAAGAGGAGACATATAACGACTGCTGACCATCGATTAATGATGATTTTCTTTGAGAAAGGTAGAAGGGGTATGATGGGAAAAAGAAAAGGAAGTCAAAACTAATTAAGAAAATAATGTGAGTTGATGTATTAATAGGAATTATGGGAAATAAAACTCTGAAATCCCATTCCAATGTCAGCCATTTACAAAAGATTTTTGCTGCCAATCTCTGATGCAGTTGTTGGGGCCCATACCCTTGTGATGACTTAGTAACTAGTTATGATAACATCATTATCCTCATGATTATACAAGTTCCCCGGTGGACATTCCCTTCTTTTTTGCCCTGAGTTTTCTCTCTGCGATGGCTGGTGATGTACTCTTTTGTTTACTTCATGTTCTTTTTCCTCTACAGGCTTGAGTTATATAGGAAAGTACCAAATCTGCGAATTCTGGCTTGTGGAGGGGATGGAACGGTAGGTCCTTGAATTAGAATTAAGCTCTCTTCCTTATTCTTCCATCTTTCTTTTGTTTTCTTTATTCATTCCCACCTCTTTCCAATCCCCTAAAACATAGGTCTCTGTCATGTGAACCCTAGCTTGAAGAAGGGATGTGGTTATTGTCCTAATGGATTCATACTTGGTCTTCCTAAATTATATCTTACTCCCTCAGCTCTACTGTATCCCTTCCTGTCCTACAAGGTAAAGATCTGGTCAGATTATTAGGATGAAAGTTACAGATGACTAAATTCTTAAAAAAACAACAACAACAACAACACCAAATACTTCATTTCCTTTGGTTCTTAATAATTGGTCGCAATTGGGGCACCTGGGTGGCTCAGTCAGTTAAGCATCTGCCTTCAGTTTAGGTCATGATCCCAGGGTCCTGGGATTGAGCCCCGAGTTGGGCTCCCTGCTCAGTGGGGAGCCTGTTTCTCCTTCCCCTCTCTGCTCATGCTCTCTTTCACTAACTCTCTCTGTCTCTGTCTCTCTAATTAATTAATTAATCTTTAAAAAATAATTGTTCACAATTATGAAATAAAAGTATATGGAAAAAATTATTGTATTTGTTCTTTTATTAGTGAAGACAAAACTTAGAATGCTGACATTGGTTTGCCTTAAAGATCATTGATTGGTCTCCTTTGTATTCATTTTTTAAGAAAAGATGGAATTGGGCTGAAGTTTAATATCATGGGTATTTTTTCCTCTATTTGTCTCATCTGTTTCTCCATTTACTCTCTACTTATGTTGGTATATTTAGAAAAGGCAAAGAATTGAGAACCATGACATTTAGACTCTGTTGTCAGGTGTCTTTTTCTTCTGTATTTGGAGTTTGCTCCCATAGGATCTGGAGTTTTATTATGAACTATCTTTGGCTTTTCTCTAATCTCCCTAATTAGAATGCTTTATTCTCAAAGGTAGCATCAAAATCTTTTAACCATCTCTCATAGCACTTAATGCAGCATTGGATACACATTAAATACCAATAAATGCAACTGGAAAAAAAAATAGAACAGTGTTTCCTGGTCCCTTATGTTACTCCATGAAGATGAAAATATTTTTCAGTTGGGAAAATAGTGTTTACCATTTGTCAAAATTCACAATACACATTATTAGCTTATAAAATTCATGATAAATTCATACAACTGAGAAGCCAAACCTGTTTCACTTTATTTAATCCAGTTTTTTCCAAAACGATTTGACCATGGAATTTTTTCTACCACAATACCAATTAAAGTTCAATCAGTTGCAGTGTTCTAGGAAAATATACTAAGGGATAGGCTGATTTGGAATTTTCCCAACTTTTTTAGTAGAATTATATTCAAGCAAATCCTCTAGGGATATATGTGTATTTAATATCTATCTATCTATCATCTATCTTTCTATTATCTATCTATCTATCATCTATAATCTATCATCTATCTATAGTGTGTGTGTATTTGTGTACATATATAAATATATTAAATATATATTAGTATATTTGTTATGTTTAGCATACACACACAGAATGTTCCTCTTAGCTCAGCTCTCCCCAGAAAGTTATCTTAAAATGTAAGCTTATTGTGACCATTTACTACGGTTCTTTTCCTTAAGTTAGAATCCCCTTGTCTTCCTATATGACTTTAGCATTTGCTCCCATATTTTCTCCATCTCAGTGATAGCAGCAGAGAAGTTGGAGATTTGCCTGCTGTCCTGAATTCATAGTTTTTATCCTTTCTTAACCCAAGTGGCTATGACTTCAAATCCACATCCACCTCCTATTCCATCTCTACGTCTTGGACTTCAGCAGTGATGGAGTGCCACGCCTTCCAAATTTCTCCCATCATCACGGAGCCTTCTGGCAGCTGGCTCTCACTTCTCCTTTCTTCGCCCTTTCCTCTACTCAGTGGGCACATATAGGAAGCATATTCTAGGTTTTGTGGTTTTGAGGCATTCTCTGCAAGTAGAGACATATTTGAAAACCTGGAGGTTTTTTTTTAAATTTTTATTTATTTTATTGAAGTTCAATTTGCCAACATATAGCATATCACCCAGTGCTCATCCCATCAAGTGCCCCCCTCAGTGCCCATCACCCAATCACCCCAACCCCCACACCACCTCCCTTTCCACTATCCCTTGTTCAGAAAACCTGGAGTTTTAAAGCCTAAAGGACAAAGAGAAAAGAGCCGAGTCCAACACTTGTGACAGGCCTGTGATTAGGGAGTCAGGGCCAAAGTTCAAAAGGCAAATGAAAAGCCAGAAGTAGAAAGGACCACTTGTAGTCTAGTCTGTCAAGAAAAAAACAAAAACAAAATACAAAGGAGTTTCAAGAAAGAGGTAGTGGTTATATCTTGAGGGAGAGTCCGGAGAATTATCATTGATTTTGAAGACTAGTAGGTAACTAGTGGTTTTTAAGAAAACCATTTCAATGGCGTGTTTGGTACAAAACCCAGAATGACGAACAAGTGAGACATGATAGATTGCTAATGAATCCTAAAGACCAGACCCAATTACAGTGTTGAATATCTGTGAATACGCCCTGGTGCCATTAATAACACCTTTTTGACACGAAGACTACCTAGTTCTCCTACTTAGCCTGTCTTTTCTAGCATCCTTTCTTTAAATGTACCATAATTAATAGGTACTCTACAAGGCTAGATATTACTCTTCTTTTATGTTCTAGGTAGTTTTTCCTCTTAGGGACTGTGTCTGTGTTCCTGGCTTCGGTTTTCACATCCTTCCACACAACTTGCGAATATACTAGACATTTATATTCAGGTCCCTCACAACAGGCATGCCTAAAAAGGAAAGTTGTAGGTTTACCCTAGAGTTGGTGCATATTTTGTACTAATTATTTTCTCAATAGTAACCCTCTGTGATTTAATCACTCAGAATCAAGACTTTGCTTATCTTGTACCTTATATAAAACCAGGTTTTATTTTATTTTGCTTTACATGGTTAAAATGGATATTTTGCAAAAGATGCCTGGAGTTTATGAAATGTTTTTCTGGGTAAGTGATCGATATTTTTAATCTCATTAGTTTAGGATATGAAACTTTTAATTTTGAGTAGGGGCAGAGTTTCTGTAAAGGCGAGACCTCCTGATGGATTTATGAAGAAAGCTTGCTGGCTTGAGGCAAGTGAAGACGAATTCCTGAGAGTGTCAAGTAGACATTTGACATGAGGCATTCAGCCTTTACTCAGCAAGCATGTCTATCACCGTAGAAGCTGTCAGAATTCTGTCTGTATAGTGACAAGGTTCCAGGCAGAATCAGGAATGGGATTTTTTTTTTTTTGACTGATTAGGAGGAGGATATATTAACCCTTAACTGCACTAGTTTGTGCACGGAGTATTATTTCACATATAGATGTCTCACGTTAATTTGGAAACAAGTTCGTTGGCTTCACTGCCAAAGTTCTGCGTTGCTCTGCCTCCTTGCACCTCTAAATAACCCATCCTCCAGCACTGCACTTGGAGCCAGAAGAGTTTGTTGGGTGCCTATATTTCTCTGATTTTCAGCAGGTTCCTCACCCTTCTTTGAGACCTTCTAAATTTGCAAAGCGGTACATCTGCATCGCTAAGGGTCTTCATAGTGTTAGCGTTGTAACAGTACAAACCTTTGCTGTTCAGGAGACCCACAATACAAACCACATTTTTAAGTTTTCTAAGTCACTTAAAGTCAGAGGCAGATGAAATTAATTTTATAATATATTTCATTTAACGTAATATATCTAAAATGTTATCATTTCAACATGCAATCATAGAAAAACCACTGACGAGATAGCTTATGTTCAATTTCTACTGTCTTCAAAAATCCAGTGTATATTTTTACTTATAACAGCACCTCCAGTTTGTATGGGGGCACATTCCAGTGCTCAGCTGCCACACGTGACCCATGGATGCTACAGTGGACAGTACAGATGTGGTCTCTTTGTAACCAGTTAGTGTAATCCCAAGGCTGTCACATAGTTGCGGGTATTGGATGGGCTTGTCTCATCTTTGATCTCTAGGCTGAAAGAAAACTCCCCTAGCTCAAGAATAAGCTTGAGGTTTATCAGACCTTCAGGTTTATAAACTAGGTTTTTTTTTTGTTTGTTTGTTTTTTGTCATGTGGTGAATTTATATTCTTTCCCTTCCTTGGCCACATCTCTACCCATCCAGCTCCCCATAACTGTCCCCATAGCTGCTTAAATATTGAAGGGCATATGAACCCAAGACCCTAGAGGCACACATACCCACTCACCCCCCACCCCTCCTGCTGGTTCCTTAAGGCATAAGGTGATCCCTACCTATTTGGCTCCTGACCTTGATAACTGGGGGGGATCCGCCTTTAACCATGTTCACGTCTTTCCAAAGGCCTAGAATTAAACTATTTAGCCATCCACTTCATGCTTATTTCCTGATCACTTGGCTTCCCTAGATGAGGATCCACCCCAAACAGCAGGTGCCTCCATGCCCTGACTTACTACAGCCACCGCAGGGTGGCAGGCACATCATTCCAAGCCCCTTTCCTCCCAAAGCCTCAGTTTATCTCTGTCTCTCCACCTCCATCTCTCTCATCTTCTATCTTGATTTCTTTAGGGCTGACTTTAAACGTTTCTTGGAACTCATGGTGACTTGTAAACTACTAGATGCGAACATAAATTAAAAATATCAAAGGGAAGAATCAAAGTGTACATGTTAGAAAGGGACACCCAGGCAGTGAATGCTGTCTTGATCTTTCAGTTCAGAAATGCTGGCCTTTTCTTTTCATTTCTCAATATGCACATCCTTCATCTTTTTGCCAGCATGTGAGGAAATGTGACATGTACCTGGTCTGTTCAGAGAAAGCGTCAATTCACCGATCTTCCCACCCCTCGGCCGCCTCTAATGTTTGTACATTGCAGAATGAAAATACTGCTCAGAACACACCGGGTGAACATTTAGTGGTAGCTAAAGCAGGATTTGGGGAGGCGGTGGCAGCACTGACCAGCTGCAGGTGGCACCTTGGGACTGCTCAGGGACAAAACCCAGGACCCCTGGGTTTCAGAACCCAGAGGCAGGAAGGAGCTTGCAAACTGGGAAATGGTTTCACCCAATCTGGATAGTTTTCTTCAATTGTGATAGAAAATATGCTAAGTACTGTGTTTTACAATTAATTAAATTTAACTGAACGAGTGCTGGATGGGCTGGTGCAGACGATTTGGGGAAATGTGAAAGCCTAGCGTGCCACAAACCTGAAGCCTGGATTTCCAGAAGGAACAGGTTCCTGATAAGGGAGAGGCCCCAATAACAGCTTTGGGCCTGAAGATCTTTTATAGAGTTTTGCTTTTATAAGGACAGATACAGATGATTATTCAAAACCTTTTATGCCTCTTGCTATTGTAGTATATTTGCTTACATTCTCTCTCTCTTTCTCTTTGTAGCAGTTTTCTACTTCAGTACAGTTTGGTTTTTGATAGTCTCTGAAAGACTTTGTGATGGGTGGCAGTCAAAAGTGGGATTGATATGCCACCTTGAGGCTCCAACTTTAAGTGGTGAGGCAGGAAGAGGGCATTTGGCTTCTAGGAAACTGGACCTTTATAGGGGAAGTGAAGAGGAAGAAAAATTAAGCTTAATCACAGCAGCTAATGTTAATTAAGCATTTCCTATTTGCCAGTGCATGCTAAGTAATGTCTACACGTTATTTAATTGATAACATAACCCTAAAAGGCTTGAGAGACAGATGAGGGAAATTGGAAAGATTAAATGGTTTACCTAAACTCGCCCAACTAGCTTGTGATGGAGCTGGGCTCACTGGGATCTGTTTCTCCCTTCAGCCCTACATTCTGTTGCCTACTGAGGAAGTTGGTGTTGGCTAATATGGCTCTTGGATGAGAAAAACTATTAAGGACTGTGCAAAGCAAAGATACAGATTCACTTCTGCTAAAGAACTATGATTAGCCTAACATTGATGGCACTTGAGAGAATTTCATGACAAATCTTGGCTATGAAAGGCAGGTGACCTCTCATGACATCACAGTTATGTGATGATGGAATACTAAACCAGCTGACTGTATCCAGGAGAAAAATGGAATATTTGTCCACTGGAAAAGAAAGTAGGACATATTTATGCAGTTTTTTTTTTTTTAAAGATTTTATTTATTCATGAAAGACAGAGACAGAGAGAGAGAGAGAGAGAGAGAGAGAGAGAGAGGCACAGACACAGGCAGAGGGAGAAGCAGGCTCCATACAGGGAGCCTGATGTGGGACTGGATCCTGGGACTCCAGGATCATGCCCTGGGATGAAGGCAGGGACTATACCCCTGAACTACCCAGGGATCCCTATTTATGCAGTTCTTAAATCAGTTGCTAAGAAAGGAGAAGATCCCTTGATTCAAATAGGTTGTTATGCATTTTCTTCTTCTGCTTAGGCCAAGTGTGAGAGACAGAGAGTGGATGAGAAGTCCAAGTGTCCTGAGTGCTCCCGCATAGTAAAGTATCATATGGATTCTTGGCCACTTTCTTTGAAAAAACAGGAACAGCGTCAGAAGGTTTGAATGAGGGCTGTTGTACAAATTAAAGAATTAGTAGAAGATCAATTCATGAAAGTTACAGGGCACTCGTTTCAGTCATTTGAAAAGTATTTTTATTTCATGCACTGTGGACTAATCCCCTATCCTTCCCATCCATCTTGGTATTAGTGTTCTTCCTACGATTTAGAATTTTTCTTTGCAGGCTCCTCTTCAGAGGAAGTTAGTTTGTTGTGTTTTGTCTTTCTCTTTTCTTTGTCTGCATCCTTTCACTTCCTAGTGATCTTTATCACTTCCTAGTCATTTGCATGGTTGCCAGGACTCTGGGACTTGAGGATTTTTTTGTAAGTGACTCAGGCACCCATCCCGGGAGATGTTGGGTGTTGGAGGTATGTCAGTGAGCCAGTAGGAAGGTGGGCCCACTGCTAGAGACTTTGTCCCTCCAGCCTCAATGAGTCTCCACTGTCTTTGGGCTATGACCTGGTGCAGGTGTTCTTCACCCTTTTCTAGCCTCTCTCCTACTGGCCAAGAGGCCCACGAGGGGTCTCATTCATATGTGGCCTCCTGCCAGGAGGGGTTAACATTTACCCCCTATTATCAGACAGAAGCTAAACTCCTGTCTTCATCTGCTTGCCATTTTGTGTTTGGTTTGCTTCTGGTCCCTGAAGATTTATTTTTCCTATCATTGTGTCTAGAGTGCAATGGGTATTGCAAATGTGAATACATGACATTATTTTGCCAGGAAAAAAGAGACTTGTTTCACCAAAGCATAAGAAAAAAAATTCTAATTTAAGTCTACCTGAAAGAAAGTAGATGGACTTGTGAGTATAATTCATAAGGAGGAGACTGAGTGTTCATCTCTTGGAGAAGTTTTAGAGAGATTGCCTTCTTTACCGGGGACATCAGACTCGATTTCCACCAAGTTTCATCATGTTTCTGAGAGTCTCTGAGTCACAGAGCTGTTTACATTTGTAGTCAGTGATTCCTGATTGCTAGGATTCCTGAGTTTTCATGTCTTGTTGTAGTTTATTAGAGGGATCTTACGGTGTGCAGTTCGTGCTTTTAGCAGCACAGGTACCGTAGCTAGCAGAACTATTTAGCATCTGACCTATACTTCGACAGCAAGCTTTGTTAATACCATCTGTAAAAAAACTAAGAACGTGTGGGGTCAGAATCTATGGAGTCATCTAGGAGTGACTTGCTCAGTTTGAGGGAATAGAGGGACTTCTAGATACTTCTTTAGATCTGGATTTTTAGTTTCTCATATTGGGTGAACATGATGGTATGCCTTTCTAGGAGGTAAACACAATGTAGGCTTCTTAATGGACAGGCAAGTTTTACTTCCTGGGAAGAAATATTGTGGTGGAGAAAGGATGGAATCTCTAGATGGAATCAAGAGACCTGATAAGATTCTGATGCTGAGACTCCTAATTATTTAGTCTTGAGCAAATTACATGACCTCTTTGCACCTCAGTTAATAAATCTGCAAATTAACTGAACTTGATAGAGCAATTGCTAAGATTTCTCCAGCGCTCCAAAGATTCCAAAAGAACATGCTGCTGTCTCCAGCATGGTTAGACTATATCCAGAATTAGGTTTAGGTCTTTATTTAAAGGCTCCCTGCACCAGAGTGGCTAAGATGTTAGCCTTGGTGTTTGACATATCTAATTTTGAATGCAAGCTATACTGCATAAACGATATGATATTAAAGAGGTCATTGAATCTTCCAAGTTTTGGCTTCCTTATCTATAAAATAGAGGTGAAAATTATTTCTACCTTACAGAATTGTTCTGAACTTTAATAATATGATTACAGAGCTTTACTCAGACATCAGCACATAGAAAGCAAAGGTATGTTCCTCTCTTTGTTCACTGTAAGCTCTTTGACAGCAGCCGTGTACCTTACTTATCTTAGCCTGGCTCATTCATCTTATTTCAGTTGCTTAGTTCTGTTTTATATGTAGTAGTGTTCAGTAAACGTACTATTAAAGCACAATTTTTAAAAAAATTTGAATAGGACTCGTACAAATATAGAATATATGCATGTCAAATTTATTTAGCTCTTTAATGAAGGAACCAGCAAGATGATAAAGTTGATTTATTAGAGAAGTAGAAGAAAAGGACTATGTAGTTTATACCAAAATAATTTTTCTAAGTTTGAGACATAAATGGTTAATGGCCTTATGGAAGAGTAAAACCAAACTTTTAACATAATCATTTATTGTCGACATTTGTATCTCCACAGTACAGAAATCTGTCCGTTAACCTACAGTCACAAAGTTCTTAGGCCTAGTGAAACACTGTTTTAGTATGACATTGGGAGGATATGCAAGTTTCTTTTTGCTATTTCCAAGTTTGGGATAATTATTCTAAATAGTTACAAGACCAAACCTAAAGTATTATTTATCTTAGAAAAAGATTAAATGGGAATATGATTCTAGTATATAAGTATCTATTTTCTGCCTAAACTTATAATAAGTCCCTAGGACCATCCATAATTATGTTTTCATAATGTTTCATTAAGAAGAATATAAGGATGTTTAGGAAAATGCTACTAATTTCTTACATGATGCTATGGAGGGTAACCATTTAATGAATGCTTACATGGACCATATCAAGGGCTTTATATATATTTTAGTTTAATCTGTAAACAATCTTGTGAGGTAGGCATTATCTCCATTTTGAAAATCAGGTAAATAAGTCTCAGTGAGGTTAAATAATTTAATCAAGATTATGTAGCCAATATGAGCCAGAATTGAAATTCAGTCTGATTCTGAGTTTTGTATTGTTTCCAGTGCCTATGTTATAAACCTCCCTAAAGTTCAAACTGTTCTGAATTTTAAGGTAGATCTCAAGTTAAACATATAGGTTAGTGGGTCTAGTTTTGCTTATATGACAGCACATACAAAATGGCCCTTCTCCCTATAAAGGACTTGCCATTTTGAAACTGTTTGAGATAAGTGGTCTGTTTCCTGGCCACTAGATTAAAACATATATGTTTTCAAGAAAAACCATTTCATTTGCTTTTTAAAGCTCCCTTCTCTCAGGTTGTCTTTGTAACTTACCTATCTTTCTTATATCTCTTCTGGCCCCCACAATGTCTCTAGGTGGGCTGGATCCTTTCTATTCTGGATGAACTACAGCTGAGCCCTCAGCCTCCCGTCGGGGTCCTTCCTCTGGGGACTGGGAATGACCTGGCTCGAACTCTCAACTGGGGAGGGGTAAGAACTTTTCTAAGGGGCTGCCCATACCATCAGGCAGGAGGAGCCTTGAATCCACAGATGTTCTAATGGAAGGGAAATGTGCTTTTATTGTCCAAAGAATAAGTTAGAATTCAGAATCAGGGAGCCCATGCATAAGGATTTTATCTGGACCTTATTCAGTTTAAACCTTTAATCATCTAGAGAAGAAAGTATGGTATACAAAACAGGAGTTAGTACACAGGCTTGGAGCTTCTTGAGGTAGCCATTGGAAGGCAGTTGGGTAAGTTGGCCTCAAGTCTTCATCTAAAACAATTACACAGACCTCAACTGATCCTGACTGTAGCCCTAGCTAGAATAGCCAGTCTGCTTCAGATTACAATCCTTAAGTCAAGAGAGTTACAGCTTTTTTGGAGCATTTTGTTTTTTTGGTTGATGCCATCATTGGCTTTGTTGGGCAGGTAGCCAGCTGTCCTTTCCACCATAGAGCCAACTTTAAGCAAGCTTAGTGGAAGAAGTATACCTGTCACTATCTAGCCATTTTATTAATTTTTCTAGGGTGTTAAAATAGTAAGAAGACAAATTTGCTAACATATGCGGTCCCACCAGCTTTTTATCTACTCATATGAGAGATTGGGCTGGGCTCCATGAAAATTCTCTTCAGATATTAGCAGATACTGATTTGACCTTTGTGTGAATTAACTTCCCTTAGGTGATAATTATCTTCATATATTAACA
Organism: Canis lupus dingo; assembly: GCF_003254725.2. Taxonomy (NCBI): domain Eukaryota; kingdom Metazoa; phylum Chordata; class Mammalia; order Carnivora; family Canidae; genus Canis; species Canis lupus. The sequence goes on along the minus strand of NC_064258.1, from coordinate 14,359,058 downwards.
GATATTGATTTAACATTGAATGAATTAACCTCCCACAGGTCTTTCTTATTTTTTCAAGTGAGCATAGTATAAATGCATTAGTTGCTTTGTGCAAATATACTTATCACTGTTAACTCCTCTCATCTACATCAATAACTTGACTATCCTTAATAATCATGCTGCAAATAACACATAGTCAAGGAGTGAGTGGGTGTCTGATACAGCTGTGCTTCAGACAGACTTGCCTTAGGTCATAGAAGGAACACAGAAAGAGCTCACTACAAGGTTAGGGAGAGGTGAATGAGGTGGAAGGTTAATAGAAATAGTTGTCTATCATATACCACCTTGATTCTTTTCCTCCTTTTTCCGCACTCACACTTGTTCTATATATGTCTCAGATTCCTCTATTAGGAGGCTTGGGGAATCCTGTTTTCATTCTGATAGAAGCAACCAGCCAGCATGGCCCTCAAATGCCTACCAGTGACATTGGTTGTTGATGGTGGCAAAAATTACTTCTCAACTTAAATCAGTTAGAGCAATATTTCTATGCATATTGCCTGTGACTATTGTCCTAGATTCTAACTACTTCAAGAAAACCAGTTTACCTTCCCAGCCTTGATAATTGTAAAATAAACAGAGATCTATAGCAGAAGGGCTCTTGCTTGCATGAAATTCCTTTGGCTATACTGTTCCAAGTGGCAATGGGTGTATTCTTTGATTCCTTAGGGCTACACTGATGAACCTGTCTCTAAGATCCTTTGCCAAGTAGAAGATGGGACAATCGTACAGCTGGATCGTTGGAACCTCCATGTGGAAAGAAACCCAGACTTGCCTCCAGAAGAACTTGAAGATGGCGTATGTAAGGTGAGAGAGTTTTTTCTTCAGTGGAAGGGAACCCTGGAGCATGTACCTGAGCCACAGGAAATATACTGCTGGCTGGAGAAGCCTATGCTGATTCCTTCCTATGAGATAAGAGGATGATGTTTGAGTTTATGGCTATTAGGACTACAAATATGACACTCCTTAGTGATTCTGCCCCCATAGACTTCTAAAGATTGAGGTTTCCTACCTGCTTCCAGACCTCTGTCCTCAACTTCCACACCAAAGAGAATGTATTCATTTTCTAATCTTTCAAGCATTGTAAATTCATAACCTATGAGAAGGTGGAAAATATGGGTGGTGTAAATTCATAACCTATGAGAAGGTGGAAAAATGGTCCTGAAGCATTAGGCATATGGTCTTTCAATGGAAAGATAACCTCCCAAGATTTCTAGTCTCTTACTAAATATCTCTTATGTATAAGAAATATTAACTTAGTCCATTTCATTACTTGATTGAGACTTAAAGATGCCTAAATAAATATTTTGACTTAGTATTTTTCCTTCAGTGATTGAGCTTTCATTTCCACCCAAGGCAAACCAAGAGACACAATTGTATATATGTTAGTATAGAGCTTCAGTAGAACATTTGGTTCTAAGTTCTGGCCTCAACTTCAGATAAATCTGACAGATTGCCAAATAATAAATAACCATGTTCTGCATATTACTTTCCACTTTTCTTCTGTGATAGTGTTTTCAAGGTTTTGCATGCATAAGAACCTCCATATGCATCTGTTAAAAATGCAGATTATGGGGCCCAGTCCCCATTAATTCTGATTAAGTAAGTGCAGAGTTAAGGCCCTGAACCTATACTTTAAATGACATCCCTACTTTATTGGATTATGCAATTGATAGAGCCAAGATTGTCATGGATGTTTCCACTTTAAAATATGTTGAACCAGATATCCTTCCCAACTAAACCAAAACCTATTTATTCATTAGCAACACGATCCTGACCAATTGTGATAAACACTCAATCTATGGCTAAGATAAGTTAAAAGGTGTTTTATTTTGTCTTCATGTTTTTTTTCCCCAAAACTATGATCCAGAAATTATAAGGTTTCTAACAGGTATCATGACTGCTTAGTGGATTTGCATTCATAATGTCACAATGTTGTTTGAAACCACAGGTATCATTTTGGGATATGATGTTTTTTTCTGATGTGTTTGACCTACAGAAATTCAGTAGAATACAGCCAGTGTGAAAAGAATTATACCATATGGAGATTTTACGGTCCTTTCCCCACCGAACTTAGAATGCTTCGGCCGTCAGTAGAAATCTCTATTTAAATCTCTTCCCAACAACTTAAGAAATGGAAAGACTCCTTGGTGCAGCCAGGGAGCATTAATTCAGATAATTAAAGGGCTTTGAAAACTTGGATTTTGGAGGAGATGTGTAGGAAATTGGGACAATTTTCCCTGGAAAATATGAATAAGAACTTAATAACAGACTAAGTTGGGATATTATTTAGGGAATGGCAACCAGATGTTCTCCTAAAGTTATCAGTGAATGCTAAGACATGGGTTAGAATTGTAGCCAAGAAAACATAAATGGTAGGGATGAACATATCTATGCTTTTGGCAAGATCACCAACCCTTGCTGTCATTACTAAAGCTTGGTATTTTGTTTAAGTGCAGGAACTGGACATTCTCAAATATTAAGCCAGGAGAATGAGACGTGATTTTGGCATTACTCTGTGTTTTGTTTCTTTCCTGCTCTCCAGTCAGTTGTAAACATTTCTAAGGGGGCTGATTTGACCTATGAGTTTATTATAAGCTCTGACTCAGGGCCTTCTGTAGGGGGTTCATTCTTTCTTTCCATTGGAGACCAAGGCAATCTGTTTTCTTTTCTTCTGTATTAATATCTCTCTTTCTGCTATTCTTCCTCTTGTTTCATTTATCTCTTAATGGGATAAAGTCCTCACTCTAGTCAAACAAAATCTTACTGATTAAGGAGCATATGAACACGTTTGATAAACTTACTTTTGAAATCTTGAGGATTAAACACTTCTAACAGAAGAGAAGTATATTTCTATCTGGAGGCTAAACCTGATAATTATCTGGAAACATTATCCAAGCTGAGATAAAATTGCTTCTCTATTTAACATTTACCTTCTACTCTGAGTTGCAGAGGGAAAAGTGGAAGAGCCACAATTTCCTTTCTAGCATTTTCCACGGGCTTTTCTAATTGTTCTAACATTAAAGCCTTAAAAGCACATGAATTTTGCAGTTATGAAGAAGGATTGTAGGTTGTATCATCTTCTTTACTAAGCTTGCAGTGGTAACAGCCAGGGACCCAGAGGACTATAGGAAGACTTGTGTGTGTACATGCATCTGTGTCTGCATATTTCATAGTCTACTAAAGATACAAGATCTAATAGACTTCTGATAGATTCAAATAGATTCAGATTCAAATAGAAATCTGAAAAATACTAACAACTATGTATACATATATCTTTTTCCCCTGTAGATCAGGGATAGCTGAATGTTTCCCACTGCCTTATTGCTTATGACATATGTCAAAAATATATTTTAAAAAATTAAAGGGTAAACATTAAATATTATTCATTATAAGTTGCAGTATTAATATGCTGAATATAAATCCTCAAAAAGTTTATCCACTGATTAGCTTACACATGATCCTTCCAGTTGAATTGACTTTCTAAGTTTACTTAGTCATTCTTTGTAACTATTGCATATGTGCTTCCCTCAGCTCAATTGGACTCTCATTAATATCCACAAGAATAGTTCCCATTTCATAATTTGTTTTTGTTTCACTTGTTTCCTATACTACTTAAGATTCTTGGGAGTGTTATTTGATTTGAGCTTTCACTAATGAATTAAAAAAATCACCTGTTCCTTCTATGCAAACACCTTCTACCTCGGGTTGTGACTTCTCTTTTTCCCAGGGACTGCCCGAGAGGTGTCTGGCCTTAGGCTTTATTTTACTCTTTCTGCCCAGTTACACACCACTTCACCTCTACTTTGTTCATCATTTCAGCTCCCTCTGAATGTTTTCAATAATTACTTCAGCCTTGGATTTGATGCCCACGTCACACTGGAGTTCCATGAATCCAGAGGTGAGGACAACGTCCCATTTCCATCTCCCAGAGAGGAAGTTTCCAGCAGGTGTTTTGCATGTTCCCTTCTGCTTGCATATCACTTTAAGTATTGACAGTGTGCTTCAGTGTTGTTCATTTTAACTTTTATGATGACCCTGTGAGCTAGACAAGATAGGAACTTGTTATAGATCGGACCTTGAGATCTAGTTGTTTAGGTCTCAAAGATGTAAAGGATGGCACCAGATATATGTTTCAGGTCTCAGATTGCTTTTTTAAGTGTGACTAGAAACTTTGAAGTTAGTGAACTACTAGAAAGTGATAAAGTTTCTTTCACTCAAGTTATTAGGATATTCACAGCTTCTTGAACCACCAATTAGAAAAATCCAACACTTCATACACCAGGGCCATTGAAATTAGCAAAAATATACAAATCCTCCCTGGGTGTGCAAAAGAGACAACAGGCATCTTAGAACAATAGGGGAACTGACAAGTGGTTTAGGTTGAAAGAAGGGGTAATGATTGGATTGGTGGCAGAGGTGCTGGGAATGCCCATTGGACAAGCTAGAGGGATGAATGACACCGAGTGGTAATAATTTCAAGGGCTAAAAGATATGGGAGCAAGATTAGAGAACAAACTATTTTTGAAAGAGAAATAACACAGAATAATGGCACACAGATAAGTACTTCATCAGAACATTTCCTATGCCATTCAGAGCTGAGAAAGTTTAGGATTTGGGCTTATGTTGTAAAGCCCCAATCTTCTGTGCTCATGCTCACTTACTTGGTGTCTCTTCATCTCTCTCTTAAAATCTCTTGTTAATGTAGCTATATGTCTATGCCTTTGCCTGTATCTACATCTACATCACACCTAGTACCTGGTGAATATGTTAATATATAACCAAAACCATGCCAGGCTGTAGGTTAGTGGGTGTGTTGTGAGATAAATGAGAGGATTATTTTACTTCTTTTTCTCCATATTCTTCAAGAGCATCAGTGGTTTTAACTCCTAGAATTTCAAATACAGAGACCTAAAAGCTAGAATTTGAATGTTCAGATTCTAGTAATAACACAGAAGAAACTCTCTTACACACTAAAGGTTAAGAGTTGAGTTGTAGGATTAAGGGTGTTAGGATACAAAATATGAGTGAAGTCCAAACCTGTAATTCTCTTACTGAATTTAGCAGTTTTGGTAGGCTTTGCCTTCCTGCTTTCATGGGGCTTTGAGGGTCAAATGCTGTGTCAAATAAAAGCAGTACTGATGGAAGAGAAAGCCATAGTTTGACTTCTCTTTTTGAAGGGTTAGTTGATAACAGAATACCCAAATATTCAAATACCCAGATCAGAAGCAATACCACCCTCCCACCTCCTTGCCATAGGCAGGTCTTGGAGACAGATATTGAGAGAGCCCTACTTAAGGGCCTACATTTATAATCTGTTGGGCTCCCTGTATTTAAGGAGACTTAATTTGGGGCAGTAAATAGAGATTACTCATTTCTTAACCCATTTGTTTTTCTCTCATATTCTTCAGGAGACTCTGGCTCTGGGCTTCCTAATAAAATCCTTAGATTTTTTAACAATACTTATAAGTATCACCAATGCATGAATCTCCCAAAATAGATATCATGGCATGAAAAGAGGCCAAAATGAGTAAGTGGCAGACAACGAGCTCATTCAAAGGAGCCTAATATTTTGTCCAATTAATCTGACAATTTCCTCATGATACATTTCCTTGTGCTCTGATGAAACTTCAGTGTCTTGGAGAGACAGGAGCAGAGACATCAAGATGGAAAGATTGGGTTCAGAAGAGAATTCTTGAAGGAAAGTCATGGGCTTCTTTGTTTTGTTTTGTTTAGTTTTAAGCTGTGGGACTATTTTATTTATAGAGAGGAATATGCAAACTCTGGTGTATATATACATAGTTTAATATATTTGTAATTATAAAACAATTGGTTAAAAGACTCAAGGTATTAGTCTTTGAATAGTTTATTGTTGAAGCTTAGTAATTTAAATGCTTTCAAGCAGTATGAAATGGTATTACAGATATTTGCCCTGGAGGTAAGCTGGAGCCCTTGTGGAAAACCAGCCACTGAAGAGCTGATAAGGGACAATTGATACTGACTGAGACTAATCTGCAATATTCATGAAGATGGTATAGAGATTTGGTTGATATGGCTATACCAGAAGTGTGGACTTCTTAGTATCTGTTGACCTATTACTCATTTTGCATTAATTAAAAATCATTAATTTATGATGAAAAGTATAATTGCCCAAACCAGTTTTTTTTTTTTTTTTACTTTTTTCTGTTTCTTTGGATTTTCCCCCATATTTTTACCTGGATAGACAGGAAACCTCAAGCTCACCTGCAAAAGAAAAAGAAAGAGAAGGCTATATTTTCAACTTGTTTCTTTTGGTCTTAAGTGGCTATTCTCAAGCCAAGAACACTAATTGCTGACACTTCAAACTGTTCTCAAATGCAGACATTCACAGTTGGAGGCATCATGACAAAACTTGTATCATTTGCCATGAAATACTTGGAGGGTGATTCAAAGCCTCATGAGAGCCATTATAAAAAAAATGAGCTTGGATAGAATAACCTATTAGGTATTAAGAAAAAGATGTGTAAGGTGTGTGTGTGTGTGTGTGTGTGTGTGTACTTGGGAATTATGCTAATCTATCTACATGAAATGGGTAATAAATACAAATCTTACTAAGGCAGAGTCTTTAAAAATGTAATTGCAAAAACTATTTTTGGCATAGATGTGAAATAGCCCATTGAATAGAGGGGCTAATTAGACACAATTGAGATCATTTATTGGTGGCATTACCGTGTAAATGCTTTTAGAATTACCAGTAGAAAATCAAGCAAGGAGTAAAGATAGTCTTAACATTTTGATTGCCTTTGTATATAAAAAATTAAACATTTGAATAATTTTGTTTCTATATTTGATCAGAAGGTAGGGTTAGTTCATTTGATTGGAAAATAGAGATGCTTTCTTCTTATTAAAGTGGCTAAACCATGCATGGTTGAACTGTTGCTTGCATATCAGAAAGTGCAGTCATTTGGAACAGAACTTGGAGATGTAACAGAATTGGCCATTTAATTTTCAGCTGGAGTCTTGCCCAGAACTTTAATAATTATTGCATTATGACAGTGCTTGAGCAAGTGCATTGAAAATATTCTCATCTATTAATGTATAGCCATGTTAACAATGATTATGGTTATCAGGTGGCAAAGTTAGGTCTCACTTTGCCAGCTATATGAATTAGATTGTCATTTCTTTGGACATGAAGGATATTAAGCACCTCAAACTTTTAGCCTGAGATTGGATGCTTAAATTTTACTGCCTCATTGAAATTACTTATCCAGAGGAGTTGAACCTTATGCTACAAGGTCAGGGAAATACAATTATGACTCTAGACAAGGCAGTATTTAAATTTGATTTAAAATTTACTATTTTCATTGAATATATAGAAACATGCAGATCGGCATATTTCTAAGGATTATGAATGTTACATGATTCATATGGAGAATGAACAGATTTCTTTAAAACGATGTTCAGTGGCTTGCTAAATTTCATCATCATCATCATCACTGCAAAGGAGACACTATCAGTCTTATGTCTGTGTACTGAGACTCAAGCTTGATTTGCCCTAGAGAAACTCTCACTGTCCAAGGTTCTCTGTAACCTTCTTTTCCATTTTGAACCTCTGCATGGCACCAGCTCTTCATTCAAGATTCAAGAACTCTTTTGATCATTCCCTTTATGTATGACTCTCACTTCATCTGATATAGGCACCTTTGCATGGCATATAAAAAACGATGTTTTCCTCTGATTTTCAAATCTATCTCCTCCACTCTAAACTCATGAGGGCAAAAGACCACATCTTATATTCTCTGTGCCAAGGCCATGGCTATCTCAATAAATGTTATAGTAATGGAAAGTGTAATTAGAAGATAGGCCACATATATAATATAAAAGGTAGAAGTAGAAAGGAATATACAGCAGGGACAAGATTAGTTAGTTGTACAGGCAATAAATAATACAGGAATTTGGCAGGAGAAAGGAATCAGAGGAAAATCTCCAGAAAGGGTAGGATGGAGCTGAAAGATAAAGGAGGAGTATGATATATGTAAAAAAGAAGTAAAGTGGCTGAGGGCATTTCAATGAGGAACAAATGAGCTTGTGTAAAGATGTGGACCAATTAACACATAATGACAGATTTTTACAGCGGTGTTAGAAAAATGGGTAGTATTGGTAAACATATTTGTCCTTAATGGGAGAGGAAGTTGGAAGAAAAGATTTTTTTAGATACATACAATTTAAATTGAAGGTGGCATTGTTACTGTAGGTATAGATTTTGGGATCATTTATGTATATATAACTGAAGTCTTACAATTAGGTACATAGCTAATGCAGAGAAGATGGAAAATGTGAGTTCTGTACAGTTCAAATTGCTTATTGATTTCTATAAACATAGAGTTGAACTTGTTTTTGTGAATATTTCCCCTAATAGACCAATTACAGACGAAAGTAGGGTTTAGGATCCTATTCTGATGGCACAGATGTTACCATGTTATACATAAAAATGGGATTAATATTAAATCAATAGAATGGATTATACCCTGAACCTTATTATCATTATAACTGGATTATATCTAGAGCCAAATCATTTAGGTGATTTAGATGGTGAGATTTGGGAAGTTTGAGCTAATAAAATTTAGATGAGATTTTTAGATTTTGAGTTGATGCCCTAATTTGGGATGAGACCTTTGGGGACCTTAGAGGGTATGAATGTTTTTCATCATGGGAAGGATGTGAATCATGGGGACCAGAGGGTGGGTAATGGTAGGTAAAACTTTGGCCTTTATGACCTTTGCTATTTGGTGTCATGCTTGTTGGTTACGTTATTTTACATGGTAAAAAGACTTTCTGAATGTTTTGAGGTTAATAATTAGCTGACCTTAATAAAAGGAAGATAATTCTGGGTTATCTGAGTGGGTCCAATGTAACACCATGAGCCCTTAAAAGCATGAGTGGAAAGTTAAACAGGAAGTCAAAGAGATGTAGCAGAGGGGAGTCAGATAGATTTGAATTGTGAAAAATACTTGATATGCCATTGCTGGCTTTGACAGTGGAGGGGATCCCAAGCCAAGGACTGCAGGTGGGCTCTAGAAGTTGAGAATGAACCCTAGCCAACAACAACCAGCAAGGAAAAAGAACTTCACTCTTCCACCTGTAAGGAAATAGGTTTTGCCAACTATCTGAATAAACTTTGAAGTGAATCCTTTTCTTTTTTTTTAAGATTTTATTTGTTTATTTATAGCACATACACGCCCATGAGTTGGGGGACAGGGGAAGAGACAGAGAGAGAAACTCAAGCAGACTCTGTTGGGTGCTGAACCTAATGCATGGCTCCATCTCATGACCATGAGATCATGACCTGAGAGGCAATCAAGAGTTAGAATCTTAACCCCCAGAGCCACCCAGGCAGCCATGAAAGTGAATTCTTTATAGAGCCGCCAGAGAAGAGCCCTGCAGACTGACACCTTGATTTGGGCCTTGTAAGACCCTAGGTAGAGGAGAGTTCAGTCCAGATTTTCACCTAGAGAATAAGAAAATAAATGGATGTTTTAAGCTACCAAGTTTTGGGGAATAGAAAATGAATACAATTAATGTTGGTGTCCCATCTGATTAGAAATAAGTTAATGTCCTAGACATACACAGTGTTTAGATCTCACTTGGTTACACTGTGTCCTTGTGGAAGAGGAAGATGGGCAGTTGAAGAATTGCAGCAATAAGTTATGAGTACTTCCAGTATTAGGATCTTGGGATACTTTGAGTATTGTTGGCATTTCATGAGAATGATGTTTCATGGTTGACGTCATACCAATTAACCGATACAATTTCCTTAAGGAACAAGAATGCTTGAACTTTCTTACTGGTCCTTTCTCGATTCTGTATGACCCTTTTCTTTGATATATTTGGGAACCACGTTCCTTGGACCTTCTCAAAGACCTGTCAATTCTTATATTCTTATATTACAATAGATATATTGTAGATATACATGTAGATATATTCAGCCACTCAACACTTTAAGAGTCAATAAGGACTGATTAAGTACTATTATTTGCAGATTTCCCCTTGCTTTTTAATGGACTGGCTTCTGCAGGGACTGGGGAAGCTCTAACATAACCCAACACCTCTCTCAGCTCTAGTCAGCCTTTGTTTCCGAGGCTGTTTGGAGTAGGGTAAATATTAAAATGGAAAAAGTATTTAATCATCAAAGTAGGCTCAATCAAGGAGTCATTAGTATAATACCATTATACTATTAACAGAGATAACAGAATTTACCTCCATCTTTTCTGTTCTCAGGGCCAAAGCATAGGTATGACTCTCCTACCTTGTTATGTTTCTGACACCTCTCTAAATGCTAGTGTCTTAATCTTGTTTAGTTTACATATTAATTGAATTTTATCTAGTTAAATTACATTTGAAGTAACTGTTTTCATTAGCTGTGTCAGTGAAATCATCAAAACCCCAGTTTACTTACTAATTTTATTCTACTCTTTTAGGTCTTACAGAACATTTTCTGTATCTTGAGAGAAAACTATTTCTTTAAAAGGAGAAATAAATAGGCTCATAGGAGAATCCCTTAGGAATGTGAATCTTTTTCAAACTGTAAATTAATATTTTTAAAAAATAAATGTAATAGTTGATGCATGATTCACTTGATAGCAGTGGATGTGAGTGCCCTGAAAAAGTTCTATGTCAGAACTATGGGTTCTGCCATTTTGCATTTTTTTTTAAGATTTTATTTATTTATTCATGAGAGACACAGAGAGAGAGAGGCAGAGACACAGGCAGAGGGAGAAGCAGACTCCATGCAGGAAGCCTGATGTGGGACTTGATCTCAGGTCTCCAGGATCAGGCCCTGGGCTGAAGGCAGCACTAAACCGCTGAGCCACCCGGGCTGCCCTATTTTGCATTTTTTTTATTGTAACTTGCATGATAGCCAGATCTGACTATTTTTCTTTCATCTTTTTAAAATTAGGAATTATGTACCCCTGATAAATTGCATTGCAACAAAAATTCTAATTTTGCCTCTGGTTCCATAAAGCAAGAGTTAATGCAACTGAAAATGGTACCCAGCCAAATCTGGGTTAAGAAAGGTTAAAAACAAATAAACAATGTTACTTAGCAGCCAAATTTATTCTAAAGACCCATACTGTAAAAATGGTGACTTTGGGGTCCACAAATGGGGACCAGGGAGATAGAACACTCAGTACCACTTTTATCCTTTTTTTGTGTTTAGTATTGCCTACAAATTAACCTTCGACTTTTGTTTTATTTTGTTTCTAGGGTTTAGAGTACTTAATTCTGTATAACATAGTGAATGTTTAAGGAGAGGTGTGAAACTTAAATATGTAAAAACTCTCAAGAGTTTCCATGTTGTGTGCTAATATTATAGGCAGTACTAAAGTACTCAATTTAGGCAATACTAAAGTACTCAATTTACAACATACTACCTTATTTTTTTTTTAATTTGCAAGATTCCACCCAGTTTCCACATTATGTGCTAATATTATATTCTAATAATCATGAAAATTATCTAACGATCCTATGCCTAGGATTATTCTCTGAGATGGTACAGCTCTTATTCTGCACAATCTTAGTGAGTGAACTCTTTGCTACTGTTCTTCATCTAGACAATTGTTGAGATTTGCCATTCAAACATAGGGCCAGGACTTAAACAGCTTCAGCTAGCTGGCCAGCTGTCTGATGAGAAAAAATTTGAAGAGACACCTTGCCTGAAGAAGGAATTGATGAGCACTTGGAATAAAATAACAGGAGGCAAATCATTGACAGTAGGCCTGATCAGAAAGTCTTGGAATTCTACTAGAAAGAATGTAAGGAAATAATATTTCATTTTGGGATTTTGTAATCCCTTAAATTCATATGAACATTCTCCAATACAGATTCTTATTTAACTTTTTTGTGGTCTTCAACCTATATAATTAACAGAACCAAACTCAAAATTAAACCATTTTTCAGCCAGAGCCTTTGCTGTTGAATGCCCTGAGGGCATTTAGCAGTTCACCTGCATATATGTATATTTATGTACCCCCACTAAGTCAAATGACTTTTTCAAGGATTGTTACATAAATAGACCGTAGGGGATCCTGGGTGGCTCAGTTGGTTAAGCATCTGCTTAGGCTCAGGTCATGATTCAGGAGTGCTGGGATTGAGCCCCATGTCTGGCTCCCTGCTCAGCATACATAGTTTATAAAAGACATGTCTTATGGAGGTCAAAGCGAATAATCACAAATAATCACCTCTTATCACCCCCTCCTTCATCCTTTCACCTCTGCCCTGGATCCCTGCCAGCCCTCTACTCTGAATAGAGTCCAGAGTCTCTCATCTTTTAATGTACATACAAATCACCTGGAGAGCCTATTCAATCATGATTTCTAGACACTACCTCCTAAACATTATAATTCAGTGGTCTAGGGTGGAGTCTAATAATTTGCATCTCTAACAAGCTTCCAGTTTATGCTGATGCTGCCATTTTGGAGCTACAGTTTTGTAGCACTAGACAACTATACCAACTGGCCTATAACTAAGGGAAAGATGATAATAAGGCTGTTGAATCTGTTGGATCTGTGGGGTGGGGAGAGAGGGGAAGGAAGTAAGAGTGCTAATGGAAGTTACTACCTTTAATGAGGTCTCTATAACAAAACTACCTTTTTCCTTTCACAGAAGCAAATCCAGAGAAATTCAACAGTCGTTTTCGAAATAAAATGTTCTATGCAGGGGTAAGTATATATTGTATTTTATAAGTATTATGTATTATTTAATACTAATTCACCATTGATAATAAGGATACTAACTATGTTAAAAATAATTACACATCTCAGATGTTTACAAGTATGCCTATATATGATTAAGGTTTAATGTCTTGGTTTAAAATTAAGATGTATTTAAGTTGGTAGAAAGGGAGCTGGTGTTCATCACTTCGAACTTTAAAACCTAAGGCTTCATGTTGTACTGAGGGGATGATATTCAAGGAGTGACATGAAAAACATCAAAGCCAATCTAGAGAATGAGACAGGCAGACTTAAAAGATGTATGGAAAGTCTTGGATAAGAATGTGGATTGCATAGGAGTTCATATGCATCCATGTTTGGATGAGAAATTGACAGAGGATGGGCAGTTTCTCATGAAAGGATATATGTGAGTAAAGGAGATCTTTTTTCTTTCTTCTCAGGAATATCCCTGGGGATGCATGACCGTTGATGGGGGGAAGCACCTCTAAATTATTGATTTAAAGAAAGTATAGTTTAAATTTATAACACTGGATAGACAGAATTGAAATAGAAGAGGAGAGGGTGAAGCAAGATGTTCTTAGTGTCAAGTTAAAGATGATATCAACACCCTATGGTCAAGTAGGAGGTCAGGAAAGGTCATCAAAATCAATCTTCAAACTGGCTCTTGGAATTATCTACTTTTTCACTTTTCTATTTGTGTTCTTAAATTTTATTATAGGTTATAGTTTGAAAACAAAGTTTTCATCTTGACAGCTACTGCATTGCATTTTGTTTTGGATTTAACAAGAAAAGAACTTATTTTATATTTTGAATAATTTAGAAGCACTAGGAACTATTTATAACATGGAAGCAAGGACTTGGCATAACCATGTGATTAAATTTGTTTTTTTCCCCTTTATTTCCGTGTGGTATAGGCAGCTTTTTCTGATTTCCTACAGAGAAGTTCTAGAGATCTATCCAAACATGTTAAAGTTGTTGTAAGTATTGAATGTGTTGACTCAGTTCATTTGAATATAAATATGTATGCTGCAAATAATGTACCCCAAATACCAGTTTATATACTTAATCAATGGGCTGCCTTAATTCCAGAGATCATTTAATATAGTTCATTCAGCCAACATTTCTGATAATATAACTCTGTATTGGGAACTGTCTTAGTTGCTGGGATGAACAGTTAGTTTCACTCCTGAAGAAACTCACAGTTCCATTACAGAGAGGGCCTGTAAGTCACTGCATAACATTGTAGTTAGTGTTGTTGATTATGCATTCAATATGGTGGTGGCACAAAAAGGGGAATGGAAACTGATTATGGTGGGTTCAGGGATACTTTCATCAGAGAAGTGATGTTGAGCTGGGTCTTGACATAGAAATAGGTGCTCACCAAATAAATATCTTTATTTCAGGGCTACCTGATGAGACTCCATCTTAGAAAAAGACTCTTAAATACAGAGAACAGGTGGTTGCCACAGGGGAAGTGGGTGGGGAGATGGGTGAAATAAAAGGACCTAAGAAGTACAAACTTTCAGTTAAAAAATAAATAAGTCATGGACATGAAAAGTACAGCATAGGGAATATAGTCAGTAAGATTACAGAAATGATATTTGGAGACAGACAGATGATTTCACTCAGTGAGCACTGAGTAATGTATAGAATTGTTGAATCGTCATGTTGTACATCTGAAACTAATAACACTGTATGTAAATTATACTTCAATAAGAAAAATTCATAAAATTCATAATCACCAATCAATAAAGCATGTATGAGACATCAGTCTCCTGAGTCAGTTGAAAGAAGAGAGAAAAGCGATTACCACTAGTGTCAAAGGCCATTGGCATCACTTTTAGGTAGTTTAGTTCTCATGCAATAGCAGTGAAAACAAGCATCTCCTAGTAGTAGAGACTCTTTAGAGGGGAGGTACTGCTTTCTTAAAGCTGGAGGCAAGAAAGACAGTGGTCCACTGAACTATGAAGATCTTTTATTTTATTTTGATTTTTTAAGATTTTATTTATTCATGAGAGGCAGACAGAGAGAGAGAGAGAGAGAGAGAGAGAGAGGGAGGGAGGGAGATGCAGAGACACAGGCAAAGGGAGAAGCAGGCTCTATGCAGGGAGCCCGACTTGGGACTTGATCCCGGGTCTCCAGGATCAGGCCCTGGGCTGAAGGCAGCACTAAACTGCTGAGCCACCCAGACTGCTCCTGAAGATCTTTTATTGATAAAATTATGGTTATTAAATTTAAGTAACAGTGACCTCCCTGTTTCTTTAAATTTTAAAGATTTAAATATTAAATTTAAGTAATAGTGACCACCCAGTGAAAAATGAACTTGTCCTGCTTTTCCAGTATTTTTACATTGAGAGGAAGGGCAGCAACACTGCCCAGGGGCAGTGGCCATATTGAATGGCATTTACTGTTCAAGTCAGCTGCAGTGAAATTAAACTCTGTATACTCCCTAACTACTGGACAGTTTGTCTGCACATCTAGCACTCCCCCTGATGACAAGTATCTTGTACGTAGGTGGCTATATAACAGGGATTAAAAGAAGCTTACAAAGAGACCAAAATGGCACCCAGATAACTAGGAAAGATAAGCTGTCAGCCAATACAGGCAAGATTCCAGGTGAATTGGTTTGTGTAATACCATCTTCTTTTTTTGTGAGGAGAAAAAAGATTAGAAACAAAATAGAAATATTTGGGATTCAGTCCTAGGTCCACCTTTATGAGGTATATGACTTTCGGGGAACCAGGTAACCTTCCAAAAGAGTTTACTTGCCTCCTTTAAAACAGGCATAACAGGGATCCCTGGGTGGCCCAGTGGTTTAGCTCCTGCCTTTGGCCCAGGGCACGATCCTGGTAGACCCGGGATCAAATCCCACGTTGGGCTCTCGGTGCATGGAGCCTGCTTCTCCCTCTGCCTGTGTCTCTGCCTCTCTCTCTCTCTCTCTGTGTGACTCTCATAAATAATTAAAAAAAAATAAAAAAAAACAGGCATAACAGGACATGTCTTTGAACAACAATTACTGACCATTGTGATGTGTCACACAGGGATACAGAATATTTCTATAAGGACATCACTGTATGTTTTCTTGAGTGAGAAATGGAAAGGATAGAAGATTAGCTAGAGCAATTTAATGTACAGGTAACAACAGACTGTCTCATTTTTGCCACAGGGTGAAGTCAGGTGTTTCTGAGGTAGTAGTTAATCTCTCGCATAAATGTAGAGTAGTTTGCATGACTACTACATCAGAAAATCATAGGACAATAACAAAATCCTATGTACAGCATTATTTGTCCTCCTTCCCATGTTTTCTTCTTCTTATGACTTATCAATATGTGAGCTTCTGTATAGGAACATATTTTATGTGTAGACATTTTCCTTTGTGTGTTTGAAATAGGAGAAAAGTTGAAAGCTGCTGTTCTTTTTTTTTTTTTTCCAGATTTTATTTATTTGAGAGAGAGAAAGAGTGAGAGCATGGGGGGCAAGGAGGGGTGGAGGAAGCAGCAGACTCCCATCTGATCAGGGAGCCTGACTCAGGACTCCATCCCAGAACCCTGAGATCATGACCTGAGCCAAAGGCAGATGCTTAACCAACTGAGCCACCCAGACACCCCGCTGTTATTCTAAAGAGACACAAAATTTAAAGGCAGCAATATGTAAGAAAATTTTGTGAAGCATGAGAGATGGTAAAGTGCCCTCTTTTATAATTTGATAAATTCCCAGAATCACTGACATGTTTCTCAGGAAGAAAAAGTAGAAAATTTAAAAAGATTTCCGTTCTAAATATGATAATTTTATAGTTTTTTTTTTCTGTAAGGCAAACAATACTGCTTTGTATGCTATTAATGTATCACATCCTATTTTTAAAGTTTTAGTTACTTACAACACTCAATTTTGATAATTTAAGGTATCTTCCTTGGTATAGTCCTCTATCAATCATTTCAAGTCCTTAAATTGGGAGACTTCATGTTTTCTTGGTGTCTGAGGATATTGTAAAAACACCTTCAATCAATGTCTAGAATTTGATTCCTTTCTAAATCACCTTTTGAAATATTTTGTTTATTTAGGGCTATAACATTTCCTGGAAACAATTTTTTAGGGCATGCTCATTAAAATTAGGCTGCATTAAGATCAGCTGGGAAAACAATGAGACAATAATGCTAGGAGAAGCACTGTTCTTAGATTGAACACTCTTTTGAAAGAAGTCTTTAAAAATTCACAAGGGGCTTGGGAATGCATTACTGTGCTCTCCAAAGGAGAAGATAATGGGGAATTCTGTGATGAGGGTATGAGGAGAGCAAATACAGAAGTACACCTTTGACATTGAGAAGTCTATAGTTGTGACTAGAATTTTCTTCTTTTGACTTTTGTCACCAGTGGGAAATGAGAAAAGAAAATGAAAGCCTTTTCTTTGATTAGTTGGAGGATGCTCAAGGGAAGTGCTAACCATGAGGGAAGCTCCGTACAGAGATATTGGGGCCAAGCCAGCCTGAGGCCTTTGAGACACCTGGGGTCATTCAAATCCAGAAAAGCAGTTTATCTCAGAAGACCAAAGTCTGTAGGACATTAAATGTGTAAGAGCAAATCCCTAAAGGAGATATCACTGATTTACAATAGTTTTTTTAAAGCTTGCAGTATATATTCCTCTTAAACAGTTTTCAAAATGTTATGTTTAGTGTTTTCAAAATAAAAATTATTTTCAGAAAGCAAATTGAATAAATGGTTATATTCATCCCTATTGTTTGGGTTGGATAACTGTGGTGGAGATCACTACAGCCTGAACTCAAGGCTTCCTTTTAAAAAAAATATTTTATTTATTTATTTATTCATGAAATAATAAAGAGAGAGGCAGAGACATAGGCAGAGGGAGAAGCAGGCTCCATGCAGGGAGCCCGATGTGGGACTCAATCCCAGGACTCCAGGATCAAGCCCTGAGCTGAAGGCAGACACTCAACCGCTGAGCCACCCAGGTGTCTCATGAAGGCTTCCTTTTTATGCCCTTAAATGTTCATAAATCTTTTAAGGTTGATACAAGTCAAAATATCTAAAAATCCAAGGTTAAGAATGATGGCAGTTCCTTTGTTTATGAGGCCAGAGAAAAATTATTTTGGCAGCTTTGTTTTCCTATTAAAACAAAACCATTCTCTGAACCCTGGGTCTGCTAAAGTTATAATCAGAATACATTTTCAGTCAAAGTAATGACATCCACTTAAGCAGAGTTGAGGGCAAGGGGAAGACCGTGATATATACCACTGTGCCAACCTAGTTATCTTTGATAAAATTTGTAGACTTGTGACTACTTCAAAAACCCTTTTTCTACTCTGATTGTTGCAGTGTGATGGAACAGATCTCACTCCAAAGATTCAGGAACTGAAGTTCCAGTGTATAGTATTTTTAAATATACCCAGGTAAGCTCTGCTCATCCTTTTTCTTTGGTTTGATATGAACTCTGTTTGACATGAGGTTATCAGTTTTCATTATAGGAAATGTTTAGGTACAAACAGTGAAAGTAAGTTATCTTACTGACTCATTAGGGGTGTCCAGGCCTGATCATTTTGTTCTCGGTTTAGTTAGTGTTCTCTGTGGTAGGTGGTTTTTTTTTAATGCGATGTGGTGTGCATGCTATATACTTATCCATCGTTAAGAAACCCAGGCACCCCTATTTACTGGAACATTTTAATATAATTCTCAATTACTGATTCTCTCTCCCTCCCAAGAATAATAGACTTGAATAAATCCCTGTTCTCAGTTTCCTGAAAGCTGTTAGGAAGCCATGCAGCCTGATTTTAGCATGGAACTCATTCAAAATTGTTGCTAGATGATTGCTTTGAAAAAATAGGATCAATTAGAGTAGCATTTTCTAGCCAGGATGTCAACTCTCTTTGGTGCTATTATGTACCTCTGGAGAAAGGGGTATTTAAGATTAACTAGACTCAAAATAAGCACATTATCTCAGTGGTACAAAATTAGAGTCTAGACTCCCAAGCCAAGATTTTGGAAGGGATGAATCTATGACCCTTTGTTATTTGCAAACCACACAACTCAAGACAAAATCTGCAGATAAGTTCTATTTAGACTGAATTTAATTGAAATGAGAGTTGTATGTAAATCTATGGCTAGGAAAACATAGTTTCTTGATTATTTTTGGCAGTGCTCAGCAGAGTCACCTACAATCTTATTTCAAAAGGTTTTCATCTTCATTATTTCCATAAAAGACCTAGATTCTCAGGAAACATTATTTTCTCAGGAAACATTATCTTCTTTATTTTTTTTCCCTCTTTTTTTCTTCTTGCTGCCCTCCTCTCTATTCTGCTTCCTCTACGTTTCCAATTTCCTTTATTTCTCTTTCTTTTTTTCATCTCTTATCTTTTCCTCATACCTTTCTCACTCTTCCTCAGCTACCTTTCTCTGCTTACCTTCCTGGTGGTTATTTATTATCTTAGTTATGCACATAATGACCAATGTGTACCTACCTCCATTTCCTGGCCCTTTTCTGCTGGCATGCACTGTCTTCCTCCGAGACCAAATTCCGGAACTGCCCATGGATAACTCGTGACATATCATAGAAAAAAACATAATGGATCACTGAGTGAGAAATGTTAATAAACAGTGAATTAGGGATATAGTTGGGCACTATGAGGTACTTTTGTTATAAAATTGTGACCCATTTTCAAAGATGAATATTTGGAAATGATGAGTCCATTTTCTTTTCTATTGGAAGGTATGCACCAAGAACAGGAAACTGTTCTTAAGTGAGATACATGTTGGATCTTACTGTAAGGTAATGCCTAGTGACAATCATGAGAGAGATGGAATAAATTTAATTCTGTGTTTAATCTTATCTTCCAGATATTGTGCTGGCACAATGCCCTGGGGGAACCCAGGAGATCACCATGATTTTGAACCTCAGCGTCATGATGATGGTTATATTGAAGTCATTGGGTTCACTATGGCCTCTTTGGTGAGCAATGCAATATTTTATTGAAATGAAATATACATAAGTTACAGAGTTTATTGATTTCATAGATTTTGGGGTTTTAGCCTTTAATTTTCTCTCCTACTTTACCAATTTATGAACTTTATGCAATATAGGATTGTTTGAGGAAAACAAGAAAAAAAGATAATTCTTTATGTTACGAGAGAAATTGATGCACAATTGTTTGAATTTCAAAAATAAATATTATTTGTTCATTTTCCTGATTAATTTTCTACCAGAATGAAATGCAAACATTTTTATTGAAATTAAAAAGCGTTATACCACAGACATATCTCAGCATTAATGCAGAAACCTTGCCATTTGATACCTTTTTGTTTCATTGAGGAAACAATGAAAGGTAGAAAGGAAGGTGGTCATTTGCATTCAGCTTTATCTTGCCTGGTTAAGAATAAGGTAGATAGCTCCATTATCACCAAATACAGGAATAAAGAAAGACATCATTATTGTAACAATAATGAATATTCATTTGCTACAGCGCTGAGATCATCTTCACATTTTAATTTTGTTTGCTTGCATTAAATTGTGAATTATAGTGTAAGGGCAATTTCAAACAGGTTTTAGCACATATTTCAACTTATTATTGAATGATGAGGAGACAAATTAAAAATTATGCTTATCATCTTATCTAGTATAAATCAAGCCACAGGGATGCCTGGGTGCCTCAGTGGTTGAGCACCTGCCCTCGGCCCAGGGTGTGATACTGGAGTCCCGGGATTGAGTCCCACATCGGGCTCCCTGCATGGAGCCTGCTTCTCCCTCTGCCTATGTCTCTGCCTCTCTCTCTGAGTGTCTCTCATGAATAAGTAAATAAAATCTATAAAAAAAAAATAAATCAAGCCACACTATTGGTTTATAAAATGAATTAAAAAATTAAAAGCTTCTCCTTGCAGCCCATGGTTAGCACTTGGTTTGTGCTATACCTTATGCTTGAAGGTAAAAAGGTTCTATTTCTTGATCCGAGCAAGCCAAAGCAGCTTTCTTTATCACTCATCTTGTGGATTCCTACTGACTTTTCCTCAATCACCTCAGGTTACTGAGATCTGATAGAAGAGACTGTTGTGATTGTAGCAAGGTTGTCCATCACCTGAGATGGTGATGCTCCTCATGAAATCCACCCTCTCTGGGATGAAGTGATTGTTACATGTGATAGATTTGTCTGGGAGTGATCTAATTTTCAGGGTTGTAGCTCAGGTACAGCTCTTTCTCTCCAAAGGTCTTTATGGTAATTAAGGCAAAGACTCAGCGGAGAGCAAATATAGGAATAAATTCAAGAAAGATATCTGCAAGGAAGAATTCTTGAAAGCAACCCCAAAAGCCTCAAATCTAGTCACATGTGTTTCATTCATTCATTTATTCATGGGTTTGGTGAACATTTATTGAATGTTCCAGAGCTTCCTACTCCTGACTGTGTGGCAGCAGGTTGTTAAGGGATGTGGGAGAGAAGATGATCCTTCACCGAGGCTTGGGAGGGCAAAGAAAATATTAGTTACTTCTGCATCACTCTCAGGATCAAAATCGAAATGTAAGCCTGCAAGATTGAATTTCTAACTCTCTGGCCTTTCCCCTGCCTTCTTCACTTTCTAACTCAAGTAGCCTCTCAAGTCAAACTCAGCTTTGAACATCTCTTGCTGCTTTTGTACCACAGGGCCATTGCATATGCTTTTTTCCTCTCTAAAATGTTCTTCAAGTTTCCATCTTCTATAACTTCTCAGCTCTATTTATGTCAGGTCTTTCTTGGGTTATTTTTGTTTACAGTTGCATAGTATCTGGACCGGAAGGAGATAGCTGAAACTGGGTAAGTAGAGGAGAGTTTGTGGAAGGATTCTACAAATATTGAACTAATTGTGAGCAGCAGCAATGGATGGTGGTGTATTCCTGAGCTCAAGGTGCAAAGATAAGGAAGCAGTCAGCTGCACAAGAAGGAGAATTATTTGGGAAGGACCACGTGATAGGAGTAATGTTTGCCAAGTGGAAGCAGTCAGTCAGTGGCAACCTGGCAGGGAGGGAGCCAGAGCCCTAGATATAGTGACTTTACTCTTCTTGGCCCTATAGATCTTTTTCTGGTGCTTCCCTCTGGAGAAGTCTAACCAGAAGCCAGGGAACATGCAGTTACTGCTATAGTCAAAGGGGGTCAGGTTCACAAGGCAAGACGGAGAGCAGGAAAGGGTGGAGTGCCAGCCAAGCATGGCAGGTGGTGGATATGCATCAGTCCAGTGTGCCTTCCACACGAGACAGATTGATAACCTATATTGGCATAAGCAAATGTGGCAGAGCAAATTAATTTTGCCAGGAGAAGAGGAGCGGGATTTGGCATTCTGTAGAAAGAGAAATTTACGTACACTTGGAATTGTGAGAAATCCTAGTCCTCTGTGGGAACTATAACCCATTTTAAGGGGGTGAAAAGTGAGGGTGGTCGATGATGCTAGAGAGGTAGGCAAAGGCCAGATCATGGACTGATTATAGGATTTATACAGCAGTTTTGACTTTATTCCAAGGTCACTGGTGAATTAGTAAAGTGTGTTTTTAAATAAGTATTTATTTTGAAAAGAGCCCAATATAAAAATAGACAAAATAATATATTGAACCCTCATGTGCCACCACCTAGCTTCTATAATATTCAAGACATGGGCAATCTTCTGTCTCCACCTATGACCGCCTCCCTCATACTAATGTGAAGCATATCTCAGGCATTATATCAGTTACTTATAAATATTTCTGAATGTGTTTTTAAAAGAGAAGACTTATTTTATGAACAAAACTATATACTTTATATCTGAAAAAATTAAGACAGTTGCATCTGAATATTACTAAGTGCTCAAATTTCCAGTTGTCTTGCAAATACCCTTTGTTTTCTTATGCTCTGTCAGTTTGAACCAGGATTCAAGTAAAATTTATTGATAGTAATTGATTGATATGACTCATGTATCTATGTATCTATAGATTTCTGCCTCTTTACCTTCTTCATTATTTATTGAAGAAACCAGGCTATTCATCCTGTAAAATTTCCCTGAGTTTGAATTGTGCTGATAATATTTCTGAGATGTCAATTAACATGTTCTTCTCTCTTGCTGTTTCCTTTAAGTTGTTTGTTGGATGTAGATGTATCACTTCCATCCCTATCCCCCAAATCTACTTTGTGGGTATTATTTTCTTTTTCCAAAAGAGAATAGGTAATATCTAGTTGTCTTTCTTTTTTGACTAATAGTCCTTGAGGAGCATTGTCTGGATCCAGCAATCATTAGAGGTTGGCAGAGTAATGATATTCTAATTGTATCCTTCTTCATTTATTAACTGGAATATTGTTATGAAGAGTAATTTCACCCATTATTTGGGTACTCAGTTACATAACTTATGTAGGAAAAGTGGGATAACAGATTCTTTTTATTTATATGTTTTCAAAATATAGATTCACTAGCACCTTCTGATGGTGACCATTGTTTTCAATGGATTTGGATTTTTTTTGACACTTACCATTACAAGTTTGGGTGTATGTACCCTCTTCTCACATCTGCGGAGGCTTACAAATACTTGGCAAGTCATTGGGATGCCTGGGTGGCTTACCGGTTAAGCATCTGCCTTCACGCTCAGGGTGTGATCCCGGGGTCCTGGGATCGAATCCCGCATTGGGCTCCCTACAGGAGCCTGCTTCTCCCTCTGCCTGTGTCTCTGCCTCTCTTTCTGTCTCTCATGAATAAATAAATAAAATCTTTAAAAAAAGAAACCAAGTACTTGGCAAGTGAGGTACAGTGGAAGTGACACTAGGTAGCTTGGGATGCTGGATCATGAAAGGCCATGCAGCATATGGAAAATACAGGTCATACTGATGGTCTCTAATTAATAGGAATTTTATACATTCTAGGTAATATTTTTAGCTCCTTCATTTATTTGTTTATGTAATTTAAATTCAGTTAGCCAACATATAGTACATACTTAGTTTCTGATGTAGTGTTCAATAATTCATCAGTTGTATATAACACCCAGTGTAGTATCTGTTCTTATCAGTTTAATATTTGTTATTTAAAATGTCTCCCTGCTTTCATTCATTTAATGTCTGTCATAAATATTTATTGAACATTTGTTGGAACCACAAATACTTATTGAATTCGTAAATGACACTCTGCTACGTAGAACAGTTATGAGAGGGACCCAAAGACAAGCACTGTCTTCAGGGTGCCCACACACAAAAAACACGAGAGTTGTGGTCTGGCATCATAAATTCTGGGAAAAAAGGCATATGTGAAGATAGAAAAAGAACTGAAAGCAGACCAGTGTTTATAAAATGGAAAATAAGCAAAAAATTGCACAGAGGAGGCAGGAGTGGCTACAGATGAGATTGCAAGTATCATTCTATGAGAGAATTAGCCTAAGAGAGCATGGTATTCTAGAGCTCTCATGGTGGTTTAGTGATGACACATACAGTGAAGAAAGACACGTGTGGAGGAGAAAGGATGGGACAGGAACAATATTTTGTAACTGTTGAGAAGGTTGAGAGAGACAGAATGAGACAGAATCAGATTTGTGGTTTAGATAGATTACCTGGATGTCTGTGTGGATGATAACCAGAATCTCTACTGCTGGAGGCAGATTGACAAAGCAAGATGTTGGTACCAAAGTTCAGGTGAAGAAATGAGAAAGCCTGGAAGCCCGAGGGAAGAAAGTGATAATGAAGGTGGGAGGACAGGCAACTTCAAGAGTTATTCAGACAAGGTAACTTATTGTGAAGGGTGAAAAAAAAAAGAATAAATGAATCCTGGCTGGCTAGAGTAGGCCAGTAGATAAATGGTGAATACATTAGAGATGTGGAGAATATAAAAGAAAGATAATATTGCCAAAAAATGAATTGTGGGTTTTTTTTTACCACATTTTAAAATTTTATTTTAATTCCAGTCTAGTTAACACACAGTGTTCAATTAGTTTCAGATGAACAATATAGTGACTTAACAGTTCTATATAGTACCCAGTGATCAACTGTGTTTTATGGAAGTTAAATTTGGAAACCCTGCAAGACATCTAGGAAGACAGAGGCAATTTGAAATGCATGTTTAGAGCTCAGGGGTTCCTTCCAGGTTGGGAGAAAGGGTTTTGGAGGTCTATCAGATCTCTTTCTCTCCTATCCCATCATTGGTAGGAAAAGGAGAAGAATAATAGTTGATGGAAGCTGGTGAAGAGAAAATGGAATACTAAAATTACGTTGATCATTTTTTCTCTTTATATGATACAAATCATTTAAAAATGCATACTAGCTAACATCAAATGTGTGATTGGATCTCATATTCTAGTGACTTTAGATTGTTTCTAAGATTTAAAAAAATTCTACTTCAAAAAAGCAGAGTTAAATGTAGTGTATATTGCAGTTTTGAACACCCTATGCTCTTTAAAGAATATGGGCATATGTTTCTCTATTTTCATATCCATCTTACCTGACTGCTCATATAACAGTAAACTATTGTTCTGGAAGAAAGAATTTAATTTTCAGAACTTGAGTTACATGTTTCTTAAAACTATTATGCTGATTATGTTTCTAAGAACATAAATTATTTGAAAACCACATCTGTGTAAGATGATTGCATAAACAGAGGCGTGTGGTTATTTGGGTATATGTATATATTTTTGTGTACTTAAAATATTCAGAGTGGCACTTGAAAAGAGATTCAAATAGAATTGCTGGATGGGAAAAGACATTGTTTCTTTTAGGTTCTTTATCTTGTGATTGCAAATTTCAAAACAGAAATCTTCAATTTATTTTCCTGGTTGAAACACATTCCTACAAATTAAGATGATTCTGCATTGGGTGCTTGGTAACCTAATTACCTTTTTTTAAAAAAAGATTTTACTTATTTATTTTAAAGAGAAATAGAGCATGGGAGTGAATAGGGTGAGGGGCAGAAGGGGATGGAGAGGAAAAGGAAAGAGAATCTGAAGCTGACTTCTTGCTAAGCATGAGCTCGACAGGGACTTGATCTCACCACCATGAGACCGTGACCCGAACCTAAATCAAGAGTCAGGCACTTAACCAACTGAGCCACCCAGGTGCCCCAATTATCTTTTTGGATTCTATGCAGACCATAATCAGGTGTTATAATTCTTGTTTATTTCTGCCACAATTTTTTGCCTTTATGATTTTGAAAGTCTTTTCATATTTCTAAGTAATCTCAAACTCTATAAGACAGCCCAAAGCATTATACAGATTGAGGAATCGGTTACCTAATTTGCTATGCAGTATGAAATCCAAAGATTTCAGTCTCCTAAACTTTAAAGAAAGTATAGCCAGCTTTTCTGTTGTTAATTTAAATTCAAATATGTAAGCTCTTTTTTATGTATGAATTAGAAAAGCGAAAGGTTATTTGATGAGAAAAATCACATGGGGAAATTCCCAGGGCTGAAGTTTCACACAATCAAGAGAGTATGTTCCTTACTTCTTCAAGGAAAAAATATTAAGTGGGTGCTTATTTGATAACACACTTAAGAACTGAAAATAAAAATATCAGTCATAATTAAATAACCTATAACTATATATATTTTAATGTGTTTTCTTCCAATTGCTTTATTTGTTTTTAAACATATAAAAATAATATTATAAGTAAACCTCATAGCACAAATGGCTGACTACAAATGGCTGACTACTCCTTCTTGTATAAATATCTCAATTCATATAGTAATTATTCCTTTATGAAAACCTTTCTTTATGAAATGTTTAGGTCTTTGGATGTTTGGTGGTATAAATAATCCTGTGATTAACATAATTGTTCATGAGCCTCTGTTCACTTTTCACAATACTTTCTTATGACATATCCCCACAGAAGAAATTACCGAGTCAGTGACATGAATATTTTAAAGCCTCTTAACAGTTATAAAACTGCTTTCTAGAAATTTTGTTCATTTACTTGCCCAACAGCAATGTACAAGAATACCTATTAAGGAGTAATATCCCATAGGTGCTGGAAATGTGTTAACAGAAACAAAAAGCTATTATAATACTATACCTGATGAAACAGAAGGAGAGATGAGAATAAAATCATGAGTGTTTTGTACATTCCATTATGTCCTCTTAAACAGCAAAAAATGAGAGTAAGGACACATTACTCTTTAACTTTATTGTTACCTTGCATTTTTTTTGAAGTGTGTTTTTTGCATATTTTCATAAGGTATTTATCTTTTATTCTTAATTTCAGGAGTTATTTATATATTCTGAATACAAGTTTTTTTGACAGATGTATTTAGTGCAAATATATTCTTCATTTATTCTTACATTTTATTTACTTAGTGTTTGTTTTGATGAGCAGAACTTTAAATATTCTTCTGAATTCCAATTTTATGAGGTAGGCTTATTTCATTGTTAGGGCTTTTGCTGCTCTTCTTAAGAAAACGTGGTTATTCCAAGAAAGGTCAGGAAAATATTCTCCTGGGTTTTCTTTTTGAAGATTTATAATTTTAGCTCTTGTGTATAAGTCTGTAAATCAGCCCAAGTTAATTTATGTGGATAGTGTAAAGTCCATATCAAGATTCATTTTTTATTTTTTTATTTATTTTTTATTTTTTTTTTCATTTTTTAAAAAAGACATTTATCCAATCTTTTTTCTAGCAGTATTTGTTGAGTAGATTTTTCTAAAGAATTACCTTAGCACCTTTGCCCTTTGATTGTATGTGGTTCTATTTCTGGACTCTATCCTGTTTCACTGACTTATTTCTTTATCCTTATGGCAATGCCACACTATTTTGATTACGATAGCTTTATAGTAAGTCTTCAAACTGGTAATATGAATCATTTCACTTTGCTCTTCTAAGGATGTTGTGGTTATTCTGTCCTTTATATTTGTATATACATTTTAGAATGAGTTTGACTGTGTTTGAAAAAAAAAAAACCTGCTGAATTTTAATTGGTATTGCTTTGAATCTATAGATTAGGGAAAATTGACATATTAACAGTACTGAGCATTCCAAACTATAAGCATATCTTTCTTCATTTAGCTGTTCTTTAATTTCTCTTAGCAAAGTTTTATAGTTTCATGGCTTCAGCATAGTTTTCAGGTTCTTGCATACCCTTTGCTAAATATATTCCTAAGTATTTTGTTTTCTTCTCTGCCATCTCTGACCCAAGATTGCCATTATTCCCATTGGACAACAAGTAGAATAAGGGCCTGAGTAGTAAGAAAGAGGATCAGGCTTGGAGGAAGATGGAGACAAGTATCACAGGGAGGAATATAGTTTGGAAAGACAGAAGATCTCCTGGCATGAAGGAAGGTTGTTATGGTCTGGATAGCAGGGCAGTAAATGACAGTGGATGCACTTGGTTCCAGGAAAGTCTTTGTTTTCCTATCATGACCTATACTATCAGAAAGGCAATGTTTGAAGTTTTCACAAGAGTAGTCTATGCAAGATTGAACAGATCATTGAATGTGTATCACTAATAAATCACCATATTATTAGCAGTAAAGATTCATTCTAGCAAATCATGGGAATATTTGTGGTTAAGCCTAGACCACCAAGTGATGAAAAATAATTATTTCTAAGAAGCATTTAAAAAACTACCTTTACTCTAAGTTGTTCCAAAAATAACATGGCTATGCTAACAATAATAGGACTGTCTTTATCCTGCAAAGCTATTTACTGTAATTCCTCTTGTGCCTCTGCAGTGATCTTGGATTGATTTTGAAATGCCAATGGGACTGCCGTTGACAGCTGTGGACATGTTTGTGGTATTGCTGCTGTTGTATGTTTGAGGCTGAGAAGATGAGTAAAAGTGCTCCGCAGTGCTGTGCCTTCTCATGCCAAGGGGTTGGAAAGTATTCAAAGTAGTGTTCAATTCTGTTAAACTCGAAGAAGATCTCATCTGGCAGTTTCTGCATTTTTATTTGTAATTAGGCCTAGTCAAGGGTAGCAGTGGGGAGAAGAGATGGTATTTCCAGAACAATGGATGAAGGGATAGAGTTCTCAGCTGAGAAGTACCTGAAGTCAAGGGAAATACCTTAGAAACATTCTGGAGATGAGATAGTGGCTCTAATTTAATGGACTTAAGTGGATCGTTAGATTACAGCCAAGAAAAACCTTTCAGCTGAATAACAAAGGATCAGGTAATAGGCCAAAAAGAATTTTAGTAAATCCTCACTGCATCCTTCTCTGCTTTTTTTGTTCTCCCCAACTAATTGAATAAAATTGTATGTAAAGCACACAACGGAATGCTTTTAACATTATAGGTGTTCAGTAAGTAGTTCTCAGTTTCTATTCTATTTTCTTTCTAGCCTTTTTGCCCCTTTGTGTTTCTTTTCTCTTTGCATTTATAGATAATTAAGTTTCAATTGTTCAAACTAAGGCAAGTACAAAAAAAGAAATTTAAAGCATCAGATAAATACAAATATTTGGCAACTGAAGAAGAGGAAGTTGACTTCACAAATCTTAACAAAGTTTATTCCACATTCACAAAATTGAGACATACAAAAAAAGTTGATAGTATGTTTTAACCTTTTAGATTTTTGAGTGTGTTACTCTTTGACTCCTTTTTAATGTTTATTATAAGCTAATTGATAACTCAAAATGCATAATATAACCTTACTAAAAAATTATTTAGCAGTATCTACTAAAGTTAATTATATATCTCAACTCAATGGCATAGCAATTCTTTTCATTGTATGTACCCAGGAGAATATTTATCTACCAAGAGATAAGTACAAGAAAGTTTACATCAACAAGAGCTACAAACTGGAAACAACTAAATGTTTACCAGCAGAAGAGTAAATAAATGCATTTTGCTATATATTACTGAAAAATAATGATGAGCAAAATATATGAAACACAAAAGAATCATCTAGTATGGTTTATATGAAGTTCAAGTTCTAACAAAATGAATCTATGGTGATAGGAATCAGAGTATTGGTTGCTAACATGTTGGTAGGAGGAGTTAAAAAGTTTGAGAAGGAACACATAGAAACCTGTAAATTATCTAAAGCTTGATCTGGATGGTGATTCACATATGTGTCTAAAAATATTCATCAAGTTGTATAATTTGTGTACTCTTTTATAACCAAAGGTGTATGATTTTCATTCATCCCTAAAAGGTAAATGACACTAAATATGTAATAACATATACAACATAAAAATATATAGTATATAATTTAACATATATAAATGTATATGTTTGCATATACATATATTTTTTTAACTAATGCAGGAAAGTTATGTTAATTTGTTGCTTTTAACAACAGGCCTTTCATGTTGGATTGACTTTCCATTCTGTGGAAATCACGGTGAACTGAGCTCTGTATTTGATTTTGATCCTCAAAGCTGCTTAACTTTTGATAATGTGTTTAATTGAGTTATTAATTGATTGCATTGATCTTATATAGATTAGAAGTAGCTCGAGGAGGTTTTTGGTAAAAAGAAAAAAACTTGCCCAAGTTTGAAAATTAACCAAGGGTAGGCTGCCTATTTAAATATTAATATATTTAATATATAATCTGTAGTTACATATTATAGCATGTATGTATATAAGACATAGGTTACATATACATATATATGTTATGTAATTATATATTTATATTTAAATATATGTTATGTATTTATATTTAAATTAGTATAAAAGCTGTCTTAAACTGTGCTTTATGCCTTTTATTGTCTTTTTTTCTCCTTATATTGATTATTCACTGGGAATAGATAGCACAAAGGACAATTTTGTATTAAAGTAATGTTTTAGATTAAGACTGAAAAATACATAAAACTGAAAATGGACTATCAATGAGAATTTTTGGTCAAGCTCATGAAAAGTTTAGAAACTTTATTTTTGATAAGGCAATTTATCCAAGATTTCTCATTCTACTCCTGGCTAGCAATTTTCAATGTGTTTATCAAAGGCCTTTTGGTTATGCAGCATGGTCTTGGGGTTTCTAACCTTTCTGACTCTTAAGAACTAATGTCTAGCTTCCTTTGGCCTCTTGAATTCACAGGCTGCCCTGCAAGTTGGGGGCCATGGGGAAAGGCTACACCAGTGTCGGGAGGTCATGCTGCTCACTTACAAATCCATCCCCATGCAAGTGGATGGGGAGCCCTGTAGGTTGGCCCCGGCTATGATTCGGATCTCCTTGAGGAATCAAGCCAACATGGTACAGAAGAGCAAGAGGAGAACATCCATGCCTTTACTCAATGAGTGAGTCTGCCCCTTGCCTACCTTTGTGAGCACAAAGACCATGGAGAGAACGCCAAGCATGTGCATGGTTTAGGGGCCTTACCATGTTGAGAAAGGAACAAAGTCCAAGAAACAGCAGTCATTGGTTTCTCTGACATATTTTTCTTCATGTTTATTACACAGTGACCACACTCTTCTTTTAGAAATAACTACTATATCGTATACTAGAGAGAGAACTTTTCTGCATTGACCGCTTTGGTATATATTTTTTGGGAGCAGCAGAAAATCATTAAGAGTGATCTAGGGTCATAAAATGCATCAAGATAAATATGCTCTGTTTCATTTTAAGAAGGCATGCTGTTGGCCTCCTTTTTACCCTGGTCACTTGGAGAGTGTTGGTTTCCCCAATAGCAGGAGGCTGGTGGAGCTGGATGTTTGGAGCTCATCTCTCTCCATCTGGCATCCCCTTCTGCCTGTTAGTGAGTTGTCACTTTCCCAATACCCCCATTTTGGGGTCCTGTGGACTCTGGTGTTTCAACTCAATTTTGCTATTCTGAGAGTGGATCCTATTATCTGGATATAACCTAACTCACTATTCAATATCTAAAAAAAAAAAAAAAAAGGTATCCCTCTTGGACCCTTTCTTTTCTTTGTGGTTTTGATGAACTGGTTTGAGATACGGTGATGATAACTAGATATTTAGAGTATATATTCATTCTATAGCACCCCTTCATCTAATTTTGTTAATGGAGAGGTCTACCTGGGTTTGGAGAAGGGGATGGGGAAGGATGGGGATTTGGGGCCTCTTTTTTGGTATCTTCTATATATAATGCCCATATGCCTAATCTAACTCAAGGTAAGGCTGCTTCTGGGCTCAGCCTTGGGTCATTATCCTGTCACAGTGAGGGACCTTCTGAGGTGCTGCTCCTGTCTGTGGTCTGTGATGCATGGTTACTGATTTGTACTGAATGGCTGGCTTCCTGCAGTGCCTATGAAGCAGGGCATGCTTTGCCACATATTTATGGAGTCACTATGACAATCTACAGAAGTGCCTAGAATAAATCAGTGACACAGGTGCCATAGCTCACTGCCAGAACCTGACTTCACCTCTCTTTCTGAGATGGCATATGGTGAGGAATAGCATTAGACAGGGCTCTTAACGTGTTTGCATTTTTTGGCATCTGCTTCTAAGTCTGAGCTGGTGTGAGAGATCCTCTCTCCTCTGCTTCCTCCTTTCTCAAAGTCACTGTGGACATCAGAGTCACTTAGCACTTTCCCCAGACCATTATCCAGACAGCTCATTCAATTGTATTCTTTATTTTGTTTACATTTTGTAGCTAGTGAAACTCCTAGCTCCTTCCCAAGGGTTTTCTTTTCTCTTTGCCTTTAGCTTCTCTTAGGCTGAATATACAACTGGCAACATTTATATGTTAACATTTATATGTTAAAAAGGTAGGATGCCAACAACAGTATATGGTTGACCATATCCTCTCAAGAAATGTTAGCGTTAATCCATGAACGAGTGGTTGGGGAGAAAGCTCTGAAATAGTAAATGAAAAGCCATCTTGGAGGTCATATGGCAGCTCAGGTTGTTTTGAGTCACTTGTAGATAGTTAAGAAGCTATAATAAAACTAAAAGTTCTTAATATCTACAGGTAAAGACTTCTCATCCTCATGCCTGGCGGTGCTATATTTAATAACCTTATTAGACACAGAATTGTTTCTAGGTGCTTAAGTTTCAAACAGCTCTTGCCCTTGAACTGAGAAAGAATTTGTATTTGCTCAGCAACCATATTGTTAATTCATCTGGGCTTTCTTCACATATAAAAACAAATACAAATGGTTGTTTTCTTTTCGTACTTAGACTACGTATGACAGATGATGTGACCGCATAGATTTAGCTGCAGGGTGTTCGAGAAACAGCCTCAACTCAAAAATTGTTCCTTCCCACCAGGGGGCAGTGGTGCATCCACCTAAGCAGCCTCTGGCCTCAGGAAACCTCTGTGAACCACAATAACATGCTTTTCAGTTCAAAAAAGGACACCTGCAAAACTTAACAAAGATATTTATTATTATATATGATGAATAACTATAAAAACACTACATTTTTTAGAAAATCAATACAGATAGCACATTTTCAAAGGAAAACCAAACACCTAGTTATCTTGTCATGCTTGTTCACTAAACCTCAATTGCTCTCCCTCACTGCTCTTGTTCACCCTTTGCAATTAGATTTCTTCTTTCTTTCTACTAGAAATCCTTGTTTTGAAATCTGACTTCTTCCACTGGATTTCCAGGTGGAGTTTTCAGTTTGAGGATTGCCTGGTCATTAAGTCCTTCCTACAAGTTTCTAAAACCTTCTATGTCCCCTAGGCTTTTCTGTTTTGGCCATGGTTGTGCCAAGTTCACTTTTGCAGCTAAGGCAGAGAGATAATTGAAAGATATTTCTTTATTTCCATCCTTCCTTCCCTGTTTTCCTCTATTTTTTTCTCCTTCCTTCCTTCCTTCTTTCCTTCCTTCCTGTTTTCTAAGATTGTTACTTCTGTTCCTTTTGCCTGTCTTCTTTTAGAAGAAAGAGAACTGGCTTCAAATGTCTGGAGAATTCATTTAGAAACCTCTGTAGCTGATAAGGATTGGGCTGGGTGTAGCGAGTTAACTTGGAATATTTGAGAAATAAGTACTGTGATTCCCTAAACAACTGGCTTCCTTTTCCACTTGAGCAATGGTGTTCCTCACAGGTTCGCCTTTCTCTAGGAGATCACATCTGTACTCCAGATTTCACCTATGACAGATAAGTGAATAAATCTCACATCTGTGTTTTCTATCCAGATATTCTTTCTAAAAGCCAGAGACTCATACCCAGATATCTCACGTGACATCTTTACCTGGATAGCAACCTCAGACTGCAGGCTGAAAATGGGCTTGTTAATTCTGCTCTCTTTCCTTCCCTGCTCATCAGCCAATGAGCCCTTTTCATTCATATTTGTCTATATGGAACCATCTGCCCATTCACCACATCCTTGCCCATCCTTGCCATGGAGTCCTTGCAGTTACCTGCGCTGTTACACACCCCATGTGGTCTACCTTCTATTTATTTCCCACATCTCTCTTTTTTTTTTTTCTTTTTTCTTTTGGCAAAGGTTTATTTATTTATTTTAGAAGGCAGGGGAGGGGCAGAGGGAGAGAATCTTCAAGCAGACCTCCCACTGAGTGTGCACCCCATATCACAAGATATGGGGTTTGATCCCACGACCCTGAGATGATGACCCAAATTGAACCCAAGAGTCAGACACTCAACCACTGACCCACCCAGCCACCCCTATTTCCCATGTTTTTAACTCACAACATCTACCCCCTCTGCTAGTGTTACAGCCTCTGTTCAAAGGCCATATAAGTTACCTCACCACAGCATCACTAAACTATGCTCATGATTCCTTGCTTCCAGTGTCACTGCCCTTCACACAATGCTTTTTCCAATAGACTAATTACAAGGATCTTTCTAGAAAGGTCAAACTTATATTCCTTAGCTTTGTGGACCTTTTGATCATTGCCTCCATCATCCTCATCTTTCACTCCAGAAATCATTGCTATTCTGGGGCAGTGGACTGCCTTGTGCATCCTCATACTTTTGCACTTCTGTCGCTCTTCCAGCCTTTTTGTCTGTTAACTCTTGCTCAAGTTTAAGACTCCATTGAAATATCACTTTCCCTAATCTATCTACTTCTACTTCTAGCCATTAGCCCTAATCTATCTATTCCTGTTAGTGTTCTAGGTTATGTTCATCACACCATTTATCAAGAATAATATAGTTCTTAATTTACGTGTCTCTCTTCCATGCTTAGAGATTCCTCTTAGGGTCCTCAGTGTCTACCAGTATGTCTAAGACATGATTATGTATTGAATAAGTGGGTTGCTCATGGATCAGATACATTTCTCTGAGATCGTATTCAAAATAACATAGATCTAAAAAATATCACCCCCCAAAAAGAAATAGAGGAAATTATCTAGGTTCATATTTATATATTAGTAACATGGTACCCAGGTAAATTTGATTACCCTATTTGAACAGCACCTTTGAGAGAGATCAGAAATATAAAATTTCTCAGGCCGTTGGGGAGATCTTAAGCAAGCTGAAATCCTGAGTTCACTGGTAATTCAGACTACACTGTGAAAGGCGATCATAATATTCAGGGGCAAGATTTTTAGTTGGCAAACTTTGAATTGGGCAACTCGGTTAATTGGATTCCATCATCTTGGCTGCTCAGAAGCATTATTGGTTGTAAATGATAGTCCTTTGAGGAAAACAAGGAGTTGATTCATAGGTGACTATGTGTAAGGACTTACATACCCAGCAGAAAAGAGGAATGGGGCTGCTGTGCCTACTACAGTTACAGAAAAGCTCTTCAAATGGTCTGAGAGAGCGAAGAGAACTATTATGTAAATGTGACAACAAATTTTGGAATTAGTTTTTTAAATTTTATGTTTCATCTTTTGTAATAGCTACTGAAGGTTCTTTATAAAAGAAGAGAGAAAATAGAGAAGTCTATGGCTTCCCTCTTCTACCAAGAGTATGAGTGGAATTACAGCATCACTGTGATGAAGTTAGGCTTTCTTGGTATTACCTTCAGAATCTTCAAAGGTTTTGTTGAGCCATCTTTCCACGATGGTTGTCTTTTGACACAAATTTCCTCCAGAGTTCTGGAGTTAGGAGGACTATGTTAAAGGATTAAGTTTACCTGGACTTTCCTCAAAGATGAGTTTACTGTGCTAGCCTACCCCTCTCTAGTGCGTGTGTGCCTGTATGCATGTGTGTGCGCATCCTCTCCTTGGATGTGCCAAATGACCTGGAGCGAGAGAGGAGCACGCCGATGCCTCCCACCTGTAGCCCTGCCCAGTGTCCGCACTGCTGCCGCACCTGCCCGCGCCCTGCCCCATGCTCCGGTCCGCTCCGTGGCTCACCTGAGAGTCGGCCCTTGCCGTGTGTCCTGTTGGCTTCATCGCAATCACCGGCTTTTTGGATTATGTCCGTGGCTGGCTGGATTTTCCTTTTCTTTTCATTCACTGTGTGGTGATGCACTCATTTAATTTCTGTTTAAACTGTGTATGTCTCTCTTTCTCTCCCCTGGCTTGCTCCCTGTCTGTCCACGCTGTTGTGCTGACTGTCTTCGCTGCTCATTCCCTGCTGCCTCTAGTATGCACCAGGTGTCCGCTGGCGACCTGCGGAGAGTCTCGGCTCCCCCTGGCTCCTTCACCACGTGAGTACAAAGCCGCTCCATTTCTACATTTTGGCCAGCAACCTCATGTCCTCCTGGGGGTGGGGGGGTGGGGACCACCTACCTGCTCCTTTGCCCACCCACGTCTGCTTCTCAGACAAGGACCTGCCAGCCCTGGTTGCCTTCTTTACCCCTCTGTGATTTGAGAAGGAGCTGTCCAGTCCTTTGTGTCCTGTTTGTCTCAGTGCTCTCAGGCTTCAGGTTTAAATTTTTGGCTAACTACTTTAAGGCCCATAATTACATGGGGTTGTATAAAATTCCATGCTAAGCTGTTGGTTCTTCTGGAAAGTTTGTAACAGCCATAGACCATTCTGTTATCTGCAGCTCAGGGATGATGTTGAAGGAGTGCCTACCATCCTTGATTTGTGAACCCACTCCGAAAATTACGTGTGAAGTTTTTTTTTTTTTTTTTTATTTATGATAGTCACAGAGAGAGAGAGAGAGAGAGAGAGAGGCAGAGACATAGGCAGAGGGAGAAGCAGGCTCCATGCACCGGGAGCCCGACATGGGATTCGATTCCGGGTCTCCAGGATCGCGCCCTGGGCCAAAGGCAGGCGCTAAACTGCTGCACCACCTGGGGCTCCCACGTGTGGAGTTCTGAGTGAATGCAGATGCATCTGGGCATTATTGGGGGTGGAGAATCCATGGATTGTAATAAAAGATCAATGACTGAAAAAACTGGCTCTGAGTTAGCAAAACACACTTCACCCAGGGTTCATAATTTATACTTAATGTATTCTATGCTTTTATTTTTTCTCTGGTGGAAAAAAAATGTGATTTTTTTTTTTTAAGCATTTTGCAACTTTTTAGGTTGTCACATCTGTCTTGCTCTTTCTTCATCTTACAAATACTTAGCTTTTGTTCTGGTTCAGGTACTGTCACAGGTGCTTTACATTAACTACTTAACTAGTTACTCCCCTATCCATGGTATTGTGGTGAATCTGATGCACAAAGAGGTTAAGTAACTTGCTCAGATCACACAGCCAGCAAGTGGTAGACTGGGGTGCAAACTCACATGGTTGGCTTCAAAGTTCACACCTTTAACAATTTACAGTTTTGCCACCTTTCATCTATGTCTTTCTAAGTCCTAGTTGAATCATTGGCTTTTCAAGGAATTCTTTGTTGATTCTTGTTGTATTAATTATGTTCTTACTAGAGCTCACTATTGATATATTTATTATAGTTCTCAAGGTTTAATAGGCTGGTATTAATTACATTAGGTCTATATGTGTATGTGTCGTGCACTAGACTTAGGCTACTTGAGATCCTTGACCATATCTTCTTAGGAATTTTTGTGTCCCTGGCCCTGAACACAGAACTTAACCCAAAATATTCTGAAACCAAACAGAGTCGTTGGTTGGCAGAATGAATGAGTGAAAGAATACACATGTCATTGAACTGTACAGTATCTGTCATCTAGGAATATGCCAAAATGATCCCTAAAATTTAATCATATAATCCTACTTTCAGTCCTAGTCTTATAGATATGCATTTATTCATTCTTTGTTTTTCAAAAACATTACTTTGTAGTTGTTCTGTGTCCACCATTTTGTCCTTGAAATCTAGAGGTGAGCACAACAGAGATCTGCCTTCATGGAACTTAACACTGAGTAGTCAAGGGCACTTGGTGGCTCAGTTGGTTAAGCATCAACCTTCAGCTCAGGTCATGATCCCAGGATTCTAGGATTGAGCCTCACATCAGGCTCCCTGCTCAGCGGGGAGTGTCCTTGCCCTTCTGCCCTTGTGCTCTCTCTCTCTCTCTCTCTCTCTCTTCAATCAATCAATCAATCAAATGTTAAAAAAATTAATTTAAAAAAATTGAGTGTTGAGAAAATCAATAGTAAAATAATATTTAACTTTCAATTAGAGGTTATTCTGGTGTAAATCCTACATTCTACAAAAAGCCTCTTTAATAAATAGGAGTCCAAGGAGTAGCTTTCAGTAATTTTCAGGGGCTAATAGATAGATTTCAAAGAATTGAGAATATCAATAGTAGAGATGCATGTGGAATCTGTCCCATTTCTATCACAGTTTAAGTTTGGGTTGTGTTTTAAGTGTTAGGTTGTAAAATTTAAAGGAGACTCTTTTATATTGATTCCATGTGTGCATACTACAGTAAGATAAACTGTCAATATTGTGATAAGGTGTAACAGGGAAACACCTAGGTGTGGCCACTTTAAACTTGAATGTTGATCTAAAATATTTTATATCTATATATGATATAGTAAATATTATATATTATAGATTTTATATTTATATGTCTCTAAAGTATTAATGAAATAAGCTTTATTAAATTAGACTATTTTAAAAAAAAACATAAGAAAACACTGTCAAGGAGCCTGGAGAAAAACCCTAGAACAGATATTGTCTTTATATATTATGTCATTGGTTAACAGTTTTGACCCACTCTCATGCTGCTATTTGCTATTTTCAGCAGCACTTAATATATGCATTGATGTTGCTTTGGTCCTCATGAAAGTGAAGACCCCAGTATTTTGAACTAAGGTTGTCTGATTTGGGTTTTTTTTTTTGACCCTTGGTCAGCCATTCTCTGCTCAGAAAAACTCTTCTATGATCTTTTCTGGAGAGAAGCCTCCCTTTCTACTGTTTGATGGTAAATGTTGGGTTTCTAAAGCGACGCACATGGTCTTTCTCTTTAGCTTTCTAAAAACTTTTTTTTTTTGAGCAGTTTATAGTAGTAGCAGTGTAATTAGGAATTGGAACATACTATTAATATCTGTGCATGTGGAAAATTTCACCTTTTTACAAAGAACCCTGAAATTTTATTTTTGATCACATATGATCATGTATGAATCCTGAGTTTTATTCAAAAGTATTTAGTGCTTTATGCAGTAGAACAAAACAAAACAAATGGAGAATTTTACCACAAATCTCATGCATGTAG
Organism: Canis lupus dingo; assembly: GCF_003254725.2. Lineage (NCBI taxonomy): Eukaryota > Metazoa > Chordata > Mammalia > Carnivora > Canidae > Canis > Canis lupus. The sequence goes on along the minus strand of NC_064258.1, from coordinate 14,320,027 downwards.
CTTAATGAATTATTGAGCAATACCTCAATTTAAAAATTTCTTATAATTAAGTGACTTCATAGTAAAGTCCTCGCTGAGGGACACATATGCACACTGAATTTTATAAATTCATGAATGTTATAAATTTTATAAATTCATGAATATTTATGCTAAATATTCCAACTACCAGCTCCTGTTCAGCCAAAAATAGCACAAAGGTATGTAATTGTAAGTTATCTTTCTAGAACTTTTATCCTTCACTAACTGCTTATTAAATTCCATTTTGTATCTGTTCTCCACCAAAATGAAATAATGTAAACCATTTATACTTAATTTTCGTCAATTTTTTATCTTTCAAAAAGTATTGAGTGCCTTCTTTAAATACCAGGGGTTCTGTGGGATACTGGAGATACCAAGATTATAAAGCTAAGGTTTTTGTCTTATAGAAATCAACATTCCAGGGATAGACATAGTTTGTTGCTTATAATAAAATGACAATGCCATCTGATAAGCATCCATGTACATATTCTGGTTGTTTTTCCATGTAAATGACTATGTATTTATTACATTTGTTTTTATTTTTTATTATTTACTTATTTATTTGTTTTAAAGGTTTTATTTATTTATTCACGAGAGACACAGAGAGAGGCAGACACACAGGCAGAGGGAAAAGCAGGCTCCCTGTGGGAGACTGACATGGGACTCGATCCAGGACCCTGCAATCACATCCCGAGCCAAAGGCAGGCGCTCAACTGCTGAGCCACTCAGGCATCCCTGTTTTTATTTTTTATTTTCTTTTAGTATTTAAAATTAACATACAAAAATGGACTTTTTTGGTATACAGTTGGGATTTTAAGGCAGGTATAGATTCATAAAACCAGCACCCTAATCAAGATACAGAACTGCTCTACTACCAACAGAAATCTGCCTAATTCCTGCATCTCTCCTTCCAAACTCTGGCAACCACCAATCACTATAGTTTTATATTTTTGAGATTGCCACATAAATGGAATCATACAATATGTAACCCTTTGCACTTGACTTCTTTCAGTGTAATGTCTTCAAGATTTATCAGTTGTTGCATGTATCAGTCACGTGTTCCTTTTTATTGCTGAGTAGTGCTGAGTAGTATTCTACTATATGGATGGATGCTTCCATTTATTTATCCATTTACTTGTTGAAGGACATCTGGTTCATTTTCAGTTCTAGGCAGTTATGAATAGTGCTGCTGTAACGTCGATGAACAAGTTTTGTGTAAATATAAATTTACATTTCTCTAGGTTAAACACCTAGGAAGGGAATTCCTGGGTCATACGGTAAGTGTATGTTTAACTTCATAAGAAATCGACAAACTATTTTCTAGAGTGCAAATTTTGCATTTCTACCAGCAGTAGGAGAGAGGGAGTTTCAGTTGCTCCACATCCCTGCCAGCACTTGGTATTGCCAGCACTTTAAGATTTTAATCATTTAATCATTCTAATGAGTGTCTTTTCATTATTTGCCATCCATTATATACTACTCGATAAAGCATTTGCTCAAGTCTTTTGCATTTTTTTAAAGATTTTATCTATTTATTCATGAGACACACACACACACAAACACAGAGAAGCAGAGACACAGGCAGAGGGAGAAGCAGGCTCCATGCAGGGAGCCCGATGCAGGACTTGATCCCAGGACCCTGGGATCACACCCTGTGCCAAAGGCAGATGCTCAACCTCTGAGCCACCCAGGCATCCCTTTTTGCATATTTTTTAATTGGGCTATTTGTTCTTTTCCTCTTGAGTTTTGAGAGTCATATATTCTGGATCCAAGTCCTTTGTTAGAGATGTGTTTTGCAAATGTTTTCCCCTCAGCATGTATCTTTTCTTCTCTTTCTCTTTACACAATCCAACTTATCAAATTTTCCTATATATATATGTGTGTGTATGTGTGTTTGGTGTTATATCTAAGAATTTTTGGTTTAATATCAGGTAATAAAATATTTTCGCCTTTGCTTTCTTCTAGTGGTTATATAGTTTTGTTTTTTTTACATTTTGCATTCAGTTCTATGATTTGAGTTAATTTTTGTATAAGATGTGAGCTTTTGGCTAATGTTTTATTTCACTTTGTGTATAGATGTTCAATAGTTGCAGCACCATTTGTTAGAAAGACTGATTTTTCCTATTGAATTGCCTTTACATCTTTATCAAAAATCAATTGGATGTATATATGGAGGCTATGGATATATAAGGATGGATAGACATTGATTTCTGCACTTTCTGTTCTTTTTCATTGATCTATTTGTGTCTTTGTCAATGTCATGTTATTCTGGTTATTGGACTTTTATGTAAGTCTTAAAATCTAATTGTGTTATTTTTCCACTTTATTCCATATTTTAAAAATTGTCTTGGCTACTCAAGTCCCTTTACTTTTCCATATAAAATTTATCTTTTAAGATTTTATTTATTTATTCATGAGAGGCACAGAGAGAGGCAGAGACATAGGCAGAGGGAGAAACAGGCTCTCTGCGGGGAGCCCGACATTGGGACTCGATCCCAGGACTCCCGATCACAACCTGGGACAAAGGCAGATGCTCAACCACTGAGCCACCCAGGTGTCCTACACATAAATTTTAAAATAAACTTTACTGTATCTCCAAAAATTCTACTAGAACTTTGGAACTGTGTTGAGTCTGTAGATCAGTTTGGGGAATGTAGACATCTTTACTCTGATGAGACTTCCAGTCCATGAATACTGTATTGTATCTCCATTTGTTTATTTTGTGCATCATTGTTTTGTAGTTTTCAACATAGAGATCTTGTACATATTTTGTTAGGTATGTGCCTGTGTTAGATATGTGTTGGTTTTACATTTTGGTTACCGGTATATAAAACTACAATGGATTTTCATGTGTTGACCTTGTGTCCTATGGTCTTATGAGAAGTCACTTTTTAGTTCTAGAAGTTTGGTTGCATCCTTGGGATTTTTTACATGGTCACACTTGTCATCTGTGAATAGGAGTGGTTTTCTTTCTTCCCAATCCATATGCTTTTCATTTTTTTCTCTTGTTCCCTTATTGCACTAGCTAGAATTTCTAGTACGATGCTGAATAAAAGTGATTGCAGTGGATATCCTTGCTCTGCTTCCAATATTAGGGGGAAATCATTCCATTTTTTTTCACCATAAAGTATGATTGTTAGTTGTAGATTTATTTGTTAAAGTCCTTTATTAGGACATCTGAAAAAGATTAGGGGACTAGGAATTATTTGTCCTCTAAATGTTTTTTAATCTAATTTAAATTTTTTTAAAGATAGATTTATTTATTCATTCATTCATTCATTCATTCATTCATGGAAGATAGAGAGAGAGAGGCAGAGACACAGGCAGAGGGAGAAGCAGGCTCCGTGCAGGGAGCCCGACGTGGGACTCGATCCCCGGACTCCAGGATCACACTCTGGGCTGAAGGTGGTGCCAAACCGCTGAGCCACCCAGGCTGCCCTCTAATGTTTTTTAGAATTTGCCAAGAAACTGGGATGCCTGGATGGCTCAATGGTTGAGTGCCTGCCTTTGGCGGAGGGCGTGATCCCAGTACTTTGCTATTCTCTAAGTCTCCTTTTTTTTGGTCTTCCAGCCAGAAAGTTAAGGTTTTAGTTATCTTGCTCTACTGAATACTTCCTGCAACTTTGTTCATGTGCAGGACTAAGCAGTGAAAGAGGATGAATAAAAGCAATGTTGATTTATCCCATCCTCTTGGGATTCCTGCTCCTTTTATCAGAGAGGAAAGCTCTCTTCCATTATAATTTTAAGCACCTTATCAATGCTGCTGCCAGGGTGAATGCTGAGGTGTAAGAAAATGGTAAGGAGAGAATATATATAAATTTTTCTGAGCATTCAGAGCCCCTTTCTTTTCCTGAAGCCAGAGCTCAAGGTCTTTCTTGGAGCTTTCTCTACCTACATTTGATGTTCATTTCAGGCTTTGTGCTGCCTGGAGTCCACACCAAGTTTATTGGCAGGAAAAGGAAGGGAGAGTTCACCACCATTTGATGGGATTTTATATTCTGATCTTCTCTAATCTGCTGTTGTCATTTACTTTCCAGATTCTCAAATAGCTGCTTTATGAATCCTGTCCAGATTTATAACTGCATTTATAGAGAAAGAATGGTGTATGTTTACTTACCTTACTCAGAACTAGAATTCTCTACTGCTTTCTAAAAGCAGAGTGCTATATTACTGTATCCCCTTCTCTACCACTGTACCATAGCTAAACTCCGCAAAACAAATCTGCAGAGAAACTACTATATTTCTTGAACTACAATCAACATATGTAAAACATAATATGCCATTTTGCACAACAGGTACAATTTAAACATAAACAAGATATTTCCCACTGCTAAGTTGTGTGGATTTGCTTGTTACCTTGGGGAAGGCAGAGTTGGACACAGATCCATGAAAAAGCAAAAATTGTCATGTTTGACTACAAGCTGAATATGATTCAGCATTCTAAAAGTGGTTTCAATAAATGAAGTCTTCATGGTAAAAGATGAAAGTAAATTGATTTTTGTTCCAAGAAGAGGGGGAGTTTTAGTAAGAGAAAGAGAAATATTTTTGATGTCTTTTTTTAGACAGGTTCTGTTTTGGGTTGAGTTTAAGAATTTTATTGTTGGGAAACTACTCGGATAAAGCCAAGAGTCTCCAGTCTTCATGACTGAAGAAAACACAAACTGGTCATAGGTAGTTTAACATTTGCATGCCGGCCGGCAAAGTGAACTAGTTGATCTTTGAAGTGCTTTCTAAAAGTCTATTCTCCAACTAGTGACATTAAATTTTTTGTTAACATTTTTATGAATTTGTCTAATGTGGTGTAAAGAGTCTGTTTATTCCATTTATTTAATATTGGCCCTATAGTTAGAAAATAAGACTTGATGTGCTTTATTCAGACCCTTTCTCTTTTCCCTTTTTTCTTTCTATAAACTCCACTTTACTACAAACTACACTGTCTGGGAGTAGTAAAAACATTGCCAAAGTAGAAACTTACACGTACATTTCTGCAAACTGTGAGGGTTACCTCTAAAGTAGCCCAGAAGATCTATCAGATATACTTTGCCTGAGAATGAATAAAGCTAAAGGTGGATAACACAGAAACCTTCTTGAGAACCTCAGGATAAAAAGCACTCCTGCACCACTTGAGCCTCCAGAAGAGTGCTTCATGTCTGGGGTGGAAATCTGTCCTGATTCTGATTCACAGATTACAATTTTTAGGTCAGAGTTTCTAGATCTCAAAATCAATTGTGAGGATAACAAAAGTGCCTAAGCATTCAAGAAATTATGAATATATTTATTGTTAAGGCTTTCACTGTTATTGGATCTTAGAGTGATTATTATCTCTGAGTGACAGGATCATGGGTAGTATTTTAGAGGCTTTCTGTTATTTTCTGAATGATTTTAGTGAACACGCATTACTTCTATAAAGGGAGAAAAATTAAAGTTCATATTTTAAAAAGGACAGGAGAGAATTGCTACATCCACAGAACAGAAAAAAAAATGTCATTTACTGCATCTCAGAGTGAGATAGGGAGGCATTAGAGTTAGCTTCAGGCTTTCTGGAATACAAAACTATTTGTTCTCTGAACCACTGAGCAGAGGAAACTGCTAATCCATCTTCTTTCTTTTCTCTTAATCCCACTCTCACATTTTCTGGGTTATCTTCCTGGTGATTTTGCATTCTATTGTCCGGTTTCTTGAACTTTCATAATGTCAAAATATTTGGTGTCCTTTCTGCCAGTGGTATCCTCTCTCCTGGTTGTGTAAAACAGATAAGCCAAATTGAGAATTCCAAGGAAAAGTAAGAGTTACTTGAGCTTCATCTCATACTGCTTTTCAAACTTGAGCCCAGGCTGCAGCTTAGATGATAGTGGTTTTATTTCCTGTGCTCCGCAATGTTCCCCCAAGAATTTCCTCACTCCACTTGCACTTTTATTCCCACTCAGATGGTCAGAAGAGGGACATTAGGAACAGACACAGGAGGTCTCTAACTGGAGTGTCTTCCTCCTTATTCAGTAGCACTGCCCTGTAACATCTTGCCATTTTGAATATTCAGGGGAGCTCTGCTTTTGTTTGTCTGACATTGACCAGTGTTAATCTCTTTGCATTTCATTTTTTCAAATATTAAAATAGAAATGCAGTTGTTCCCCTGGATTTCTATCATCTCCAAAGTTCTGTTATGGTAAAATCCAGGGCATCACCCTTGACTATATGAAGGTCTGCCCCAAAGGGATCTAAGACTTGAGGTAGGCAAGACTTACCCTGGGACATGACAGGGTCATCCTTTATCCTAAAACTGGTCAGGGAGGCTAGGCCCCATATTACCTTAGTACATTTAATTGATATTTCTCCTTGCTGTCAGTAAGAACCCAAGTGGATTTTTTTCATTTAGCTAGAAAGGTAATGTGTGTCTGGTATTATGCTAATAAGCACCTTGACTTGTGATCAAATTTAATGTCTTGATAACTGTGGTAGCAATTGTCATTATTCCCATTACATCAATGACAAGATTGAGAAAAAGAAATATTAAGAACCTAACTAAGAGTATATGCCAGGAAGTGGTAAAGTTTTCTGCTGTGGAGAGGGCATTTAAGACCCTAAATGCCACTGTTGATATAACTTCTGATCATTTTCCTGTGTGTGCGTGTTTATTTTTGTGTATATGATTTATGCATTTTATTCAGTCACACTATGTTAACTTCTTCCTTTTTAAAGAAAACTTGGAAATATTAACTTAGAATTCAGTTTTGCGTGTTTCAAATGTGTGACTCCTTAGTATTATAGGCTTGCAGCTCCAGTGTTATTATAAGAAAAATGTCAGAATGACAAGCCCCAATTAAAAATAAGTTCTAGTACAGCTAAAGAACCCGGAGAGTCTTGTAGAACTGTTAGTAATGGTGTTTGGTCTGTGAACATGGCACCTCAGGAAGGGTCATGCCCACGACTATGGTGGACGAATGAGGCCTATGTTCTTCTCTTAGCAAAGGTAAACACAGATGGCAGCCTCTGGTACAGTTATGTAAGGCATAATACATTTAGGACTCCCTCAACATTTAAAATTGTATCTTGTTGCTTTTAAAATTTATTTTTGGAGATGAATTATTCATGTCTGCGTAGGTGTAGAAACAGTCTTACACTTACGAGTCAGCACTTCTTATAAAGTAAAAGGTCACTTCAGAACTGAAGGGAATATATACCCAGGTGTTGGCTTGAGGTGTAGGGCCTGAGGAGGTGATTGCACAAATCAGCTTCAGAGCCATGGGGAGAGTTTGTAGAAGGGTTCAGGTACAGTGTGTGCACCAGGCCCACTGGGCAAGACAAAGGAGGAGGAAAATTTATTAATTTCTTTGTTTATTTAATCAAAATAAATTTTAAGAATTCCAAATAAAAAATGACTTTGGAAATAAATTAGTTCAATAAACACAATACAAATATGTATTATTTATATGATTATTCTATGTACCTTGACTTTTAGGAGAAGTAGAAATTAAGGTCTGAATATCCTAAACAGTGACATCAAACCAGCAGAGATTAGATTTCCAAGCCAGGTAGGAATTTTGGAAAATGAAAAATCAGACGCCTCTCATTCTTCTCTTTGTGTGATCTTTTCATAATCAGTAGTTGTAGGATGAAAATAAAATGTAGTGATTCTCTGTAGTAGGTATTTGTGTAGTTTGCTTGGGCTGCTGTAACAAACTACCACAGACTGAGTGGTTCAAACAACAGAAATATATTTCCTCACAGCCTGAAGGCTAGAGGTCTGAGATCAAGGGGTTGACAGGGTTGGTTTCTCCTGAGTCCTCTCTCCTTGACTTATAGTTGGTAGTTGTTTTCCTGTGTCTGCAGGTGGTCTTCCCTCTGTGTGTGTGTGTCTGTCCTAATCTCTTTTTATAAGGACACCAGGCCAATTGGATTAGGGTCCACCCATATGACTTCATTTTAACTCCATTCCTCCTTAAAGATCCTATCTTTAAATACACTTACATTCTGAGGTACTGGAGTTAAGAGCATATGAATTGGGGGGGGGGGGGGGGACAAGGGAGGGGAGGTGATGACACAATCCAGCCTCATACTAGATAAATTGGACTGAATTTTAGTTTTGTTTCTTTTCCTATCACCAACTGTGTGAAGACTGAACTTTGAGTATGTGACTTGTATTAATGGTTTAATTCTTTAAAATCTTTTTTATTAAAAGGTATAAGAAAGGCTAAAGAATATTGCTCTTTTATTTATAGCAGACTCTTGGTATTTGGGTGCAGTAGGGTTGTTGTTGACCTCTCTGGACCCAAATCCTATTTCTATAAAATAAGGTGGTCAAACAAAATGAACTTTAAATTTTTATTCATGTATGAATTTCTAAGGTATTACTGTAATAAAAGCAACAATAGAAATTGAACACCAATAAAAAATAAATTTATTATTAAAAAAAAGAAATACAGACTATAAATGCAAAGGGAAGGGAGTAATTTTGCTAGTGTTTGTGAACAAAAGATCTATTTACAAATGGACTCTCTATGTAGGAAAAAAAAAACCCTTCTGGAAAGTAGTTATTTTTATCTTAGATAAACCACAATCTGCAGTGTTATTAATGGATTTGCTGCATTCAGAGAGAAAAGAGAAGCATTGCAGATTTACTCCAGTATTACAATGATAACTGATACCATATTCCATCATAAGTCAGAGGAATATATCAGTAACAAAGAAATCTAGATGTTTGTTTGGAGCATTCCAACAGGTTGTTAGTTTGGATTGCTTTGCTGAGGTAGTAATAAGCTGCAGTGCACACTTTATTTGTAGAATTTTAATTTAATTATACCAATGTGGTTTAGCTTCCCGATCTGTCATAATGCCCTGAAACACTTACAGGAAATGAAAAGGAAGTACATGGTTAAAGGCAGAAAGAGAAAATCCTTGTTGATGCTACACTTAATTAATCCCCAGAACTCATCACATTTTGTGTTAGAAAATGAAATTCTAAAAATGAATTCAGCAAGTTCCAAAGTTGGAGCTCAGATATTTGACTGAAATGAAAGTGATGTTGGAAGGATTATAAATGGAACAAAAGGCCGAAGTTTTCAGCTTTGTATTAGAGAGAATTGTACTTTTTCTTTATCATGTAGCCTCTCCTTTGGCTCTCAGGAGAGGTGATTTATGTCTCTAATTGGGACATAAATCTTTTGGTCTGATGATATTTTGTTGCTCAGGCAAAGTAAAACAATTAAATGTTTCCTTGATGAGAGGTTCTTGGCTTATGAAATGTTAAAATACTGCCTTTGGTAGAGGCTTGCTCTGTAATACGGTAAGAGAAATGAGAAAGGGAAATGTACCTAAGCAAAAGTACCCTGATTTATATTCATATTCTATCATGGCATTCTCAGCAGAACCCATTGTTTTCCTTCTCTCCTCCATTATTTTCTTTTTAGTTTTGGTAACTAGTTAGTATTTTGACTAATTTGTGTTTGCTCTTGACCATCCAAGCAATTTATTAGTCTACCACTAAAAGTATATCTTAAGGAACTTTTTTTTCCTCAAGTTTACTATCAAATTTTGCATTTGTTTTTAAATTTTTGTTGATTAGTAGTTGTAATGATAGAATTATATGATTTGGGGCAGCCCGGGTAGTTCAGCATCTGCCTTCGGTCCAGGGTGTGATCCTGGAGACCTGGGATCGAGTCCCACATTGGGCTCCCTGCATGGAGCCTGCTTCTCCCTCTGCCTGTGTTTCTGCCTCTCTCTCTCTCTCTCTCTCTCTCTCTCTCTCTCTCTCTCTCTGTGTGTCTCTCATGAGTGAATAAATAAAATCTTAAAAAAAAGAATTATATGATTTTTGCAAGTACTGTTCTATGAAGGTGTCTTTGTTCTTTCCATTTTTTGACACCAACAAAAGAATGATATAAAAAGATTCCCTTGGTCATTAGATTAGGGTTTAGAGAGTGGCAATAACAGTTTCTACCTAATTGGCTACATTTACTGACTTGGAAAGAGGAGTCAGGTTTGGGGACTCTGATTTGTTCATGGATCTCTGACGAGGAAGCATGAGCTGGTGGGAGCCTATCTGTGCTATGAGTGGAGGACGTAGCTTTCCCCCAGCTATAGGTGGATGAATAGGAAACAAGTGGTGTCCTCTCCTCCCTAGGGCCAGATGCAGCACCACTGAGTATTCCAGATCTTGCAAGCCATTGTCAACCTGGAGGGGAACATGAGTCAAATGTAACATGGTAAAATACTAATTATTTAATATGAGTAATGGTTTCACAAATTTTCTGAATACCTAGATTTTAAGAAAGTATATGTGTCCTTTCTTAAAATGTTTTATATAGAAAGCTGAAACCATTTAAGGAAGTGTTTCTTATGTAATGCCGTTTACTGTTAGGCCAATACGTACTTTTTTATTTCCTTGATGTAAACCAAATATGGAATCTTCTTCTTACTGAGCTTGTTTCCTAGGGGTGCAGAGCTATTTCCTTTGCCCTATAGTTTCCAGTAGGAGCACATCTGGTAATATGTTCAATCCTTTCTCAAATTAAGTGAGGTTGCATTTCTCTACCTTATTAAGATGGCCATGTTTATCTTTACACCATTATTGTCTTACACATTTTTGGCTTCTGCTTTGTTGGTTATTTTTACTTTAAAAAATTCTCAATTTTTCCTATAGTATCAGAGATGAAATAAGTGTTAAACATTTTTAGATGACATGTACTGTAGGTTTTTATTAAAAAAAAGATATTTATTTTTAAAAATTTATTTATTTATTTATTTATTTATTTATTTATTTATTTATTTATTTATTTTAGAGAGACAGAGAGAGAGCCTGGGCAGAGAGAAGGAGAAGCAGACTCTCTGGTAGAGCAGGGAGTCCAATGTGGGGCTCTATCCCAGGACCCTGAGGTCATGACCTGAGCCAACCGTAGACACTTGACCAACTGAGACACCGTGCCCCTCTAGGGTTTTTTTTTTTAAATAAATATTACTCTCAATCAAATATCACCACTTGATTCATCAAAGTGTATAGGGTTTCTATAAGGTGAGCAAATATGCTAATAATTCTGGCCTAATTTACTCCTTTATGATATGTGTGAAGGGCTACAGTATTTTCTTTTGTAAAAGAACACTTTTAATTTTTATTTATTTATTTTTAAAGATTTATTTATTTATTGGATGGGGGTCAGAAGAAGGGGGAGAGAATCTCCAGTAGCTTTTCGCTGAGCATGGAGCCTAACCCAGGGATCCATCTTATGACACCGAGATCATGACCTGAGCCGAAATCAGGAGTAGGACACATAACTGACTGAGCCACCCAGGTGCCCTAGAAGGACACTTTTTAAACTACACAAATCCCAACACTTGCTCTATACTCTCTTCCAAAAGAAAGACAGTTTCTTTATCATTTACAAAGAAGAACAGGATATTACAACAGCTTGTGATTGCAAACCCAAAGGAAGATTTTAGCATTTAAATAGCAAATGAATGCTTGGTTTTCCTTTTGTTTGATACATAGAAATTGAAACCTGGAGAAAAAAAATGTCTTTCTTTCTGAGCACATGATATCTAAAGCCATTTGGATGTCTTGAGAGTAACATTATTCTGTTATATCTCATTGGTTCAGGCCCAGGGTTTCCTTCCTTATTCCACTGGAGCTAATTAATGGACCTCTGTACAATCAGAGCAGCAAAAGAATTCTCCAAGCCACTGCAGGCTCTGCTATTATAAGTAGCCCATATTAGTATTTTATGATAGAATTTTTAGTCATTTTTAATAGCCAGGACACCTCTATCAAGTAGACTTATCTCATGAGGCAGAAATGATTCTTGCCTGGTGTGATGAAAGACTAACCTTGAGTTCCTGTTCCCATTCCAACTGTTCTTAACTGTTCTTCATTCAGCAGTTAGAATTTGCAGGATTCTACAAAAATGCATGCACCCTCTACCTTTAATTCCATCCCTCTAGATTTCCCAGGGGTATTTGCTTCCTTTGCCTTTCATCATGATATTTGTCCAGCTCCTATACTCTTTAAACATAAAACAACATAAAAAGAGTATAATTGGGGACCTAAGGTCTGAAACTCCTATAAAGTTTTCTGAGAAGTTGTCATCCCTAGTTGCCAATTCAGCAACTATTAGGGCAGGAAACTCTCAGGAGATTTAAATCTGTAGGTGGTATCTAATTACAAGTGGACATTTTTCTCCATTCCTATTAACCAGAGATAAACCAGAGAATCAACCCCATCTGTGAGGGTAGCATGAATATTGAGATTGTTTTTTGTTTGTTAGTTTAGTAATGGGAATTGAATTTTCCCTTGAACCAATTTCTGTTGATTGGTTAGTGATGCACATTACATAGCACACATGATTAGGTAGGATGAAGAATGTAGTTGTCATGAAAACTGGTTCTCACTTCAAAATTAGTAAGTCCATGTAGGAAGCAGCATCTTACTGCTGGATAAGATGTAGCTGGCATCCTGTCCTTGAAGAGCTCATGATTTAATGGGGGTGAAGCATTACCATGTCATGATCACATTTACATTTCACACTGACTGCGCCATCTATGGCAGTCAGTCTAGGTGCGAGATGATAGTAGCTTGGTCTGGGGGAGGGGAGGTGCTACTGGAGGGGGTAGAGAAGCATACATATTTGAACACTATTTAAAAGAGGATGAATTGGGACGCCCAAGTGGCTCAGCGATTGAGCATCTGCCTTCGGCTCAGGGAATAATCCCAGGGTCCAGGGATTGAGTCCTGCATCGGGCTCCTGCAGGGAGCCTGCTTCTGTCTCTGCCTATGTTTCTGTGTGTCTCTCATGAATAAATAAATAAAATCTTAAAAACAAATAAAGGAGGATGAGTTGCAAGGGAGGGAAAGGAGGAGCAGGTGGAAAATCAGAAGAGTATTTTGAACAGAAATCCAGAGAAAAGTACTCCAGGAGTTAACCAGAGGGAGGAATCCTACTGAAGGGGGGATTTGAGTGAGGACGGAGAGATGGATTTAGTGACCGTGGATAAAGGGAAAGGAGAAGATAAAGGGACAGTGTGTTCTTATATAGAGGAACGTTTGGGGGTCTTTGACTTAAAAAACATACATCTGTGACTCTTGTACTCAGAAGTTGTAATGTTATGTACACATGGGATGATTCCACATACAAGTCTCAGAGTTGATGACTGAGGCAATGACAGTTATGACATTCACTATCACAAAAAGAAGAGGATGGTCGGAGAACTTGAAAAATTGACCAAGGCTAGTGGGTTCTTTTCCATTAAAGCGAAATAAAACTGCTATACTTGCTGAGCTGCTTATAGTGCCACCAAGTGAAGCAACTACTAGTTCTTTGTCTTTGCTTCTCCTTTGCATTCCAGGAGCCTGACACCCAGCTGAAGAAATAGTCTGTAATACGACATGCTAATTTCACTCCACTGCATATTCATTTATCACAATTTCAGAATTAAAAAAATTTATTCCAATAGAAAGCATGAAAATGTACATCTCAATATGTATTTGAAGATCTCCAGAAAACTTTAAAAATATCTGTTTCTACCAGTTGCATAAAAGTTCTCTGATATTTGGTACTTAAAATCTATTTTTAATCTATTAGCCATTAAGTCAGCAAATAGTTTCTTTGATATGTGTCTAGGCCTGGTGCTTAAAGTTTACATTCCTTTGCCATTAGTGTCTGTGGTTGATTATCCCAGTGACTTAAAACCCAATTCCAACCCAAATAGTAGAAGAGAAGTCAATAAATTATGGAAAGAGATATAATTTCTTTGGGAAGAATTTACAAATGCTTAGAATAGTCTAAACAAAGAATAGAGCACTTCTATCCTTCACCTTCCACACTTGGTGAGGGTCAAGCAGAGATGGAGCAGCCATGGCTGCAATCAGAGACACAATATACAATCAGATGGAATAGCTAACAGTGAATTAGTGAACATCTCAGTTTTCTCCTGACTCTGTAATGCTGTAATTCCATTATCTTGTTGGAGATCCGGAGGGATAGCTGTCTCAAATAATTTGCCATTATGACATATTATATTAACCACCTCACAAATGGATGTCTTAAGAACTTACTCAACTTAATCTATTTTTTTTTTTGAGAGAGAGAGAGAGAGAGAGAGAGAGAGAGAGAGAGAGACCACAAGAGGTGAGGGAGAGAATTTTTTTTTTAAGATTTATTTATTTATTTTGGAGAGAGAGTGCGAGTGGGGTGGGGGGCAGAGAGAGGGAGAGAAGCAGACTCCCTGCTAAGTGTGGAACCCCATACCAGGCTCTATCTCAGGATCCTGAGATCATGACCTGAGCCGAAATCAAGAGTCAGATGCTTAACCACCTGAGCCACCCAGGCACCCCAACAACTTCTATTGAAAAACAATTAACAACCTTTAAAAAAAGTACTTTCTCTAGAAAAACATGTTGGACCCTGGGAGCTCATGATTGCTGCTAATGTAATCTTGGTTTATCTTTGGTCCCAAATTCAAAAATTCCTTTATATCTTTTTTTTTTTTTTTTCAAATTTCTGAAGCATTGTTCTCTCTACTCCAGGCAGGAGACAACTGAATTCTAAGAGTGCTGTGTGAACACAGCAGGTGTCAGAAATCCACTTTAAATCTCTGTTCAGAAGCTTTGATTCAATTTGGTTTCACTGCTCAATGCAAAGAGGCCTCTTTGGATGTGTTTTTAGATAGATTATTGTGCAGTGGCAGCTTGAAAATGTCCCAGGGTAAATTGCAGCAATTTCTAGGAAGTTGTTAAAGAAAGCTCTTGGATATAATTATATCTAAATAAGGCCCAGCTTGACAGCTGATGAAAGGATGTGGTGTGGTCAATGTTTCTGGTTCACTGTGATTTAATTGAAGAACAGGCGGTCCTAAAATGGTTTACATACTTTCCTGGTAGGGACGTCTACCATTTGTATGTTCTTTTCTCTCTGTGCAGATCCCCCTAGAGCTAAGATGTGAAGGAGCATCATCCTGCATAGATTTACCTCCAGATCTTGGAGAGCTGGATGGAAAAAGGACAGAAATGGACAACTCCATCAGGGGTTACCTAGGGCTCACAAAGAGAAAAACAGCTATGGAGTGGCTCAGATGATGTCAAACTGGGCTAAAGGGCCATGCATAGTCCCAGAGGAATTCAGCTTTCTTGCATTTCACTCATTTGTTTGTTTAAAAACATTTATTGTAAACAACCCAGGTTAGACTCTTTTAGGTGCTGGCATTGTAAAGAAGAGGAATAGTCTTTTGTGCCATGAAGTCACACTAAAGTCCGTTCATAAAACAAGGGCCAGTTCAAAGAAATCCTTTTGGAGAGTAGTCAGAAATATATTATATGTAGGTTATGGTCAAGTAGAATCCCACATCCACATTTACAATTGCTTGAAATAAATTAAAGCAACATACCATGATTAAATCAGGCCCGGAGGGAGAAAGGCAGACAAAAGTTGTGATGTTTTCTACCTTTCAAAGGAAAACTAACTCTTTATATATGAGTAGCAAATTCCTGGTTAAATTACAGTTCATCATAAAAATCAGTGAATCTACCTAATGAGTGTTTTAAGGGGCGGGTCTTACCCTGAAGCATTTGAAAATGTTAAGGAAGATTGGACATTTACAAAGTACGAAATGTAGAGTACTTATATAACTTTGAGGGTCGCACGGAACATGAATGAAGATTTATATTCTTAGTATCCTTAAGATATCTTGCAAACATTCGCAGTCCCCATTTGCTTTGTCATCCCATAGCCTATAGATGGCTACGTAACTCAGTCTTGGCTCCCTGCCTGTATCATCAAACTGTCATTATGCTAAAATTCAGTATCTACTAACTACTAAGAGCTGTGACTCTGGCCTCTGCTATATTATCTAGGATTACATTAAAAAAATGCTTGTGGAAGTTGAAGCATCAGACTATTAACTAATTGTCTATTAATAAAAATAATAGTCTATTAATAAAAATAAACAATAGGGACACCTCGGTGGCTCAGCAGTTGAGCATCTGACTTTGGCTCAGGGAGTGATCTCGGGGTCCTGGGATCGAGTCCTGCATCGCATTGGGCTCCCTGCAAGGGGCCTGAGTCTCCTTCTGCCTATGTCTCTGCCTCTCTCTCTCTGTCTCATGAATAAATAAAATCTTTAAAAGAATACAACAATATATTTTACACTATTTACTAGGGATGTGCTGTCTTACATGTATTTTCTCATTCAGTGCTCACATATTCCTATTATCAGTTCCATTTTCAGGTCAGAGAATGTTTTTGCCAAGGTAACTTTAGGGTTCTCAATGTCAAACACATATTAATTGACAGCGTTCAGATTGGAACTAAGATTTTTCTGAGTTTCCTTCTTGCGTTGCACACTGTGTTATAGTGTCCTAAAATTAAAGGATATTATTCCCATATGATTTGTGTTTCCTTTTTCTTTTTTCTTTTTTTTTATGATAGTCACACAGGGAGAGAGAGAGAGAGGCAGAGACACAGGCAGAGGGAGAAGCAGGCTCCATGCACCGGGAGCCTGACGTGGGATTCGATCCTCAGTCTCCAGGATCGCGCCCTGGGCCAAAGGCAGGCGCCAAACTGCTGTGCCACCCAGGGATCCCATGATTTGTGTTTTCAATGAGAATGAAGTCTGTGGTGTTGCCGGCCTTGAAGTAACCCTGGGGAACAAAAGCCCTCAGCTCATTCTCTTCATGCATAAAGGGTATCCATGTGAGAAGGTTGGAATGAGGAGATTCTGTTATGAGGATTGTGTAGTAAGGAAGGTGTAAGTTGAATAGCATTGAGTGTTCTGGGAGTTGTCTGGATGGTGCTCCACCTCCGTCCTCCCCCACCAGTGCCTCAGGGTAACAGGTGTGTATAATGTGGCTATGGGAAGGCATGGTCTGGAGCCAAAATGCATGAATTTAATGAGATTCTTTTATGGCAGTTCTTGAGGGAGTTGTCATGGGGACCTTTAGGAGTTATGTTCAGAGTCATGAACTTCCTACATGTGCAGAAAACTCAATCTTGACATTTCAGAGGAAATTTGTGATAAGGTAATAGGTAGAGGTCACTGTCCTGATTTCAGGGGGAATTCAAAGATTGCTGAGTCCATTTTCAGAACCTTGAGTGTTTCGACAGAAGTCTGATTTAAAACCCCTACCACAGAGCCTACGTCAGTATAGGAATAGTTTGTGGTAGATGTTGGCATGGAGGCAAATTCATTTTTATCCAGGAGTTCATCTCTTCTATGCTCTACTAACTTTCTTGGGAAAATTTAATTTTAGAAAGCTAATGGCACTGCTATTCCCCAGACTCCAAGGAACAGCTTTGTCATCGTCCACCTCCACTCAGCCATTAATGGGAGATTAATATATTTTGACATAAAGGGACACAATTGAATTGCTTGGCTTTCACTTAATGTCTGTGTATTTTATCTTCCCCATGTTCTAGTTGTCTGTTTTCATGTTATTGGTTGGCCTGTAAAATACCTGTGGGAGAAGATCCAGGTGAATGATGGCCCTATCCAGGCTAGACCATTTCCCCTCAGAGAAAGCCCAGCTGCTTGTCAGAAGTGCCTAGGCGGGCCCAGCACACCCCTGAACTTCTTCCACTACCTGGCAGCAGCAGATGCTATTGTTTATTAGCAAAATCTTATGTAGGGGAGTAGTTGTCAGAATAATGATTAAACTGATAATAGCTAGTATCTACTGAGCACTTACAATGAGCCAGGCATCATTTGGTATTGACTCATTTAATCCTCATAGTATCTTTGTCCATAAAGGGTATTCATGTGAGAATGTTGGAATGAGGAGAGTCTGTTATGAGGATTGAAAGAAACCTGTGTAGTGGATCTTGTTATCTCTACATTACCGGTGAGGAATCTGAAAACACAGGGTTTCCTGATTCTGGTAATTGCAACACCTGTACTTCACATCTAGGCGACCTGACTCAGAGCCTGAGCTCTTACACTTTGCTGAGCTGCCTACTTTAGTCCAGAATCCAAAATAATTCAAAGGAGACTTCCACGATGGACCCCATGATTGCCCTAAAATTAGCTGATGGTCCCCAACATTTGATAGCAGGCCAAACACCAAGTACCTCAGACAGAAGGATGTTTAAGCAAGCAAGCCGTGGCTGGTGGGAACGTGGGATGCCTTGTAGGTCGTTTGGAACAGATGGGTGCGACAGCAAGGGAGTGAGTGTCTAAGAAGGTGGGATGGGGGAGAGTAACAGGCAGTTCCAGAGACTCCATTTTATTGTCTCCTGCCTAGCTGATCACTCTGGAGGGGAAGTGAGGTAATATATAAATTCATTTGGATCTGGAAAGTTCCATTCAAATGACAGCTCCTATTGTATGTCCATGGTGTGCCACCTGTCAGGTCAGGAAGATTGGTGGAGACTGTGGCTCAGGAGGCAACACTGTGTGGCTGAAATTGGTGGGCAAAGATATAAAGCTGGGAGACAGAAGCATGTGGGCAGGGAGTGGGCATGGCTGAACCATGAGAAAGGCAGGACACACTGGTTGGCTAGTGGGGAGCGCCTGGGGGAAAGGTGTACAGTGACTGGTCTATAGTCATTCTCTGAATCCTCTTTTCTACTCTACAGCTACTGCTGGACCCAGTCTTATTCCTGATACCTCTAGCCTGCTAGAGGATCCTAGAGGTTGCTGTCATTAATTCTACAGTAATCTCAAAATTTGTTGAATTAGAGCTCTTTCAACTTCTGTCCTCCCCAGAGGGTCTGGTGGGCCACCACATTCTCTGCTTATCACTTCCCTCTTACCTAATGTACTTGTGGGGAAATATTTCCTAATTACAATCTTTTCAGGTCACTAGGGTAAACTTGAAAATGAAAATATCAGACCCCTCTTAATTTGAGGAATGAGCATTTGGTATAAATACTGTATGATCACTCTGATAATTGCTTAAATTCTTTCCTATCATTTCCTATCTACTCACATCTAATATCTAACATTCTTTACTGTAATTCTTATTTTTACTCTGGTTCTGAGTTAACATTTATTTATACATTGACATAATTTTAAAATCTTTTTCTAAAAACTATGATACTCAAAGTAAAATAATCCCTAAATCCCATCATGTAGAGATAACTGGTTGGGATAGCTCACTGAACATTCACTCCAGACATTTGTATACAAATACAAATGCTGATTCCACAGTTTACATGAAGGGGATTATTCCAGATATAATTTTCCATGACTTTTTTTCACTTCAGTGTTATGGTAAGACTTTCCTTTAAACAAATGTAGATCTAGACACTCATTTGTAAATCCCCAGTGTTCTCTTGTTTCAATATACCACAGTTTACATAATTTTCCCCCAGTTGATTGCTTATTGATAACAGTCTGAACACCACATAGAGATTATTTGACTGTGTTAATTCAGGCTCTCTGGTTTTGCTGTCAAATCCACAGGATTCTTGGCATCACATAATAAAGCAAGCATGAAACTGATGAGTGAATAGTCCAAGACTCTGCTCCCAGCTCTTCCACTTAGTAGCTATGTGACCATAAAATCACTTTACCCTTCTGAACCTTCGCTTCCCTGTCTGTAAATGATGGTAAGGTTATATATGATATTTAAGGTGTGTTCTACTAATTCAAAACATGCCATTAAATTCTATTGCCCATCTCAATTTACCAGTTTTATTTGTCAATGCCTATTCCATAATCAGCACAATGCCCAGTACAAAGTGGACACCCAACAGAAACACTTTGAATGAACTAGTCTATTGATTTGTCTTCTCAAAACTTTCTCTCAGAATTATCCATCTTGTCATTTCCTATTAGCTTTGTTTTAAACCCAGTGAACCTCAGACATTTTTATTTGTCCACCATTTATCTTTAGGATTTATGCTCTTGTATCTAACTATCTTTGTGTGGGGGGAGGAGGAGGAGAACTACATATGGGTGTGCACATATGAATCCATAGTTGGATCTATATATTGTTTTGGGGGTATTAGAGTGGGAATCTATATGGAGGGAGTTAATTATACTTTCCCTAAGATAAGGTGATAGGCAAGAGAATGAGATTGAATTATTTTTTCCCTTCTTCCAGAATTGCAGTGAAATTCCATGTATGTATGTGTTTGAGGTGGGGGTCATGGTATCCTGACAATATTTTATCACTCCCTCCTTCCATCTATCTTTTTCTTCTTCCTTCTTACTATTTCTTCTCTTTCTTTCTCTTTTTCCTCTTTCAGTCTTTCCCTTCTTTACTGAAATGAAGAATAATGCTATTCTTTCTACTTTGGTCAATAGTGATTTTTATTCCATAATACAAGAAAGGAGAAGCGATCTTCTATTTGCTAAAATTATCTGAACCAATGAAATCTAAGTATAAACTAATACTGAAGGACAGATGGGGATTGTGTTGTATTAATATATTGAAGAAATGCATTGATCCATAATGGTGATGATGAAAATTAAATTGTTACACTCAACTAATGCCAATGATTAAACTGCTTTGAAAAATACTATGTAAAACCCAAGGGCATTCTATAAGTGAACAGGATGATTTGGAAACCTTCGTACTACCCTCTTTTAATTGTTTAACATTTATCCTGAACCAATTTGGATTGAGTTCTTTGAAAATGAATTACAACTTCATTCCCTTTCTAAAGAAAGTACATTATACAAATTTTAAAATTTTTCTTCATTTTGGGGTACTCAAAAATCACCATCACAGGCAGAATGTATTGTCCTAAACTTTGAGAGGTTCCTTCAGACTGTTGGGGTACGTAGAGCTGTTTTGATCTCGATCATATGCTTTCTTAATTCTTGGTCTGCTTTTTAGAGGTTTTTTGTTTTTGTTTTTGTTTGTTTTTTTGGCTCTTTTGAGGGTCTAACTGTTATATTTGGCTAACAAGGGCATATTTTCCTAGAGGAGTTTTTTACAGCTCTGTGCCATGTCTCACAATTTCAGATTAGCTATGTATAATTTATTGCAGAACTAAGCACGTGAGCTTATTGGAATTTTTAATAAGTTAATAGTAAACAGGACAGGAGAGGCTTCCAGAAGCTTTTTCTGCTTATTTCCATGTTCTTACCTAAATTCCAGAAACTTGAGGTTTCTGGAGATGTATTCTCCAGATAATGGTCAAATTGTGGTAAAGAACCTCCAATTCTGGTTTGAATGAGAACTTATTCTCCCAAGCATGAAGAAACATTATTGGCTTTAGTTCTCCCAAGTGTATGTGACTCTCAATTCCACTCTCTCATTTGTTTTGCAGTCCCCAATCTGTCCCAGACCGCCTGAGGATCCGGGTGAACAAAATCAGTTTACAAGACTATGAAGGATTCCACTATGACAAAGAGAAACTTCGGGAAGCTTGTAAGTTGGAAGGGCCTAAAGTTGATCTCATGTGATCAGTCTATCTTCAGCTTCTTGACCCTCCTTGGTTTGATGAATAGATTCATCTTGTGTCTGAAAACAATGGTTAGGGAAATGAAAGGAAGCACAGTAATGTGTGAACCCCAAGTGGTGATTTATGGGCTGAAGAAAATGGAACTGAACAAAGGAAAGTAGCAAGATAAAATTATTGTGCTGGAGATGCCAAGTTAGGATTTGTTGGTTTATTAAACACTTTAGGCTCAGGCTCACCTAAAATGAGGAAGCAGAAAGTTGGCAAGTGTCATATGGTATCACAATGTCTAGAAATGTCTGCATTACCAAATACTATCCTTGTTCTTCATGCAGGTGTGCCAGTTATCTGCAAAGACATGTCCAATGCTTCTAGCTATTATGTGATTGCATAAATGTCAGAGGCCCACAGAATACTCAGTGTCATGATAAAGTGACTCATGGATGATGAGATGCCATTGTTCTGAAATCTTAAGTTGACTCAAAGAATGAATACTTCTTAATGTTCATATTTTCCACATGCTTCTTTAAATGCGTAGCTAGGTTTTAGTTCATCTTGTCTATCATTCAGTATTTATTGGGCACTTTTTACATTCCACTTACTATTTTGGCTCCCTGTCTGTACTGTGATATATGAGGTAACCAAGTAAAGTAGGCCAGAAGATGTGAAGACCACAGGTGTGTTAGATATTAGGGTTCTGGGCTCTGTTATAACTACGGAGGCCAATAGTGAAATGCAGTAAAGTCAGAGAAGATCAGGACCAGTATCCCAGGGCATAGGCAGGGATCCAAAAAAGAACAAAAAGAATTTGACATAGAACCAGAGGTTTATAAACTTAAAATAGAAGACACAAATAGCTCAAACTGGCAGGAAGAACATAGGGGACACATTCCTGGGATAATGACTTCCAAGTTGTAATTCTGAACCTGAGATCCGGAGTGGGATTTCGTGAATGGAAATCCTGAAGTTCCGGGTCAGTCTGGGGGGTCAGTGAGGGACTTTCCACTCTGGAGGTGGCAGTGAACAAGGGTCTATTTCACTGGTAGCCCAACCACTGAACGTCCCAGCAAATTCTGTGAAATTCCTCCTCTCTGAATTCTCTCTGCCACTTCAGTTGCCTCAGCCCTTCTGGTTCTTTTCCTTAAACATCAATACCTTCTAGCTTTTCCCCAGCCTTCTCCCTCTCTGTTCTTCACTCTCATTTCCTCTCCTTGGAAAGTTTGAAGCCAAGAAGAAGTACTTCCCTGACCCTCTGTATTTCTCCCTTCTATGAATGACAGATTATATATTTAATACAAATGAAATTATAAGTGACAGACTAGCACAAAATCTAATTTAACTCATAATGTGATGGACATACATGTTTGTATTGGGAGGTGTAGCTAGCTACTGTGTAACTTAAATGGACTTGTAAAGGCTACTGATTCTAAAGAAGAGTGTCTATGTCCTTTCTCATTCCAAACTTATGGACAAAAAGCTTATAATTTTTGAAAACTAAAAAAAGAAAGAATGGAACTCAAGTCAGTAATATTTTTCAGCTTACCATAGACTCTAAACAAAGTTGGTTGGGAGTAGGGAAGCATTTGAAATTTGGGGCTGAAATGGGATTTGAGGCTTATCTGTGGATTTCAATGATCTGTTCTATCTCTTCTGTGACATTATCTGTCCACCATTGACAGAGGTAATTGTGATTTGAGTTTTTACAAGAAGATGACATTTCCTGGCAGGTGCTTTACTCATCATATCTTCTGTGATACAACTTCTCTGTAAGGAAACTTCTTATATCAAATTGGGGGAGATGACTTGGTATAAATCTAAATCCAATAAATTCAACAGTGTCTATGGGTCTCAGGACAAACACTCAAAGAGGGAATCAAGAAGTTAACTTGCTCTAAAGATTTGAGTCTGAAGGAAACAATATATTAATTAGAAGTGAAGATGGCCAACTCAGACATTCCACATTGAATATGTAGTTGTGATGCACCTAAACTGGTTGCTCAGGGAAGTTTGTCCTTCAGGGTTATATATTTGATTATTACCCTCACTCTCTTGCCTAATTCCAACTTGCAACCAACTACAGATTCACAGGAAGACTAGCAGAGCTCAAACTGAGTATAAAGATGAAAACCAGTTCAAGTCCATTTGTGATATACAATGCCAAAATAGATCTGTTATTTCGGAAGCATCAATTAAATAAAATGCATAGAACACATATAGATAAAAGGGATTTGAGGACTGCACTCTGACCTGCATCACAAAGGGAGTGAATCCTCTTCGGCCATCTATTTATTGTCAACATAAAAACCCTGAACTAGAGCAGTACTGCATTATTGGGTTTAAAAATTAGTACCCCCCCAAAAAAATTAGTTCCCTTTCTTGATGATACACCAAGTGATTCATCCAGGCAGCATGTGGTTGTTTGCCATCACTGTTTAATGGATCTTGCTCATGTGTCTGGATCATTGTATTCGATTACAAGCTCGAATATTTGTTGTCTAACAAAGCCCCACTTCCGTCTATAAGGCAGGACTCCTTGGTAATTAGAGGATGGCAGCTCTTTTAATTACCTTGCTTATTTTAGCGTAGATAAAGATGACTACACTATTTCAAAGACTTACCATCCCTCTTCCATTTAGCTCCGACTAGCCTGGGGGCAATCCCCCTGAAATAATAGCTTAAAGAGGGTTAATATATACCAGTCCCTTCCCTGGCTCTTGCCAGTAAATTTCAGACTTACTTAAAATAATTAGAATCTCATTCCTGGATTTATGAATTATTAACCCTCAAGATAATGGTTATGATGTCCAAGAGGAAAGTCTATTCAGCTTAAAAGGCAGAACATAAAGAGAAACATTTTTAAAAATCCTTAAAGTAAATCCATAATGATCGCAGAAACTCACTCCCATAATCTGAATGAAGTAGATAAATGAGTCCTTAAAAAAGCATGTAATCATGTAGTCTAGACAGAGGGTGGTTAGTTATTGAAAATCTCTTATAGTTCTAACTCCAAAGGAGTTTTGTTGATGCAACGTGTATTTTTATATCTAGAATAACTTGATCCTGGCCAAGATTGAACTCTACCCTGTGTAAACTGGCTAAACTTGACTTCTGGCATTAGCTTACTCTGTGCTTTTGAATTGCCCTGATAATTCATACAGGTGTAGGCCCTAAAATACAAGCAAAAACCAGTTTGAAACTAATTGAAAATAGGGGTAGCCTCTAAAGGTAGGAGAGGACTAACATTTGTTGTTTATCAAGTATAGTGTTCAACTATCCTTTTACACTTTCTCAGTGTAATGGGAATTCTATGGATGTTTATAAGCCTGTATAATGTATAGTATATAACATCTCACTACATTATTCTCTGGCAAAGATTAATGATATTAGGATTCTTTAGACAGTTGCTTTAATGGAATTCCCTTGTCTTTCATTTACTACTGTGGTGGAAGAGTCAGACATGTTTGTGTATGAATCACAGTTGGAACCTTGACCAAATAAATAATCTCTCTGATGATCCTATCTCTCAGCTCTAAAATGAGAATATAATTGCAGCCTCATAGAATTACAGGGTGCAATGTAATCTTGTAGATGAAACCACTGGTACAATGTCTGGCACACAAGCATTCTCTCCAAGAGTGATGGCTCTGATTGTTGCGGTTGCTGTTGCTCGAGACATACTACAGGCACACTGGCTGCTCTTTCATCTGCAGGTCCAAAAGCCAGCTGACCTCTCTCACCTGTGGCTTTCACTTTAAAGTACACATGCTACCACCTTCCAACTCCCTTTCTCACTTTCAAAAACAGTGTTGAAAACACTGATAAATATCACAGAAAGATTATGGGAAGAGAACATAATCACTCAATTCACATTTATTGTGTCTGCCAGGACAAGACACTGCTCTGATGGCAGGATATTTAAACCTGTGAGACATGTAAATACTGAGTGCCCATATTTGGTGATCTGGCTAGATATCTATCTGCACACTTCTTGAGTCCTAAGACAGCCTCATACGTGCATCATCTGGTATTTGGGACTGATTTTTTTTTTTTAAACTTATTTTGGGAGTGCCTGGGTGGCTCAGCCACTTAAGCATCTGGCTCTTGGTTTTGGCTCAGGTCATGATCTCTGGGTCTCTAGAGCGTCATGTTAGGGCTCCACGTTCAGAAGAGAGTCTGCTTCTCTGTCTCCTTATGCCCTTCCCCCACTCATGTGCGCGCGCGTGCTCTCTCTCTCTCTCTCTTTCTTTCTCTGTTTCCCTCTTTCTCTATCTCTCATATAAATAAATAAATCAAGGGGTGCCAGAATGGCTCAATCCTACTCCTGGTTTCAGCTCAGGTCATGATCCCAAGGTCATGGCATCAAGC
Source organism: Canis lupus dingo (assembly GCF_003254725.2). Lineage (NCBI taxonomy): Eukaryota > Metazoa > Chordata > Mammalia > Carnivora > Canidae > Canis > Canis lupus. The sequence goes on along the minus strand of NC_064258.1, from coordinate 14,294,318 downwards.
TCCTCTGGGCCTCCATGCTCAGCACAGCCTCTGCTTCAGATTCTTTCTCCCTCCTCCTCTGCCTCCCCCCCCCGCCCCCACCCCAGCTCATGGTCTCCCTCTTTCTCCATCTCTCAAATAAATGAATAAGTAAAATCTCTAAAAATCAAATAAATATTCTTTTAAAAACTTATTTTGGAGTAATTTTAGATTTTTATAAAAGTTCCAAAGATACTACTGGAAGTTCCTGTATACCTTTCACCCAGTTTTCCCAATTGCTGAACATTTTATATTACCATGCTACCTTTGTCAAATAAACTGATATTGCTTCATTACTATTAACTAAAATCTGGGGATCCCTGAGTGGCGCAGCGGTTTGGCGCCTGCCTTTGGCCCAGGGCGCGATCCTGGAGACCCGGGATCGAATCCCACGTCGGGCTCCCGGTGCATGGAGCCTGCTTCTCCCTCTGCCTGTGTCTCTGCCTCTCTCAATCTCTCTCTCTCTCTGTGACTATCATAAATAAAAAAAAAAAAAAAAATTTAAAATCTGTACTTTCTATTCCACAATCCAATTCAGGACAAAATATGGTATTTGGTTGACATGTCTTCCCAGACTTGTCTGGTCTGTGGCAGTTTCTGAATCTTTCTTTTTCTTCTTCCATGACCCTGATGGTCCTGAGAAATAGTGGCCAGGTGTCCCGTAGAATACCTGCAATCTGGCTTTGTCTATTGTTTAGTTCATAATGAGAGTGAAGTGAGTTAAAGGTTCTTGGGAAAAAAATACTGCAGAGGTGTAGTTTCCTTTTAGTCTCATGATATCAGAGATTCCCTGACACCCATATGATATCCATGATGATGGTAACCTGATCACTTGGTTAAGGCTGTACTTGCTAGGTTTCTCTACTGTGAAGTTACTATTTTTTTCCTTTCGCAATGCTGGTTTGTTTGTCTGTTTGTTTGTTTTTGTGAATCACTACGTTTAGCCCATCTTCAGACTAGGGGGAGGTCTATCACAAGGGTTTTCATCGTTTCTAGTGTCCATATTTGACCTCAAGTGAATTTATTTTAATACATGTGGCATAGTGGAGCCATTCATTCAGATGCATCCATGCTTCCAAAAACTGTGTGTTTGTGACAATTATATACTATCCACCGCATTAGATGGTAGGCATTGGAAAATGAAATTGGGACATTTAACATGACAATATCATTTATGCAGTACACATTTATTGAGTGCTTACTGTTAGCAAACAGTGGTGGGGGTTAAAAAACAGAAATAGTACCTGATTCATTGGAGCATTTTTCTCATGTGAATTCCAGTAGGGCTATGGAAACACTAGGTACCTATATTCCTAGCAAACATCACTTAAGTGACTAAAGAAAGTGATGGAAATATAGAAGCAAGAATGAGAAAAACCAATCTAACTACTAATTACTTGTATGACCTTGGGCAATGCATTTATCCTCTTCAGGCTTCATTGGCCTTATCTGCTCTACACACAGTGGTTAAACTAGGCGTTTCCTAAGAACTACTGTATTATAGTAAATGTTTAGCCCTATAGAAATTACATAGGGTTTAACATTTTTCCTCCAGACATGTCTTCTTAGCGAAGTTTTTAAAGCACACACATCACTCATGAGTATGAACATTAGAAAATTCTGTAAGTGCATTTTGCTTCATGAATTTGCAACAAATACTGATATTTTTTTCTGTTGATAGCTTCATGTAAAATTTAGTCTTCTCCACTCCTTTAACAAGTTAACAATCAGGATGTTCAGTGGGGATTGAGCCCCCATTCGGTGGAGGTAAGTGTTCCATTTTGAAAGCTGTCTGAGGAATAAAATGATTCCAGTCTGTTCTCTGAAGGACACTGTATATCCCTTTGTGAATGTGTTTGTCTTTTCCTATTTTTCATGGGTTGACATTTACCCAGAGTTTTGTGCTTAGTTTCTTTTACTGTTCTTCTCTGTCTTTTGTCTATACTGTGTATTTATCTTTTTATTTAAAATGTAATACTAGGTTATGCCTGGATGGCTCAGCAGTTAAGCTCTGCTTTCAGCTCAGGGTGTAATCCTGAAGTTCAGGGATCAAGTCCCACACCGGGATCCCTGAGGGGAGCCTGCTTCTCCCTCTGCTTATGTCTCTGCCTCTGTGTGTGTGTGTGTCTCACAAATAAATAAATAAAATCGTTAAAAAAATTAAAAAAAATAATATGTACTAGTAAGTGAAAGTAATAGTTAACTCATAAGCATTACTGTGAGCAAGGAAATATCCTAACATTTCTATTCCTCTCATATAATTTAATTCTTCCAAAATCTTCTGAGGTTTTGGCCTGAGAAGCTTGGTAAATAGAGACAGGAGAGATGTAGGGGCCCCCCAGCGACCAAGAAGCAGCACACAGTGAACTAGGAAAAAAAAAAAAACTTGTTGATTGCAAGCCAAGAGAAGAAAAATGTTTTATGCGAGAACAGTGAGAACTATGCCAAATGCCCCAGAGTGGGAGAGGTGGAATAAGGATTGCATGCTAAGAACTGGTCATCAGATTTGGATTTGGGCCGAGGGTGATTATTCATCACCCTACAAGAGGTTGAAGAGTGAAAAAGTGAAGATGACTAGAATGGCTACATGCACACATGGGAGGGAAGGAAGTGAGTCTGCATAGGTTGCTCTTTTTAGATGGTTAGCTACAAAAGGGAAGTGGGAATGGAATGGTGGCTGGGAGGGGACGTGGAGCCCAGGGAGGATTTTTTTCTGCTTTGTAAGATAGTACAGCTGTCTCTCTTGATGGAACCCATTTACTAGAGAGGGAGAACTCCTTTCAGGAGAGAGGACCAAATGCAGGGGTAATGCCTTGGAGTGGGTGGAGATAGGATCTAGTGCCCAGGGCACCAGTACAGAGTACAGAGCAGAAAAGCAGAGGAGTGTTGCAGAGGCAGGTGAGTTGGGGGTTTGGGTATTAGAGAGAAGCAGAAGTTCCATTCTGATGACTTTTATTTTCTCAGTGAGATAAAAAGCAAGCCTACCAGATAACAGTAGGGACAGGAGAGTATCAATGTTCAGGAAGAACAGAGCAAGTTGAAAAGAATCAATGTGAAGAGCAACACAGTGAGTGGCTCACACAGAATTGCTAAGCAGCACTTTCGATATAGATCGATTAATTCATTGGCTTTTCATAAGTGCATAGAGCCTGACCCGGTCTGTTCCTAGGGGTCTTAACTTATAAATGAGTGCACTGTCATTCTTTCCAGCCTCAAAAATTCAGATGCCAGGAGGGTATTAGGCTGGAAGATGGTGATCTTACTTTTAATATAAATGTCTAAATGATCTAATTCTTTTTATGACCCAAAGGCTTGCTTTGTTTATAAGAAAATATGTGCTTCCAGAGCTTTGGTGAATTAGATGCTGATGATGGTAGGTCTCAGAAAGGAAATAAGCCTCAGGCATTGATATTTGATCCTTCTTTCATTGTTGAAATGTAGGTTTGGGGAATGAGAACCATCTATTGTAGGTACATCCTCAAGTCTCTACCCAAAGGAATATTTTCCCCCTTTAGTTTATTCTGTGCACACACACAAAATCATGACCAATTCTTACTGCTTATACACCAACCTAGTTCACTTTGTTGATACCTTCCCAGGTTGACAACTCTAGGATATCAACTCAGATTGCAGTCAGGTTTCTCTTTAAAGGCTTCCTTCTAAGGGCCTTGTATAAAATTATGGCTTTTTTATTTATCATGTTAACATGTGGGTGCCACTGCAATCATGGCATTGTGTTTAACAGCTAGTGTCTACACACTGCTCACGGTTTACAGAGGGTGTTCATCTATGCCATATGCATGTGTTATCACAGGGACACTTAGAAACACTGCCTCACCCGGGGTCACATGGCTGTGATGGGATTTTAATAAGAACCAGCATCTCTCTCCTAAGCCAGTACACTTTCCTAATACACAGCTCTACTTCTTTGTAAAGACATAGCTGTGCACTTATAGAAATGTGTTTTTAAAAAGGATTTGGGATCATAGTTTTTGTAAGTGGTTGGGTTTACTCAGAAATAGAATCTGAGGCTTTTGAGTTTTAGATGTAGGAGGTTTGTTGGGGACTCTCCAAGAGGGAACAGCATTTGTGAAGAGGGAGGAAAGTACCATCAGGATAGGGCAGAGGAAGATGTTGAGCTGTAAGACAATTGCAACAGAGGCCTCCCACAGGGATATTTGCATCTGAGATGGCCATGTAGGGTTGTCCCAGTTGAAACAAGGATTGTCCCACTCAAGCCAGGCTGTCCGCTGAGAGGAAGCAAACCCTGAGTAGAGTATTTTCCTTCCTGGAGAGGGATTCAGTTGTGAGTTATCAGTAGAGCCACCACTTGAGAGCTGAAAGAATGAGTGCTTCTTTGTGTCACCTCATCTGGGTGGGGCACTTCAGCTCTGAAAGCATCTTCTTGTTTACAGTAACAGAGCACCTGATTTTTAAAATAAGACTGGGAAAGATCCACCCCCAAAATCCTTGAGTGCATTTAATCACTTTAAAAATATATATATTTTCTTTATTTTCAATTTGTCAACATACAATATAACACCGGGTGCTCATAACACCCGGTGCTCATTCCATTAAGTGCCCTCCTTAGTTATTCACTTCTTCATTAGCAATTCTTTATTGAGTAACTACCATGTACCAAGCACTGTTCTAGGTGCTAGGGATTAGAGTCAAATTTTAATTTGTATTTTTTAACCTGAGTCTCCTACTATTCCAAATTCAGGGAATTGGAATATAAGTTATCTTCTTTAGATGTGTCAGAATTAGCTAAAAGAAACTCAAAATGTTAATGATGACCTTTTCTTGAGAGCTCTTTTTGACGTGAACTATTATTAAGCCAAATATTCTTCACTTGGAATTTGAGTGATTAAAATTGGAAGCGTAAATATAAGGCAATCTAAATTTTAAGCTATTTCTAGCCTGACACTGTAGTTAGAGATAACTTCAGAGTTTGAGCTTCATCAAGATAGACATTTCATCTATGTATTCTTCCAACTTATTGGTAAAGATGTTGAACCAAATAGAACCCAGGACAGAAATGTATACTAATCTGAACATAATAACCTCTTTGCGGATTGACTCAGAATAACAATTTTGTGTGCTACTAACGTGGGTGAAAACTGTAGACTTTTCATAGTTCATACTTAATACTTCGTGGGTTTCCTGAATCACTGACCCATGAATCTCCTCTGGAGTCACTGATAAACAGAATCAGAGTCCCCTGGGTTGTCAGATTCTAAGGATATGTTTGCTGAAATCTGCCCAGTTTCACATCTTTATGTGGCAGCTGTCTACATATAATTTGTTTACTCTTTTTGCTTCCAGAAAGAGATTTAGGCCTCTTCAGAAGGTTTTGGGAAATCTTTGTATCATTAATTCTCTACATGTATCCAATGAACTCAGAAATTCAGAGCTACGTGACTGATTATGTCTTCCATATCTAACTGTTGGTGACCTCGCGCATCACTGAATGGTACACAGACAGTATGATGTTGAAATTTAAACTAGTGTCTCTAACCATCATTTTTAGTATTTAAGTATGTGGTACAGTTATGAATCTTTGCTTTTGAACCCTTAACGTTTCATCTGACTTTCATATTTTTTTGGCTGGCCAGGCCAGGTAGCTAAGATTCCAATGTCATAACCAAATATTTGCTATCTCCTAATTACTAGAGCACTAGCTCTAGTAAGTCGTCACTGGTGCTTCTTCTCTGTATCTAGGAATTTTATAAATCCTACCTTATTGATAAATGCACCTGGAAGAAATTCTATTTTTCAGTGCCCATTGTCAAGTACATTCTAGAATCTCACCATTAAAAGCTGTTATTACATTTTACGCTGGGAATAAATCCCAAGGAATTTTATAACACATTTTGTTGTACTAGGATTTCATTGAATGTGACATTAGGAACTTTCATTGAAATGGAATTTTCTGCATCAAAATTAGAAATCTATGTTATTGTTGTTAAGCTTTCATACTAAGTTGGAAGATTATGGCATTTCATAGAACTGAGCTAAAGCTCTTCCTAACTCACCTTCCTGCCACTCATCGTCTTCATATCTCTGCCAAAGATTTTTCTAAAATGTCAAAGAAAAATTGCATTGGACAAATTAAACAGGCTACGAATAATTTATTCAAGACTATTGCAATAAGAAAGAGAAAGTGAACTCAACTCCCCTGTAACAAAAGGCAGGAGAATTTTAAAGCAGAGGAATGAGTGAGTAGAAAAGTAGTGCAGGACATTGGCAGGTTAGTCTTTGTGATTAGGGTATCTGTGTTTGTTAATTGTCACTTATTAGCAGCAATTAAGTAGGCTCCTACCCACCCAACCCATGGAAATTCAAGGATCCGGACACAATCTTCCTTAAAGGGTCCATTTCAAAAAGATGCCTCCCAGGTCTTTGCGAAGGACATTCTAGGGTTGTAAAAGTGGCTGAGAGGCTGGGAGAAGATTGACACCTTAAAAGGACAGAGAAGTAATTTACAATTGGAAGTCTTCTAAATAAGAATTGGGAGGTCAGACACTGTCTTAAGTATAGTCAAGCTGAGGGGGACATTAAGGCCTTCTAGATTAATGTAAATCTGAAACTTTTATCATCTGTTGGGAACCCGATAGTATCTGTCTATCTTTTTAAGAATAAAGTCTCAATTCTTAGCATAAAAAAAAATGCAAGTCTCTGGCCTTGGCCTCAGCTTGTACTCTGCATCCATCTATTTTCCTAAGTCCTGAACATTTGCTGTTTATGAGACCTTGGTTTCTCAAAATCTAAGGATGATCTAAAACTAAGGGAATTTCTTGTGCCTGAAAAACTCTTGTCTCTGTTGCCAGACTTCCTTATTGTCTTCATTTGGGATAACTCCTCATGAATTGTATCCTGACCTAGGAAATGTGCAACTTCTCTGTATCCTAAACACACTAGTTTCTTGTCTGTCAGAATTCCAATCACAAGGTATATAATCAAGAGGATGTCTTTAATGTCCCCCTTCTTTTCCCAGTCTATAATATCTTGAGGGCAGGTACTGGTTCTTATTCAGTATTGCGGCCTCACTTCCTAGCACTCTAGTTGTTGCTGGCACAAGAAAATCCTTAAAACTTGTGTGTCAAGTGATTAAGTGGATGACTTATAGACCTGAAAAATATTTTCATACAATTCCATATATATATCTGAAACACAATTGGCCAGTTAAATGAAAGTGAGTACCAGGAGTTGTTATTTTAGATTATAAATGACAAAGTATTTAAGAGAATTTTTAAAAAAGTGAGTTGGCTGTCCCTTGGGTTGCCTTCTCAGTTAGTTTACTATTAGGATAAGAAGCAGAATTCGAACTGTAGTTTGAAACCCAGATTTGTAGAGAAACTGCTACTTCCTAGAAAGCATGCCTCCAAAATATTATACTCACATAGAATGCAATGAAAACTACCTAGTTGACTTTTATCTTGTGGTGACGTTTTGAACTAATTTTGGGGAGATTTAGCTCAAGCTATGGAGTACAATCTCTAGGACCACTTTTAATCACAAGAATCAGGTTTCCTGAAACCTTTTACAGACCCCAGCTATGGCAGAGTGCAGTATAAAGTTCTGAGGATGTTCTATACCCTGTTGAGTGCTATATGCCTATTAATTTCCCCTGTTGGTTCCATTGAGCTGTGGCAGTTAATGATGACAAGTTGTTATAAAATGGACTTGTGGGGAAAAATTGGATTGAAACATTGCCAACTCATTCTCTTTAATTATTATCAGCCATCAAGTTAGAACTTTAGTTCCTTGATAACCCTGTCACATTCAAAACTAATGAGGACCATAGGAAGATTCCACTTGCTCCTCCCATCTTCCCTTAGGACTTTCCTCCCTTTCTCTAGTCCCCTGCCTCCCCTCCCTGATTTTTACTTCTAGTCCCTTCTACCCATCATTGTGTGACTTCTTGAATAGTGTTAAAACTATGGCCAAGAAAGTCGGTAACATTTGCTTTTTCTACGTGTAAATAGATTCTCAGATGTTAGCAAAGTATCTGTCTATAGGAAATTCAGAGCCTGTTTTTTCTTTTCTCTTGCTTTTTATTTCTTTTTAATTAATAGATTTTTTTTTTAAAGAGCAGTTTTAGCTTTACAAAAAGTTTAAGTGGAAAGTACACAGAGTTCCACATAGTCTCCCACTGTAGGCTCCCTACCCCAGCACACAGTTTCCCTTATTAACATCTTGCTTTAGTATGATATATTCAGTTACAATTGGTGAGCTAATGTTAATGCATTACTATTAACTAAGTCCACATTTCTACATTAGGATTCATGTTTGTGTTCTATAGTTTTATGGTTTTTCACAGATGTGTGGCATATATCTACCAAGACAGTATCATTCAGTGTAGCTTCACTGCTCTAAGTACCCCTGGGCTAAACCTATTAATTCATCCCTTTCCTGTAACCCTTAGCAACCACTGACTTTTTTTACTCTTCATACTTTTCCAGAATACCATGTAGTTCAAATCATGCAGCACTGTCTTCTTTCAGTTAGCAATATACACTTAAGCTTCCTTCATTATCTTTTGTGGCTTGAAAACTCATTTCTCTTCGTTCCCAAATAGTAACCCATTGTACAATGATAAGTTTTGTTTTTCACTTGCCTATTGAAGGACATCTTGGTTGCTTGCAAGTTTTGGCAATTGTGAATAAAGCCAATTGTGAATATTCATGTTCAGATTTTTGTGGGGACATGATTTTGGGCTCATTTGGGTTAATACCAAGGAATAGTTTTGCTGGTAAGAATTTGTTTAGTGCTATCTTCCAAAGTGGCTGCGCATGTTGCACTCTCATCAGCAATGAATAAAAGTTCCTATTGCCTCCTTCTCACCAGTATTTGGTGTTGTCAGATATTTGTTTTTATGTTGTCTATTCTAACAGATATGTAATGGTATCTTGTTGTTTTAATGTGCAATTCCCTAATGACATATGATGTTGAGCCCCTTTTTCATGTGTTCATTTACCATCTAAGTCTTTTATCCGGTGAGCTGTCTGTTTAGATCTTTTGCCTACTTTTTTTTTTTAAGATTTTATTTATTTATTCATGAGAGACAGAGAGAGAGAGAGAGAAAGAGAGAGAGGCAGAGACACAGGCAGAGGGAGAAGCAAGGCTCCATGCCGGGATCCTGACGTGGGACTCCATGCCGGGAATCCAGGATCATGCCCTGGGCCAAAGGCAGGCACTAAACTGCTGAGCCACCCAGGGATCCCGTTGCCTACTTTTTTTTTTTTTAATTTTTATTTATTTATGATAGTCACACACACACACACACACACAGATTGAGAGAGAGAGAGAGAGAGAGAGAGAGAGAGAGGCAGAGACATAGGCAGAGGGAGAAGCAGGCTCCATGCACCAGGAGCCCGACGTGGGATTCGATCCTGGGTCTCTAGGATAACGCCCTGGGCCAAAGGCAGGTGCCAAACTGCTGCACCACCCAGGGATCCCCCGTTGCCTACTTTTTAATTGACTGTTACTTTTGAGTTTTAAGAATTCTTTGCATATTTTGAATGCCAGTCTTTTACCAGATACGTGTTTTGCAAAGATTTTTTTCCCCAGTCTATCTGGTCTTTTCATTTGTTTAACAGTATATTTAACGGAACAGAAGTCTTAATTAAGTCCAACTTATCACTTTTCTCTTTTATGGATCATGCTTTCGGTGTTGTAGTCACCTGTCATTGCCAAACATAAGCTTGCCTAGCTTCTCGCCTGTATTATTTTCCAGGGAACAGTTTCTTTTTCAGCCTATCAGTTTCTCAAGGCTGTGTATAGGTTGATAGAGAGTGAGTATTGATTATGCCAACAAATCTAAAATCAATGCTTAAGGAAATGTCACATTTTAAAAAGATTATCTCTAAATAGTATTAACATAAAATAAATTAATTGTAATATTATATTTTCCCTGATTTACCATAGTATTTGAAATGCTTCCCTATTTTGTGAATTTTTAACTTAGATTTATTCTTTTCAGGAGGCGACAGTGTTTTTATTTAGCCTCGAGACTGCAATTCTAACATTTTTATGTATACACTTAGAGCTTAAAACCCAATCTTTGCAAATCCCTGCAGTTTCTGAGAAGTTTTTCTCTAAGATCACACACCTTCTTTTAATGATCCTGTTGAAGATAGTTTTTCATGTTTTGAATAGGTTAGCAGCCCCATTCAGCTGCAATTCTGTTGTAACAGGAATGACACTGTAATAAAGAGAGATAGACAAACCAACTGACTTAAACATCTTAAACATGTAAGGAAAAGGTGATGATTTCACTTGTATTTATTTTTATTATTTTTAAACTTTTTTATTTTATTTAAATTTAATTAATTAACATATCATGTATTACTGGTTTCAGAAGTAGAGGTCATTGATTCACCAGTCTTATAGAACATCCAGTGCTCAGGACATTATGTGCCCTCCCCTAATACCCATCACCCAGTTACCCCATCCCTCCACCCTCTCCCCTCCAATGACCCTCAGTTTGTTTCCTATGTGTGATTTCACTTGTAGAGGAAGGCTCTCAGGACAGCTGAAAAGAGTCTGCATCAGTGTCTGGCTTCAGCTTCCCTGAGAGTGCACATGAGCCCCTTCTAAGAGGATTTAGGGGGCAAGATTATGATTGAATTCTGAGAAACATTTTTCAGGGTGTTGGGGTGCATTCAAATTATCAAGCAGAAATATGGTTGGGGGAATGGACTTCTTTGAATATTTCTGCTTTACCATAACCTAACAATTGCTCTGAAAAACAGATTAAGACAGAGTACATCTAGGGTGCTACAGTGTTGATATATTTGAGAAACTGGTTCAGACTTGCCTGGGCTGTACCCTTGGGTTGAAAAATAACTCCAAGGATTGTGAAAATCTCAATGATATAGCTATCCACATAAAGGTCACTTGAGTCACAGTGTTCCAGTATATGTTGTTTGGTAGCTCATTGCGTCTGTCATCCTGTGCTTGTCTAATCCCACCTTTGCTCCTCTTATTTGTATTCTCTATATGTTATATTGCATGCATTTCTCATCCTTATTGCAAATTCAACTTTTGTTTGGAGAAGTACTATAGGAGCTTCTTGATAGAGGGTGTGTCCTTTATTCAATCCTTGGAATTGTTTGATAGCTTGGATTATGTGTAAAAGTCTTAGAATGCTGAAGGCCTTGTTTGATTTCCTGCCTGACCATGTAGATGCCTGTACAGTTTAAAACTAAATAATTTCTGATCCTTTATATGTCATCTAGTTATTCTTTTCTGGAAATTTGTAGATGCTTTGTCCCCAGTATTCTTAAATTTTAAAATAAAATGTCTTCCTATTGTTTTATTGTTATTGTGCTAGGCACCTGTCAGGCCATTTCAGTTTGAAGGTAATGTTCTTCAGTTCTAAGAAATATTTTTTATTTTATTTCTTTAAAAAAATTATTTATTTATTTATTTGACACAGACAGAGAGAGAAACAACATATATTTAGGCAGAGTGCCAGGTAGAGGGAGAGGGTGAAGCAGGCTCCCCGCTGAGCAGAGAGCCGGATACAAGGCTTGATCCCAGGAACCTGGAATCATGGCCTGAGCTTAAGGCAGACACTTAACCGACTGAGCCACCCAGTCACCCCTTATTTTGTTTATTTCTGATAATTACCCCTTTTGCTCTTCTCTGGTTTTTGGAACTCCTGTTATTTGAATGTTGGACCACTTGACCCAGTCTTATTTTTCTTAGCATTTCTCTTGTATTTTATGCCTCCTTTTATTTTTGCTCTAAGTTTATGGAGAGTTCCTCAACTTTATCTTCTATTCTTTCCATTAAACTCTATTTTTTTTCTATCAGTTTTTAAAATTTTCAATATTTGTTATCTGAGTGATGTTCCTTCTCCTTTTTCTTCCTCATATTCTTTATCTTCTTTTAATATAATCTGTTTATATTTCATAGATGGAATTTTTCTTTTAACTATCTGAGGATTCCTCAGAGAAGAGACTTCAAATTTTTTTTCCAAAAAAGTGTAAGGTTCTGACTGCCAACTTTTGGAGAGTAGTGAGGGAGAAATCTGGGAATCTTTGCATTCTTTAGATGGTTAGTTAATCCCCCATTGTCTGTAAAGTAATTACACTTGCCAAGAGTGGCTAGTAGAATCTAGTCATCTATTTTGGCTGCCCCTCCAATCTGTTTGTGAGTCGCATGAAACGGCCACTTACAAGACTTCTGAGGGTTTTCTGTATAAATCATGTTGGTTCTCATCAATCCTACCCATGGTTTAAGATTGGATTCTATAGGTGCTATGGGTCATTTACCAGTTTTCCATCTGCTTTATCTGTTACTCTCTGCTCACTGTTTCTCCTCCTTTTTTCTTGGTTTATGTCTTTAAAAAAATCCATTTACTGTAATTTAGTAGCATTTCTGGCAAGAGAAAAGGAGGTGTTAAATCTTCCATCTTAACTGAGAAACCAGCGTGTTCTTTACTGCTTGGAACTTATAAATTCCATTTGATCCCTACAAATAAAAGTTCCATTATGTAGGCTGAGTATTGGCTGTTGCTTTTTGGAGTCAAATAAAATCTTTAATGCCAAAATAACATGAACCATCAGGATTGGGGATAATGATGCTAATGCTCAAGTGGTAACTGTTTTCATTGTTCCCAACAAATATGAATGAAACTTCATTGAAGTGGTGGTTGGTTGTCAATATTATAAAAGGAAGGTGATAATTTCCACAAATTTCTACTTTCTCCACCAAGTTAAGCCCCAAGTGATATTGTCAGATTACAGTATTTTTGTACTACAGTTATTTTCTCATTGCAGAAAGAATAGAAGTTTGTTTTAAGAAAACAGGAATAGGGCAGCCTGGGTGGCTCAGTGGTTTACCGCTGCCTTCAGCCCAGAGTGATCCTGGAGACCTGGGATCAAGTCCCACATCAGGCTCCCTGCATGGGGCCTGCTTCTCCCTCTGCCTGTGTCTCTGCCTCTGTCTCTCTCTTCCTCTGTGTCTCTCATGAATAAATAAAATCTAAAAAAACAAAAAACAAAAAAAAAACAGGAATATAACTTATGGAACTATCAGCTAATCCTTACAGTATTATGATAAACTGAAAGATATATGATTAGATGTGTTCATTTTCTAGCTAAAATTGCTCAAAAGATAGTAAAGGGAGTACGTGAGAAAGAACATTGATATTTTGGCTATTCATTTTTAAATAAACTGTTGCATTTAATCTTCACAAAAACCTAGAAGATACCTATCCTAAATACCATAGTCTTCACTTTAAGGATCAGATGAATTGAGTAATTTACAGGACCAAAGAGCTAATGTGAGTAATTCCTAAGATTAAAACAGCATTGGGATTTGAATCCAAGAGAGAATGACTATAAATCCTTTCTACTGCATACTGCTAGTTTCATAGGATAAATTTGACAGCAATTGTCAGTAACTATGGTATTAAATTGTGGTGGAGAATGCCTTTTTTTAAGCCCAATTTATAGCTTACATCAATCAAAAGCACTCTTTCTCTTAATTGACTTCTTGAGGAATATTGCAAAGTAGCTGATTTTATACTTATAGTAGAAATGAATGACACATCTTTGAAAACTTTTTCCAAGCTATACCTTCTTGATGCTAGGTCTGGAATATCTACTCTCTAAATGTAGTTTAAAATATCTGCTACCACATACATTGAATTTATGGCCAGATTAACTCCAAGCATTGATAATAGAAGGAAATGAGAGATGTTGAAAGGATTCCTGCATTTCTAAAAAAATATATCTCCTAATTTAAATAAATAGATAAGTATTGATCAAATTTCATTTCTCTACATTGGCACATTTGAAATTAAGAGAATACATCATTAAGACTCTAACATGGGCTCTCATGTTAGTAATAGTTACATTTTATTTTCACAACATTTGACTGACTTTCTAGGCCAAAATTTTAGCTTCTCCTCCTTATTCCTCAAGGGTTAAAAATCTTTATTCTTCCTTTACTTCAGTGGCTAATTTTATTTGGATCTATTTAGTAGTCTAGCTGAGGATGATTATTTTAATTAGTAGTTTTAGGAATCTCCTCATTGAATTTTCCTTCCATTTCTTTTAAAGATGCATGATTACCACATGATGACTTTTCTGATGTTTCTGTTTATATTCAAAAAGAAAAGAAAAATGTTTTTCCAGATTATTATTTCCCCTCAACACATGACACTTGCAGGGCTCCTTACCATTTTGCTTACTGCCTCCTCTACTCCAACCCAATGCATGCTCTGTCTCCTGCTCCAAACCTTTGGGTTTTTTTTTTTTTTTTTTTTGCCTCCTCTGGAAAGCTGACCTAGCCTGTAAAGACATACTTTCTCTTTTACACTTGAGCATGCTCTAAGCTCTTCTTCCTCTTGTTACAAACTTTTATTGAACATCTACCATTGCTATACCAGACATTATGGTTGTGATAGTATTTATTCACATGTTTACATAGTTCTACAAGATGATGACTGTTTTCAAGCTTTATGTATGCAAGACTTTGGTTTCCATTAGAGAGATCAATACCACACTCTGTTGCTTTAGGTTGCCAATCTAAGAGGTATCATTGAGAAAGAAACTATTTCTTTTTCTCCAGACTACCCTCACTTCCCTAACTAAAAGAGCCAGTGGGGCTTCATTTACAGGGAGCCTAAAACTATCCTCCTGGCAAGAATTAGTCCCACTCTCCTATAGTTTTCAAATGACTAAACTCATATTTAATGTAGCCTATGCTACAGCTATTATTGTTTATATGTATGTCTTCTCTACTACTTTGTGAGTTCCACAAGATTTCCTCATGCATTTTATATGTATTTTATTCTCTGTATTATTAATTTTTAATGCATTTTGCATTTCAGACCCATTTATTGATGATGAGGCTTTAAAAATTCAATGGGTGAAAGGTTTTAGAAAATCTTTAGTGAGTATCATTGTCATATCATATGCTTGCTAGACTCTAGTTGGTTAATTTAGAATTTTGAACGGTGTTCTTTTTTTGTTAAATAATAGATTTAATAGTATAACTGCACTTTTAAAATTAGACATAGGCAATACATATTTTGAAGTTTTGGGAAGGAGACTATTTTTCAGTGTTTCAGGAATCTTGTGGTTATATCTGAAGTAGGAAGTTCTATCCATGCCTCTGTATGACATTTGCCACCACCTAAATGTAAGATATTTAAGACACATAACAGCTTTTCCTAACTGTTCCCCTGTTCCCTGAAGCTCTGCTGCTACCACATTTACACTGACCATCTTTAAAATCAATTGGATTTTTAAAGTTTCCAGGATTTTTTTTTTTTTTTTTTTTTTTTTGGTTTGTTGTTTTGTTGTTTTTTAAACATTTCATATCTATGTAGTTCTGGTGTTAGCCACCAGGTAGCACAGTGGCTGGAGTAGCTTGAGTCTCTTAAACAGGAAATTGCTGCACACTGACAGAAAGGTTAAGCTCCATGCATTCAGGAGGGAAAGGAGTAAGTATCCAGAATCATGATTTTTTAATTCCTCTCTCTGGTAGTACATTGACCATTGAAAATGCAGGCATAAATTATTAGCTGGCTGTGAGCCGCCTCCTGGTCCTGCCAGTACACTGTTTCCATGACATTACAGTTCATAGTAGGGCCACCAAGACAAAATAAAGGCTGGCCAGGTGGCAAAGGACAACATGGCTCATGCAAGGAAAGCTTATGACATAAAGAGATTGAGTCACAAGGGAGGTTTGAGAATTTTGTATATTGAAATGTCCAAAACACTAATAATATTTATGAGATTTTATTTTAACCATAAGAAACACATCTATGCCAATCTAGAAAAATCAAATATGTTATTTTAGACTTTTCTCTTTCCTTCACCCTTAGCTATCCCTCTGGGTATTCTAGTTGTGCGTGGAGACTGTGATTTGGAGACTTGCCGTATGTACATAGATCGCCTACAGGAGGTGAGTTTTTTTAGCCAATTATTTATTCTTAGTTTTCCATTTTTGTAAACGGTTACCAGCCATATATATATATATATACTTCTGAAATGATGCATCTGGGGAAGAAATGGAAGTATGGTGTCCTTGCCTGTTAAGCATTGACCACATCTTCTCTCTCCCTGACCCCCCACTGCTATTTTCCCTCCTCAGGTGACTGAAATGGGGAAGGATGTTGCTCTAGTGCGATCCTTAATTATAGCTTGGAACATCTTGTCTTCTTGCCAGACTACATCCCTGTATTTTTTGAGCTATATAAAATTTCAAAGGGTCCTGATAAATAATGAATGAGAACAGAGAGATTATTTAATGTTTTGTATCTAGCCCAGTCTTCTGTCAAAGATCACTACATTTTTTAAAAATATAACTTCTACAGGAAAGAAAACCCTTCCATCTTTCATAGGAATTCATGTCAGAACACAGAAGAATATTCTCCTTTTTCCCTCTGTATGATTTACCATAGAGAAGGACAATGGAAGAGACCTCATGAATGTGAACTACACCAGTGAAGTCAGGAGACCCAGACCCATCATTGCAGTGGCTGTTGATTGTTTTTGCAAAACTTTGAGGAGGAGTATTCACTGTGTCCATTCTACAAATGATGAAAAGCATAAATATCTACTTCATCATTGTTTCTTGATGAAAGATGCACATTAAAATCATTTTTTTTCTGGATGTGGTCTAGACATTTGTATTCTTTAAGCTGTTGGGTAATTTTGATAGATACCACAAGTTGAACAACTCTCTTCTAGATGACACATTATACATAAGTAAATATCACAAATAAGATATAAATAAATTACTTAAAATATCTTCCAGTTGTAACCAATTAGCTTTGAACATGAGATTCTATTTCTCTTGGTGGCAATAAAATCAGGTAGGAGGCATAAATATAAAAAATTGTTAAGTTTTCTTTTCAGCATTTTTAAAGATAGAGATGGAATTGTGAATACAATGTATTTTGAGATAGAGAGCAAACTTTGAATACTGATGTGGATGAGAGAAGAAAAGTCAGCAAATTTTATACTTGTGGCTTTATTTGGCTATCTTTTTTACCAAGGATAACTTTAACATGTTAAAGTAACTCTTGGGTAACTTAAGATTTCACAGTAGTCAACTACATGACTGATGAATTGACTCTGTTGAAAATTAACTACCAATATTCAACTAAAATTAAGATTCTTAAAAAAAAAAGAATGAATGAACTCAAAGAGGATAAGTTTTAAAACTAAGTTGGGCACAGAGAGTAGGTTGGTAAAGCCCTATGGGAAGCAGGTCTGAGGACAAAGGTACCCAGGATTGCTGACATCTGTAAATAGAATCACTATCCTCATTAACAAGGAAGCCTTCAGGACATGATCATGGTGACAACTTAGTTATAAAACTTTATAAAGGGAGCCAGACACTCAGAATCTGCCAGTAAAACCTCATTAATTTCAACCCTATTAATTTGCACTTCTTAATAATGCAGAGGTGGCCAAAGACTTTCTCTTTGCTATCTATGAAAACCTGTGTTTGCCAAGCACTTATTGGTATAAACACAATTACTATGACAATTTGTATTTGGTCTAAGATAAATAAATTCTTTCTAAGTACTGAAAGGGATTTTAGAAGCTTTCTTCATAAGTCAATAGTTCAGGTGCAAATTAAATACAACCCTCATTTATTAAAACAAAATTGGCTATTTTTTTACTTTTGATCTTTTTGATCCTTGAAATTATATCACTCACTTCTAAAACTATTTAGGATTTATAGATTTCAGTAGCTAACTGGCCTTTCTTCTCTCATTCCAACTTGGTTTGTTTTTGTTATTTTGGGCATTTTCTTCTTTAACCTTGATGAATTTGGAAGAGTTAGATCCTTTCTAGATGAGTTTAATAATATTAAATTGGGAGTTTGGTTCATAGAGTTATAGAGTCAGCCTGTTCAAACTAATCTTAAGGTATGGATTTTTTCCCCCCATTTTCTCATTAGGACCTGCAGTCAGTTTCTTCTGGCTCCCAGAGAGTTCATTACCAGGTAACACATAATTGACCCCCTGTTGTTTTCTTACCTCCCCCCTAAAAGAAGGTCCATCTTTCAATCAATGTTCATAGGCCAAATCTTCCCTAGGGATGGAGTTGGTACTAAGAACTAAGTGAAGTAGACATTCTGATTCTTTTACATTTTCCTGGTTTTGGACTATCCTAGTGTAGCACAGATTTAGACTGTGGATTTTCTCCCAGATCATTTAGAAAATATTATAAAACGAAGTGCTATCAACGGTAAATATTAGAAACTCAGTTCAAACTAGCTTGAGAGGGAAAGAGTATATTGGTTCACATCAGCAAAAAGTTCAGATCAAGGGTGGAGTTTATGTATCCGTTGGCCATGCTTCATGCTTCATTTTTCTGCTGGCCTTTCTGCTCTATTCTCCTCATCTGTCAATTTCACCTCTCAACTAGATGTTTCCGTGTCCAACATGGCTGCCATTAGCAATCAGGGCTGCATGTGTCTTCTTCACATCCAGGAAAATGAATTATCTCTTCCCACAGCCATCAAGCAAATGTTCTCAAATGCATTCTGACTGGCACATCCTGGTGTTTTGGACAGGATCTAGAAACCCAGCCTGCCTCTCTCTCTTGTGACTCACATCAAGTCCTCAGGAAAACACTCAGATATCCTTTGGCCCAACAATCTTTGGGAAGACAGTTATCTCCTGCCTTCCCTGTCCCTAGTCAATTGCACTCTCTAGCCATCCTCTTACAAATTAGATTTCTCAGACATGGTTCAGATCCCAGTGTTCAGTACACTCCAAACTGTATGGGGCAAATGTGAAGCTCTGAGTGGTCCCAATAAATCCCTTTTCTTTGGGAAGCCATTACCCTTCCCTGTTAGAGGGGTGTGTGGCAGTTAGAGCATGCCAAGATTCCCTCCGAATAAGTCCTATCCTAGACCCTTTCATATATCCATGTGGGGGACAAATGTTTAAATATGTCTCAGTCCGTGAATCCTGGTTTAGCACCTCACATTTGCTTTTGGTTTCTTTTTTGCTACACCTCAACATCCTTTTATATAAACAACATTTTTTAAGCCATTTTTAAAAACTTTATCTTGTAACCTCCAGGTAGCTTCTCTGCCTGCTGGTGGATACAATATACCTTCAGCCAAGGCAGTCTAATTATCCTGAGGCTTAATGACAGAAATAGCCTTGGTGTTCTTGTTTGTTTATATGTTTATGTTTCAAACAAAGTACCCCACTATTCAAGAGTCTTTTCTTCCATCTGGCCTCAATAAGAAGGATAAGAATTCACTTATATTTACTTTGAGAAAACAAACTCTACTTCTGAGATTGTTTATCAACCATTAAAAGTCTAATTTCCAATTTATTTTTCAGAGCACAACATTCCTCCCATTGGTTATTTGCATATTTACCTGAAACCACTAAGCTTAATTTTATTTTTAAGTTTGGTACTTTTAGAGGCTACAGCTGATCTCTACTCTTTAAAAATTGGCCCTATTACTTACAAGATTTTATGAAACTGTCAAGTTTTTTTTTTAAGTTGGTACTCTTTACTCATGAACAGTTTTCATCTTCGCATTTTTATCAAGACATTTCAGATATTTTTTCCAAATAGTTTTATGAAATTAATACATCTCTTTATTACTCTGGCTTATATGATGTAGTCATTTGGATGCGAGAGTTTTAATAGGTAAATATTTTGTGCCATGTTTTCTTTATACCATATTTGTACATGTTTGCACAGAGATCAGGAGATGGTTGACATTATAGCATATGAGAAGGGTATTTGTTTCATTTGTTATTTGGTAACAAAAACATGCAAAAGAATTAGTGGTATTTATTTAACTATATCAAGAGTTTGCTGTGGTTTTTTTTTTGTTTTTTTTTGTTTGTTTGTTTGTTTCTTTGTAGTCAAGTCAAACTTTGGTATCAAAACTGCCACATTATAAATGTCACATCAGAAGCTTTTATGCACTGTCCACATAGGATAACCAATGCAGTGACCAAAGATGAGTGTCAGGAGTGTTACTGTGCCCACACCTCTACTTGCAGAGTTATAAAAAAAACAGGGGCCTTTGGGCATTAAGGAAAGAGTGGAAAAAGAAGTCTAGGGAAGCCCAAGATCTGCTCATGCAATAAGAAGCTGAGGGGGAACGTTTGAATTAACATGACGAGGGAGTAAGTAGAGGGTGGTGAGGAAATTTCCTGAGCAGAGGTAAGGAAATGGGGGACAATAAATATTCACATTTGGCTCTGATCTTAGGCAGTCAGTAGAAGGAGGAGTGAGTGAGAGGGATGGGGAATAGAGAGTTCTGTTTTAGCCACACTAATTTTTTTATGCCCATTAGATCCAAGAGGTTTTGGTGTATAGAAAATGAGATATTAAAAAAAAGATAAGAAAATGAGATATATGAATTTTAAAGCTTATTGAAAAATTCAGGTCTGGAGATAGAAATTGGTTGGTCATTAGGAAGTAGATGGTACTTAAAACTATGAGGCTGGAGGAGATCACTTAGGAAGAGTTTAGATAAAAAAGAGGGCTCCATGTCATATCTGCATGTACTGATGGGTCAAGAAGAGTGGAAGTTTAAGAGAACCATTAATCCAGAAGAGTCGTAGAAACTGAGATGAGCAACCAGAGAACCGGAAATCAAGGGGAAGGTGGAATCATGAAAGCCAAGAGTGAACTATGTTTCAGGGAAGGAGGAAGCAGTGAAATGTGTCAGTGCTGTGGAGAGGCTGAGATGACATAGATTGAATTCTATAGCATTCTGAGGGTTTATAGGTTTATAGTTTTATAACATGGCATAGAAGTGCTATTAGCTTCACAAAGAAAGTGACCAAACCAACCAGCAGGAAATTTAATATTAAATTTGTGTTTCCTAATGCAGTAACTAATAATACCAGACTCTAGTATGACTAGAGTCTAGTCTAGTAGACTCGGGTACTAGACAGGGGGGATGTAAGAGAAAGACCTGTCAGAAACACAGACAACAAAATGCATTAAATGGCACTGAGGGGGACACTTGATGGCATGAGCACTGGGTGTTATACTATATGTTGGCAAATCAAACTCCAATAAAAAAAAAAAAATATATATATATATATATATATATATATATATATATATAAAATTTAAAAAATTTAAATACATTTAAATGGGCTTTCTTGTGTAGGAGATAGCACAAACTAAGCTTGGAAAATTCATTTTGACAGAATGAATAAATACCAGTAAGTTAAGAAGAAAAAAAAAAACACCCAAAAACAAAGCATGAGAAATTCCTATCAGCTCACTTATTGGCAGCTGGCATTTTACCTGACTATTTTCTAAGGCTAGAAAAAACCCAAGAGAAAACAGCATTTAGAAGGGTGTGTTAGTGCCCAAGTCACCTTATTAGTGAGACAAATGGCAGTTCCTAGTCATTTAAGCATTTCATTGCTTTGGTTTCTTCCTTTCCTAAATTCATAATGAATTGCCAACAAAGCCCGAAGACTCAAAAGCAACAACTTATATTAACCTAACAAGGCATTATGGGTTCTACAAGAATGTGTTGGATATTTATAGCCTGCTGAAAATTCCTGCCTACACTGTCTCTGAGGTCAAAATACAAAGGCCCCTCCATCTTAATGACATGTCTTATAACCTGTAGCTGATAAGTTAGACAAGCAAAATGCACTGTGCTGACGGATTCAGGATATTCTTGAGCTTGACAGAAGAGATAGAAGTCATAGAGAAATCGGACTCTGCCTACCAATTTGATAGAAATTTTTCTTGAGGCCGCCTCCTATGAAATTATTCGTTCTCTGTTCCCTCTCTGTTCTTAATTATATTCCTTTTTAGCCCTAAGTTGCTAAGTTAAGGAGTAGAAGCAGATACAACTGTTCCAGTGATTCTCAACAGGGGGAGATTTTGCTCCTTGATATAGGGCATTTGGCAATTTGGATATTTTTGTATATGACCATCAGGTGAGGTAGTGCTACTGGAATGTGTTGAGTAGAGGCCAGGGATGCTGTTGAACATCTTATAATGCACAGGACAGCCCCCATAGCAAGGAATTATCCACCCCCTAATATCAATAGTGAGACTCATATGAAACCCTGAGTCATTCCGATGGCTCTCAAGACATTACTAGAGACCACGGGCAGATGTAAATAAGACCTAGGTGAGCAGAAGAAATGAGGAAGGAGCAGGATGAGAAAAAAAATAGTGCAGGGAAACAGGCATCTGTGGATATGGCACAGGAAAATAACAGAGAGCCGGGGATAATGGAACCAGGAGCAGTAAAGGTTTTTTGTAGACAATGAGTTTCCCCATTTCCCTTGTGTTGTGCTCCATGAATGTAGTGGGCATATGAGAGTGTGCTTTCCAGAATCTTATGAGCTAACCACATGAGCTCTTAGAGTACAGTAGGATTCAACAGTAGCTGCAAAAAAGGAATCTATCCAGGTGATGATGATGATGATGATGGTTCTTCTTCTTCTTCTTCTTCTTCTTCTTCTTCTTCTTCTTCTTCAAGAATTAATTTACTTTAAACTAACAGTAGAATGGCTGGAATACTTCAGAATAGGTATAACATTTTCAAACAGTTCTTTCATCCTTTAGAAATGTCCTTCACTTCCATAAGAAAAAAAAAAATCCCTTGGTCAGATCTGAGTCTGTGTCAATTTGCTCATCCTCTGATCCCTCTTCCCCACTTCACATAAATACCTGAACTTCTGGGAGATAGATTTACATACTTCACCAGAGTGCTGTCCTAGGTAAACAGCATTTGCCCACAAATACTTGATCTATTTCTCTTTTCTTGACTATCCTTATTCATCTCTCTCCTTTTTCTGAAGCTGCCTCCTCTTAATTTGTTTTCTGGATTTTAGACATCATTCAGTGGATGGGTTCAAACAACTTTAAGGGGTCACCCTGGGAATTAATTTATCTTGTCTTAGAGAAGGACAGGGGTTAGCTAGGAACTTAGTAGAGTGTTGTTCCTTTGGGCTAGATCAAAGCTGTCAGAAATGGATCAAATGAGGAATGAAAATAAGACTTGCCTGGGGCCAGGTCTGTTGCAAGAGAAGGCATTGGTACTGCTAACACAGACACACATGCGCATACAGTGTAGTTGTTGTTAATAGAGGACTTTCTCACACAAGAGGGCTCTTAAAAATGTTAAAATATCTTTCATCTTCTAAACCATTATTATTTCTTCACTTTTCAAAGCTGCTTTTGGAAATGGGCATCCCATTTCTGTATTCTGCTGCTGCAGAAGTTATCGGCAGTAAAGTAGATTTGAGGAGCAAGAGTTTGAAAGACAAAAATAATGGTAGCAAAGTCTATTAATGGGGATTATAGTTGAACAAAGATGAGCAAACACATATTTTCTACCCATCCCTGGTAGATCTGTTCACCAAGGATAAAAATATATGTTTATACAACGTGGTGATGAATGGAAAGAAAAAAATGAATAGATGGGTTGGGCAGGAATGAGAAATTTGGGTGAGTAAACAAGTGGCCAATATAAAAGTAGAGTGATTATTGACTGGACATTATTGAGTAAAGCAGGGATTCCCAATCCAAAGGGACTTCTGTTTACCTCTTTGCCTTTTACATCTTCCCTAAGTTTTATGACAGAAAAGAAATCTAATTCACAGTGAAGGTATAGTTAAATGCTAGGTGAATACTGCTTAATTGAATTACCTACTGGAGTGTGTAATGGGCTGCTGTGCTTTCATTAAATTATGTGTGCATCAGCTATGAGTAATTGAATGTAAATTAAGGGCAAGTTTGGCATATGCGTGCCAAATAGTGGTTCAGATAATTTCCTTATCAATTACATATAATTTATGCCAGTTGACTTTTAAAAATATATGTGAGAAATAACAGGTTTGCTTTTGTGCATGCAGCTGTATTTTTAGCATGAGAAACTGGTTTTTCATTAGCATATGTTTAAAAAATTCACATATCAGGGATTTTTGAGATGAATTTGTTAATATTATTCATTTAAAGAGCATGCGGTTTTACATGATTATTACATTTAAATGGAAAGGAGTTTGGGATGTCTAAGGTTATGTGATTCTGCCTATAGTATAGAACAAGGACAGTCGTATTCATCTAAATCACACTATTTCTATGAAGAAAAATAACAGATCATAAAATGGGCAAGGATCGTTTTGATGAATTGTAGATTTGATTATATAATTTGAGAGGACTGAGGGGACTCAAAGCCCTAAATTTAGCGCCAAAAGCATCAATGTCATTGTGAGTGGCACTGCTCAGTTAATTATGTGAATACCCCCTACCACATAGCAGTGCTCACACAATTGTGTTTCCTAGGTATCTATACAGTCAGATCACTTTTGAAAGGTGCATATTTTTAAGCTTATTTTTGTTTCTATCAGAAATTAAGTCTCTTTACATTTATTTCAATGCACAGCATTCACAGACATACTTCCGGCCACTCTTTTTTATTCTAATTTTTTTTCTTATTTGATTTAAAGATTTTATTCATTTATTTATGAAAGACAGAGAGAGAGAGAGAAGCAGAGACACAGGCAGAGGGAAGAGAAGCAGGCTCCATGCAGGGAGCCCGATGTGGGACTTGATCCCCGGACTCCAGTATCATGCCCTGGGCCAAGTCAGACGCTCAGCTGCTGAGCCATCCAGACGTCCCCCGGCCACTCTTGTTTAGTGGCATGGATGTTTCTGTGTTCACCATAGAGGGTCCCTGAAGCTAAGGTCTACCCTTGAGGTAAATATTCACCCTCCTGTGAGGAGCTGTTTTGTTTTTCTCATTTTCCCCTTTCAGCTCCAGTCTGGTTCATAGTCTGCACCGCAGTGTTCGGTGATCCCCTCTGGGGCCTTTGAATCCAGGATTCCTTAATGCTGGGGCCACCTATTCTACCTGTGTGCCAGGCCCAGTGTGGGAGTACAGTGAGTTATTTACCCGATGTGAGGTACATCACCCACAATGGGTTAGTAATGCCAGTTATTTAAAACAAAATTGTTTTAAGTTAAATATTACCTGTATGTCAACATCACTGTCACTTGTATTATGATTCTCTTTTTTTGAGTAGGAGAGAAAGGGGTGTAGGTAGACAAGATGTAGGAAGTACATGAATCCTGGTCACTTAACCACCTATGTGGTCATCATTAGCTAAAAACGTCAGTGTGTAAGGAAGTTTATGGACCATGGCTTTAAGTTACTGTGAATTTTTTTCAATAATCTTTTCTTTATTCCTGTTCTAATTTGAATCCATCCACAAATGCATTTGTCTTTGACATTAAGGTCCTCAAGGTAATTCTCTTGACTTTCATTAGCTACTTGTGTTGTGAAGTCTGCCGGGTTTTATAATCCTGGCTTATCTTAATTTTCTAATTGTGTATTATAATTCTAGACTTCTCTTTGGTTTTTAACTCCCCACAGTAGACCTTAGGACAATACCTTTCAGTGGGTACCTTTTGATAACTTTCTGTAAATCCATACGAAGTAGAACACATAGATTAGATATACATGGATATACATTTGTTTTTTTCTTTTCATATATTTTTTTAAGATTTTATTTATTTCTTTCAAAGAGAGAGAATAAGAGAAAGAGCACAAGCAGGGAAGGAGCAGAGGGAGAGGGAGAAGCAGGCTCTTCACTGAGCAGGAAGCCGATGTGGGAGATGTGATCCCAGGACCCTGAGATCATGACCTGAGCCGAAGGCAGATGCTTAACCAACTGAGCCACTCAGGCACCCCTATTTTTTTTCTTTTTAATAAAAATGGATTTGCATTCTTTGTACACTCACTATGTATATTATACCACAACTTATTTTTAACAGTAACATACCATGGAGATTATGTTTTGCCAATAAATGAAGCTCTAACTCAGTTGTTTAAAAACTACTGCTCTATTCCATGGTATATATTTAATCCTGTCTCTCTGGATAGACATTATGTTATATGCAGCACTTGCCATTGTTTTTCTAAACAAAGTTGCAGTAAACATGGTTGTGCAGATTTGAAAATAAAGCTGTAACAGAAGTGATAATTATGTCACATGCTGAACAACTTGGTCACTTGTATGGAGTTGAGAATTGTAATCAGGTAACACAGCAAAGTTATCGTAAACTATATAACCAGAATTTACACGAGTCTTGTTTCAGTTTCTCCACTCAGAATTGTGGCTCATTCTTTTTTTCATTGATTACCATATTTCTGTGGGATTCTCAGGCAGATGGGGACATGGGAGGGGAAAGTGTGCAAGCAATGTGACTGGAGAATTTGAGAGAAGAAAAAATCCTGATTTACCAGACAGTGAACCCTGATATGAAATATGGAAGATATCAGTGAACCCTGATATGAAATATGGAAGATTAATGAAAGTTGAAAGTATGAAAAATCCAGAGTCAAAAGAAAGTTTTCATGACCATTAAGATTATTCTAGCTTTTGCTTTCTTCGTGTTTTTGCTTGAGCTGAGTACAAAAACAACTTCTGTCAAACTTGACCTACACAAATTCCACCCATCTTTCAAACCCCCCCACTAATTCATATTCCTCCAGAATCTATAAACCTAAGTATGTAAGATCATAATCTCTGAAGTAAAAAAGGCCTGCATTTGAATAGCAGCTCCACCACTAAATGGCTGTACTTGTGAGAGTTTACTTTAATTCTCAAAGCTGCTGCTCTTTATTTATGACTCACTGTTAGGTGCTGGAGAAGAAGTTCAAGAAGAACAGTGGGGATAGATGGTAGGTAAGGTAAATGGGGCTAGATTATACAGCTTTCGTAATGACAGAATGGATATGCCATAAGAATATGGCTTCACATCACTTACCATATAAGACATAAGCCTGATATTCCTAAATGAACTCTGTGGTAGTGGCCAGGTAACCTGAAAAAGCAAAAGGGATGGTTCTGTGAATTTTCATTGTAATCTGTCCCATACATATGCTTTGAGGGGAAATTTTTCCAAACATAGAATATTAAGTAGTTGTAATAACATAAAAAGACTGGTGGTCTAAATTTTATTTAATACAGAACCACCAAGGAATACAGAAATAGAGTTATGTTTATGGAAAATTCTCAGAAGTAAAAAAGGAGCATACTATAAAAGGAGGAAAAGGAAAGAAAGTTTACCAGTCACCAACTGTTATTCTCTGAGTAGTTGACAGCTTGTTAAGATTATTGTTCCATATCCTTTGATGCCAGACAATGGAGATGAGTCTGAGTGGGAGCTGTAGGTGGAAGACTTAAAGTGCAGGAAGGCATGAAGGAGAGCAAGAGTCAACAACCTGCTGCTCTGTTTGACATCATGGCCACTGGCCTTTGTGTAAGTGGATTGCATGATTCAGGAATGTGCCTACTGGCACATCTAAGCTACACCTCAATGTCGGAACTACCTGAAAACCCTGCCCCACAGCAAAGATTGCTAGCCCCACATTTCCAACTTGAAAGGAAAGGGCGTTCTTAACTGTGAGCTGACCCTTCCATTTGCTTTCCCAACTATTAATATCTTTTGCTGTCTTCACTACCAGGCTCCAGGTCTTTGGGTAGCTGACTCAAGATCCTTTTCCCAAAGTCAATGGCTTTTGACAGTATCTAGGAAATAAAGTCGTAATTAGAATAGCCATCTCTTGAAAAATAAAGATGTTGAAATCTGGTAAATCAAACATATAGCAGCTCCAAAAATTGGGGTGAGAAAGTAGCTTGAGGGCACCCAGGGGGTTCTTACTGCAGTAGACAGCATCTGAAGACACAGTCCAGGCTTTGCTCTTCTTTATGACTCTCATATCACATGCCTTGCACTTAATTAGCTTCCATCAATATGAATTGAAAAGACTGAATAGAATTGTGTCAAAGGAATAAGAGTAATGTATAGCTGGGTGATATCTGACAATCCAAAGCAGCAAAAGAAAAGATAACAATTTTGATGAAAATGGGTGAATATCAGGCATAGTTACTATTGAATGGGGAATATTATTGAATATGGGAGAGGACAGATAGTAAAGTGGATATTCTGAAAAATATTGTTATTGGTGACAGAAGACACGCCTTAAAAACCACACCCTGTACTTAAGGCAAATATATAGTATCTGATAGTGTGAAAAGAGGTGTTAGGTGCAAGCATCAAACCAAGGATGGCATGGGTTCAGCTGCAGTTTGATGCCATTCTTTTTTGTGTCCACACATACAGATCTGTCCCATTTCTCTCTCTGAAATCTGGATTCTGAGCACAAAGACATTTATGGATAGGATAGTTTTGTGCTGATGTAGCACCATCTGAATGATCCAGTCTAAAATGTGGTCTATGTTCCATAAGCCCCAAAGGCGATTAAAGGTCAGAATTGTTTTAGGTTAAAAAAAAAAAGGTCTCAGCTACCCCGGAATTACTTGTGTAGCATAACAATATCAGCATATCAACATGTGCCAGCCCTCGGGTTAAGCATCCCACCTGACCTTTCATTTATTTCTCAAAAGAATCCTTTATGATATGCTGTGGTAGCCATTTTATAAATGAGGTATCCATTTATGGTCAGCAGGTGGTGAAGCTCCAGGATTATCATGTGCATGAGCTGGTGCTCTCAGCCACCAGAATTCCTCTGCCTTTGGGCTTGCTCCTTGAGGTGGATCATGTACCATTGATTGTACTATTGTTCCTTCTCATCTATAGAGCTGCCTTTCCTAAATACCTCAAGGACAGAAACCTTTTTGTCATCTCATTTCTTAGTCAGATGATGTCATCCTTACAAAAATATCAGTTTTTCAACGCACCACTATGTCAGTTGACTTGACTTGTAGATATGAAGAATTGATAAGTGTGATTATCTACCACTGTCTCTTGGGTTTCATTACTAAATGGTTACCATTGAAAAATTCCTGGTACTACATGGATGAGATTCAGCATTAGGCGGTTTCCTACCTAAGGTATATCTTTTTCCTGAATTTTCAAACAGCAACCATTGATGAGGCAGCAATGACACGACAATTCACAAGATCAGTTTTTTTAAAAATGGACTTTTGGGGGAACACAATTTCTATTAAATCTAAATGTAATATAATCTCAAAACAAGCAATCTTGTAATGATCGAAACCACAGGTCTGAAAAAGTATATGTCAAACAGTCTGCTGCCTATTTATCTTTTGCAAAGCCTGTGAACTAAGAATGGTTTTCAGATATTCAAATGCTTGGAAAAAATGTTAAAGAATATTTTATAATTCACAGAAATTATGTGAAATTAAATTTCAGGGTCCACAAATAAACTTGTATTGGAACACACATATAAAATCAGTTTTTCAAAGCAGACTTTCTCACTAAAAGTAGCTCTGGGCTCAGTTTTTCAACTCAAGTGAAATACAACAGCCTCAACCACCACCAGATTTCCTGTCCCTAGTATGCTCTTTACCTCATGTTCTCCCTCAGATCTTTTAGACATCAACCTAGCACCCAGCTGTGCCAATTAGCTGGATTTCTTTGTGTCTTATTTTATAGGTTGTTGGTTTATTGTGTGGGTATGCTTTACATTTTGTCCATCTGCTGCATTGAAACGTTTTAACATTGATTTCAGGTAATCTCTAACTTTTAGGGAACTAATGCAAGTGAGATCCTTTCATCTGCATATATATGTGTGTGGGCTAGATTAGATCCAAGGGGAAAATTTTGTTGAGACTTGACTGCTTCTATATATCTTTTGATATGCAAAATTTTGAAATAAGTAGTTTAATTGCATTGCACTATAAATTCTTCCCATATTGGGGTAGGTAATATTTGCATTTTTACTTCAGAACTCAAATGCCTTTTAACCTGGGACTTCATTTTATTAATAACACTCTTCTTAAAAGCTCATATATATATGTATACATATATATGTGTGTGTGTGTATATACATATATATATGTTTATTTATGAACAAGGTTGAAAGAGCTTCCTAAAAGGAGGGAGAGGATGCAAACCTAGTTCAGGGAAGCTATGCCAGAGAAATTAGGGCTCTCCCTGTGCATTGGTAACCATCTCTTAAAATGGCAGGTTAATCTGCACAGGAAAGTATCCAATTATTTTTCCAAGACATTTTTCTCAGATCACTTTGATAATCTGTAGAAAGCAGTGAAAATGCATGTACACATAGACATCCTGAAGTTAGCCTAAAATTTCAGGGAGTTAAGGATTGTTGAACTTACTAGAGGATCCATTTGAACCTATTTGATGTGTTTCAAAGATCTCTATTCTATGGCAGCCAGTGTATTTTCACAGAGCAAACTGATACCATTCACTTTACAAAAAACCTCTTTAAAGCAGTTGGGTTGTAGCAAATGCCTGTGAATCAAGGTATAGAGAAAATAAACAAAGAAAATATACAAAATAAATACTTAGGCACATGCATAAAATTCTCCTGACACACAGACCCTCATACCTAAAAATGTATACAATTATACCAATATTACTTTACCAGTCTGTGGTAAGCTAGTCAAGTGGCTGAGGCAATACATCAATCTACGTTTTATTTATTTTTTTCAATCTGCATTTTATTAAGCTAGACTAAATAATATCCAATATTCTCCAACTTGAACACTCCAGCAATAACATTATTAATCTTTAGATTTTTAAAATCACAAGTCATGTATTTCTGTGTTCTTTCAGAGTAGATTTTTACCTAGGGAAATTTGATTTTTGTATATGATGCTTTCTGTAGTACATTTGACCTCAAATTTCAGAAACTATCCCTAATGTCTAAGCCATGTTTATTTCTAGAGAAGACAGCCATGTTTCTTTTTTTTTTTTTCATGTTTCTATTTAATATCTTTACTTTGTAGCTTTCATAGTTGTCACTAAATATTTCAAATCACATTTAAATTTCTTGACTTATTACATTTGACACCAAGCTGACATGTTGGTAACTTTACATGTTTTATAAAAATATATTAAGAACCTTAAGTTTCTTTAAAACAATGTATCACATGTGTCAAATGTAATTCTCAAAATGTTAAATATAATTTTCATACAAAGAGGTATTGAGCACATGTCAGGATTTCATTTAGTGCAACCAGCAGGATGGCAAAGCCAGTTCAGAAAAGAGATAAATATCTCTGTATCCATAGCTATGTATATACTATGTATATGCATAGGGATATATGTTTATCTATCCATCCGTAGCTATATCAATTCTACATATATAAATATAAAGTTTTGTTGTCAGACCTGAGACCAGTTTTTTCTCTATCAATTATTTAATTTGTAGAACCATTCATATTAAAAATTCCATATATTCAAGGTTTCTAATAATAAAAATGGATTCCTCTTGTTAGATCTATGCTTTGAAACCTCTAGTGTCCATCACTTTCACCTGAAACCTTGCTGGGTTCCACTCCCAGAGTTTCTATAAACTTGGGGTGGCACCTGGGGATTTGTATTTCTAACAAGTTTCTACCTGATGTTGCTGTTCTATGGCTCACACTTTGAGAACCACTGATCTAAGCATAGGCTTTGCCTGAGGATCAAGTGAGACATGAGGGAGTATTGATCAAAACCCAAAAAAGTCAATGCAACCTCTGATTAGTTCTCTTATTGTTTGTCCTGTATTATTCCTATTTCCTTTACCTGTCCCCCTCTGTACACAAGGATCATCCAAGCCCAGCCGCCCTCCAAGGATGCTCCCTACATTTGAACATCTCAGATCCCTAATATGGGTCAGACTCCCACTGCCTTCTCCACAGAGACATAGCCTTCTTCTTCATTTGTCCTATTTCTGTCAACTATTTCAAATTCATTATAAGCCAGGGCTAGCATGCTCCAAGTCATGTGTTATAAACTGGAATGTGCTTTTTATTTTTAAATTATCATCAGCAGAGCTTCTCTTAGGAGAGATTTTTAGTTTTTGAAAGCTTGGAATTATAAAGAAATAATCCATTCTGCTTTTAATCTTCCAGTTCTCTAGTCTGTTCCTCTGTGATGTGGCCTCAATTCCTTGTAAAAAATAAACACTTCAGAGACTTCTGGGAAGCTTGGGAACTGGTAGTAGTGTTAAATCAGGAAGGATGCTGGTCTTGACGATCTCTTGGAAGGGTAGCTTTTGAAGAATGGTGTATCAGAAGCCAGCCTTCTAGAGATTGGGCCAAAATGGTTAAGAGGCAGGGGATATGCTAATGGCATGCTTCAGGAGTTTGGCAAAGCAAGGAAGGAAGGAAAGATTTATTTTCAGGAGATGTAACAAGATCAGTTGAAGGGAATTTGTTTTGGAGAAGGTGAATCATTGAAAGCAGAAAAGTTAATGAATTTCTGGGTAGGGGGATAAGGATTTTGGTAAGAATACAGAAATAAAACTTGAAAGGAAAGAAGAGGATAATCTGGAGACTAGATGAAGTGGTTAGCTTTGAACAGGAAAGAAATATTTTTATCTAAGCCTAGAGGAGAGAAGATAGAGGCCCTCAGGCTTGAGATCACACATGAGAGGGAGGGAGGGTCGGCATCTTAGAAGCTAAAAAGCTAGAGACTGCTGGGGTGGATGAGGACATCTCTGGCTAAGTCAGCATTGAAGAGATGTTTGTCATCAGCCAGCTTGGCAGAACTTTCTTCCTCCACTGCTCTGCACTCAGGGTCAGTGCATAAGGTTGAGGTAATGATGGCCTCAACATATGAGGTTTTCTTTGCTCTCATGCAAGTTGCCCTGTATAACAGATGCTACTCTAGTTAAAGGGATTTGACGCTACATGTGGATGGCTTCTTCTGTTTCTTAGATGCCCCAAGTCCATTCTGGCCAGTAGATGAGCTCAACTCTCCCATTTTGTGCTAGTGCCTTATACCTACAGGGGAAACCAAGGTGTAAATGTCAGCCAGCTGCCACTAGTTCCTCAGCTTCACGAAAGGAAAGAAATTCCCTAAAGGAGATAAATGTCCCAAGTTATATCATTTATGAATGCTTAATACGATAGTTGAAAACTTCCTGGAAATTTCTTTGTGGGAGTTTTAAATGGTTCTGTGTGAAATAATTTATTTGAAAGCAGAGCCTCTTTCTAGTAAAAATACGATTTGGTTTCTCACCAGTGCTCAGTTTAGGAAAGGATGCTCTCTCTTAGAAGTAGTTGATAGAGTACAATGAGGTTAAATCCCCCAGGTCAGTCAAATGGAGTAATGGAGTCAGGAGGATGTATGTGTCTCTTTCCAGGACCATGAAACCTCCTTCCCCAGGGCGCTCTCAGCTCAGAGACTCTCCCCACGGTGGTGCTTTCTAGATGGTGAGTATTTCTATATTTCACGGAGTGGTGGGGGTTGCATAAGCAGCAGGACAATGAATTGATAGATGGTGCGGAGTGGACCCTGGTCTTCCAAGGGATTATTCAGAAACCCTTCATGTGGCTCTGTGTGATTGGTATTTGCATCTCAAATGATGTGGACTTGTTGATGTTGCAATATACTTTCCTGACGTCATTTTTCTCAAAGAAAGTTGGTTGACTTGGGCTGAACTTCTCAGCCTCAAATTGCCCAAGTGGACATTTCCCTTCCTGTGTCCCCTCCCCTTTCCTAAATCATATTGAGTGCTTGTCATAAATACAGGCCAGTAGATGGATCCAATACACTGGGGATACGTACTGATTTCTCTGTTGTTTGCTTATTGTGGAACTTTCATATGTTTCCATTAGCCATCATTTCAGTACAAGTATACATTTTTACAAAAATGCAGAAATTTTCAGTTGCATTCGGATCTGCTCTCCTGAGCATGACCTATTGAATGCATAATATTTCAGGTATTTTCAGACTGGTTAATAGGTTCATTTTCCATTGCAAGCATCCCTCACTCCCTACATGCTGCCCAATTCTGTTTTTCTATCCATTAGTTACCCATATTACAATCCACTTCTGCTTACCTACTGCCCATTATATTGACTCCATGGTATCTCTCTTGTCTACATGGACATGTGGTTTTCACTGTAGACATTTCATTGGTTGACCTGGGGGTGCATCTGAGAAGATATAAATGCAGATAAGAGTATGACAGGATGTGTGAGTATGCGAACAGTACTATGAAGATTGAGCACTTGCATTTATATCAGACCTAACCCATGTGAATCATGACCTAGGTTTTCATTAAGAGCTCATCACCTACCTCTGAAGAAGAGAATCTACACCACTTTTCCTCTGGCTCCTTTATTCCCTCGTGATGAGAAGCACAATCATGTATTTTTTTCTGATTTCACAGAAGACTTATATTTAAGAAAATTTTGGAAACTTACTTGAATTGTTCTATATATTGTCTGTTCTGTATACACTCTTAGATAAAATTTTAAGTGCAGGGACTGGTGTGTTAATACAGATATTTATTATACTCTATAGATATAAAAAACCTTTAAAAGGTGATCACACTTATGTTTAACAAGAACAAAGTAGAATACGTCCTTCTCAGATAGATTTTACTCCCCTGCTGCTTTTAGGGGGCAGGGACCATGATTGTCTTCTCAACTCATTTCCTTTGGAGAGAAGCTACTCATTAAATATTTATGATTTTTGAATGATCATTTGCATTTTGAGTTATTCCCTCTAGTACTATGTACTTTGTAGAAAATCTATTTATAATATTTGGACTCTGTTGGAGAGATTTAAGTGAGGAGGAACATAATTCTTTTGAGTATTAAGAATAATCAGAATAGTTTCTAGAAACTCAAAGTTTGCAGTTTTTCTCCCAAACCACAGATGTAGCCCAATCCCTTTTAGGAATGCTTAAATAATTATTTTTCACTGTTTTGGCTTTCTTTAGACATGGCTTAGGGACTCAGCCTTGAAGTGAAATGAATCCTTCAATACCAGATGTGGTCCTTGGCTCCACATCTTCAAGCTTTTTTTCAAAATGAGAATCATTTCCCTGAGAAGTCTGGCTACCTATAGGAATTTTTCACACACACACCCCCAACTTTATTTACTTAATAAATACATACAGAGTCCCAGCTCTGTTTAAGGACCTGTGTTAATGTATGAAGACATAAAAGAGTAAATGAAACAGTGACCTTTAAAGAGGCAGATATCTTCATCTCATAGTTGTTTGTGAAGATGGTTTGTACAAGAAGAAGAAACAAAATGTAAATATGAATAAAGGTAGGAGCAATGAATTTTCTCTGGGTTAGGGAGGATGGGACCGAGGAATGTTTCACAGAGAAGGTAGCATTTAAGTTGGTCCTGAAGAGACAAGTAAGATTTAGTTAGGGAGATAATGGGGAAGGGCTTTCTAAGCAAGGACATGGAGGACACAGCAGACATGGAGGTCCTGATGTTTCTATGTAGACTTAGGAATGGGCTAGCAGTAAGGCAGGACTGGAATGTTAAGATTTTGGTGGCATAATATGAGAGAAGGCTATGAATTTGGTGCCAGAACACAGGATTCTGAATGCCATATGCATTTTTTTTCTTCCTAGCAACTTCTGCTGATCGCTTTTACCGAATAGACAGATCTCAGGTAAGCTTTCTTGAGCCTAACACTTTATTGGTAGCTAATCTTATACATTATTTTCTAATGTAAACCCTAAAACATTTACAAATTCTGGAATGGCACTCATAGCCGAAGCTATGAGTTTTCTTATTTGTCTTCACACATGTTGTAATCTGTGGACTCAGGATGATGTGGCTTGACCTTGCAGATGAGTACAGAAAATGACTAGGTTTGTAGATATCATTACCTGCCTGCGCTCTAAATTTTCTCACACACTGCTACTTTTACTGCTTCCTAGCTCAATTTTATGGCTTTTAAAGTTTATTTTGGTTAACAAGTTTGACACCTCCAGTATATATTTATGCTACTTACTTGCAATTCATCACTTCCCAGAGTTCCATAATGAGAAAAAAAATGCTTATGCCCAATGATAATATGTGTTCTCATTGTCCAAATTCTCCTGAAAAAAAGAAAAAGGAAGAAGATAGAGAAGAGGAGGAGGAAGAGAAGAAATAATACAGTATGGAATCCAGTGATAAAACTAGTTGTTAATCATGTCACTTAGTTTGGCCAGATCCTGGGGGTCCAAGTCCAGCTTATTGCACAACTCATGCTGGACCAAGCCGCAGGTGGGGTATCACTTCTTTGACTGTATTTGAAAAGAGGCAAGCCCAACTCTGGTCATACCTGACAAGATCCTGGTCAAGTAGGAATCCCAGGCCAAGAGGGCTTCACCAGCCTCTTCCTCCCGTGTTGCTTCAGGGATGGATGTCCACAGGTCAGACCTCTGAAAATGCACTTGGTCTTTTGTTATGTCATAGACTTTGATTATCTTTCAAGATCAAGAAGGCTTTATTTTGTTACATATCCGATGATAGATTTGAGCATCCTGTCAATCCTCTGACAGACTCCTTTTTCTTCCTTAGGAACATTTGCACTTTGTGATGGAGATTTCCCAAGATGAGATTTTTATTCTGGACCCAGATATGGTGTTGTCACAGCAGGCAGGGACACCTCCAGGAATGCCTGACCTGGTGGTGGAGCAAGCCTCAGGGTGAGTATGCCTCGTTTTTGGTGACATGGTAGCGAGGCTGGCCACAGGGTGACATCCATATCTGACTTTGCACTTGGCATTTCTAATGACATCAAACTAACTTAAGATACAGGTTTTCTTGTTGTGTTTCATTAGAGTGTAGCATAACTGGTTCCATTATATGTCTGTCTTTTGAATGGCTGCATAGAATTATTCTTTCCCACCAAGATTTGTACCATGTCTGAGCCTTCTTTACACACCATGTCTACACCTCTTACCAAACTATAAAGTGCTAGTATTTGCATTTGTGCGTATATATCTATAATGCTTGTATTATCCAAAGAAAAATGGGCACAAGTGGTTTGACTCTATGTTTCTCCTCCACCACTTCTCCTTTTTTTGCTATATCTAAGCAGCTTGAGACATAGATTGTATAATAATAACTATGATGTATGAAGCACTTATTATAAGCCACCTACTGTCCTAAATGCCTTTATTATATCCCTGCCATCACTTCATAGTAACCAAATCATCAGATTTGGTGCTTATTTCTGTGCTTATTTCCTGATCTGTAAAATAGAAATAAAACCTACTCAGAGAACTGTTCAAAAATTAAATGAATTGATACTTGTGAAGTATTTGGGATAGTTTTTGACACTTGGTAGACACTCATTAAATATGATGTTGTTAAAATTATCAGCCTCATCACGGTCATGTAACAATGCCCCTGTGCATCTGGAACTTTTATTACCCTAAATCCATAGATAACTAAATTGAGGCTTAGAGCATTCTTTAACTTGGCCTGTATTGCATAGAAAATGAATGGCAAAATTGAGATTTGGTCCCAAGTTTTATGCTAAAGCTTATGCATTTAATCACTACTTTGAGCCACTAAAATATTATTAATATTTCTAGGTTATTTCAGCAATTCCAAAATATTTATTTAGACAACTTTTTATGTGCCAGCCACTAGTATAAGTGCTTAAGAGACAACAATGTAAAAAAACAACCCCAAAAGCAAGCAAACAAAATCTCTGCCCTTGTGAAGTCTAATGAACTTTGATGTCTTACTGGTATATGGAGGCCAATTAGTTAAAATAAGGATTTCCCTGGAAAGCACACACACATGTGCTAAAATAGCATTTGCAGATTGTGTACACACACACACACACACACACACACATACCTACCATATAAGTTGACATGTTCACTTGAGGTAGCCCTTATGCCTTTTTACTCCTCTGCACTAATTTATTTGACCATTGTTGCCATTTCTGAATATCTCCCACTCTGCAAGGGCCAGCTGATATCACTGGTATGTATCAAGTCAAGAAAAGACCGAAGTAGCATGACAGGGCAAGTATATAGTTGTGTTTAGGAAGCCAGAGCTAGTGATATCAGATATGTTTCCCTGGGCATCCCAGAACGTGGTGGAAAAGCCCATCTTCACAGTCCACGTACTGTAAATCCAGTGTGTCAGCTGGAGGGAGGAAAGCAAGTGAGATGTTGGGTCCTCCTGCAGGAGCAGTGAGCACTAGAGTCTCGGTGTCCCCCTGCCCAACATGATCTTGGCTACAGTATTTGATCTGGGAAAGAATCAACTCATCCTGCCACACTCATCCTGGTCTTTGTCCTTCTCTATATCAAATAATGGCCAAAAGAAATGGCTTCGTCCTGAGTTAAACCTCTATTAGCCCCAGCTCCCAAAACAAAGTAGCCCAAAGTAGCCTGAAAATCTACTAGAACTTCAATCAATCCCTTTCTTATTTCAGATCAGTTGCCCCTTCTGGAAATGAGCAAGGACAGGAAAACAGTGAAAAGGGCTGAGCTTTTTTATTTCCCAATTTCCATTTCTCCATCAGGTTCCATTACTTCTTATTTACATCACATTTAAAATTACCTAATCGTGAAATGTAGTCTTCTCATCTGTAAAGAAGGCAGAGGCACACAAGCAGTTCATGATGGTTGAGAAAAGTAAATAATAAATGTGGAAGAAGGAGCTAATAGATGAAGATTAATTTCCCATCTCCTGTTCGGACAAGCATCATCTTGAGGAAGAGCAGAGTAGGTCCTGTGGCTGGTCCTGAATGCCTAATGCCTGGTACCTTCCTTCTCCCAGGCTGTCAGAATGGTGGAATCCTGCCCTACGGAAGCGTATCCTGAGCGACAGTGGTCTGGGAACGATTACTCCGCATTATGAGGACTCCGATTTGAGGGATCTCAGCCACTCACGTGTGCTACAGTAAGCGCGCTCTCACTGTTCTTTTCCTGTGCGCCCTGTGGTCACCTGGAGAGGCCTGCCAGGTACCTTGTCAGTGACAAGGGGTCTCTTTCCAGTGCTGTTCTCACGCTGTCTCCTGTGGCACCCAGTGGTTTCACATTGCATTCACTTGGCTCACTTTTCCCAACCCCCGGCTCCTAGTGGAGCTTCACTTTCCATTTCTTTGGCCCCCAAACCACACTGAGACCTCGCATGTCCATCTACAAATACGTTGAACGTCACCAGTGTTTGCTTTACTGAAGTCCAGTGCTTACTAGATGTCCCTATGTTTGCCGCCTCAGGAAGACATGCATGAAAGAGATGATGAATAGTTGGGAAGTGACATAGCATCTTTTCATCTGTATGAACATCCCCACTTGCTTTTACAACTCTGTTTCATTTGTGTCCAGTCCTGAGCCTCTGGATGTGTGCTCTGTGTAGCACAGCCAGGTAGTTTTGTTGGCTGAAGTGGAGCTGCTCATGTTTCTCAGAGTCTCTGGGTAAACGAAGCAGCATCTGTTCATGCTTATGGATGCTTTTTGTTTGTAGATCAGAATAGTCGGTGTGTTTTCTTCTGAGGTTGGATCACAGTCAAGAAGTAGGATGAATGTTGGAGTTCTGGCAACAGTGTTGGCACATTTCTGGCTGGGGAATCTTTTTCTCCCTGTGATATCTCCTTGCAGGAGCGGATTCTAAGTACAGTCAGTGGTCATGGGTACATTTCTTCCACACTTCAGGCCAATCACCCCATCTCAGAGGCCATACAAGTTGGTTGATTCAAAATTTGTGATATTAGGCTGATTTCCGTTCCTACCCTAGGTCCTAATTGAATAGCGAAAATGGCCTTGTTGCCATGTAGTCTTACCATTTTTACAAAATAAAAGGAGTCAAAGTCTTAGAAGCCTAAGGTTAACTGAAGAGGTGTTGTTTCTAAAGGAAGACCACAGCAATTTTGGTATGACAAAGGGGAGAATAAGTGAAAAATCTGGAGCTCATTACTTCTTTGGTGAAGGCTCTACTCAAATATCCCAGGGGCAAAAGGCAACTTCATTTTAATTGCTTCTCGGCACTACCTCTTATTTTTGTTGTGTGAAGAGTAGAAAGGAAAAAAGTGAATTACCATGGATTTTCCTTTATAATGCAACCATATAGTTAGATTTTGGTCACATCTTGATTCCTTACAACCCAGGGTTGTTTTTCCATTTCTTTTTTATATGAAATTGATGCTTGTAAACCATGGTGAGTCAGCCACCCATTGATGGTTAAAGACATGGCTATCTAGCTGTGGGCAGATTTATTTGAAAATTAGAGTTTAGCCACAGAAATAGAAATTATGCCTAGACCAACCAGATGAGTATTGTAGTTGTTCTTCCAGACAAGCTATTTCCAAAAAGTAGAGTATGACCTCACCCTGGTTTCCTGTTTCCTGATTTCCCTATATGGAGTATATTAAAGTATGTATCATGATATGTGAAGTGATTGTTTCTAAGGTAGTAAATATCCTTCCTAAATCACAAATAGATGTACTACTTTATATTAATAGCCAAGTTCTTAAAACTCTACATAAAAATCAAATCTTATTCTTTATTTGGGATATATTATCCTTCAAAGATTTCTCTTAATTTTCTTATTGATCTTCACTTGGCAGCTGTTAGTTGTCCTGGTCATTTATACTACCTTAGCTCTCAAGTGCACTAGAGCAGTTAACTTAAAAAAAAAAAAATTCTGCCAAATCTCCTTGAAAACAAAGTAACACTCAAATACTCACCTTCTAGTGCTCGAGTCTCC
Organism: Canis lupus dingo; assembly: GCF_003254725.2. Lineage (NCBI taxonomy): Eukaryota > Metazoa > Chordata > Mammalia > Carnivora > Canidae > Canis > Canis lupus. The sequence continues at coordinate 14,253,864 of NC_064258.1, read as the reverse complement.
TAGCTGAATCTCTGGGCATCATGGAAGCGAGACAAGTTGTTCCCCCTGGCTTCTGTCTGAATCCCTGACTCAGAATACAGGACCATAATAAAACAGTTGTTTTAAATCACTGACAATAAGCAAATACCGTACTCTACCCTCATTTTGCCTATTAATTCTTTAATTTTTTATTATTGTTACTGTGTCCATTAATTCCTTAGAAAGAACATCTCTTTGTTTCCTTCAGAGATCATCTCTGATGCGAAGAGGTATATTTGCAGTTATCAAATAGTTCAATTATATAATACCTAGATATTATGTGCCATGTTAGTAATAGCTACTACTGATAGAATGTCTCCTGTTTGCTTTGTGTCATAGATAAATTATCTTTAATTCCTGTAACAACTTCTAAATCTTGCCATTGCTTAAAAGATGAGTAAATTGAGGCATACAGAGTTTAAAATACTCATTTTGGATCATGCAAGATAGCAAGAATGGAAATTGTGGTTCGAGTCAGTTGGCTTGACTTCTGACTTCATGGTTTTTCTGACCATACTGTATAATCTTCCTGAAGGGCTAGTGCAAAGGCATGGTGCCCACAGCTCCACGGCCCAAAAAAGGTTTACTTTGGTTTCTATTTTTTTAGCATCTTTAGTGTAGTGGGGAGAAATATATATTTGCATATATAATATATTTGCATATATAATATATTTGCATACATAATCTCCCTATATAGAAATTTTCACTTTATACATATATTATATATTATTATATATATTTAACTACAAATTAACCCAAAAGTAAATATGATTGAGAATTAATTTTAAAGCAGTTTTACTGCTTTTTAAAAAAAGATTGAAATTTTAAAAATGACTTTTATTTTCAAAAATTATTAAACTATATTAAAATTGTCCCAATGTAAATAAGTACAAAAATTATTTGAAAGCTCATTTGTTCTGTTTCTTAAATTCTACATATGAGCCAAGGGAAAAAGAAATTCCACATATGAGGTAAATGGTATGGAGTTTCCTTAAAAGTTAAAAATAGAGCTACCCTATAACCCAGCAATTGCCCTACTTGGTATTTAGCCAAAGGTACAAACATAGTGATTCCAAGGGGCACATGCACCCCCATGTTTATAGCAGCAATGTCCACAATAGCCAAACTGGGGAAAGAGCCCAGATGTCCATTGATTGATGGATGGATAAAGAACATATGGTGTATATTTACAATGGAATATTACTCAGCTATCACAAAGAATGAAATCTTGCCATTTACAATGATATGGATGAAACTAGAGGGTATTAGGCTAGGCAAAATAAGTCAGAGGAATACAAATACTACATGGTTTCACCCATTTTTTTTTTTATTTATGATAGTCACACACACACACACACACACACAGAGGCAGAGACACAGGCAGAGGGAGAAGCAGACTCCATGCACCGGGAGCCCGACATGGGATTCGATCCCGGGTCTCCAGGATCGCGCCCTGGGCCAAAGGCAGGCGCTAAACCACTGCGCCACCCAGGGTTCCCTGGTTTCACCCATATGTGGAGTTTTTTTTAAAAGATTTTATTTATTTATTCATGAGAGACACAGAGAGAGGCAGAGACACAGGCAGAGGGAGAAGCAGGCTCTCTGCAAGGAGCCTGTTGTGGGATTTGATCCCAGACCCCCAGGATCACACCCTGAGCCAAAGGCAGATGCTCAACCACTGAGCCACCAGGCATTGACACCTCATCTGTGGAATTTAAGAAACAAAACAGGTGAACATAAGGGAAAGGAAGGAAAAATAAAATAAGAGGAAGACAAAGAAGGAGGCAAACCATAAGAGACTGTAACTCTAGGGAACAAGCTGAGGGTTGCTGGAGGGAAGTGGTGGGGAGATGAGAGATGGGGTAACTGGACGATGGGCATTAAAGAGGGACTGTGATGTAACAACCACTGGGTGTTATGCAACAATGAATCACTGAATTCTACCTCTGAAACTACTAGTATAGTAAGTGTTAATTGAACTGAATTTGAATAAAATATTTTTTAAATGAGGCAAACCAAGAATCTGTAACTATAGAGAATAAACTGATGCTCACCAGAAGGGAGGAGGGGTGGGGATAGGTGAAACAGGTGACCAGGATTAAGTAGTGCACTTGTGATGAGCACCTGGTGTTGTATGGAAGTGCTGAATTACTATATTGTACATCAGAAGCTAATATTACATGTATGGTAAGTAGCTGGAATTTAAATAAAAATCTTAAAAAATTATAGGAAGGGTATTCATGTGGCAAATACCCTGAAATATTATGTTGTTTTATGTTATTATTTGCATTAGGTCTTTCACTCTATAAACAACATAGAGTAACATAAAAATATGTTGTTTTATGAACTTTTTTGTTTATATTATCTTTGTACTTTCATTACCTACATTGAACAATGCATACGCTTTTCAGACTTGCCATTCATTCAATGGTCATATTTTTAAAATATATTAGTATTGATATATGCAGTTTTTAATTAACTCTACTTGGTATGGAATATTGCATCATTAGTACTCCATAACTTATTTCTCCATTTTGATAGTGATTTCTAATATTTTATTATTTTAAAACTGCAGTGAATACCCTGCTCCATGTGTCCTGTGTTGCAGGGTGTATGTGCAGTTTCAATTTTGCTTGATATTCCTATCAGGAATATTAAAAGTAAGTATGTAAAAAAAAAAAAAAAAAAAAAAGTAAGTATGTAAAAAAGACCTGAAGAATTATTGTAATATTTTAGGTACAGTTGGCATCTGCTGCTTTCAGCTTTAAAGCCCCAGTAAGTTTGGAGAGAGAGAAAGTCCCAGTTTAACATCATGTTTACAATATTAAATAATACACTACATTAAAAAAATCAAAAGGGAAATTTTGAATTCCTAGAACTGAAAATACTATTTATCAGAGTCTGCAGAAACCACTAGTCTTACTCACAGAATGATTTATGACTATGAATTCACTTATCAAAGGAAAAATGATTCATACAAATAAAGCATTCAGTTTGATAAACTGGGAAAAGAATCCCAGAGTAGAAAACAAAGAAATAAGAGGGAGGAAGAATCATAGAGACAAATCAATGACAAAGAGAAACTGTGGAAGGAGCCTCGGTGTCCATCGAAAGATGAGTGGATAAAGAAGATGTGGTTTATGTATACAATGGAATGTTACTCAGCCATTAGAAATGACAAATACCCACCATTTGCTTCAACGTGGATGGAACTGGAGGGTATGATGCTGAGTGAAGTAAGTCAATCAGAGAAAGACAAACAGTGTATGTTCTCATTCATTTGGGGAATATAAATAATAGTGAAAGGGAATAGAAGGGAAGGGAGAAGAAATGTGTGGGAAATATCAGAAAGGGAGACAGAACATAAAGACTCCTAACTCTGGGAAACGAACTAGGGGTGGTGGAAGGGGAGGAGGGCGGGGGGTGGGGGTGAGTGGGTGACGGGCACTGAGGGGGGCACTTGACGGGATGAGCACTGGGTGTTATTCTGTATGTTGGTAAATTGAACACCAATAAAAAATAAATTAAAAAAAAGAAATGATTAACCAAGACTAAAATGTAGGTAAGAGACAAAAAGTAGGTAAAAAAGGTAGGTAAGAGACAAAAATCCTGAGAAGACTGATTTTTAAAATAGTAAATTTTGGAGTTACCTGGGTGGCTCAGTGGTTGAGCATCTGCCTTTGGCTCAAGTCATGATCCCAGAGTCCTGGGATTAAGTCCTGCATCAGGCTCCCTGCACGGAGCCTGCTTCTTTCTCTGCCTCTGTCTCTGCCTCTGTCTCTGTTTTTCTCATGAATGACTAAATAAAATCTTTAAAAAAAAAAAAAAGTAAATTCGGGAAACAGGAGGAATTTAACTGCAGTGCTTTCCCAACTCATCCTTCCTGCCTGGCTCCCCGACCTGCTCACAGTGGCCTTTTCCTCTCTAAATTCCAAATGCCCTAATGCCAGGGGTCTCCTCAGAGTTGTCTCTTCGTTTTAACTTTTATTCATAAGATCCATCATCCTTCCTTCTACTTATACACAGTCCTCTAGGAGAGAACATAATTCCAGTGAAGGACGTATAACACATCTAAGGTCTTCAAAACCTATGAAGATAGTAGAAAACAATCTTTAAGTACCAATTTTAAGATAAATTAGGTAGAGACAGTTGACTTGCATTCTTACAAATAGAACCATAATGAATTTGTCTTTAGGTTCAGAAAATATTTTCAGTATCTAAGAAAGTTCTATTTAAAATCTATTTAAAATAATATGATTTTAAGTAGATTCTAGAAACACATCAGCTCTCATCATTAATCATACCACCAGAATTAGTGACAAGGCTATATTTCATTTTGGCAGAAGATTTGCAAGGAAGGAATTAATGGAAATTATAGCAAACAGAATCTTAGTCCTGAGAAAGAGTTTTCTCAACTTCAGGATCTGAGATTTGGAAAAAAAAAAAAAAAATAGCACTGAGTGAAAACTAGTATGTTCTTTTTTTTTTTCTTTTTTAGATTTAATTTATTTATTTATGAGAGACACAGAGAGAGAGGCAGAGACATAGGCAGAGGGAGAAGCAGGGTCCCCGTGGGGAGTCCAATGTGGGACTCCATCCTAGGACCCCGGGATCATGACCTGAGCCAAGGCAGCTGCTCAACCACGGAGCCACCTGGGTGCCTCAACTCTAATATATTCTTAATAAGTTATTTTTTTGAGAAGGAAAGACTTAACCTGAGTCAGATGGGTTAAGGAAAAACCGGTAAAGGGACTGGGAGATATTTAGTTTCTGAAAAAGAATGATCTTTTTGAAATTTTTATTTATTTAGGGTTATGCAAAACCCCCAAAACTGACTGAAAGAAGTACACTTTTTCTTAGTGTCTTCAAGTCCTAAATTGGAAGGAACTAAGTAAAGGTCACACAGGTAAAAACAGAATATCTTGCCACGTGACTAAGACAAGAAAGAAGAGTGTAGTGAGCTACCCGAAGGCAGACGTTCCATCCAGACATCTGTGTCTCGGCAAGTATCTATTACCTGATCAACTCAGCAGGGCTAATAGATCCTTATGATCTGCAGTCTCTAAGAGATAATGTTATCAAAAATCAAACTATGATGTATCTGGTCTGATTATTTTCATTGGGATTCCAAGAAACAGGCTGAGTCATTCAGTAAGTCATTCATTGATTGAGCAAATAAATATTGAGCACCTTCTCGGTAAGGAACTGTCCATCTGGTATATGTATATAGGCGCACACTCATACATACGTAGGCACTGAAGAGATAAAACTAAACAAGAAATTATTATCTCCTTTGAAGAGCTTATATGCAAAGGGGAATATTACACAAATCAATTATTAGAGTTCTCTCTGCTAAGTGCCATAATGGAGATATGCATTAAATGTCCTGGAAATAAGAGGACTAGAATTTGCTGCTTCCTCCAGATTTCACTGTTTTATATTTATGTGAAAAGAATGAGTATTTAGAGAAATAATGAAAATGTTAGCCTCAAAGGAAAGAGGCTTTTTAAGAACTCCAAGCTTATTTTCTTCATCCTTTGTACATGAGCAGATAACTATCTGCTTTTCATCATCATATAACCAGAAATGCTCCTCGAATAATTGAATGCACAGTTTAGCATCACTCTAACTGACATGTGCTTAAGGAAGTTGGTACAACTAGCAAGTTATTTAGGGATATCCAAGATACCAAATAGTACTTTAGAAATTGGCTTTTCCAAGTGCTCTAAAATTCTGAACCACAATATCGAGAAGATAACCCTTCCTTCCCCTTCCAAAAACTCAGTCGTTCTTGGCTGAACATAGGGTTAAGAGCTGCATTCCCCTCTTGTTTTCCGACTATTTCCTTTATCCAGTTTCTTCGGGAACATTAGGTGATGGCCTGACTCTAATAAAAAGGATAATTGGCTTATAGTCACAGCTCCAAGTTCTCAACAGGAGGACAGACCATTGGGCAGTGATTGGGTTGTGGAAATACCCTTCATGCTTCACAATCTGATAAGAGGGAGAAAATTAATCTTCTTAGTGGGATGCCAGTTTTGCTGGAATCTGTCTTAGAGATGAAATCAGTGCTGTCTGGATGGAGACACACAGTCCCTTGCATCTGTTTCACTAAGATAGTTGGTTCCCATCCTACTTACTGTTGACTGGTCTAAATCTTGCTCTCCCTGCCTAATCACTGAAGCTGGAAGGGCTCCAGTTTATCTGACATATATCTTCCTTTCTTTTTCTTCCTGCCTTACCTCCAGTTTTTACCCTCCCTATTTAGCCAAGCACATAATGCTCTGTTCCCTTGTGTGTGCAAAATTTTTAATAAGAAAATTTGCTCTATTCCTCTTATAGTTGCTCCTCAAATACTTCTGCATATGGGGGTCCTAAACCTTTTGTCAGATATGGAAATCCTTTTCCAAGTTTGGTTAGTGGCAGAGCCAGACTAGAATTCTTTATATGTCTTTATATGTCAAAATATATCTTATTTTGACCAACACTGAAAAAAATCTTGTTAATGTAAATAAGCTCTAATATTAAACATCCATTGGATTTAAAATGACGCCAAGAAATTCCACCCTTCCATTTTTATGAGTTCAAGTTTGGTCAGTGATTACAGCACGTCAGAATATTACTTTAAGCGCTCTTTCTTTTCACTTGCAAAAGATGTGGCATTACCTACTCACACTTGAGGAACATGGTAAATGAGGGAAATTTTATCAGACCCTTCTTTAAAGCATGTGAGTTCCTTGGATAGCCAAACTATATTACTCATTCTGCATCCACAGCACTTTGCACCATATCTGGTATACCAGGTGTCCCGTAAGGCAGGCTTATTGGATAAATGGATAAATATGGGACATTAGAGAGAAGGTACTCTATCAAACCAAAATAGAGATGTCTATTTATAATACTGCAGCAAACCCAGTTCTAATCACACACATACAAAAATGTAACAAAATGTTACATTAAATGTTAAACATTTTTGTTAGGCTGTGGAATCCATTTATGTATTTCGTATTTTAATGTAGATCTGTTTGACGCAGGGAATTTACATTAAAATAATAATGATGCATGGAGTCCCTCAGACAGAGAGAAGTTGCTGTTTTATAAGTGAGAAAGTAGAAAGCAACAATGGTGAGTATAGAGAATTATAGGCACTGTTGATGAGCACACAGATGAGATGGGGCCAGGGGGTGGAGGAGAAGAATCCCATCTAGAACCTCGTGCATTGAGAAGTCAGCATGCTCCTTGTGTCAGAGCTCTGGATTTTTTTGGTTATGTCAGTAAGTTGAGTGCTTGAGGAGGGTTTGGATGTTCTTTGGACAAAGGGGAAGAAAGTTGCCAAGTGGGAAACCATGAACGGTCAAAATGTTATGGATGGAAGAGAATTTGGGGATTTCCTAAGGATTTCCAACCTAAAGAGACAGGACAGAGCCAGAGCATGAGGAAATATGGGGACGAGACATGCAGAAGGAAAGCATTTTTTTTTTTTTTGAGTTCCCTTAACAAGTAGGGAGCAGTAGAAGGAGCCTCTAATGAAAAACTATCAGTCTTATTTAAAAACAAGACAAAGGGAATTTCTCTCTCCTTCCAACAACACATTCTGCCTTAGGGCATTAAGAAAAGCTGGTCCCAGGTCACAGTCTTTTGTGACAAAAGCATCTACGTGCCATTCTAAAACTAAACTTCTCTGTGCCCGGAAGTGAGAGCAGGTATTGTTAGGCCAGTAGAGAAATGAGAATTTTTCTTTGTTTTCAGAGGCTGTGCCAGAGATGGAGACTTGGGTGTGTGCGAGAGGAATCTCCTGTCATTCCTCTGTCTTGTGCCCTCTGGGAGTAGCCATGAGCATGTGGCTGGCTCACCATGCAGTCTGGTTTTTGCACATTTGGTGCTCTTTTTTTTTTTTTTTTTTTTTGAAACTGTTCCTGGTTCTTCTTTAAGGGCTTAACGTTGAAATCTTCTCAGTCTGGTAAAGTAGGAATTTAGGGTGTGTTGAATGGGATCCAAGCTAAAAAAAAAAAAAAAAAAAAGTTGGCATAAAGTGGATGTTAATCCCAGAAAATGATGGCACGTCTCTTCTTGAGGGCCCACTTTTTCTAAGCATCAGGATTAAAATTTAGTCAAGTGTGATAAGAATCCTCTCCCAGAGCCTGCTGGGAAAGTGTCCAACCCATCAGACAATTGTACAGTTTCTGGGGACTCTTATCAATGATCTTTCCTTCCTTTTGGAAAGGGTGCAAAATCCAGAGTTGGGTCTTCTGTGATGTTATTCCCAGAGGGCCCATCCCATGGAGTCCTTGTTCCTCAGGACACATGCCTTGTCCTTGGGCATCCATAGCAGGTTTTGGCAACAGGAGGAAAGGTGAGATAATCTTTCCCAGAGATTATCCCTTTACAAGTAAGGGTGACTGACAGGATCTGAACTAAACATTTGTTTTTTGATTTATTTATTTTAAAGAGGGAGCACACACAAGCTCAGTACTGGCTGCCTCTTGCCCTCCTGCTTACCTCCACAGAGAGGGGCAGAGCACTCGGAACACGGGTGAAGAGGCACTGGGCCTCCTGTTGACTTACTTCCACAACCTGCTCATCCTTTTGCTTCTTTCTCAGACTGCCACCCAAACTCTTATTTTCTCAGTGCATCTGCCTTAGATGAGGTATTGATTAAATGTATTTAAAATGTCAGTGATAAATTTGAAATCCTTCCAAAAATACTTGCCCAGGAATCTCAGGTTGGAGGGATATTGACTAGTAATTGCTTGGCTTGCACAGGTATGGGGTCAGAGTGAGAAGGGTCCCTTTATTGCTTTTGGAAATGAAGGGGTGGGTATAGGACTTCTCTCATGAACCTCTGGGGACCTCTGAACCCAGGACCACCCTGAGGAGACCGGCACAAGAAAATTCTCTACAACATGGAGAAATGACTTGCTTGGAATTCAGGGAGACAGGGACCATGTTTTCCCTTTTCCTAACTTTTCTGGCTCTTGTGCTAATCACCAAACATAAGAACATCGACAGCATTGCTTTACAGTTTCTCCAATTCTCTCTTTGATGTTGGTCTTACTCCATAAACCTCTTAGAGTCTCCTTAAAAGTGGGATAAAATGTTGTAAGTTCTGTATCTCTGACAACTTCTGGAATTGAATTAGGTTTATAGCAATGCTTGATAGTCACATGTGGAATTAATTATTCTCAAAGAGAGTCTGTGGAGCCCACTTTCACATCTTGTTCCCAATATTACTGTGGTTTATTTGTATTAATTTATCATTTTTTCATAGAGGTTTGTGGGTTTTTTTTTTGTTTGTTTTTTACTATTTTGGGTTGTTGGTAATATATTACGTAGAAACTGTCCTGTCCTTGGACACAGAAGTGTGGGGAGGAGATACTTTTCATATTCTGTTTCCCATGCCAGTGTCTTGAACATGAATTCCCTCTTCAGAGAAGTGGGTAAGGTGGGAGATGTTAATAGAAAAACTTCTGGAATATATCACAGTTATTTTCAGGAAAAGTGCCAAAGCAGCTTCCAACTCCACTTCTGTCTTTTCTTCCATTTTCTAAAGCTGGATTCAGAAGGTCTTATTTAATGAAAATAAAATTAGTTGTGAGTAAGTCTTTGCTCAATTACGTTGGCCCCACAAGGTAGATACTGCTTATCCTGAATATTGTGATATGTGAGAAGTTTCTTCTGTTAACAGTATAACGTGACACTCACACGATTTGCCTTCAGTGCCCAGAGCTTTGTTTCAAATTACACTTAAAAAAAAAAAAGTCCATATTCACAAAACTCCAGATCTATTGTGCCTCAACAGGAGCTATTGGCCAGCATTCACCGAGTGACTAAGTTAGAGCCAGTGGCTCTTGGTATCAGGTCCTCCTTACTCATACTGCCTATTGGCTCTCTGCAGATATATCTCCCTTGGTTCAATTTCAGAAAAAAAATGCTTGCCTTATTCTTTTACTACCCCCCCCCCCTTTTTTTTTTAAAGAAATTAAGCAGGCAACTATATTGCAAAAACTGATTTCTAATGTGAAGTATCCCATCTTTTGTGCCTACATGGCTGTCCTAAGTCTCGTATGCAATTATTTTCATGTCTCCAAAATGCTAAAATGTTTCCCAGGAATGTTCATATTTTAGGCAATCAAAAGTGTGATGGACAAGTTTTCATGTTGAATGAACTTGGTTGATACTGGTTTCTTCAGCACCATCTCTTCATCTGTTTCTTCCCCTGTGTCTACTGCCCACTTTTGCCCACTTGTCCTGATCTTTACCAGTAGATTTCAGAGATGCCTTTCCCTTCATTTTGTTGCAGTTCTTAGGCATGAACATTAGGTGGCAGTACAATTTCAAGCTCAAAGGGCCCTCAGGGGCTTCCTTCTCAGCAAACAAATTGCAGAGGATGGATAGGAGAAATCCAGTTGTTACAAGCTAGTGTAACAACTAAAATACAGTGGTATTTTTTAGATACCAATGAAATACAGGTGCTTATATAAAAAAAACCCGGAAGATATTTCAAGTACAGTTCATGTGGGGATCATCAGGTATATATTTGGGTAGAAGACTCTCAAGGAATAGGAAATTAGGACCCTGAAAGGAATTAGAGGATATTTACATCAAATGGAGAAATGACCGAGCAGCCTTTATCATTTAGGTTCTGTGTCTTATTTCCTTACTTTCACATAGATACCTATCTCTCTCTCCTTCCTTCAATTTTGCTTTTTCCTCAGCACACTCCCCTCCCTGCCCCCACCTCATTTGTGGTGAATATTACCTTTGAGGCTATTTGGCATTCCCTGAATGGGTTTGTGACCACTTGAATAGAGAATGTGTTTGTCTCTCTCATCTCAATGCCACTTTGTATGGTCGCTGTAACTTTCATCTTTCTGGCTCCCATTCTCTGTAGCTCTTTTACTGTCGGTGCTTTGTTCATTGTCTTAATAGCAATATTCATAATTAGAGGGAAGAAAAGCAAACAAAGAGAGAATTGTTTGGTTGATGGAGATTCTCAGTGCTAAGGGACTTCTGGTTCTGTTTTATCTAGTTAGGGATGCTTTGGTGCTAAAGTAATGGTTGTGAAGTTGTCACCTGGATCTGTGATCTTACTCTTTCTCCCTCAAGCTCTTAAAATGATGTCATAGGCTAGACATGACAGTCCTGTAGGCAGTGCACGTCCTTGAGAGAATCTTAAGGGGGAAACGCATTGCCAGAGATGATAATCTACAGCCATGTTTTCAAATCACATTAAATCATCCTTTGGCTTACTTAAATGAAAATTCTTTGTCTATCAACAGTTTCAGGAAATAAATTGAATTTGTGTAACACCATTACTTGAAGGTAAAACAAAAGAAAAATAAAGCTTGTTTTATTTGTGTTTCTGCAGCAGTGACATGGTCTCTGGAAATGTGCCTAAAAGGGGTGTCCAGCTGGGAAATCAGTTTCCATTTGGGGTACTTCTCAGGAGTTTGTTAACAGACAACTAGCAGTAACAGTTCAGGCAGGAACAGCATCCAACCCAAGGACTTTGCCCACACCTGACTGTCCCTGGTATTCTTCAGTTGGACCAAGTGTATTAATTAGCACATGATGGGAGGCCTATTTCACAGAGAGATTGGATTCTACCAAAGTGTGAGGAAGGTGTATGAGATAAGCCAAGGTACTTCTTAGGCTGTGGTAAGGAGAAGGAAAGAGAAATAAAAGTAGACTGATGAAAGGCATTCAGAATTGATATAAACAGCTAGAAGCCAGAGACTTCAATTTTCTCTTCCTTTCCTGAGTAGGATGGATGGTCACCCTTGCTTATTGAAAGTGGTGTTTTTGCTGGTCCTCATCCCTAAAGCTGGAACATGAAGAGGGAAGGCAGACAGAAAAAGGAACATTGACAAAATATTCATAGCATTGCTTTCAGTGTGGGGGCATGGACTGCCTTACTCATGAGGACTTCACAGTCGAGAAATGTTTTATTTATTCATAGTGTGCTGAGTGGACTGTAGAGGTAGCAGAGCTTCCAGCCCATTCTTGTTTGCTTTCTAACAATTCCATGTTAGTAACTAGGAAATAAAGGGGCCCCAGATTTTCTGGCCAGGCCTATGAGCTGGTATGAATATGTCAGAGCTTCCTTCTCCTGTCCAGTCAGAGAAACTCTCTGTTGCTATTTTCAGAATATGGATCTGGTATTTGGTATTTTCAGAATATGGATCTCTGCCTTTATGCCTATTCAAGCTTGGTTCTTATACTTATTCTATATGTTTATTCCCAGTCCACTTCTATATGGTAACCCCAACCCTTGTCCTACTCAGATGATGGTTTAGAAATGCTAAGTAGAGGGTATATGGGTTGGGGATACTGGGAAGGGAAATTGACATTTATTTGTGAATGAGTCTTTCTAAGAAGTAGATGGGTCCCCAGTATTCATTTGGTCTGTCTTTAAGAAAGACCTTATCTGAACTAGACAGTCTATTGATCTACTACTACCTCCCAGGAAGGAAGGAAATGATACAGACATTCTGAGGAAGGGCCAAGTAGGAAAGCCATGGATGCTATTGGTTTAAACCACAAAATGAAACAAAAAGCAAAATACTGTAAGGAGGCCTAAAAAAAAGAGTCAGGACAGTATTATTAAAAAAAAAATCTTGTCTTAGGATGCTTATGGGTTTAGAGCATTTCATGGAGGCTGCCAAGAAAATGCATTAATCTAAAATGTATTGCAAAGCATCATACCACGTCCTACAGGCTGAGGTAGTCATGATGCTCATCATCTCAGTTCTAGGTTTATTGATAAAACAACAAGAAATCACAAGAAGCGTAGTACTTCTTAAAGACTTTTGCCTTCATAAATATATCACTCTTAGGCTCTTTAGATCTCAGGTGTTACTTTGCTGATTGAAAACTGAGCATGATTTTCAATGTCTTTAAGCCTTGTAATTGATCTACTTGGAATATTAGAGGCCTTGAAGGGAAACTTGCTGATGGAAAGCAATTTAAATAACTATCTTTGATTTTCTTAGGGATTCCTTGTTTCTTAATGACGGACAACAGGATCATAAGCTGTGCTGTTTACCGTTTAACAGTAGCAGCTAGTTAATAAATGCCTGATGTCTCATTCCTTCAGATTCTTAATCTGATAAAAATGATTTATTCCAAATATTATGGCTGTGTATATTTTCATGTTTGCAGATTTTTCCCTGGAAACACTCCTATTCTAGAGGTGAACAAATCTACCCCATTCAGGCCTTGGGGTTATTGCCTGAGGCTGACTGCCTCAAATACAGACTTTTTTGTTGATGTTGTTAACTTTGTTGTTTTATTTTAAGAAGTCAAGTGACTTTTGCTTTGGGACCCATAATATGTTGGTGCTGATTTCAATAAAAAAATAATATTTTAATTTTTACCTGTTAAATTATGTAATCCCCCATCCAAAACCAGTGTGTTGGTTTTCCTGGGAGCCTCCCCTATTTTCCAAGTTCCTTTTTTTTTTCTTAAAGATTTTATTTATTTATTCATGAGAGAGAGAGAGGCAGAGACACAGGCAGAGGGAGAAGCAGGCTCCATGCAGGGAGCCCAACATGGGACTCGATCCCGGGTCTCCAGGGTCACGCCCTGGGCCGAAGGTGATGCTAAACTGCTGAGCCACCCAGGCTGCCCTATTTTCAAATTCCTGTGTAGATACTTGTTTGAGAAGTGTGGCCTTCATGTAAAAGGCGAGAACAGTATGAATATTCTTAGCATAATTAACACTGAGAAGAGGACTTTCACTAGCAAATCTTCAAATAAAGATTTATAGAAAAGTAGATATAATCCTAGGAAGACAGTGGTGGAGAAGAGGACCCTAGATGCACCTCATCCCATGAACACAACTAGATAACAATCAGTCATCCTAAATTTGTCAGAAATACCTGAAGAATGGCAGAACAAACCCCACAATTAAAGGAAGATAAGAGGCCACATTGAAGAAGGTACAATGTGCGGAAACACAGTTTGGGAGAGAAACATGTAGCTCCTACGGAAAGGAGGGAGCCACAGTTGCCAAGAGGGGTGAGAGACAGACTAACAGAGAATGCATGAGGAGAATGAATTCCTATAGCAATTGGCTTGGTAAGTGAGAAGATCCAAATTTCATGAGTTCTTGCAACCAGGGGAGCTTAAAGCCTGAGGTTTTAAAGGTCAGCAGGCTTGGCTGGGCTAAAGCCTGGAGGGCATTGTGCTGCTCCTGGGGAGAAGGCAGAGCAAGCAGCCTGCAGACATACAGCATGGCTACAGCAATCTGAAGAGCACCTATGACACACAATGGGGAGGTTATTCACTCATCTTGGAGCATGTCCCAGAGGGTCAGTGTTCACAGAGAGACCCCTCTGGGAACAGAGGAAGTGGCCGGCACCATTTACCTCCCCTACTCCTCAGCATAAGTGCAGGGCCACCCGTGGGAACCAGTTCAGGGCTGACACTACCTAACTTACATCAAGCCCTGCCCCTTGGTGGAACCACTCCTCCCAGTCACACTTATATTGGTCCCAGCAGAGGGGGTGTCCTTGCCCCCAGAAAACCAACCTAAAACACTACTCACACCACATCTCCCAACAGGGTAGTTGTGCAGAGCCTCAGTTCTGGAGACAGGTCTCTTGTGGTGACAGGTCTCATTTCATAGACTAGAGCAAACCTAGTTAAAATATGCCACATTCAGGCTAGGTACCAAGCAATGCTCATAGCAGGCAAAGAGAGCCTCTGTAGGCAACTGGCCTGAAGGATAAAGTGACCAGGACAAAATGATAGAGCACATGCAGCACATATTGGAGGCACTCCTAAAAGTGCCAGGCCCTAGAAAACAGGGGACACTACACCGCAGGACACTACAAGATCTCCTCTTCAAAGGCCATTACCTTCAATAACAGGAGATGTAGGGGTACCTGAGTGGCTCTGTTGTTTAAGCATTTGACTTTTGGTTTTGGCTTAGGTCATGACCTCAAGGTTGTGGGATTGAGCCCTGTGTTGGGCTCAGCATGGAATCTGCTTGAGATTATCCACCCTTCCCCTCCCTCAGCCCTTCCCCCCAAGTGCTCAGTCTCATAAATAAATAAATAAACAAACAAACAAACAAACAAATAAATAAATAAATAAATATTTAAAAAAAAGAATAGGAGATGTAGTTGACTTTCCTAACACAGAGAAATAGGCACAGAGACTCAGACAAAATGAGAAGACAGAGACATTTATCCCCAATTAAAGAACAGGACAAGGGCATGGCCAGATATCTAAGTGAAATAAATATAAGTAACATGCCTAATGGAATATTTTAAGCAATGATCATAATAAGGATACTCACTGGACTTGGGAAAAGAGTAGGAGATATATGAGACCCTTACCACAGAGATAAGGAATAACAGAGAAAAGGGGCTCAATAAATGAAATGAGGAACACACTTGATTGAATGAACTGCAGGCTGAAGAAGCAGAGGAATGAGTTAATGACCTAGAAGAACAAGTAATGTTAGGTAATCAAGTGAACAAAAGAGAGAATAAAGAATTATGCAAAATGAGAATAGTTTTAGGGAACTCAGTGTCTCCCAACAAATGTAATAACATTCACATTATAGGAGTCCCAGAAGAAGAGAGAGAAAGGGGAAGAAAATATATTCAAAGAAATAATAGCTGAAAACCTCCCTAATATGGGGAAGGAAACAGAGATCCAGATCCGGGAGGCACAGAAGACTTGCATAAAGATCAGCAAAAGCAGATCCATACCAAGACAAGTTGTATGGCAAAATGTAGGGATAAAGAAAAAATTTTAAAAGCAGCAAGACAAAAGAACAGTAACTTACAAAGGAAAACCTATAAGGGCAGTAGGGCATTTTTCAGAAGAAACTTTTCAAACCAGAAGGGAGTGAGTGGCATGATATATTCAAAGCACTAAATGAGAAAAATCTATAGCCAAGAATACTCTACTCAGCAAAAATATTATTCAGGATAGAAGGCAAGATAAAGAGTTTCTCAGATAAACAAAAACTAAAGGAATTCATGACCATTGAAACAACACTGCAAGAAACATTAAAGGAGACTCTTTGAGTGAAAAGGAGAGAACAAAAGTGACAGTATAAAGGTAGGAAACAAAAACAGTAAAAATGAATATTTTTGTAAAAAAAATGATTCAAGGAACTCACAAAATAAAAGGATGTAAAATATACAACAGATACCTAAAACATGAGGACATGAGGAGTAAAGAATGTGTTCAGACTTAAACTACCATCAACGTAATATAGATTGCAATTTGCATAGAAGGTTATATACAAATATAATGGTAACCATATAACAAAAGCTACTAATAAATATGCAAAGAATAAAGACAAATAAATCCAAATATATCACTAAAGAAAATCAGCAAAACATGAAAAAAGACAAGTATCAGAGAAAATCTTCAGAAACAACCACAAAACAAATAATAAAATGACAATATATACATAGCTATCAACAATTACTTTGAATGTAGATGAACTAAATGCTATAATCAAAAGACATGGGGTGACAAATAGGATAAAAAATACCCAACACCCATCTACATGCTTCTTACAAGAGACTCACTTTATTTTTATTTTTATTTTTAAATTTATTTATGATAGTCACAGAGAGAGAGAGAGAGAGAGGCAGAGACACAGGCAGAGGGAGAAGCAGGCTCCATGCACCGGGAGCCCGAAGTGGGACTCGATCCCGGGTCTCCAGGATCATGCCCTGGGCCAAAGGCAGGCGCCAAACCACTGTGCCACCCAGGAATCCCCAGAGACTCACTTTAAACCTAAAGACACTCAGACTAAAAGTGAGAGGATAGAGAAACATTTATGCAAATGGAGATCAAAAGAAAGCTGGAGTAGCAATACTTATATTGGAAAAAATAGACCTTAAAACAAATACTGTAACAAAAGACAAAGAAGAGTGCTATATCATAATAAAGGGGACAATCCAACAAGGAGATATAAAATTGTAAAAATTTATGCGCTCAACATAGGAGCACTCAAATACATAAACAGTTATTATGAACACAAAGGACCTAATTGATATAATAAAATAATAGTAAGGGACTTTAACACCCCACTTACATCAATGGAAAGATCATTTAAACAGAAAAAAAACAAGAAGATGGCTTTGAAGGACATACTAGACCAGATACATTTAGCAGATATATTTAGAATATCCCATCCTAAAACAGAATGCACATTCTTTTCAAGTGCACAGGGGTCACTCTTCAGAATAAATCACATATTAGGCCACAAAAAAGTCTCAATAAATTTTAGAAAACTGAACTCATATCATGGATCTTTTTTGACCACAACACTATGAAACTAGAAGTCAACCATAAGAAGAAATCTGGAAAGACCACAAATATATGAAGGTCAAATAGCATACCACTAAACAATGAATGGGTCAACCAGGAAATAAAAGAAATTAACAAGTACATGGAAACACAGGAAAATGAAACCACATGGGTCCAAAACCTTTGGGATATAGCAAAAGCAGTTCTAGGAGGGAAGTTTATAGCAAGAAAAATTTCAAACATCCTAACCTTATACCCAAAGGAGGTAGAAGAAGAACAATAAACAAAGCCTAAAACCAGCAGGAGGAAGTAAATAATAAAGATTAGAGCAGAATTAAATGACATAGAATCTAAAAAAAACAATAATAGTACAGATCAATAAAACCAGGAGCTGGATCTTTGAAAAAGATCAATAAAATGGATAAACGTCTAGCCAGACTTATCAAGGAAAAAAATGCAAAGGACTTAAATAAATAAAATACATATGAGAGAAGAGCCAACACCACAAAAATACTAACAATTATAAAAGAATATTATCAAAAACTATATGCCAATAAATTGGACAACTTAGAAGGAATGGATAAATTCCTAGAAACATATCAAATATCAAAACTGAAACAGTAAGAAATAGAAAATTTGAACAGACCTATAACCAACAAAGAAGTTGAATTAGCAATCAAAAAACTCCCAACAAAAGGCAAAGACCAGATGGCTTCACAGTTGAATTTGATCAAACATTTGATCAAAGAAGAGTTAATACCTATTCTTCTCAAACTGTTCCAAAAAATAGAAGAGGAAGGAAGACTTCCAAATTCATTCTATGAGGCCAACATTATCCTGATACCAAACCCAAATAAACTAAAAAAGAAAACTACAGGCTGAAACCCCTGATGAACATAGATGCAACACTCCTCAACAAAATACTAGCAAGCCCAGTCCAACAATATATTAAATCATTCACCATGATCAAGTAGGATTTATTTCTTGGTTGCAAGGGTGGTTTAATATTCATAAATCGATCAACAATGTGTGATATATCACATCAATAAGAGAAAGGATAAAAGCCATCTGATCATTTCGATAAATATAGAAAAAGCATTTGACAAAGTACAACATCCATTCATGATAAAAACAAAGTAGGTTTATAGGGAACATACATCAACGTAATAAAGGCCATATATGAAAAACCCACACTAGTATCATCCTTAATAAGGGAAAATGGAGAGCTTTTCCCCTACAGTCAGGAACAAAACAAATTTGTCTACTCTAACTACTTTTATTCAGTATAGTACTGGAAGTCCTAGCCACTGCAATCAAACAAGAAGACGTAAAAGGCATCCAAATTGGCAAGGAAAAAGTAAAACCTTCACTATTTGCAGATGACATAATACTATAGAGAAAACTTGAAACATTCCACCAAAAAAAACCTGCTAGAATTGATAAAGTCACAGGATACAAAATCAATGTATAGAAATCTGTTGTTTTTCTATACACCAATAGTGAAGTGGCAGAAAGAAACTAGGAAAACAATCCCAGTTACAGTTGTACCAAAAATAAGATGCCTAGGAATAAACCTAACCAAAGAGGTGAAAGACCATACTCTAAAAACTATAAAACACCGATGAAAGAAATTGAAATGACACAAAGAAATAGACATTCCATGCTCATGGGCTGGAAGAATAAATATTGTTAAAATATCTATGCTACACAAAGCAATATACAGACTTAATGCAATCCCTATCAAAATACCAACAGCATTTTTCACAGAGCTAGAACAAATAATTCTAATATTTGTTTGGTGCCACAAAAGACCAATAGCCAAAGCAAACTTAACAAAGAAAAACAAGGCTGGAAGCACCACAATTTCATACTTCAAGTTATTTTATAAAGCCGTAGAATTTAAAACAGTATGGTATTGGCACAAACACAAACACATAGATCCATGGAACAGAATAGAAAACCCAGAAATAAACCTACAACTACATGGTCAATTCATCTTCAGAAAAGCAGAAAAGAATATCCAGTGGGAGAAAGACAATCTGTTGGGAGAAACACAATGGTGTTGGGAAAACCGGACCATTTTATTATACTATATACAAAAATCAATTCTAAATGGATTAAAGACCTAAATGTGAGACCTCAAGCCATAAAAATCCTGGAAGAGAACACAGTAGCTTCTCTGACATTTGCTGTGGCAACTTTTTTCTAGATCTGTCTCCACAGGCAAGGGGAACAAAAGCAAAAATAAACTACATCAAAATCAAAAGCTTCTGCCCAGCAAAGGAAACAATCAATGAAACTAAAAGACGACCTATGGAATGGAAGAAGATATTTGCAAATGACATAGCCAATAAAAGTTCAGTATTAAAAATACATAAAGAACATATACAGCTCAACTCCCAAAAAACAAATCTGCTAATTTAGAAATGGACAGAGATAAGAACAGATATTTCTCCACTAAAGACATCTATATGGCCAACAACAGACACATGAAAAGATGGGCAGCATCACTCACCATCAGGAAATACAAATCAAAACCACAGTGACTGTTGGTAGAAACGCAAACTGGTGCAGCCACTTGGCCAACAGTATGGAGGTTCCTCATAAAGTAAAAAATAGAACTACCATATGATCCAGTAATCGAACTATTGGGTATTTACCCAAAGAATACAAAAATACTAATTTGAAAGGATAAATGCAGCATTATTTACAATAGCCAAACTATGGAAGCAGCCCAAGTGTCTGTTGATAGATGAATGAATAAAGGAGTGGTATACACACACACATACACACACAGAGAGAGGAATATTATTCAGTCATAAAAAAGAATGAAATCTTGCTATTTGCAACAACATGGATGGAGCTGAGAGTTTTATGTTAAGTGAAATAAGCCAGTCAGAGGAAGACAAATACCATATAATTTCACTTGCGTGGAATTTAAGAAACGAGGCAAATGAGCAAAGGGAGGATAAAAGGGGGGCGAGAATCAAAAAACAGACATTAACTGCAGAGAACAAACTGATGGATACAGGAGGGGTGGTGAGTGGGTTGATGGGGAAAAGACGTGATGGGGATCAGTGGGTGCACTTGTCATGATAAGCACAGGGTGATATATGGAATTGTTGAGTCACTATATCTGTATACTTGAAATTCACGTGATGCTGTATGTTAACTAACTGGAGTTTTTGAAAAAACTTAAAAAGCAAAAAAAAAAAAAATCACAGAAAAGTAAATCAAAGTGGAAAAACAGCAAGACATTTTCCACAAAGCAGTTACTTGAATAGAGGAATAAATGAATGGCTTATATCTTAATATATTTGTAGTTATTATTCATCTCTTACCTTCTCTTAATATCCTTTTCCTAGTGCAGTGGTGACACAGTGGAAAGAGCCCTCAAGCTTTTTCTATAATTTACCTGTTCAAATATTCTGGACCAACTTTTGCTCTTTTCTTCTGCTAGAGTGTTAGGATTATTTCATAATCATTATATTTCTTCCTTATGTTTCTGTTCACAGAGGCTCTATTCCATCCGTTACTCCTTCCTCCTTTCCCTCCTTCCCTTTTTCCATTTTAAAATTTTATGGAGATCTGTTAATAGTTTTACCTACCCCCTGCCATCATCTTTTTAGTGTACTCCCACCTTAAGTTTTGTTTGTCAGCAGATCCTTATCCTGCTTTCTTCTTGGAGTATTTTCGTGTGGATATCATGCTGTCTTTTCTTCATTACTCATATTTGTTTTGGAGGAGTTCTTTTTGGAACTGTTAGTTTGGAACGGATAATTAGGGATAGTGGGTTGGTGTGTTTCTGGAAGCTTGACTTTGGGTCTGTTTTCAATTTCTTTTTAGCAGCGCTATCCTCTGGCATTTGATTCTACTTCTGACTAACAGGACACCTGGCTCAGAGCAGAGGGCTTTCTGCCAGATTTTGTGGTGCACAGTGTAGCTCATATCTTTTGAGTTGACTGAGATCAAAATATGCTCTCCTTGTCTTTCTGAAACGTGGTCGAATTTTCCCCCTACTTGGTAGCTCTTTTTTTAAAGATGATTTTGGTTTATGAGCATCTTCTGGCTTAGTCAAAGACGATGCTTCCTTTTCTGTTTTCTTATTCTCCCTGTTGTCTTAAAAAAAAAAAAGATGATTGATTGATTGATTGATTGATTGATTGATTTGAGAGAGAGAGAAAGAGAGAGAGGGAGAGGCAGAGAGAGAGAGGCAGGTTCCATGAAGGGAGCCCGATGTAGGACTCAATCCCAGGACCCCAGGATTACACCCTGCACCAAAGATAGACCCTCAACCTCCGAGCCACCAGGCGCCCCCCTCCCTGTTGCTTTTCATGAATTTCAAAGAGAAGAGCAGAAGCTTTGCAGTAATAGTTTCTAACTCATCTTCCACCTTTATTCTTGCTTTTTTTTTTTATTCCACTCTGCACAGCCTGCCTGATGAGAAGCACCAATGAAAATGTATGACCTCGCTGCTTCGGAAACTCACTTCATTTAGCTTAGGAGGTAAATTACCAGTGCTTCGAAATGGCCTGTCAGGCCATATATGAAATGGCTCCTGCCTCTTCTGTCTCCAGGCCTAACTTATTACTCCTTTACATTTTAGCAACACTGAGTTACTCATCTGCTTGATAACGTATTACAAAACTTCCTACCCAGATTCCTTGTCATACGCCTGGTCCTTCTGCCTGAGATTCTTTTCCTTTCTTATTTACCTAACAAGTTTCTGCATTTCCTTCCAAGCCCAGCTCACATGGTTCTTGCTTTCTGAAGTCTTCTTTTGCTCTTCTGGAATAAATGGGTCTCTCTATCTCCTGTTCCCTCTTTACTTCACACATGTTTTGATGATTATACTTTTTTCAGTATAATCCTTTATTTACCTATTTTTCTCCTTCACTAGACTGAGGTCCTTAAAGTCGGTATCTTGTTCATCTCTGTATCCTCATCACAAGGTGTAGGGCTGGTACCTAATAGGGTCTCAAATAATTATTATGTAGGTTTGAATCAACATAAATAGATTTAAAATAGGAGAGAGGTTTTGAAATCTAAGGACATGAGATTTTGTTTCTGCTTTTTCACTTTGCTGAATTTGAATGAAATGCAAAAAAAAATGTTTTTAAGAACCACAAAGCAAATGAAACTAAGTAAAATCAAGTATAAATATTCTACAGACTGTCATAAAAGACTAGTACTGAGGAAAGAGGTAAGAACTCTAAATCCTGGAGTTATTTGAATGATAGTCATAGTTTGCACTATGAGAGCGATGCTATCCCCAAGATAAAGTGTACGTGGAGGAGAAATAAACAGTCTGGAACAGAACCACAAGTCTTGCAGGTGCAGTGGGAAGAATAAGAGTGAACTTTCCTGCATTCCTCAGTTGTCAGGTTGAAGAAGATTATCTGTTCCTGGAGTTCAACCACTCTGTTTTAAAAATAACTACTTCTATTGCTGATCGCATGAATTTTCCTCTCTCCTGAGCTAAGTTCTGTAAAACTTTTTATGCCCATTTCCAGCAATAATGGATGATGTGCATGTCTCAGTAGTATAATTTAGTGACTCGTTAGAGTGAAAGGTGAAATACTGAGTGAGGATTGAAATACTCCATATGTCTTAAAATTCCACAAATCCAGGCGTGTGGGAGACATTCAGCACAGAAACTCAACATGACTAATCTTCAGAAAACACTCTGAAATTGATAGTTCTTCCCACTGCCTGGACGATTGCATCCCCTTGGGACTTGAACGAAGCCATCTGGAATTTTTCAGATTTAATATTAGTTCTTTGCTTTCACAGAAAGGCACCAAAAGCCCTGCTTTACAAGCCTTCTACCTGAAACATTTAGCCGTCTGTTGGCATGGATTTTTCTTTGTTCCTGTAGAAGTTAATTGCCAACAGTCCAACAAGTCTTATTGCTTAATTCCCATTAGAATACACCAGGGCTAAAGATGTTACCTTGTTGCTGACTTCTTTTTATGCCCTAAGCATCTTAAGAAATTATCTTATTTTAAATACATATTTCTCATTAGACTCACCTTTCAATCCTATTTACCTCGATTCAGCACTGTCTCCCCCTTTCTTTTTCCTAACCACTAAGGCAGATCGTGGGTCTCTGTTGCTGGGTGTATTGGATGTCTTTTGATTCTGAGAGTGCTCCCATTATCCTTATTCTGGAACTTGTCTCACTCACTAGGCCCTTCCGTCATGGTTGTCCTAGGACCTGGCAAACCTGGTTTGCAGAAAGTTTGAAGGTGACATGATGATTTTTTTGAGGCCCTCCAGAATATGTTTGAGCCTAAGCACCACTGTGGTGGTGCTGACATTAATTAATTCAGTTCAACAAATTTTAATCAGGGGCCCATTCTGTACCATGTAGGAAATAGTCCTAGTTTTCTATTTGTTCACAACCCAGTGGGGAAGACTGGTGTGTGAAGACTGGTGTGTGATAGCATGAAAGAGGGAAATCCCGAGGAGAACACAGATTGGCTTCACCTGGGGAGGCCAAGTGGTATTTCTCAAGCAGTGGACTCTGTGGAGATGACTTAGCTCATGGCAGGTTCCCTCTCGGTGCTCCCTGTGTCCATCACCCTGATGTCAGTTTTCTCGCTACCAAAGCTTGGGACCCTCTGTTGTTTTCACATGCAAAAGTTCACTTGAAGAAACTTGTAAGGTTGAAATGATTTGACACTTTGCCACTATCTTTCCCACCACTACTGCTGTGTCCTTACACCTTACTCATCACTTACATAATGAACAAAAATATTACTGAGCAGTAAATAAAGTAAAGCATTCTCAAGCATCCCAAAGTAGCTAAAATCTTCCTTTAACCACTGTGCCTCCATGGAATCATTCTTGCCCCGGCACGAGTTATGCAAATGGATGTGTTACTAAACTCTTGCATTTCTCTTTGGTCATCTTCCTGCTGTGGACCTCAGGAGGCTGATCATGTAGAAGAGAGGATGCCTCCTGCCTGGTTTCTTGCCTTTCCCTACAAAATTCTATCACCTGTTAGTACAGAATTATACACCTCCCTTTATCCCAAGGAAAGAATGATATGGTAGAGTCAAGACTGTATCTTTCTTTTTCTTTTTTTTTTTTAAGACTGTATCTTTCAAGCTTGAGGGAAATTCATCCTCAAGGATGAATCTGTATTGCTCAGAGTAACTCAATCAGTGGCTAGCTGAGGAAGAAAGAAAGGTTTTTATTGAGAAAGGGTCGATAAGATGCTTCATCAGTGTCTTCCTAACATAATTGGAGCTGCAGAAGTCATCCATATATAAAAGTTCTGTGGGACCCCAATGATCACTCTTTTGCTCATCCTGGTTCTTAAAGGTTTAGAGCTATGAGGTCAGTACAAAGAGGTTCTATGTCATGCTCACGTAAACCTTAAATTCCACGAATAGTGAAAACAAAAAACAATAATGATAAGGGTACGTATCATTTGTTTTACTTCTGCCTCATTTTTTACTGTCCAAGTAGATTTCTTTTTACTTGCACACAGTCTAGTGCTTATTTATATCCCTGGTATTTTCTCTGAAGGCTTGGCCTTTGGTGACATCACAGCATTCCATCCATTATCACATTTCTATGACTTTTCTATTTGTGTGTGATAAATACAGACTTAAGTTCGTTGCAGTCCCATGACACTGTGCAGTAGACTGGAATTTTATTAACCCCAACCAATCAAGGTAATCTTTGGGAGTGATCAATTAGAAAATACCATGTGACCAACAAATTAATTACACTGTCTACTATATTGACTTTGTATTTAATTAAATTTGGGGGGTAATATTCCTAGGAGATTATTCTTGATCATTATTGCATTTGTAATTATTAGTATTATTTACAAAACATTTATCATGCTTATTATCTCGTTTTAGGTCACCAGTCTCTTCAGAAGATCACGGTAAGAATCTGTCTTACTTATACTAATTCAAGATTAAAAGTTGAGCTCCGTTCCTTACATTTCATTGTCAGAAGAAAGAATTATTTAAGGAAATGTTTCTAAGACATTGGTCTAGTATTTTTTTTTTTTTCATGTGGAGTGTCATGCACTTTTAAAAATTCAATGCATCCTAGCTAAATGTGATGTCTTCCAATCTATTATAACCAATTTGGTTGACAAATATTATGAAGCTTATGTATCTGCCTGATTTATGACTGGATACTTTCTGTGACTTGGGGCTAGCTGTGTAACTTCTCTGGATCACAGATTTTCATCTTTAAAATGAGAGTTTGTAGTAGACATTCCCAAAAGTTTCTTCAAGATTGGATGTTGGAATTTGCTAAAAGTACTAGAGGTCTGAAATGAACCTAATCCACAGAGGTATTAACTGTTACCCAGCTAAGGTGAGTTATTCACATTTAAGACATAGTTATTTTATTAAAAGGATAAAATATATAGTTTTGTCACATCCAACTTTTAGAGTTCATTTATTCAGTCAGTCATTCAAAAAATGTACACTTTAAGTGTCTACAATGGGTCCATTATACTATGTAATCATGTTATACAATATTAGGAACTATGTGCAAACACATGTGGTACGTGACATAATTTTCTCCCTCCAGGAGCTTTATGAGTCTAGTGGTGAAGGAAGTGGTGAGAAGATAGTAGGACTCTGAGTAATACTGGCATTCCTCGTCATGCCATCCCTAATTAGTGAGGGCACTATTTTGCATTCAGCCAGCTAAATACAACACATGAAAGCTGCTATAAGCTTCCCTCTTCATCCCTTTAGTCTATTCGGTCATTAAATTTTATTAACTCTGGTTTTTGTATTTCTTTTATCTCTGTTCTCTTTTCCATCCCCAATGCTGTTGCTTAGGGTTTCTCCATGTCTTATTTGGACTTTTAAAGTTATCTTAAAACTGCTATCCATACCCTAGCTTTCTATCCTCTAGTTCTCTGTATACTTGGATAGCACTACATTGTCTGTTCTGTAGCAAAAATCTGCACCCATTGCCTAAGGGTTGAAATCTTATCAAAAGATCAGTCGTTGTATTCAGGTTTCCACTATTGTATTTTAATGTGGAATGGAAATCCTAACTGATGGAATCTTTGTTTATTGCTACTGCTTATTGCTTCTTATGGCATCTTTTCCCCCTTCTGAATGCGCAAGCCATGCAGTATATTGCAACTAATTTCTGAAACTCACCATGTTTCCTGTGTCCTGCTTTTATCCATGCTGTTCTTTGTGACAGAACTACTCCTTTTTGTGATATACATGGTTTACATTTACCATTTGAGACCTTGTTAATCATTTCATCCTCCCTGAGAGCTCTCTGATCCACTTACCATTTGCATGAAAAATTTTTCTTCTAGAATTTAATAGTAAATTTGATGCTTGATTTGCTTGTCTCCCATGCTGGGCTGTGAGTTCTTTGATATAGATCCTAACAAACAGTAAACATTCACCAAATGTTTATTAAGTGAATGAATTAAGGACAAAGAGAGGGAGTTTTTGGATATCGTGCCATATCATAAGATCTCTCGTAATATTGAAATGAAGATGTATCACATCCCTGAGGATCATAGGCAAATCATGTTTAAACTTATTAAGTCAGAATTGGGTAACCAACCACCTAATGATGACCTATTACGGTATGCTATTTCGCTCATCATTGTTGGTCTGACTAGATTTTTTATTGTGTGTTTAGAGATCCTTGGGCTTCTAATTTCCATGGACTCAAAACGTGTTTCGTTTTTATTTCGATCTAGGGTTCTCCTAAATGACTTTTGTTTGCTTTGGCCTTCCAATCTATTAGACTTATCCCCTATTCCTAACAAAGGAGTGTGTAGGGGACTTCTGAATTGTTATTCTGTAGTTCGCTAGGAATTCTTAAGGGGTTATGAGCTATCAGTGAGCAAGTGATGGCATCCTTGGAAATCCTTGAAAAATGACTATCACCAGAAAGACTTGCTCAGTATGAATAGCACTTCAGAATTAATTATTTTAAGAACTAGTATATGTGACTAGTTAAGGAAATATTATCCAAATTTGAGGGCTTTTATATTTTCATGGCTTCAAAAGTTATTACATGTCCATGATTCTTCGTCGATTCTACAACTTCCAAAAACTACTTGAATATATAAGGTGAAATTACAGTGCTGATTTATCTAATCTTATTAATTTTCCATCATCTTCTAGCCCATGTATACTTGGGAAAAGTATTCTTAACCCAAGGAAAAGGAAAATATTCTTAACCTTTTCTTTTATCACCAAGATTTTCTACTAGAACTTAAAATATGTTTCCTCCTGCTTATACATTTTTAGGTTCTCATATTTTCTGTGGTTCACATTAAATCTCCTGAATATTCTATCAAGCTTACATTTATACATGATAATGATATTGCAATATGTGTGCTTTTAAAAATGGTAAGAGGTAACAGTTTTCTTTTCTCAAACTTAACAATAGAAAAATTGAGGTTCATTGGGCAAATGGATTGTGACATTGGAATATAATGCCCCATGCCTCTTGACTTTCTATTTTGTTAACTTACTACCAGTGATCTTACTTTTCTCTCTAATAACGGTTGCGCTGGCTAACTTCAAAACAGACTTTGTTCTTGAGAAAATCTAATTTTCGAAAGTCCAATATGCCCAGTATTCTCAGTTCCCACAGATTACTTTTCATAGAAAATAGGCTTGAACATTATGGCTCTGTCATTTACCCTTTCTTACCTCCTGCCTCCTTATCTGTAAAGTGGAGATCATCATATCTACCATGCCTACCTCATGGGATTATGAGTTCAAGGGGAGATCATCTGTGAAATCATTTTCCAGTTTGCTAAAAGCACCCCAAACACAATGCTGATATCATCCAGGCAGTGGATGAGGAAGTGTGAGTTTATTTGTGATGTTTGCTCAGCATTGGACACTGTCTTTGAAAAGTTAAAAGGTGTCCTGGGGGAGAAGGAGAGATAGAAAACTGTTTCCTTCAATGTTATCATTAAATATTGTGTTTTCAGGTCCTTGGGTGGCTCAGTGGTTTAGCGCCTGCCTTTGGCCCAAGGCGAGATCCTGGAGACCTAGGATCGAATCCCATGTCAGGCTGCAGGCATGGAACCTGCTTCTCCCTCTGCCTGTGTCTCTGCCTCTCTCTGTGTGTCTTTCATGAATGAATAAATAAATAAAATCTTTAAAAATTAAAAAAAAATAAATATTGTGTTTTCATTGGAAACCTTTGAACATCTGGGTAAGGAAGAGTAAAATGGTTAATGCACAATGCAGCTTATAGTGGCGAAGTAAAAATACAGTTCATGATTACATGTGGCATCATATAGGAAACTGACCATATAAGGCATAAGTGAAATATAAAATGTTCCTATTGGTATATATAGTATCAGAGTCATTAAGAATAAAGGCTAACATTTTTTAGCACTTTTGATGCAGACACACTGTGCTAAAAATACTTCAACTATATTACTTCATCTCATTTAACAAATAGTACACAGTAGACATTTTACCATCTATTTTTTAGTGGGAGGCAAAAGGTTCATGATACTTAAATAACTTGCTTAGGATCACATAGCTAGAGTTAATTTTCAAACCCAGTTCTTTTTTTTTTTTTTAAGATTTTATTTATTTATTCATAGAGACACAGCTAGAGAGAGAGAGGCAGAGACACAGGCAGAGGGAGAAGCAGGCTCCATGCAGGGAGCCCGACGTGGGACTCGATCCCGGGTCTCCAGGATCACTCCCTAGGCTGCAGGCGGTGCTAAACCGCTGCGCCATCGGGGCTGCCCTCAAACCCAGTTCTAATACCCAACTCTTGCTCATTCATGTACCATATCTCCGGAAAACAAAAGAAATGATTGTCAGAATTAAGGTGAATAGAATTATAAAGAAAAAAAATTCCCTCTAACAAGAGTTTATTTACTACTGTGTAAGTAATCTCTTTTTAATGACAAAACAAAACAGAACAAAAATAACAACCTGTCTCTCCTGCTGGGAATGATTTGTCCCTGTAGAAAAAGCAAATACCAATGTCACATTCTCTCATAATTAGTTAACTGAGTGAAACCGAAGCTTCAGGGAAACCTGCCACACCAAATCCCAGTGGGAACATTACATTTTAATGTTACAGCTGCAAGCTGGAGTCCTACCCCTTGTCAAAAGATAAGCCTGGCAGTGATTGATTGCCCTGCCCTAGGAGTTTCCTCTGCATTTAGAGCCTATCACCTCATCATTTAAATTGCTCCAGGAGCATAATTCCTGTGCCCAGGCTGCTCTGCTTGAGCTCTCAGATTCTGTTTTGTCATCTTGGCCACCTTATTGTGGGGACCCCTGAGAATGCCCCTGTGCTGCTGCTCCTCCACCAGTGCATTCACAGAGGGTCATCTTCCAACTAACGTCTGCTCACTTACAAAATACAGGACAGTCACTGAATCTCTCACAAGGAAGTGCCAACACTCTGTTTGATTCCCCTAGATGTCTGAAGCAGGCACCCCCTTCCTGTCCTCCCTCCTAGACCGGTTGGCAATAATGGTTCTTGCATTATATGGTGGCTTTTTCGTTGCAATAGTAACACAGTAGACAAGGATGGGAGTAGCAGGCATCTGGAAGTAAAATTTTAAGGACCACAGTCACTAGAGTAAGTCCCCAAAGGGTCCAGTATCAGACTTGGAGGCAGTTTTACTTTGCAGGAGGTTAGACAAGAAAAAAAACAACTCCAAACAACACATTGTTGGGTGGCCTACCACTCTTTAATATATCAATAACTATCTCTTGGCTCAAACATCATAGATGGTTTTTTTCTCCAATGTAAACATATACACATGCAGTTTTACTGACATAGATAATATTCATAAAAATGTACAAAATTTATCAGCTTAGTTTAAATGATAACCAAAAGGAACTATGGCATGCCCAGCCCCCAGCCTAAGATATAAAACATTGGTAGTCATCTAGAAACTTCATATTTCCCTTTCTGTTTACATTCTCTTCCCTCTCCCACTGAGATACCTCTGTTCTGTTTTTTAAATAATTTCCTTGTTTCTTGTGATCATTTTACTACGTATACACATATTCCACATATGAATGTGTGTGTGTATTCCAGATATATGTGTCTTTATATGTATAGAGATTTGCTTATATTGAACTCTCATAAATTGAACCCTGTGGTAAATTCTTCTGTGCTTCTTTTGTTCAGAATGTTTTTGTGACACATCCTTGTTAAGTGCCTTATTGCGTACATTTATTTCATTAATTTTTCATGTTGTATAGTATTCTATTGTATGAATATAAAACAACTTATATATCCAAACTCTGATGAATATTTGCACAGACTGGGTTTTTTGGTTTTGTTTGTTTGCTATTGTAAACAATATCATTATGAACATTCTTTTTCATAACTCCTCTGGCTTCCATATGTATGCATTCTTCTAGGGATTAAGCCTGGGGATGGCATAGTTAGGTGGTAGGTTATATATCTGTGTAAGTTATCACATCATGACAAGTTGTTTTACAAAGTAATCCTAATTTACTCTCACAACTCTAGTCAGAGCTCCCATTGATCCCTATACTTGCCAACACTTGATGTTAACTAATGAAAAAATATTTTACCAATTTGGTGGGAGTGTCAAATGTTATCTTGGGGTTTTAATTTGTGCTAAATGATTACACGTCAGATTAACTATTTTTCATATAAGCCATTTGTGTTTACTTTTCTGTGAAATGTTGCTTTATTTCTTTTGCTCGTTTTTCTCCCACTAGGTTTTCTTTTTCTTAATGATTCATAAACATCTCTACAGATTCTAGGTAAAGGTTTTTTGTTGATAAGCGTGTTGCAATTTTTTTCCAGTTTGTGGTTTATCTTTCCAAACTTTTTTTGAGGAATAGGTATTCTTTAATTTAATGTAAACAAATTACTAATATATTTTTTAAGATTTTATGTATTTATTCATGATAGATACAGAGAAAGAAAGAAAGAAGCAGAGACACAGGCAGAGGGAGAAGCAGGCTCCATGTAGGGAGCCTGACTTGGGACTTGATCCCGGGTCTCCAGGATCGCGCCCTGGGCTGAAGGCAGAGCTAAACCTCTGAGCCAGCGGGGCCCTATTAATATTTTCTCTATGGTATCTAGCTTTGGTATGTTCTTAAAGAAGTCCTTTCATAGGCTAGAATATCCTAAGGATATTGTCCCGTTATCTCTTCTACTGTTTTCATAGTGTTAAACTGCAATTGTGTCTTCATTATTTTGGAAATGATTTTGTGGTTTGATGAGAGGTAAAGATCCAGTTTTATTTTGATTTTTTTCATATATATAACCAGTCATTATTGTTTATTTCTTTCACTGACTTGAAAAGCCTGTTCTATCTTTCCCTATATGTGGATTTCTAGATCTCTTTTCTATTTTATTGATCTGTATGTCAATTCTTGTACAATGATTTTTTAAATTGCTCTAACTTTGGTATAAATCTTGCTATCTGGGAGAGCACATACTCTAAAATTTGTTCTTCTTCAACAATGTCTGAATTGTATTTGGACCTTTGTTCCTGCCTATGTATTTTAGAATCATTTTATCAAGTTTTGTGTTGTAATTTTCATGGAAATTGCATGAATCTATAAATCAGTATAAAGACAATTGATACTACAACAACACGTCTATCTCAAACAATCTCTTTATATTTAATTTTTTTGTTTTTGTTTTTTTTAGAATGCCTGTCCATAGAATTTCATAATTTTCTTCATGAAGGGTTTGGCTGTCAGTTTTAAATAAAGTCCTAGGTACTTTACAGTTTTTGGTGATATTTTAAAAATTGTATTTTAAAAATTGTATTTTCTAAGTGATCATTGTTGGCATAGTAGAATGAAATTCACTTTAGAATCTTGTTTCAAGGTTCTTGCTTCAAAATCTTAAGTCAAGATTCCGGCTAAACTTTTAAATTCATAAACTTTACTTGAAGGGTCTGTTGTGAGGAAGAAATTCTGCAGAGGCATTATCATCTGCAAGTAATGATAATTTTGTTTCGTTCTTTCCAATGATTATACTTTGTTATATATTTTTCTGGTCCTTTCTATGCTGATTAGAACCTTCAGAACAGTACTGAATAGAAGTAGAGATAGTAGATTGAATAGTGGCATCATCGATTTGTTTCTGATCTCAAAGTGACTGCCAACCACAAGTCACCAATAAGTGTGGTGAACAGCACTGGTGATGCTGGTTGTTTTGCAGATAGTATCTTCAGGATTTTCCTTTTCATCCAAATGTGATAAATTCAACAGGTATTAGAATTTTACAGACTACTTTTTTCTTCATCTTTTGAGATAATGATTTTTCTTCTTTGGTGTATGTCATTGTCTAGTAGAAAGCAATACCATATGCATGAGATAAATTCAAATTGGTTATTATATTAATCTCCCTTATATATTGCTGGATTCAGTTCCTATTCTTTTTAGAATTTTTGTGTCCATGGTCATCCATGTGATTGGCCTCTCATTTTCCTTCCTATTTTACAGAGCATGTGTGATAAATCTAGCTTTATAAAAGGAGTTAGATTTTTACTGTTATTTTATTTTATTTTTTTCAAGGAATGTTTCTTTTTAGCTTCATTGGTCCTCTGTATTACATATTTGTTTTCTGTTTCATTGGTTTCTTATCTTTATAGTTTCCTTTATTCTAATCATTTGGCTTGTTTTTATACTTTTTTTCTATTTTTTATTTTTTTCTTAACAATTTTATTTATTAATTCATGAAAGACACACACACACACACACACACACACACACATACACACACACAGAGGCAGAGACACAGGCAGAGGGAGAAGCAGGCTCCATGCCAGGAGCCCGATGTGAGACTTGATCCCAGGTCTCCAGGATCACGCCCTGGGCCAAAGGCAGGAGCCAAACCAGTGAGCCACCCGGGGATCCCCCTTTTTTTTTCTAACATAGACAATTGAAGTACAAATGTAACCAGAATGCTTTCTCTTCTCTGTATATGTCCTTCTGGAATTCTGTTTAGATGCATGATAGACCTTTTCATCCTATATGTGTCCTACTCTCTTTTGTATTTTATTTCTCCTGGTTTCTCTGGAATGCATCCTGCATTATTTCTTCAAAGTTGTTTTCTTGTGTTTTTACTGATTTGTATTTATCTGTTTTTGATTATTCTTTGAGCCACTCATATCTTTGGGCCTTCATACATGAGAATTCTTTAAGTCCTTGAGAGAGGTTTTCCAATCACCAAAGAAAAATAGCAAACTTAATTAAATTATCTGTTGGTGAGTGTGTGTGTGTATGCTTGTTTGTTTCTTTCTTAAGATACATAGAGAACATAGAGACAATAATTCAGAGTGCCCAGTGTTCTATTGATGGCAATAAATTCACATAAGAGTTGCCTTGTTTTTGGTTTTATGTCCACACAACATCAAATTTTCTTGTTCAGTCCTTTATAGGTCTTATTTATTATTCATCCTATACTGATTTAGCTCTTCAGGGGCTCAATTTTATGTGGGGGTCTCTTTGGGCAGGTTCCAGGCTTTATCTTCTATATCCCATGCCTCACACAGTCATCAAAGAGAGGCTCAAAATCCTAAAGGTGTGGCAGAAAACTTTAGGGCATCGGGTGGTTTGGGCACCTGTTCATCTGCGAGGGTCAGTGGATTTACTTTGTTTAATGGATTTATATATTCCTGTCTTTCTTCACAGTAGAGAGTGTGTGTGTATGATGAGTTTTTAAAGGTTATTTTTGTTGTAAAATGAAACACCATACATAGCTTGGCATATTATCATGGTAATATCCTCATAACCATCACTCAGGCCAAAAACCGAAATTCCTTCCATGTGTCTCCATCCTAATTACATCTCTCCAGGCCTCTAAAAGTAACCACTATCTTGACTTCTGTAGTATTTTTTTTGTATATCTATAAAATCTAATCACTCATTCTAGTCTTATCTTAACTATATTATAGTTTAATCTTGCTCATTTAAAAATATAGTATTGTCATCTAAGTCTCTTTTAAATGTACATTCTCCACATACCCCTTTCTTTTACTTAGAATTTATTTTTGAAATGCTCAGGCCATTTGAACTGCAGACTTTCACACAGGCTGGGTCTTGCTGAGTGTATTCTAACACAAACTCTGATCTCTGGCAAGTATATTGGTGAGAATTTGTTCTTTTATCAGAGACAAATGATGTCTGGATTTCACTGTTTTGTTGATGTCAGACTTATCAATTAGGGTTATAAAATAGTGCTGTTCTAGTTCTACCTTTGGGGTTTTCCCAGTTCTTTCATTTCATAAAGAATCACTTCATCTCCTCTACTGTTTTATTTCTCAGTGAAACAGTGCTGTAAAGGAAAACAATAAATGTTTGAATCTTTCCTTTTATTTATCTGGTTATCAAGATAATTAATTGATTCCTTATCAATGTAAAAAATGACCAATTTTCAAAAATCATTACAAATTCATGTTTTTTTTTTTTGTAGGCTCCATGCCCAATGCAGAGCTTGAACTCATGGCCCTGAGATCAAGAGTCACATGCTCTACCAACTGAACCAGCTAGGCACCCCATAAATTCACAATTTTAACACATTTCATGGGCTTCAGTGCATTGCAATTATCATTCTTATTGAAGCTTAAATTGTCCTATCTATGGCAAGAAGGAAGTCCCTTCATCTTGACTTCTAAGGTCTAATATGGTCCTAATATTTATAGATAATTTCCTTGATACCCAGCATAGCAAGATGTTTCAAGCTCATCTTTTGTAGTTCTTGCCCTGGACATCATTTCTCTAAAATTTCTTAGATTATTTCAAAGAAGAATAGTATTTCAAGATCACAATTTGGGCACTAGTTACTATTATGTTGTTCATTGTTTCTGGTTGAGCAGAGATAAGACAATTATATTTGCATTATGGATACGTATGTGTGTCTATATCTGTGTATATACATGCCTCATCTTTTATTTTAACTCACACAATTCATTTAGGATTACTGAAAGGATTTAAAACAGATTTCCTTGTATTTTTATTGATTTATGATATGTTGGTATTAAAATCATATAGACATTGTACACTATAATGTCTCTCTTTTAATATTCATTTTTGACTTGGTTGCAAAAGTAACTAATGCTCATCATGAATTAATATGCTGAAGAAAGTCTAGTTATTTTGGTTGTCTGAGCCACTTTTTCCCCCAGATCCCTTAGGAAAAATCCCCTGAAAACAGTATTTTTTGAGTTGTTTCATGAAAAAGCTTATCTGGGCCTTTTACCCTAAAAAATTAGTTGTGGTCTGTGGTGCCTAGGTGGCTCAGTCAGTTGAGCATCTGACTCTTGATTTTGACTCAGGTCATGATCTCAGGGTCAAGCTCTATCCTCAGTGGGGAGTCTGCTCTCTGTCTCTCTCTCTCTGACCTTCCCCTAATGTGCTCACACATGCTCTCTCTCTTTTAAATAAATAAATAAATTTTTGAAAAAAAAATAGTTATGGTCTCTACAGACTCATCGTGTCACATGTTCTTTCCTTGATATTTTGAGTATTCCATTTTCTCCTGGAATAAAGTATTGCCTTTAAGGTCTGATGATATTCTTATAAAAGTCATTTCTTGGGATCCCTGGATGGCTCAGCAGTTTAGCGCCTGCCTTTGGCCCAGGGCGTGATCCTGGAGGCCTGGGATGGAGTCTCACATCAGGCTCCCTGCATAGAGCCTGCTTCTCCCTCTGCCTGTGTCTCTGCCTCTCTCTTTCTCTCTCTCTCTCTCTCTCTGTGTGTGTGTGTGTGTCTCTCATGAATAAACAAATAAAATCTTAAAAAAAAAGTCATTTCGGGATGCCTGGGTGGCTCAGCAGTTGACTGCCTTCACGCCAGGGCATGATCCTGGAGTCCCAGGATCGAGTCCCATGTCAGGCTCCATGCATGGAGCCTGTCTCTCCCTCTGCTTGTGTCTCTGCCTCTCTCTCTCTCTCTCTCTCTGTGTTTCTCATGAATAAATAAAATCTTTCCAAAAAAGTCATTTCTTTTCTTTTCTTTTTTTTGTATAGATACCCAAAGGATATTCCTCTTTAATGTCCAATACCTTTACAAAAATATGCCTTGGTATAGATCACTTTGAGACATTGATGCTCTCAGATACATGATACACTATTTAAATGTATGGTTCATTTTGAATTTCAAAGCAGTGTTCTTGAATTAAGTGTTTATACATGGTCTATTCTCTTGCTTTGGTTTTCTTCTTTAGGAGCTCATTTTGTATGTTTGATCTTCTCTATGTCTCTTTAACACTTGTCATTTCCTATCACATTCTTTTTACCCCTTTCATTATTTTTTGAAAGTTTCTTTGTGCCTTCTACTTTTCTTAAGGCTTTACTGGTTGAATTTATTTGTTCCTGTGTTCCTTCCAGTTTGTCTTCATTGGAAAATGATTTTTTTCTGTTATTTCTAGTTTTTTGTTGAATGACATCACCTCATTTCTGAATTATTCTGATTCAGATGGGCTATTCTTGATCTCATGTATCACTTTACTAACGCCATTAAGCTTACTTGAAATAGTATGCTACTTTTTTTTTTTTTTTTTTTTTTTTAGTATGCTACTTTTTAAGCAAGTCTTTATGGTACACTTTCATTGCCTCTCAATGTTATTCTGTTCTTTATCCTTTTTTTTAACTAAAATAACTTCATATGAGATTTTACCTTTCTTTGCTATTTTTTCTATGAAATTCATTTTCTTTCTGAATTTTGGAAAGAAATGTAAGTTCAGTTAGCTATTCTCGCTTCAGAGGCCTCTTTCTTCTGTTGGTTTTGTGTCCTATTGAAAATGTGGTAGCTTGCTTTCTCTGACTTCCTGACTTTGATCCATATCCTCACTTTTATCAAGACCTCTTTCTTTGCTCCCATTAGCCATATTCAGCACAATGTGAATTCCACTCAGAAATTCATCCTCAGTTTGGATCCTGTCTTGAAGGGGTATCCTAGGTGGTCAGTTTTGAGAGTTCACAGGAGCTACAATGCTCTAGGTACTTCCGTTTGTAGTGGGGCCCCTTACATGGATTTGGCAAGGGAAAGGGGAAAACTTCTGAGGCTGCTCTCATACTGGAGCCCAGTACTTTACCAGGACCACCTGTTGGCTACTTTGTGGCATTCCTGCTGTTAGGTACATCAGCTTCCCCACTGCCTCCCTATGCCCTCCTGTGCAGACACTGGGAGAATGCAGGTCTTTTGGCAGTTAATGGCCTCTCTGCAGCCACTTGTAATCTTGAAGTTTGTAAGGATATCTTGTTACCTTGTTTTTACAATTGATGGTGTATTTTGGTTCTTTTACTGAGTTTCTCTTTCTATGTGTAGATTCAGATGGGCATTAGGGAGGGCACTTGTGATGAGCACTGAGTATTGTATGTAAGTGATAAATCACTAAATTCTGTACCTGCAACTGATATTACACTGTATGTTAACTAACTGGAATTTAAATTAAAACTTGAGGGGGGAAAAAAAACAACAAAAAAGAAACATTCAAAAAGTCTGCTGCTACTATTACCACCATCTTCCCATATTTCCTGATTTTTAAAAATCCATCATTTTAGCTTAAATTGTTAGAAATTTAGTGTCTGTGATTCCCCTTATTAGCAAAAAGAGAACCCTATATTCATTTTTATTCAAATTAAAGTTAAACATCTTGAAATTTATATATTTTTAAATTTCTGCTATCTCCTGAAATTGAAGAATTAAAACAAGCATAATAATTTTTGAGAAACTCAGAATGGAAGGGATTAATTAAGGTCTGGGTCCTTGTGTTTCAGCAAAATACTTCCAACTACTCCTTTGGGATTATGTGGGTTAATATACTCTTAGGTGTCCTTAAAATTAAAAAAAAAATGTCAGTGTTATTAAAACTTAATGCCAGGCATTGTCCTAAGGTGTGTTCTGATGAAGCTTAGAGAGGTTAAATACTTTCTTCCAGATCACATCAAACTAGTGTATATTGAACCAACTACTCCGGATATTTTAGACATATTTACTCTACAAAACAATCATAATAATACTACTCTTACCATTTTACACATGAGGAAACTAAGGCACAAACCCTGTAGGTAATTTTTCCAAGGTCCTATGCATAGTTGATAAGTGTTAGAACTTGGATTTATACTCAAGTAATCTAGATCCAGATCCCATTCTCAGTCACTGCCCCACAGAGTCCCTCAATAGCATTGCTAAGAGTCGAACTCATGTGGTAGGAAATCTTGATTCTTTTGGTTGAATGGAGATCTCCTACTTATTGGATGGCAATTCATCATTAAAAATGAGGTGTTTATTTATTTATTTATTTATTTATTTATTTATTTATTTATTTCATATCAGTGACCAGTACCTTTGACACAGGATAATTCAAAGATGTGTTCTTGATCTCCTATCTTCATACTTCCATGATCAGGGAAACAGTTTCTTCAATC
This sequence comes from Canis lupus dingo, assembly GCF_003254725.2. NCBI lineage: Eukaryota > Metazoa > Chordata > Mammalia > Carnivora > Canidae > Canis > Canis lupus. Next base: position 14,215,175 of record NC_064258.1, on the reverse strand, counting down.
AAGGAAGCTAATCAAGGAAACAATTTCCTGTCAATAGCATCCATTTTTCAAAAGGAAGAATTCTCGAAAGGTAGCTATTTCCTTAAGGAGATATCACAACCGGAAGACAATATTATGACCAAAATGGTAGTATATATTAAGAAAATCTGGTATTTTCCCTTTTATTTTCTATAAGCTGCTTATTAGCAAAATGTGATGAGTAAAGTAAACTCAGCTGATGATACAGCTGGAAACCTCACAGCTCTTAATTGCCTCAACTGGGAAGAGTCTTCAGTGTTGGCCATCACAGTATGCCACTCTGCAATGACTTTGGGCTAGCTAATGCAAAGTTGCTGGAGTGTTCTTTTTTGCCCCATATTCTATTTCTGACTATGGAATCCCCCATTGGCTTTTTAATTAGATTCAAACATTTTAGTGCTCACTTTTGAGGCCCCTTCTTACCCTGGTTTAGCTCATATGGCTTTATTGAATTATTTTTACTCCTCTGCTTGTGGGCCTCTCTCCATGTTCATCTCCTTTATATTCACCCAGCCATATGGTTTATATCACCTCCTACCATCTCTCTGGCAGACCACCTTCATTGTCATTCATTCAAATCCCTCCTTGGCACTCATTAATTCCCATGTGTTGGAACCACCTCCATAGATTCGAAGGACAAACAATGATGAATTTTCCTGACAACTCAAATGCCCACAATTTCTCCTTCCCTATTCATTTACTGTTTTTTTGAGTGTATTCCAAAAATGTTTCCCCATGGGTGGTGTTGCCCTTCTTATTTGACTATGAACCCAGTGAATAGAGATGTTGCCCCATTCTATGCTGTGCCCTGGCACAGAATTGATTTTCTCTATACAAATCTCACTGTTAGATTTGCTGCAGTATGTGGTGTTGGCAAACAGAAACTTTCAATACACATCTTTGAATTCCATTGTAGCCTCATTAACATTGTTCCCTGTTGGAGAAGGTAAGTTAGTCCTGGTTCTTTTCCAATGAAATTCAGTTGGTAATGTGCTGAAAAAAATGGCCTTTTATGGTGGCCTCACTGGGTGCTCCCCAAAGACTATGTGAAAAGGAAAGGAATAAAAATGATGGCATGCTTTTAGTTGGCTAGCCTTCTTTCACATTTTGTAGGAAAACAGACAATCACTGCTGATTAAAAAAATAAAATAAAACAGTACAAGCGAACAAAACAAAACAAAAAACCCTGGGCTTTCCAGAATCAGGTTATATTACTTTCTATGTGTCCTGACCCTGCTCTCCTCTCTCCTCCCCCTATCTTAAATCTCACTATTGATTGTAACCATATAATCCTTTGATCCTGTGGTTTCTTTGGAGTGCTTTGTTGGCGATCATCATCTAATTATCTTTTGAAGCCTTATTAGAGATGAGTGTATGTTGAGGGGGAGGAGTGCTCTTGACTGAGATTCACCTGCAACTTGGCTTGAGTTTATCTGGCCTCAAGAGAATATTCTAAGTATTTAAAACATTGCAAAATAAGAAAGTGACAAGAAAGGGGAGAGGAGGGGAGAACATTAACCCCCTGGTTTGCATGTAAGTAAGTGGATGGGTCAGAAGAGGTCAGCAAATAAGGTTATGTGTCACTGTTCCTCTGGCAACAGATGAAACTATCACAGATTTTATGCCTGCAAATCAGTTACTTCTCCACCAGGTGAATGTGCGAAAGGACAGGGGAGGTGTATGACCTGGTCCCTTGTAGTCATCGATAAGAGCAGAAATGAAGAATGGAATTGTGCTTACTTTTTAAAGTTTACTGTGTTTACTTAAGCTTTCTAGTGCATGAAATGATAGGAGCTGAGCTATGGTATGAACTCATATCACCAAGGGGCTAGACAGGTATGCTGACAAGTACAGTAGGACCCTTAGATGAAGGTCATCAACACTCCATTTGTCTGTTGTCTACTTGACAAGAGAAACCTCAGTATCCAGTGAATATTTTTTCCCCAGGGAGCTCCACCGAAAGCTGATTTGTTCTTTTGATGCCTTCCTCCTGCAAAGAACTATGTGGGTGTGGGCACTGCTTTCCCTGAATTATGGTCTTGGCCCAAGCGTCTCTTATCATGCTTACCAGTTGCAAAATACTAGAATGCCTCATCACTTTTTCAGTTGGAAGATGAGCCCTGGATATTTTACAGTACATTCCATCCTGGCATGTTCCACTTGGAAGCATTTTTTTTCTGTGTGAATTTTTGTTTGTGCAGGCTGTCTATGCCAGCCTTAGAGCTTGGAAATAGCCATCAGTCCAGCTCGCTTTCAAGCTAATGAAGTCAACGAAATGCTGCCTCATTTCAGCAGCCTTCTGTGTCAGTCCTCATTTTCTGGGTCCACCCCGGGTGCTCTACGTGTCAGGTCATGACTGTCTTAGCTGCACGCGGTATGTCTTCTTCCGGTCACCATGACTGCACGTGGTGCCCATAAGCAGTTCATTACTACTGCATTTCCTTCTCCCAGCACTGCTACATTTCTTTCTGTAGCCTCCCTCTTCAGAGCCGGGGAATTCTAAGGCATGGAGGCATGACAGCTGCACTCCTCGTGGCTGACCAGGGAGATGAAGGGAAGAGAGGACCTCGTTTCACCACCTAATGGCACCCTAGTACTGTCTGATGCTCTGTGCAGCCAAATAATGGAGGAGTGTAGAGCTGTCTTGCAAGTCACTCTTCCACATGCTAGGTTTCCATCCTAGCTTTGCCACATATAAGCCATGTGGCCTCATGCAAAGTGACTTAGCCTCACTAAGCCTCAGTCTGTCATACTTAAATGGGGGTGATGACAGTCACAGTACCTGTCCAGCAGTTGTATCAGAGTATTAACTTAGGTAGTATTTAGCTCTCTGCCTAGCGCATAGTTTGCCTGCAAATACTCACAAAAGGAAGGGACAGAGCAAGAGAGTAGATGTGCCAAAGAGAGCAAGAGAAGCTACCAGAGTCAAAAAACAAAATGGGAGAATCTTTTTCTATAAATAGACCCATCCCATTGTATTTGCCTGGACTTGGGATGTTATTCAGGCATGTTGTATTCTAACTTTCCTGGAACTAAACATCCTTCAGGTTACAGCCCAGTGGGCAGAGAGTGACTCATATTGTGCTGGGCAGTGGCCACTTGAATGTGGATGGTTGTATAGGGCAAGGACAAGACCATTATTTCAGAGTAAGGAGGACTGACCCCAGCCCCGGCTCTGCTTTCTGCTAGGGTGTGGGGTGTAGGGGGTGTGGAATCTAAGGCAGATCATTTCCCCTTAGACCTTAGTCTCTGCAGAGAACAAGCTGACCTGGCACCATCTAAGCCTTTTCCTGTCCTCTAAACTCAAGCCTTGGGATTCCTGGGTGGCTCAGTGGTTAAGCATCTGCCTTTGGCCCAGGGCGTGATCCCGGGGTCCCGGGATCGAGTCCCACATCGGGCTCCCAGCATGGAGCCTGCTTCTCCTTCTGCCTGTGTCTCTGCCTCTCTCTGTGTGTGTCTCTCATGAATAAATAAATACATACATACATACATACATACATACATACTCAGGCCTCTGAGCCAGGGAAGACTCCTGAGCAATGAGATACATGAGATGAACCCCAAAATGTCACCTTCAGTTTCGGAAGAGTATTTGGGAGACATCCAAGCTCTGCTTTCTAAGGAGCAGGCATATGGATTCCTGCAGATGAGTGCCAGTCTCTTAATATTTCTGCTGCTGATGACAAAACAGCACTGCTGTTTCCAAACCTCACCAGGTACTCACCTTCTGAAAAGAAAGAAAATCAACTTTGCAAGTGCATAAATGCTTCGGGCAGATTTCACACTGATAGCTTTCTTTAACAAGGTAACAAACTACATTACTATTTAATTATTCAGCTCGCAGCCTCTCTCTTGACAAAACGATGCCCTAGTGCTTATTGGAAAAGGGATTTGTAATCAGCCAGGACCCATTCAATTTTGTGCAGTCTGGTGACATTTCCATCCCATCTTGTGCTTAACCAAGTAAAGGCAATTATTTCAGCCATTGCAAAAACAAAAAACAAAAAACAAAAAACAAAAAACAAAAAACAAAAGAAGTAGTGTTTTATAAGACCACAGAAGACCATGTTGAAACCATATTGTTTGTGTAGCTGCTTGTTCTATTTCTCTGACCATGTGCCTCTTTGGGCCTCATATCTTCCCTAACTCTGTGGGCTCATTCTCAGAAAGCAGGGCTTACCCCAAGATGTTCTTTGGGCATCCGATTGCCCAGCAATTGTTCTCTATAAGCTCCTTTTATATTTGAGGAAGACAGTGATAGTCTTGGTCAAAGTTGTATTCTGAAAAGGGAGTTGGTGAGTGATTTTTCAGTGATGTTAAAAAAAAAAAAAGTTTTTGGCCTCACATGACTGTGTCTTGGAAGCTGTTCTCTCCAGATGCCCTCCATACCCCCTTCCTGCCTCTTTTCTCTCTACTCCCATTCTAGACATGCTACTCAGTCAAGTGAACCCATTTATCACTTGTTCCGTCATGCCTCCATGCCAGCTAGTCTTCTTCAGGGAAAACCCTCCACCCTTACTTATTTTTTACTAGGGCAGATCTTCCCTTTTTGGACAATTTCTTATGACTTTCCCAGGAAATCATTCCATATGCCACTCTGTTTCCTTAGCAGTCAGGGGGCTATGAGTAGATATGTAATTATACATGTGTTACTTTATGGATGACTCTCTTTCTTGAGAATACATGAGTTCTTAAGAAGAGCGAAGGTTTAGTTTTTATTTCTCTTCATGGCAACTAGATGGTAAAATCTGCTCTTGAGTAAATATTGAAGATGTGCTCATGCACTGAAGCCTGTTCTATTTTGTATCTTCCTCGGAAGCTTCCAGACTAACCATTTACTTTAGAATTCTTGCTTTTAAGGTGTGATATGGCTTCAGTCAACTTAGCATAATGTCAAAGTGAAAGTTGAAGTTTACTGTTCATTTCTCTGAAATAAAATGCTTAAGTTTTCTGTGCTTTTGGTTCATATCTGTCTTATGCTAATTCAGGGAAGGTTCAAAATTAGCATTTTATTATAACTTGATTAGAGGTACAAATTGTATTTACAAGTATACATGAGAGCAGGTTCTAGAAACTATCTTTTTTTAAAAAAAGTTGGACACTTTTGCTATATGTGCATTTTGCTGCTGGATGTCCCTGAAAGTGACTTTTGCAATGTTAACCCCTCCCTGGTTTTACTTGTGTTCTAGGGAGGAGTGTTTGGGCTCAACCTGTTCTTCCTTTAAGTTCAAAAGGCCTTCATCGTACAGAGTGGTCAGTGTGCTGCTAGACAGTGATAAGCTACTTACTGTGCATTCCGATGACCAGATGACCTATAAACCCGTCATCTTTTTGAGCCCCAGAGCGCATTCATTTGTACTTGGATCCTGGCCTTAAACACCATTTCCCATATGCCGTCTTGATGTTTGGTTAAAACCAATAACCATCCATCACTTTCAGGCCACGTCAGACCTGCTCGCGGCTATCATGGAATGAAATATGAGCGCAGCTATTCCACCTAAGTTCCTTTTAGAGGTCCTGAAGGACACAGCTACAATATATCAGATGAATTCAAGGAGACCTATCACAGGAGAAAGGTGGCCTGATGTTGAGAGGCGGGATGAAGCCAAGGCCCTGATGCAATCTCCAAGGTCCTTGGTGAGAGTCATTAGGAACCAAGTTCAGCCCCAGCACCACTTGTACTTGGCACCTTCCTCCCACCTGTGAGGCAAATGAGGACTTTGCTTATTTGTTCTTCCATTTCTCTTAGCCTCTCAGGATTATAGCTCTATCATCTATAATGCTGGGAAATCAAAAATAAAGTTCATCAACCTGAGTTAAATTCTCTCGGGGTTGTAGAGGCAGAGGACTTTTGGAGGGTGCTAGAATTTTTTTAAATCTCTCACAGCACTAAATTGGTTCTAATATACTAAGAATTTTATTATTTTTTTAAAGATTTATTTTTTATTTATTTATGATAGACACAGGGAGAGAGAGAGAGAGAGAGCGCGTGAGAGAGGCAGAGACACAGGCAGAGGGAGAAGCAGGCTCCATGCTGGGAGCCCGACGCGGGATTCAATCCCGGGACTCCAGGATCACGCCCTGGGCCAAAGGCAGGCGCGAAACCACTGAGCCACCCAGGGATCCCCTACTAAGAATCTTAATATGTACCACTTTATCCAAATGTGAAGGAGAAAGAGTGTTATTGTGGACTCTGGTTATATGGGGTTCACGAATATGAATTGAGTAAGGTGTAACCAGCTTAAAACCCTTTACATATATGAAAAAATCTTCCCTGTTGGTAGAGACTTAACAGTTGTTGAACAAAAATAGTTGATGGGATTCTGTAAAAAAGAATTTATATTTTTCCAGTTTTAAGGGAATGGTTGGATATTACTTTAGAAGGTGATGTTATATGTTTTTAAAACTGTTGGTGACTACATCCAAAGATTAATATATCATCACTAGAGAACATATTAATTTTGAGTTTAATAGATTCTCAGGAAGGCACTTTCAAGAACCTGCCTCATCCCTCCTGTGACTATTGGCACATATTTTACACAGCTGTCTGAAACCGTGACTGGGGAAGACCTGTGAACTTGGCTTCTCTAGCCCAATGCTCAAAGCAAATTAACCCATGAAATTTCTCTTTACACCAGTCCAAACCTTACCAGTGATGTTCTAGGAAATAACTATTGCTTAGCATAGGGCTCTGATTTGACCCATAATATAAATATTCCTGGTTCATTGAGATACTTATGATGTTGTTTCATGGCATCTAATAAACGCTATTAGATGCCTGAGAAGATAAGAACATATTTTTAACTCTAAAATTGACTGCCAGGTGTAGCAGGGGCCAGTAAAGTGGGCTTGCTTCCATTCCTTAAAATGCCTTCCATGATTCAGGGGGGTTGGAAGAAGATTGAATGATAGCTCACTGTATCACCAGACCACAGTATCAACCAAGTGTTTCTTAAGCACTTCATATAGTTCTAGTACTAGAGCTTTTATTGAAAGAGGGAATGTAGATAAAACAAAGAGAAAAAAAAAAAAACAGTTAAAACATAGCCCCTGTGCTTTTGGCTTAAGTGCAGAGATGGGGCTTACACATGTGAAACAACCAGAGAACAGTTTTGCAACCCCAGGTAAACAAATGGGGTGTTTGGGAGAGACATCTGGTCTCCTCACTGTTTATAGCTAATTCCAGGGGGGAAATAAGAGAAATGGAACCAACCACTTCTGAAGGGAACACGTCCCGTCCTCTGGCAGCAAGGTAGAAGTTTTCTGCCAGGAGGGAACACTGGATAGGGGGCTGTTTGTTTTTTCTCCAAACAGGAAACTCCTTCCATGCCAATAGTAGCTTCAAAAGGATCTCAGCAGCAGATGGAAAGAACCCATATGCATTCATGCATTCAATTAGCAGGGACTAATTCAATTTGAGGATTAACTCTGTCATTAGAGAGAAACAAAACCTATTTAAGTCTCCCATCTATGGTTACACACTCTGAGTGCCATTGGCACAGGTGGTGGGTGAATATTAGACCATTGTAGCATTTAATGGCCTTCAGATGTGCTGATGGAGTAATCCCATTGATGAGGAGATCCTGGAGATGTGTGCTCTGAGCCCTCTGCCCTGTATCTCAGCAATGGAGGAGAAGCCGGTAGGCCAGGTGTGAGGGATATGGGACTAGTTTGGTGAGTGAGTCCTTGCTTGACTGGAGGAGGAAAAAGAGGAGAGATGGTGGGTTTTTTTGTTTTTTGTTTTTTGTTTTTTTTTACATCTGGTTATTAAAGAGAATTTCAGGGTAAAGCTTACCTTAGATAGACTTCTTAATTCAACTCAACAAACACTTGTCTGCAGTGTCTTCTACTTGCCTTTCTTCCTCCTGCTTCAAAAAGCTGATCCTTCAGATAAGCAGCTGGCAGCATTTTGTATTTTTCTGCTGAGATATTCATGACCTAAAACAGATGACGTTGTATGCAAAACACACTACTATAGATGACACAGGTAGCAAAGGCTATGGTTCAAGGTCATTTCCCAATGCTAACCAAAAGTCAGTGTCAGCCCTCTTAATCAAGGCCTGTCACAATGCTAGCGTATGATGTGACCGAATTTTCCAAAAACATTCACAGCATTATCTCCCCATCCCACACATTATTCTTGCCGTATGACTTTGACATTCTTTTCATTGAGATGTGGGGGTCTGTGTCTTCTTAAATATGGGCAGACTTAAGACTGTAGCAGCAGAAGTGACACTACATGATTTCCAAGGCAAGGTGACTTCCATGAGGCTTTCTTGGGATGGTTGCTTTTGAAACCCAGCCACCATTTCAGGGGGAAGCCCAAGCAGCTGGAGTGTCATGCTTGAGGATCTAAAGCAGCTGGAGCCAGCACCCAGTTTACCTGTCATGTGTAACCATCCTGAAAGTGGATCTTTGAGCTCTCAATGGAGCTGCCCTACCTGATGCCAGGTGGAGGGGAGACAAACTTAATGGCTGAATATGGCCCAAGTTGCAGATTTTTAAGCAAAACAAATAATAGTTTTGTTTGAAGCCACTGTGTTTTGGGATGATGCGGCTCTGTGTTACTATATAACAAAGAGCTGATACAGATTTTGCACCATTGTAAGAATAATCTTGAAATTGTTCCAATATATTTAAAAACCCCAGTATTTTAATTATTAACAAATAACTTGGCACATAGCTTATTATCAGTTGTCAAAACCTCCCCTAGACTTATATTAAAATGTAGGAGTCTTTCGAGATACCAAATTCCTCCGTTCTCTCACCTCATCTTGTTGAGTATGACTATGTAAAATAATACTAATTACAGTCATTTTCATGAGCTGCTTCTCATTTATGCCTCATTAGCATAATTCACAGTAGTTATCCATACCATTCATTAAGTGAGTGTTAGTTACCTTTGCTGTATCTGATGATGATACTAGATTCCATTTTGGGGAGCTAAGCCTTCACGGTCTGTTGCTCATGTCCCATGACTGCTTACAAAGTAGAAAAATTGGACAGAATGCTTCTGATAAGGAAAATATGGGAAAAGGTCTGCAGAAATATGTATCTGAAAGAAGTAGGCTCTTGGGCACCTGACAATGCAAGCTATCTGTGACTATGCAATAAGTAACTTTGAATAAAGGGGAAGTAGGAAGATGCCCATCATGATCAGACTAACAGGACTGTGAACACAATATCTGCCCTGCATGCCCTCTCTATTCAGTGGCTCTGTCAGCATAAAAAGAGTTGGATCATAAAGGATAAACTGACTTCATTTTGTATGTGATGCATTCATGAAATTTTTATTAGGGGTTATTTGCTTTAGTTTTTGCCCACCTTGATCCTAGTTCAAGAGGAAATGGCATGGTGGAAGGACTTCTCACATAGGGGTCAGATACAATAACATTAAAGAAACTATAAAAAAAAATAAATAAATAAGAGTCTCTGTCATCTGGGTTGCTAACTACCTGTGTGACCTTCTGTGTGATCTTGCAAAAGTCCAGTTACTTCTCAAGCCCATTTTTCTCATCTATGAAATGAGAAGTTTAGGCTAGGGCCCCAAATAGCTCTGGAATATAGAACATGACCACTGCTGAAGGAATGGTTCTCGCATATGCTTCTTGCTTTGTGGATGAAATATTTCGGGGTAAAAAGTATGCAGAACTTGGCAAAGCCAGTGATATATTTATGCCAGGTATATATTTATGCATCAGCTGATTTCTCCCACTACCTCAGGGCTCTACAAGCTACTCTTTGTTCTATGGTGGTTGTTTGTACTTTTAATTTTTTTCTTCCACAATTTTTTAAAAAAGATTTAAGCAGCTGCTGTCATTAGTAGGTGACAAGCAATTTGGAAATAGAATATTAATTTAAGGACTGAGAAGCAGCATGAAAGATTAAACTTTTTAAATAGACATAAGTGTTCAGAGTTGAGACTATATGATGTAGTTATTTCAGCTGATTTATTGAGAACTCAGATATGTGGCTTTGCCAAGTCTTGTAGACTTTATATTAAATATTTTTGATGGCATAGCAAAAACTGCAACCTTAAACTATACCTTTGGAAGTAGTCATATGCCAAACTCTACAGCTGTAATTGGCCTTAATCTAACCTCATTTCATAGGTGAAAAATGGTTCTTTTTCTGTGTAGTGAGGTCAAAAACATTAGTATTCCGTAGTGTTCTATGCAGGAGACCATAATAAATCCTCTGGTCCTTGAGCTTATTTAAAAGGCAGAGTCCCAAAGGAACTGACTTTATCTTCATTATTCTAACAAGAGAACTGAAGTTTAGTAAACTTGTGCAAGGTTATAGCTAGTTCATGGTGCTAACCGGCAGTCTGGTTCTTGACTCAGTTATGATGTATCCCTTCGTAGTTTGGACTTCTTGCCAAAAGCCAGTTCCCTGAGAGGATAGAGTTTGTTTTGTCCAGAAGTATCCCCAAAAGCTCCAACAGGGCCTGGCACAGGAGCAGGAGGCCAGCCAGTGCCCCCAGTGGATTCTTTGGTCCCTATCCTAATTCCAGTGGGTAGCCATTATTCCTTCATGCATGATTCCTGAGGATATCCAGACTGTTGGGAATCGAAGCCAAAGAGAGAGACAAGAAGGAAGATAGTGGGCAGCCTGGGTGGCTCAGCAGTTTAGCACTGCCTTCAGCCCAGGGTATGGTCCTGGAGACCGGGATCGAGACCCGGGATGGGGCTCCCTGCATGGAATGGAGCCTGCTTCTCCCTCTGCCTGTGTCTCTGCCTTTCTCTCTCTGTGTGTGTGTCTCTCATGAATAAATAAATAAAATCTTTAAAAAAAAAAAAAAAAGAGAAGAAGAAGGAAGATAGTGATTCCTTCCTGGCAGTCCTGACTTCTCAGCTCCAGGATATTTACTGGATAGCAGTTTAATGGAAGGCATAGCATTGAAGGAAAAATCAACCATTTCATACAAATTAATGATTCCACTTCTAAGCTCTAAAAATGACCAGCTTCTCAGTTCTCTACTCCCTTAGTTTCCTGCCTAACTACACAAGTTTCTGTGATTTAATTGTCCAGGAAACTTACTATCCATCTACTCATTTACATCCCATCAGCAATTTGACTTCCTTTCTTTGCATTTGGGAGCATGATTTCCCCAGTTGGAAAGAGTTTTGGAAAAGGCGGGAAGGCAAGCTTGGAGCTCAAGAAATAATAAAGAATAATACTATAATCATAACAACTCATTATTTGTTTTTAAAGCTTGATCTTCCAGAAGGTTATTTTCTGGAGTTGAATACTAATAGGTTCACGCTCCCTTTATGCAGAGGAAATCTTAAACAACAGTGTTCATGGGGAAGGACATTAATCAAGAGAAAGAAGTGAGCCTTGAGCCTAATAATGTTTGCATAATAGCAACCCTTGGGTGTATTGCTTGACTTAAAAATAAATATCCCCGCTTTCCGTCTCCAGTACAATTGGAAATTATCTGTGGTTATGATTCTGTTATATGATCCTCTACCTGTTCATGGAGACTTTAACCCACAAGGCAGCTGGAAACCAACAAACATAGCAGTGCTTGTGAATGTTGGGGTAGACATTTAAAGAGGCTATAATATGGGCAATCTGGAGAAAGTGAGCAGGGAACAGGTCATAACTCTCTTTCCGGGAGGAGAAGGGTGGGATTGAACTGGCATGGTTGACATTTATATGCTTCCCTGCTTTACTTTTGCCTCTGCAGTGGTTTCTCACCACCTGCAGGATAAACTCCAAGTGCCTTATCTAGACGGAAGAGGTGCTCACTGGGTGGGGGATTCCTCTGACTCTGCAGCACCTTACCTGAGACCACTCTCCACCTCAGGGAGGATAATATACAGCTCTTTGCGGGTTCCCTTAGATAATACAACTTAATTTGCATGTCTTTGTTCAGATCCTCCCTTTGTTTTGCCAGGATGTTCCAAATCTTCTTTGCTAATTAATCCCATTTACCATGGAAAAGTTGGCTTAGGCTTCATCCAAGAAATCTTTGAACTCCACAGCTAATCAATAAGCTTTCCCCTGACTCCTAATATTTTTCGTTCTTTCTGTTCTTTCTCTCATCCTTTCCTTCCCTTCCTTTTCCTTTTCTCTCTTCCCTTCCTGGTGCTCCTTCAATAGACTGTCTTTACTGTCTTGATTTGTTGCTTATATGCACCGAATTTTATTACACAAAGGCTTTAAATTAATGAATTCATTTTTCTTCTTTTCTCCCCCTTTTCTCTTGACTTCTGGAAAATGTTTCAATATAATCTTGAAAAAATGGGCACTCTACTGTTTCAAAATTATAAAGCTTTCATTGTTGGTTTTGTTCTTGCTATAGAGAGATGAACAGGACAGCTATTAATTTTATTTTAAAAATTAAGAAAGTTGGTTCATAAACATTGACTTGTTAAACTTACATGTCTGCTAAGTTAGAGATTAGAATTAGACTCCAATCCAGTGCCTTTTTTGGATTTATTTATTTATTTATTTATTTATGGAGAGAGAGAAAGCATGTGCATGCAAGTAAGGGGCCCGGTTGTCACCATAATGCAAGTCCCTGTGTCCAACCCCGGCCTCTGTGCAGTGCCCTCTGGGAGTCCCCCCTGTAAAGCTCCACAAGGCTCTGGGAGGCCTGAAGAAAAGAAAAGTAAATAGTCTTTATAGGCTATCAAGTTTATACTGTTGTGAAAAGGCACCGCAGTGGTGCTCCTGGGTGGCTCAGTCAGTTACGTGTCCGACTCCTGATTTGGCTTAGGTCATGATCCCAGGGTGATGAGATCAGCCCCACGTTGGGCTCTGCACTCATTGGGGACTCTTCTTGAGATTCTCTCTCTCCCTCTCCCTCTCCCTCCGCCCCTCCTGCAGATGCTCTCTGTCTCTAAAATAAATAAGTCTTAAAAAAGTAAAAATAAAAAATAAAATGATGCTTTGAAAAATAAAATTCAAGTTACTTTCTTCTAAAATTTTGTGTTGTTCAAGCCTTAAGATCATCTATGTTTTCAGTAGTTCTAGAATCTAAATACTTTTTTCTGAAGGGACCATTTCTATTCCAATGCACATGTTCCCTTCAGGAGACATCACTGTCATTAGATGCTTCCAAATCCTGCCCTCTCTCACCAGCTCCCCCTTCTATCTTCTCCTCTACCTCCCAAGTGACTTGTATGTCCACTTTGATTCTTTGCCCCTGGAGCTACATATCTTTACAATTAGTTTAGGCTTCCTAAGACTTTTAGAGTTCTTTTCACAAGAGTCATCAGGATAGATGCTGACCACATGGTTATTTTCCGTAGAACATAATGAAGCATACATGTTCCCTCCTCACTACCTCCAGTCCTCTTCATTTCCATAACAGTAGAAGTTTGTTTCTCACTATAGAGCAAAATTACTAGTGATTTATAGGACCCCAAGAGGACAAAGCGAAAGGAATTGGAAAGAAGGGAGCAGAAACGATCATGATTAGGCACCCAACCTGCCTCAGTAGATGAGTTGAGAAATCCCTGTGATTTCATCCATCATTTCAGTCACTCTGTAAGATTTAGACTTGCTGGTTGATAGATGTAGAAATCGGGCTCAGAGGGCTTCCATGATTTGCCCGCAGCTTGTGTTGGAGCTAAGATTTGAATCTAACCTCTGTAGCTCCAAGTTTTATGAGGAGTGTTCGGGTAGATTCTAGAATGATAGAATGGGTACCTGGGTAGCAAAAGGATGAAGTGAAGGCGTTAGCCTGTTGCGAGATTCAACCTTTGACATGTTTCTCCTTCCCTGATTCCTGCTCCAAATGTAGACTATTTCTGCAAAATATGGATCCAGCCCTTTGTGTATTTTAATGAGAGGGTCTTCTACTAATGGGACATCTCTCTTTTGTCTTCCACAGCAATTTTGCAGGCAGTAATAGCTGGTGATCTTATGAAGGTAAGATATCTTCCTACCCAAACTTTTGGTGATTCTTTAAGAACTTTAACATCGTTTCTCACCAAATTTTCATGATCTCTCATATGTCATTTATCATCCCCCTGCCTGTGCTAGCTGACTTGAAAGGGGAAGGATGCTCTTTTGAGAACTGGGCAGAGAGGGCCAGAGAAGTCTTCACAGCATCTCTACATTTCCTAACAGTGAAGAATGTATGCAGGGGTACCATGCTGGTTGCCTCAACTAGTTAACATGGATCACACATTCCCTGGATGCAGTGTTCAGGGTGTCTGGAATCCCTGCTCTCTAGAAGCTGATATTTGACATTTAAAGGTTTCTTTTTAGATAGGTCTTGAAATGAGTGCATCTGTAAAAATTATCTGGACAACACCCAGAAATACATTACCCAGGCCAGAGCTTACAGCTTCCAACAGTATTACAGTTTTGTATGTTGAGAATAACAAGTAAGCAAAAGAACACACTTTGTCTCCCTCGAATACTTGAATTCAGGCTTATATTTTCTTAGTTTGGAGGGAAGGAAGTGGTCACTGCTGCCTCTAGAGGGAATGCAAATTCTGGAGTCAGAATGCCTGGGTTCAGATCTTGGCTCTGCCGTTCACTGTATGTGTGACCTTGTATAATCATTTAATTCTCTCTGTGCCTCAGTTTCTTCAGCTGTAAAATTGAATAATGGTGCCTCTTTCCTTTATTGTGAGGATCAAATGTAACAACACATGTAAAGCTCTTAAGACTTTTTATTATATAGAAGGGACTCTAAAATGCTACCTAGTGGTGTTAGTCTGTGTTTTTTAAATAAACATAGTGGAGATGCAAATATTTGTTATAAACTATAGTATAGTCCACGAGTATCCTAAAAGCTATATTTGGTCTCACATCATTTTCAGGCGTTGGGACCCATGACGGCCTGTATATCCCCGTATAACCCGCACTGGCATTGATCTGCTCTATAATATTGGCAACTGCATGGAGGCAGAGGCTCTTGCCTTACTCATTAGCCTGTGGAGTGTGGTGCCATTGCAGACCGGGAAACCAAAACCCTTACAAGAGAGCTGAGAAGCACTGACCTTGCTTGCAATTTCCTTTGAAGCACATCTGTTGAATAAACTGAGAAACCGCTGTGCTGCAGTGTTAACAGGTTACTAATAGGAAACAAATGGCGAGAAGGTTGCAAGCATCTTGATAAACTGCCATCTTTAGACACATAATCCTAGAAATGGTGCCTGTGGCAGTGTCTAGAGCAGAATGTTACGAGGAACTGTTACCCACAAAAGAAAAGTATTCCCCAAGCAGCGTACCTGGGAGTTTGATGCTGTTGTCCAGCCAGCAGTGGATTGAACCCATATTATCTTGTACTCCCCACAAGGCCTTGTATTAGATGCTTTGAGCAGTCTTACGATGGGATTCCTGCTTCTGCAGAGCTTCTAAGTCAAAAAAATTTTGCAAGCTGCTGTAAATTTGGAGTCTTTTTATTTCACTGTGTGTGTGCCTTTCATTTAAGTAGCATATTTTTCAGGTCTCTGGGTATACAACCACACTTTTTTTTGTGCTTAATAGAGAATTATTTGAAATATGAGCAATTGCTATATTCAGTTGGTTATCTTATTACATTCTCTGTTATAATCATTTTCCTAAGTGCCTAAGAAATGACTACACCGTGGAGCACCTGGGTGGCTCAGTCAGTCAAGCATTTGCCTTCAGCTCAGCTCATGATGTCAGGGTCCCTGGATGGAGCCCCTGCATCAGGCTCTCTGCTTAGTGGGGAGTCGGCTTCTCCCTCTGTGCTCTCTTTCTCTCTCTCAAATAAGTCAATAAATAAAATCTTTTTTTGAAAAAGAAATTATTTAAGTTTATTTATTGAGAGGTGAAATATAGTGACTTAGAGTTTTTCTTACACCTTTTTCTCTCTTTCCTTCCCAAGTCTTTCTTCCCCTTTCCTTTCCTCTTTTCTGCCTTCTTCTGGTTCTCTGTCCCACCCAGAAAGCATTATAAATACTAAATATTGCATGTGTCTGTAAGAGAGAGAGCACACACCAGACAGCAGAGAACTGAAGACCCCAGGAAGCAGTCAGTGTCAAGGGGTATTGGGAGTGGCTTCTGTGCAACTGGGATGCGTCAGATACCCATGCACTGACTTAATGTCTGTACTGTCCAAAGACCCCACAGAAAGGCAACATCCCAGCACCTGATGGATTGAGTCTGTGCTAGTCCATCAAGCGCAAATCCTTTGTGGGTCTGCCTATAAAGAAAGGGAGTGTCATTGTAAGATTGTTATTGACCAGTACCGGATATGCTTAGATTTTGGAGGGACAACTATTAGCTACCTCTTGCTGTCCTGTGGTTGAGGACAGCAAGCCACCATATGTTCTTTACTTCTTTTCAACTCTTCTTTTTTGAACTATTTTCAAGGAAGTCTTCCCTGACTCCTTTTTTTTCACTCTGTAATAGCCTCCTGTGTTCTTCTGCATTCCTGTCTCTGTCTTCGACATCTGTCCTCCCCACAGACTGCAAGTTCTCGAGGCCAGTGGCATTTGGCACATGGCAGTTCCCTGGTTGGATCTGAGTGAAATCGTGAACTATGTTTACTTTCTTTGACCTTAGGAGATGTTTACTTTTTTTTTTATATATATAATGTGCGATCTAACTTCTTGGTGATAGATACATTCCTTTTGCTTAGCACCTGCTGGGTTACTTTATTCTTCTTTGTCCTAAAACTACTTCTTAGAAGTTCCAGAAAGACTCTTTTTTGTTCTGCTATTCCACAGTTTGGAGAACAGGAACCCATTTCCACTTTCTGTAATGTTCAGTATTTCATGAAATGAGACTGCATCCTCTTTTTGCCACATTGTTCTCAGGCTGCAAAATCTGTTGGTTGTTTTCCAGTCTGTTCTCGTAATACGGGTGTTTTAGGTTTCTCCTGCAACATTCTCTGAATCCTTCTGGTTCTCCTCCCGTGGATTGTCTCTAGCCTGATTGGGTATAGGTTGGATGATTAATGGAAGGCGTGCAGGCTGGGCTGCAGAGTTGGAGAAGAAAGAGGCCATACATGTGTGTGCTTGTGTATGCTGCACGCACGTGTGCCACCATCTCCCATGG
Source organism: Canis lupus dingo (assembly GCF_003254725.2). Taxonomy (NCBI): domain Eukaryota; kingdom Metazoa; phylum Chordata; class Mammalia; order Carnivora; family Canidae; genus Canis; species Canis lupus. The sequence continues at coordinate 14,198,162 of NC_064258.1, read as the reverse complement.
GAAAATGGGAGGCAGCTTCTGTATTTGGTAGCTAGGTTCATTAGAGTTTGAAGAGAAACCCTAGGCTAGGAAAGGAGCTTAGCTACCAGACACCAAGCTATTCCTGTCTCCAGCCTTAATTACTCTTTCACTCAAGAGAAAGCAAAGCCAACATAGGAAAGCATTTTTTTTTCCTCTTTGCTGCTCTCTTGGGACAGAGACCAGTGCCCAGAAAAGAAAAAGACATCAAACAGAAAAGAAATAACTAAGGCAGCACATTTTCAGTTTTGCTTGGCTGCTCGGTGCCCGCAGACCCTCTCTGGAGTGAGAGGAGACACTGGCCATCTCCTTGAGTGCTAACACAGACCAGGAGTGTTACTTCATCTCTTTGACTTTTCTGTGTCCTCTGAGGCCAGAAACATTTGTGGTTTGCTACATTACTCTTATTTTATCACCGGTTAACTATTTCCCTGGTTCCGGACTCTGCTTGAGCTGCTTTTCCTATGTTTCTTTTTCAGCTAATGGAAAGCTATAAAAATGGAGGCAGTCTGCTGATCCAGGGGCCGGACCACTGCTCCCTCCTTCACCATGCAGCTAAAACTGGCCACGGGGAGATCGTAAAATATATCCTGGACCACGGTGAGTAGGCACAGTAAACCAAGGGTCACTTATCCAGGAAGTCACTGAATTTTCTAAGTTGACTTCAGGCTATCTTCAGAACAGTAGAAATGCTCCCCAACTTACAGCTGACACCTCCTTGCTTATGTGCGGCAGACAGAAGTGTTCCTCACCAGAACCAAACAACTCCTAGAAATAATTTTCATAGCAAAGTCTTTGCAGGATATTGTTGAGCTGATTGGTAAAAAAGACAAGAACAAATGCGTCCTTACAGAATATGCTGGATTGTTCGGGGGAAGAGCTTTAAGTTGCCTGGTTGGGACCAGGTACCAAATCCATGTTCATCGCTGAGCATTCTGAGGATTACATGAACCCGTATTTTTCTAGCTCTTTGGCTTCTCTCTTTTTATTTTTGGTCTGAATGTCATTCATCATTTCAGTTTAAGCCATAGTTCACTCTCTTTGAAAACATCTGGTACTCTCATGTCTTCTGTACTTAGATGTTTGCTGGAAGTAGCACATACATGGAAGATGCAATGGTGGCATCATTCTCTCATGGCCCTTTAGAGGCATAAGCACATGGATGGATAACAAATCATGACCAATACCTTCAACTTCCCATGTTTATAGTGTTTGTAGGAATTAAGAACAGGAGTAAAGGAAAAACTCTGCCTGGCTTGGCTCTTTTTTTGGGGGGGGGGGGGATTGGAGCAGCCTCTAGCTCTGCTAGATGCAGGTACACAGAGATTCTAGAAGATACTCTATGAGCCCTAGCAGTGAGGCTGTGAAATCCAGATTCAGGCTGTAAGTAAGCATATTAGTAGAAAGGTACATTCCTTTTGCTCCGCTTTTTTTTTCTTTTTTTGAGAAAGAGAGAGAGCATGCATGCATGAGCAGAGGAGGAAGGGGTAGAGAGAGAGGGAGAGAGAATCATAAGCAGGCTCCACCCTCAGCACAGAGCCCAGTGTGGAGCTCAGTCTCACGACCCTGAGATCATAACCTGAGCTGAAATAAAGAGTCAGATGTTTAACCAACTGAGCCACCCAGGTGCCCTGCTCCTCTTTTATTCAGTTCCACAAATGTGTCTTTTAGTCATTCAACAAGTATTTGTAGAGTGCCCAACAGGAACTACCTATTATAGACCAGTGTACACACACACACACACACACACACACACACACTACACACACAATACAGTCACTATTTTCAGGCAGTTGGAGGTTAAAAAATATATAATCATATGCAGAATTAAATTGAAAACAGTTCTTTATAGATGTTTTAAGTCCTATTGTAAAGCCGCAGGTAGAAAACACAGCTACTATTTGTCGCACACTTATTATACTTCAGATGCTTATACTAAACATCCTATCATTTAATCCTTACAAAGACCTTGTAAGGTAGATATTAGACTGTCAGTTACGCTTGACTCACCTTGCTTTGACTTCAGTTCCTTCCCCCTGTGATGACTTTGCTTAAACCCTTGGCTGGAGTTACGATGGAAAGAATGGTTTAAGGAAAGGAAAGTGTGTTAAAGCAGGTTAATGATCATTTGACCATTTCTTTCCCCCTTGTAGGCTGGGCTGGACAGTTCCAAGTCTGTCTACCCTGGAAAGCCTAGGTGGTAAGCTGTATTCTTGGTGCTGTGTCTGGGGTATGCATCTTTTCATCTCCCATTCCCCTGCCCATTCTACCCATTGCAATAAAAGCACTTGGGGAAGAGGGGCAAGACTTAGCAATGGTGGCATAAGTTCTGCTTACCTCCTTCATGAAAAAAAAAAGGCATAGGTATTTTCTCTTTCCCGCAGTGACTTCTCCAAAAGCTGGTGAGAGGTAAAACCAAATGTTAGAAAACAGTCCCAGAGACAACACATACAGTCACAGAGCTTTTATGATTATTTTTCTCTTAACAGAATAGATCTCAGGGCACCTGGGTGGCTCAGTTGATTAAGTAGCTGCCTTTGGCTCAAGTCATGATCCCAGAGTCCTAGAATAGAGGCCGAAGTCATTGTCATCATCATCAGGCTCCCTGCTCAAGGCCTCAAGGACTCTGCCTTCCGTCTCTGCCTCCTCCCCCTGCCTGTGCTCTGTCTCTGTCTCTTGCTCTCTCTCAAATCAATAAATAAAATCTTAAAGAAAGAAAAAAAGATCTCAGGATTTCTACCATACAAAATGGAGATGAGCTTTAGCTATACATGTTGTCAGTTTATTCCTCTTTAGCTCTAGTTAAAGTACTCCTGATTGCTGTCTTCTTGACCTTTTCAATCATTTCTTCCTAGTTTGTCCTTTACCCAATGAGATTGAATGCTTGCTGGCATACTTTAAGTGGTTCAATACCCACAGATCCTCTCTCGAGTTAGGTGAGACACTGGCCATCTTTTTGAGTGCTAACGCAATTTAGGATCTCTCTCTCTCTCTCTCTCTCTCTCTTTTACCTCTCCTGAAGAGCTAGCATCTTCCCCCACCCCCACATACACCCATAGTTCTGAAAACCTCTCTGTATCAGTTACCTATTGGTCTCATTTGATCTCACTCATGAGGCTGTAGGGAGCTGCAACTGTAATTGAGTCTGTATTGAAGACAGACTCCCCCACATATTTGGGGGTCTCAGCTAAGATGGCTGGAATGGCCAGCACACTTGAGCCTCTCTCTCTACCTGTTCTTTTATCCCAGGCTTCTTCACAGCATGATAGTCCTAGGGTTCCAGGAAAGTGAGGATAGAAGCTTCCAGATGTCCTTGAGGCCAGGCTGGAAAGTTCTGCATTATTTCTGTAGCATTCTGTTAGCTGAAATAGGTCACAGAGTTACCCCTAAGGCAAAGGAGGGCAAAATGGCCCCCACCAACCCATGAAAGGAGCTGCAAATAATCTGTGGCCAGATTTACCCTACCGCTCTCCCTTACTCTCTATTTTCTTCAGTTGAAAATGATGAGCTTACTTTCTCCATATCCTGAACTACTGTCTCACCTGGAAATCCCCTGGACCTCAGCTTCTACATTTTCCTTTGGTTCTGGGTCCTAAGGTTGATTAGCAACAATAATTCTTTTAATTTGCAGCTTCTGCCAAAACACCAGTTTCCCCCTTTTTAAGCATAAGTATGACCCATGCAATATTTGGGACGTACTTATACTAAAAACAAAACCACAATGCCTCTCCTCAGTTGCATATCCCAGGAGCATGAGTGATGAGGCATGAGATGACATGAGTCTAAAACCATAGATTTAAAAAAAAAATAAAAAAATAAAACCATAGATTCTTCATCTCCCCGCTACTCTTTCCATTGCCCTAAATAATAGTGCCTCTACAAGCTTGCAGTTTCTAACAGCCCCCCCCCCCCATGGACTGGTGCACCCATACTTTGCCTGGCATGAAATCAAGCTGGTTTGTTAGTCTCTTAGTGCTGTAACCAAAGCCTGATGTTCCAATGCTAAACTCATTTCTCTTCCATCGCCAGCATCTCTGGCAAAGGTGAATCACACAATACAGCTCTCTATCAAAACCAAGGACACAAAGCAATCTGTTAATTTGGGGCGAGGAGGATGTTTATTTTTCCAGCTTTCTGTGGGGATTAGATTTTATAAATTAGTTACTGTCATATTTACGATAATGAGAGAAACACTCACCTCTGCTTCCCTCACAGGCATGTAGTTCCCATGGTCACGGGAGGCATCTGATTCCCGGCCCCCCTCATCAGAATCTCTCATACCTGAGGAGAGACTGGAGTTATGAGGCACGCTCCATCTTTCTGTTTGAAAATAAAATCTTATTATGCTATCCAGTCCAAGAATCACTGCAGTTCTGAGGGATGGCAATTTTTAACCTTTCAGCACTATAGTCAAATAATGGAAACTGAATTGCAGTTGATGTTTTTATTGAAATTAGCATTTATCAACCTGATAGGCCCTGCCAATTTTAGCCTTAACGTAGACCTCACTATTCCAACATATTTAGGTATATGCAGGTAAGTCTTTTGACGTAGCCAGCCTAATAAGTCAGCAGCTTCCCCAAGAGCTAAGTGCATCTGCTTACCTGTTTTTATTATTGTTGTTTGTTTTGACATCTTTAGTCGCTGATAACAATTTCTATTAGCCTGTGCATGTTGAGATTGTAAACTACTTTTGTAAAAAAAAAAAAAATTGTCTCTTTTAAATTATAGGAACCTCTGTAAATTATAGTGTTTTTGAAGGCAGGGACAAGCACATGGGAAACATGACCCTTTCTCTGCTCTGTTGCAATCCTTTTAATGTAACCCCTGCTCAGTGAAATCATCTCTCCTAATTTCACGTGATGGAATCCCCTTGGTCTGACAAGGAAAATAGCCTTTTCCAAGAGGCCTCAATGAGGCTGGGAGTCAGGATGTACATCAGACCGTGGCGACATATTTATAAACCAGCATCAGATTTGTGGTCAACATGTCTGATCAACATGAATTCATGGAAATGGAAAAATATTAAAATTTTACACTGTGCCAGAGATGGAGATGGACATTCCTTCCAATTTCGAATGCTGCAAATCTTTTGAAGTTTTAGTTTATTTATTTATTTTTAATTTGGTTTAAGTCTTTCCTGGGGCTTCATATGATATAAATCGTAAAACTTGTTCATAGACCTGACTGTAAAGATGCCGTCCTGACCAGGGTTCCCCAGAAATTGGTGGGCTCTCTCCAAGGTGCCTGAGAGGGAGCTGGCTTGTTTGCTTCTCGCATCCTTGCTCAGGTGGGAGCCTCTCTCTCCTCTGCTTGGCCTCTCTCCTCACTGGTTGTTTATGGTGAGCAGTGGTCCACAGTCAGGAGGGCAACCCCCCTACCCTCCCTACCCCCAACAGGAGCCTGAGACATTACTTGTTCTCCCAGACTCCACATTCAGCAATGCATTTCTCTTCTAAGCACTCTTTGAAAGCCAGGCTGGGGGGCGAAGGGCAGGGGTATGGGGTACACTCTGAAAAGCCACAGGAGGCTTGCATTTTTTTTCTGTCCCACATCTTCTTTGGGACTTTCTCTCAAACATACAACCTGCTGTTTTCCTTTATGCAAAGCTGGAATTGGGGGCATTTGGAGGGTTGCAGGGAGAATGGAGGGGGAAGAGAGCTAAAATTCCATGGGGACACGGTGGAGAGGGAAGGACGCCGAGGGGTCCCAGCCAGGGTCCCCCAGCGGTTCCTGCTTTTCAGCTCCTTTCAACCATATATTCTACTCACTCCCTCCTCCCTCCTCATACCCCTCCGAGAGGCACTTTTGTGTTGTTTTAGTCTTTTACCACCCCGCACATTTTGCTCCTTTGTTTTTATTCTCCTCACTCCCACCCCTTTGCCCCCCTACCGTGGGTCCCGATAGAAATCTCACTCATGCATTTCCTTTTTGATTTCAATGGCTTATTTTGCCTTCTCTCTTTTTCTGTCTCTAGTCTTTCTTTTTTTTTACCCCCCTTTTTTCTGCCTCTGGTCCCCGAGAGAAACGACCACCATCCCGCTGGGACAGGATGACGGTGCTGTTAGAGTTCCCAGAGCCAACTCTCCCCACATCTGTGCAGCTTTTGTCCTGAAGCAGAGGAGGATTTGGAATGGTCTGCTGGCAGCGTCAGGGAGACTAATGGGAAATGAGGTCTGGGGAGAGAGAGGCCATGGAGAGGTGGAAGGAATAGCAAAGGGGATTTGGATGCCTTGGTGTGGGAAGCAAACTACAGGATGCACGTGACAAAAGACACATCATATATAATGCAAGGACAAAATCGATGATAGGGTTGTGCTCACAAGAGGCTGGGATGTCCAGTGGAAGAGCCAGTGGAATGAGCACCGAGCCGCAAACTTCCAGTTTGGAAAGCTTGACTACTTGGCCACAGTTTCTCAAGTGGGGAGATTTGTGAAGTTTGCTTCCTTTCACACTCCCTGGCTTTCACCTCTATTCTGAGGTGTGAACCCTCTTCAAACATTTTCCCCCCTATTTTTCAGGCCATTTTCTATGTAGCAGTCTCTTGAATCCATGTAACATTTATGGATCTTTCTCTGAGAAAAGTTATGATACTGGCTAGGGTCCACACTGATTTTTAAATGTCTTCATTCATTCATTAAAGAAATGAATTCTGTCCCATGAACTTTTGAGAAAAAATATTATAGTAATAGCCACTGCTGACTAAATGCTTTGTATGTATTAATGTGTTTAATTCATAAAACAGCCCTACATACGTGAGTTCTCTTATCTCCATCTGAGAGGTGGTGACAGCTGAAGCATAGTGAAGTTAGGTTCCTTGCCAAGACACATACGTAGTATATGATCTCTGCCCTCCATATTTCTAAAACCCCAGTAAGGGCAGTGAAACATGGATAAAGAGCCACAGTGCAGGATCATTCAATATAAGTGTTGTCTGCAGGGTTCCAGGGACAACTGGTGCAGAGCTATGGAGGGGCAGCGATGGCTCATCTGCCCCCGAAAGTTTCATGGACAAACATGAACACACGTGTGCCTTCAATTGGGATTTAATAGTTGTTTTCCGGTGCAGGTCACTTGTAAGATTGGGTGTGGACATTGTAGTAAACTCTAGGAGGGACAGAGCACCGAGACTTCCTTTTATATTCAGGGAATTATTGTGAGTTCACTGCTAACATGTTCATAGTATTCCTTCGACTTCCCCAGGGCAGATGGCATGATCTCCACAATCAGACCATATGTATACCTAACATACACAGTAAGCCCTAGGTCCAAATGTTCACCATTGACATAAATTGAAAGAATTCCATCATCTTTTCCTTCTTGTGTCTCTTATCAGTGCTCTCTCTTATCAGTGACACTCAAATTAACTTTCCAAAAGTCATAGATGCCATTTTTAAAAGTACTTTTTCTTTTGAACAGAATTTTTGAGGTCTGTGTAGATGATTTTTTGTTTCTCTGGCCATGTCCCCTTCTCTGAATCTTACACCAATGCTGCTAACCTGTGCAGGGCATCACTCACCAGTACAATATAGGACCCAAGGGGCTCCCAGCAGGTCATTGGAAGCACACACAGGGAGGGAAACTCCAGCCTGTTCAGAGGCTGCCCCTGCCCCACTGGCCTCTGCTTATTTCCTCCTCTGCACCCCCCTTCTTGCTAGCATTATGCAAACACAGTTATTTTAAAGCAGGTTAAAACATTATTAGAAAATGTAGCCGTACTATTAAAAATAGCTCCCTACTCCCGCCTCTCATCAGTTTGCTGCCTCCCTTCGCTCTTTGGCGATTTGCCTGACGCTGTTCAAAATGTTCTGCTCCTTTGTGATTATTATGTATTGATGGGAAGAGGAGGAAAGTTTGGGTTAATTAAGTCCATCATTCCGGGGCCCATTCCATTCCTGAAACCTGTAATTGGAGTTTCGTTAGATTTTAATTAAGAGCAAAAGTATCTCATTTTAGGAGCAGCACCTCTCCCTCTCACCTCTGCCAGCTGCCAAGGATGAAAAGGAGAGAAGGGGGATGTGATAAGCAGCTATAGGCATGCCTGACTCATATGCTGGATAATCAGCTCTGCAATTATCCTGGGTTGGCTGCATTTATGGTGATTCTTTAAGAAATTCAAGGAGCAGGGTCCCTTCTTTTCCTTGTCCTCGCTTTCAGAGTGTCCAACAATTGCCATTTTAGCTCAGATTTAGCTGGTTCCACAGCCTCTCACTTACGTGGTAGTGTGGCCTCTGGAGTCAATGGGCCAAGGGAGAAAGGACGTGAGGCTTCTGGTGCCTGAATAGGCATGCACTTAGCAGTGAATGGTGGGAACAGAGCTCCTGCCCATGGGGCTGGGTTGCTCCTATTCATGGAATTCCTTTCCAGATGAATGGCTCCAAAGGTTCTCTGAAGGTGGCAGGCACTCTCTGTGAGGACCCTAGGACCCTGTAAGCCTTCTTATTCCTGACCTTGTGGAGAATGCCCTGCTAGTGGTTGAGGGGGTCTGGAGTTACTGGTTCTCAGGACATTGAATTTGAGTCAACAAGTGGCTTCAGAAGTAAATGGAGGTAAATGCAGATCCTGGTATATGTCCTTCCTCCACAGATGCTTCACATCTCCACTTAGTGTAACCTGCTGGATTATGTCAGAAAGTAGGACACTTCATATCTAGACTTCAGACATTGCCTGTATCTTGCCAGCTCCCATTTTAAGCACATAACTTATATTAGTTTGTGAAATCTCACAACAATTCTGTGAGAGAGATATCAGTCTTTTGTTATGAATGTGGCTGAGAGATTAGGAACTGAGAGATTAAATGAACTTGCCCGAGATGCAGTAAGTGGCAGGTAGAGTCAGAATTTTGAAGCAAGCAGGTTCGTCTCTAGACCCCATCACTGCACTATACTGCCTTGCACTTCCCTGGGTGTGTGTGGTGGGAATTATTGTTCCTGTTTCCTCAGAACGCCAAGACTGAGGAACAAAAATAAATGAATGAAGTCTTTGTTGAATCTTTCATGTAGGATAGTGCTAGCAAAATAATAAATGAAAAATAATAAATATTCTTACATGGCAGGGATTTAGAATAATTCATTTAGGAAGACAAGTTATATGACTGAAAAGCAAATACATAGTACAAGAGTGGAGCCAAGTCAATGTTACAGGAGTTCAAAGATAGATTCTTTCTGTCAAAGCGGGTCTTTTCAGAAGACCTTGTCACAGACTGGGCTTTATGGAATGAGTAAGATTTAGGTATGTGGCTAGAAAAGGGAAGGCTGTTCTGGATTGGGAGAGTGGTGGGAACAAGCTCTGTGAGCTGGGAGGGGCTGAGAGAGGGGGATGATGGCACAGTTATCAGTTTAGGTAATGTGAAAAAAATGGAACCTGGAACAATTGAGAAAGGGTAGTTCCAGGTGAAAGTCTGCCAACTTTCATGTTTAAATACTTGGGAGCAAGCAGTCAATGTGTTGAATTAGAAACCTAGAAATCTGAATGATAAGAGAACTTTTCATTTTTCTTAGTAACTGTTTCTGCATGCTAATTATGCCCTAGGCAGAGACCAATTAGGAAGCCTATTTATCAAACAGGACAAAGCGAAGAGGTGAGTAGGGCAGGGGGTACAAAGGAAGATTCACAGGACCTACGTGGCTGTAGATGTGAAAGAGGAGGCAGCTCTTGGATGACCATGAGGATTGTGGAAGTCCTTCTTGGCCTGTGACTTTCATGGTCAGGGAGTTCTAACCTCTTCCCTTCCTTTTATGTAATAAGCAATCATATAAGCAAATTTTCAATGATAATGATATTCAACAATATAGCGACCAGATCAACAGGATTATATTTCTAAAGACTAAAATGCTCAATACATAGAACTGTGTTTGGTACATCTAAGCACATTTATTCATTAATTCAACGAAACATTTAAGCATCTGCTTGGTACCAGGCTCTATGCCAGGTACCAAGGAAGGACGGAGTGGTGGACAAGGCATAGGCCACAGCTTCAAGGGGTTTACTAGAATCTAGTTGTGGAGAGAGACTAGTGGTTTTATTATGGTGTAAATCTCATGATTGTTAAAATGATTACCTATTCCCACCTATCTGGGACAGTCTCAATTTGGATGATAAATTATATTACCTTCACAATTTTAGGACATAGGGTTAGGGCACAAAGTGAGGGGCACATAGACGGAACATTTGATGCAGTATTTGGAGGGAGGGTTGTGGAGGGCTTTATGGAAAATATGTCTCAGCTGATACCTGCAGACCAATTAGAGTATAGGAGGGTTGGGGAGGGAAGCAGTGGTGCAGAAGGTGGAAAGGTGATCATTTCCAAGGATTGTTTGCAGATTGAATTAATTAATTGGTGATCAAATAGAATGTTGTCAGTGCAAAAACTCACCAAACATGTCACTTCCTGAGGAAGCATCTATAATCTTTTGGTGTGTATGCATGACATTCCTTCCAGATCTTAGAAGGGAAATTTTATGAAAAATGTAATTTTTCTCTGTTTCTAAAATACAGATATTAGACGGAATGATATCTGTGGTACCTTGTAGCTTTAAAATTATACTATATAAAACCCCATCTCAACCTGCCACTGAGGAGTTATAAACAATCCTTAAAGCCTACTGAAGTGTCCCCTTTCTCCAAGGTAACCACTTAGCTATTTATCACTTATTCTATTCCAGTTAATTTTATTTCTTCTACTTGATTGAAGGTTGCTTTAAAGGTATGGGCTATATCATTCCACACATATGGGCTGGTGGTGGTTGGTGAGTGGGGGGCAGAGAAATGCTTTCTTTTCCCTATCACCAAATGACTCTTTTTTCAGCTTTCCAAGGTATTTTAATTCTGTGACTATAATTTTTTGTTAAATGGTTAGTTTTTGAACTTATTTTTGATGGGCATCTTGCTTTCCCCTTATTTAGGACCTTCTGAGTTATTGGATATGGCAGACAGTGAAACGTGAGTATTGCCTCTCGTCACATAGTCTAGATTATTTTCTTTAGTACATATCTAGGAGAAGAATGTAGTCTATAGAGCATGCAATAGATAATTTAAATGTCAGTGATAAGAACTTCACTTTCAATTGTATTTACAACTGTGCAGGGCTAATCTTCTAAATCAAAAATTACACAATAAAAATTAATGACAGGAATCATAATGATTACATGCACAGCCATTGCTCTTCATCATTTAGAGCTTCCTACAGGCAAGGGAGTTCTGCACTGGTGCCTCTTGGACTACTGAAAACTCTAAATAAGTACATTCACCTTTTTTATTTACTCTTTCTCAACTGAGGTTTGTGAGAAAATTAAATCCTAATGCCCTATGGCATCCTTCGTTAGTAATGAAACCCCTCTCCTGGCTCTAGAATGGAGCAAGTTCTATACAAGCACTGGAGAATTAAGAATATAGTCATTCCAATCATTTTTATGTTCTGTGGTCCAGATGAAAGACTCCAGTTCAGAAAGTCCTCCTCTCTGGTGTGGTCCCCAAACTGATAATGTTTGTTTTCAACTTTTCCAATCCTAGGGCAGCCAGATAGCTACTACTCCCCAAGTAGGAACAAAGAAAGGCTAAACATCTAACCCTGAAAGCCCCATAGAAGCACTAAAAAACTTCAAAGAAATTTGAAGAGAGATAAAGGAAGGAGAGCAGCTAAGTAGGTCTGGAGGAGGAAAAGTAGGAATGAATAGAATGGCAGATGAGTGGGAAGGGTATAGTTCTATACTTACGACTTCCTGGACATGGAGGAAACACTCCTTTGTGCCATAGAGTTTGTCCACATACCACATCCTAATGGCAAGGTGAACACTTACCTGAATGGAAATCTCGCCTCCCTATGCTGCCTGTTAGAGGGGTGGAAATAGCTACTCGGCTTTGCTCTCTTCCTACACCGAGAGGCTGGCCTTGGGCCTATGGCCAACATGGGAGAGCTCATGTTCCCAACTCTCCCAGATGTCCTGTATGGCTCCCCACATCCTCCCACCTGCCATTCACATGAAATCAGTAGATAGGGCAGCTTGTGTTGACCTGGTCCTTCGAAGTTGAATCCCCCGAGATACTCTACCAAGGGCACAATGGCGGTCTGCCAAGCATAGTGGGAAGTATCTGAAGGGATGGTGGTTTTCCATCACTGCCCCGTGTATGCTTTATCTGGTTCCCCCATGTTCTGCCCAGATGCATCCACAGAGAAAATTGTTTGACGGTGCTCAGAGGCGTCTATACACATCCGTCTGTTGAATAGTGCCATTCAGTATGACCTAAACCAGAGGTTATGGGTGAAAACAAGTCGCTCAGCCTAGTTAACACTGTGGAGGAAAGAGACTGGAATCAGAAATTATGGTTCGTTGATGACTAACTGAAGGCATGTTTAGACACCCCCTCATCCACCTCCCCAGAATGTGCCCCCCAGCCATGGTCTCAGCTGTGCAAGGAGTGCAAGGAGGCACAGGAGCACAGAGCCTCAGCAGCAGGGATGGGAAGCTATCCTCACCCCCTCCCTGCTGCCTCTACCCCCACCCCCATCTCCAGTCCCTTTATGGGTGGTTTCCCATTTCCTCTTTGATTTAGGGGTGAGACCGCACTGCACAAGGCTGCCTGCCAGCGGAACCGGGCTGTGTGCCAGCTTCTGGTGGATGCGGGAGCATCTCTGAGAAAGACGGACTCCAAGGTAACTTGATGAGTGAGTGCAAACATCCTCCCGCTGGGCAGGATCACCGGCACTGTTGCCTTCACTTGTGCGCATAGCAAAGGCGCCCTTTCTTGCTTATGGAAGTGCCTGGGGCTTTGGAAAAAGGAGGAAAAAATAAAGTGCTTCATTTAGAGAAACTGTAGTTTAAATGTATAAGCACAAAGGGAAGGGTGTGTGCTTGCCTATGGGACTTTATAAAGCTCTGAATGTCCTGGCCTTGGGATTTTGGGGTTGTCTTGCTGAAGGCCAGCAGCCAAGGCCCTGGGACGTGAGGTTCAAAGCCTGAGGAGAGGGGTGAAAGACGTTGCCCTGCTACTGAGAGCCTCTTTGGACTATCTCCTTCAGCTACTTTACCTAGGGTAGCTTAAAAATCTATGATTTATGATGGCCCCATGTACAGGTGCCCAGGTGATTGGCAATCACCGTCAGGATGGTCAGCCCTGACTTCAAGAGGGTTACAATCTTAAATCTGGCGCATTTGTGTTGGCTTTCTATTTTTAAAAATTTCTTCCTATTTATTTTCTTATACTTTTTTCCTAAAATCTAACCCCTGAAGTTAGGGTGGGAATTGCTCTTATCAGTGCAAGAACTGAAACTAAAAGAAAGTTCTATGCCCTGAGACCATAGCTGAGCCCAAATCCAAATCCAGTTCTCTTGACACCCAGCCCAGTGTTGTTTGAGCAGATCCCTTCTAATTTGGTGATGGAATACCCCACTGGATCCAACAGGATGAAGTATGGTAACAAAGTAACCAAGATGTGTTTTTTTCCTATAGTTTGTATAATGTTTTTGCCTTACAGCGGTACCTATGGCATCGTGTGGTTGGTTACCCTGCAGCTAAAGGCATGTAAATCTGGATTTAAAATATGTTAACGTCTTAAGGAGGGGGCAGGGAGGCCAGAAACTGATAGTGGGACATATAAAAATGACCCACTAAAATGCCTTGACCAGAAAAATGCCAACAGGTAGAGAGGTAAGGCGTCAGGAGAAACTCGGTTCAGGAGACCTGAGGTCAAGGTACAACGCAAGTCATTCATTTACTGAGAGCACCAAGGGAAGGGCAGAAAGCTGGAGCTGAGGAGGTGGTGTAGCTGGAGCTGCAGCCCAGGAGAAGGGGGTGGGGGTGGGAAGACAGCGTCTACAGAAGACAGAGCCACAGAGGAGCCTGATGAGCTCTGAGAAACCACCCTGGGTTGACCCTAAAAAAGGAAAGACTGTTGAACTGTAAAAATTGATTGAGAAACACAAACCATGTAGGCGGGAAAGGGGGGGGGCACGATTTCAGGTAGGGGTTGCCTTTGCTGGGGCCAACCACACAACAGCGTGGCAATTGCCTATTTACACACAAAGGGCTACTCCTACACTCAACTCAGAAAATAAAAAGAAAAGGAGGAGCAACGTGAAAGAGACAAACAAAAGACTAGGCTGGAGACCCGGCTCATGAGCAGATTGCTCTTTTTTATCTTTCGAAGTTTCTAAATCAGATAAATAGGCTGGACATTCCTTGAGATTGCTTCCTTTTTGGTGTTATGTGTGTGCCTGCTTTTTTTCAAAACACAGTTTCATTATATTTATGATTATAAATATAGGGCATTCTTATATAAAAAACTCTAGCAAAAAAAAAAAAAAAACCTCTAGCAATGCAAAGAATATGTAAAAGGATAAAAATCACTAGAAATCTCACACCCTAGACCTATGTACTATTAAAAGTTTAATGATCTCTCTTCACATGTAGGTATACCTGTTTTTCTGCCTCATTTTTTTTTTAAGCCGGTGAAGTCATACTATTCATGCTGTTGTAGAACGCTTGTTTTCACCCAACATTGTGTTCTAGAAGTCTCACCGTATGACATGCTTTATCCTTTTGGGAGATCTGTTCATTTTTTCTATTTTGGAATTTTATGCTAGGTTAAAGCAGAACATGATAATTATAACTGGATCTTTTCATTCATATATATATATATATATAGGGGATCCCTGGGTGGCGCAGCGGTTTAGCGCCTGCCTTTGGCCCAGGGCACGATCCTGGAGAACCAGGATCGAATCCCACATCGGGCTCCCGGTGCATGGAGCCTGCTTCTCCCTCTGCCTGTGTCTCTGCCTCTCTCTCTCTCTGTGTGGCTATCATAAATAAATAAAAATTAAAAAAAATATATATATATATATATTTTTTTTTTTGTGAGAAGTAGTATCTTGACAATTTCTCCTGCTAGAGAACAGTTTCTTTAGTATCAACTCAAGAGCCACCCCAGTCTCCCTCTCTGAATACTTGGAAGCTAGTAATTCCAACCTCATTAATAATATTGAAGACCCGTATAAGTCTATTTATACTGTAAATAAGTTGGAAAAAATATTAAAAGAGCTTTAAGCTAGTGGTTAAATATTAAATCCCAGCTAAGTATGTATAAGTAAAATTTTAGAAAGAATCAAGAGCCCCTGTTACTTTCCTTTCATCCTCTACCCACGTATCTTTGTAGGCTAGTGGAAGCAGGCTTAATTGAGCTTGATGCTCTCCATTGCAGTGACTCAAATGGAAGCTGAGAAGCCTTCGATCATTTTTTGTAATACTTGTGTGCATTTATACTTGGAGCTGTTTCTTTGGTACAATGACCATGCTTCCACCTTTTTTAACTTAATATCACTTTTATTTTTTATTTTTTATTTTTTTATTTTTTAATATCACTTTTTAAAATAGTTTTACCTGTATCTTTATCATAGAACAAAAATTAAAAGTTTCAAGGAGTGTTAAGTAATATCTATATGCATTCAAAAAAATGAAGACCTTCCTTCCTTCTACTACTGAATTCTCTTCATTGACCTTCTTCCAAAAATATCATGTGTGTGTATAAATATACATACAGCCTTATAGCAGGCTGCAAGAAATGATATGATCATTTAAGATGATGTAGAAGAACATTGAATGACATAAAAGTCATATATTTGATATTTGTGATATATTTGATATAGTAAGCAAAAAAGTGTGTTATATAATAGTATGTAAACAGAGTATGTTTTTTTAACTTTTTTTTTTTATTGAGAGAGAGAGCACAAGCAGGGGAGGAGCAGGGGGAGAGGGAGAGAGAGAATCTTAAGCAGACTCCACACTTAGCATGGAGCCTGATGCGGGGATCAATTTCATGACCCTGTGATATGACCTGAGCTGAAATCAAAAGTCAGACTACTTAACTGACTGAGCCATCCAGGTGCCCCAGAGTATAGTTTCATTTTTACAAAAAATAGTTATGTGTAGAACTATAGAAAAAGACAAAATAGCTACTCCGTAGAAGGTTAACAGCAGTTATCTTAGTATAGTGTAGGAATTATTGGCAATTTTTATTTTCTTCCTTATGCTTTTGTGCTTTTCCCTGTTTATTTAGTCAACATCCATCACTTTTATAGTCAGAAATTAAAGCACTTTTTGGAGAGATGAGATGGTTCTGAATTTGGAGAATTTAACTGAAGACTTTGAAATCAGCAAAGAAACATCTTTAGATCATTTACAACCATCTGGTCCTCTCATTTTCTGCTTGCTGCCTCCCAGAGTTTAGGATAATAGGAAGAGTCCAGCATCAGAAGTCCGAATGCCAACTTCCTACTTTTTTGTTCAGTGATTTCTATTCCTCTTCTCCTGGAAAGAATCTGGGTTCAAAACTCACTGTACCACACTGTTTCCTGCTGTGGACTCAGTTACTCTGAACTCCTGTATCCTTGGATCTCAGCCCCACCTGTTAAGTGATTATGTCTTTCTCTTGAACTTACCTAACTCACATGTTTAATGTGACAATAGATTTGAAAGTGTCTTGTGGATTCTAAAACCACAAGCATGGAAAAATCCTTTAGTGAGTAATCTTTAAATACCTCTGTACCTTTTTTTTTTTTTTTTTAAATCTCATTCCAAGTATTTGTGTCTCCTTCCTTCCCACTGTTACCTATAGGGTAAGACCCCTCAAGACAGAGCACAGCAAGCTGGAGACCCAGATTTGGCTGCTTACCTAGAAAGCTGCCAGAACTATAAGATCATTGGCCATGAGGACCTGGAAACTGCTGTTTGACCCTGGTAGATCACAAAGAGAACCTGCGCAAGTGTATCACCTGTGCCCTCCCGGCGACTGGGCAGCTCCCCTGGAAGAAGCTGATGGAATCCATAAATCTGTCTCTCTCTGCAAGAATCTGATACCATGCCACCAGTTGTTAAGGGCTACCAAGATGTACAACAGAACATGGTAGCCTACTGAGGAAGGGGCAGGATACCTGGAGATTTGTGGAATACCCAATTCCACAAAATTTGATCCTCATTGCTTCCAGCAAGTAGCATGAACTTCTGTGTTCACCTGTATAATTTATTTTCAAGATTCAAAGGATGTTCGTATAAATGGCACCGCTCCCTCCTCCCCCAATGCATTCCTGAGTCCTCTGTACCACACAATTCTACTGTAACTACCCATCATTCAAAAAATATGATCTGCTTTCTTTATGTTCAGTCTTTGAAGATCACAAGACTGTCAGAAAGTCTATGAAAACCCTCTGGATGTCCTGCAGAAACACAACTGTAAAGCTGCTTCCATTTCCAAGACAAAATATACCAAGATGATTAGTGACCTTTTGCATGTTTCCCCTCCCTCCCCAATCCCTTGTCATTATGTAGGAGCTGGGACGTGCCACATGGATGATGTCAATTTGTGCGCTATATATCTGAGGTTTGGTAAGGTGGCATGGGAGGGCATTCAGGGGCCGGCCCTGGCCGCGGGGCTGTTGCTGATAGCCATGAAAGACTGGTTCAGCTTGGGCTGTTTGCACAGCCCCATACTGCCTACGTGTAGCCATCTTTGCCTTTTGCTGCAATAGAGACGAGCAAAGGGTTCAACAAAGGCCCACGGCCAGTTTGCGGAACCACTGGATTTTAAGTGCAGTTGAAGTTGCTGAGCAGAAAACCATGTGTGGGGACTGCGATTACAGGAAATGGAGCACTGTGACAGCCTCTACTTCTAGACTTTCTTGAGTGATAATAGAAAGCAGGCTAATTGACTTGAAATAAAACAGCCAATGCAAAAGTAGCAGCATCTGTCAAAATAACTCACTTACGCAAGAAAACAGTCACTGGCATGTTGCACAGAAACTAATAAGTATAGACTGTTGGGTTACTGTGGTGAGAGGGGGCCCATTTTAGGTTCTCTTTCTAAGTTTTTGGTTCTCATCACCCCAAGTAAGCCTTGTCCCAAGGACAAAGCCTTGTTTTATGAGTTCCACTGCCAGATTTCCAGGATGGCTGGATCTTTCTGATGGATGCCTCATCTTTTACTTGTCAGGTCCCAAGGTCATACCCGATAGCACTATAACCCTATTTCTTATGTACAGGGTAGTCTAACACATTCTTTTCTCTGTTTTCCCCTATCAGAAAATTCTTAGTACAAATTGCTGTGGGAGCCTAGCTAGAAATGTGTCTCTGGCATTGGAATTACAACTTCGAATCTTGCCACAGATCAGTTGGTACCTACAGGTCCCTCTATCAGGGACTCTGTGATAACTACAATAGCAGGAGGAAAAGCCTCCTAACTTTCAGTGAGGAGGTCTACTTGCCTTGGGTATAAAACAGAAATGAAAGTGGATAAAGGGTTGTCTCAGACTAAAACTGATGTCTTCTGAGCTTTCTTCCATTTTGCTCTTAGACACAGGCAAAGTGCTTCCCTAGTGTGTCTGCATGTGAACATATAAATGATCTTTTTTCTACATTTACTTTAAAGGTCCATTGTTGACACATTGCTTATTGGAACCACATTTTGGTCACATATCATTTTGAAAGGACAGATATGAATGCTGTATTAAGTAGGAGAAACTTCTCAGTGGACGAGGATGAAGTATCTCTTTAGTCAATTCAAAATCAAATTGTTAGTGTTATTTCCAGCTGTAGGAGAACAGGTTGGTTATGAGTAATCTATTTCCATATATCAGTCTTAGAAATGGAATTATCTGTTGGGTTTTATGGTGAGGTAAGGAGGACAGCAGTAGATTGTTTCCAGAAGCTGGAAAAAAATATGTTACAGGAGAATTTAATCACTGAGCTTCATCTGGGAGTTTTTCAGTTGGTGGGACTGTCAAAGAGATGTTGTGAGGACAGAAATATAATCCTTAAAACAGACTGGAATCTGGCTTCGAATGGTGCCTTCCATTCCCTAGACTGAGCCAAACAGTTGGCCACACGGTTGGTTACGCAGCTGCCATTTCTGGGATGTAGGACTATTTTCACCAACTACCATCTCATATTTCGTTGTGATGCTTCAAAGCAGCCCAGAGAAAATTTAGGGTATAGATGGCTATGGGCCAATTCAAATAGGTCCAACTGAAGTCACAAGTAAATTCCTGGTATGAAAATTGATAAGATAATGACTACTGTAGGGTTCTGGTACATTTGGAAATCATTCCAAGCCAAAAAAAAAAAGGAAAAAAAAAAAAAAAAAGAAAGTTCTACATTATTGATGGGAAACTATGTACAACCAAGGCAAATATCCCTTTGAAGAAGTGAACAACCCTCTGGACTTGGGTTTTCCAAGAAAAGAATATAAAAAATAAGCAGAACAGTTACATATTTAATGGATTCAATATTAAACCTACCTCCTGTAGCATTTTTTTTTTTAAATTGATCACTGCATGTAACAATCTTGGGCTTCAGAAAGAGCTGAAGCCATATGCTCCAGGAGTTTCCAGCTCAGCTCAAGTATATAGTATCCCCTTTAATGGGCTATCAGAAAGCGTAGAAGCAAATGATCTGGCCCTGGCCTGTAGACCCATATCCATTTAATTTAAAAGACATAAAACTGTACACTTATAAAAATACAATTTTCTACAAAACTCCTGAGGCGGTATTGGAGAGAGGCTGTCTTAGCTGCCATTCCTCTGTGTTTGGCTCAGAAGAGCCCCTTACATAGCAGTGCTATCTACTCTTGGATTCCATGTGTAGGTTAGGTTGACAGGGAGGGGGGTAAGGAATGGAGAATTATTACAAGACAACATCAACCTTAAAGGTAGTCATTTTTGGAGCCATATATTCCAGTAGTACACATTTAATGAAATAGGAGCCAGTTAAGCTGTGCTATATCACATTCAAGGACTGTTAAAAAAAAGAAGCCAAGAAGGAAATAAACACCATGGCTGCAAATTTCACTTTGAGAGTTCTGGTTACCTCTATGGAGACTATAACCTACAACCAATGCAATTTCTGAAGAAGAGAATTTAGTTGGCAAGTGCACAGCCCTGAAATTCATGACAGCTGATGGAAAGCCCTGCACACCCCATCACTCCCTTTCCTGTCATACTAGCTGGCTTTAGCACTTAGGCAGATGTGTTTGCACCAGGAGATACTCAACAGGTAGTTTGTATTTGGGCCTTGTAACCATTTCTTTGCCTAAAGGATTTCTGAAATTTATTTACCAGACTTCTCACAATATCCATGTTTTATAATATATGGGGCAGCAGTTTTATTTTTTTACATTTTGATTTATTTAAAATATTTAGATTTTTTTAAATTATAAAGGTAGAACATGCTTTTTATAAAAAAGTTCTAATGGTACAGATGGGAATCACAGGCAAGAGGAACAAGGTGTTCCTCTGTGCTAGTGTCCTCCATCCCACTCCCCAGGGATAAACAGTGTTAACACTGATCTACATTGCTGCTTGTATGTTGTGTCAGAAAGATTGTGTGCACACAAGCCCCCACAGACCTATAGAAATCTATTTATTTGGATACATATGTGTACATATCTATATGTGTACATATATATACATATACTATACACATGTTATTACATAGGTTTCCAATAGACAAAACATTTTAGAAGCATGCTAGTCATCTCTCTATGTATAGTTAACACCAACAGGCAAAGACAAGCTAACAGAAATTTTTCATTTATTCTTTGTTGTTTCTGCTGTTGCTAAGCTCAATTCTCTTACTGCAGCCACTCCAATTGCACATGGCATTTGCTATTGCCTGCGTCATAAAATCCATGACCAAGAGGTCTCATAACAGTTCATGTTACCTTACACGAAGCATGAAACCTAGAGCCCAGAGACTTGTCTGTGCTGTTTTTGGATCTCAGATGGAAAGTTTCTTTCTCTGTAATGCTTTATAAGGTTGAATTTGCAGGGTTAACACTCAATACGTTGCCCTAATGATATTTAATGAGGGCAAGCTGCTGCCAGGAAGGTGTAGGAACTGGGATATATGGGCTGGGGGTCTGAGGAGCTCGGCTTCCTTCCAGTAGGTGTAGCTCATGAAATCATTGAAAACAGCATGATCTTTCATTCAGTTCTGCTGTTTAAACATATAATAATAGATCATTGTTGATCATTGTTGAAATGGGAGACTTTTCTAACTAGTTTTTGACATTTATTTGTATACAATAGTTTCTTTTTTTTTTTTAATTTTTATTTATTTATGATAGTCACACAGAGAGAGAGAGAGAGAGAGAGAGAGGCAGAGACACAGGCAGAGGGAGAAGCAGGCTCCATGCCGGGAGCCCGACGTGGGATTCGATCCCGGGTCTCCAGGATCACGCCCTGGGCCAAAGGCAGGCGCCAAACCGCTGCGCCACCCAGGGATCCCTATTAGTATACAATAGTTTCTACCCAGGTCTCAGTAGAACCTCTCTGAATCCCTCTACTTCCTCATTCTCTGAATTCCATATTCAGCTGATTGCTGCAGTTTTTTTTCTCTGTCTGGCTTCTCAGATGGGCTTTGTCCCATCCCTGTGCTCTGTGTCCTGATCTTCACTCATCTCTAGTCCCTCTAGTTTTCTGACCATGGCCATAGTCTTCCTGGACTTTCTGCCACTACCTTCAGTAATTTTGTCATACGGACACCCAAATTCTTCCTCAGGGATTCTGCTCAAAATGTATCAAAATGCAGTTACCCTCTGGGACAAGTATCCATTTTGTCTGAAGGATGAAGAGATGTCCACTAACTCTGATCACCTAGTTGACTGGACTATACACCTGTTATACCCATCTGTGGATTTTAGGCTGTATCCCCACAGTTTAATGAGAAGCCTAAAAATAGGAATTAAGCAAGGAGTAGTGCCTTTGGAAAAGCCACTCCCTGGACACACAGCACTGACCTGGTCCCCAAAAGAAAACAGGAAAAATAATTCTTAGGCTGTTGAAGCATTGCCGTTTACAGTAGAGATTTGCATATTGAATGGTGTCCTCATGGTAGACAGATTCCAGAGTCTATATATGTACTCAGGCATTCTGCATGCAATCATATGTTCATGAGTCAAGCATACATTTATGTATTTAATCATTTCTATTAAAAATCTATTTATCCCTCACTCTGATGCAGGCAACATGCTAAGGATCTAAGAATGAATGCAAGAACCAAAACTCTTGACTTCATGGAGCTGGCAACCTAAGAGATTCCAATGGGATCAGTTCTGCATGGGAGAAGCACAGTGTAGCAGGGAAGCATGGACTGGGGGATCCATCAGGCCTTTATCGTGCCAGTCACTCTTCAGCCAGCAATGTTTTTGTTCTAAGAAATATGACATGAGAATATGAATATGAAAGAAATGATATTTTGCATTTCCTTTCCCTAAGAGTCTTGGTAATGTTCTTAAAAACATATTTGCAACCAAGACTTTCAGATGAGACAGAAATACTACTAAAATGAGAGCTAAAACTCACGCTATGTCTTCAGGACAAAACTAGAAGCAATAGGCAAAATTTGCAGTGGGTTTTGACTGAATGCAAAGATGAAGTATAAATATTATCCAACAGTGGAGTGGGCACTCCTATGGAATTACATGTGCTTTCAGGCCCTGAGACTGTTTGAACAAAGGCTACCTGACTACCTGGGAGGGATGCTGTGATTAGGAACATTTGTCCGAGAGGCTGGAATCAGATTCTGTGAGTTTTTGAAGTTTATTTTTTTTTTTAATGATAAATGACAAGATTTCATTTTTAAAATTTATTAAGATCTTGATTTTTAATCTTTAAAAAATCCCATTGAGAGGAAAAATCTTGGAGATAATGATTTTTGGTTGCCATTAAAAACAATTTAAACCAGCTAAGCCTGAATTTAAGAGCTAGTGCAAAGAAAACATACTGAGAGGTCTAACTTACTCCAAAATGCTGCTTGAAGCATCATGGATTTTGATGAATGTCCTTAGGCATTCTTAAGTCACATTAGAAATTGGTTTTACTGTTCATCCAACAACAACAAAAAAAGTGCTGTGATTTGATATTCTTACAATTAAATGGACTACAACCACAGAAGAAAATTTTGCCCAAAAGATATTTAGGAGCCAAGTAAATGTATGCAAAAGACAATCAAGGAAAATGCCTTTGCTTCTGCTGCAGGCATGATAACTACTAGGGAGGGCTCACCCATGATGATAAGTGATGATTCTGAACATTTTCCCAAGTTTTCATATTTGAGCCAAATGGCATCTGAAAGGGATCCCTTCATGGCGGGAACAACCTAAACTCTCTTGTTTCTCAATCTTTTAATGAAATGCATATAGCTTTCAAAAGAAAATAGTTTAAACAACTCAAATCTATACTGCTTACTGTTATTGATACTGTCTACTGCAATTTCAGTATTTTAAGAAAAATTTAGTGTTTTAGCATTTCGGTGCAGTTGTGACACCTTTGAGCTTCAGTACAAACCCATGAGGTGGATAATGCAGGTAATCCATTTTAGGTGATAAAACCAAATCTCAACACAGTGAATTCACCTTGCACGGATGCATATAGTAAGTGGTAAAACTGCAGTCAGAACTAGGATCTCTAGATATTACAGGCTAACACATCCACAGTAGATGTTTGCTACATCCAGTAATTTCCCACCACTGCCTGCGATGCTGTTTCACGTCATTCAGATTTCCATTCTCCAAATTGAGAAGGTGCCTCCTTGAAAAGATAATGATTTAGTATCCCATAGCAAGAATTGAGTAGAACTGAGGGAAAATATGGAGTTACAAAGTCAGAGTTTTTGCTACCAGAGGCTTATCGGTTGGGCAAATTTCAAGGAATAAAAGATCAAATGTTTTGGTGCCAAGGTGGATTTCACGAGAAGAAGTGAACACTGAGGACGACTTCCTGGTTTCTCTGTGGTTCTCAACATTTAAAAATGTTAGTACTATCTTCTTTCCTTGGATGTCACTATTGGAATGAGATTTTAGAATTCTGTGTCCCGGAAAATGTTGACGATGGCTTGCCATTCAAGACTCCCTTGTTTTAAGTGGGTGGGCATGCAAAGCTGCATCTGTCATACAGTCACATAGGTAGAGGCCTCGTAGACCCACAGGAAGTCCTGCTGACCTTGAAATGGGAAGAATAAACAGACCTGAGGGATTCTTCACTTCCGGATCTCATATTTTACAAAAAGGCACCTGGATGGGCAGATCAGTGACTATGTAGAAGAAGGATATTTGATCTGGAAAGAGGACAAAGTTAGATTAGGAACAGGAATGTTTGGAGGAGCCGGGTAAAGTAGAATGGTGAGATTCAAATTCCATACAGCAGATAATTTGTAGAATAAAGCAAGGACAGAAGAGTTCAGAACTGACATGAAAAGGATGGGGCATTATTACTTCTAGAAGGATTTCTCTTTTTCCGGAAAAATGGGTGGGGCTTTCTAAAAAGCAAAGTGACTTACTGCAGCTAGGATTTCTTTTAGTATTTAAGCAAAAATTGAACAACCAAATGAGGGAACAGGAAAAAGCTTTAGTCTAAGCTCCCTCCTTAATCGTGAGGGAGCTTAGACTAAAAGACTTCTGTGATATTTTCTAGTTTTAGATGTCAATGATTTCAGACTCAAGGAGAACTCATTTAGAGTCCCTGGCTTCTCTAGGTTCCTGCCACGTAGATGGCAATTAAAGCTATTTTGTGGAAACACCAGTCATTGTAAATATATCCCAGATCATTGAGAAGCAAGTATTTCATGACCTTCTAAAACAATTTTCTTTGTTTATATACACACCTGCAAATGTGTACATGCACGCACACCCCCCCCCCCCACACACACACACTCTGTCTGTTGCTAGCTGTTTCCCAAATCTCCTAAGATATATGTTTCTACTAAGGCAGAACAGTCACAGGTTCAGTAACTTTAAAAAAAGGATCTAGTATTCATTTTCCTACTCTCTACCCATTTGTTGTTTGGGGTGTGTGGTTGTGGCTGGGGCTTGGAAGGGGCAGATCTCTTTTCTGGTAAAGAGGCAAAAAGGCCATTTTTGTAGCTTGTTGCCATTAAGTAGGACTTAGTCTTGTGTCACTAGACTGAAATGTTGCTATAATGTTTGTAGACTATAGGTTTTTTTAAAACCCATTTTTAAAATCTTATAAGATTTTTAGAGAGAGAGAGCATGTGTGCCCAAGTTGGAGGAGGGGGAGAGGGAGAGAATGTTTCAAGCAGATTCCCTGCTGAGCAAGGAGCCCATTGTGGGGCTCTGTCCCACAGCCTATGAGATCATGACCCCAGTTGAAACCAAGAGTCCCACGCTTAACTGACTGAGCCACCAGGTGTTCTGTGGACTATAGTTTTAATTGCTTATCCTCCCTTATTTCCATATTAGGCCTGGTTCCTAGATTTCAGGTTGGCTCAATGGAAGGCACTGTTGAGATAGTCTTTAAAAATGAACTCTTATCTGGAATCTTGCTCAGAAAATGCTCCCACTCCACCTTCTCCCCCACCTCACCGTTACCCTTGCCTTGGGAAGGTAAAGGAAGAGCAGGGATATGATAAAGGAAAAAAGATTTGCAGGAGTAGAGCAATAATAAGGCTCAGTCTTTACACAAATTGCCATGGCAACCCACAAATAAATAATATATACACTCAGCAAACTTTGATCCTCATGAAAAGCAAATTCAGAAGATGTATAAAAAGATTGAACTTATTCAGTGGCTTCAAGGACTATCATGAAATTTTCAATCTATGTAGCTTAGAAAAATTATGTGTGGAATTTAGGGGAAGAGAGGGTTCCTGTAATAGAACTTTCTGATAGAGCTTTCCTCAGGACTGGGTTGTTTGTTAAAGGAGTTTCTCTAAGTGCTCATAGGAGGTTAGACCTGTCCACAGATTTGTGATGGTCTATGGTAAAATTTGAGAGAAATAAGGACAACTTAGGGTTTTTTTTTTTCATAAGTCTAAATATATACAATCCTTAAAAATTCAAAGGCTAACTTTTTTATTTTGGGGTTTACACATAACCTTCTTAAAATTATAGAATAGGAAATGTTTACAAATTGTCTTTACTTGTAAAAATAAACCAATGACAGCTCCAAACTGGTTTACCTTATATTTTGTTTGAAATTTATAGGTAACTCTGTGAGATATGTTGGCGAGATTTATCACTTTTAAGATACTATCTAGCTTTGATACTTACTGCACCTCGTATAATGAATCCAAATGGTTCCTGACCATTGGGTTTTTGGGTTTTATTAACACTACAATTTTTCATTGGCTGTCCTCAATTCCTTATTGGTTGGACTGAGGCTCTGACCACATGCATAATTTCCAACACGACTAGAACTCAGATTGATGCTAACATCCTGATTGTGGGCTGGGAAGCGTGGGCTTCTTGCTATCCTGGGAAATGAGATTCAGAACTTTCATAGACATAATATTCTAGCAAAATAGAATATTTTGCAAAACACATCTTTGAAAGGGTAGAGTTTGAATTAGTCTCAGCAAAGGTTAGGTAGTCTGTTTTTTAGGTTACTATTTATGTTTTACCAATGATTAAGTGACAACCATGAATCTGAATATAATACGGATCCTAGCTGATCAAAAGAGGGGAAAACCATTCCTGTTAAGAGTTAAAGGAACAGAGGACAATCTCGGTTCCTTACGAATGAATATATTTTGTTTAATTTGATTTCTGAGTGTGAAAAGATTCTTGGGCATCCAGAGAACCCTTGGCTGGGGGTAGTTCACTCTCAGAGGCTACATCTGTATGAAGAGTTGCAGCCACATTATAAAGGGCTCTTTCATGATTTCTGATTATGCCCTAGCACATCCCAGAGCCATGATTTTGCAAAGCTGCCAGCTGGCAGGTGGAATCCCCCCCACCCCAAAAAAAAAAAAAAAAAAAAAAAGAAAGTAGCAGCTGTGGCAGTAGATTGATGAAGTTTTATTTCCAGGTGAAGTGGGATCCAGATAATACAAAATGGAGGGGGGGGGGGTGGGAAGGGTGGGGAGGGGAAGGGAAGAATGGATTTTTTTGTAACAAAGTCATAAAGTATTTTTCCCTAATTTTCTTGCATTTCCTATTTATATAAAGTATCTTGATCACTGTGTTGCTCTACAGAGATTTTCAACAGAATTTCATTTGGGAGACTGAACTAATCTCTGAAAACGAAATTGACTAGTTACAGTTACTTTTTGGACACTTTTTCTGTATTGTGAATTGTGTGGCAATGTACAGAATAAAAATTAAGAAACATAACTAGTTTCTTTTCTTCTGTTACTAGCTGCTAGGTGTAGTCGGTGGGAGCACTGGCCGTAACGGTAGTTAAGTTAGAGTTTCGGTATCATGAGCTAAGCAAAGATTGGCTGTTAGACAAGGCAGAAAGGGATCCCTGACAAGGAAGAAGGTATAAAAAATAAAAAAGATTTCTTCTTTCAAGATGGACTAATAGGGTACTTGGTGGCTCAGCCGGTTAAGTGTCTGCCTTCAGCTGCTTCCCCCTCTCCCTCTGCCCTTCGCCCTGCTTGTGCTCTCTTGTGTGCTCTCTCTCACTCTCTCAAATAAATAAATCAAATCTTAAAAAATAAAATAAAAGATGGACTAATAGAGGCCACATTTACCCTTCCACCTGAGTAAAGAACATCTGTATATAAAACAGTGATTGTTAGGACACCGGGCGTGAGTCGAAGAAAGACAGTGGTCCCTAAGAGATGGCAGTTAGCTGCATGATTGTGCCATTTTACAGACTTCAACGTTTCCAGACAGTGGCTCAGAGCCTGGCAGATTTCCTGAGTTGGGGAGACCGAGGCAACCAGTGCTTACAGAGCGGAATATCAGGAAACTACACGGAGCCCCACAAATCTGCAGAGACCCCCCTGCCACACACACACCCCCTTAGTTATTCAGGAAAACACTTGGGCGTGTGTGTGTGTGTGTGTGTGTGTGTGTGTGAAGCTTGCCCAGACTTTGAAGAACTGTCCCAAATACTTAGAAGGAACAACAACCAGTACTCTCACATGGCTGGGAATGATGCCCTTTGCCACCAGCCATGCCCACCCCTTCCATCTACTCAGCTACAGCTTTTATTTTTTTTTTTTAATTTTTTTTTAATTTTTATTTATTTATGATAGTCACAGAGAGAGAGAGAGAGGCAGAGACACAGGCAGAAGGAGAAGCAGGCTCCATGCACCGGGAGCCTGACGTGGGATTCGATCCCGGGTCTCCAGGATCGCGCCCTGGGCCAAAGGCAGGCGCTAAACCACTGCGCCACCCAGGGATCCCTACAGCTTTTATTTCTTAACAAAATGTCACACATCTCCACTCCGGCCACAGTGGCAATCGCTATGATGGTTTTGTATGAAGCGTAACACATCCTCATCTCTTGTCCCTCTACTTCTCAACTTCTATAACTATATTCCCTGTCACAAATGTGCATTTTACTTTTTTTAAGTTTTTTGTTAATTCCAGTATAGTTAACATACAGGATTATATTTGTTTCAAGTCTACAATATAATGATTCAACAATTCTGTACATCACTGGGTGCTCATCACATTAAGTGTACTCTGAATCCTCTTCACTTCTTTGCCCCAACCCACCTCCCCTCTGGTAAACCACCCATTTGTTCTCTGTAGTTAAGAATCTGTTCCTTGGTTCCTCTCCTTTTATTCCCCCTTCATTTTGTTTCTTATATCCCACATATGTGTGGAGTCATGGTGTGACTGGCTTATTTTGCATGGTCTTATACTCTCTACCTCCACCCATGTTGTTTCAAAAGGCAACATTTCATTCTTTTTTTTTATGCCTGAGTAATATTTCTCACAAACACACACATACACACACACACAACCTCTTCCTTATCCATTAATCTATTGATGGACACTTGCTCTGTTTCCATAGTTTGGCTATTGTAAATAATACTTCAATAAACATAGAGATACATATATCCTTTGAAATTATTATTATTTTTTTTATTTTTGGGGTAAATACCCAGTAGTGCAATTACTGGATTGTAAGGTAGTTCTACTCTTAATTTTTTGAAAAAGATTTTTTTTTTTTATTTATTCATGAGAGACACAGAGAGAGAGAGAGGCAGAGACACAGGCAGAAGGAGAAGCAGGCTCCATGCAGGGAGCCCGATGTGTGACTCGATCCTGGGTCTCCAGGATCACACCCTGGCTGAAGGTGGCACTAAACCACTGAGCTACCTAGACTTCCCTATTCTTAATTTTTTGAGGAACCTCCATACTGTTTTCCACAGTGGCTGCACCAGTTTGCATTCCCACCAACAGTACACAAGTGTTCCTTTTCCTCCACATTCTCACCAACACTTGTTGTTTATTGTGTTTTTTTTTCTTTTAGCCATTCTGACAGGTGTGAAGTTTTACCTCATTATACTTTTGATTTGCATTTCCCTGATAATGAGTGATGCTGACCATCTTTTCACGCATCTTTTGGCACTCTGTATATCTTCTTTGGATGAACGTCTATTCATGCCTTTGGCCCATTTTCAATTGGGTAACTTTTTGGGGAGTGTTGACTTATTTAAGTTCTTTATATATTTTGGATACTAACTCTTTATAAGATATGTCATTTGCAAAAATCTCCCATTTATAGGTTGTCTTTTAGTTTTATTGATTATTTCCTTCACTGTACAGAACTCTGTTTTGATATAGTCTACAGATGTGCATTTTACATTCTGTTTCATACCAATGTTAAAAGTTCTACATATTATCAGTTTTTTTAGTTCTAAGGTTTCAAAGTTAAGAACACATACATTCATTAGCATGGCATGTTAATGTGTACCTCAGAGGCAAATAGTAAGCTACAGTTACATTTTTTTTCTGAAGCTTTTCAAGGCCACCCAAATGCCAAGGAAAGACAATGTTCTGTCATTCAGATCAAATCATTTTTCTTACCACTTCTTTTTAGATTGCTCTGCTTCATATTTAGACCTTTTGATACTGTTTTTTTTTTTCTTTCTCTTGGTGTTGGTTGTTGAAAGATACAACACACACACACACACACAGATTTTTTCTTTTTTTTTTTTTCTTTTTTAGATTTTTTCATTATGTCTCTAGGATCATTGATCTCCTGTGTCATTCTGGAATCCATTTCATTCTTTTTTCTGAAGGCACCTCAGAGCCCAGTGGCTTCCTGTTCTAATTTTGATGAGCTTTTTCCTCGTAATGCTGTACAACTATCACCTTAGGCTTTTCTTCTTTGGATTTCCACATTTGTCTTATCACTTTTAACTCATGTGTTTCTTAGTTTCTTGATTTGCTGGAGTATAGTCACAAATTACTTAAAACTAAACACTAGGGAAATAAATTCTCTGAGTTCTTGCAAGTCTTAAAATGGCTATTTTGCCTCTTAAAGTTTGTCTGTCTTTGGGATTCTGGTGGCAATATCATTTTTCCTTAGAAATCTGGAAAATCTTAGGGAAAAGAAGGCCCAAGCGTTTTGTGAAAAGTAGAAACTAATTTGCCAATACATTAAAATCACAGAGTCCTATGTTATGGGAGCAGAATGACTCTAGAAAGCATGTGGAATAACTTTGTTTTGCACAGGAGGAAACCAAGGTTCAAAGAGATGGAAAGCGCTGCTCAAGATCACACAGCTAACTGTGCCAGGGAGACTTCACCAAAGCTCAGGGGCTCATTTGCCCCCTCCTCATTTGCAACTCCTATTGCAATAGCATGTTCAAATGCTTTGGATGCTGTCTGAAGGAGCTACTGGGGTAAAACAAAGAGATGCTTGTAGCAGAAAAGAATGCACTGGATTCCAGCCTAGCTCTGCTCCTAAGGAGCTATGGTTCTTGATCTCCTTTAGTTCAACTTTCCTGATGTGTAGAATAAGCCTGTACAAATGATAGGCTTCGGAGGGCCCCTTTCTTTTCTCAAGTAGTGAAATTCTCTAAAGAGGTTTTTAAAAAAGTTTTTATTTATTTAATTTGAGAGAGAGAAAGAAAGGGGGGAGAGGAGGGAGAGAGAGAGAGAGAGACTCTCAAGCAGCTCTGTGCTAAGCACAGAGCTGATGCCGAGCTCTGTCCCATGGCCCTGAGATCATGACATGAGCTGAAACCAAGAATCCATCTCTTAACTGACTGAGCCACCCAAGTGACCCTGAAGGGGATCTTTTAGTTGAAAGTCATTATAAAGATGGAAAAAGCTTCAAAATGACCTCCATTTGAGCTCCTCCCTTTGGAAAACATTACTAAAGCTATCCCCCAAATATCTTGTTTGAGCACTATTTGTCATAGCTTTCATAACTGGTTAGCATTTTAAAAATCTAAAACAAATGCATTTTTAATAAGATATCTCTGGCTCCAACCCTTGAAAATTTTTATATGCACTTGTTTTCAGGGATCAGTGCAGTGAGTCACAGGTTGGTAGCTCCCTGACTCTACAGGCTATCACTTCTGAGGAATAGAGATAATTAGCTCAGTTTTGTACAGATGGAAAGGACCAGAACTTACACGGAGCACAGATACTTAATAACTATTAGATGTTACAATTACATCTCAGCTATGGTGATGATAACAAGGAAGGATGTTTCTCCTTCACTGACCAATCTAATTAGGTTGTGAGGTTTCTTTTTGGCTTGACATTGTCTGAATCCATAGAGACAGCTGTGGTTTTGACACCTATGTTACTGATGACAGGTGGGGTGAACTTGGTCATGTAATACTGTTTCTCAGCCTCAGTAATGTACCAACCATTTCTCAACCATCGGAAATGTAGAAAACAATACTACCAACCAAGTGGAGTTTTGGGGACATGAAATGAGATATTGGCTGAAAGAATATTAAGAACAAAGCCTAACACATAGTAAGTGCTCAATAAATTGTGCCCATGAAAATGTGCTGGGGAGGATTGCTTTGGTGACATGCTTATCACATTTCTTGCACTTTCCCTGCCCTACAGGGCAGGGGACAAGGTGAAAGGAGAGCGACTATACATACTCACCTTAGATGACTTAGTTTGCTTGATTGTCTTTTCTCTGACATGAAGTTCCTAATCTAAAGTTTGCCTCAATCCTTTTTACTCTCTCTGGCTTGTAAAAATGCCTTAAAAATTAAAGATATACGCATTTTGACAGTGATAAATACGGCACAATTCTGAAAACTTAAATTGAGAGAAAATATGGAATAAATAGACCCAAAAGCTAGAAATGAGAATGGAAAAGAAAATTCATCAGCTTTATTGTAAGTCTAGTTTCAGATGATGTCAGTCTGTGGGCATTGCTGGTTTAAGAAACCACTGTGCTGTCTCTTGTAATTGCATACACACATAACCCATATTAACAATTTAGTTAGGTCTAGGGATAATTTTCTTATTTTAATTTACCTATTTTTAAACAGTCTTTATTCTTCTGAGAATCCCAAATTTCTAGACTCAGATGGTATAGAGCCAAACTTGTGAAGATTCTTTCATAACATGAAAACCTCTGACAATGGGTAAGCTGTAGTGGTATTCTTTATGCCCACCAGATTACCCATACAGTTCAGTTTCGGCTTCTGTGTCTAGTCCCATTCCTTGAAGCCTCTCTTTAAGTGTCCTGTATTCATAACTTTTATTCTCAGCTTTGGAATTACATGGAGTCTGACCCCCCTGAATTTAGGTTTTTGGGGCCTTGTGGTGAGGTTTTTTTTTTGTGTTTTTGTTTTTGTTTTGTTTTGTTTTGTTTTGTACTGCACGGAAAGGAAAATGCTTCTTCAGCCCAAACCTAGGGTTTGCAATGAAGACCATGATATATTCACATGAATTAAGGCCTTTCATCGTCACTGATGATGGGTATAAAATACAGGCATGCAAGCTGTTTTTAATTATCTGTATAGAAAACTCAATGGCAACAGTTTGCGCTGGCTCAGTGAGCTGCTGGCTCATTGCAGAAAGAGATTACAGCTGCCCTGGCTGCCAACGACAAACTCATTCCTCTGACAGAGGCAATCAGGGGTGAGATTCTCAACTCCGGTAGCAGTAGCCTAAAAGGTACATGCTTAATTACCAAATATGAAATGGCCATTTTGGTTGTCAAGAGTAGGGTGATCCAGAAGGGATGGAATTTTCTTGCTCTAACCCAAACCCAACGCATATTTTTCATTCTACTATTTTGTCTAAAAAGAAGTAGGGAATTAAGGTTGGATGAGCAACAATTACTAAATATCATCCATGGGATCTGTGCTAGAATAATATCCTAGTTACCTGATTTAATAGTCCCACTCAAGAAAAATGAATCTTTCAGAAATGTGTTAGTACTATTGCCATTTTTCTATTTTCAAGGAACAAAACATGGGCTGTGGGAGCCCTGATCAGAAGCTATTTCAGTCTCCTGACTTTTTCAATTGAACCAGAGATCCCATACTTGTATTTCTGGTCAACTGCTATTTTATGGCCCATATGAACCCTGCCTCCTGGTCTTAATGTCCTGTATAATCCCCTTCCTCATTGACCTTGGGTTTGTCCCTTTTGCTAATGTTCCTTTTAGCTGGTGTGAAGCAAGTAGTGGTTTGATAGGTGCTTGCCTACTGGGGCTTGTCCCTCTTGTATGCTCTTTCTGGGGACTCAGCACCATTCCAACTTAGCCACACAGGGAGACATGCAGAGAGAGAAAGATGTTGAGCCAGCCCTGATCTGTTTCAGCCCCCCCAGTGGAGGCATCCATCCAATGGGTGATTGAAGAGGACATATCGGATGGTCCAGTCCAGTGTGTAGCAGAGCAGAGCTGCCCTGACAAGTCCAGTCCAAGCGGCAGAATCATGAGCAAATAAATGATTTTGGGGTGGTTCGAAACAAAGCCATGGATAACTGAATCTGAGTCTCATTATCTGGAACGATGCAGCCTGATTGGCTTGACCATTTGTGATCCGTTCCCTTATGTTAGTGAAGACAGGAAAAGGAACACTTACATGATTTTTTTAGCCCACCAATAATTGAATTTGTACATTGAAGTGGCCTGATTCTATGCTATAGAATCAGAATTATGGAGTTGGAGAGTCCTCACACGGTATTTATTTGTATTTTCAAACTCTCCAGCCAGAAAATTAAAAAAACAAAAACAAAAACAAAAACACAAAAACCCTGGAGTCCACACAAGTTAAACTAGGAATAGAATTCAAGCCTCATAATTCTCCCAGTATCTGTATGATGTTGACTCTAGTGGTTTCCAACACTTTCATGGACACAGACCACTGTTAACAACACTGGAACATATAGTTAATGCTAAATTAATATGAATTAATTTATTTGCTTTATTGTTCTTTTTCTGCTCATGTTCACCAAAAGCTGTCAGATTCACAGCTATATCTGTATCAAAGGACACAGTTTAGGCTGATAATCACATCTTTGAAAGGAAAGCTAAGAAATTATCTGTAGGGAAACAGCTTCCAGCCACTTTCTGGCCTCATAAAGAAGCAGCTATGTCTGCAGTCACCCCATAATATAGAATATTTTAGCCTCAATGACTTGTGATTTGAGAATTCTGCTTTTATAAAAAAATACCCACTTACTGATCTGGAGAAGTTTTTTAAAAATATTTTATTTGTTTATTCATGAGAGACACACAGAGAGAAAGAGGCAGAGACACAGGCAGAAGGAGAAGCAGGCTCCATGCAGGGAGCCTGATGTGGGACTCGATCCCAGGACTCCTGGATCACACACTGGGCTGATGGCAGCGCTAAACCACTGAGCCACCAGGGCTGCCCAAGTTTTTGGTTCTTAATGAAGAGCTCCACTGGGTTCTAAGAGAAAAATAGTGCACACCAACCATTTGTGAGTTTCTAAACCCTAGGGATGCAAATCTGATAAGCCTCTCGCCATGCGGTCAAGGAATCATAAAATTTGAGGTTAGAGAAGCTACTAAAAGAACCTATTCTATACTATACTTAAGAACCTATTCTATGCTACAGGTTCTTAAGCTACATCTTTGAGGTTAAAAAAAAAAACAAAAAAAAAACAAAAACACCCAACTGTTTATGACATAGTTTATCCAGTTTACAATAAACTGAAGGTAGTTGACCAGTAATATCCTAGTTATTCAAGAAGACTTCGCTGTTCAGATTCCTCAGGTAGTAGTAGAATGTGTAGTAGATCAAAAGTTGTGGTGGTATAGAACCATTAACTTTTGAGCATATCACTAGCAAAATTAGTCTCTCCTTAACGAGCCTTTCATTCCAGATGCTAGCATCTATTGTCAGCTGTTGAACTTACATCTTATTGGGCCATCTCTCACTGATTTTTTTTTTCTGATTTTTTTTAATGCTGCAATATCCTAACAGTACAGCATAATATGAGGAAAATAAATTATAGAAATAAATCACAAATCTTTTAAAAGATAGAGAATAATGGCAGTGTAGTTTCTGGAAATGAGGATAATTGAATAGCAAAGAATAAGAGGGAATCTCGGAAGATTGATGAAATCTTTCCATATTATTATAAATATAATCATGCTTCAGATTTAAAATGTGAAATAGGGCATATTATCATATATAATTTGTTGGAAAAAACAGAAACAAAGTGTAAAGACTAAATTACCATTTGATGTATTCTTTGAGTTTATAATTAGTATTTTTTTAAAGATTTTATTTATTTATTTGAGAGAGAGTGAGAGAGAGAGAGAGAAAGCACGAGCAAGGAAGACAGGCAGAGGGAGAAGCAGACTCCCTACTGAGCAGGGAGCCTGCCATAGGACTTGATCCCATGACCCCGGGATCATGACTTGAGCCAAAGGCAGAAGCTTCACTGACTGAGCCACCCAGGTGCCCAATTAGTGTGTATTTTTATATTAATCTAAATTTGTTAAATAATATACTTTTATTTTATTCTTCAATATAAAAACCCCCATTTACTATAAAACATTGGTCACCTATCTAAAAAGATACTTTCCAGGTTCTAATTATACTCTGGTAATGAGATCCTCCTGTACTTATTAATTGTATTATATGCATGATTTGGCTTCTGATACAAAGGACAGAAAGAGATGACCACTTACTGAATGTCTTTTACATTCACTTTCTCATTATTAATCCTTGTACAACCTTCTGGATGGAGTAAAAACCTACCGGTAATCCCATTTTATAAATAAAATAAACCCCATTACAAACCAAGGATTAGGAAAGAAAAGGAATTATGATCACAAGTTGTTTATTGATGTGGTTCAAGAAAAAGTCACTAAATAACACATCACCTTACTGTTCAAGTTCCAAGCCAATTGAGACATTAAAATAAGTAAATACAAATAAAATAGGACAAAGCAAATGGGAGCCCAAAATATTTCTTTTATTAATGACAAATCTGATATCAGGAGTGTGGTTCATATTGAAGGATAAGTGGGCTTCCTGTTAGCTTCTAGAAGGACACAGCCCACAGGATGGCATCACAGGTTGTCCCTCAACTCTTCCCACCCTGAAAGTGGAAAAGAACTATGAATTGAAACAATTGGGGTCTAGAAAATTCATCAACAAGAGATATAGGATTGGCAGGTCAGGAAAAAGAATCTTCTTTAGCATAAATTCCTCCTTTAATAACACTTGACCACTTGACACTTTCATACCGCTGCCAGAGATAAAATATTTGGTTGAATGAGGCATTAGGATCACTTATTGGGAGTCTATCATAGGCTCTAAGTGTTTTCTTATTCTAAACATTATGACAGAAAAAGTGCTTGAAACATGAATCAGTTAGCAGCAGATCCTACTAAGGAGTTCTGAGTCTATATGGTGAGACCAACAAAGAACTCTAAAGAGGCCGAAATAGACAATGAAGAGCCTAAGGAAAAGAACAGAACTGCTTACAGATTGTTTGCACAGGCGAAGTAAGTAACCTGATGGAAACGAGGAGTAAAAGAACTGTTTTTCCACGCAACAGCTTTCTATTAAGCCTGTGGTAATTAAAACAGGAAATTAAATGTTGCTAAAACTTAGTAAAGATAAAGGAGCTGAAATCCAGCATTAGAAAAGCAAAACAAAATGAAACAAAACACCCCAAAACCCAGATAAGTGCAGGTAACAGTGTTACCTCTTCAGGGAAGAGATCATGTGATTATGGTTTATTCATCAAACTGAGGGGGGAAAAGTCTGTCCATGCCATGTAATAATTGGTGCGGATGTCTGTATGCCTTCTGCAAATTCCATCTTCCCTGCCTGGCTCCCATTATGGAGGCTGAAAAAATTGTATCTCCGACTTACTCAATATTTCTTCCAGGAAAGATCACATCTGACCCGGTCATGGCTAATAGCGTGCAATGAGGAGTCTTCTGGGGGCCTTTGGAAGGATTTCTTTCCTCCCCATGTGGAGGAGATATTTAAGGTGAAACCCTCTGCTGAGCACCACTCCTGAGACGCAGCCATCTTGTAACACAAGGTGCAGGACTATAGTGTGGCAGAGATACCAAATGGGCTCTGGAATCTGGGAGACTCTGAACCATTGCCAACAACCACAGATTTCCAGAAGTCTTGTTATGTGAGACATTGCTAGACAGGTTTTCTGTTATTTGAAGCTGAAAGCATTCCTAACTATTCCTAAAAATGGAGGCCACATTTAAGGACAGAAATGGATCTTTTCATCTGAATTCCATTATGATTTTTCTCTAACAGTTTAGTTTCAAAAGGTAAATAACCATAATCATTCATTTCCCACAGATCAAAATGTCATATCATGTGGCAAAAAGTCTGGGAAGATGATGACCAAAAAAGGTCAGAGTACATTCTAGGTCAGACTTGGCTCAGACCTTGACTTGACCACCTCAAGCTGTGTGATTTCATCTGCAAAATAAGGATAATGAGTCACTTACCTCATGGGGTTGTTGTGAGAATTACATGTGATCTTTGTAAATCATTTACCCTGGTGCCTGGAAGATGAAGATGATTCTGGCCTGTTATTACATATTCTCGAATTTGCAAAATAAATGTTCACCTTTATAGTCATCTCCTTGATATCAACTTTCACTTTTCCATTTTTCAGGAAATCTTTTATTCTGTATTTACTTCTCAAATATACTCACTCTTCCTTTTTGACAAAATTCCTATCGGAGCCAAGTTTCTTCTGAGTAGTCACTTATTCCAATCCTTTAGATATTATGCACAAATCAACCACTGCATTCTTCTTACCAACCTCTCCCTGACTCATCTGAGTAGGATGGGACCAAAATTAGTGTCATGTAGAGGAAGTGTGGAGAGCAGGGCACAAGATGGCGAGGCAAAAGTAACTGGAGACAATAGCCAGCCCTACACATGTAAAAGCAATGCTGAAGAAGTGTCAACTAGCTGGGGTAGGGAGATGAAACGGAAGTTAGGGTGGCCCTGATCCTCTCACACTGTACACAGGGAGCCAAAACAAAAGAAAACAACAATAAGACGAGTCAGAAGACTCACAGACATAAACACAAAACAAATAAAAAGCAAGTAGGATTTAAGACGTTGGAATTACAGGTCTTGGGCAATAGCAAAAATCTGGTGACAAATGTACTAGATATTCATTAGAATAATTATTTAAATGGATAAGAGAAGGGCACTGGAGGAGGGACAATGGGTGGAAAACAAGACTGAATTAAGCTACCGGCTTTGTCCCTGGAGTCGCAGACAACCAGGTTTTTACTTAAATAAAGACACAGCTTCCCATTTCTCTAGTCACTTTGATATAAGGAACCTCCAAAATATGGTTGCTTCCGAGTGGGGGTGAAATGAAAGAATTAGTCATTAGCAAAGTTTCTCCTTTCCATTTTGGAAATGGAAGCATCGAAAATTAACAGCCCCTTTTAAAGGGCAGACTCTCGTTTGGGAAGATTTTTATTACAGGGTTGAGAGCTTCTTGCACGAACTGATTCAGAGAGGCATTCTAAATGGACTAATCAAAGCAAGTGGCCCAGAGTCTTAGATAATGCTTTGAAAATACATAAAAAGTGAACTTAAAATTGTCAGTTTGTGCTGTGCTATACGTTTCTTTTCAGTCTTGTTTGAATAATGCATTCTCCATTTGGATGTCACATAAACCTCCAAACTCAGCATTTCTAAGGGTGGACTCATTTCTCCAGTCCTGTTCCCTGTCTCAAGGTTTGGCATCACCATCCACAAAGCTTGAATTCTAGGGATTATTTCTGATCATTTTTTCCCTTTGCCATCCATAGCCAATCCTCCACTGCTTCTTGTCCATTATTTTCTCTCTAATCTGCTGTCTCTCCATCATCATCATTGCTGGCTTACTTACTCAACCACCGTGATTTCCCAGCTGGATTATTTCAACCCATATTCCCACTGCGTCTTCACTCCTCCTCCTGCTACTCCAGGCAGACAGAGCCAGACCTTTCAAATGGGCAACTCAATACATAGTGCTTCTTGGCTTAGAACATATCAAGGAAAGCCTATAATGATGCAATAAAGTCTAACTTCCACATGAATGTTGGCAAGGTTATCCATAGACCTGATCCATGCTCATCTCTTCAGACATGTTCTTTTGAAGCATGCCATGTCATGAAAAAAACATGACAGATCTATGGTAAGTAGTCAGCTATAGTGACTCAGTTTTGTTTTCTCTCTAACATACATACAGAAATTAAAAGAGATATCTATCTGTATATGTATCTATACATTGGCTTTCCCCCAAACCCAACATTTTATTTTCTCGCCCAGATTTCCACTGGAATTTCTACTGGTGTCAATCAAAAATGTCAATCCATTAACACAAACCGATGAGTCAGCAAGGTAACACGAGGGCTAGGAATTTAACTTCTTACCGCAATTACTATTCATTTACAGTTTGAAAGAATGCAGAAATCTGGAAATTATATGCTGGAATACATTATGACAGGATTTGGAAATGAGAAGCAGGTGGTGATTAAGTGAGGTAGTCGCAATTATTCAAATTTTCAATATTCTAGACTTCCCTTTGCATACAAGATATATTCAATCTAATCCTTAGAAAGTACATTTTTTTTTCTACACTAAATGTGAAAATGAAAAAGTGACCAGTTGTGAATGTTCTGGTTTCAAGAGCAGGCCTCAAAACACACTGAGGTGAATGGATGCCGAGAGGCAACTGCTCAGCAAGCAGCTGATTGGGGCACTCAAGAGTCCCACTAAATAATTCAGAGTTCCCTAATGGAAATCAGATCCAGTGTTTCCCCAGTGGAAGTGCAGCCCTTCTTGGTTACCTGATATCCAGCGAGCTACTCAAGAGCTTTGGAAAACAACAATAAAGTAAAAGGTAAAAAATATTTTAATGGCGTTCATATTCTCCTGGGTGCTTTCTTGGCATGAAGTTCCCAACTTCCTGACAGCTGCTGCCATTGTGGAGACAGGGAGAGTGAGAGAAAGAAATCAATATTTAAATCTGAAACGGCCAGAAAGTTCCACGAGGGGTGCCAGTATTAACTGGTTTGTGTATGTGTTTGGTCTTTCAAAAGCCCCCAGTCTTTTAAGAGGAGAGAAGGTATTCTAAGTAAACAGCTCATTAAGAATCACACAGCAACGGATTTAATTTAAGGAAGAATATTCATGTGAGACTTTGTCTAGAAATTTCAATAATATCATCAACTGTTGCATAAAGTAATCTCTCTCTCCCTCTCTCTCTCTCTCTCTCTCTGTCTTTTCCCCCCGCCTTCCCTCTCTCTCTCTCTCTCTCTCTCTCTCTCTCTCTCTCTCTCTCTCTCTCAAAACAGGAAGAGAATATTGATTGCCCAGTTTTGGCTACCAGCCCCACCCCTTCTCACTATAAGCATTGAGATGAATGAGTTGGTGTCTCTAAGAGCACTAAGCAATCTTCAAGAGAGTACCGCTTTATAAATAAAAAAGCTTTATTATTATTGGGTAGAAATGTTAGAGAGAAAGTTGGATCTCTTATCAAAGGCCGTTGGTGCCCTGACATTTGCTGTCAGCTCTGAAAAGGTGGCTGTGAAATTCATTGTATCCAATCCTGGTTGGCTTCAGGCCCAGCATACAGTGGGATTTCTGGCCAATGGCCCCGTACAGTGGGACGGCTGGCGCTCGGCCCAGGGATTAGAGAGCTTTCATTTCTTTGTCTCATTGATATTAGTCACAGAATCTCCCTTTTCATGCACAACCCAAGCCCGTGCGGGGGTGCAGGGGAAGAGGGCAGAAGCAGAAATGGCTGTGGACTCTGAGCTCTGGTACCCCTCAGAGTAAGAAGAAAATTTCCATTTCCAACTCAGCAATCCAACATCTGTATCTATTTCGTTATGCACATTTAGCAGGAAATGGATAGTCTGGTATGTCCTTTAAAGGAAAATTGCTTTATAGACATAAGATACTGTGGGTTAACCTTGGACAAACAAGGTATTCAGTATCTTTGGGCTTCTTTCGCTTTTTCCCTCTTGAATGACCTAATAACTTCTGAAATTTCATCTCAAGGAGCAATTTTGGTAAACTGAATTTGCGGGCCAATTTCTTTCAATTTCTAGACACGTGTGTCCCTGTGTCCGTTCATGTATAGATTTCCTTCAGTCCCTTCTTTGCGTGTGTGTGTGTGTGTGTGTGTGTGTGTGTAATTGTGTACTTGTGTGCGGGTAGATGGTGTGTGCTTCACAGAATCCATCTCTGCTAATAGGTCCTGGAGCCACATTCTACTTGAATCTCAGAAAATGTTCTGCTGAGTTCCAGAGTAAACTTTGGTCTCAAATAATAATAATCTTGTCTTAAATATTCATATGCAGTGGAAACTAAAAGTCATTTCCAAAATAAAACTAGAACTATGAATTGCTAAATAGCAACTGATCTTAAAATAAACCACAGAGCCCCAACATATCATAACAAAATGACTCAGGCTCACATCTCTTTGCCTGATTCCACTAAAACAACAACAACAACAACAACAACGACAACAACAACAACAACAAAACCAGAAAAAAACAAAAAACCTTTTCGATACAAGAAATGAAGTATTAAGGTCTTAAAGAAGTCCTAAATGGAGTACATGGGCATAAGCTGTCTCCCTTTCATTATTACGGAACTGTCATTAGTGGGTAATTAATCTCAGATATGAAATATGTATATTTTCTGGAACCAGCTGAGTAGCAGAGGGAGTCAGTGAAGAGTGGAGAGAGGACACATAAATGCTGTTGTGAAAAGCTATCACCCCCCTCTCTCCTCATTACTGGATTAAACTTCTGCTCCCCCAGCTATAAAGTAGTAATAATGATATCCATCCTTATAGGGTTCCTGAAGTGTATCCAATGAGAAAATATACGCGGAAGACTTCATAAAACCTACATTATTCATAGGGGGTAGAGTTTCACAGCACTTGAGAATGGCACTACTTAAGAGGGGAAATTAAAAGAAAGATGGGTTTTGTTCCCATGAATATACATCAGGGCTTCCAAACTTCTAAAATTATAACAAACTGTCTAATCCTACACTCAGAATGGCAGGAATCTTGCAGATTACTATATTTTTAGAGGTCAGAAAATCAAGGTCGAGAGCCATTCGTGATTTATCCAAAGTCTGAAACGAACCAGCAGCAGCTGGAGGGATTCTCACTCTTCGTTTCAACCTTGTATTCTTGTATCTGCATTTGCGACAAAGGACAACTCACTGGTTTTGTTGTTGTTTTGCTAAATGGACTATTAACTCTGAGAGAGGTGGCAGTGGTGACAGGGACGCTCCGTGTGGCTGTGTCATTCTGGAGGGCTTCATGGTGTAGGAAGAACCTGACCAAAGGGTAGGGTGTAGGTAAGTGCAGAGCAGGGAAGGCTCTATGGGTGCAGAACAGAGCAAGAGCCCATGGGGCATGAAGCAGTGCTGTCGTACGCAGAGGACAGTGGGGGTGGTTACCCGGCTACAGGAGAAATAGTTCATTGGAGACAATAAGAAATTAAGGGCATTATTAAGGACCAATTTTTATTTTATTTTTTAAAGATTTTGTTTAGTTATTCATGAGAGATACAGAGAGAGAGGCAGAGACACAGGCAGAG
Source organism: Canis lupus dingo (assembly GCF_003254725.2). Classification (NCBI taxonomy): domain Eukaryota; kingdom Metazoa; phylum Chordata; class Mammalia; order Carnivora; family Canidae; genus Canis; species Canis lupus. Next base: position 14,155,372 of record NC_064258.1, on the reverse strand, counting down.
GGAGAAGTAGGCTCCCTGTGGGGAGCCCGAAGTGGGACTCGATCCCAGGACCCTGGGATCACAACCTGAGCCGAAGGCAGATGCTCAACCACTGAGCCACCCAGGGGTTCCAAAGACCAGATTTTAGATGATGCCCTTCAAATACATTTTGCTTGATGGTATCAAAGCTTAGGTTCTTGAAGGAGAGATGGACGAGATGACATATCTTGAGGACATTGTCTTTCATTGAGGCTGCCTCCATGCTTTCGACATCAATCTTCGTAAATATTACCTGGACGGAGGCAGTCTGTTTTAGAAGCCCCCACATCTCTGGTGTGTCTACCGCAAAGGCAAATTGCAGATTGGCCACATGGAAACCTCACTTCAGCTCGGGTTTGCTCCCAGGCCTAGCCCCTTGCTTCTGCCAAAGTTGGCTATGAACCGTACCCATTGTTCTCGCTGGCCTTGGTGGGCCTCACCTGCTGGGATAATTGTGTGACCCCACCCATTTTAGAACCCATTCTTCAAAACCCAGTATAAATTCTTCCATTTCTATTATGCTTTTTTTTTTTTTTCCCTAACCTTTGATGTGGATCCTTTTTCCTCTGAACTGAGAAAACCACCTTTTACTATAAACTCATAATGCTTTTATCAGTAATGCTGTCTGCATAGTCTCTTTGAGGACAGGGTACATGTCTTTACATGTGACACTTCTTTGTATATTCCTAGTCACCAGTGCTGCTGTGCATGAGCTGGTCCTGAAGCAGAGTCTCAGGGGGCTGACGGGCTGGACATCTACATGCTGCAGACCTCCTTCTGGGTTATCAACTGAATACCTATTAATAACAGCAGTTGGCAATCTGCTGGAGGAAATGAGCAAAGAAAAATGGATGTCTTAAAATAAAGGAGTTTACTTTTCAAAGTCTTAGGTTACGGCTTGTTTCTACATGGATCTATTCTCAATTTAGTGGGGATTTAGTGGGGTGATTTTTAAAGATTCTTTGTTAAAGTAACAAATGATGATAGAGTGTGTTTCTTAATTAGCAAGAAATGCTCCAAACATGTTAAAAGCCCAATTTTCTCAGCAAGCTCGTGAGGCAGGCACTGTCATTGCCCTCACTACACAAATGGTAAACTGAGGCACAGAAGGATAAGTAACTAACCAAAGGTGACCCTGTAAGTAAAGACCCAGGTTTTGGAAGACCTCAGGCAGTCTGACAAAGGCCAATGCTGTTAAACACTAGACCACAATCTCTTTATTTTACTCTGTAAACAAACTTTACTGAGGTGCATTTAATAACTTCAGTTATATACAGTAAAATGTACCCACTTAAAGCATGCAGCTTGATGAGTTTTGACAAATGTCTATTTCTGTGTAAACACCCTATCAATAGAATACTTCGTGGTTCGCCCAACCTCTCCCCAACCTCAACTTGTAGTCACAAGTACAACCACTCATCTGTTTTTGTCAATCTGCATTGACAAAAGGTGTACTTTTTCTTCAGTTTCATATAATGGAATCATACAGGTGCGCAGAAGTGTCTGGCTTTTTTTGCTCAGCATAATGTTCTTGAGGTTAATCCAAGTTGTTGCATGCATCAACATTTATTCTTTTATTTCTGAATAATATCTCATTGAATGGATCAACCAGATTTTATTAACACGTTCATCAGCTGATGGATTTCCAGTTTGGGGCTATTATAAATAAGGATGCATTAGACATTTATGTGTAAACTTTTGAGTGGGACACCTATATGTATTTAACTCAAATAAATATCCAACAGCAAAAAGTCTCTGTCAGATGGTTGGTGTATATTTAATTATGAGAAGCTGTCAAACTGTTTTCCAAAGTGGTCGTACTGTTTTATATTCCCACCAGCACGTGGGATTGTCAGTCTTTTTAATTTTAGCTCTTTTGGTAGGTATGTGGTGGTATCTCATTTGGTGTTTTAGTTTGCATTCCCTTGACAAGGAAAATGGCATGAAGCATTTTTTCATATGCTTATTGGGAAAAAATTTTTCGCACATTTTCTTTTGTGAAGTGTCCATGAAGACCGTTTTTTTAAGTTGGGTTTATTGACTTCCAATGATTCAGTTACACAAAATGTTTAGTATCCTGGATCACGATCTTTGTCAGACATGCGTTTGAGAATATTTATTTGCATTCTCAGGATTGCATTATTATTAATGGTAGCTTACAAAGAGTAAAATTTTATTTTTATGACATTCAAATTACCAATGTTTTAATAACAATTTATGTGTTCTTCGTATTTTATCTAAGAAACTTTTGCCTACTCCAAGGTAACAAAGATTTTCTCCTATTATTTTCTCTAGAAACTTTATAGCCTTTGCTTTTGCATTTAGTCCACAATCCATCTTGAGTTTGTTTTACTCTACAATTTTGAAATTTATTTTTTCCACATGAATATTCAGTTCTTTGGGGGACCAGTTGTTGGAATGACGATCTTTTCCCCATGAAATATGTTTGGGTCTATTTGTGAATTGATGGTTTTGTTCTCCATTGATCTAAAAGTCTATCTTTATGCCAGTATTGCACAGTAATCTTAATTAGTATTGCTTTATACTGGGATTTGATATCAACTTTATTCTTTATTTTAAAAATGTTTTGCTCCTTTGAGATCCTTTGTACAGCCATAGAAATTTTGGTACCAGTTTGTCAATATCTATTAGAAAATCTATTGGCATTTGATTTGGATTAACTGAACCTGTAGATAAATATGGGGGGAATTTACATCTTAAAAGTCTTAAAATTTCAGATTGGTGAGCATAATGAATCTCTCCCACTTATTTCTGTGTTCCTTGGCTTCCATCAGAAATGTTTGGTGTTTTTCAGTGCCCAAGCCTTAGACATGTTTTCCTAAACTTATCTCACTACTTGTTCATGCTTTTGAGATATGTTTTTTACTCTTTATTTTTCCAGTGGCTATTTGCTAGATATAGAAATAAAATTGATTTTTATCCTTGGAACTTGTATCTAGCTAAGGGCACTTAGTTCTAGAAGCTTCTCTGTGAATTACTGACAATTTTCTATGTATATACACACATGCCACATGAGAATAGAAATAGTTGTACCTCTTTCCATTATTTTTATTTCTTTTTTCCTGGCCTTATTTTACTGGCTAAGATCTCCAGCACAATCTCCAATAAAAATTACAGCAATCATAATTTTTGCTTTGTTCCTAGTCTTTGATGGAAAGCGTTCACTTTCACTAGTAAGTGTCTCAGTAGCTGGGGGCTTTCTGCAGATAGGTCTGATCAGAACAAGGATATTCAGTTATATTCTTAAGTGGGTGAGAATTTTTATCATGAATGAGTGTTGAATGTTTTCAAATGTTTTTCCCTCTATAACGTAAATGTGTTTTTTATTCCTCTAACGATTCCACTAATATAGTGAATTATGCTATTTGATTTTCACATGTAAAACCAAAATTGTTTTTCAGGGGTAAACATCCAATTTGGATATGCAATCTTATTTTTTTACACACTACTGGCATTCATTTGATGATATGTTTTAAGGGCTTCCACATTTATTTTTCCAAGGAATATTGGCCTATAGATTTAGTTTCTTGTAAATCTTGTGCTCAAAAACTCTTTTGGGTATTTCAGGCCTGATTTGCTGGGTAAGTGTGGATAAGGCCCAAGGCCTGTTCCTCAGCTTTCCCAGTTTAGAACCTTGATATTTTAGCAGCTCTTGCTGAGAAAGACAAGATTGAGGTGCTTAAGTCAAGCTACTAAGATTCACAACAGCTTGACTGATAAAAGTATAATTCATAAAATTTATAAGCATTGCTGGTTGCTCCCCAGATCTGTTCCTCTTCCTTTTGCTTGTGCAGTCTGTGTGGCCACGTGACTAGGCGGCTGGATCCATTCTCTACTGGGGTTTGGGCCTAATTACTTTTCTTTAAAAATTTTTTTATTTAAACTTAATTTAGTTGACATATAGCGCATTATTAGTTTCAGGGGGTAGAATTTAGTGATTCATCAGTTGCACATGACACCCAGTGCTCATTCCATCACGTGCCCTCCTTAATGTCCCCTCTCACCCAGTTATACCATTCCTCCCCCTCCCCCACCCTCCTGCCTTATTTTCTTTAAATCAAATATGCCTGAAGCTCTTCACAACCACACTGAAAACCCTTAGCTCATGGATTGAAGATGCAGATTCAAAAGATGAAAACACCTGGGTCCTTGAAGACTTCAAAACACTGACTTTACCAACCAGTCTTATTGAGATAAAATCCCAAAATATGTAAGCCATTTTAGTTGAGTTTTCTGTGTGTGTTTTTTTTCTAATCAAGTAGCATGGGCATTATCAAAAATATTGATAGAGAAGTTTTGTAATTTCATTACAGTTAACCAAAAAATAAAGTTTTATTACCTTTGGAATATTTCAGAGAGAGAAAGAGAAGTATATTACCGGGACTCCCATCAAACTGCATGAGCCTGATGGATCGTTCTTTTTCTCCATTCTAGGGAGATTGCAGCACTCGGAATGGTAATCAAGAACCTAAACACCCTGCCAAGTAGGTAATCTGAGAGACACCTGACAAATTTTTCATCCAGTTCCTTCACATTTTTTTGCTCCATGCTGATCACACTTCTTGTATTTGTCACTGCAAAATCAGTGGCCTCATTTTCAGAACACCCTTAGGACATGTTATAATTTCTATGGTTTCAGATCGTCTTACATTGGTTATATTTTAGCCTGGTAGCTCTCATGCAGAGGCTGGCCAGTAGCAGGGAGGGTGAGCATCAGCAAGCCAGAGCAAACCCGGGGGTGGGGTGGGGGGGGGCGATGTCTGGGTGCAGAGAAAGTGTGAATGGGTGTTTGCAGTTAGTTATTTTTCCCAAGACACAGGGTGAAGAAGTTTGGATAGTGGATTACTACAGTAGCATCCTATCTGGGACCTCTGCTTCCATCCTTGACCACCCGTGGTCTATTCAACACAGAGAGGCCATAGTAAATCAGTCAGAATTTGTCACTCTTAATGGCTTCCCACCTCATTTAGAGCAAAAGTAGAATTCCTAACATTAGACAAAGGCCATGCATGATCTGGCCCATTACTTGCCTAGCCTAGATGCCTATCTCCGCTCACTGAGTTCCTGCCACAGTGGCTTCCTTCCGGTCCTCTAACACCTGGGGCAAGATCAGACCTCAGGCCCTTTGCACTGACTGATTCCTTTACCTGGTGAGTATCTTCCAAAATATTTACTTGGCCAACTCCCTCAATTCTGCAATGTTTTCACTCAAATTTCACCCAGGGAGATTTTCCTCCCCTGAATTGGTGACTTTATCTTCCTTCATTGTCTTTGGCAATCCTCACATCTTTTTAAAATTTAATTAATTGGTTAATTAAGTTTATTTATGTAATAAAAAATTTAAGCTGTAGCACAGTAGGAATTTTCATCTGTTTTTGTTCATGGCTCTATTCACTCAAAAACTTGAGTCTTCAAAGAATGTCAGCTAAATGAACAGAATGAATTGAAATCTTGAATCAGCACACCTGTGATGAGGCAGCAGAATGAAGGTTGGATTTGGAGGTGAACACTTTGGAGTACAGTTCAAAATATCTTCTACTTGAATTTTAGTGTAAATGCTGGGGTGAAGTAAATTATGAATAGTCTCAACCTCAGAGATTGCCATTCCTTAAGAAAACCTCCTTAATTTTCATATGTATGTATTAAAGATTTTGTTTATTTATTTGACAGACAGAGAGAGAGAGCACAAGCAGGGGGAGCAGCAGCAGAAGAGGGTGAAGCAGGCTCTCAGCTGAGCAGGAAGCCTGATGGGGGGCTCAATCCCAGGACCCTGGGATCATGACCTGGGCCTAAGGCAGATCCCTAACCAACTAAGTCACCCAGGCACTCCTTCCATTATATTTAAAAATACGATAGTTAATAATATAGGGTTTCATAATCACAGCACTATTAACATTTTGGGACAAATAATTTTTTTTGTTGTGGGGGCTGTTCTGTGCATCATAGGATGATTAGCAGCATCTTCGGCCTCTACTTAGCAGGTGCCAGTGGCAAACGCCTCCCGAAGCTGTGACAACCAAAAATGTCTTAGACGTTGTCGAATGTCACCTGGAGGGTGACACTGCTCCTGGTTGAGGACCACTGATATAAATAATGCTCACATATTCCTACTTGGATAAAGTATATTTTTGATATGATACATGCAATGGAGTGGAAATCATGGGGATCTCATGCTTATGTCATCAACCCTGTCGATAAGCATCGTAATAACTGGTAGCAACATGTGACACTTGTAAATGTTAAGATAAAATTTAGGAAGAAATAGAAAATGGGTAACTCCTTGTTAAAAGGCCTAGCAACTATGCTTCAGGAGTAACGGTGACTGTTGAGAAGTCTCAGGAAAGAGCCTTGGCAAAATAAAAATAATAAAGAACAATGTGCACTCCTCTGCAGCTTAATGGGTAAAATCACACTAAAGCAAACATAGCTTCATCACTGGGAAAATGGAATCACAAGAGGGAAAGAGGCAACATGAAGTCTGTGTGTGGAGGGGAGACAGCTCCTTGTTCCTTTATTTCTGCTTTAGGATGGTATGTGGCAGGTGGATGAAGAGTTTGGGTACAGAGATAGACTGGAGTTTCCTAAGGGAATTTCGGATGCCTCCTCTTTTGGAAAAAAAAAAAAAAAAGGTTGCTTGATTGATTAAAAGGTCTACTTGTAGAGACACCTCTTTGTCCCTGGCTGGCACTTTCATGGGACATTTGTCCAGGTAGCACTCAATATACAAGCCCAGAGTTCTCAGAACTACCTGCCACAAAACAATGCTTCTAATTGGTGGTGGTGGTGGTGGGGGGGTGGTGGAGGTTGGGGTAGGGTTCTAAGCAGATGTAAATTTTAAGAGTTATGTAAGGCACATAATAGATATTTATCAAACTGAAGAGAAGGAACGTAACCTTAGGAAGTGGAAATGGAAGTATATTTTGCGACCATTTGTGGATGCCATGGAATGAGAAACTGAAAAGTAAAAAGAGGAAGACTCGAGGCCGGCAAGAACTCTGATGAGGAGCAGAAAAAAAAAATCTCAGAATGTGCTTTTTGATATGTTTGGGGAAAGTCGTCTTATACGTCACTATTATTTTATGCAATACTTTTATGTCCTTGGTGTCATAGATATCCATCCATATGTCATCCAAACACCCCTCCATGTGTTGACTGCCTTAGCATCGGTTCTCAATGAAACATAATGGGAATCCCGAACGCCACGCCGCCCAGCCTCAGTTGTACCAAGGACCAGAGTTGGAGCCACACTGATTAAGCCTCTCAACTCTTGGGTGTCAAAGAAGGCATGTCACTAAAGGTCACTAAAGGCAAAAAAAAAAAAAAAAAAAAAAGTAAAGAGCTCCCTAAAGCGAAATGGCATTTAATTGGTAACCTTCAGACATCTGTCACTCTTGGTGACCAGCGCCAGGGAGGACTTCGCACACTTGCGATGGCGCAGGTGGGACGCGGCTGACAGCTGATGTCCGTGGAGCAGGGTGCAGGGGCAGGGGCGGGTGCTCGCGCGCGCGGGGTGGGGAGAGGGGAGGAGAGGCTGCCTTGGAAGACGGGGTTTTTTCATCTCAAATATGGCTAAAAAAAAAAAAAAAAGTCTGGGGCTCCAAGTGTCTCCTAAATTGCTATCAGCTGTGCATTTGGGCGCTCCTGCCTCTCAAGCCGTGGGGTGCGCGCACCTAGAGCAGCACGGCTCGGGCATAAAGTTTGCAAAGGGAACGCGGTGTGCGTCCCCGCCCCACGGGGAGCGGTGGTTGGTCCGGGGGCCCCGGCGGCTCGGGGCTGGAACGAGCTTCCCAATCAGCTCGCGAGCCCCGGGCGCGCTCCCTCCCTCGGCCTCCGCGTCCGCGCCCTGCCCGCCGCGCCCCCTCCCTTTCCCCAGTCGCCTTCCGCTCCCTCCCGGCGGCGCGCAGCGGAGGCCGAGGCGGCTCGGGGTCCCCGCCTGGCCGTCCCCCAGCCCCGCAGGGAGCCGCCGAGCGCAGCAGCGGCCGAGCGGGCGCGGCCCCCGGCAGCCCACCGAGCGCCCGGCCTCGCCCCGCGCAACCCAGGCGGCCCGAGCGCGCGACGCCGAGTAAGTGGCCGGCGGCGGAGTGGGCGACCCGGGCGGGGGCGGGGGTGCCTCCGAAGCTCCTGCGCCCCGGGGCCGGCGGAGGCATCAGCCGGGCGTGGGGTGCAGGGTGGCGGTCCGGGGGGGTCAGGGTGCCCGGAGGCGGTGGGTGGGGGCGGCTTTTGTCCCGGCCCGCGAGCATCTACACCTTGCGTTGCCCCGGGCGGAGGGGTGTCTGGGGCTGCGCGGGGTGGGGGGCGCCCTGGGGCCGGCGGAGGCATCAGCCAGGCGTGGGGTGCAGGGTGGTGGTTCGGAGGGGGGGGCTCAGGGTGCCGGGAAGCGGTAGGTGGGGGCGGCTTTTGTCCCGGCCCGCGAGCATCTACACCTTGCGCTGCCCGGGGCGGAGGGGCGTCTGGGGCTGCGCGGGGTGGGGGGCGCCCCGGGGCCGGCGGAGGCATCGCCGGGCGTGGGGTGCAGGGTGGCGGTCCGGGGGGGTCAGGGTGCCGGGAGGCGGTGGGTGGGGGCGGCTTTTGTTCCGGCCCGCGAGCATCTGCACCTTGTGCTGCCCGGGGCGGAGGGGCGGAGGGGCGTCTGGGGCTGCGCGGGGTGGGGGGCGCCCCGGGGGCAGCCCCCCGTCCTCTCTCCTGGGCTTGCGGGCTGCGCCCACCGCGCTGGCCCTTGTGGGTGCGGGCCGGGGGCCAGGGGGGATGTAGGGGTCGACGTGGAGAAGCGCTCCCCGGGCTGCCCGCCGGCCCCGGAACGGCTCTGCAGGCAGGTGGCCGCAACCGAAGTTTAAAAGGCGCACCTTAAGCCCGTCTGCGCTTCGAACGCCGACTCTGAGGGCCGCCCGCGCTCGAACTTCGGGGCTCCCGCGCCTGAAGGTAGGGGGTGGAATGTTCACCGCTAATTTGCCGGATGCCCAGTCGGAGTTGAGGTTTTTCATAGGTTGACCTTTTTTCTTTTTCTTTCTTTCTTTTCTTTTTTTTTTTAAAGCACGGAATGCATTCGACTGCTTCCCTACTTGTCCTACAAAATAGAACGCTTCCTCTTGGAGGACGCACATCATGCCCCTTAACACACACACACACACACACACACACACACACACACACACACACCTGGTTTCTGCGCGGTGAGCCCCCGTGACCTAGGCCAACCGCGGCCGCCCCGCCAGTGCGTGGGGATGCCCTGGAAAACTAGAGGCTGCGGTGGCTCCGGGGAGAGGAGGAGCGGACCGTGGGGGCGGCGGGGACGTTCCCCTCTTCCCCTTTCACCTCGATAGCTCGTTGCTTGAGCAGCTTGAGGCAGGTGGTGTGTGCGTGTGCGTGTGTGCGCGCGCGTGTGCCTGTGCGTGTTGGAGCGGCGGACCTGGGAGGAGACCGAGGGCCGGCCAAGAAGAGCTTTGGGATCCCCCGCCCCAAACCCCTCATGAAGCAATTTCAGGATCCCAGGCCAACGTCAAGTTGGTGAAACAGGAAAGCCCACTTGGCCCCCTGGGTCACTGGGGATGATGGATACGTGGAGATCCTCCCGGGTAGTGGTAGTGAAACAAAAGAAGTGTCTCCCAGCCCAGAAGACCAAGCATGGGTTTTCCATCTTCATTAGGTGCCTTTTTAAATAAATTATTCACCTTAGGGGCCAAATCGTTAAAAAAAATCACTTTACATTACTTACAAAGTCCAGTTACATTCAGAGGAAATTAGAGTGGGTGTTAGCTCCTTTCCCCTTTTGAGATGTGAGATACGTTAGATGTTAGATCGGTGATACTTCCTCATTGAAACCAGAGGATGAGACTTTTTAAAATTTTATTCAAAAACAAAAACAAAAACAAAACAAAAAAAAACCCAAACACCCTATGGCTATTATTCTGTGCTTTAAGAAACTTTTGTGCTGTGAGTTCTCCAACTGTGCTTTACATCTTCCGAAGGTGATCTTTTCTCCCCCTGGGAATCTTTTCTTCACCCAGGTGGTGAGGGGGCAAGGAGGAGGAGGGAGGGGGGGAGGGAGAGGGGAGGGAGGAGGGCCCCCTTCCTTTAGGACAGTTTTCTTCCCATGAGTGAAACCAGTGAGGGATGCCCACCTGAAGCCTTACAGTAGGCTTACAGTGGGTGCTCTATTTCAGCTGGTCACTTGTGGATACAACTGCATTGTATTTTTTTCTTTTTTTTTTTTTTTTTAAGATTTATTTATTAGAGGGAGCAAGGGTCAGAGGGAGGGGGAGAGAGAGTCATAAGCAGATTCTGCGCTGAGCATGGAGTCCTGTGCAGGGCTTGTTCCCAGGATCCTGAGATCAGGACCCGAACTGAAACCAAGTGGGGTTGCTTAACCAGTGGTGCCACACAGGTGCCCCGCATTGTATTTACACAAGCCAGAGCTGTGCTAATGCCCAGTTAATGTCCCATTAGTAGATAACTTGTATTACCTGATGTTTAAATGAGGTATTACAGGAGATGAGAAAAATGTAATAGTATATAGAGTAACATATGTACATATTATATAATAATACATAGTTCTGTGGTTTCCTATATTTGTTGTAATAAATTTGCAAATTTATTGAGAGCTTCAATGCACCTTATTTGGTCTTTACATATAGCAATATGTAGCAGGATGCACATTTTTTTTAGGCATTTTTCTTTGTAACTATTAAAATCAGTGGCCTTGTTTGAATATCCATGAAACTTGATCATTGGAAATATCCTGAAAGAAATAAGGTCCCCAAATAGTTTAATTGCTTTTATCAATAAAATCAATCTTAGAAATGAACTGTTTTAGCTATAAATGCTTTTTTCCCCCCTTTGAAGATACTCTTGTTTTCTCATTTAAGTGATCTCTCCCCATGGATTCTGATCCCGTTTTCTGATCTGTGGGGTTTTTTTTTTTTAATCACTCTTCAAAATTTTCTCAGGAGACTGAGTTTAGTTGGCTTACTCAAAATGTGGTTACCTAATGGCTAATGTAGGCCCAGAAGTCGGAACACACCTTAAAGTTCTCCACTCATGGTTTTTTTTTTTTAAGATTTTGTTTTTGTTTTTGTTTTTTTATTCATAAGAGACACAGGGAGAGATGCAGAGATGCAGGCAGAAGGAGAAGCAGGCTCCCTGCGGGGAGCCCCATGTGGGACTGGATCCCAGAACCCCCCAGGTCACGACCTGAGCCAAAGGCAGATGCTCAATCGCTGAGCCACCCAGGTGTCCCTCCATTTATGCTTTTAGTATGGTGGCATAGGGATATGGAGAGTTGTCCTTCTCTCCTGAAGGTACTGTTCACATTGAGAGTGCCCAGGGTGACCAGAGCGCAAGCATGGTCTACACCTGAGTGCGCTGAAGTCTAGTGTAAGGAGCCCCGGGGGAGTCAGGGCTCTCCAACTGTGCTGTTCACTGCTTGGATGCTGAATGGGACTTCTTCAAAAGGTTAAGGCTGCCATTCTAATGAATAATCAGAAGAACTTTTGTCTCTTCTTGGCACGATGCCATGCCATCGCTCTGTGGTAAAGTAATATTCAGATATGGATCTTCTCTTTATGAGCTGGGTCGGCTCTTTTCCGTCCAGAGCCAACTGGCCTGAGTGGGATTTGGGCCACAGCCTGCCTTTGGAAAGCTGTTCTTCATTAGTGATGTTTAAGGCCAATTCCACTTTCCATCCATCGAGCCATTTTTCCATGCACTTCTTGCCAGTCTTGTATGTGGCAGGGTTCTCAGTGTCATACAATCTTTCTTAGGTTGTCAAATATAACAGGGCTTTTGTTCCGCCCTGGTTTAGTATTTGGTTAAAAAAAAAGTTAAAATGTCTGCGGTGTAAAAGAGTAGCTATAATGGAACATTTTCAGAGGGCATTATATTTATGTTAACATTGTGGATTTGATTATGTAGATCACATTCACCGCAAATCCCTAGTTCTTAAGGGTAGGCAAAGAAGACAGTGAATAGTTGATGCTTGAGGTAGTTTGAGAAATAAAATTTAATTTCTTCTACTGGGATTTGTTTTTTAGCCATTTCTTCACAGTGGATTTAGGTAAAGTGACATTTATTTATTTTTCTTTTTTCTTTTCTTTTTTCTTTTTTTTTTTGGGGGGGGGGTAAAGTGACATTTAAAAAAAAATCACCATCATGTATTTTCTAACAACAGAATTCTTAGAGTCCTAAACATCATCCTTAGGAAAAAAAAAGTCAATTGTTGTATATGAATCTCGAAAGAGGTGAGTGATAGTAACTGACACCGCGCTCTTAATTCTAAGAACTGTGCTTAGTACAACCCAAAATGTCACTTAAAAAATGGCCTGCTGTATTCTTAACCCTTTGTTTCCACTTCTTCCAACTGTAACACTTCCCTGTCCCCTTCCTCTGGCTCTCATTGCTCCCTTCCATTCATCCAGTGCCATCATTTCCCATTTAACAAATCCCATGATGTCTTGCCCAATTCCTTTGCCATATCTGTGACGGTGAATACACGTTCCTGTAACTGTGTATCTGGAAGCGTTGCCCATATGTGAGATGCATGGAAGGCTGGGCCTTTGTAGCTGAAAATTTCACATATTTCTGATCCGGTTCACTCAAATCTGTTTTTCAGGCCAATGTGCACTCTATCGACTACCCTGGGTTATTTCCCTTTTGACTAAGAAAGACCCTAGTTAGGATCATTTCATGCTTTTGTCACTAGGAGAGGCTTGGCTTCATTGTTTCTTTAGCGAAGCCTGGATTACTCACTTCCATCTTCCCAGGTCCTGCCTTAACAATGCAAATGTTTCTTGCTCCTTTGGCAAGTCAATTTAACCATAATAAATAATTTTTATTATATATGCTAGATGCCTAATGTAATATACTCAAGAAATACAACACATAGTTTCTTTTCTCCAAGGCTTACAGTTTTACAGTTCCATTTGTATATGGAAATGGTGCTAACTTGTGACATCCTTTATTACAAATTCATTTAAAAGAGATGTCAATGAAAATCCATTTATACTCCCTTCCTATCTCTGGAAAAAAACACATTTTAAGTCACAGGTCATGTCATCAAACAAACGGCTTCCTTTTCCTTAGCATGCAGCAACCTTGCTTGCCAACACTGCCTTCTTACGATTATCTGGTTATATTTTACTGTAACCTCCTTGACATATTAATTTTTTTCCAACTTCCTTGGACACTCCTCTCAGTATTTTTTTTTTTTTGCATCTTTTCCCTTCAACTTCCAAATGTGGATATTTATTTCCAAATATTCAAGTCTCACCCCCTACTTTTCCACTCCCCCCCCCACCCAGATGCTTCAGTATTAATCTTGACTTTGAGTTTCTACTTCAATTTTCATGAGAGAACTTGCAAATCTCTCCATTCTCTATTGAGTTTTGGTGTCACATTCTTAATTTTTTTTTTAATGAATACTTAAGGGGAGCACAATCCTAGTTGGGGAAGGAGATTGAAATAAAAGACTTTTTGTTACTTTGTTCTTAACCCTAACAGACTTCTGCACATATTGACTACCCCATTATATATCAGGTAGTGTGATAGGGGTTACAAAAATAGGCCTTCACATAGCTTTTGGGCTACTCGGTGTTTGTGTGAATACCATTAAAATTACTACAAGTTAGAGTAAGATGTGTACATACAAAGTGATTGTATGAGTAAGATGTGTACATACAAAGTACATACAAAGCGACAAAGTGATTTAAAAATTTTTTTTATGAGAAAAGGAGTTTAACTCAAAAGGCTAAATGGAGAAGGTGATAATATGTATTTCAAACTTATCACTGTGTTTTGGTTACTCTAGTGCCATTTATCTGGAAGAGAAATTGAACTCTTGATTCCTTCGTGCCTTCATTTCACATCAGCCATGCAATACAGCAGACAGGAAGTGACTGCAAGTGACATCTTAGAATTTACTCGGAGTTATTTAGAGTAAATATAATTTGAAAGATTTGACACATCGCCGTAGAAAATTTCAGGAAAATTTATAGTGGGAGTGAGATGACTGCCCTTCAGGGGAAATCTATGCATGGAGGAGAAGAAAGCAAATCCTCTAATGTCCTCTGTGGAATTTGTAGGAAACTGTAAGGGAGTGGGAGGCACCCAAGGAGGGTTTCCCAGGCAAATCTGCCCTCTAGGTGGAGCTCTCATTCTGCCCTGCTCTTTTCTCCACCTCTACATCAACCCTTCCAAGTGACCTTTAACTCTTGCTTTCTGTAGCAGGGTTGACCCTGGAAGAGCTCATCTTTTCCCAATCATAATTACTCACCATTGTCACGAGCTCAACCCCCCCACACCGTGTACCCTTAAAGGCAGGGACTCCCTCCTTCATCTCAAGGACCCTAGAATATCTGGCACCAGATCATTGAAAATGACCAATAATGTCTGGCAAATAAGTAAAAGAGAAATGACTTTGAAAACCATTTTTTCTGCCTCTCATGCTCCAAAGACCTTGATGGTCTGTCCTCTATACATGATCCCTCTAAACATCACCTGGTGCCAATTTCCTATTTAAATCTGAGCGCCCCCATTCGTAGCTTCCAACCTCTATAAGAAGCCTCTCCATCTCTCGTTCCAGAGGCCACCTAAGCCTGCCAGTTCTCTGGAGTATCTTCTAATCATAGACTCCCTCATCCACTTTATGCCCAAATGTTGCATGGTCTCCGACTCATGACTACCTCCCTAATAGAGAAATCTGACTTACCTCTTCTTTAACAGACCATGAAAGTCAAAGCTACAAGACTGATCACTTGAAGCCTTCTTCTTCACCATAGCTCCAACGTGGCACTAGAATATGTACTTTTCAGAACTTTCTACATTTATATATATATATATATAATTTTATACTTAGGCTGAGCAGGGTTTTTAAAAAATTGATGCAGTTAAGCTTTGAGGAGTTAAGATGAGTTAAGTGCCATGCAAGTACCGAAACAAAGGTTTTAAATTCCCAGTTCATGTATTTTCTTCTCCTCTATAGTGTAATGCCATTTCTTCCTTTGGCTAATTAATTTTATGTCCCAGTTGCCTCTTATAGCAAACCTAAACTTCAGTGTGTGTGTGTGTGTGTGTACACACACACACACACACACAGAGTGTAAGAGGCCAAATGACCTACGGTAGTGGTTCCCTGTCTTCAATGTTTATCAGAATAACCAGAGCCCTGTCTAAGCCTCCAGATGCCTGGGGCCCATCCCCACAGATTCTGACTTGAGAGGTGGAATCAGGGAGTCTGGACGTGTGACAGGCCACTTGGATGCAGGTGATATGTTAAAAATATTAGCCCTAACACTCCAGTATTTGAGCTCCACGGTCAAGGAAATCAAGGTAGAAACCACAGCTATACTTGCTACTAGCTGTGTGACCATCAGCAGTTATCATGCTTTTTCTTCAATTGCCTTCTGTCTCATTTTAATGAGAGCACTGATACTGTGTAGGATTGACATGAGTATTGATCTAGAAAATGAACATGACGGACTGAACCCAGAGTCTGTGGGGGCGTGTTTGACAAGGATGACGAAGGTGCTAATTATGGTGACGCAGCACCCCACAACACTGTGCTCCCTCACTGCTTTCATTTCTCATGCCCAGTTGGGTTCTCAAACATGCAGACAGAATCTTGGGTGACGCCCCCTCTACTTGTTGAAATGCTTCTCCTCTCCACACTCTCAGATCATTCTCTGTAAATGCAGCTCCCAAATGCCTTTCCTCTGAAAAGAAACATGCGACAAGTGGTCATGCTTAAGGCCTGGGGTCTCCAAATGAGGCTGGGGACCTTGGCCTTTCTTGTATGGTCTAGCAGGGCAGTGTGCATTTAAGGCACCCCCGGCCCAAAGAAAGCCATCCTATGGCTGACGCTGGTGAGGCCCACAATCTCCCCTCCCTGACTCCTGCCACCAAGGAGGCATCGGCTCAGAGGAGTTGTCAAGGTTAAGGTGTAGAAGCCCACATTGTTTCCTTGGGCTCTTCCTGTTATTTGGTATGGGATGGTGTGTATGTCACTGAGTCTCCCGCAGCCTCAGGGTTTCTTTTTAGCTGTCAGATGGCACTGAGGATAGTGATGGTATTACCTGCTTTGCCTTTGGTGATAAACTGTGACAATCCAACATTTATAAATTGTAAACTGTTACATTAAATGTGAGTCGTTAGTAATAAAATCAGTGGAGCCAGGTCTGTCTCTTTTCCCAATTCTGCTGCATGTCATTGTCATTTTCTGAGGGCTCCTAGAGATTGCTTAAGTTGCTGGAAGGTAAGTTTGACTGGATGAGGTGAGTAGGACGAGAGATGTGTGAAGGGTGTGAAGAAACGAAAATCTGAGTCAGAGTTGGTGGGGGGGGACACAACTCAAGAAGACAATCCTAAAAAAAGGCTAAACTAAAATGGTTTTGCATTCTTTTACTAAATATTATATTACAGTTCTTCCTAAGAGTTGTCAAGGAGACACCCAATTTTTCAATCTCTTATTCTCCCTCAATTTAGGTCTTTGCAGCACTGTGTTTACACTATAGCAGGTGCTTCTCACACCTTCCTGTGTATTTCAGTCCCCTGGGGATCTTGCTAATGCAGATCCTGAGTTAGTGGGCATCAGGCCACTTCTCCCCAGCTCCCCAGCGATAGCAGTGCTGCTGGCCTGGGGACCTGACTTTGAGTAGCCAGCCACCGGAGTTGAGTTGAACAAACCTGAGAGAATGGGAGAGGGATCAGAACTCTCCAGGCATGACATCCATAGCTTCCAACAAACATGGAGAGTCATGGGCAGTAACCCTTTTTGCTGCATGCAAAAGCTGCTCATCCCCATACTTGCTATCCAAACATTTACAGTGTTTGGTTGTTTATTCAAGAAAATTGCAGTTGCCTTCTGAATTCTGCATCAGCTAAAAGCCCTCAGAGTCAGTGCCCCCCTGCCCTGTGGGTACTAGTGTCTCCTTTCCCGGTGCTTTCCCTTGAGAGGGGAGAAGGGATCCAAACACTGCCTTCTTAATTTGCCTTAAAAGCGACTGAGACTTCATTCTTAATATGAAAAGGATAAAATATAATTTGTTTTCTTTGTGCTAGAATATTCTCCTCTTTAGGTTTTGAGTATATGTCATTCTCTTTGATCATCCCATCCATACCGTAATGGATGTCGAGCAGGTGTCATCCATCTGTGTGACTTCCGAGAAGACTCGGGGCTGCCCAGAGAAGAAGCTAGAGATTTTTGCCTCAGAGCCAGGTTTCAGCAATAAGGAACATATCTCGGTAACGTTCTTTGGTAACAGAAAGTCTTCACTCAAGCTAAAACAAATGGAGACCACACAAAATTTTGAAACAGTGTTTTCATACTTGTTTGTTAATAATACAGACTTTTTGAAACCTGGCCCTGGGGTCCTTGCCCCCAAGAGCAGAGGATCATCCCTGAGGTTTTGACATACAGCAGTCTTCATTTCGGATCACTAGAACACTGGAGGGATTCCAGTGAGCCTGTGCCAGCTGTCCCTGGGGCATGTCTATGTTAAGCCAGAAGTGGGATCTTTGGCTTAAAAGAAATACCCTGCAGCTTGGACACTTATGCAAGGGTCAACTTTGTTGTCCAAAAAGTAGTTTCCAGAAAAAAATGTTGCCTTCTCTGTGCAGTATGTTTCTGTAGGTATGGTCCACGGGGTGTCATTGAGGGAGACTGAACTGCCCCGGGAAGGAAAGCAGGTAGTTTATTAGATTATTTTAACAGGTTTAGGTACTTAACATTTTGAAACAGAAGCCTTTCTTCCTATCCTCTTTTCTTATTTATAGCATACGTTTAATTATTAAGTTCAGTGTCTTTGCCGATATTCAGAATCTCAAAAAGAGCTCCATTCGTCAAACTTGTGAGAAGGTTGCTTCGCTTTAATCATATGAAATATAATGAAGAGTTTTTACATTATTACATTTGTTATTAGAAAAGCAAATATATACCTGAAGAAACATAATTTTTTTCTCTCACTTTAGAAAACTACACGTTCCTGGTATAAGATGCTCAAAGTTTTAAGAACTATAAAGAAGAAAAACTCACTTTAAGTCTTGCTCAAAATGGATACTTCTATTAACACTGTGATATACATCTACAGATTTACCAATATAACTTTAAACAATAGTTGTATGAATGGTTGTAGGTCTTTAAAAAATCAACATAATTAATGCAGGCTATACTTTTAATAGCTTTACACACATTAATGTGCATTCGATTTTACTAAATGGGCCAATTAAGGTGGAAATTCAATTTATTTAGCTTGACATGGGGAAATTTGAATCATTAAAAAAAAAGCCTAGTAAATTACAATTACAGAGTCTCATAATAAAGTTGGAAGTAGGAAAATGAAAACAAACAAGCATAATCCCTTGAAGCAAACAAAAAAATCTTTGTCTCAGCGAAGGATGTACTGTTGAGCCAGGAACAAGTAATCCCGTGGAACTTAGTGTGTGCCAATGAAAGGTTAAGCTCAGTAAACAGTATCTTCCATTCTAACCCTTGAGGACCTTCCCAGATACATAAGGGGAGAGGGTTAGGGTTTCCCCAGGGGAGCTACAGCTGTCAGATTCTGCCTTGGTCCCATCTAACCCCTGTAGCAGCTCCCAGGAGGCTAGGGGACCTCTGGGCTGTTCTGGGGCCCAGGGGCTGGGCCCAAAGCACTGCAGGTGGTCAACCTGCCCAGCAGCAAACATTTTGATGTGTCCGTGGCTCTTTGATGCGTTGGCACCCAACGGGGAGTTGTTTATTTGCTCTGTTGTTATTTGGAAGGTCTAATGCACAGATTGGCTGTAGTTGAAAATGAGTCAGATCAAATTTGTGTTTGACAACCTGCATTCCTGATTGGAGAGGACAGGCGGTAGTTAAACGCTTTGATTGTCCATGCCAGTATTGGGATTCCCACCAACTTGAGCCTGAAATGATTTTTAGCCTTTTCAAATAGCGGGTTTAGTCTGACAGGGATCACAGAGTTTGCCCCCTGATACATGATATCTGGGGATTTGAAGATGTATTTCAAGGCTGTCATAAATGAATTTGGTTTGGAGAGAGAGATCAAAAGCAATGTGGCAGGAGTAAGTGGGTAGAGGTGGATTTCTAACCAGTTTCTCTCAAAATTGATCTGCAGTTCCGAAAAGCAGCCTAACTCGGGGGTTCTACTGCCTCATCCAGTGATGTTCTCTTGCAAGAGGTTAAAATGAGGGCAGTTAACTTCAAAGGCAGCAGATCCAACAGACAAAAGAAATGCAAGTAGACTTGGTCTGAGACCTTAGAGAAAACATCCCCAAACCTGAGAGTCGGAAGCCCTGTACTTGGGGAGAGGAACTTGGGGTCTCCCAGAAAATTCTGTTAGATGGAACTGAGGTTTCCTTCACTGCAGAGGAACCACTGGGCCCACTGGCTCTGGTGGGATTTGTTGGGAGACTCCTCTGGGCTGGGTTGGTCTTGTTTGCTTCCCAATTCCCTGAGCTCTAGATGCCTCTTGGTATAATGACACCATGCAGTCAGTCTGGCTCCGTGGAGCAAGCTTGTCCCCTCCTTGTTCTTAGAGGAAGCTTTTGAAGACAGAACAGTAGCAGCTCTTCCAGTGCCTTAAATACGACCTAAGCAATATTGGATGCAAGACCATGAGGGGAGACTATTTGGTTGCCGGAGCCAACTCTTCCGTAAAGGTGCACATCCTCTAACCAACTGTCTTCTTCACCCTTGATGGGGGGGGGGGGGAGGGTCATGAAAGGGGCTCAAGGAGGAGACAGAGAGTCTCCCTTTCCTGCGCTGGAGCACAACAGGATCCTCCAGGTCCAGGGCTTAGCTGCCCACATACCAGTGAGCTTCACCTGGTGAGTTTTGTCCCTTGCCTTCCATTTACCAGCTGTAGCGTGCAATGTTGTTTAAATCAGTACCTTGTTTAAATCAGAAAAAGTTTAGGCTTGGTCCTTTCTATTAAAAAGTCCAATTTTATCTTGAAGAACAAATTATTATCCCCTTGTCTTCTCCCCATCTCCAACTGACATCTTCCTTATCTGGTTTCCAAGTCCATGCCAAGGTGTGGCTAGGTTTATTATCATCCATTAGAACTTGAGCAACATTTGAAAACTAGTACAGAATAAGGGGAAGGTGTAACTACTCTTCTTACTGTGATTTTAATGTATCTTTGGTGAAGAAGCTCAACCTAAGTATTAGAGGCTGTTTTTCTCAAAAGGGAATGGATTTCATGGCTTAGCCAGTGTGATAAGGGATGGCTTATCTCTACTCTTGGTGCAATTTAAGCAAAATCACACTCTGTCCCTTGAAAGTGTTAAATATTTGTATCTGTTAGGACTCATAATGCTGCAGTGAGATCAGGGAACCCGTTAGACCTGCAGAGAGGCCAGGAACCTCTGCATTGGAAGAGGTGACGAACATGGCAGTGAAGTGCAGACCAACTAGTAAGGCCTTAAGGAGCAAGTAACAACATTCTCCCAGAGGGTACAGATGGAGAAACTCTGAGACTGTGGCTCATCAGGAAAGTTTGACTTTGGCTGAATTAAGGAAGAATAAATACCCAGTGAGGAGCACCGTATCAATTGAGGGATACTTGAGGAACATACTAGAAAGGATAAGACTTGGCAAATATTGACTGGTGTTTCTTGAAGCATATCTGCAGATCTTATGACCTATCCCTCAAGATAACATCTAATACTATTTCCATTTGTAGACCTCTGTGTAAAGATGCCTCCATTTTTTAAAACCTTTTATTATTTATTAGAGCATGCATGTGTAGTTGGGGGGAGGGCGCTGAACAGAAGGAGAGAGAGATCCCAAGCAGACTCCCTGCTGAGCATGGAACCTGATGCGGAGCTTCATCTTAAGACCCTGAGATCATGACTTGAGTTGAAATCAAGAGTCAGACGCTTAACCGACTGAGCCACCCAGACACCCTGAAGATGCTTCAATTGTTAAATCATTTTGTGTCTTTGATCCTTTGTGTTTAAAGGAAATCATTGTATTAATTCTGAGTTTCAGTGGCCATGTGTCTTGTTACTGAATCTCATCGTTCTAAACTCTGTTGCTGGGTAATCCTTTCTAGTTCTTTCTATCCATCACGCAACTGGTACAGAGCAGGACTCAATTCACATTTGTTGCTGCATAGAATTAGAGTAGCATTTTACCTAGTTTCTTCTCCTCCCCTGCATCCCTACTGCCCTCTCTCCACCAACCCTGGCAAGATTTAATATTACTTGGCTGCTGTAGCACAAACTGTGGCCTGAGAAATTGTTTCTCTTGGCATCTCCAGTTTTTCTTTTCTGCTCAATCCTTCATACTCACAGATATTTCTGCTATCGATGCTCAGGCACCCAGGGGCCTGCCTTCTGCTGTTATATGAAGACATCTTGTATCCAAGCGTCACACTGGCCATTGGCATCCCTCACTTCCCTTGATGTGCTCTGGGGACATATGGCAATCAGTCAAGTTCAAGACCTGCCAGCACTGCAGAGGTGCTGTTTCTAGGAACTTCTAGGGCCAGACTTTGTCCCTTATCAGTAACTTCTAGAAGCTGCAGACCTAGCTGGCTTTCTTGTGTTATTTCCTCCCCTTTTTTCCTTTCTGAGCACCATTCACCAACTCGAATAATAATATCTGATGTTTATTGGATGCTTTCTATGTGTTGAGTACAGTGCTAGAACTTTACGTTCAGTTCCAGATTAAATGCTCCTAACAACCATGTGGGAGAGAGATTATTTTCTTTCTTAGTTTCAAAATGAGGAAATGGAGGGTCAGAACGGTTAGGTAACTTGTCCCAGATCACCAGCTAGTGAGAGGGAGAATTAAGATCGTGGTCCAAATACTTCTGACCACAAACTCTTAATCGGCATGATGTCCCACTTCCGCACCCCGTTCCATGACAAGGATCCCATGAGTATCTGAAGAGACTCAGGTTCAATATTCCCTTCTTTCCCCTAGCCAGGACCCAGGAATAAGGTCTCATACCATGTAATTTATTTCTACCTCCCTCTGATCAAGAAAGTACCCTCCCTTGGACAAAGAATACTGTCATTAGGCTCGGCCTCTTTGGCTGCATCTGATTGTGTATTGGTTCATTTTCCATTGTCTCCTCAATCATCACTTTGGCCCGGTGGTTCATCGGGCTCGCTCGTGCTGAGGGGAGGGGACAGGGGAACATGGGCTGGAGAGTGTCCGGGAGATGCTTTGTCCGTGCCTGCGGCCTGCTATCACCTGACTAAATTGTTTATTGGATTGCTGTGTTCCAGCTCCGGGGGAGGCCACAATGCCATGTTTGTGTATGAGAGGCTCTGGCTTTGATTAGCAGCTAGCTCCAGTGCAGCTGAACATACAATAGGGACCAAAGGATGGGGGAAAAATCCTGCTACAGTTTCCCATTGGAAAGCATTCCCTGTCAAGCTTGGACCTCCAGCAGTGGGGCCCAGATGGACAGAGGCTGGGAAAGGTTAGGCGATGGGTTCTCCATGCTCTGCCGCCCCATTGCTTGGGGTGAAGTCACTCCTTTACATGGAGTGTTGAGCCATCTGCCTCTAGATGTCTTTCATGATTTAAGGTCTGAGATTGGTATTGATGTGGTTTGACGCGAGGCAAAGCCTGGAAGGATGAAGAGCATGAAAGAGCCCCACTATTACAAGGGATGGGGTAAAAACATGGGAAGGATGGGCCCATCTTAAAGGGCTGGTCACACCATACCAAAAAATAAAAGTCATTACCTTGGTTGTGTGGACGAGGTAAGAATAACTGTGACTGTAATTTTATCAATGATAGAAATGGGAAGGTTTTATTCCATAATAGAGGCAGAGTTAGTGATTTTGTAACAAACTCATAATAGAATTTTATTCTCATTAAATGAGGTTTTCTGTTGTCAGCACCCTATCCGTTGGTCGCTGAATAATAAGATATCAGCCCAAGTTACAGACCCCCTATAAATCCTTAGAGGAGTATTTAATTGGGTGAGCATTTTTAGCCAGCAGAATATTTGCCTGAGATATTGTGCATGTTACAGAAGGACACCATCCATTCTCTTAGCCTGTAGGTACCTTACCTGGGTCCTCCTGAGAGGGACAAAGGAGACTTGTAGTTAGAAAACTATACAGTCTAGAGCATGGTGAATTGGCAAAAGGATGGTTCTATCAAGTTACCGAGAGGAAGAAGGCATTCTGGTCTGGAGCAGCCAAGGGAAGGGCGGGCAGAGCTGCATGAGGAAGTAGGGTTTGCAAAGATGGAGTGCTGCTATGTGTGGGAGAAAGGCAAGGAGTAAGCATTCCAGGTGAGGGGTGAAGAAGAGGACAGCCAAAGAGATGACAAAATTGAGATTTGGGGGACCAATTGCAGATGGGCCTGATTCGTGCACACAGTAGGTGGCCGGAGAACCAAAGTGAGGAACAGAAAAAAGCATAGGGCCACAAGAGCAAGACCCCTGAAGGCCAGCCAACGTGCTTGAATTCCACTGTGTTAGACAGTGGGGAATCACTGATGGTCCCCACAAGTAAGTAAGGGGAAAAAAGTGGTAGAGAAGAAGAAAGATTATTTTTAGAAGAGTAGTAGATTATAGGTGGAGAGAATCAGGTTTTAAAAAGTAATCCTCTGGGTACTGGCCTTCCTCCTCAAGCCTTTGATCTTTTCACATTCTAGAAATCCCGTTCACACTTCAGCGCTTGGCTTAAATACCATCTCTATGAAAATTGTCTTTATTCCTCCAGTTGAAATGAATCCTCCTTTTCCTGTTCCACAATTTTCTATGATTTCTCTTCTAGTTTTCATTCGTTCATTCAAAAATATGGAGTGAACACACAGTGTGCTGAGCTCTCTGCTAGGAATGCAGAGATGAATAGGACCCCATCTCTGTCTTCACATCCCACAGTCTGGTTGGGGGTAGACCCGTACATCAATGTAACGCCCAGGCAATGATCTAGATAGGTATTCCTGAAAATCCATAAGAGAGACCCTAATTCAGCTGGAGGTGGAGTCAAAGCAGGCTTCCAAGAAGTCATGTCTCCTGACTTGTGTTTTAATCTTGAAGAAGACCAAGGAGAAAGGAGGGTGGCATTCTAGGTAGATACAGTAGTGCAAATCCTGATTTTATTCTTGTCTTGAACAGTGATTTGAAATGATTGTCTATTCCTTATGTGTGGAGCCTTTTGCCCAGGTACTTGGGAACCATAACTGAATGAATGAATTTCTAATGCCTTGATGTATCTAAGTACTTGAGAGGGATCCTTTCTGGAGATACTAAGAAGGAAAAGAAAAGCCATCTGAAGTCTAGAGGTTAGGATGTAGGGTGAGTATATTTAAAAGGTGATTGGAAAAATGGGATGTGGAAGCTGACCCAGTTTGGGAGAATTCTGGTGCCGTGGATAGAAAGAAGACATCTGGAGAAAGAGCTGATTTGGGGGAAGAGGTGGATGTCCTGGGTCTGAAAAAGTTGTGGCAAGATGAGATTCCCTCAGACCTGAGCATAAGCAGGACCCACACATCCCATATCTCTCTGAATTTTGTGGGCACCCTCAGTGCCTGGAAAGGCCGTATGATGAGCGTGAGCTCCAGGCATGTCACATGGGTCAGTGGTATCCAGGCTCCTTCCTGTACCTTCTTCTGCCCCAGCAGATCTTGCAACATCTTATAGCTACAATGAGGCAAGGCCACGTTAACAGTTTTATTTTCTGGGTAATATTTTTGATGACTCTGCTCCTTGCTTTGAATTTCCCTTGGATGTATCAGCCTTTGAAAAAGCTCTGTAATCAGGTCTAGGCATTTCATATGGAATGGCTTGAAGCCACATCTTCTACCAGAGATCATTTGTTAGCCAAGACCCTTCTGTAATTTGAGGAACCACATTTGAGATGAGCACCGATCACTCACACCGAGGTGCCTGCTCTTCCCCTGAAGCTGCTCATTTTCCTTCCCTCAAGTGAATGATCTTGTGCCAGTCATGGGCAGGGTCATCCCTTGTGCAGCCAGTGGAAGAAAGTAGTTATTCATGATGAGCAACACCACAGTAACCGGGAAAGCCAGACTGTTATGGCTCACCAAACTTTGATGAAAATACATGGAGAAAAACTAGAGCTGGACCCTCAAAGGCAGAAAGCTTCTCGTGTTCTTTGTTGGAAGGGCTCCTGTCTGGGGAGAATGTTTTGTACCATGATGGCTTCTTTGCTATCCACAGTCAGCACCTCTTCCTCCACATATCCTGCTGGGATATGAACACTCTCCTTTCTGGCATTTCTTTATCCAACCCCAGGGGTCTTCTTTGCACCCCAGGGCAGAGTGGATGTAAATGGATAATTTTTTCATTTTTCTTCTTTAAAAATTATTTTTCATCTTTGCTAAAAGACAGGAAAGCTCAGGAAGAAGTCACAACTGTCTGGTTTCCAATCC
This sequence comes from Canis lupus dingo, assembly GCF_003254725.2. Taxonomy (NCBI): domain Eukaryota; kingdom Metazoa; phylum Chordata; class Mammalia; order Carnivora; family Canidae; genus Canis; species Canis lupus. The sequence continues at coordinate 14,129,979 of NC_064258.1, read as the reverse complement.
AATTGGAGTCTGAAGAGTCAGGAAATGTCCTAGGGATAGAGATTAGACAAGATATTTTCTAAGAAAGCCATTTAGCCATGCATATATTATCCTTAAAAATACTCCACATTATGGGGCACCCGGGTGGCTCAGTGGTTGAGCATCTGCCTTTGGCTCAGGGTGTGATTCTGGGGTCTCGGGATCGGGTCCCACGTCGGGCTCCCTGCATGGAGCCTGCTTCTCCCTCAGCCTGTGTCTCTGTCTCTCTGTGTCTCTCATGAATAAATAAAATCTTCAAAAAATTTTTTTTTCCAGATTAGAGGTTAGTCTGCAGATCCTGGTCCAAGTAATCTGGGGCTTCTGAGGGTGAAATCATGTGATTTCACAGAGATTTTCCCTCCTTTGATTCCTTTGACCAGTCAGTAAGCTTCTGTCAGGATGAGCTATTATAATTCAATTCAGAATCTTTTATTTGCAGATAATCCCACTCGATTTAAAAAAATTCTCTTCTGTATTGAAGCTTCTCTGTAATGAAACTAACAACAAATATATAGGTAATACGTTATCCTTTGCAATTTTCTTTCATAGTTCCTAACTCCTTTTGTCCTCAGAACAGTTGTATGAGGTCAGATTTAATATTTCTACTTCTTGGGATGCCTGGGTGGCTCAGTGGGATAAGCGTCTAATTCATGCTTTCAGCTCAGGTCATGATCTCAGGATCATGAGATCAAGCCCTGAGTTGGGCTCCATGCTCATTGTGGAATCTGCTTGAGGTTCTCTTTCTCAGTCGGCCTCTCTCCTACTTGATCTCTCTCTCTTTCAAAATAAATAAAATACTTAAAAAATATTTTTACCTCTTGTACAGATGAAGAAAAAGAGGGTCTAGGAAGGGAAAGACTTGTCTAGAGTTTCTCTAAAAAGGCAGATTGGAGTTACCTCATCCCCCTCATCCCCCTCAGAATTGGGATAGTTTTCATAATCTGTGGAAGTATTTGTTAAAAAAAAAAAAAAAAAGAATTCAAAGACAGCTGGTATTCTGTTCTTTCCTGTGTATAGATTCTTTGGCTTACAACATTGGCTTGCCCAATGTTTCTTCACCTGCATTTGAATCTCACAGGGTTGTAATCTGAAAGCGCCTCATCCTTCACCTGTGAAGTCAGAAACTTTAGGTGAGGGCTTAGGAACAGCAATTTTTAGCCAGGCCATTTCATATTCAGTAAAATTTGAGAAACTGTGTGTGTGTGTGTGTGTGTGTGTGTGTGTGTGTGTGTGATATTTTCACCATATGTCTATTGAGAATAAGGTCTATTATGATGCTGGCTGTCTTCCAGAAATTATTGGAAATAGATTCTAGGTTCTAGACCAGACTCTAAGAATTGGCTAACTTCATATTTTAATTAAATCATTTGAATTTTGCAGGCTTTCATGTCCTTAATTGTAAAATAAGGGACCTCAACTAAAAGATCACTAAGATACCCTTAAGTGGTTGGAATCAGCATCTATGCTCTTACCAAACTTTGGTTCTCAAGACTTTCCTCTCTCCCCATGGAATAGACTTCTGACTATGTTTAAGTCTGTGGTTCTTAAATTGGCGTTCCTCATCTGCAGCATCAGGTTCACTTGGGAACTTGCTAAAAAGGCCCATGCTCAGGTACCACCTCAAACCTACTGACTCAGAAACTCTAGGGTGGGATCAGCATGCTGTGTTTTAATAAACCCTCCAGTGATTATAATACATGATCAAGTTAAAGAATGATGTGTGTAGGCATTTCTGATCCTGGCCAGTACATGCAAATCACTTGCTCTATAATTACATTTTGTTTTCCTGGAGCTGGGCTGTGACTATATGCTGCTGTCTGTTTCTCAGGGAAAGACATTTAAAAAAGTATAATCTGTTTATAATCCATGACTTTTGAGGGTAAAAACCCAATTTCCTGTGTTTCTAAAGTAGTTTCTCCCATATATAGAGGTATTTAGAGGTCATAGGAAACCTTGGCAGAGGAATGAAATTTTCAATTATGGGCATTTTTTTACCTTGCATGGTTCCAATATGCATGAATTTTGGTTTCTACAGTTTACTTAACCCTAAAACCCCAATAGCATGGTTTAAATTTTAGTATATTAACCATAAGTAAGTATACACAGTAAAGATTTCACCCCAGTTAGTAAGTAACAGATTTGCTTTCCAATTGGTGACCAGTCGCATCACTTCTTTGGTCATTGGTCCAGATTTGTCAGTCACCTTGCATCTGTCATTCATGTTATGCAAGGACAGCAAAGAAGGTAGTCCTCTTACCTCCTTGTCTCCCAGTATAAACTCACATGACAGTTTTTCAAAAATGGATAACTAAAGGGAAATTGGCCAACAAAGTTGAAAATGTGGGCAAGGAATGAGAAGTGATTTACTACTGGGAGTGAAATTGAAATGACATCCAAATGGACATAAGAAATAATGAGAGGCAGGAACATGGACACACTGCCCTTTGAGAGACAGCACGAATGCAGCCAGACGTTTGGTGAACACCAATTTGATATAAACGAGGAAGACAGATAAGACAAAGGAGATGAAAATGTGCCAAAGTGATTGACGCTGGCCAAAAACTCACTTGAATAGAATTCTTGAGTGTATGCTAAGACTTGAAAACTTGAAGAATGAAAGAGTAAAATAATCTTAGCCTAGAAAGGCATAGAAATTTGCCAAGGCATAGAAAAGATGCTTGCTCAGTATTGTGACTTACACAATGGGAGAAAGAAAGCAAGCTCTTCAGAGGATTCTGGATAAGTATTTTACAAAAACAATGATGAGACACACACAAAAAATTTCCTTTTTAAAAAATCTCAGTATTACTAGCATTGTACATGACAGTATGCTGTTAGCTTTGCCATATTTTTATTTCCCTATAAGTTTTTAATGATTTGGTGAAAATTTTCAAAGTTTAAGGAACAGTCATACTTTTTCCTAATGATTATCAAGCTTGCTTTCCATGGTTTCAGTCTGCATGACCATTTTTATGTCTGCACTACTTGGGCAAAGCCATGACTACCTGCATATGTCTGTGTATGCATCACTTCCAAACAATAACGATGAGGTTTTGCATTTCATATTTGTAAAATAGAAGAGAGGTCACCACCTGAAAACAGCCATCCATTTATTTGCTTCTCAAATATTTATAGGATGCTCACATACTCTTCTTCTAAGCCTTGGAAACCAGGGGTGAAAAGATATGGAATGCCTGCTTCTACTGGAAGCTTTCATTCTGGACAAATGAACCAAATAAGCAGATGCAATTTCGGTTAGTGTTGAAGTTAGGAAGAAAATCAAAGAGGGGAATGAGCGCATTATGAAGGTGCCTGTGCCAGGCAAGGATGGTTGTCAAGAAAAGCCTATTTAGGGACACCTGGGTGGCTCAGCAGTTAAGCGTCTGCCTTCGGCTTACGGTGTGATTCTGGAGTCCCAGGATCGAGTCCCATATTGGGATCCCAGCATGGAGCCTGCTTCTCCCTCTACCTATGTCTCTGCCCCTCTCTCTCTCTCTCTCTCTCTCTCATAAATAAATAAAAATTTTTTAAAAAGCCTATTTAGTTTCCACCACATGCTGTCCCTGGGTGGGGATAAAACCACAGTTATATTTTATCTCCCTCATTTTCAATGACTAAATCCAAACTTCTTATCTGTAAACTGCAGTATATTATCTTTATGGAAATCAAAGTTATTAATAGTAAACATTTTGTTTTATTTATCCTAGTCATGTATGGCCTCTTTTAAGTAAAACAAACTGAATAGGAAATCTATAAATACAAAACTATGTGGAACTTAGAACTAGGAAACCTTAAAACTAGGAAACTATGAAAATTTTTTCTTGCACAGTTTAAGCATTAAACAATATTTTAATTTTGCAGGTTACCTAAATTTAAATTTGGGATCCTATGTTTGAATTCCAAAGGCCGCATCTATACTTCAACTGAGAAACATATTAAATAGTGTTTGGAAAAGAAGAGGAAACCATATTCTGATGTCCATAAAAAAAAAAAAAAAAAACCTTCAGTTGAAGCTGATACTAGTCAATATCTAGGAAAGATAATATTGTTATAGATTATAAATTCACATATTTAATCTTTTATCACCTGTCACCTAAGAACTTGGCATCAGTGATAAAACATTATTGCTGATAAGCGAGATCTTGCGACTATTGCCATCTAAGTATGTTTATAGAGAATCTATATAGTGAGATAAACTATATTGAAAGTATGTAATGTACACAAAAATATTTTTTTTTCATATTCTAGAGAGAAAGAGAAATCTGTATAAAAAATCTATAGGACAGTATTTGGTTAAAAACTCTTTTGAAGCCAAACTGAAATTCAAACCATATTTGGATTAAAGGGTTTTCTTTTGACGAAACAAACATGTCTCTGATTTTTAGTCAAGCTGTGAGCAGGTATAAAGCCTGCCCTGAAGCCAGTTGGATAAGTAGTATGAACCCTGGACTTGGGTGAGGGGAGAGCATAAGTGGGGAGCGTTTCTGCTGCTGAGCTGTGTACGTGCCCTATAAGTCAGCATCACCTAGAGCATGGAAACTTGGTTGGCAAAAGCAAGGGAGGCCTACCAGCTGTTGAATTGTTTCCTTAACTGTCCATTATCTTGGGTGCTCTCAACATCTGTGGACTCAAAGTGCATTGCTGAATACTCATTACAGAGCCACAGCACATACACTTCACCTCAAAGCTTACTTTGAGTCTGGGGTGGCGGGGGGGGTGGGGCAGAAGTTCAAGCACGGAGAGTTCTCCCAATCTCAGCTTGCTCTGTAGGATGAATAGCTACATCAAGACCTCCAAAGAGGACTAACAAGGCCTCCTGTGGGGCAAGATGGCCATAGGTCTGAAGGACCAGAGAAGCCAGGGTGCTGGTTTGCATAAGGCTATTGCAGCTAGGAATAAAATTTGATTGACAAGCTCCTGTTGGGAAAGTGAGAGAAAGTGTATAATGCAAACTTGAAAAAAACCCCACTGCATTAGAAAAGTTTGCTAATTTTTCTCTATTCGGTATCCAGCATTATATTTCTTTCTGTAAGACTCCTTAATGGTGTGTGAGCTCTTTATTCTCTTTAAACATCTTCTAGAGAAATCTCCCCACTTTCCTGCTCTACTACAGCTTTAAGTCTGAGAAGGAGCGAGTGTGTTCATAATCTTTATAATAAATACATATTTATTAATGCAGAGACAGATATTAAACTCTAAGAGAAAAACAGTGTGAAATTTCCTAGAAGTGTGAAATGATCCCATTGATAATTGAGCAGAGAGGATAGGATATTTAGGACATGCAGTCCACATTTTTGACTTGACACTAAAATGTTCAAGAAAGATTTTATGTGCCAGGGTGTGGCTCTTCATTTTCTATCAGGCAAGTGAGTGAGCATGAGGAAGGGTGTTGAGGTGCGTGGGTGAATGGCAGTGAATGATGAGTAGAAAAAGAAAATATAGGACTATTTTATTCCTCCAAGGCATGAAATAATGATAAGAATAAAATTGAGGATGCTCAAAAGTTGTCATTTAAATATGAATATATATGTCTATGTCTTCCAAGCAGGCAAGCACACATCGAGCATACATAGAGTGTGAAAGGGCATTTCAGAGCTGAAGAGAGGGAGGGATTTCTTTTCTTTTCTTTTTTTTTTTTGGGATTTGTTTTCTGCCACTTAGAGTGTCATGGGCACATGGACATGTGGATTTTTTAGTTGGTGGAATGTGTATTTAAGGGGCATTTCAAGGAAGCCAGGGGCATTGAGTACAGATTGGAAAAACGGCCCAGACCATTTTAACAGTGTCTTTGACCTTTCAATGTCACTGAAGTCCTAACCCTATGTATAGAAAAATAACAATGTCACTGAGTCCTAGGAAACCTGGAGAGGCTGGAGAACAGGCCGCATGCTCTCACTGCTTGCATCAGTGTAGCACAGGCCCTGTGCTCAGCCTCTGGGGCCTGCAGGCTTGACGGCTTGGGGTCCTCCTCCACTGTGCAGGTTTGAATACCCTTTATGGACGCCAAGAGGACAGTCTGAGATCTCAGATTCTGATAAAATGACAAAAAAAAAAAACAAAAAAAAAAAACAACTCTACAGGGGAGGCGTCCTGAGTTTTCCATTTCAATGACTACAGAGGAAGCTGAACAGCTCAAAAAAGCTGTGAGCTGTTTGAGGAGGGCCACTGCTGTCTTGGTGAAATGAGGAAGAGCTATTTGCTTTCGGCCCCTTGGGGTGCCTTCTTCAATGTCAATTTTTAAAGAAGGTGCTCAAAAAAGAGCTCTCAGGTTATGGGAGTTCAAGTCAGGCCCTCTTTAGAGGCTGAAGCTTGCAAAGAAATGGAAGGGAGGAAAAGCTAACCTTCATGAAATCTTCTAACATTTTTTGAGCCAGGAAGGCAGATAAATCCTTTGTTATGTGTAGGACTTCAGTGAATCCTCACGATAGTTCTGTAAGGTGGGAACCAGTTCATCCCATTTTACAGATGAGAAAATTAAGGCTGAGAGCCGGTAAAGTGCTCTTTGGGTAAGTAGGTGAGGCTTGATGGCAAGTGTGTGCATTGGTCTGGACCACAGGTTGTCAGCAGTCATACAGTACCTGTACTGTACGTAGCTTAGATAATAGTGGGGGGAGCTGATAGATACATGGAGCAGAAAAATCTCCCTTTAGTGATGTAAAAAGAAAGATACAAATGACACTAGTCATGAAAGTGCCCAAGAGCAGGGGCATCTGGGTGGCTCAGTGGTTGAGCATCTGCCTTCGGGTCAGGTTGTAATCCCAGGGTCCCGGGATCGAGTCCCACATCGGGCTCCCTGCAGGGAGCCTGCTTCTCCCTCTGCCTGGGTCTCTGCCTCTCTTTCTCTCTGTGTCCCTCATGAATAAATACATAAAAATCTTTTAAAAAAGAAAGTGCCAAATAACAAACAAATGGGTGCTGGTGGTGGAGGCAAGTTAGTTCTAAGCATTGAATGCTATGCCTCTGCCTTCACGTAGTGTAATTCACCCGAGGTGTTATTATCCCATTTCATCAATACAGAAAATGAGGTCTCAGGAAGGGCAGGTCAGTTTCTCAGTCATCAGCCAGTATTTGATGAAGGCTATCTTTGAACTCTGGTTTTCTGACTCCAGAGTCCACCCTCCGCTTCCAGCCTCATGGCGAGTGAAAGTGAGCACCCTGGAAGGTGGAAGAGGAGCAGCAAGGGTACCATCCAGCAATGCCTGTGGCCATTTGTTCATTCACTTACTCATTCAGAGTGCCCACATCTGTGTGTCGGGTGTCTGGAAAGGAATCCAAAGTTAAATGAAGCATAGAGCCTACCATTTGTGGTCTTAAAAATATACATGATGGGGCTGCATATTTTGTGTAAATATTCACAAAAATGAATATTTAATGTGGAGTCACATGGGATAAAATGCTACCTAGAAGAACCTGTGGAATTCTGACCTCCCTGTTGTTGGAGGAGGTATGTGGAGTTGCTGAAATTGGGAATGACAAGGGGCTGAAATTCTTGGCGCATTGGCTCTCTGCTACTAAGGTACTTCTTGTGAACAAAGGGTCAAGTCCACGTCATCCATAAACCCTCCAGCCAACCTGAGCATCCATTCCTCGAGCTCCAAGGGTGTACTTACCCGTGTCGACCCTTGCTCACACGTGCTGTGTCACTCACCTTCTCAGTTGATGCCTCTTCTTCCTGCAGAGACAGTAAACTAATTCAAAGGCTGTAAACCCTATGTCTATTCTAAAAATGTTCTGATAGCACGATACCCCACAAGGCATCACTACATCCTGCTGAGTGCTCCACAGGTAGTCACTTCACTGTATTAAGGTGAAGGAAGGCTCTGTAAAATCCAGAGGCAGAAAGAAAGGAAACACATGGTTCTCCATCCCTGCATTTTTTTTTTTAAGATTTATTTATTTATTTATTCATGATAGACATAGAGGCAGAGACACAGGCAGAGGGAGAAGCAGGCCCCATGCAGGGAGCCCAATGCAGGACTCGATCCCGGGACTCCAGGATCACACCCTGGGCCAAAGGCAGGTGCTAAACCGCTGAGCCACCCAGGGATCCCCCATCCCTGCAGTTGTTGATGTGGGACTGGAACTTTGTGAAGCTTCTAGGTCAGGTGGAAGGGAAGTCGTCAAGTTCTGGAGTCTGCAGAATTTCCCAAAGTTGGGAGTGCCGCGTGTGTGTGGCCAGCAGTTTGGGGGTCTACAGGTTGCCATATTGGGGGGCCTCTGGGAGATTTCTGATTGAGGTTGCTAGGCATGTGGGGGAACAAGAAAGAGCGAGAAGGAGAGAGAGCGGGGGAGGGAAGGGGGGGAGAGGGAGAGAGACCACCAAACTGAGAGGAAGCCCAAGTGCAGCAGAGAGGCGGGCCTGGTGACAGACAAAGCATGAATTGTGAGCAGTTCCACTCGGGGCCTGGGAAACCCCAGCCTGGGGGGTGGGGTGCAGCTGTGACCCGTTTGGCACAGGCCTCGCTGGCTGCACATAGTTCCGTGTCCTGGATGGTCAGACACCTGGGCCACGTCCTGAGTGCAGCCCTGGCCTTGGAGATCTATGATGTTCACCAAATGTGGCAGCTGGCTCATGTGTAGGAAAGGTGATGCCTTGGGAGCCCTCTCTGCACCCCTAACTCTCCCCAGAAGGGCTTCGTCTCCTGCTTATTGTTCTCACATTAACTTGCCAGTTTCTAAAGCAAAACAAATGCTTTCCACGCTCCTTTGGGCCCTCTTGGGGCCTCTGGCATCTGCCTGGGTCAGTTGTGAAATTAGCCCCCCACCTGTTTGAGAGCCTGTTACTAATGCGAGGTGGCCCCCCGCCTGTCTTCCTAGCATCTACTTCCATTGCGTCACTTGACCTATGTAGTCGTGGAAAAGGCCTGGCTCAGTGTTTCTCAGGAGCACTACGTGTTTGGGCTCCCGAGGGATTTTTCTTTTGCCATTTGCAAAATTTGCATTCCCCTCACCCTGGAGCAGGCCCCCGAGATAGGAATTCCAGGCACAGGAAGCAGAGGGTAAGCACGTCGCCCCAAGTGTGCACAGGCGAGCGAGCAGTGGGCCCAGGCCTTTGCAGCTCAGAGCCTTGAGAGTGCTCCCGTCTGCCAAGCCTCCGGGGTGTGCTGCTGCTGGTCTGAGGACCTCACTGTGAGAAGAGGGGCTTTAGTTAGACGTTACTTGTGCATCAGTTACCCACGAGCAAGAAGGGTGTTAAGAGATGGTTTTACTCAGAAGCGGATTACATGCAGTAGAGCTGTCGGGCCTTGAAGAGGGGCAAATGTGGTGAGCAAAGGAAAGGTCCCCTGCCTCGGTAGTAGATGTAATCAGAGCAGCTTGCTTTTATGCCTTTGATATATGATTTTACTACTTGCAACAAAACTGAACCTATCCTCTAGTCCAGTGTTTTCTTTGCAGCCTGCACATGCAGACACCGACGCTGAGATCACAGAACTGTGGGATGGGCCTACCTGCAGGTGGTGTAGCTGCATGTCCATTCTGGATGCGGTGCTCTCATCTCCCAGCTCTACAGCCACCCTTTTCTGCCCTGTCCTGGGATGCTGGGGTTGGGACACCACAGACCACATTGCTGGGTTGCCAGTTGGCTGCACATGAAGCTGTTGATGAGCGGGAAGCTCAAAGTGACTCTGAAGTGCAAGAGCCTGGGTTTTGTCAGAGGCCAGGTTAGAGCTCCCCTTTCCACATTTTGGGAAATCTGCTTCCCAAACGATGTCCCAATGGGCACATGAGAGAATTGGTCAAGTTGTTACTTGAACGTGGTTTGTAATTCTGTAACACCCACACGTAGATGTGGTGCTTGATTTTCAGGGAGATCAGCCCAGAGTTTTGTTTTAGTTTTTGTTTTTGTTTTTTCAGCCCAGAGTTTATAAGAGATAAGAGCTTCTTTTAGGACTGCCAGATAGGTTCTCTTCTGTGATTCGCATTAAGAGTTTAGACTTGAGCTTATCTATCACTGCTTTCTGTAGTCTCTCCAGAGAACTCCGAAGAATCCAGTGCACGTCACAAGGCTCATACCCCACCACTGACATAATGGTCAAGACAGCAGCCGGCTGGGCTCTCCAGACACTTTCTCCAGTAGGTGCTTGATCACAGTCCCCCACAGGTGCTCATTCAATTGACTGTGATGCCGTCCTATCGCATAATTATTAGCATGCTATTTCTCATTGGCAGGGAGCCCATCAATTGTGTTCAATCCCAAGGACGCAACCAAACCAATCCTAAATGCCATCTCATCTATTAGGGTCTGATTCCCAATTGCATGCCTGCTATCAATTTCTATATCAATTAGGACCAGCCAGGAGAGAAACCACACCAATTATTTTAACAGAATGAGTATAAATATTAGCTACCATGTATAAAGTTAGTAACCAGAAAACTGAAAATGAACCACTGAAGAATCCTGGAGCATCACATAGCAGCATAAATAAGGTTGGACTTGGACCTAAGAGATAAAAATAGGCATAGTATATATTATACGTTTGTATATATAATTGCCCCAGACTGCTGAGCCTATTAAATCTCCTGAGATAGTCTATATTCTTACAATGCTTTTTGCTTCTAAAATACCAACTTTGCATTGTGCTCTAAATATCTTTCTACGTATCTGCCTTTCATTAACAGTGGGTATCTCCATGGCGACATGGAACAGAGTAGATCAAGAAATGTAGAGAAGAATAGCGGGCCATGATACTACTGAACTTGCTTTAGTTACTGGAGGACTCAGTACAGACACCGTTCTCAAGAGCACGCCTTGGTATTCTTATGTTTCAGGGCATTATGTAGCCTTCTGAAAGTTTTGGCTATGGGGTCTAGCTGAAAGATAGCCTTCAAGGACTCCAAAATAGACACATTTTTCTGCTTTCGTAATGTGACGTCCCACCTCTGCTCATCACCCAGCAGCTGATTAAAGAGATGGAGTAGCAGACCTGCCTGTAGCCCAGGCCAGTAAGACTGGGCAAGATGAACATCCAGTGCTGAGGAGTGGGAATGTTCCAAGAGTGTGTACGTTTCTTGAGGACCTCCATACTCTTTTCCAGAGGGGCTGCACTAATTTGCATTCCCACCAACAGGGCACAAGTGTTCTCATTTCTCCTCATCCTTGCCAACACCTGTTGTTTCTCTCTTTTTTTTTTAAATTTTAATTTATTTATGATAGTCACACACACACACACACACAGAGAGAGAGAGAGAGAGAGAGAGAGAGAGAGAGAGGCAGAGGGAGAAGCAGGCTCCATGCACCGGGAGCCCGACGTGGGATTCGATCCCGGGTCTCCAGGATCGTGCCAGGCAGGTGCCAAACTGCTGCGCCACCCAGGGATCCCTACCTGTTGTTTCTCATGTTGATTTTAGCCATCCTGACAGGTATAAGGGGATAGCTTATTGTGGTTTTGATTTGCATTTCCCTGATCACGAGTGATGTTGAGCGTCTTGTCATGTGCCTGTTGGCCATCTGGATGTCTTCTTTGGAAAAATGTCTATTCAAGCTCTCTGCCCAATTTTTAATCAGGTTGGGTTTTTGTTTTTGCTTTTTGATATTAAGTTGTGTAACTTCTTTTATATTTTGGGGATATTAACCCCTTATCGGATATATCATTTGCAAACATCTTCTCCTATCTTCGGTAGGTCACCTTTTGTTTTTATTGATGGCTTCCTTCACTGTGCAAAAGTTTTTTAGTTTGATGTAATTCCATTTGTTTAACTCTTTTTTGCCCTTGCCTGCAAAGGCCAATTCTAAAAAAATACCGCGAAGACCTGTGTCAGATTGCTTATGGCCTGTGTTCTGGGAGTTTTATAGTTTCAGGCCTTTTATGCATTTGTTTTGTAGTAAGTTATTTTAAACTAGAGTACGAGTCTATTTAAAGCTCAGTATTTAAAATTTTTATACAAAAATTAATAGAATTTTCTAGCCCTTTCCTAAACCCTACTTCCTTTGCTCTCTCTCATGGACTGGTTGTTGAAAATCTCTCATGTTAATAGCTTCTACTTTTCATTAAATCTGAGGGAGGGGTGTTAAAGTGTTTTTTTTAAAGCAAACTAAACTGCCACAACCTTCCAGAAAGTGGGTATTGAAAACTGAGTTGGACAGGTGAGATAGAGAGTGGGCAGAGAGAATAAGTAAGCTGCAATAAAGGAAGCCACTGCACAGCAAAAACCAAACATACTGTGAAACCAGGGGACATTTGTCTTCGAGCATCTTCCACTTCACATTTCAGTAGGCATCTCATGGCCTAGTTCTCTGTCTCATTTACCCTTCTCTCTGTCATTGGTAGCAAAGCAAGCAAAGTGCCTTCAAGTCAAACTCCTAAGAAATGTAGACTGTAGAGACTCCCAAAGAGAAAGGGATGGATTCATTTGGCTGCCTCATTGCTGTACACCCTCATTTATGTTCATTTTCACTGGAGAATGATTATGACAGTATAACTTAAAAATTGGCTTTGAAAACCATGGGCATCAAAAGTAGACAATAATTAATAAACTGTCCTTCGAATTGGAAGACATCACACTTCTTCCCTGTTAGCATTGTCTGGTAGGTTTTATAGATTTATTAGGGCTTCAGAATTGCTACCTGCCTCTTAAAACCAGGTCCGTCTACTTTTGTGTGACATGGCCAATGAATGATACAAACCAGTCTCCAGAATTAGGCATCCCAACCATCCATTTCCCCGAGAAATTGTATCCAACTCTCATTCTTCACTTTGCTTTAGGATGTATTGCAGTGTCTATTTTGTGTCCCATCATCTCGCTTTCCCTTTCAGTCCTAGCTTCCCATGGCCATCTGAAATGAATAGAATAAATCAACCTTTCAGGTGGAGAGGGAATTTCCAGCCAAGCCCGTTAAATGGCGAAACACCAATCTCAGACAATTCAGCGTAATCCAGTAAATGTAGAGGTAGCCAATTGATTCAAACCTTCCTGCTCTTCCCTAATCTTTATAACTCCCAGAGTAGTGTCTAAGTTCCAGGGAACTTACAGAAAGCCAATGTCCTGGAGACAAATGGAGAGATGGAATTTGGGTTGGGAGTGTCTTCTCCTTGGCCATTCTGTCAGCTGCTAAGATTTTAATCTTCAACTATCTTAGCATATAAACTTTGATAGTGACCCAATCCCCCTAATGGCGAGTCCTTATGGTGGTATCTTTCACAAATAATGCCTTCCCAAGCCCTGAGCGTGAGAACTCGTGAGTAGTCTGGCATAACCTACCATGAAAAGGACCTAAGGCAGATGGCTAATCCCTCTAGAGGTTTCAGTAGGCTTTGGTCAGCTGATTTGAGAATCTAATCACTACTGGTAGGATATATGAGTTTACATAAGTATGTATATATTTCTAGGAAGTAGTGATGGAAAATAGAATTAGTTCTGTACTGATTTTTTTTTTCCTACTTGTAAATCCAGTTATCTTCTTCCTTTGAGCAGCTACACAAAGTCATAATACAACTCTCAAGAGAAAGTGGCTATAACAGATTGTGAGAAAAGAAGAGCAATTTTTGCCTTTTGAGGAGCAATCAATTTGGGAGCTTTTCAAAGCCGTGGGGGACTTGGGGCATGGAAGTTACAACAATAACAATGCGTTGAACAATGAAGAAGACCTATCTTCTTCCCCTTGGACCAGATAAAGATTTTATAGGCTGTAAGCAAAGCAAGTCAGAAGGGCCAGGGTTATTAAGACATAGGTGTGTCTCTCAGTAGATATTTTGTAACTTGAGGAAAAGAGGGTGGAAAATACAATCCTAGATGGTTGACAGATTCCATGAACAGATGAATCTGTTTCTCCCTTCCAAAGAACACGGCAAACCCTGCAGTGTCCTTTCATTCCAACCTCTGACACTGTGCATGGAACAAGGGCAGGAGTAGAAGTGGCTGTGCAGGGCATTTTGGAGGGGCAGGAGAGGTGTCACAGATACATTCTGGCCCTGGCTCTGTCCTTTATTAGTGACTTTGGCCAGTTTCCCTGGGCAGTGTTGTTGATATTATCAGGTAGGATGGTGCATGTTACAACACACTGTGAATGGTAATCACAGAATTATAAAGCATATTACATGCAGAAAACACCAAACTGGATGACCCACATTGAATATATATTTTAAATATTAAAGCTGCGTATGTGTACATTGATTATATATGCATTATATAAATATGAATATATATTCAAGTAAGAGAAACTTAAATAAAATCAGGATATTGTATGATAGAAAAAAAATTGGCTTAGGTATCCTGAACTATGGGTTTTGATTTCTGCCCCACCACAAGCCGTGTATATATCTATGATTTTCAATAAGAACTTTATATACTCTCTCTCAGTGTTGTATCTTTGAAAAATGGGGTACACCAGATGGTCCGTAATCTGTTTCATCTCTTTATATCACTATGATTTTGATAACTTATGTTTATATGTTTAGTCTGTGTTCTTAATCAGGCAATTAATTTTAATTAGTTGATCTGGTTAGAAATAAAGATTAGGAAAAATGGAAAGAAAAACCAGTATGAATAAGCCAGCCCTCCATCCAATCAGAGGTATTCTGAAAAACACTTAAGTGGCTTTTCCATTCGTAAACTTATGTAATTGAGGGACTTCTAGGTGCCAGGCTTGGGAATCCAGGCATCTGTCCTGTCCTGTCCTAAAAGGAACTTAACATTGTCAGGAACTAAGTAGCTTGCAGATCCTGGAAAGCAGCAGGGATGTGATAGACGTGCACTTTCATGGAGACTGAGATAATCCATAGAGAAGGTAAAATGTCAACACCAAAGCCCCAATTTAAAATCAGATATTCAAATTAGGTGGCACGCATACCATTGATAGCTGGATTCAATTTCACTTGTTCATCTGAGCGCGGACCACTTGTGGCCTGTGTGGAAATTTAGTGTCCTAGCTCAAGTGGTGCTAGTTGCTAATGAATGGCAATCCCATTATTTTCATCTGGGGAATCTGAGGCCTGGAAAGGGAAGTGACTGCCCGAGGTGAGGTGGTGCGCTACTGAGTAGTGGCAGAGGCAGACTGAAAGCCTTCTATCCCTCAATCTTAGTGCTGTGATTTTTTCCCCCCACCTCAGTTAGTCTCCTACCTGAACAATGACTTATTATCATGACATCCTAACATAAATGTGAGCTTCCTAAGACACAAGTCAGGTTTCATTTTGAGCATGTATTTAGGTGTCTGAGCATCTCAGGAGTGGTCATGTTTAGTGATGCCAAGGTAAGGACCAGTAAATAGTAGCAAGGAGGTAAACAAATGCAGAGTACATTTCCAAACCCGCTGGAAGATGAAAACTCAGCTATTTTTGTTATCCTTGGTCCAGATTTTCCTTTTCCTATTAAAAAAAATTGTGAGTTAAGCTGTATAACCATTGGTTTTGGCATTTTTTCAAAGGGTTTCTTTCATTTTGCAGAGGACCTCATTTATCCCTAGCTCTCCCTGCCCCCAGGGGGTTGGAAACTCAGCCAGGGCATCTGATTTATATAATTAGCCCTTCGCGAGTATGGATGGCCTCTCACTCCAGCATGAAGTGAGGTGAGTTTGAGGAAAAACACTCTTCCTTTATCCTCCTGCTTACCCTCCCTCCCACTTCTAGCTCTCATTTGTAACCCGATTTACCAGGGAAAGCCACGCTTCTGCAATCTGATGTGATCTCACCCTGCCCGAGCTTTCAGCCAGAAAGACTTAGAGCCCATCAATTCCATGATAATGGGTGTATAATGACGGTCCCTTTGGTATTGCTCTCACCCAAATCCCCATTTAGAGACGGCGACTGGAAGGACAAAGGCTAGTGTTTCAGGAAGGGCAGATTTAGGGTAGATCATGGAAATCGGCATTGGCTCACATGTCCGGGACCTAATGAGAATCTGGCAGGGGCCCAAAAGGAATTGAATCCACTCTGCCTCTGCATTCTAGTCCCCATTTCAGTGCTTTTCATGAGAATCTGCAGAATTGGAAGCAGAGAAGGTTAGGGAACAGCCCGGGGAGGGGTAACTACCACAGTAATCACCACCATGGGGTCATTTCTGTCCTTGGAGCCAGTGACGTTGCAGAGAGCCTCCGGCTGTTCCTTCAATGAGGGCTTCTTCCACACTCACACTTGTGTCTGTGCCCCATTTTGTGGCTTCTGGCGATGCTCAGGGTCCTTGCCCTTGACAGTGGCAAGCTGGTGTCCTGCGAGTGCTTGCGCTTCCACCTGATGATTAGAGCTCATGTAGATTTGCCACACTTCCCATCAGCCTCATCCTTCTCGTTTCCCCATTACCATGCAGCACCTCCTTCTTGCACATTCCCATGCTTCAAAATCTGTGCCAGCAAACCTGGGTAGTCAGGGAAGTGTCACCAGTGATAAAAAATGCAGGTGGTGGGGGCGTGCAAACAGTTATCTAGTACCAAGGCCAGATTTTCTGGCAACATCACCTTGGAATTGTACTAGAAAGTAACTGGAGTATGGCAGTGAGGAAGGAGGAAGACTGCTTCCTACCCTTGGAGCTATAATGGGATGACTAATGTCCCTGTGGTGGAGGAAGAATGGGCCGAGGGGTGATGGTAACGTCTTCTTGCCCCAATGTTGCGTGTGATGCATGGACAGTGAGGACCTTTAGGGGTGCTAAAGGTCCAGAGCTAGCGCCACGTGGGAAAAAGAAAACCACTTTTCAGATAGATGACTAAGACATGAGGAAATGTTTACATCTCATGGGCAGAGGATGCACATCAATATGGTGAATGACGTGGAAATATCAAACTCTACCGTGACATTGTCTTGAGATTGAC
Source organism: Canis lupus dingo (assembly GCF_003254725.2). Lineage (NCBI taxonomy): Eukaryota > Metazoa > Chordata > Mammalia > Carnivora > Canidae > Canis > Canis lupus. The sequence goes on along the minus strand of NC_064258.1, from coordinate 14,113,217 downwards.
CTGAATTTAATACTGATTTTCCCCCCACATCTAACATTCTTATGTTGAAAGGAAAGTATCTTGGGTTTGCCAACCTCTTTGCTGTTTCCAAGTTGGTTGATGGTGAGGCCATCGGCCAGTCTGGTTTGGGTCACTTTCTTAGGTTGTGGTTTGGCCTTGGGCGCATCCAAGTGCTCTAGCATGACTGTTGAAATAAAAATCGTGTGAGTAATCCAAAGAATACATCAGCTGGCATGGCTGTAACTTGCTTTCTGCCACGTAAAAACTTTTCCTCTGAATGAGTGTGGGATTGGGGAGGTGGGGGTCTCGAGTCCCAGCTCTCTGGGCAGGTGTTCTCTTTCCCCATCTCCCAGTTCCCACACCATGCTGCCATGATACTTAAAGAAAGGACAACCCTCAGGGCGCCTGGGTGGCTCAGGCAGCTAAGCATCTGCCTTTGGCTCAGGTCATGATCTCAGGGTCGTGGGATGGAGCCCCAAGTCGGGCTCCCTGCTCAGTGGGGAACCTGCCTCTCCCTCTGCCCCCTTGCTTGTGCTCACTCTCTCTCTATCTCAAATAAATAAGTAGAATTTTTTAAAAAAAAGAAAAGAAAAGATAATCTCAGACACTCCGTGCCTTCTCCTTTTGGTGCTCCTTCAGGTGCTTTTGTTGTAAGAAGTTGTGATGCAAGTGACAGGCATGCGTTTTGGAACAGTTGGCCCCTTGCACGTTAACTCCATTTGGGGAAATGTGCGACGCTGCTTCTCGTCTTCAGGGTTTTTATTTTTGAGAGCTCACAGCTCGAGGTCCACGGTAGTTCCTTACTCTTCTCTCTTTCTTTCCTGGCACTCCTTGTTTTTTGCCCTGCCTATTTCTCAGCTTGCTTTTCAGCCAATAAGGCTTTCTTCTTCATCTCCTGCTTATTGATGAATGAGTTTCATTCATCTTTCCCTCTCTCTTTTTTTTGAGGGGGGGGGAGCGGGGTGGTCTGTGAATAGCTATAGACTTTGCCTGCTCCCATTTTTCCGCTTGGCTGTTCAGTTCCATGGAGACAGAAAATGGAAGGGAGCAGCAGGGTGGGAGGCACCAGGGTCAGAGGTCAAGAGTGGTCACCTTTTGAATTAAAGCTTCTGATTTCCACTGGGGATAACATATTGTAACCCAAAGTAACTGCAAGTCGTTGGCTGTCAGAAGCCTCAAAGCAAAGGGAGGGAGGAGAAAAAGAGGGAAAGATCAGAGAGGAGGGGAGGATTGCAGACCCTGGAGTCAGTTAACATTATTTGCAGTGCTTTTTGAGATAGAGTTTGGTGACTCCGCACGTGAGACGTTATGCTTTGTCCCGCTCTGCATATCTTCTCAAGGGTCGGACCTGGAATATATCTTGCAGTCCAGACGTAGAAGATTACAGCCTTCCTACCTTACAGGCAACCGTATTCAGAACTATTTAATTAGGTAGCAAACTATTGTGCAGCAAGAAAGCGTTTGTGGGAGCTGGGAGGTTATGCTCCAAATTACATTTAAATTGTCACTTCTTAAAAGATTTTGCAAAGCCAGCACTCAGGAGGCCACTGTGTCCTGTTGCACATACACGAGCACTGAAGTGTACCCATGTTAGTGTGTTAGTGATTGTTTCGTGGCTAAACCACAAGAAATCTTGTAGAAGTAGTTCAGGGAGTGGGATTTGCTTGGTTTTCCACTCATATGTGCTCCTTAACCCTGCAGATTTAATTTTGGTGAGCAATAGAGTAGCCTCAAAATCAAACTGTAGTTTCCCACTGACTTTTTAAGGCCTTGGTCTCCATCCTCTCCGTCTTTATGTGTATAGCACAAACCTCAGCAGTGCTCAATAATTGTGTGTGGAAAGAAGAAATGATAAGGAGGATTTAAATTTTCCAGACATCATAAACACTTTTTATGTGCTAAGATATTACTTGGCCTATAGCAAATGGTCCTACTACAAAGTAAGAGTCCTCCTCAGGGAACTTTTCATACAATCAGGCTTTAGTTTTGTCTGGGGAGAAGTTTTCATCCTAATAATACAATAAATAGATGGAATCCTCAGAACATAGTGATTCAAGTCAAATCAACACCGAAATAAAAGAATATTCCATAGAACAGTCCTTTTAGAATCTGACAAGTCATCAGAATCACTTGGGGGGAAAATGTAAAAATTCTTCCCGGGCTCTGTAACTTGTGATTCCAGGATGTGACTTGTTTTATAAGCTACTGTCACAGCCCAGGGCAAGTAAAGAGCGAAAGAGCCTTGCCAATAAACTCTCCAAGTCTGAAACCCTTAGTGGCAGTCAGAACCATATATGACAAATTCCATTACAACAACCACAAATACAAAGAGAATGTTATAAAACAAAGCTATTTCCATGTCTCATGCAGCTGGCCCATAGAAACAGTGCCTTATTGATATGATCACAATAAATACTATACAATGAATAAACATGAACATCAGGTGCTTGGTCTTTGAGGCCATATAAGTAATAGCTATTGTTTCACAAAGGAACTAAATTGTATACAGTTTACATTGACAGAAGGGAGCGGAGAGCTGAACTGATGCACATTTTGAGACGTTTTGATGCTGTATATTCCAACCGCCTACCAAGACCATAAAATGAGATCATTCAAATGGAAGCGCCTTACAGTACTAGAAGCATCCAGTAAGTGGAAGCTGAAGTCCACTATTGCGTTCCTCTTAACAAGCTTTCATTTCAGGAAGGAAGGGTAACAGCAATGTGGGCGCCCTCTATAAAACCCTTACCAAAACGTCAGTCTGCAGAACAAACCCAGAAGTGCTTAGAGGGAGCAGGTGCTGTGGTCCCGCAGAACTCCAGGTGAGGTCTGGCATTGCTTGGCGGTCAGTTCAACTTCTTTGCATCCATTTCCGATTTTCCTTTTCTCTGCTTTATCAGGTTCCATCTACTGAAGTTTTTCACTGAATGTCACCTGATTGCCAGAACTGTTTGTTTTCATTTTCCAAGCAACCAAATGTTTCCTTTTACAAGTAGTTAAATTCTGCGTGAAAATAAGGACAACATTCCAGACCTAGGGAGCGAAGAACCAGCAAACATGGTTTGTTGCCTCTGCTGTTGTGACTAGCTGTGTCCACCTCTTTCTGGTATTTAGCTTCTTTGAGGATTAGGTCTCACCTCTGGAAGATGGGAGTAATATACATCGCCCTGCTGGCTTCCCAAAAAGGCTGGGGTCAAATGAGAAAATATGCACGGCATTCTTTGTAAATCTTAAGTTACCAAGTAAATGTAGGGAATGATTAGGCTTTACCTTCTTACTGTATCAGATTGACTTCTCTTAAACCTTGGAATAATTTTTATTTTACACAGACCAAAATTTTCTATAATACGTATTTCTAAAATTGACTAAAAAACCATGGGTTGATGATTTAAAAAAACAAGTGATAACAAAAATAATAAATTACGAGAACTCTTAGGGGTATGTTTTCATGTTGTGATTCTTAACCTGGATTTTTGACAATCCAGGGTAAGGGGTTCGGGGGTCACCTCTACTTTGCCAGGTCTTTTATTTTTTCTTTAAGTAGACCCAGCGTAGGGCTCAAACTCACGACCCTGAGAGTATGACCTGAGCTGAGAACGAGAGGTAGACGCTCAACTGCCCCTGCTTTGTCAGGTCCTGATCTTCAAATGCCAAGATAAATGTTTTTAATTACGACATTAATTTAAAAAACAAAACAGGACAAACATACTTCTTATTGACTTCAAAGAATAACAACAACAAAATGGTTTGCATATTTATTTTTCTTTTAACTTGAGTTCCCAGAGTTTTGCTTATTCTGTCAGGGAGCTCATGGGTACTTTTCCTTGAGAACTCAAAACCTAAACTTCTGTGGCACAGGGCCCTCTGCCCCAGGTAGGCTTGCTGTACAATTCTATTGACTCTGTGTATGTAATTCGCAGTCGCTCTTGGCATCCTACAGAGGAACTCTGGATCCTTTTATTTATTACTTATTTATCTCATCAATATACTCAACACGCCTCTCTCTTTTTAAATATCCAGTTCAGCTTTTCCACAAGCTGGTTTACCTCCAGCACTATGACAGCTCCCTGCTGTCTCTCCAGGTGGATCTGCAGGCATTCAGAGTGTGGGTCCAGTGGGCAGCCTTCCCCTGTCTTCAGTCTCTTTGGGAACCCCCCTTCCTCTCCGGGGTCCCTCACCCTAGCCAAGGGCTCTCCCCTTCCTGCTCTCTTTCCCCTGGCAGGCTTCAGTGACAGGTGTGCTTCAGCTTCACACGTCTGCTCTACTCCCTGGATTGTCTTGGTCTGTTTCTTTCTCAGGCACATTTTGCACATCTTCAGGATATTGTTGAGGAGACCTGAGTGTGTAAGATGTTAATTGCAGGGACATCTGGGTGGCTTAGCAGTTTAGCACCTGCCTTTGGCCCAGGGCATGATCCTGGAGACCCGGGATCAAGTCCCACATCAGGCTCCCTGCATGGAGCCTGCTTCTCCCTCTGCCTGTGTCTCTGCCTCTCTCTGTCTTTCTGTCTCTCATGAATAAATGAAATCTTAAAAAAAAAAAAAAAAAAAAAAAAGATTGCAGGAGCCACATTTCTGGCAAATATGGTGCTATTACCCTTCATACTTTTTCTCTCTCAAGGGCCTGACTCCTTGATAATGATCCAACTCCGGCTCAAAGAGCCAGTTAGCACAACAATAAAAGTGGGGAACCGGTCACAAGTCAATTTAACATGCAGGTGGAAAGATTAAGTTATTGGTAGGAGGGCTCATCCATAATAGCATGGAAGGAATAGGCTTCAGAGACTTTGTACTTTGTATTCAGACAAGGATTTTGAAAATGAAACCTTCTGCTGGGCCAGGTAGTGCTCGGCAATTTAGTTATCTCCTGGGGTTGAAGTGGGATGAATTCAGGGAAAAATCCAAGCTCTGGGATGATCACCTGAGATAGAGAATGTCTGCTTTTAGGCTCTTCCTACAACACTCTTCTCCCAACCCCCAGAGTCCGTCCTTGTTAATCAGGGCAGCCACAGTGCTGAGTAGACCTCCCCAACCTCTTTGTCTCTGTCATGAGATCGGTTCATGCTAATGTCCACTTATCCCTTCCAGGGCCCACCAGGTTTGACCATCTCTGAAACACCTGCCCTAACTCACCCCTGACTCCTAAGGAAGAGGTGCTCTTAGGTCCTTGCTCTTCTCTGTTGCCGTACTGCCCCGATATCCTCTTTTTCTTGGCTTACTTGTCAGTTTCCTCCATCAGGTGTCATCTCCATGAGGGCACATACTAAGCTGGGTTTTGCTCTGTGCCTCTGCTCTCCAGCACAGTGGCTGACGTCTCAGAGGCACTTGGTGATGAATGAATGCATGAAGAAATAGGGGACAAATGGTTAAGGTCACTTGGAATAGCTGATGCATTTTTATGCTTCTCAGATGACGATACTCCCACGATCAGCTACCTGCATCTTAGACCCTAAGGTCATTTTGATGATCACAAAACTCTGAGCCCAGTGGGGTACAGGACACAAAAGTATTTGAACAGTGATTTTTTATGGAGTATCAGTGTTCATTTGTTCTATCTACCCACCCACCCATCCATCCATCTAGAAAGAAAGAAGATACAAGGGTTAGAGAAGAAGAGACACTGCTTCTCTGGAGGGGGACAGTCACCTCGCCTGAGACCCTCTGGTTCCTACACTGCCTCCACCATAAGACTTAGGGTAGAAGGGCCTGATCTCTTCGCCATAGGATTTTTGGCTCAGATCTAATGGAGGAGACTTTGAGGGTTTTGGTAGAATTGGGGGCTACCCTGGTCTTTTAAAAAATGGGTACCTTTTACTTGAAGGCTACTCTGATTCTAGGGCCAAGACAGGGTCTCTGGCGAAAGAGTCAGAAGACAAGTTCTTTAGGGCTGATTCTTAGGCAGAGAAATTTAAAATAGAAGGGTAATTAATGTTCCTTGCCATCTGGCCCTTTCAGAAGGGTGGAAACAGAGATGAGGAGTGAGGGCAGAGCATCTGAGGTCAAAAGTGATATATATGATGGGAACGTGCCTTTCATACCAGAGCATGATTTTCAGTCATATTGATAATTTCTGTCTCCCCTTTGGAGATGACTGCCCACAGTATTTGGTAGTCTCCTCGGGAATGCTGCTTTTTATTGTGCCACCTGCTGCTATTACATGTCCCTCTGGGGCCTCTCAGAGGTGCACACACAGTGGACTTTGCACTGGCTGGTACAGCACTTCCTAGTTTGGACCCTAGCTCTCTGTTTCTTGAGAAGCTTGCCAAATGACTTGATCTTTCTAAACTTGGCTTTCCCATTTCAACAATGGGGTCAACAGTGATGACTAATGAGACTGTAATAAGGATTAACGGGATCAGAACATGCAGAGCGTTTCATATGGTGCCCAGAACCAAAAAGAAGAAAAGAATCCACAACAGCTAACAGTTAAAGGTTATTTAGAAGTCGCTCTGTCCAAGCACCAGGATGCCTGAAGAACATGACCCCAGATGCTACCAATGGTGGGACGTAGGGCTGGACACAGTAAAGAGAAGAAGTAAGTAGGATACCAGTTGTGAATGCCCATGGGTGAGTAGCATGGGCCCAGAGAGGAGGCATGTAGGAAGGCTCAGTGTAACTTTTTATTAAATCCCAAAGGGGCAGTGAATGGTCTCTTAGTACTTACTAAGAACTCTCCGGAGTTCCCCAATTGTTTCTGATTGGCCAGAGGCTTACCAAGTGTCACCTGGAACTGATTCCCACAGTGGATCTGGAAAAAAAGCAAGGCTGCCGTCTTGGCACACACTCAAGTTGTGATTAACCAGGCCTGGAGCCATGTCATTTCTCTAAACCCCTGGATATATTACAGATCTTGCCTCATTTCTTTGCTCACAAGCTCCGTTTTCTGGATAAGAAACCAAAACAGAGTTAGCTTTTTTGAAATTCTTGGCAGTGAACCCTAACCCCTGCAGAGAGGTGGTGCCATGAGCAAAGTGGGTTGAAAGAGTTGGTTGCTTCCTGCTATTTTGGGCAGGAAGGCAGGAAATAGTCCTGCTTTACAATAATTATGGGCAGCGAGGTTGGGAATAAAGCAAGGCTTCTATTAAAACAATCTGTTCTTAATAACGGTGTGCCGAGCCACCAAGAGTATGTACAGAATTTTCGCAGGGTCTCAACGTGTCTCACTGACCAGCCACCCAGTGCCATGTATTTATTAGCATGAATTATACTAAGAGGTTTAGAACTCTTTAATTACCAACATTTCTATGTTAAAACCTATGGGAGGATCAGAAAGTCTGAAAAAAAAATCTCATTAAAGAATCTGCTATATTAAATGACTAGGATACTTTTCTCTGCTTAATATCCACTCAGTGACTCGGTGAGCTTTTAGACAGTTCAGATCAATATCTGGCCAAGTCAGGAAAAAGGAAATCCAAAGCATATTTGCTCAGCTAATTAATACAGAGTTTAGGATTAGTTCAATCAAAATTTAATCAAAATTTGGATTAACACAAATCTCAGGACTGTAGAAGGCTCAAGATTAGAAGCAATCATGTTTTTATATCCAGGAATCCATATTCCTAAAGTTGCGCGTGGACTTCTTTTTTGTTCTGTCTTGCACCTTAATCCTCAATGGAGATATTTCATTTTAAACGCCCATGGATGAGCTGCCTGTACCAGTTTTTTGCTGCCTGCAGCATGAGCTACCTGTGTCACGTAGAATCAATCAGGGCAAGCTTGTGACAGGAGTGGGTAGACAGGAAACACACATTTCCACCATGCCCCCCCCTGCCCACCATAGGGAAGCTTCTAGCCCCATGATATCCTCTTGATCTAACTCATCAGCTCTCTGGGATATGTTCCATTTGCCCCTCCCGGCCCCCTCTCCAGTCTTCTCACGTCTGCTCTAAATACCAGGAGGTTGACCTTCATGGAAAACCAGATTCCTTTGCCATCTGGCTTTTGGTTGGCTTTGGCCCACAGAAGCGCTGTCAAGAGCTCATAAAAAGGGGGAAAGAAGGAGTCCAGGCTGTTAATTTCTGTCCCTCCTTTTCTGCTCACTTGTGAGTTTCCTGAGGCTGATGGGCTGTGGCCCGTCCTCTCCTGGAGCTCTAGCCATTTTGAGGCTCTGACAATTATCCCTTCTACTTTCCATCTAGACTTCACAGTGGTAAACCTTTTCTGTTGTGGCTCACCCCAGTCTGTTTCAGTATCTCCTTTGGTTTGGTTTAGCTCTCCTTGCATCATTTTAAATAATGAATTCATTAAACTGTCCTCAAAGAATACACTTGAGCAATGCCATCTGTGTCCTGCTGAGACTCTCTTCTCTGTGCGGTGACATGAAACCTCCATTCCTTCAGACTGGTTTGTCACCGTGCCTCAAACATTCTCTCTGTGGCTTTCCCACTTCCACATGTGTAGTGGCTCATGCCTTCCCATGCCACAAAACCACACCAGACCCGAGTTTAACCATGCCAATCCCCTCCCCCTTCCCCGAGCTGGCCATTCTGTAGGAAAGCAATAGTCCAGATTCTTTGGAAAAAATGATCCTGTGCTGTTTTATAACATGGTATATTTAAAAAAAAATACATTATTCAACATTATCTGGTCATGTCTTTTGGAAGCTTCTTTAGGAAAAGTCAGTTTCTTTCACTTCCACACATTTCCCCATGATACCAACCTCTTTGTCCTATGCACTGGAAAATGTATTTACTGGTTTAAATTAGCTCCGATTTGGAAAACTTGTTGAATCTCTTGTATAGTCAGGCATAAAACAACTCAGTTTCTTTAAGCTTCCCAGCCTGCAGCGAGCACAACGAAAGTAGGATTTCTGAAGCTATTGGATCCGCCTCGATTTTTAGGGTTTGATGGAAACCAGGAATGTTGGGACTAGCTCAGACACTGGGAAAAATAATCACGTCTCTGTTTCACTCGTGTGCGGTTACGGGCTAAGTGGTGTGGTGCCTGGCATCGCTAAGCCAGACGTCATACAAAGTGGCCTCTGTTTCAACAAGCTTCAGCTTACACAGTGTGAAACCAGAGGCTGAGCTCCCACCTTTGTTACTACAGAAATACTCGGTTGATCAGAGTGTAAGTTGGGTGAGTTTGGTTGGTTGGTTATTTCTTTAATCAGTATATATAAGAGAATTTTCATTCCAAAGATGAGTAATATCAAAGTGATCTCTTGGAGTCGTGAGCAGTTGATACAGATGTGAGCTCTGAAACCAAATGGTCCTCAACTCTTTGACATGCTTCCACTCGAGGTCCCCACCTCTTTGACTCCCCTATTTTCTCATTAACCTTGCTACCGAAACATTCATATTTTAATAATTGTATTTGACATTTTGTTGCATTGGAATTTTTGCAGGATGGAGGTATTTTAATCTTCTATAGCTCAAACATTTTCTTATTTATAGAAGTATTATGATTATTATAAATGACAATAATGGCATCATGGTTTATGTTTATCAGGTGGGTTCACATACATTTATCTCACTGAATACTTGTCTGAAATAGGACATATTTTGTAATATATTTTTACCTAAAGACATGGAAATTCTGCAAGATCTCGTGATTTGCTCTTGATTTTTCAGTAAGAACTCTGAGACCAAAGGAGTCAGATTTCTTTTTAAAAATTTCATTTATTTATTCACTAAAGACAGAGAGAGAGAGACAGAGAGAGAGAGAGAGAGAGAGAGAGGCAGAGAGGCAGAGACATGGGCAGAGGGAGAAGCAGGCTCCCTGCGGGGAGCCTGATGTGGGACTTGATCCCAGGATCCCAGTATCACGACCTAAGCCAAAGGCAGACACTCAACCACTGAGCCACCCAGGTGTCCAAGGAGTCAGTTTTCTGATTGAGAACCAGTGCCTCTCCCTTGCCTCGCACTGCATTAGTTAATCACTCAAGGTACAAGTGTCCTCCTACAGAAAATAGAAGAAGGGAACACCGAGGCTGCTTATAGCATCCTAGTCAGATCAATTCCTCCGTCAGTGGTTCCACAGCTTTCTGAGGGTGAAGCTCCAGCCGGGGTAGTTATTTGTGCTGGTGGAGTGGAAAAAAATCAGTATAGAGAAGTGTTTGCCAATACAAATGCTACATGAGCCACATATGTCATCTTCATTTTTCTTGTAACCACCTTTAAGAAATTAAAAAAAAACAGAGAAGATTAATTTTCATGATCCATTTTATTTAATTGAATATATACAAAATATTTCATCACGTAGTCAACACGAAATAGGAAGGAAATACTTCATACTCCTTTTTCAGACTGTCTGAAATCCACTGTATTTTACACTGACAGCACATCAGAATTCAGACTGGTTGCATTTCAGGTGTTCACCTGGGATGAGTGGCTGTTTTATTGAGCAGTGAGAAATGGCACCTTTCCTGGTTGGCAAGTGGTACGTGCTCCTAGCGCACATTCCTTTTCTTCGACATCACAGGGCTACAGTGGTGTTTGCTTTGAGGCTATCAGAAGTGTCATCATAGTATTCAGGAGGATGACCAATCAGTAAAGGAAGGAGATTTTCAATGACCTCTCCTAGACTTGAAGTGTCATGAGGGCCAGGTCTAAGCTTGTCTTATATCTTGCTCTATTTTTAATGACTGGTACAGTGCCTGACTCTTGAATGAATGAAAGAACTATTGATGAAATGAATTATATCACCCTATCTGTGATATTTTGACGTTTTTTTTTTTTTCCCTTCATACTAGGTCTTCAAATCCTGGTGTGCATTTCACACTTCCCGCACAGAATCTCAGTGCAGACTCTGCCCACATCCTATGTGCTCAGCAGCCACATGTGGCTAGTGGTTCTTGAGTGAGACAGAGTAGGTGTACGTTGTTGGGATTTAAGGCTGACCCTGTCACTAACATAAGTCACCAGATATTGTGACCTAGGGTGAATTCTTTTCTTTCTTTGCCAGCTCTCTGGAGGCCTGACTTCCAACTTAAGACTCTGAGTCCCCTTATAAAAGAGGAAACAGCAGAGATACCGTACTGCCACACTTACTTAGCCAAAGCAACTACTATTACCTTCATTCACAATCCAAATAATGTGGCTAATGAAAATGGCATAGATTTTCATTTGCCTGCCTCACCTTCTCCAAAATGTCTGTATGTGCAATACCAGCAGGGCACATAACTAGAAACGCTGAGAGGAACTTTAAGACACAATAGATAATAGGCTTTTCAGTAACTACAACTTGGCCTGTTTTCTGGTGGCTGGGGTGGATGGCAGAGAAACTTGCTAACAGGCCAACCTCACTTGGTGGGGCCTGAGATGTCCTGGTGGGGAGCAAGTGATCCTAATTTGGCTTCTGACTAGATACTTGACTGCCAAGCAAAGCAGCCAGAGACTAAACAAAACAAAGCAAAACAAAAAACAACAACACAAAAACCCCACGAAGCGTTCAGGACCAGGACTCTTCTGCACCAAGCAACATGATGCAAAATCATGTTCTGCACAAGGGTGCGCAGTGCGTATCCCGTGTTCCCTCCCGGGGGCTTGTGATCACCTGGAGGGAGTGGTACGTTATTAAGTTTTGTCCAAGGATGCTTCATGGACCATCGACGGCCACCTCTAGGACCTAGGTAGGCACATTTGACACTCAAGCTATGCCAGAAGGAAGAGTTCCCTTCTGCTGAAGCTGTAAAACAAACCAACAAAACAAAACAAAAGCAAAAAACAACAGTGGTAATGTAACAACATTCTGTAGCTAAATGCTAAAATGCGGAAGCCCTCATATACCTTATATTGGTCTAAATATGAGTGAATATTATTTCTTTCTAGGAAGTAAAAGGAAACAAAAGGAACACAACAAAGTTATGTAAGTATGTGAATAGAGAACAGATGTGAGATATACGTGTAATGCTCGGGCAACATTTTTGCTTGGATGGTGTACCTAGGCCCTCCTTTTCCCTGAGTACTTTAAAGCAAATCCTGGACATGTTATTCTTTCATCTGAAATTGCCAAGATAAAAAGCTTTTTAGAAGTCATAACCATGATACCATCATCACACCTCATAAAAAAAGAACACTTAAGACTCTTTGTTCCACCCTTTCTTAAATGTGCTATTTCCATAACAAATCGTTCACTTTAAATAATTTTTTTGAAGATTTTATTTATTAATGAGAGACACAGAGAGAGAGGCAGAGACACAGGGAGAGGGAGAAGCAGGCTCCATGCAGGGAGCCCGATGTGGAACTCGATCCAGGGACTCCAGGATCAGGCCCTGGGCTGAAGGCAGTGCTAAACCACCGAGCCACCGGGGCTGCCCAAATCGTTCACTTTATTTTTAATTTTTTAAAACAATTTTTTATTTATGATAGTCACACACACAGAGAGAGAGAGAGAGAGAGAGAGAGAGAGGCAGAGAGACAGGCAGAGGAGAAGCAGGCTCCATGCACCGGGGGCCCGACATGGGACTCAATCCCGGGTCTCATGGATCGCGCCCTGGGCCAAAGGCAGGCGCCAAACCGCTGCGCCACCCAGGGATTCTGCAAATCGTTCACTTTAAAAAGGGATGAGCACTGGTTGTTAGACTGCATGTTGGCAAATTGAACTTCAATTAAAAAAAAAAAAGAATTAAAAAAAAAAAAGACTTGCCAAAAAAATAAAAAATAACATCCCTCCACCCCCTGAAAAAAAAGAATTAAGGTCAGGACCTCAGCTTGCCATCCTCAGAGTGCTACATGTAGTAGAATCATCCAGAGCATCACTTCCCAAGATAAAAGATTTCTCTCTTTTTTTAAAAAGATTTTATTTATTTATTCATGACACACACACACACACACACACACACACACACACACACACACATACACAGAGGCAGAGACCCAGGCAGAGGGAGAAGCAGGCTCCATGCAGGGAGCCCGACAGGGGACTCGATCCCGGGTCCCCAGGATCATGCCCTGGGCTGAAGGCAGGCGCCAAACTGCTGAGCTACCTGGGGATCCCCAAAAGATTGCTCTCTTCCCTTGGCACCTGCGCAGTGGATTGTGCCCTTCGTCACTAGTAGTCACTAGCATTTCAGTGTGCTAGCCGAGGAGTTTCACCGATCGCGTGACGCGGGGCTCGTGGATGCACTTCGGGGCCTGGCCCTTTGCTGTCGCAGGCCGTGGGGAGCAGGCCCGGTGGCAAGGGACGGGGACCCAGCGCATTACTGGCTTGTGGTTTGGTGCTGGCCCCGGACTCTGCAGGCTGCTCGGCACATGGGGGTCCTCTCGGGGCCCTGCAGCACCGCCCGGGCAGGAGCGAGGCCGGGGCTGCACAGCAGGGCTGGGGGCCGCGCGTCCGGCCCGGTGTCCACGCAGGAATATTCACCCGGGGTGACAAGGGGAGGACCCGGTTGGCGCCTGCAGCTGCAGCCCGTTGACTTGGGAGGACTTCTGCAGCCTAGTGCAAAGACAGGTTGACCTACCAGCTAGAAGCTGCAGAGGGGACCCCTGGGGGGCTCTGCAGTGGGGGAGCATATGCCTTCCACCCAGGACATGGCCCTGGGTCCCAGGATTGGGTCCCAGGTCGGGCTCCATGCAAGACACGTTCAAAGTAACAAATTGAAGGAAGCAGCCAGGCCTTGGGGGCAACAACATGGCCAGAAGGAGTCAGGGAAGCCCAGACTTGGCGGACACAAGGAGGTAGATTCAGCTGCAAATTTGCAATTGTGCTTTATTGCAACCCAAGCTGTCCAGAGGGAGAAGGCCACTCTTGCTTGGGGCTGGGGGTTTCCATGGTTGTCAGTGGGCACACCTTGGACCTTGTGTCAAATCCTGTGGTAGCTTCTCTATTGCTCACTCTCCCTTATCTAGGTTAACAACCACCCCCCACCCCTTGTTTTTAGCCATCACATCCCTGCCGTGGCTGCATGATGGAGCATATGGTTCCAATATAAGCAAATTAGCATAATTCCAACCTAAAAAAAGCAGCCATAGTCCCATCCCTGCCATAGTCACTGGTTGGCAGTGGGCATGAAAAAAAAAAAGAGCCTGTTTCTCCCTCTGCCTGTGTCTCTGCCTCCCTCTCTGTGTGTCTTTCATGAATAAATAAATGAAGACTTAAAAAAATGATAAAAAGCATGGAGAGGTTCTTACAGCTTGTTCAATTTTGAGACAAACCATGGAAAATTGTGAGTATCCTAAGATGGCGAGTAAATACGGAGGTGAGTAAGCTATGAAAGCTGATGAAGCTTTAAAAGCATTTGGGTAGAGGGTTAGGATAAAGGAATCAGATCTCATTCTTCGTCACATTAAAAAAACTACTTTATTCCACACTCTGAGGATTTCTTTTCCCTCTTTTGAAGATGACCCTCCTGAGAGGCTGCAATTCACCCCCTTGATTTTAGCTGGAATATTTTTCTAGTGGCTGGAAAACCATTAAATCCATGTACATTTTTATTGGTTCAGAGCAGGCCAAAGACTCCGAGTCTCCACTCTTCCTTAGGGATGGGAGCTTTGTTCCTCAGACACCACGGAGCATGGGGTGGGTGAGTGAGGTTAGGTCCTTAGGGGAGGTTGCCGCAGGACACGGTCCCAGTGCGAGTGGGAAACCCCAGCCCAGTCACACCAACTTTTCTAAATGAGTCAAAAGAAGTTGGAATCATGTTTATCCTACTGCCCTTGGCGATAGATTGGTAGGTCTCAGCGACCCTGACTGGAAGCCCCATGTAGAGAGCCTGATGCTTCATAGACCACGAAGGAAATTCTCTTCCACTTACTTCAGTTGAAGCCTTGAAGAAGTGGAGTCAGGGAGGACTAGAAGCTCCCTCAGGCTCACTTTGCTGCTGTGGGCTCCTGGCCGTGCTTATTGGCACTCACCACCCAGCCACCACTGGTGGTCACACATGCTTAGCAGCTGGGGGCACACCCAGCTATGGTAATGGGGACAGGGTGGAAATTCTTGGCCTTCATATAGATTCCTGGCTATTTTCTGATAGCCATGTTGCTTTGATACAACTAGATGGAGAGTTCCAAGCAAATTATTTTGTCAAATGAAAATGACTCCAGGGCAGGTTTCCTTGGATAAAAAAATACACTATAAGATGCAGTACTTACAAGAAATGCAGAAAATTAGAAAAGCATTAAAATGCCCCCATTCCACAGATGACCTCTGTCAAAAATTTAGTATCTGTATATATCAGTGTGTGGGTGCCTATGTGTATTCTTTTTTCTTTACAGAATAGGATTGTAGGGTACAAAGGGAATCAACAACTTCTTGTGAGAATTAATATTTTTATTGTGGATAACTACAGATCTCATTTTAATGGGAACATAAAACTTCATTTCATAGACACATTTAATGAATCTCATGCTGGCTCTTAGAAAGTTTTTATCATACAGCTTTAGTAATTTTTTTTTCAGCTTTAGTCATTTTGAAGCTTAGTTCAAACTTTTACAAAATCAGTTTCTTTTAAAATAGTAAAAAAAAATTCTAAACAAAGATGTTTTCAACATAAAAATGAACATTTAAAAAATTGTTTTTTAATAGCCTTATGTGAAGGGTAGAGAAGTTAATGTGGGTGGGAAGAAAAGCAATTATTCCAAATATAAAATTATCTAGTTATTCTTCTGTTTCTTAAAATAGAAAATTAAATAAAATTTGTTTGGCCAAAATATTTTAGTCGGCCCTGAGAATAAAAAGTGATTTTGAGAGAAATCAGAAGACCTTGATTGTCACCTACTGGGCCACCACAGTGCACTCCCAAATTCCTGTGGTTGATCTTGAGTTAGTTATCTCCTTTTCTACGTACTCAGTTCGTGTACAATAAGGAGGAATAGTAATTATTTGTTCCACTGAGTTATATATAGTAAGCTCAAATGATATAATGAATGTGGAAGTCGATAGAACACTCCAAAGCATTATTTCCATATTATTATTATTGCTGTTATGATTATTTATAGGTCCATGGTTAGATGACCAGAGGAATTTGATGGATCTGCAATTAATTTATACGCCAGTGATGTTTTCCTGAAACTGTGTGTGTAGGAGATTGATTACACTACTTTCAGATAAGGCAAGCTCGTTTTCAAAGTAACCGGAGGTACTCATTAATGTTCTAATCACACGTTAGCTCTCTCGCTTTCTAAAAGTGTTTAGCCCTTTGTTTTTGTTTTCTATTGCCCTGGGACAAATTACTATAAACTTTGTGGTTTAAAACAACACCCATTGATGAGCTCGTAGTTCTGCGGGTCATTTTGGGCATGATGTGGTTGGGCTCTCCCATCAGGGCCTTAAGGCTCTGATCAAGGTATTGGTAGGGCTCTGTTTATTTCGGGACATTTTGGGAAAGAATCTGCTTCCAAACTCATTCAGATTGTTAGCCATCTTCAGTTCCTTGTGGTTGTAGGACTCAGGTCCCCTTTTCCTTGGAGATTTTCAGCAAGGAGCCACTGTCAGTTCCTAGAAGCTATCTACTTTCTGGCCACATGACCCTCAGAGCCAGCAGGAGAATGTCCCTTGTCCAAATACCTCTCACACTTTCCTTGTCTCTGACGTCATGGCCCTAATTTAGCGGCCTCATTTGATTAGATTAGAGCCACCTAGATAGTCTCCCTGTATTAGGGTCAATTGATTTGGGACCTGATTGCATCTCTGAGGTCCTGTCACAGCAACACTCAGTGTTTGCTTGAATAACGAGGAGAAGGTATGTGCACCCAGAGGCGGGAAATCTGGGCAACATTTTAGTGTTCTGTCTCTATACCCCCAAAATTCTTCTCTTCCAGTGATTCAAAGGACTATACTTGTTCTCTGAATAAAGAGAACTCCCAGTGCAAGAGTCATAAGTAAGTCTGAGTTCTAGAGAGCTTGGAGATGACATTTCACTCCTGAGGTTCTAACTCATGATGACAGTCACCCTAACCTCCTCTTTGCAGGCCCAAGAGAACAGGCTTAGAGATCAGATCAACAGGGGCTCCTGAGTGGCTCAGTCGGTCAAGTGTCTGACTGTTGACTTGGCCCAGGTCACGTTCTCAGGGTCATGAGATGGAGCCCCACATTGGGCTCTGTGCTGGGTTGTTGGAGCCCGCTTGAGATTCTCTCTCTCGTCCCCTCCCCCTACCTTTCCTCTTCTCTTAAAACAAAACAAAACAAACAAGAAAAAAGAAATCAGATCTACAAAATTCAAATTGTTTTTCTACTAAGACCTGTATGAGTTTGGCAACATGTGTAACCTATTGGATTCTGTTGTTTTTCCACCTGTGAAACTGAATGCTACCTGTTTGCAAGGGCATTCTGACTGTGAAGTAAGAATGTGCATGTAAAAAGCTTTAGTACAGCACCTGCATTTAAGTGCAAGATGAATAATGATCTCAATGTTGCTTCAGTGGGGAAGAAAACAAAGAAAATGCAAATTTAGGTTATTTTCTTCTCTTGGACTTTTTAAATTAAATCCACAATCCAGCAGAAGGGCTGATTCTGCCTTTTTAGTGCTTTTACTGGAAGTGATATCCCATAATAATACCACTTTTAATAAATGTACTATTTATATTTTTAGCCCTCTTGAACAGTAAGCCCAAACTGTGCAAACTCCAAATGAAGAGTTTGTTTTTCCGCAAATACATGTTTCTTTCCACCTCTGTGCATATGATTACACAACACTAAGTTAAAAACTGAAAATGTGATTTTTGGTAACATTAAATATATTTGATAATAAATGCATGTGCTATTTTCATCAGAGGCCCCTAGAATGTGACTGAATGTCCTTTGAAGCGTAAACAGTAATCACAAATTGTATTTTACATGTAAGATGTGACGTGAGGAAGGCTTTCCAGAGGACTGTGCTGTAAACACTTTGAGAAGCCCATGTAGTATAAACTTTTAATTATGTGGGAATTTCTTTCACTCTTGTCTTATTGAACGAAGGAGTTACACTTAAATTTTCATGAAAACTTTCAAGCTTTAGTTTAAGTTCTTTAAGGATAAGGGTCACTTATTTATTTTTATGTCCACAGAGTCTTGTATATATCAGCACTAAACAAATTCTCATTGATGGGTGAGTAGCTGAAGGATCAGTTTAAGGTTGTTCCTTTTTCTGAAACTCTCTGGGGGAAAAAAATGCACATTTTATTTGTACTTAGATCACATCCTGAAGGACCCTAAGTAGAAAAGAACTCCATGTCATCCCCAAAATAGCTGACAAGCTTTACATACACATAGTAATGAGGCTTGGCAATTCATAAGCTACTTTTTACAAGCGCTCTGGAAGGGTCTGGAAGCAGTAGTTATTTAAAAGAAGCAGTATAAGCAAAGATAACAGTGAATTTGTTCACAAATTGTGCATGTGGAATGCCAAGAGAGGAGAAAGAAAAACTTTACTAGCAAAACAGCAAACAATCCACCACTTGGGGAACAAGCCTCATTTATTGGATGAGCTTTATCGTAAACATATACCAGAGTGAGATTTCAATCTATGAAATGAGACAGCTAATGATTTCCCATCATAAAACATGAATGACGCTTATTACATAATAGAATAATTAATTAGGATTCAAATCAAGTTAACTTCTTATCTGGCTTCACTGTTAACTAGCTGTGTGGTTTGGGGTAAGTTACGCAATCTATAAAAATCCTCAATTTCATAGTCTATTAACTGCAGATTAACAATGCCTGACATTGTTTATTTCACAGTGATTTTGTGAAATTGAACAAAGTAGAATCACATCATTTTGGAGTTGAAAAGTAGTTAATGGTTATTTAGTCTAATTAGGGCTTTAAAAGGAAAAGTGCTTTACAGACAAACATTTAGTACTGTATATGGTATTTTAAACCTATCTGTCCTGATTTTTTAACGCATTCTGAACTATTCCTCCAATCATTTGTTTTCCCAGCAGAGTTGCTTTAGATCTACATGTGCGTCACCCAGCCTGGTGCCTGGAATTCAGTACACGTCCATATCATAAATGTATTCAGTCTACATTAATGATTGAATGAAAAACAAAATCTTGACCTTTGAGGAGTAGACCAGCCTCACCTCCATCTGATTTGCTTTCTTTTGTGTTAATTTGGCTTGCATATCCATAAAATGGATATAATGTCCTCATTCTGCTACTCTGAGCTGTTAGGATAATTGAGGTAAAAATAGGAATTGCTGGAATATAAGAAGGGAAGTCGCTAAGGAGGTTTTCGGAAGTGTTAATGAAACTGAAACTCTCAGGATCTCGGCCGAAGCAAGTAATCACAAATAGTGGACAGTGGAGTGTTTGTAGAGAGCGGAGGGTTTATGCCTTTGAGTGCTATTTTTTCAACAAATTAACTTTGTAGGTATAGTCTTGTAAGGCTAGTTTGTGCATACTTTCCTATATCGTTGATCACATAATGATACACATAATGTGTGCACTGATGATCTCAGTGTCTTACAGATATTAGTACTGTGACATTGGTGGTTGCTCTAATCAGGGCAAACTAAGTTGCTGGGGGTTATTTGACTCTACTCAATGATCCATACATGCATATGAATTTTTAAACGTTTCCATATTTTCCTTTATTTTTATGCTGATACCGGTATAGTTGGTGATGGCCTTTAGTTTTCTTCCTTCTATTTTTTTTTAAAAGACTTTATTTATTTATTCACTAGAGACACACACAGAGAAAGAGGCAAAGAGACAGACAGAGGGAGAAGCAGGCTCCACGCAGGGAGCCTGATGTAGGACTAGATCCTGGGTCTCCAGGATCGCACCCTGAAGGCAGCGCTAAACCACTGAGCCACCCGGGCTGCCCTCTTCCTTCTAATTAATTATAGGCCTGAAAAACCAATTAGCCGAGCTTGCAGAATTACATGTAAAATTCAAAAGGTAGTGATGAATATCCTAAGAGAATCCACCACATTATATTGTTTCATTAGGTTTGACTGGTCAGCCTTTTAAATTTTTTTTCCATTCATTCTGTAAATATTTGCCAAGGACTTAGGTACTTTAGTAAGCATGTGGGTAGAAAGACTACAGGACACAGTGTTTTAGAAACAGGAAGTTGCTGGATTTATATGCCAATAAAATAAGATGTATGTTTTTTTTTAAGAGGTATGGTTTTTTAAGGAAACAAATATGATCTAGGTTAGCCACTACTCAAAATCTAGTTACAATTTACAAGGTAATAATCTCTAATCCATTTGAGTGTTAGTCCCGGCTGTCATAGTCACATTTATACATAATCAGAGTTAATTTTATATCCTATTGTCTCTGTCTGAGTTATCAGGAACTCAACCTCATTCCTCTCTGAGAAAAATTAAATGAAATGACAGTGAATATATTCCAGCTCCATATAAGGAAGAGCTTTTTAACAATTGGAGTCCCTCAAAAATGGAATGTGCAGATTTGCTCATTAGCTTCATTTTTCCATCTGTATTTACCATTTGCATATATTAATTTGGCCATCCAGTAAAGCATTCCTAGTATCCTGTGAAGTAAGTTATCTTCTGTTGCTTAAACTATTGATTTAAAAACATTCAAATGCAGGATCTCATAGTCTTCACTGTTTTATTTTAATTAATTTATTTTAAGTTGATACTGTAGTTTATTGAGGATGTAATTAGTCTTGATTTTTGTCATCAAAATAATTTCATATTTGCTCAGATTTGAGGTAGCCTGCACATTTAACTATCCTTTTGGTGTTTTTTTTTTTTTTCGCTTATTCATACAGTGTTTTGTGGAACACCGTTAAAGAGAGAATCTTCAGTGAATTTCTTATAGGTACCTCTCCAGTTGACTTTTCCAGAGTGTATCCACCTTATAATGTTACTGTCTAACTCAAACTTCATTGTCTGACTCATAGGTGTGTTTTCAGAATATGTGTCAAATGTTGCCTGAAATCAAGGTACTCTATGGCCACGAGATCATTATTGTTAGCTACTTTGTCACATAACTGAATAAGATTCATTTGGTATGACTGAACCATTTTGATCTCTTAATTCCTCTTTTATAAGTTACAATGGTAGTTTTATTCTTTAGGCTAGTTATTTCTAGGAAGTAGGGAGATTTCAATGAGTTGGGCATTTGATTCTTCCGATGAAAGGAAGGACAAAACTAAATAACCTTTTTTTTTTTTTTTTTTGGTGTGGAAACTATGAAGGCATACTTCAGGGGATCTCTGAAGGGGTAGGAAGCAAGGGATTCTCACACACCAATATGAGATCTGATGATCATGGCTGCATTCATTTCAACATTGTGTGCAGAGAATCATCAGGTGCGAGGAGAATGAGTGGGACTGTAGGAGAGAGAAGGATGATGGAAAGGAGGCTAAATGATCATGAAGTTGAAAAAAGAAAAGTGGGTTTTTAGACGAGGACAAAGTGAGTGAGCAGAATCACAATCCCTGATTTTTGTGTTTCTAATTTCTGATAAGTCACATTTCTTTCAGCTTATTTGGTAAGCAATCTTTTCATCCTTGACAAGGGCATGGTGAACAATGCAAAGAATGAACCAGACAGAATGAATGGAGATGGGGTATCCCTACCGAACTACAAGGTCATTTGATGTTTCAAACTAACCTGATGTAATGTTCTGGTTTTAGAAGATGTCACTAGGTCCCTAATGAAGTGAATTTGCCAGCCTTCTAACAAGATTTTCCCCTTTCCCAAAGCAACACTCTGCATAAACAATTAAGCCTTTCCTTGATTTCTTTTCTTGTGGATTTTTTTTTTTCCGTTCTTCTTTATTTTTTTAGTCAATGAACTCAGCCCCAAATGAAAGCTGGAGTTGTATGAACTGAATTGGCTGGAACTAGTAGCTGAAAAGCGTGCAAATCAAAGCTGGCAAGTGTTGGCTCTTCCGTTCTTGAAGGAGAGGCTAACTTCAATCCAAATGGCTTCCTGGGCAATTGTTCCATTATCCTGGGGCTTTGTTCCTGGTGTAGAACCAGACATTAATAATCCAGCTTTTGCATGCTAACCCAAGAAAATACACATCACATCTTTACCTTGCAGTGTCTTAGTACCCATTTGGACACTTCCTAGTAGTGTGGGAACTCTGTAGGAAGGGATTTTACTTGACCTATGGGGTTGGGGAGAAAGAGGAGTAGCCCACAGATGGAGATATAGACTTGTTTCCACACACATTTTGGGGAGGGAGGCAAGATTATTTTTAATTTTGCTTTAGAAAATTATTTACCTGCCAATGATTCCTTTCTAGTCTAATTGTATCCAAGAATTCCCGCAAAATGAGAAAACCTAATCTAAAGATGGTTTTCAAGTAGAGTGAATTTTTTTATTGCTAAATATTAGATCATATGAAGTTGACATATGTTTATTTTGTAGCCATTATTAAATACTAATTTCAGTTTTTGCTGTTTTCTTGTTTTAGAGAAACCTGTTTTCCCCCCAAATCTCAAACATTTTGAAGACCTCCAAAAAGCCTAAGGTACCAGACTCTCTGAATATAGGGACAGGTGGATAAATGGCCGTGAATGACAGGAATTCCATCCTGACCCTCTATTGTACTTCTTCTGTTCTACTACTTGCCTCCTGCCTCATTTTCAAATTCAGAATAATAAATTATCAGTCATCCATTTAAAGTTTGTACATGATTTTCCTAGAATCTAAAAATTTTTCTGGATACACTTTAGCTAAGAAACAGGACCTTGAATCAGTATGCCTTTCAATTTGTTGAGGTTTTACATAATTCACACTTTTACAAAGACGTATAGCTCCTCTGAAAAACATGATAGCTCTTTTCTACACAAATTACATCCTGATAAAGAATTCAAAAAGGCTCTTTGCATGCTCTTCTTACATGCTGTCTTCATATCAGCTTCTAGAAAATGTGGAGCCAAATGCAGCGTAAATCATTAGCTTGTACGTAGAGTGCTTAACAGGCATCTTGTATTTTAACTTCACTATTCAATTACAGCACATGTCTAATTTGGTTTTAAGTGATCTAGGTTCCAACCCCATTTCTCAGACTTTGTGATCTAGGGCAAGTTATCTCAACTTTCTCACGTACATTTTTTTCTCACCTGTATAATTGGAATAGTATCGACTGCCTTCTAAAGTTGTGAGGATAAAAATCAGATAAAGCTCTTAGCACAGGCAAAGCCTTTAGTCCACAGTGACTATTATCTTTCCCTACATTTATTTTCCCTCTGCCTTTTTCCTTATTTTTATTTTTTAATCTTTCTAGAACGTATACATTTTTAAAACCTACCTTAAGCTTACTGGAAGAAGCTGGACAATCAATCAATAGCAAATATTCAATTTTTAAAAAAGCTTTTATTTGAGAGAGAGACAGAGGTAGCGAGAGTGAGCACAAGTGGGGAGGAGAGGGAGAAGCAGGCTCCCCATTGAGTAGAGAGCCAGACATGGGGCTCGATCCCAGGACCCCAGGATCATGACCTGAGCCAAAGGTGGACAGTTAACCATTTGAGCCACCCCAGTATTCAACTTCTTATTTCTAAAGAAACAATGGTTTCGAAGAAGCATCTATTAAACTTCTTTGTAGGAGTTCACCTGGGGATCTTGACCTTGTTAAAATGTCAGTTATACTTTGGAAGTGTCTGGGGTGGGGGCTCGAGAAGCAGCATTTCTTATGTGCTCCCAGGTGAGGTGGATGGTGCCTGGCTCTCCAGTAGCCCTTTGTGCAGTAAGGGTTTCAGAAGAGAGAGAGGGATGTCATCTCTAGAGCTTTATAGAAACAAAATATCCAGCGCTGGGACTCCCCGAATCACAATCTCACAAAAGCAGTGAGAGGGTCTCTTATTTCTCTTATTATGAGTCAAATCGTGCAAATCAAATTTACCTGAAAGGGTCTCATGGGATTCAATTTCTAACAGGAGTCATTGTCTTTGCCGTCCTTTTGAGTCACCCCAGCTCCTTGAACAGGTATTTGGTCCTTGACTCTTGGACAGTCTTTTCCATTATACTGTATCAGTTCTCAAAGCCTTTCATTATATCACATTGAATATTTATTAGGCTCTTCTTATATAATATCTGGGCAAAGTCACACAGGATGTTCACTGGCCAAGAAACAGTCTCTAATGTTATCTTAATGATTGTTTCTGAGATAGCTGTTTGCTTTTTTAACTTCACAATAATACTGAAATGTATCTCTGAGATTGCTAGTGACTTATTGCTAATTCCTGTGGGCACCTACCTGTAGAATTTGACTTTGCTCATCATTTTTTTACTTCTTGAAACTTCCTCTTTGCTTGGTTTCCAGGATTCAACTCCCTTTGCTTACACTTGTTGCTTTTACCCCTTTGCTGCTACCCATAATTCACTTATGTAAAAACTACAATTGTTTTCACCTTTTGCGTGCCTCTCCAATTTCTTGCTTTGTCTTCTTTGGGCAGCCCCAAGGCTTTCCATTCATTCAAAGAGCCTCCGTTGACTCCATGTTCATTCCGAGCACCATACCGGAGCCCTTTTCCAGATCTATAACATCCTATCGATTTCGGTTCAAATGTCCTACTGGCACTTGAAACTCAACATGTCCATGAAGATCTTTATCACATCTTCCTAACTTCAGTCACATAACATCGTTAAGCCTTTGTGATCCATCTGAAAATTAAAGATAATAAAAGAAACTAAATAATCATATTTGCTGAGAATTAAATCACATTTAATACGTGCCCGAGGCTTAGACTACTGTCCTTCAAACAGATCACAGTATGTCTTATGAAGTGGTGTGTGAGACCCTGTTCTTTGTGTTGACACCTGTCTCTGGATTGGAGGTCAGAATTGAGGGGATACCCGAGATTTCTCCATCCACAGTAGATTCAATTTATTTGATAAAGCCAATCAATTTTAACTCTTAAGTACCTTTTCTTTTTCCCTTCATTCCTTTTCTAATGTCACAGTTTTAAGTCTTTGCAATGCCTCACCTGGAATATGTCAGATGGTCCCCTCTCAGCCTCCCTGACCCTAGTCCTGTGTCCTCCGTTCACTCTGCTGACTGTTGGCAGGGGGTCCTCTCAACTGATTGTGGTCCCCACTGCACTCCAGGTTCCTCAGAGCTCCGGGTGTCCTGAGGTAAAGCATCACTGCCCATCTCATGGGAGCCTTACACACAAGAAGGAAACACCAAGAAAGGTGGCTTCTCTCTGTTCCTTTTCAATTTCCACACTTTTCTCTCTGATGCTTGAGCAGTCTTTAACTCCTTGCTGACTCCTGGAATATATCACACTTGCTCAAGTCTGCAGGCCTGTGCCTCAGTGTTCTTTCTTCCCTCTCCTCATCTGTTATTTGGGACTAAACTCAAAATTAGTCTCCTCTGGAAACTTTTCTTAAAATCTCTGAACATACTTAGGTAATTGTTTTATGCGCATAAAAAATGATTGTAGCAGGTTTTAAACTTTAGTGCTTCATAATTTTGCACATAGAAAATAGTGTTGGATTTGTCAGATTTTTTATGGCATCTGTTGAAATGATCCTATGATTTTTCTCCATTATTCTGGTATGATGTTAATGTGGTGAAATACATGACTGTTCAGGTGTTGAAACAACCTTGCGTCCTGGAATAAATACCGCGGGTGATGATTTGTTAGCTTTTTAAATATTTGATGGATGGATTTGATTTACTAGTATCTAAAAAATATTTTCATGTTTTTATGTTCACTAGGAATATTAGTCTACAATTTCTTCAATGTCTTTGTCAGGTTTTGGTATCAAGAAAAATTCATTTAAAAAAATAAAAAAAAGAAAAATTCATTTATACTGATTTTTTTTCCTATTTATTTCAATTAACCAGAGAGATTTTTAAAACCTCAGATTATAATTCTGGATTGTTCTATTTCCTTCTTCAGTTCTGTCAGTGAATAATTCATGTTCTTGAAAATTTTGTTAGGTACAAACCATCTGGTATCATGTCTTATAGATTAATAGATCTTTTCAGATTATAAAATGTCCCTCTTATCTTGTTAATTTTCCCTGTCTTCAAATCTATATTGACTAATAGGACTATAGGCACCAGCCTTTTTATGATTACTATGTCTTTTCACTTTCAACCTTTTTAATATATATAAAATGTGTCTTTTGTAGATAGCATACAGTTCAGTATTGCTTGTTTATGTAGTTTGACAATCTGGGTTTTGCTTAATATATCTAGTGTATTTGTACTTAATCCAATTATTTGTGTGGTTTTAAACATACTATCTTGTTATTTCTTTTTATACCATCTGTTCTTCGTTCCTTTGTTTCTCCTTTCCTATTTTGGATTAATCAAAATATGTATCTTTGACATATCACTTTCTATTTAAAATGAATGTCGTATCACTTTTGTAAAATGCAAAAGTTCTTAAAACAGTATAATTGCATTTCCTTCATTTTTATTAATTGTTGTTTTACTTCTACATATGCTATAAATCCTATAACAATTTATTTATAATATATGATATTTATAATACATTATGTGTATATAAAATATATATGGGGTCTAATTACATATTACATATATTTTAACATCTATAATACATACACAGCCACACAATATTCCCTTCAATTTGAACAACATCATTTAGAATTCATTATAAAGAAAATTTGCCAGCACCTAATTCTTTCAGCTTTTTTCCTGAGAATATATTTATTTGCCTTTAGTTTTAAAATATATCAATTACAGTTTGTGATTTTTTTGTTGTCCCATGGTCTTTTGTTTCCTTTGTTTAAATAAGAAAAGGTCATTCTTGTTGTTCTAGCTTACATGACATACCTCCCTCCACAGTTGCTTGGAAGGCTTTTTGTTTTGTTCCTTTAAATTTTGTTTTCAACAGTTTAAATATGAAGGGCCTATGTGAGGCATATTTTATTTTCTTCATGCCTGGGGTGTGCTGAGCTTCTTCTGTGGGTTGATGTTTAATCAGACTATAGAAGTTTTCAATTCTTATTTCTTCAAATACTTGTGGTGCTGCATTCTTTCTCTTCTCTACTTCTGGGTTTCTTTCACTGGAGTATGATAGATTATTTAATACTGGTTCACAGTACACTGAAGCACTATTTTTTTTAAAAAGATTTTATTTATTTGAGAGCAAGAGAGAGAGAACATGAGCAGGGGAGAAGGGCAAAGGGAGAAGCAGACTCCTTGGTGAGGAGAGAGCCTGATGCTGGGCTCCATCCTAGGACACTGAGATCGTCACATGAGCTGAAGACAGACACTTAATTGTGTGAGTCACTCAGGCATCCTCTTTTTTTTTTTTTTTTTTTTTTTTTTAATTTATACCTCAGTGTCTTAGTTCAGATAATTTCTAGTGCTCTATTTTCAAGTTCAGTAAATCTCTCTTCTGCTATATCTAATATTTTATTAACCCATCCAACAAACATTACATATGTAGTTTTCAGTTCTGTAATGTCCATTTGATCCTTCTTTTTTACAGTTCTCACTTTTTTCTGCCAAGATTCCTCATTTATTATTGTGGTATTTCCATCTTTTCTTGTAATCATTGACAATATTTATCCTATCTACAGTGTTCTCAGTGAATGGCAACATTTATTTCATCTTGGAATCTGTTTCTTTTTTTAGATTTATTTATTTATTTGAGAGAGAGAGCAGGGGAAGGGGCAGAAGAGAGGGAGAGGGAAGGAATCCCACGCTGACTCCCTGCTGAGGACAGAGCCTAGCAGGGTGCTCTGTCACACCACCCTGAGATCATGACTTGAGCCAAAATCAAGAGTCAGGTGCTTAAGCAACTGAGCCACCCAAGCACTCCTTGGAATCTATTTCTGTTGACTATCTTGATTATGCCCTGCTTCACAGTTCTTTGGCATGAACAGTTTTAAAGCTTTATTGAATTTAACTGATATACCCCAAACTTCACAAATTTAATCTATTCATTTGATGACTTTTATGTATGTAAATCGAAACTTGCAAAATTATCACAATTAAGATAATTAATGCATCTATCACTTGCAAAAATTTCCTGATGCCTCTTTGTAATCTTTCTCTCATCATCCTCCAAATGCTCCCAAATTCCATATTTAAGTAATAATCTTTTTGTCACTTTATGAGTTTGCATTTTCTAGAATCTTATGAAAATACAGTTGTACAGTACATAGTATTTTTTTATAACATCTAAGCACAATATTTTTAAATTCATACATGTTGCATGTATCAGTTAACTTTTATTTATTTATGCTTAGTCAGATAATACAAGTAAGCCACAATTTATTTACCAGTTTACTTGTTGATGGACATTGGAGTTGTTTCCAAGTTTGGCATTTATTTATTTATTTAAGATTTTATATATTCATGAGAGACACGGGGTGGGGGGAGGCAGACACACAGGCAGAGGGAGAAGCAGGCTCCTTGCAGGGAGTCTGACGTGGGACTCGATCCCGGGACTCCAGGATCATACCCTGGGCTGAAGGCAGGCACCAAACTGCTGAGCCACCCAGGGATCCCCCAAGTTTGGCTGTTATAAATAAAGTAAGCCTCTATGAATATTTGTATATAAGTCTCTGTGTAGCCCCAAGCTTTCAAGTGTTTGGGGAAAATGCCTAATAGTAGAGTAGTCAATTTGTATGATAGGTATATGTTTGGATTCTTAAGAAACTGCCAAAATGATTTCCAAAGTGGTTGCAATCAGAAGATTATGAGAGTTAAACTTACTCAACATTTTCTAACACTTGCTGGGGTCAGCCTTTAAGTCATGTGAGTGAGTATATAGGGTATCACACTGAGGTTTTCCCATTAACATCGAACATTTTTCATGTGCTTATTTGCCATTTGTATATCTTCTTTTAAAAATGTTCAATTCTTTTGCCCACATTTTTATTGGATTTTCTTATTGTTATTGAGTTGTAAATGTTCTTTATATATTCTATATTGAAACCCTTTGATAGATACATATCTTGCAAATATATAGTCATATAATTGATATTTGTATGTTGATCTGGTATTCTGCAGCATTACTGAACTCATTTATTCTTCCTGGTAGCTTTTGGGGGTAATTCCATTGATTTGTGAGTAGAATCTTGCTCCTTCCAGGCTCTTTGATAATTCTATGTTCTTGAGTTGAGAAACCTGGTGCAGCCTTTGAGATACAATTAAGGTTTATTGGGTTATGATTTTCTGTAATTTCTTTGCAATCAAAAGTAAAAGTTGCATTTCCAGTGTAGATTTATGATCTGTGACAGGCTGATCCACAAATTTAGGTCCTTCTTCAAGGTCTCACTTTCATTATGTGTTTGACCCTTTGGCAAATGTAGAAGAGCTGCTTCTTGGGGTTGGTGCTAACTGCTGCCCTGAGAATTCTCTGCCTCACACAGCCATAGGATATTTATTCTTTACCTATCCAATATGATATTGTCAGATAACTTTCATTTGCTTAACGGTATATTAGTGAATATGAAAATCTGCATGCTGTTTTGTTGGTTATGTTTTTAATTGAGTCACTTCATTTGAACAAATAAAGCCACCAGCTATTAAAGATCCCACCTGAACTCAGTAGTTAATAAAAGCTGTACTGACCTGTTTAGAAGAGCATGAAAATATGGTAGTGATCTTGATGAATTTAATTTTTTAAAATTAAATTGAAGCTGAGATTTATACTTTTTTTTTCCTTCTTAATTTATTGTATGCCTGATGCTTGATTTTTGACTGTTAAATCCACCTTGCTTTCTGGGGAACAAACCTAAACTGGTAATTCCTGATTGATTTTGGTAGCATTTTGTTGAGGAATTTTTCATTTCTGTTCATAAGAAGGTCCTGCTCTTTTTACTTCCTCATTTTCCTGGTCTGGTCTTGACCTGAAGGTTATACTGCCACATAATATGAGTTAATCAATATTCTTTATTTTTCTTATTCTCTGGGAGAATTGTGTAAGGTTGGAATGAACTGGTCTTTGATTGCTTTGTGGATATTGCTTTTTTATTTAACCTAAACAGACTTTATATTCCTTTTTTTTTGGGGGGGGGGGTAAAGTAACACGAAAGTTGCAATAAATCTCTGCAAGATGTGTGTGACCATGAAAACACTGCTGAGATCAAGGTAGAGAACATGTGGTTGCTTGCTGAGTGAGTCTGAGTAAGTATACATTTTTGTTTCCAGTCAACACGGGGCATTTATTTATGATGTGTTAGTACTACTGAGAAATTAGTTCAGTTTGTCAATACAGATGACTTTGTTTGGATTTTTACTGCCGCAAATTAAGAAGTGTTCTTTAACTATTCAGAAGAGATTTTTTTTTTTCAGAAAAGATTTTGGAAAGAACATTAGACACTTCTTTTATCATAAACACATTTGCTTTCAGTTACAGCATTTTTATATCTCACACAAAATATGGTATATACTTTCATTGCTCTGGTCTCCATAATGAGTTAGTAATCTAGTAGGTTTTGTGAAATAAGATATAACTCACATCTGTGTCTCTCTTATAACATAGCCTATAATACACATTAATATACAATATATAATATTATATATTATATATTATATAATTATTATAACATAGCCTATAATTGCATTTAGTAGGTGGTCACTAAATATTCATTGATAATAATTAGGATTTCAAAGTTTTGCCTGCTGTGACTCCAGCTTATCTACGCTGTACTTTCTTCTTTTTACTACCAAAATATAGTAAACTATAGCTTCTACATTGAACTGTTTACTTTAAATTGGTTTCTTGATTTCTCACGTAGAGCTTTAGCCAGTTCTGTTTCTCCCACTGGAATGCTTCGTATTCCAGATTTACTTATCATATTCCAAACCATCTTAAAAGATCATATTGCCATTATGTTTATTAAGCTGTCCCTGGTTAACTTTCATAAAGATATGCTGTCTTCCACCCCAACTATCTTCCTCTAAGAACCACAGGAGCTACCATGGATGGAGCACATGAGATGCCAGTCATATTATATCTGTTACCTCATTTTAATCTTCAAACAGATTGTAAGCCTACATAATAAGTTTCCATAAAGGAGGATACTGAGTAAGAGATTGACTACTTTGTTCGGATCACTGATGGAATATTTTTGGAGTCATTGTGGAGAAAATCTTGCTGACTCCAAAGCCTCTTCTCTTTCCACAGTATTAAAACAATTTTTATTGCCATATGACTTTCTTTTATACTATCCTCATACGATCATACTTGTTAGACTATGCATTTGATCTTTGATAAGAGGATAAAATCACACCAAATTCTTGTAAAGTATGAAACTGTTGAAATAGACACTTGTAAACTTCCTATTTGTAAATTATGTAAATTCCTGTTAATACCACAAGCAAGGTATTTTGAATACTCAAAATATATTTCATATTTACATCACCATACGTGGGACATCTGTTCAGTTCTGCTTTTTGAACAAAAAGTTTTGCGTTATTGTATCCTCCCCAGCATAGACTTGAGATTGGCTAGGCCAGTGACTATTAAATTTATTTTTCATTTTTGACTAGTGAAACTTACAAGGAAACCAATGAGGAAAGTAGTGAAAGAAGGACTGCTCTAGCCAGAGGGGAGATAAAGGTGAGGGACATGGGAGGCTTTCAATAAACCTGCTCAGGATGCCCTTAATGCCTTACACCAGCCTTCGCTGTCTCTCTGTGGAAACACCAGTAATCTAAAAATCACTGCTTCAGCCCAACTTTGTTTTTCTAATGAAAATCTAAAAAATCTAAAATCTAAAATCTAAAAATCTAAAAAAATCTAAAAAATCTAAAAATCTAAAAAATCTAAAAAATCTAAAAATCTAAAAATCACTGCTCTAGCCAGAGGGGAGATAAAGGTGAGGGACATGGGAGGCTTTCAATAAACCTGCTCAGGATGCCCTTAATGCCTTGCACCAGCCTTCGCTGTCTCTCTGTGGAAACACCAGTGATCTAAAAATCACTGCTTCAGCCCAACTTTGTTTTTCTAATGAAAATCTAAAATCTAAAAATCACTGCTTCAGCCCAACTTTGTTTTTCTAATGAAAATCAGAAGGATGTGTGTGTGTGTGTGTGCGTGCGTGCGCGCGTCTGTGTGCGAGGTTTTTGAGTCTTGGATCTTGTTCTTGACTCTCAGTGATAATACCTTCGTAAAAAATCCCACAAAATGAAATCTCTGAAAGATCCATAAATTGACAAGTAGCAACAACAAAACCCAACCCAAAGAGCCATCACGTAGAGTATCTGGATGGATTGTTGATTGGTGGCTCTCCCCTCCGTGGTAACTATAGTTTTAGCCATGTTTGTATAACAAGCAGCCTTTCCTTCTCTCTGGGATCTTCCCTTGCTTCTCTATCTTCCTCTCTCACAGCTCCTAGGATGTACTCACTTCCGCTTCTCCTTTGGAGATCCATCCACTGCTACGTGCTGCCCTGTACTCTACATTCTAATCACATTTTTCCCCTGAATATTATTACAAACATCTTCACCCATTTGCTTTCTTCTGCCTGAAGTTCCCTTCTTTCCTTATTTTCTTAGAAGGCTTCAACTGTTTTTGTTTTGTTTTTCAAAAAATGCTCCAACCTTCTACCTCATTCAGACTTGCTAAGCAAAATTAGTACTTGGGCCTATACACTCAGATAACACCGTGCGTATAATTTTTCCTAATATTTGCCACCGTGAATCATCATACTCACTTGTCTCCCTTTTCTCCCCTTTAGAACTCTTTTGGGGAAGGGCTGTATCATATTCATATTCATATTCCCATGCTCAGCATAGACTCAGCCTTTCACAGGTGCTTTCAAAATTGGCAAATAGACGTATAACAAAAATGTCCTAAATATCACACTTCTCCAGCAGGTGCCACCATGCCATAAAGGATATTTTGACCTGAAAGTTCTCTGCATTTGAGACACTGAGTTATGCAAAATTAAATGAATGCCCTACTTTATCAATCTAATTGATATGCACTTAGTTAAAATCAAAGGTGGAACGCTGTTGAATTTACTTCTGTGCTGTGAGCAGAGTACACCTGAGGTTATGCATGCATGCGCTTAGGACGTATTCTTTTCAAGGCTTAGTATTTAAATAAGACAGCTTAACAAGGCCAAAATGAAGGGCTGTTTAGTAACAGACTTCATTATAAACATAATGCTTATTTATGTGAGACTTTAGGAATCTGAGGCAATGATCAAACCATTCGAGAATAAATCAACATGATGATTTTAGACTTGAAGAAGAGTTACTGAAAATAAAGGGAACCTGTAAGTAAGGAAAATTAAAACACTAAATTCCCAGGGCACTGCTCAGGCAGGGTAAGCATCTGCCTCTGGCTCAGGTCATGATCCCAGGGTCCTGGAATCGAGCCTCACATCAGGCTCCCTGCTCAGTGGGGAGTCTTCTTCAATGGACTTCTGCCTCTCTTTCCTGCTCATGTTCTCTCCTTCTCTCTTTCAAATGAATAAATAAAATCTTTTTTTAAAAAAACCCACTAAATTCTCCGTAGAAACAAATCTCTCTCAAATGTAGGAGACAGAAGAAATCACCATTATTTAGTAAAGGTATAATGTGGAAAGGTAAGATTACAATGGTGTTTTTGTTTAACCTTTTGTCTTTGTACCCTTAGAAGTAAACTACCTCTATGAATACTTTGCATTTCACAAGCAAGATGGAGAAAGCTGACTTAAATTAAAAAAAAAATAATAATAAACCACTCTAAAATCAAAGGTCCTGAGCTATTTAAGAAACACATGAATTAACATGTATTTTAGTTACTATTGCAACTAGATAACACTGCCTGGGATGTCTTTACATTTCTGTGTGCTTTCCCCACCCCAATATGACCTCAGCGACCAGCACCTAATTCTGTTCTCCAGAGGTCTGCTGTCTTGGGAGAGAGGATAATGGGCAAACAAAAATAAAGATATAATACGTCCAACAATAATTTGTGCCAAGGAAAAAGTAAAGCCAGGTGAGGGAACATGCATGTGTGAAATTAGTGCAATTTTAGATAGTGGAATGAGTTATCATATTTGACCCTGGGCTGTTTTTTCTCTTATTTTTCTCTAATTTATGTTATTCTATTCAGTTAAAAAATATGTCACTAACATCTGTGTGTCAAACACTGTTCTAAACTTTATAAATGAATGTAACAAAAAGTTAGTGTCTTGTCCCTTAAAAGGTTTATGGATTACTGAAGGAAAATGTATACAGTTTGTGTACACACAGTTATATACACAAATGCACATGCACACACTGAAAGTTATGCTATGATGTTAAGGTTTTTTTGTTTTCCCCCCAGTAGGCTCCATGGCTCCATGCCCAGCGTGGAGCCTAACACTGGGCTTGAACTCATGACCCTGAGATCAAGACCTGAGCTGAGATCAAGAGTTGGACACTTAACTGACCAAGCCACCCAGGCATCCCTGATGTTAAGGCTGTTGAAAGAATTCAGCAGTAGAGGGTATTCTAAATGTTAGTCATTCTAAGAGGACCTCAAAAGGTTCATGGCTTGTATTGTTGGCAGTTTTTCAGAGATGAGCATTTACTTCCTGGCTGGTGTGTGGGAGTGAGTCAACTAGCTAGCGAGGAGCCTGAGCTCCAGTAACTGCTCAGTGACTACAGATTTTTATTCTCCATTTGCTTTGTGCTTTACAATTCTGTAATTGTATGTTTTCATTTTGTTTTGGTTTTATTTATTTATTTTTTATTTTATTTTATTTTTTTTTAAGAAAGGAATGACTGTTAGAATCGGTTGCTAGTAATGGTAAAAAAAAAAAGTTAAAGGGGCCTTATAAAGTGATGGTTATTAAATATAATGGTGTCGTGGGCTCATGATGTTTTTCAGTTTTCTGTGCTTCCGTTCATAGTCAGTAATATGCCCCTTGAGCATTCAGGGTTTGTGAATGAGCAGAGTTTGTGAAATGGACATGGCACAGTGAGCTCCAAAGACAAAGAGGACAATGTTGCCTTGACAAAGGCTTCTCTGAAGGTGAAAATCCCATATGCAAAACTTCAGGATGAGATAAGAGTTTGCTAGGTAGAGAGATGTGGGAAAGAACTGGTTGCATGAGATAGCAGGAGCAAAAGATGAGTTGACTGAAACAATATTTTTGAGTTTAGAGAATAAGAGACCCATGGGTTGAGTGTAGGAGGGTGAGCACAGGTGGAAAGGAACTCCTGTGAGAAAGAAAGATTTGGGGATGCTCTAGATATTCTGTTTACACCTTGGCTTTGTAGGATATAGGTCAGAAGGAAGCAAGAAAGGCCACTTCATGCTGCAAGAGAAATCACAAGATAGTACAGTCATCTATGAGGAGAACTGGACTGCCATTTGTGCCCAGTGAAAATTCAGTGTTTTCCATTCTATTCTAGGAACATCCCACCCCAAATGCCAATTTGTTGTCTTAGTACAGTTAAGGATAAAGGAAAAAGGGGGCTGCAACAGAAGTTAAGAAAGCCTACTGACAGAAGGCACTGTGGGGCTGCCATGTGCCAGGTACTGCGATGCTAACTTTTCATGCATACTCTCTCATCTCAAAACACGGTGAGACAGACTTTAGAGCCATGTCTACAGCTAAAAAAAGTAAGCTCCAGAGAAATTAAATGTAGTGCTTCATTACCTAGCCAGAGCTGAGATCTTAACTCAAGGCTGACCTACTATAAAGCCCTTACTTAGTCCTCTGTATCAAGCTGTAGCAGATGGATACGAAAGGGATTAAGAGGAAACTAGAACATTCTAAAAGTCGATTTCCACTTACTTTTGATTATGACAAATGAAAACAGTAAAGGAATACTACAACTAACCCAAGTCCCTTTTGAACTCACGTGATTCCAAAAAATAATTGAATAAACATAACTTCACTGTCATATTATGGAAGGTAACCAAATCGATTTCCTTTGAATGCTTGCTTCTGTTGATTGATTTTTCCCTCTTTTTCATCCCTGAATGTTTTTATGTATTTAGAGTTGAATTTGAAGTAGAAAGCCATTTTCAAGAAACCTACACATCCATGTAAAGATTAATAGGGGTCAGAGGTGAGAAGGCTCATGGTTTTAGTAAAAAAATGGGTTTCCTACTATATTGCCACGTCAGAAAACAGGAGATATCATGTTTTAAATTAAATAAATGCTGGTCATTATTTTTCTTGGGGAAGGTAAACATTTCCTAACATGATGATTTGGTTGGTTTACTTTTTGAAATATGGGATTAGATATTCATATAGATTATACACTGGTAAGATCTCAGGTTTGACTAGGCTGCTTACTAGTAAGTCAATAGGAGTTAGAAATTGTTGGTTGTTGGTCAAACCTTCAGTGGACCCATTGATTTTAGCAGAGTAGAGAGAACAAGATCAGTCAGGAGGACTGGATGGCTGATTATTGAATTCCAAAAGAATTAGAAAAGCTTAGCGGCTAACATAAGACTGTTCCATCTCAGAAGATAATGATGAGTAGTGAAAGTGATAATTAGGGGCCTTGCTGCAAAATATCAGTAAGAGATACTTTATTTTTCTGGCTCTTTCTCAGTCGTATGGAAGAAGCCATCCATAACCCACCTACCGAACTAGTCCTCTTCAAACTCACATCACCTTTTTACTTTGTTCATAAAATTTACCACAGTCAGAAATGGTCTTATTTATGAACTTATTTACTTGCCTTTTTGTTTACATGTTATCTTGTAACATGTATCTTGTAACTTTACCCCCTAAGTGTAAGCACCACAGGGTCAGTACTCTGGTCCATATAATTCAATTCCTTGCCACCACTGCCTAGACCAGCTTATGCTACAAAGGATGCAACTCTTTCATACACAGACTTTTTTAATAATTGAGTAAATGGATACAGGTATTGGTTAATGTTAACCAATATTTGTGATATTCCAGGTATTGGTTAATATTAACTAAGTCAATATTTATAGAGTACTTAAAATAGGTCCTTGCATATAGTATAATAAAAGTTTAACTCAATGAATATCTTCCTAAAACGAGCTGAACAATCTCCCTCAAGCTGAGGTCACTTCTGATAAGAGAACAGAGACATTTAATTTTAAGACTGCAATAATTGGAATGTGATTAATAGTTAATGCTCCATAACAGAATATCTGACCATTAGTGGTTTTGTTTGCTTCATACGGAACTTAAAGGAAATTAAATCTTTGGCCTTAACTGAATCCCTGTCTTTACCCTCAAGAAAGAGAAATGCAAAATTGTTGTCCTTCCCTTACACTTCATGACATTTTGTAGTTGTTACCAGAACATAGTGAACCACAATTGGCTATTTGACAGTGTAAACTTTATTGGAGTGCAAGTTTCATGAGAACAAGCATAAAACTTACCACTTGTCATTGATGTATTCTGAGACTATAGCCCAATGGCTGGCATAAGGCAGGTGTCCCCAAAATGTTTAATGAAATAATTTGCTAATGTCAGGAGGAAGGAGGTATCAGGATATTTTTGGAATCTTCCCGAATCCTCCCATAAATATAGATGGTGCAGCTTGGTAGATAACAAAACTAAAACCCAGGGACAAGGTTTAAAGCAAAACTCAGGACAGATTTTTATTATTATTTCTCACAGCTCTGGAGGCTGGAAGTCTAGGATCAGAGTGCCAGGATCTGGGGCTCTGGGTAACAGACTGCCAGCTTTTCATTGTATCCTCACATGGCAGAGGGCAGAGACAGAAAGGAAACTCCCCCGTGACTCTTATAAGGGCACAGATCCCATTCATGAGAACTCATCCTCATGACTTCTTGGATCTTAATTGCCTCCTAGTATCATCTGCATGACGAAGGGTAGGGTATCAATATACAAGTTTTGGGGGGATATGAATATTCAGTCCATAATATCCTACCGATAATCATGGAGTAGTGCCCATTGCTGTTAGCATGACAGAAGGGCCAAACACAAACGTTGTGCAGCTCCTGGTGAAACAGCACAGTGCCACTTACAGTCCTGCCAAAGGGATCACACCTGAGTCTGATTAAGCCTCTGCATCCAGCTGCCTATTTGCAGCCAAACAAAGGAATGTTGAAATTCATCATGAATTTGCAATCATCGAAATCCAGAATGTGGGCTACTGCTGATTAAATGGCCTGGTTCTTGTAAAAAATGAAAAGCCAGAAAAGGAAAAAGGAGCTAGAGGATAAGCCTGTGTAATAAAGAGCAATTCAAAAGACATCAGTTTTTAAAATGAGATGTGTCAAAGGAAGCTCACTTGAGTAAAACCCTCAAGAAGTGCAGAGGCAATTACTGCATATTAGTGTTGGGGGTACAGGGCTATGATGGGGATGGGGAGCATGTTAAAGGCTTTGGATAGGAGTGGAAAATTTATAATTTACGAAGTTATGTATTTGCTTTCTGTGGTTTTCTGTACCTCGTGTTTTTGATTTTACAATAAAAAGTAAAAAAAAGATTTCATAGGAGTTTGGACAAATAGATGACAAAGTCTAGAAAGGTCTAGTGATGTGTAATACATGATGCAGAAGCATTTCACATCATTCACTGATGACCCTGGTTATGTGTGTGTATACACACACACACACACACACATTCTGCACTGATTATGTATGACTGCTTTAGATTCTGGCTGTTGTCTGCAGCCTAACTTCCTCAGTAAATTTCATATCCCCTTGGCTTAGACAAAGGACTGAAAAATCAGTTGAGCTGGCAAATTAATTCCTCTGATGCCATGTTTTAGTGATACTTTTCACTAGCAGAAAGTTTACCAAGGAGCTGCTATGGACTGGGGCCCTGGCCCAGGTATTTAAAACAGAAAAAGGGGATTGGAATGGTTTCTCCACCCCGAGGGCATAAAGTACAGTTGCAAAGTGAGATTTTTTTTCCCCCACATTTCATACAAGTTAAATTGCCTTGATATGATCCCTGATTCTCAACATGGAACCTCTTGACTTCCATGAACTTCAAAGAAAATACTGAGGATAAA
Source organism: Canis lupus dingo (assembly GCF_003254725.2). Lineage (NCBI taxonomy): Eukaryota > Metazoa > Chordata > Mammalia > Carnivora > Canidae > Canis > Canis lupus. Next base: position 14,074,522 of record NC_064258.1, on the reverse strand, counting down.
GGTCCTCAGGTTTATTTTAACCTAAGAAGTCAAAAGGCAGAATGAATTTGTGCCCTGATCACGCTGAACAAATCTTCAGTTGACAGTCAAATCATATCTCTTTCTCCTTTTCGGTTTCATTTTTTTGTCTTTTGCTTTTGAATGATGCTAGATAGTTCAAGGTGTGACACCTGTTATTTCTCATTAAGAAGTATTATCGTTTTGCAATACAAATATTGAGTCATTATGTTGTACACCTGACACTAATATAATGCTGTATGTTGATATATCTTAATTTAAAAAGTTAAAGAGAATATTTCTTTGTGGTAAGAAGAGTGTAGGGGTGAATTAACTTTATTCAGCAACTAATCATACATTTCTTAATATTCTGGGTTGGCTCTCTGTCTACATCTGCATTTTCACAGTAAGCCTCTCAAGTAGTTATAATCACTCCCACTTTGCAGGTGTCAAAACAGAAGTTCCAATGATTGGTTTTTGCCTGAGGACATTCCCAAAATTAGGTGGTGGAGCTGGAGCCTCAGCCAAAGCTTCTGCCTCCAGTTCCCATGTTTGTCCTTCCAAACAGATCACTAAGGGGCCAATTCGATTCTAGCATCCTTGTCTTGTGTTTATACCAGAGGTTGAACACCTTTTAAAATTCCAGATCCTATTAAAATGCTAAAGGAAATGGAACTCTCTTTTTTTTTTTTTCCCCTTCTCGTCAGCTTTTCCTCTAGGGAAGGGATGAGGATTTAATAAACTAACACTTTTCCTTTAATTTCTTTCACTTTAATTTCCTTTCATCTCTGAGCTTTACACTTATGAGTGATGGAGATTAACTCAACAGTAATTTCCAGAAACCACCATCCATCTAAGGCAGTCTTCTATTTGACTATTAAACCCTATGAAATTAAATCTATCAGGGCAAGTACAACGAAAGATGGAAGTTAGAGGAGGTGAAAATAAGGAAACGGTTCAAAAGAACAGCCGGTTCGGCAAGTCATCCTCTTCCACTGTTTGATTTCCCTCAGTGCAAAAACTGAGCTGTGATCAATGTCTCTGTCTCTGTTCATCTCGCACCCTGCTGGAGAGTGGACAGGGTTAAACTATATACAGAGAGAACTTTTGCCTTTACTTGATGCTAAGGACAAATAAACAATCAGCTATGCAGATGCCACAAGCAGGGGAACTGTCAGCTACACATGTACTGAAGACTCAAGTATTTACTACAGCAGCAGGCATCAGCGTGCTAATTGGACATTGTTTGGGAACACTCGAATTTGGGGATAATTTCAATCCTCCCTTTTCTAAAACCCCTTACTCTATTAAATAATCTTTATTCATTTTCTCCAGCCAGAAGAATCTAAGCTATCAAAATATAGGCTCAAGCAGAATAGGAGGTAGGGGCGAAGGAAATGAGAAGAAAGATATTCTCCAACTCACCCCATGGCCGATCGCATATTTTACACAGATAGACTTCCTGTACACGTGGACTTGTGTGCATTTTTCCTCAGTGCATCTAAAACTGAAATTCACCATTCACCCACTTCTTAAGGTTCTGAATTGTTCTGAATTAATATCAGAAACAGAATGGCTGCATTTCCATTCTAACTCTCCCAATTTTCATCCAATTCCTCTCTCTGCTTCCTTCCTGTCAGCTTACTCGATGAGTAAGGTAACTTCATGACTTAAAACAAGTTTATCCTTAGGAAATTCTGGTCTGGATGGGTTTTTTTTTTCCTTTGAAATGAAGTGAATTTGACTTAAGAGAAAGCTTTTTGAAAATAAATGTAAAAGAACTTAGTAATGTAAAACTAGAAATGCCCAGGTTAAAATGAGCCAGTGAGAGCACCTTTCTGTTAATAACTGTGCCTGCCGGTGTGGCTGTGGTTTTCTGGGGGGCTCCAAGGGCTCCTGCCCTCTCCTCTTGCTGCAAATATTACAAGAACCTACAAGGATCAGCCCATTGTGTGGTCAGAAAGTTTGCTCATGAGCTGTGCTATCTCAGTGGGAACTGGTGAATTCTCAAAGGACTCTAATCCAGTATCTAAATGCTTCAGGTATTCCTAGGTAATTGTTAAAAGTAAAAGCAAATTCTAACTCGGAAAGAAATACATTTAAAGTTATGAATTGAAAAGTTAATTTACCCTTTGAGAAAACTCAAATGAGGGTTCCTGGGTGGCTCAGCTGGTTAAGCGTCCAACTCTTAGTTTTGGCTCAGGTTATGATCTCATGGATCCCGAGGTTGAGCCCTGCACTGAACTCTGCGCTCAGCGGGGAGTTTGCTCGAAAATTCTCTCTCTCTGCCTCTCCCTGTACTCACACACTTGTGTGCAGTCTCCCTCTCTCATTCTCAAATAAATAAATATTTAAAAAAGAAAAAAAAAACTGCCTCTAAAGTGGTCACTGAGAGTAGGTTCTCAGCCAGCCTTTGGAGAAAACAACAGGAGAACTTCACTTTGATTCACTTTACACCTAATAATTTTACATGATATTCAAATATATGGCAATATATATCAGTATGGATGCACCAGGGTAGTCAACTCTAAGAAGTCTTGCCAGCCAGGAAGTCTAGACTGGCTTTACATATCATTCATGCCCAATGAAAGGCACGGGAAAAGTCTCAGAATCAATAGGAATATTTCTGTGTGAGCATTAGTGAAGTATAGTTATAAAAATTCAGCATTAGGAGGATGAACAGAGCATCCAGTATTAGAGTTTAGAGAGTGATGGAGATGGTGAATAGCTAATTAGGACTTATGAGTCAGCAAAAGGACCAAATGACCAAAATACTCATTTTAATTAGTAAATGAAATATGCTTCATTCATACGATGGAATCCAAAGTCATCAAAAAAAAAAAAACACTAATAAGGGATAGTATTCCCATGACACAGAGAGGGAGACAAATTTGCAGACAAGGATATCATTTCATAGATGATTTTGAATTATAGAAACAAACTGTAGAACCAGATGATCTCAGTCCTGTGTGTTTTTGGGTGTGTGTGTGTGTCTGTGTGTGTGAGGTTTTGTTGTGCACACTCAAGGAAATATAAAATCACTCTTCTGGAAAAACAAATCCTCAGAGCTAATGACCATGGGTGAGCATGTTGACAATTAGTTGTCATGAGTGACTTCAAGTACTAGGACAGTTTTTCTAATGTAATCTGGGATTATTGATTCATATAAAATGGGGAGAATTTTAAATTATGAGGGAGTGTAATCTCTTTATCCTAGAATTTAGAAGATTTCAGGACTGTATGTGAGCTACACACGTGTTTGAAATAAATCAGTGTGTTAGCTGTACTTCTGTCTTCTGCTTCACTCTTTGGTGGACCAATGAATAATGGAACAGTGGTGATAAAATAATCATGATTATAGGAAACGTTTAAAAAAGTCAGAGATGTTGGTCATTATGACACATCTAAAGATAAAGGCAAATAATATGCTGGCCCAGATAATCCATTAGCTGTGTCATTCAAATTATCCATGTGGACTACAACACCAAGGTTGTTTCTAGGGATTGTTACAAAGATGACCGTAGTTCTCGACACAGTACCATGTGTCACCGTCAGCAACATTAACTGCAGGAGTCCATTCAAAAAACATGCCATGAAAATTCTTTTGCTTCCTTAATTCCTGAGTCATACTCAGCAAAGCAAATGATTGTGTGTGAAGTTCTTATATGGAGAACCGTTGTATTTTTGTCGGTGAATATCTGACTAATTGCAGATGCACTTACTTCAGTGGCTGTTGTTGAGAAAAGATAGATTCAGCCTGAGAGCACTGATAGAAATCTTCCAAAAATCTATTCCAGAAATGGAAAATGGTGCCCTCCATTAAGGAGTTCCACCAGCCTACCTCTCTGACTTAGGATGACACCACCTTCTTCTGTTGCTCTGTTTTTTCCTAGAATGCAGTCCCAACAGTACGTGCAGCAGCGTCGAAAATTTGCAGCTGCCTTCCTGGCATTCATTTTCATCTTGGCAGCTGTGGACACTGCTGAAGCGGGAAAGAAAGAGAAGCCAGGTAAGCTGTAGGGTTGTGAAGGCAAGACTGCTCATGGATTAATGTCTATCTGATCCAACTACCTGATTTTTGTCTTCCCTCCCTCCCTCCCTCCTTCTTCCCATCCTTTCTTCCTCTTTCCATGTATTTAGAGGAAGCTAAGTGACACCCCTGACACCCCCCCACCATCCATCATAAGCCCTAAGATATGATGACGATTAACATAATGATCATATCAGTAGCTACCATGTACAAAACACTGACGGGCAGTCAGGTGTCTTACTTTAGGTTGCCGCTCTTCCTCAGAAAGAGTCCTGCAAGGAATTTTTGTTTTATCTTACATTAGCAAAGGAGGAAACTGAAGCTTAGAGCAATACAGCATCTTCCCTGTGTCACTCCCAGTGTCATAAATAGTAGGCTGTGGAGCTGGGAGTCTGTGTATGTCTGTGATCCACCACATTTAGCTTATGCGATTCCATTTCCAAGACAGAGAAAAGAACATTGACTTGCAATGAGATGCTAATCTGACAACCGTGACTTCCAATAGACTGTTTCCTTATTTTTCGTGTTTCACTGTTTTTGAACATCTTCTACAGAGGCGTGTGCTCCTAAAAGGAGATGTCATTAAATCCCTGGTACAGCCCCTCGCACCTAGAATTACATTAGTATTGGTTCTATCTCCTTCAGCTTTCCTTCTCCCTTCTCTTGATTCGTCATTTGGTTAACACTCATCAAAGTGCTCCTGTTGACTGGACAGGGAAGATGCAGGCAAAAAGCACAGACCCCTCAGTTAAGGTGCTCTGGAATGAACTTTGTTATAGGAATGAGAGTTTTCCAGAAGTTGACTGTTTTTCCATTCTTCTTTCCAGAAAAAAAAGTGAAGAAGTCTGACTGTGGAGAATGGCAGTGGAGTGTGTGTGTGCCCACCAGTGGGGATTGTGGCCTGGGCACCCGGGAGGGCACCCGGACTGGAGCTGAGTGTAAGCAAACCATGAAGACCCAGAGATGTAAGATCCCCTGCAACTGGAAAAAGCAATTTGGAGGTAAGCCCCACCGCTATTGTCCTATTGATTTAATCTTCCTCTCTGAGCTAATGCTTGCATTTTTCCACCAATTATCTTTTTCAGATTGACTACCACTTATTTTAAGTAAGTTGATTTTATCAGATTGCAAATAGCCAGATATCTTGCCTTACCCCAGGGTTTCTCCACTCTGGTGCTACCATCCTTTTGGGCTGTGTATTTTTTTTGTTGTTGTAGAGGGCATTGTAGGATATTATTCTGTGCATTATAGGATATTTGCCAGCATCTCTGGCTTCTAATTCACTAGTTTCCTCTAGTACTCCTCACCTCCACCAACTGTGACTGCTAAAAATGTCTCCAGATATTGCCAGATGACCGCTGAGGTCAAAACAGTCCCAGATTGAGAACCACTCTTGTACCAATCAGGACATGAAATATACCCTTTTTTTTTTTGAAATATACCCTTGATCCCTCCTAAGTGTGCATTGATCTATTTTCTCTCCTCTGTCTCCCTCTAGTTCTCATTCCTTTTTCCTTCCTCGCCCCCTCTCTTACTTATTCTTCTCCTTCTCCAGACCTCTTTCTATGACTTTCAGGCCCCCTCTCTCTTTCAATCTTTCTGCACCATCCACACTGGTTAATAGAGTTACGTATCAAATCCAGCAGGCCTGCTTATCGTCACTTCCCATAGACTCTTCTCTCCCTGACTATTGTCATTCCCCTACAGGCCTCATCTGCCTATTTGGGAAGGAATCCTTTTCAACACTTCCAACTTTTAAACCCACTAGTGAACACTCAGATTACTTCTTTATTCCACATTCCAGACCTTGTCTTTCTTGGCCATGGTGGTCCACAGTGCCCCAAATATTCTTATTCTCTGCAGAAATGTATTCTGACCTATAATCCAGTAAAGAAAAACAATGAATATACATGCTGTATCTATCTTTTTCATCCTCTATAATCTTTAAGATACTTTTTATGAATGGTGATAAGTTTTATAAGGGCATGGTGAAATTCAGACACAATGGTCTTAAATTATATATAGGTTCCCCTACAGATCCACCTATAGATCCCCTACAGATCCACCTACAGATCCACACTTTTTAGAAGTGTGTCTTAGAGAATGTATACCTAGAATATGTAAGGAACTCTCAAAACTAAGAATACAATTAGAAAGTGGGTAAAAGACATAATTATTTTACCATAGATGAAATATAGGTGGCAAATAAATGCCTGAAAAGATGTTGAATATCTTTTCCTCATTAGGGAAATGGAAATGAAAACCAGTGAGATGTCACTATATACCACATTCCTATATATTCCTTCCTATCAAAAGGACTCAAGTTACAAATAACACTAAATGCTAGACAGGAGGTAAAGAAACTAGAACACTCATACCTTTTTGATGGAAATGTAAAATGGTACAGTCACATTAAAAAGGGATATGACAAAAAAATAAAAATACAAAGAAAAATAAAAAGGGATATGACAGGTTTTTTTTATGTAAGAATAAACATCTGTTTACCATACAACACAGTGGTTTCACTCTTGGCCATTTATCCTAGAGAAATGAAAACTTAACATTCCTCTAAAAATCTGCACACAAATCGCGGATAGCAGCTTTACTTGTAACAGCCAAGAGCTGGAAACAACCCAGCTATCGTTCACCTGGTGAATGGTTAAGCAACCCGTGATATATGCCTACTATGTATACTACTCAGTAAAAAAAAAAGAGGAACTGATTGTTGAAACGCAAAAGCTGGATGGACCTCTAGGAAATGTTTCACTGCTGAGTGAAAAAATGCTGATCTCAAAAGGTTACATACTGTATGATTCCATTTATATAACATTCTTAAAATGACAAAAATTACGGAGATGGAGAGGAGATGAGTGATTGCCAGGACTTGAGATGGAAAGGGAGAAAGGTGCCAAAGCTAAGCCTGTGACAGGAATAACCCAGAGGACTCTCACGTTGGAGCTCTTTTGCACTTTAATGGTATTGGTGTTTGCTCGTATCTATAGAAGTGACACTTCACACAGAACTAAACACACACATTCATGGGTACACACAACTGAGTGTCTATGAAATTGGCAGAACATGAATAACCCCTGAGGAATGTGTCCCTCTGCATTTCCGGGTTGTGTCCATGGACTCTGGTTATGCAAGATAATCACAATTGGGGGGAAATAGGGTGAAGGATATAGGGATCTCTCCATATATTTCTTTCAACTACGTGTGACTCTACAATGATCCCACTGCAAAAAGTTAAAAAGAAAAGTGTCTATCTAGAGGAACTCAAAGATTTCTCTTTCATCCTACCTTGTCTTTAGCGGAGTGCAAATACCAGTTCCAGGCCTGGGGAGAATGTGACCTGAATACGGCCTTGAAGACCAGAACCGGAAGTCTGAAGCGAGCCCTCCACAATGCCGACTGCCAGAAGACAGTCACCATCTCCAAGCCTTGTGGCAAACTGACTAAGCCCAAACCTCAAGGTAGGTTCCTGTCATCATAGCATGCTTTCTTTATGCATATGTTAATGGGTCATGCTGGATCTTCAGATGTGGAGACTCGAATATTCTAGAGGGAAATCTTAGGTGAATTACCTCAAGAAAGGGATTGAAAAAGCCCTTTATGTTGAGCATCACACCAGTGCTTTTCAGCAGGCAATTGATGAGTTCAAATTAGAATCCTCTGCACAGATGGGGAGTGGGGGTGGGGATTGGAATAATCTCCTCGCACAAATAAACAATTTAGCAGAACACGCCAGTCGTTGAATGGTGACTGTATATTCCAAGTCCTAAATCGAGACTGCATCCTGACAAGTATGATGAACACATTTATGAAGATCATGAGGCAGAAAATCTAAAATCAGGTCTCTTCTAGATTATCCAGCATATATAGTTTGCATGAAGTCAGCCACATGATTTTACATTTCTCCTGTATTTCTCACAATTCTTTCAGTTTTACCAAGTCCCTTTATCATAGAATTTTAAAATTATGTAGGGCTGTCTTTCTAGTCATTCCCAGAAAGTTACACTCTGCTCTCATGCCAGAGAAGGGGAACCAAAACAAATATCATGGCTATGGTTTCACAGAAATAGAATCTCAGCTGAGGGCAGACAAGGGGGGATTGCAGTCTTGTTTCATGGGTGTTAGGGGCTGAATGGTGTCCCCCCACCCTGCGCCAGCTTAAAGTGAAATAAATCATATGAGTGGGTCCCCGTCCAATCTGTCTGGCATATAAAGAAAGATTAGGACACAGACACATTCAGAGGAAGATTGTATGAAGACACAGCAAGAAGATGGCCATCGACAAGCCAAGCAGACACACCTCAGAATAAAGCAACCCTGCTGACTGTTGATCTTAGACTTCTCACCTCTGGAACTCTGAGAAGAATTTCTATTGTTGAAGCCACCCATGCAAATGAATACAGTGGGTCTCTGGGAACTCTAAGATACCTCCCTGTTTTTTGCTCATATTTGAGCTTGAAAATGGACCAGAAAATTCTTACTGGCCAGATTAAATATAAGGGGAAACTCAGAAAAATGAACATGAAGTCCATAATAAATGAAAATGGGGATAAAATACCTCCAAAAATCAGGAGGATTGGCTGGCCTGCTGCTGATAGTCAGAAAGGACTCATTTCACAGACCTAGCTCTTTAGCCTCTGATAGAGTTGTCCATGGATATGGTTACCTTCAACTGCTTGGTGGCCAGATGCAGGCTAGAGTTGCAGATGGCACATCTAGGATTCAAGCTGCCCTTTGCAGATCATGGAAATCTGCTGGTTGCAGTGTGTACTTGGAAGGCATGATGTGAGGCTGGGGTCAGTACATGAGTGCGTGTGTGCCAGCTTTACGAGTATTACTTGCCTGGAGACAACTACACAGATCTAATGAAAATTAGTGGCCGTATCTATCCAGTGAGACTTCTCCAAAACTGGAAGAACTCAGAGATATACAGTGTCCAAATTACTTTGTAGCCAGACAGAGAACCAAAATGTTCAGCATAAATAGAGCATTGGAAAGAAAAGGGATTAAAGAAGTCTCCATGTTCTGCCATAGTGGTTCTCACCCTGGCCTGCACATTAGAATTTCCTACCTAAAACTCCCAGTTGTCCAGGCATAACCCAGACCAACTATCTCAGCCTCAGTAGCCTTGAAAATTAAGATGTCCCATGAAAGATTTCAGTATCAGCCAGAATCAAGAATTACTGAGTTTGAAACTCATAGAGACCACACACACTCACATGTGCGTATACGCATGCATGCCCATGCATGTGTGCACACACGTGTACACAATCTACTCTGTTCCTTCCTGTGGGGGAGAGAGACTGCAGTCTAATGGATGAGTAGGGAAAAATGAGAGAAGGATTAGGTGGTGGATGGTGGTAGGGCTGGGTGGATATGGAAAATGTTGAAAAGTCTAGAATAGATAGGACAGTGTGGGGACATGATTCAGGAAGACCCTTCGGATTATTTGGCAAAGACAAGTATGTGAGGATTTCTTTTGAACTGGACTGGCAGATAGTTTTCCATTTTCTCATTTGGTAATATATAATGAAGGTTATAAGTCTGGCTCATGCTTTCACCTTGAAAAATGGGGGTAAAATATTTTAAGTGGGTAAACAGTCTGTAATTTCAAATATCAAAAATTAAGGTATATACAATTAATTGAAAATGGGATTAGCCTGAGCGAGTTCTATATTTCACAGCACTAGGTAAAGCCTAACACTGATGTGCAAAGAGGACTCCTAAATGGAAGAAGACACTTTCTGGAGCATGATTTCTTATTATTTTTGTAAGTTTTAATTCAAGTGTAGTCAACATTCAGTCTTGTATTAGTTTTGGGAGTACAATATAATGATTTAGCAATTCCATACACTCCTTAGTGCCCGTCATGACCAGTGTACTCTTAATCCCCATCATCTATTTCCCCCCATCCTCCCTCATCTCTCCTCTGGTAAACATCAGTTTGTTTTCTTTAGTCAAGAGTCTGTTTCTTGGTTCGCCTCCTTTTTTTCTTTGTTTTGTTTCTTAAATTCCAAACTTGAATGAAATCAGATGGTATTTGTCTTTCTCTGACTTATCTTGCTTAGCATTGTACTCTCTAGCTCCATGCACATCATTGCAAATGGCAAGAGTTCATTCCTTTTTATGGCTGAATGGTATTCCATTGTGTATATATACCACATCTCCATCCATCCGTCAGTCAATGGACACTTGGGCTGCTTCCGTAATTTGGCTATTGTAAAGGAGGCTGCAGTAAGCATAGGGGCATGTATATCCTTTTTAATTAGTGTTTTTGTATTCTTTGGGGAATACCCAGTAGCGCCATTACTGGGTTTTAGGGTAGTTGCATTTTGTAACTTTTTGAGAAACGTCCATACTGCTTGCCACAGTGGCTGCACCAGTTTGCATTCCCACCAACAGTGCGTGAGAGTTCCCTTTTCTCCACATCCTCACCAACACTTGTTCCTTGCATTTTCTATGTTAGCCTTTCTGATGTGTTGTATCTGAGTTGATATCTCATTGTGGTTTTTATTTGCATTTCCTGTTGGTGAATGACATTGCCCATCTTTTCATGTACCCATTGGCCATCTGGATGTCTTCTTTGGGGAAGTGTCTGCTTATGTCTTCTGCCCATTTTTTAATGGATTGTTTCTTTGGCGTTGTGTTGTTTAAGTTATTTATAGATTTTGGATTCTAACCCTTTATTGGATATGTCATTTGCAGATATCTTCTGCCATTCAGCAAGTTGTTTTAGTTTCATTGATTACCTTGCTGTGCAAAAGCTTTTAATCTTGATGGAGTCCCAATGGTTTATTTTTGCTTTGTTTCCCTTTCCTCAGGAGACCTATCTAGAAAAATGTTGCTAAGACTTATGTCAGAGAAATTACTGCCTGTGCTCTCTCAAACATTATTTCTAAAACTGTTCTGGAAGACATCTATCAGAGTATAAGTTTCAGGAGGGCGGGGACCTGATTGTTCTGTTCTCTACTGTGTCACTTTTGCTTAGAATAAGGCATAGCACATTGCAGGTGCTGAATAAATATGTGTATAAACAGTAAATGCTCAAAGAAAAGTTCCACACATTACATTTATCAAAGACTGGTGGAAGCTGCAATAAAAAAGTCATTTAAATAATATTTTTATAAAGCAATAAAATTATATATTATTTTTTCCTTTTTGGAAAGAACAACTCAACAGGGCTTCCTGCTATTTTAACTCAGGAAAGAAGGGGGTAAGGAACTTACTATTTTGAATCGGGCACTGTGATAGGCACTCCTCATTTCAGCTTCAAATCAACTCTGTGCACTACATTGTATTTATCTTACTTTATATTTGACAAAGCACGGGCCCAGAGAGGGTAGGCAACTTGCCTAACACTTCACAGCTTGTAAGGGGTGATTCAAATTCAAAGTCAGGTTGACACCACTGCCTTTTCAGTTGCACCAAGCTGCCTCTGGGCATTATAAGCTCATGACACTCTGGTCATGTTAGATGAATCTTGATGTCTAGCATCATTAAATAGAGCTCCTGGAGACCTTCATCTGAGGTATCCTTGATGGAACAGATGAGGAAGAGAACATCAGTGAATCTTCTAAATCCATCCTGTTGTGTAGGAGCAGAATCAGTTTCAGGTTTTCTTCTCTTTTAGCACCATTTTCTGGCTTTTTAATGGAGTCTCTGAGCTCATGGCCAGAAAGTATCCTTCTTCCCCTCATCATTATCCTTCTCATCAAACACATCACCAGGTCCTGTTCTTTTGTCTGCCTTTTTGGGGTCTGTTTTTTTTTTTTTCCTAAAACTTTTTGGTTTGATTTCTGTCCTCTTTTGTTTTGGAAAAAGGTAGTGGCTTAATATGCAAACTGCATGACCTGCAGTGTGGGAAACATGGTCTTTAAATTTTGGAATGGAACATAAAGACATCAGTAAGGCTGAGCCTACTCAGCAATTAAACTGAAAAGAGACTGGAGAATATCATTGTGATATGATTCCCAATAAGGCCACAAGTTTAAAAGACTTGCTTGGGGGAAGAGAGGGCACTTAATATCCGGAGTTGGCACCTGAACTCTGGGAAATTGCGAACAATCCCACTTGGTTTAGTTAAAAATCGCCTTAAAATTCACCACACTCCTGTCTAGTGGTTCTTCCTGTTGCTATGTCAATATTGTACAAATGCCACACTCTAGCCTTGGTACAATTTCAGTGATACTAGATATCAAATTGGAAACTCTTATCTAGAGATTCTCCTGTGTTGAAACCCCACTTAATCCAAGAAGAGGCTTTAGTCATCTTCTCTATTATATACCCAGAGGAAGAGCGAATATTGATAGTCTTATGTAGACATAAGAATTGAAAGGTGCGTAACCAGAATATAGCTTTCCTGGGAATGGGGACAGGATTGCTCTGGGGAGGTCATTGATTCAAAGATTGTAACCAGAATTTGCCTAATTGCAGCCAGAATCTACCAGAGATCAACTGGCGAGCAATTGTGTTGGACACTGGAGATTTTACTTTCTTAGTAAAAGAGACTGAGAGTATTAATTACAATCACTAATTAAGAAAATCCTGTATCTGTCAGGGTTTCTAGTTGCAGCAAGGTCTACTCTAGCTAGTTAAGCAAAAAGGGGGTTATTTGAGGGTATTATATAGCTCACAGAATCTCCAGAAAGGCCAGAGGATTGGATCCAGCAGTATTGCAGCAGAAGGCAACAGATCCAAGAGAAATGTCTAATCATGCCAAACATGACTGATGGAGCAGAAAGCCTCCTGCTAAAATTACCCACAGTTCAGCACATATGCTAAGAATTGAACACTGGAGATTCTGCTATACCTGTCCCCTCAAAACCAGATTCGTTGGCCTCCTTTCTTGCCAAAATACCCAATTTCCCCAAATTTGCCTCCCCCCTTTTTTCTGGTTGCTGACTTCTGCCTCTAAGACTCAAAGTGTGATTGCTTGATGGAAACGAGATCACATGTAAAATCTTGCTGCAAGGGACTCTGGGGCATGTGTCTTCAAAACTCTCCCTCTGAATAGGAGAAGAACAGCTGAAAGGTGCTTGAATTGGTATTTAGTGAGCAATTGGCCAGGGAGTGGGCAGGAAGGGTGGAATGTATTGAAGTATCTCACCGGACCTAACACTTACTCCTTTTGTGTAGATGAGGCATAGATGACATTTCTTGGAGAGGAAGCTGCTGAGAGAAATCTCAGATAGGGACAGTTAACTCCAGCGTAGAGTGAGTTAGGGCTCTCCTTTTTGGAACTGCCAGTAGTTTTTCTGTCAAGTCATTAACGGTCTTTTCAGCTTGAAAAAAAACCAAAAACATGGGGATAATTGAGCTGTGGATCAATGAAGAAAGTGGGAACCAAGTTCAGTCTGCGCTGACAGCACTGCATAAACCATCAGAGCACAGTTATTCCAGAGGGCAAAGAAGTGGTGTCTAAGCCACAGTGTCTCCCAGGGGTCCCCTTGGAGGATGGGCTCACTGTGGAATTAGAAGATGGCCCACCTGTGGGAGAGCCGTGGCCCTACTGGCAGTCCCATCTATGCAAGCAGGTGCAGCGCGAGGGAGCAGGCTTCTTTCTTCTTTCCAGTTATCACTGGAGGGAAGCATCTAAGTCAGGGCTTATGCAGGAGGCCTTCGTACGAGCTGAGATTTTCCTAGGGACCACAGGAGATGTGGCCTGAGTGATTGTCTTAGAACATTCTAGAATCTTAAGTTATTGTTGAAATGGAAATGTTTAGTTGTTACTATTTAAACAAGATACATAAATAAGGGGTATTTGTGGAGCTTTTCTTGTACTGACAGGCGAGCATTTGTGACAGTTTCCACATTTGCCTGTGGAAGGGTATTCTAGGGCAGGAGGAGGCGGGAGCACATGAATGCATGTCTGTGCTACAGGTGGGCCAGGGAACAATGTGAATCCCTCCTGCTGCCCTGTCCACCAGTTCATGCTCTGCGCTCGCCAGATCCTTGCTATGCTTCCCTCGCTCAGGAGGACCCCAATTCCTTTTATTTCTTCCCAGCTATTTCTAAAAGTTTTGCCATCTTGCTGTTCTTTTTTCTGGACAGTTGCCTAGCCCTCTCTTAGGTTTGACAATTCATCTTTAAAGATCAAAAGAACGGCAACTGTTTCAGTGCAAGACTCAGCTGTGTGTGCTGGACACAGCACTTGGCAGCTGGTTATAAATGAGAAAGGGGGTCAGTAAAGTGATATTCCCAGCATTCTCAGGTCTCTCCTGCTCAATAGATTTTTTTTGTTGTTGTCACTTCTTTTAAAGATAAAAGAAGTTCCCGACATTTCTTTCTGGAGTCTGGGCTCTGATACACCTTAGCAATGAGCATGGTGCCATTATGCAGATGAGTTTTGCTAGGCTGAGAGACTCGACTGTGTCAGGAGAGGTGGAGGGGAGCTTGGGATGGGCTCAATTCTCCCTGAAGGCCCAGCAGGGTTGGTGGTTGCTGCCCTTGCGTCTGATCGGAAAGAGAAGCCTGGGGAACCCTGCAGGAATTTTTTTCTTCTTGATCAGAGAAAAACATTCTCACTCAGTTTGGTCTTGAGGTTTGATTTCTTTTTTATTCTGCTGTGGACATGCCTTTGAACATTTATATTTTATTTCCCATTCATGATACTGTAGTTGAAATGAGAAGATCTAGTTCTGCCCCTTTCTTATTAGAATTACCTTTTTTTTTCTTCTATGAAGTCTACAGTGAATACCTCATTATTGCAAAGATGAAGTGAATATGTAAAAATGCTTGAAAATTGTGCAGTATTTACAAACTATTTCCTTCCTTCCAAATGAAAAGCTTGAGGTGGGTGTTTCCCTGTTTAGGTTTTTGTCATTTACTATAAAAATTTGTTTAAAATATCATGTATTTAAGTTTAGTAGAAATCATGCTACCTTTTAAGGCAAAAGAACCATGGTGATTATAACAGTAGTAATTATAATTAATATTTCCTGAGAGACTTGTATGTTTTGAGTGTATTTTAGTATATTGAGTATACATTGCATCGCTGAATAATCACAGAAACTGTGAAATAGTTACTATCATCATTCCTCATTTTACAGATGGGGACATGGAGTCAGAGAAAGTTGTATAGCTAATACAGGCATCTCAGTTTCTTATCTAAGAAAGGATGAATTTCAGATTTCCTAAAATCCCACTTTTATCCTGGCTTTCCATCAGCAACAGAATCAGATCTTTGCTCCTTCACAGGACATCTTGCTCAGGCATCATCTAACTGACTTCTTGGCTGACCCTTGCCCATGTGCTCTGCTCCAGCCATCCCACGCCCCCAAACTGGATGGCTAAATGGGCCATCCAGTTTGGGGGCATGGGATGTTCTTATACATCCACTTCTCTGCACCCTGTGGTTCTAGAAACAGAAAATCTGTTCTTTTTCTATACATTATATATCTCATTCCGTAAAATCTAGCTTGTTCATTTGGCAAAAAGTTATTAAGTGGGATTAAACTACTGATCTATATGGACCCATAATGCAGTAGGAAAGCAGAAGGATAAATCCCAATGTACTGCAGAGAGTGACAGATGCTATGAAAGAGAGAAGCATATGGTCCTCTGGTACTGTTTCCAATTTATTCATTTATTTATAAAATCTATGAAGAGCCTGCAGTGGAGCAAGCAGTATGTCAGGTGCTAGTGATGCTGAGCAAGTTTCCTCCCTCTTACTGTTATGTTCCAGTGAGGGTAGTGGGTAGATAATGGGACAAAAACAATAACTAAAAGAATAACTATGTATTGGAGTAAGTGGTCTTAAAAACTAAAGAGCCAAGTGTTAGACTGGCGGGGTTTGGGGAGGGGAGGGCAGTTAAGTTAGATAGAGAAACCAGGGAAAGCTTCTTGGAGAGGAAGTTCTGAACTTGGTCTTGAATACAGAGCACAGGAGCTAGCCATACTAGTTTCTAAATGACATAAGGACAAGCTCAAAGTCCCTGAGGCCAAAATGAGATTGTTTTGTTCAAAGACTAGCAAAGAGATCAGTGTTGGAACTTGCAAGATTTCCCTTCCCAAGCGTTAGGTTGCTGCCTTTCTGCAGGACGGGTTCTTCTGATAAGACATTCATTCATTCTGCTGTTGTGAGTGCATCTTTGCCTCTCAACCCTGACCCGCTTGAGAGCAGGAGCCACATCTCATTCACCACTGCCAGTGACTACATCTCCTAGTCCCTAGTTCATGAGAGGAATTCAATGAATAGTACTGATTTGAATGAATGAGTCAATCAGTCAATCAATGAGTCAATGAAGCATCCAACCAGATGTCCTGGTCTGGCTCACAAGGCCACATCATTCATTCAGTGGCTGCAAATGTACAGAGAAATCACCATTGAGGCACAGTTTGCTGGGAAGAAGAGTCATCTGGGTGTTTCACTCCCATCCTTATTAAAAGGATTTTTAGTCCTCATTGTGGGGACAGATGTGAGAACTAGGAACTATAAATATTTGTAGGGTTTACCTCACACTGTGTGTCTAGCTTCATCTCCCTTGGTAAATTCCAAGCTCAGGGGCTCATTAGCTGTGCACACATGAAACAGCTATGTAATAATTAGTATGAAGGAAGGCTGCATAATAGAACAGTGTTCACCCAAATCAGTTACGAGTCGAGGGACCTTCTTTCTTTTCCCCCTGCAGCTTTTGCATTTCTCCCTTCTGACTTCTAGATGGAGAATTTCTGCTTTGTGTTTTAAGTTGTAGCTCTTGTCATCAGCATTTTTGAGCAACATAAAAGTAGTATTTGTGATGTGACTGGCATCACACTAGGTTGTTCATGTGCATGGTCTCATTCAGTCCTCACAGGAGCTCCAAGGAGTTGTTCCCATTTCACAAACAAGTCACTAAGGTTGCAGTTTGCAGAACGTCACTCAGCCAGAGAGGGGTCAGGTTTGAACTTGAGCGCAGGACAGTCCTTTTCCAGAGTTCTTTCTAATATCCCAATGCTTCCCAAACTGAGTGTTACCTATGGCATCTCTCTGGATATTCTGAAAGACATTAAGAATTCTAGTTGTGTCTCATTTTTTTAAAAGATTTTATTTATTCATTCATGAGAGACATAGAGAGAGAGGCAGAGACATAGGCAGAGGGAGAAGCAGGTTCCCCCGCAGGGAGCCTGATGCTGGACTCGATCCCAGGACCCTAGGATAATGACCTGAGCCAAAGGCAGATGCTCAACCACTGAGCCACCCAGGTGCCCTGGATTGTGTTTCTACTGTAATCCTAAAACATTACTATAAGCACGTTTGAAGGTCATTGATGATTGAGACGTGTCAGATAATTTTTGGCTCAAACCCGTCTTTGCGTAATAAGCTCACTGAAGCAAATAATAACTTTTAGGGCTGCATTTCTCAAGCTGGGATCCTGCAGAGTAA
Organism: Canis lupus dingo; assembly: GCF_003254725.2. Lineage (NCBI taxonomy): Eukaryota > Metazoa > Chordata > Mammalia > Carnivora > Canidae > Canis > Canis lupus. Next base: position 14,057,120 of record NC_064258.1, on the reverse strand, counting down.
GACAAAGCAGTGCATCATAGCCTGTTAACCTGTGGCCTGCCAGGCCAGACCCTGAGCTGGATCCAGGACTGATGCCTTGCCGCTGTGAGAGTCATAGCCACTCTGGTGCTTCGCAAGGATTTGAGGCTCCGCTGTCCTGGTAACCAGTGGAGATACTTCGCACACTCTCAGTGACTCCAGCCAGCTTTGCACTGATGCAAAGCCTCTGGGAACCCTCAGGGAAATCAAAGCAGGCTGGTTGTTGCTCAGCACAGAGGCAGGGAAAAGGGGAGAAAAAGGCTTTTTCTAGAGGGATAAACAATATTTATAGAAGAACTCATCAGAAATGCAAAGAACAGAAAGCAGGTAAAAATTTTCCTGGTGTCCTACTGCCTGGGCACATAGGGGACAAGACCTGGAGCTGTTGACTATGGGTTCACATATTCATTTGCCCTTGTAAGTCTTTCAGATATTATTTTCATTAATAGAAAAGTGTATTTTCAAATCTTCACCCAGACACAGGAAAAGCAATAAATTAAGCTGCTGTGAAGGTTTCTCTCTAAAGAGAGAGAAGTCTGGAGGCACCTCTTCAAGTCTAACCTTTGATGCTGCTGCTGTAGAGAGGGTGGAGTGAGTGCGGGTGAGAGGAGGTGGGTGGAGGGGAAATCTGGAAGACATGCATGCAGATGGGTGAACTGCCGACTGCAGGGAACAGCTTGTGAAACTAGTGAGGGACATTAAATCCTATACTGCATACTACCAAAGTCACAGACTTACATGGTGTGTATTTAAAATTCTGGAGGACACATTTAAGAAACCATGAACTCACATGTATTTTGCACTTATTAATGAGGGTGCTCTGAAAGCTATGCAAAAATGAAAGCGTGAAATCTAATTCACTGATGTATGGGTTTGCTTGCACCCTTAGGTAACAAAGAACCTAAGCTCGTGTAGCTTCAACAACAGACATCTGTCTTCTCACAGTTCTGCAGACTAGAAGTTTCAGATCAAGATTGCTGTAGGGTTGATTCCTTCCGAAGGTCTTGAGAGAAGGATCTGTTTAGACCTCCCTTTTTGGCTGATAGATGGCTGTCTCGTCCCTGTGTCTTCACATAGTCTTCCCTCGGTGCCTTTCTGTGCTCAAATTCCATCTTCTGTGGACACTAGTCGTATTGGATTAGGGGCCCACCCTGATTTTAACTTAATGACTTCTATGAAGACCCTCTCCAAGTATGTTCACATTCTGAGATGTGAGGGTCAGGAATTCAATATGAATTTTTGAGGGGAACATAATTCAGCCCATAACAACTGATTCATAACAAATGCTACCATCACTTGGAACCAAAAAAAAAAAAAATCAATTGGGGAAGCAAATAAGACATGATGTATGGAGCTGTACCTACTGAAATTTTAAATATCCTAGACTTCACATTTTTTCCCCTTTGACATAAATCAAAATTTGATTTTCCAGTAACACCAGTCATATAATGTTAAACATCAGGTATGATAAGAGAAAATAATGATGTGCTAAGTGGGAACTATTTATTATTGATTATAATAACATACTTCATTTCTGGCTCAGGCTACCAATAAGATTTGATAATAAGGTTTTCTACATGGGCCCTCATTCTTGCAGAGACATCACACCTTTCCTGTTTTGGGGTGGAAGAAGTCAGTGCATCTGTGTTGGGAAGGTCACTATGAAGAAGTGTAAGGTCCTCAGAGTGGTGGTTCAGATTGAGGAAGGGGCAGATGCTTTTGCTGAACATGGGAAACCAAACATTAATCTCCCCTCCATGGTTGTATGTGTGTGTGTGTGTGTGCACGTACGCATACCTGAATGTGTATCATTCTACCTAACTCCATAGAGTTCTTCAGAATAACTTTGGAAGATCTAAGAATGAAATTAGGGCCACCACTACCAGCAGGTGTGACAATATACAGTGCCTGTGATACTTCTTCCATGGGCTGGGGAAGCCACTAGGTAGCTCAGTTGCTTCCTTTAAAAGAAGGGGAATGGAGAGATGGGACGGAAAAGAGGCTGAAAAGGCTATAGAGAGTCATCTTGGATGAAGGGAGAGGAGTTTACTCTACCGCTACTGGGTGAGTTGCTTTGGAAAGTAACTTGACATTTTTAGTGACCTTTATTAAGCTTCCTCCGTGAGGTTGATGAAATAAATTTCCTCATCTCTTCGACTTCACATTCAGTTAAATCTATATTATTCACCAGCGTTTTCATAGTTTAACTTTCTGTTTTACCACCTCTCAGAGTAAAAGGGAGCAGGACAGAGGTTCCTTGTATGGTCCAGACATGTTTAGCTTGTGCCTAGACAGATGCATACTATCTTTTATCTATCACATCTATTTGATAGCAGAAAGCACATGTGTAGGAGGACTGATGGTTGAGAGGGAGAGGTAGGTACTGTTGTGCAACACAATCGTTGAGTGAAAAGGAAGGTGGATAGTGAGGGAAAGAACAGGTGTTAACGTGTGGGCAGTGTCAAGGAGCAGTTGTTTGTATGTGTGTGTTCCATTCATAATCCTAGAGGGAAATGCATGGAGTCGATAAGGGGAAACAAAGCAGTGGTATTACAAAATAAGAAATCGAAGAAGAAATAACAACTATTGCACAGACATTGGAACAAACAGACCTGAGAATGATTTAAGAAGAAAAAATTTTTAAGATTTTACTTTTGATTTTTAAATAGAAAGTTCTACCTATATTGTGCAATTTAATATATGCTACCCTACTTTAAACTGCAATGTTGGGAGATTTAATGAAGGAGGCTGAGCCAACTAGTACCTGGATTCTAGATGGATCACTGAGTTGCATAATCAGGATTCAACAGGCCTTATTACCAGTTCTGAGGAACAGCTAGCTGATGTGAGGGATTAGATATTCTCAGGTGAGTGGGCAGCTCATTCTTAAGCACAGGCAAGTTCCTTTAAATAGGTTCACGAAGCAATACTTTTTGGACATATTCATATTGTGATTGTACTGTTGGACAGTGATATGATCCTTTTCTCTCACTCAGTTCTTATGATTGATTGAAGGAGTCTCCACATGCTAGCTTCCAAGGTCTCTCTGGCATGGCTCCAGCTGGGCCTGCCCTCCTGTCCTCCAAATCTGCAGTGTCCATTTCTGACTGTCCTCCCATGTGAATTTTACCTGTGAGAAGGTGCAAATCTCTTTTTTTCTATTCAAATCAGTACTTCCTGATTGGTTTAATGACCTGAAGCTACTTCACTGAAGTCAGTAGCAAACAGTTGAACTCACTTTAGTTAAAATCCAGGCTCCAGTCGACCATTTCATCTCTCAATTCCTTTTTATGTTTTCTGGAGGCACAAGCAGGCCATCTGAAAAAAAGGGAATCAAACCAAGACATGTTGATTAAAAAATGAGATAACCTTATTCCAGAATTCTCAACTCTTCTATTCCTTAAAAATAACACCTTCCTGAAGTTCTCTGAAAACTTTTACATTGATATCTTTCTTCCAAGATTCACTCCCCAATTATTTCTCTCAGATTTCCCAAATACTGAAAATGGGAGTGGGTGCTTATTTGTACCAACTGCATGGCAACCCTGTTCCTAAAAGGGCCTGTGATCGAGGGAAAAGAGATGATGCATGCTGTTTGATTATTTGTCTTTTGAGAACAAATTTGCTGTGATGGGGTGTGATAGAATGTAAATGAGTACTGCCTTTCTAGAAAGAAATTTGTCAGTACATATCTAGAGCTTTACAAATGCCCTGCCCTTTGGTCCAGTAGATTCTCTTCTAATAATCTATCCTAAGCCAACACTTGACAATGTAATGATTTATCTACAAAGCATGCATCGTACCATTAGTTATGGTAACGAAAAGTGAGACCACGCTAACCAATAAAAGAGGAAAGGTTACAAAACATATGGGACAGAACAAGTTTTAGTAGAAGTACCTTATCAACTGTCAATACATTCCTACTTAATATATGTTACATATATTCATTGAAAGAAAACATAAATAGTACCCACTGTGGAAAGTGTTATCTCTGTATTGTGAAAATATGGGTGATTTCTGTTAACATATATCTATGTTTCTTTACTTTCTGTATAAACTTGTATTACTTTTAAAACCAGAAAAGTAATATTTTTAAGAAGAATGAAGTAACAGAGAGAGGAGAAACTGTCTCTTACCTTCAGGCTAAATCTTTCATAGACATTCTTTTTCACCCTAGTAATTAATTCTCCCTGTGGATACTCTATCTTTTACATTGTATGCATCTACGATGCCAGAAGAAACTAGGAGGAAGAGAAATAGGCATTGAGATAATAAAAATAGCTGCCACATACCCATGACTCAATTAAAAATATATACTTTAAGAGTATTTTACAATTTTGAGACTCACAGAAAGTAATCTTGAAATCTTGTAAACTCAATGAAAGTAGAATTTTGTCTTGTTTGCCATTATATCCCAGCATCTAGAACAGTGCCAGGAATATAGTGGATGTAGGGTGTATTATTTGCTAAATGAATAGAGGAATGTTTTTTGAATATTCCTATTTGGCCAAATAGGATATTAGAGGTTATAACCTCGCATAATATTCATGATGGCCCTCCGAGGAGGATATACTCAGTGTTATTATCCCCAGTTTATAGGAAACAGATGCAAAATGGACAATTTGCCTGACATCACAGAGCTGGTAAATGGAAGATATGGATTAGAATCAATTCTTTGTTCTTAGACTGATTCTAATGGAACGTCATGGTTTCCTCATTGCCCTACTAACAAATGATGCCATGATGCTACTTACTACTTGAGAATCTTGTTTTCTTTTTCTTTTTTTTAGAATTTTGTTTTCTAATCAAAGTTTTTAAAATGTATAGATTCAGAAATTATTGTAGCATGACTCATATTAATTCCTATGCTTTCTTACTGCCTCTTTTCTCCCATATCAGTACTTGCTGTGAATGGCAAGAATTTTCTTGGCTCCATTTTGAGCTTTCTAGATAGAAGACAGTAAAGATGGCACTCCAGGTGATTCATAGCAATGTGAGGATCCTGAATTCTTTCTAGAGTTTTTCTTCTTAAGAAAATCTTGGGACTTTCTGAACACTTTTAAATATTTCTTTTCAAATAATACAAAGTACACACATACCAGAAGAGAACAATGAATACTCTCCTCCCTCACCTTGAACATTGGCCAAAGAAAGAATGAAGGTTTATAAACACAGGAAGTTAAAACACAGTAAAGGCACCACTGTGAGTTTTCAGTATGGTGATGTCCTGGTAGGGATCATCATCCAAGGGAAAAAACAAGTCACTTTTCAGGCTGGTGGCCTTTGTGCTCACATACCAACGATGGCTCACTTCCTATTTGCATCCATTTGGGCTTCACAGCCTCAGTCCCTGTGGGGAAGAGTGACATATAGCCTAAGGTGTTCTTTGATGTGTGGCATGTGTGTACTTCTTTCTCTGGACTTGCTCTTTTCACTGTGAACTCAGGTGCCCTACTGTTTGACATCAGGATACTGATCACAATGGCTCTTCAAACCTTTGAGAGTAGCCACTATGTGACCGTATTACAAATACAAAGCACTTGCTTTACACTGGTATACCCATGCTCCAAGCCAATTCATGACCCTTGTGCCCATAGCAGATTTCTCAATTGTAACCTTGATAAGCTACTAAGATGGGACATAACTTTATTCACAGAGTTATTTCAGTCTTCTATATTAAAAACAGAGACAAATGGCTAAGAAATTTGGATAATTTTCATGTATATACGTTTGTAATTTTTTTCTTCATAAAATATCTTTAAAGAAGTATGGAAATACTGAAAGACTTTGACTGAATCTACACTCCTTTCCTTGAGAAATACTACTATTCTGTATACTAATGAATTGACTCTGTTTCCCATCCAAGTGTTCATTTCTTGACTTTTATTCAACAAGTATTTCATGAGCACTTATTATGTGCCAGGCACTAAAGACACAGATATAAAAGATACAGTCTCCACCCTCAGGGGGAGGGAGAAATGCATATTAAATAATTAGATATAAAATCAACTCCGATTTCATAAGAGTGATGAAAGGCAGATGTGAGAGGCACCACATGGAGGTATCTAACTTCAGGTGCAACCTGCTTAGTGTAGGAGTTCTGGGAAGGCTTCCTTGAGGAAATAAAGTTGAAACAAAGGTATCAAAGATGAACAGATTTTGGCTAGGCAAAGTTGAGGTGGTAGGAGGAAAAAGGTGTGGAGAGAACACAGTGTTGTACAAAGGCTGACATGAAACTAAACAAGGAAACCTCAAAGAACCACCATTAGGAAGAGAAGGGCATGGTGAGCCCGTGAGGCAGGGGTTCTTTCCATGCTAGAGATTTATGTATTTTATTGAAGGGTTGTGCATCAGCTACAATGCTCTAGGCACTGTGCTAGGGGCAAGGGAAGTGACAGTGAGTTGAGATTATGCCCCTCACAGCTTATGCTTACGGACAATTATGATACTAACAGTCAGTGATCTGAGAGAAGAGAGAGAAGAGGCTTTTAACTCAGACCAAGCAATCAACAAGCTAGAAGTTGTGTCAACACTGGTACCTGAAGGATGAGAGGCATTAACAAGATGGAGGGAGTAGGGGAAGCACAGAGCTGACGGAATGAAAAGTGAATTTGAAGGCCAAAGAGTAGGGGAGAAAAAGAATGATGTGCTCCTGGAACTGAAATAGGCCTAAGCATAGAGACTCAAGCCAAGAGAGGTGATTTGAACGATGGTCAAAAGATAAGCATAAGACCAAGTGCATTTACTAGAGAGGCGATGATCAATGGAGGCAGTGCTATGTTGTGTGAGGAGGTCAGAGAATGGCCTCTCATCTGATTCTATAGCTGGATCACTGAGGACCTTGAGGAACGATAGACATTCTTTTGCACTCAGTTTCTTCATCAACTACACAGGGCAGTTCAACTAAGTTCTTTCCAGCTTATAGATTCTGTGATACTATTTAAAAACCCTCATGTAGAATGGGTAAAGCCCAAGAAGCTGTTTCTAAGTTTTTGAGGCCAGAGAAATGAGGAGTGACAACATTCATTTAATCTGTCAGTAACATGTACATAAGTCATCAAAAAAAACCTGCTTTTGTTTGGCACCAATATTACCAACACAAGTTTCATCCTTATTCTCAAAAACTTGAATAATTTTTTATGTTACAAACCAAGTTGACCTTATGCAAATAGAAATGTATCCTTCTTTCCACCACTATCGCAGTCTCCTCATTTTTCTACTTAGATTTGAACCCAGACTGGACTCAAGGTCTGCATTGTGTCAAAGGAATGCCCTGATGACTTCTCAGTAGTGTAAAAAAAAAAAAAAAGTTTGATTGGCATTGTGCAGATTAAACTGGCAATTGTTTGGTTTCTTGTTGATTAATGAAAATAAAATATGGGCATTCTCGAGTACGGAATTTGGAGAAATTGAGACAAGAGAGACTAGGTTTATATTCCAGCTGACACCCTAGGTTCTTCTCTGAGGATATCTTTCTAATAAACAGCTGTTGTTTAAAATTTCCACCAAAGACTGAGGAATTATTAAATGTTAAGACAATGATTATTCAGAAATTAAACAGAAAACATTCTTTGACTTTATAGGTATCTTTGAACTTGAAAGTTCTAGTCATCTCACCTTTCGTGGATCAAAAGGAGGAAACATTTATAATGACAAAAACAGAGTGAAAGGTTAAATCTCTTCGGTTTAGGTGGAAAGTGAAGGATAGGCATGAACAGAGTGAAGACTTGTGAACAGCAAGTTAGCAGGATGTTAGCAACTCCTGACATAATTGTGATTAGCGCACTTTTGGAGCTTGAACAAAGGGAGCTCAGGACAATTACTTGGTGCAGAAATATTATTTCACCTAGTATATAGTGGACTTTTGAACTTAGAAGAAGTGACAAGATAAGGGGGAGAAAAAGGTTCAAGCTCTACCCAGGTATAAGTTTGGACTTTTACAACATACACAATTAGCATTATGTCCCCTCTCATTCTAAGCCCCTCTTGGACACAGGCCCTGTGATCCATTGGACAATCCCTGATGGCCATCATTGTTATCTCATGATTCCTCTGTCTTTCCGCCTATTCAGGGACCTGCTCAGTCAATGTATCTGAGGGATAATGAAGAATATTAATTATATGGAGAAATGACCTCTTGTTCTTAGCAGTTTTCATCAGTGTGATGAAAGACTAACCTTTATTGAGCATAGGTGATTATGCCATGTTCTGTTCTCAGTGAATTTTATACAACTTATTTAATGTGGATATTGGCCCTACAAAGTGGTATGATTCATATGCCCATTCACAAGTGAGGAATCTGAGACACACAGATACATGAACTGGCTTTCAGGAAGTCTCAAAGTAACTTGATGATGGAGCTAGGACCAACACTCTAGCAGTCTAACTCCAGAGCCTATACTGAACCCCTATGTTTCTACCACTTCTGTGGTAGAAGGATCTTATAAAGGGGAAGGATCATAAAAACATTTAGCAATATCCTCTCAATTGGTAGTGATTCTGACCATTCTCATCTCTGGAGCCAAAGTTGACATGTCCTATTCTACATGGCATTCTCCTCTGCCTAGAAGAAGGGAGAGAGCAAGAGGATTGAATGGAAAAGGATGGGATGTTTTGATTCACGTTCTCATGGTTTTACTTACCTGGTTCAGGCCAGGTTGGTATGTTCTACTTGCTTCATCCAAGACTAGGAGGCTCTATAGAGTCAAAGCTCCACATGGTTCATAGCTGGTCCTTCAAACATGAATAACTGGCAAATATATAAGCAAAGGGCGAATTCAAGAGAGGAAGCACTTCGAAAGCATCAGGAAAATGCTTATCAATAGCCCCATGGAAAGGGCACATAGGGCATGAGTTGCTAAGCAGAGCTTTTATAGCTCTCCATGGATCAGTCTTGGAATATTCTCTCAGGGAGGTCTGCTGTGTTTCTCTTTTCTAAGTAGGATCCTCAGGTAGTATTTTGTTTATCAAATGGGGGCAGCCAATAAGATGGCAGGCATTTATAGGTGTTCACATGAAGGAAGACTGTATGACTCCTGCCTATTCTCCTAGGCACTCTACTGGCAAAAGCAGGTATACAAACCACACACCTTGTCTATCCATGTAATCATTTCACTCCTGGACAATTACAGTTGGCCCATGAAAAATGAGGGTTGGAACCGCTATTAATAGTTAAGTTTGGGGGGAGTACAAAGTTACATGCAGATTTTCGACTGCATGGGGGGTTGGCACCCCTAACTCGAGCATTGGTCAGGGGGCAACTGTATAAGAAAAGCGCCCCCTTTGTTTACTAACGTGATGATTTTCTTCTGTCTGTATTTTTAATCACAGCAGAATCCAAGAAGAAGAAAAAGGAAGGCAAGAAACAAGAGAAGATGCTGGACTAATAGACACCACCTTCTGATGGAACATGAGAAGGACATCAGCAAGCAGGATCAGTTAACTATTGCATTTATACCTATTTAGGCTTTTTATTCAAAAATTATCTATAGCTTAAGTACACAATAGGCAGAAACAAAAAGAACAGAAAAATTTTGTAGTAGCATTTTTTTTTTAATGTATACCATAGGACCACTAGGGACTTATAATAAAGGACTGTAATCCTATTTAGAAAGTTGACTTATAGTACATGCTAGAACATTGAGGTAAGTTTTTTGAAGTTATGTGATATTTTACATTAAAAATCGTTTTTTTTACATGTTTTTCTTTTGGCAGCAATTTACGTGTTATGTAAACTACTATTCTTGTTAGATAATTTTTTCACCTAGACTTTTTTCCCCATTGAGAAAAATATATACTAAACAAAGCAGCAATAAAATATAATCACCCTATCTGAGGAAATATCTTTTTTTTCTGCCAATGGATTTAAAAAAAAAAAAAAAAAAAACTTTAGTCAGCAAAATGGGGGAGGGGGTGGAGCATGCCCTAATTCAATGTTGAATTTTTTTTTTTTTTTTAAAGGAAAAGCATTAAAAGTTCTTTCATTTTGGCAGGGACATTGTTTTCTTGATGAAATTATTTTTCCTTCTGAGGAAAAAAAAGACTAGGAAAATAAATCAAGGTGATGCTGAAAAAGGTGCTTTTGTGTGCAGTGATTTGATACTGTAACCCTCCTCCTTTGTCCCCTACACTCCCCTAGTCAACCTGTTAGCAGTGAGAATTTATCATACAAATTAAATTACTCATGGGCACAAATGTTATAGAGGGCTTATGTAATATAGATGTAGATGTAGATCTATGTATTTTTAACTATCAGCATTTAGTGCTATGGAATTGAACAAAAGTCCCAAAGTAACCTAGAGTTTTATGGAACAGAAAAACACTCTACTTATATTGAATATATTTGGGCTTGCACAATCCAAATCAGGAACAGGGTAACATGCAAAATAGTACTTTGTACTTGGTTTCTACAAGTCAAGATTTCTACTCTATTATCTACCATGTGTACCAAGATAACTACCAAGGGTTATCTGTACAACTCCCTTATCTGCTGGATTCCAAATACAGTCTTTAAATAAACAAGTCCCTGCTTCTATTAGAGAAATAACACCTCAGGAATCAGCTGGGATTAGCTAGTATTCCTCTTGAAAAATCCAGCTCTAATTTTCAAGTGTAAGACTCCATAAACACACACCTACCTACCAAGGTAACTCCAAGTCCACTTTCAGAAATCATGGTTTCAACACACCTTGTGCTAGCCATAAAAATAATTACAAAACTGGTCTAATGATGCAGCCAGAGCCTACAAAGCTAACCTGTTCTGCTGTCTAGTCAAGGACTCCACTTGAGCTAGAAATGTTCAGGGGGTTTGTCTCTCCCCACTAAGTCAAAACCAACTGCCAGGGGGAGTAGACAAAGCTCAAACATTTTATGGACTGGTGCTTAATAAAAGCAGAGTACCTTATAAAAAGCAGACGACAGAAACTGCGAACAGTGGATGTGGTCTTTTTACAAGGGGGCCTTAATAGGGAAAAAGCACTTGTGGGGATGGATGGACAAGAAGAAAGACATTGTTTTGAGTAGGTTTTTTATAGAAAGTCTCATAAGGATAGAGATGGTGGAAGAGTCTGTAGCAAGTTTTGTTAGCTTCTCACCTACTATTGTTCCTCCATCATCCTTTAGCCAAGCTAGCAGTTCATGAATCAGTAATGAGCTAAGGTAAACTAGAACAAAATCTCCCCAAGGGAAAGCAACCCTGTAAATGATTGTGGTGTCCCCTTCACTCACGGGGCATGGAGGATGATTCCTAACAAACCCTAAAATAAACCTCTGAGTCTCTGTCTCAGCAAGGAATGCTAATTGCTGTTACATAGGCAAGGAAATTAAACTTCCTCTAAGTCTTGAGAATTATTCTACCCCAGTATAAAAAGCCTCCCCAAAGTACTTAAAACATAAATGCAAAAGGACAAGCTCCAAAAATCACTGATTCCAACAAAGAGGAGAAAACAGACCATCATCAGTCATTTCCGAGAGTGCTCCAGCAAATTCTTCCTTCCCAAATGTTCTGAGGCTTACAGACTTTGCCTTGAAGTTTATTTAGCCTTGAGGTAGGAAAGGGAGATATAAAAGAATCAGCTGTGATAGAAAAAGTGGCTTGGGAAGACAGCAGAGTAGGAGGACACAAAGTTCACTTCATCCCACGTTTACAACTAGATACCACTCATAGCCAAGAAAATAAGCCGAAGAGCAATCCAAACACTGGCAGAACAAACTCTGCAACTAAGTGTAGAGAAGAAGCTGCATCAGAGAGGTTAGGAGTTGGAGAGGTGAGGAAGGGCAGGAGTGGTGGTTAGTAGCTGACCGAAGGCAGAAGGGAGCTGTGGACACAGGAAAACACAGGGTAGCCCACATAGGGAAAATGAATCCCCATAACATCTGGCTTTGAAAACCAGAGGGGCTGAATTCTGGGAGTATAACCAGTGCAACTTGGAGCCTGGAGCTTTCAAAATCAATCAATCAATCAAAGTAAAAGTCAGCACTTAGCACTGGGCAAGCCAAGATAGCGAGTCATAGCCAGGTTCCTGCCCCTAAAGAGACGACAGCCCAAGGAGACTCAACATAGAAGCCACAGTTTGCACAACAGGACAGAGATCTATTTATAGTAATTTTGGAGAGTGATGGGGATACTTCTCTGGGAACAAAGAAGCTGGCAGGCACCATTTTTGTCCTCTGACCCCCAGCATAAACAGAGCCACCTGAGGGAGGTGGCACTGCACAGACACTTGCTACCTTACTTGCTAGCGGTGTGCTCTGCTCATGAGTTCTCCTGAGGCCTCGCCCACTCCAGACCAGCTGGCCTGAGCCCTGGGCTCAGTGCAAATTGTGTTAATGCTGTGCAGGCCCCACCCAACTGCTATGCACACAGACGCTGCATGCCCTTGGCCACCAACACCATGGCCATGCACCATGCTCCCAGCAGCCACCAGGTTACAGGGGAATATGACCTAGGATTAGCAGCTCAGTGCAAATTTTCCTAATGCTGTTGCCCTGTCCCTGAGTCCTTCTGTGGTCACGCCTCCTCAGACCCTGTATGCTTGGCTTTCACCAACATCACAGAGAGCAAGTACAGGCTACAATAGGCAGAGAGGAAAAGGGACTCAGACTCATAACAGGACACAAGAAACACACATAGGAAACTTCTCTCAAGTGCCAGGTTCTGGTGAACAGCAGACAGTGTACTGCATGGCACTACAGGACCTCTTCTTCATAAAGCCACCACTTGCAAGAACAGAAGACATAGCTGGCTTTCCTAACATAGAGAAAAAGCAGACACAGAGAGGTAGACAAAATTAAGAGACAGAGAAGTATGTCCCAAATGAATAAAAAAAAAAAAAAAAAAACATGACAAAATCACAGCAGTGGACCTAAGTAAAAGAGAGATAAGTTATATGCCTGATACAGAATTTGATGATTATAAGGATACTCACTGGGCTTAGAAAAGGGTGGAGGACATCAATGAGACCCCTGACAGAGAGATAAAAAATAACATATCAGAGGTGAAGGACTTAATACATTAAATTAAAAATACAATAGATGGAATAAATAGTAGACTATAGGAAGCAAAGGAATATATCAGTCACCTGAAGGATAGACTAATGGAAAGCAATCAAGCTAACAGGTGACAAACAAGTACTGCGTAATGAGAATAGACTTTGAGAACTCAATATGATAACATTCACACTATAGGGATGCCAGAAGAAGAGAAAGAAAGGGGGACAGAAAATGTATTTGGAGAAAAAATAGCTGAAAACTTCCCAAATCAAAGATGGAAACAGAGATTCCCCCAACATATTCAATTGAAGGCAGTCCACACCTAGACACATAGTAATTACAATGCCAAAAAAATAGTGATGACCAATGAATTTTAAAGGTTCCAAGAGAGAAGAGGGCAGTTATAAAGGAAGTCCCATAAGGCTATTGGTTGATTTTTCAGCAGAAACTTTGCAGGCCAGAAGAAAGTGGCATGATGTATTCAGTGCTGAAAGGGAAAGATCTGCAGCCAAGAATACTTTATCCAGCAAGGCTGTCATTCAGAATAGAAGGAGAGAGAGAGTTTGCAGGCAAAGAAAAGCCAAAAGAATTAATGACCATTAATCTAGCCATACAAGCAATGTTAAGAGGGACTCTAGAAAACAAAATCCATAAATGAGAGTAAGAAAAATAGGAAGCACAAAAGCAAAGAAAAAAAGTGTATCTGTAAAAATCAGTCAAGAGAAGCACAAATTAAAAAGATATAAAATATGAAACCAAATATCTGAAGTGTGGAGGGGAGAGGAATAAAGGAGTTCAAAATTAGGTGACTGCTTAATATACACGGCTTAATAGAGCTTAATATGGACTGCTACATGCAGAAGATATGACGTATAAAGCAAATGGTAATCACAAATCAAAAAAACAATGATATGCAAAAAATAAATAAGGAATCCAAGTATATCAACAAAACCAGCAAATCATGAATGACAGAAAGAAAAGAAAGGATCAGAGAAAAACTATAAAAACAAGTAACAAAATGGCAATAAATACTTCTCTATCAATAATTATTTTAAATGTAAATTAACTAAATACTCCACTCAGAAGACGCAGGGTGACAGAATATAGAAAAGCCAGACTCCTCTATATGCTGCCTATAAGAGACTTGTTTCAGAGCTAAAAACATTTGCAGATTGAAAGGGGATGGAGAAACATTTATCATGCAAATGGATGTCAAAAGCCAGAGTAGCAATACTTGTATCAGACAAAATAAACTTTCAAACAAAATTTGTAAAAAGAGACAAAGAAGGACACTATATAATACCATCCAAACGAACTTCAACAAGGAGACAGTGGCACACTGGACCAGATAGATTTAACAGATATATTCAATTAAAAAACAAACAAATATATTCAGAACATTTCACCCTAAAACAGCGGAAAACATAGAAGTATACATGGAACATTCTTCAGAATAGATCACATATTAGGCCACAACAAGTCTCAATAAATTCTAAAAGACTGAAGTCATACTATGCATCTTTTCTGACCACAACACTATGAAACGACAAGTCAACCATAAGAAAAACATCTGGAAAGAGTACAAATACACGGAGGTTAAACAACTTGCTACTAAATAATGAATGGGTCACCCGGAAAGTTAAATCAGAAATCAAAAAGTACATGGAAGCAAGCAAAAATGAAAACACAATGACCCAAAACCTTTGGGACGCAGCAAAAGTGGTTCTAAGAAGTTTATAGCAATACAGGTCTACCTCAAGCACCAAGAAAATTTCTCAATCTAACCTTACACCTAAATGAGCTAGAAAAAGAACAATAAATGAAGCCTAAAGCCAGCAGAAGAAAGGAAACAATATTAGAGCAGATATAAGTGATATAGAATCTAAAAAACCAACAGTACAGATCAATGAAACCAGGAGGTGGTTTCTGAAATGATCAACAAAATTGATAAGCCTCTAGACAGATTCATCAAAAAGGAAGGGAGGCAGGGGGGAGAAATGACTCAAAGTCAGAAATAAAAGAGGAGGAATAACAACCAACACCACAGAAATGCAAACAATTATAGGAGAATATCATGAAAAAGTGTATGCCCACAAAGTAGACAACCTAAAAAAATAGGTATATTCCCAGAAACTTATAGCCTACCAAAATCAAATCAGGGAGTAATAGAAAATTTAAACAGACTGATTACTAGCAGCGATTGAATCAGTAATCAAAAAATTCCCAAAAAACAAAACTCCAGGACCTGATAGCTTCATACGCAAATTCTACCTAAAATTTAAAGAAGAGATAATGCCTATTCTATTCAAACTATTCCAAAAAAGAAAAGAAGGGAAACTTCCAAATTCATTCTATGAGATATCACCCAAATACAAAATGAGACAAAGACACCAGAAAAAAAGAAAATTACTGGGCCATATCTCTGATGAACACAAATGCAAAAATCCTTAACAAAAAAACCCAAAATACTAGCAAACCAAATCCAACATTACATTAAAAAAAATTATTTGCCATGATCAAGTGAGATTTATTCCCAGGATGCAAGGTGGGTCACTATTTGCAGATCTATCAACTGATATATCACATCAACAAGAGAAAGGATAAGAACCATATGAACATTTCAATGGATGCAGAGAAAGCACAACATCCATACATCCATACATCCATATGTATGTATGTACAACATCTATAATATTACAACATCCATAACATCATACCTAAGAATAAACCTAACGAAAGGAGTGAAAGACCTGTACTCTGGAAACTATAAAAAACTGATGAAAGCAATTGAAGGCCACACAAAGAAATGGAAAGACATCCCATGCTCATGAAGTGGAAGAACAAATATTGTTGAAATGTCTATACTAATCAAAGCAATCTACACATTCAATGCAATTCCTATCAAAGGACAAGTAAAAATATTTTATAGAACTAGAGCTAAACAAACAAACAAAAAAACAACTTTATAATTTGTATAGAACAACAAAAGACCCTGAGTAACCAATGCAATTTTGAAAAAAGAAAAGCAAAGTTGTTAGTATTGCAATTCCAGACTTCAAGTTATATTACAAAGCTGTAGTAATCAAAACAGTATTGGACTGGCACAAAAACAGTCACATAGATCAATGGAACAGAATAGAAAACACAAAAAATAAACCCACAATTAAATGGTCAACTAATCTTTGACAAAGCAGGAAAGAATATCCAATGGAAAAAGGAAAGTATCCAACAAATGGTGTTGAGAAAACTGGTCAGCTATATGCAAAAGGAGGAACCTGAACCACTTTCTTACACTATGCATAAAAAGAAACTCAAAATGGATTAAAGAACTAAATCTGAGACCTGAAACCATAAAAATCCTAGAAGAGAACACAGCCAGTAATGTCCCTAACATCAGTCAAATACCATATGATTTCACTCTTATGTGGAATTTAAGAAACAAGCCAAATGAACAAAGGGGGAAAAATGAGACAAACCAAGAAACTATAAAGAAACTGCTGATTACCAGAGGGGAGGGAGGTTGGGGGAGTGTTGGGGGGTGTTGGGGGGGGGCGATGGGGATGAAGGAGGGTACTTGGTATGATGAGCACAGGGTGATGTATGGAAGTGCTGAATCACGCTGTACACGTGAAACTAAGATAACCCTGTATTTTAACTATATTAGAATTAAAATAAAATGAAATTAAAAACAAACGAAAAAGAAAACAGCTGTGATTCCTTACATGGCCTTAGAGTGAAGACAAGCTTTCTGGCTAGTGATTAGGAGGGCACAAAGCAGCCTATCCAAACCCTAGCAAAAATATGTCTTCAGCGACCAGAAAATGTCCTCGTTCAACTCAGTGATTGCATCCTCTGTACTGGTGTTCTGATAGACTTTCTAATTTATCCTGAATACCTGAATGCTGTCACATTCGTTGCATATAGACAAAGAGGATCTGGGATAGCGACATTTCGATTTCATATATTCCCGGAATGACGTTCTAACTTCCTGTTAACTGTGCAAGAGTGGAACTCCAAATACAATCTAATATTCGAAATAGCTGTTAGGTTCTACTAAGTTGTACTGGTGGGGATATGTGGGTATAAAAGAATTCATTGCATTTGTGTTTTCTTATTTGAGGAAAGAAAGGCTACACTGCCATCAAGAAGACAGAGATTTCTTGAGGAATGAGACACACATACTTTTTTCATAATGTGCACTTTGTCTCCATATTACTTAAAATCTTAAATCAATTGTTTTATAACTTCTTTCCATGAAAACTAGAGGTAAATACGCTTTAGGAAGCATTGAATGTGGCAATAGAAAATACTATGAATTATTCAAAAATAGTTCCCAAACATAAAAGTTAGAACTTTGTTAACCTTCAGTCATGAGATATTTTTTCTTTCTTTTTTTTTTTTAAGCGATTTTATTTATTTATTGGCGCAAGAGAGAAAACACAAGAAATAAAGATCATAAGCAGCATGGAGGGGCAGAGGGAGAAGCAGACTCCCTGCTGAACTGAGCAGGGAGCCTGATGTGGGGCTCGGTCCCAGGACCCTGGAATCATGACCTGAACCGAAGGTAGACACTTAACCAACTGAGTCACTCAGGCACCCTAGGCATGAGATTTTCTAAGGGAGTAAAGCAAAGGGCTTTCTCCCCGTTAACCTTCAAAAAAAAAAGCAAGTCAATATGTTTGGAGGTGGAAAATTCCCTCCATGTCTTTCTCTACATTACCACGTTTTTCTCCTGTGTTCCCCCATTAAGTCTTGGCTGCCACAATGAGGCAGTAGAATGCAAGAGGACACTTCTTTCCCTACATTTGGAAACATTAGCAACAGACAGTAACTGCTCCCAGTCTATCAAATAAGTGCATTTTCAATCTACTTTTCAAAGAAGATATAGAGTCTTGGCACACGTTTACATCAAAAGGGCACAATATTATTCTGAGCATCAGCAATTAATGCCTACCTCCAACTTACGGAGACTCTATTTCCCCCAGAAATAAAAGATGTGGAACATCTTATTCAGAGAAAAATATATCACGATCTTACAAGTCCACCCCCTGCTTCCCTGTTTCTGTTCTTCTCAACTGTTCACTCTTTAAGCAAAGCACCAAAAATAAGGTAAACTGCGCAATCCTGGTGGGTCACAAGTAAAATCATGTGATTCAAGGATGTTTTGACACAAGCAATTACAGACCTACATGTGCTTGTTAATTTGAAAAGAAACATAAAATTAAATTAGCTCTCAATATCTGATTTCTGTAAAGTGATTTTTTTTTTTTTTTTTTTTTTTTAGGACACAAAACCTTAACAGGCTGTTAAGTTGTTGTACAACTGTTAACCTTAACAGGCTTAACAGTTGTAGACTGTTCAATGTACTTCCTACATACGTAACCATTATAACTGCTGTATTAAGTTATCTGTGAGGCTGGTGAAGGAGATTACACATCTAGTTTATCACCACATATTTTCTTTTGTTTTTTTGAAAATGGCAAAAAGCCATACATTTTACATTAAAGAATGAAAATGGACGGTCCTGCCATCATATCCCTAAACTCCTGCGAATGGAGGGATCGCCTTAGAGACCATGCAGGTATAGTGACTGTATCCATATACTTGACTTTCTCTTAGAAAAGATACAAGGGTTACATAAAATAATAATCATGAGAATTGTTTTTTTTTCTGTCTTTTGATTGTCAGATCCATCAAACACAGGACAAAGTCATCTTCAAGCATCTTAGTTCATGAGATTCTTTGAGAATCACACAAATGTTACTATAGTTATTATAAATGACCAACAAGTTGAGATGCTTGCAATAAGTGTTAGGCATTTTAGGCTTCTAAATTCAAAGGTTGTATGCTTTTAAGGTAGTCACGGCTAATAATCAAAATGCTTAGCAATTTATTTAGAGATTTGCCAAATTACTGTCTGATACCAAGGATGAAGAGAGAGATAGGAGGGGCCTGTTCTGGGAAGTAGTCCAGAGGAGAGTGGGCAAGAGGTGTTTAATTGCTCTAATCAAGCATTTCTGACACCTCTGAATTCCTTACCTCTGTATTAAGCTAAAGAATACCTGGGTTTCAAAGGTAATATTCTTTGGGGAGCATTTTGTTTAGGTGTGTATTCATTAAACTAGGACGCGTAACCAGTGCTGGGAAAATTGAATTCAGACTTTCTGGTGAATGCATCCTTATCAAGACAACTTAACTATATCCAAAATAAGATCTCATTCTCCTACTAAGTCCATCTCTAAAATCCATTTGAACAAATACTTTTCAATGTTATTTATATAGATTACTGTAGATTAATTCCTGAAAACCTCTTTGGGTATATTTCCCCCTTCCAAATTCTAAGTATACATTTTATCTCATAGGCTATGACTAGTTTAAATTCATTAACTTATGCATTCCTTCATTAAACATACTTAGCTGCTACTGGTGTTACTCAGCTGTTACTGGTGATAGGGATGTAGCAAAGAACAAAACGGACCCCCCCCCAACACTATTTTCATGAAATTTACATTCCTGCTGAGGACTCTGATCATGAATACAATGAATAATGTTTTTGTTATATATTGCTGTCTAACAAATCACCTTGTGGCTTAAAGAAACAATTATTTTATCATCTCATGACCCTTCCAGTAGGCTGACTGGACACATCTGTGTGGTTCTTTTGCTCCACATGATGTTAGGTTGAGGGATTGGATGTCCAACATGGCTCAATGTCAGGTCTGGCTTCTTAGTGGAAATGACAAATTGGATTCAACTCGGACACTGAATTGGTAGACCTCTCCTTTTGTCTATGTAGTCTCAAGACCTCATCTATCTACATGGTGCTGTCTGCCTCTATGGGGTTTACCCAGCAGAACAACCAGCCTTTGCACCTGGCAGCACAGAGTTCTTCAAAGCACAAAGTTGGAAACTACCAAGACTTCTTAAGGCTTAGGCCTGAACCTGGCCCAGGATCATGTCTGCCACATTCTAATGGTGAAAATGCATCAGGGCCAGTTCAGATTCTAGAGGTGTGGTCTACACAGGGAGTGAATCCCAGGAAAACACAATTCCCTGGGGGCCTTATTGGGCACAAAATACACAAAAAAGTAAGACACACATTAGATCGTGTTAAGCACCATGGAGGAAAATGAAACCATGAAGGGCAATATGTAGTGTTGGGGAAGCACTGCCATTTGAAATACAGTGATCAGAGGAGGGGACATTCAAGCCAGCAAAACCCTGAAGCAGGTGAGGGAGTAGGTTACCCACAGGGAGAGCATTCCAGGCAGAAAGAGCTCTGTAAAGGCAGTGAGTGCAAAGCTTCCAGATGGAAGTTTCCAACACATTTCATGAACAGCAGGGAGCCTGTGGACACAGGAAGCCAAGGGAAAAGGAGGAAGAGTTCACCAGAGTAACAGGAAAGAGGGCAACACCAGTGAGGTATGGGAACCAGAGGAATTGTTTTATTTCTCCTGTGAGAGTCACAGCTTCCTCAACCAAGAAGACAAAGTAGGAAGGCTGGCAGGAGCTTTGGAGGTTGGGGTTTCTTCAGATTCCTCAATTCCCTACTAATATACCTGCTGAGCAACTCACCTCAAGGTTCCCATAAGGTATGTGGCAAAGTTCTCCTTGACCTGATCTAATTTAATGAGCTGAATGATCCATCTCTCAGTTTAGTTTTCTTCAATCCCAACCCCATGACAACTAGTAAAAAGAGATGCCTGGTGCCAGGAAGACTCTGGATTTTAGTCCATGCTTCAAAATGAAAATGTTAACATTTGAGCTCATCATTTCCTTGGCTTAGTTTAGATGGGTCTACTGAAAAGCCACCTATTCCTAAAAGTGTCAGCCCCAGTGCCCTGGTGCCCCACCAATAAGTTCATTTATGAGCTCTTCACTCTATATCATGGACCCTTCATTTCTCAGCTTAGAATGTTAATGTCAATCCCATTGCTTTTTTTGACATTTCAGCTTGATAATTAATTCTACACACTTCCATCATCTCTGAGGGTCTGTGCCCTATGCTGTACCTAACAGTCTCTTGTTCCTGATATCTGCATCATTCTGCATTCTTAGGTTGCAAGCAATTAGAACTGCTATTCCTAACTGAATGTAGTGTGTGTGCAAGGAAATTTTGAAAGGACATTCAGTGGCTCAAAGAATGGAGTAGAAAGGGCTAGGGAGGGTAAAGGATCAGAGGAATGTTAAAATATATAAAAGACACAAGTATTCTGAGCATCTGAGCAACCCGAGAGTTCCTCACATGACTCAGTTCCAATCATTTTTGGTCTCTCTATGTTCTTGCATTCATGGGACATTCCTCCTGGGAAAGGCCTCTGATTGGCCTAACCTGGGCCACATGGAACTCCCATTCTCAGAAGTCCATGATTCTGAGGTTGGCAGCCTACTGGAATCCCACAAAAATGAAGTAGAGCCCATTCTTCCAGGATGGGCATATATGCCAAAAAAGAAAAAGGAAATACTAAAAATGAAGCATTGAAATAATTGTTTTAATTAATTATTTTCATTATATTTAATACTAAACTATTAAAAATAAGGAGTGCTAGGAAATAAGCACTGACATGGGCTGGACCCATTTTGTACAGAAATTTGAAAGCAAAGAAAGGAGCCTGTTAGACAATGAAGAGTTCCCAGTATTTTTAATGGGAGACTGGCATGAGTAACAGTGCTTACACTTGAAGGATTTTAGTCTGTCACCTGGCTTATAAGATAAATTTAAGTAGCAAAGCACTTAAGATGTAGAGACAATTTAGGAAGTTATTGGAATTTTCTGACAGAGAAATAATGAAGGTCATTTGGATCTGTCATACATTTTGCCTCTGGCCACCAAGTCATTTTCTCCTGATTATTTTTTTTCCTCTTCTATCACTGTTGCCTTGTTATTTTCTTTGTGATCCAAGGAGATCTGACTTAATAACACATTTTGCTTCATGCTTTGGGAGCCTAATGTCACATAGCTCTTCCTTACTAAATAAGACAGATTTAGAGAGCTGACCAGTTGTCCCAAACTTCCTGATTCTCTGACTTCAGAGCCCCTTGTTCCTATTAGCATGAATGAGGTCACCTTGATCAGCAGACTTAGTCCCAATAAAGAGTCTTGTGAACTGTCCTCTGATTCACCAGTAAGATACTCACCAGCAAGCCACTGTTGCTTTCTTGCCCTCAGGTTGCATCCCATGTGTAAGACACAGAATCATGTTTTACACCTGAGATAAAGCCTCTAATCTATTACCCCCTTCCACCATGCCCTTAACTTCCTTGAAGTCAGCCCAGTATTCTGGCCTTTATAAGACTAGACTCTGTTTTTCTAACTCTATCCTCACCTCCCCAACCATGTAGTCTCCATTCAGATATAGTCCTGCTCTGAACCTCTTATCACATCTGGAGAGACTTGTCTGATGTGAGTCAGGGAATGAGTCTGCATTTTGTCTGGTATTAGAGTACTTGCTACCATGTTCTCTGAGCTTTGTTTCAGCAAACATTTTCAGGTTTTTTTTCCCCTAGACCTTCCTGATGCTAGACTCTGACCAACCTGTGGCCGACTCCTATACCTTCTTGCCCCTGAGTGCTGGGTTCTTTCTGCTAGGCGGACTCTCTCTCCTACCATCTTCTCTCCCATCACCTTCCTTTCCTTCCCTTCCTTTCAGCAGCTCCTATCCATATGTGAAGCTCTCTGCTTCCAGATCTAAGCCCTTCTGAATCAGTCCTGCCTGCCTGAAGCTATCCGCTTCAACTCTGGATGTGTGCTGAGATAGGGGAAGTCATTTAAATAGAAGAGAATGGGCACAGGGGAGAGTACAGAAAACAATAGAAAAGGTGATGTAACACCTTATCTTATCTACACAGGCAAAGACAGGTACTGTGCTATCAATCACCTGAGAGTCCTAGAGAGAGCTCAGAGATAGATAGAGCTCCCTTTACCTGGAGATTGGTGGAGAACTCATGTGATAGAGCAGTGGGGAATGCTAAACGCAAGATGCTCATTCTCAGGTAGGGCTCTTAACATTTTTTTGATCCGTGAACTCCTTTGGCAGGCTGGACAAGCCTGTGGATGCCTTCACGGAACAGTGTTTTTATGCTTAAAACAAAGTACAGTGGATTATAAATGATTCCAATTATATTGTAATTCGGTGTAAATATACTAAAAAAATAAGTTTGATAGAAGAATATTTTGCTTCACTACCCATTAAATTTACCCATTAACAGAAAAGGACAAACATTATATGGTCTCATTCATTTGGGGAATATAAAAATTAGTGAAAGGGAATAAATGGAAAGGAGAGAAAAAGAGTGAAAATATCAGTGAGGGTGACAAAACATGAGAGACACCTAACTCTGGGAAATGAACAAGGGGTAGTGGAAGGGGAAGTGGGCAGGGGTTGGGGTGACTGGGTGATGGGCGCTGAGGGGGGCACTTGGCGGGATGAGCACTGGGTGTTATGCTAAATGTTGGCAAATTGAACTCCAATAAAAAAATTTAAAAAATAAAAATCATAATGAACAGATTTATAAAAAAATAAGATAGAAAAATAAATTTACCCATTAAATAACGGGTCTAGGGCTCAGTCTAATCACTAAAGTGATAGATATAAAGGATGTTTGTAGATATCTACAAAGCTCGAAAAAATGAGATTCTCTGTGCTTTCTGTTCATGGCGAAGTCACAAATACTGTTAATACTGTTGTGGTTTATTGCCCATATTTGCCATGGAAGAAAATGTCAAATTTCCATCCAGAGATGTGTGAAAATAAACATTTTTTTTCCTGTTATGTCATAGTCCCCAAATTTATTTCAGGTACCCATTAGTTAAGACTCTATTCCAATGGAAGTCACAATCCTGGGCAAGCCCAGAGTGTTGCTAGGGATCTGTTGTCAATTCTTTCCCAAGGGGGCTCTTTTACTCTTATCACACTAGGATCTTCCTGCCTTCTCAAATAGTAGACTTCCCTTCCTATCAAGACTAGAACACTCCACTGGATCCTCTCCCTGGTGCCCGGGTCCTTGCTGCTTCCTCTGTAATGTGAGGTTAGACCTCCATACAATGGTAGAACTATGGTCTTCTCTCCCAATTCCTTAGCTGTTATTCTCTCACTCATACATCGATCTGTTCATTAATTCAACCAAGTTTTAAGTGTACAAAAAAGGCATGTTATATCTCTGTCCAGATTGGATTCAAAATCTATTCCCACCTAAGATTCTTGTACTTTACCATCTCTTTGCTTAATACTTACTTCTGATGACAATTTTTTTAAGAGGCAGAAAGTTACTAGTTACAGTTATATATTATGCACATTTGCAGATATGGCAGTCTCTGCTGGGTGGATATTATTAGTAATAATTTTCCTTTTCTATAGAGCAAATCCTATAATGGATTTGAAAATGTAGAATTGTCCGAAAGCAATATTAATAACTTTGATTTACTGAGTGCCTACTACATGCAAAACACTGTTATAAATGCTTCCTGTGGATTATCTTTAATTATCATAATGATTCTGAGAGAGAAAGGCTATTAATACCTTCATTTCATAGTCAAACGAAGATTCAAATGGGCTAATAATTTGTCCAGTGACAGTATGAAAGAGCAAAGGCATTGTATCAATACTTACATTTTAGCCACTCTTTACCCATTATATGAAATGAAAATTATATATGCTCAAAGTTATATGACTATATATTATAATATTTAGCCATATTTAAATAAGGGCCACTGAAATCCATTCTGCCATTTGTACGTAAATTACTTCTAGAAGTTATTGAGTAACAGCCATAAAACACAAGGTAAGAAGATGAATCCCCCAATACCCTCCTATAAGTGAAATGCACAAATATTAGCATTCAACTGTACTTGAGGAGTAACTTACACATTTTCACACAGCTCTAAGTTTTGGCAGGTGGTATTTCCTATTGTATTGTCTCTCATTGTGTTAAGAGTTTGTACTTTGTTATCAAAATTTTGTTCTCTTTTTCTAAATATAAGGGAATCGTCTTCCCTCCAATGGTTAGACAAAATCCTGAAATTCTTATTAAAATAAGAGCAGTGATTGTTTTATCAGCTTAATTCAGGAATTGTAGACTAGGGAAATAAGATAAACCTACCTCAAAACATATAAACATATTATAAACGTTTGCTAGATTCTTTGTAGGAGTTCTCATTTTTTAACATAAATAGAACAAAATGAAATATATTAGGGAAAAATTAATAACCTTCCAATATTTTCTTGCCATAATCAGTGTTAACATTTTTATATGTACTCTTCCAAAATATTCTCTGTGTACATATACATGCAGCAGCTCTGAAGTAGGCAGATAAAATTGGAATGGTGCATTCTAGAGGATATAATCAAGTCATTTTTTTATTGGGATGGATTCACATTTTTTTTGGTTTTTTTTTTAAGATTTTATGTATTTATTCATGAGAGACAGAGAGAGAGAAAGAGAGAGAAAGAGAGAGAGAGAGAGAGAGGCAGAGACACAGGCAGAGGGAGAAGCAGGCTCCATGCAGGGAGCCCAGTGTGGGACTCGATTCCAGGACTCCAGGATCACGCCCTGGGCTGAAGGCAGGCGCTAAACCGCTGAGCCACCCAGGGATCCCCAGGATTCACATTTTAGATAGGAGTTCACCTCTCAGCCACCCTAACTATGCAAGGCCTCATAGGGTGCCAGAATTACCACAACCCTCAGAATATTGCCTCATACAAAGGCCCATTCTGCAGGAAAAAAAAAAAAAAAAAGTCATTGCAATAGGCGAGTCACCACAGAATACCAGAATACACT
The DNA here is from genome assembly GCF_003254725.2 of Canis lupus dingo. Classification (NCBI taxonomy): domain Eukaryota; kingdom Metazoa; phylum Chordata; class Mammalia; order Carnivora; family Canidae; genus Canis; species Canis lupus. Next base: position 14,031,335 of record NC_064258.1, on the reverse strand, counting down.
GGCCCATAGAACTTGGAATGACTTTTTAAAATCTTAGTTAATATGCAAGCTTAGGGACAATGCCTGTGGAATTTTGGCAATGAATTCTATGATGTGTAAGGTACCAGGTTTCGCAGTGGTCGCAGACTGGTTTGGTTAATATCAAGAAGACGGGGAAGCCTCCAAGTAATAGAGGCCAGACATCAATGCTTAAAGCCAGTAACCCAAAGGCTGCAATTACCTTAATGACCAGCAAGGCTGGAGGGACAGCCAACTGGACTTTACCTTTAGGGAGTCTGAAAGATAATAATGGAATCTGCTGTTCCTAGAGACTAAGTGGTAAGACAAGGCAGTCAAGAAGGGTGATGCTAAACATCTACAACCAGGAAAAGGTAAGAAGAGAAAAGCAGGAGGCTGGGGGTGTTTGCCCTCAAAAGACTTATGATTCCTTGTTCAGTTGTTAAATCTGAGCTCATTTTAATATTCAGAACCCAAAGACTGGACAGATCCAGGTCCTAGATGGAAAGACTATGCAACTTCATGCCTAGAAAATACAATAATGATTCCTTTAGAATCCTCAAATGGATCTAAGGACACTTAAAAGGTTGACTTTACCCTGAAGACAAGAGAATACCAAGACATTCTGAGAAATACTGACAAAGTATCTGACTTGATATTCATACCTAGAGATCCAAATCATCATCATCGAGCCCTCTACCCTGGCTTAAGGGAGCAAGTAAAACATAGTCCCCTGGATAAAATCAGATCACAGTGGGCCCATTCCATCTCAAGACTCATCCACTGGTCATTTTTCCAATTCCAGAATGAGTGATTGGAACGGACATACTTAGCAATGGCAGTAACTCCGTCATTGGGTCACTGACCTCCAATAAAAGGTCTCACAAGAAACCTCTGACCAAGAAACCTCTGACCCTGTCCTCCTGCAAGCAATTTAGTTAGTCAAAAACAGTATTGCATCCTTGGGGTGGACAGTGGAGATAAGTGCCACCATTAAAAACCTAAAGTATACAGTGGGTAGTGGTTCTTAGCCAGCCTTTCTTTACCTTGACATAATTGTTCCTGAAAAGTCGCTGCAGGCTCCTGAGAGCTTAACCAAGGAGAAGCCCCAGCTGAAGCTGCTGTGCCAGGCCTAGTATCCCTGCCAGAGCAGATGAATGATGCCTCTGGCACATTGTAGGCCACCACTGCTTTCGCAAATGTGTTCTTTTTGATTCCGATTAGAAAAGAGAAATAGTTTGTGTTTGTGGTTTAGCCACTATTCAGCCATAATTTTGCTTTAGGACTGTATTAACATTCCCATTCTCTGTCATGATGTAGTCTGATCAGGGCCACCTGGATAACCCACAAAAATCATAGCAATCTATTATGTTAATGATACCATGCAAATTAGGCAGGATGAATAAGAGGTGGCTCATACGTGGGAGACCTTGGTAAGGCTCTTGTGCTCCAAAGAGTGAAAAGAGAAGTCCTATGAAAATTCAGGGACCTGACACTTTGAAGCTTTTAGGGGTCCACTGGGGAGAGGGGCTTCTGGGTTATGTACCACACTAAAGTAAGAGACCTAAATTGCTCTAGTTTCCATCTACTACAACAAAGAAAGCACATGGTCTGGTAGGCCTCTTAGGGTCATGGCTCTGGCTCATCTACCAGGTGACACAGAATTGTCAACATTGAGTAGGACCTTATTTAGAAAAGGCCTTAGCAACAGGTCCAGGCTGTGGTGCAAGCAGCCCTGAAGCTTAAGCATTAAGATCTAGCAGCAACTATGGCACTGCATATGTATGTCAGCAGTGAGAAAAAACACAACACAGTGGGCTGCTCTTGCAAACCCCAGGGGAAGAATTACAAGGCAGGCCCTTGGGATGCTGAAGCAACTAAATTCTTGCAGATTCGCTTTCCAAAATTTACATCTGCACTGGTAGAGTATCAAGTTTCCATTACTCTTTGTTTTTGTTAATGCTTGGTGTTGTCAAACTTCTGAACTTTCTTAAGAAATTAATACAAACTTGATTATTTTTAGACTTGATTATTTTAGATTATTTTGTCTATTTTAGACTATTTCATACTATACATATGGAAAAAATAGAAAATAAACTTATCTTCCATGCATCTTTATCTGTTGTAGATGGCAGTTGCTTAAGAGAGACAAACTATCTGAGATCTAAAGTTCCTTTGACTCAAAACAATAATTTTTAAAAATCAAAGAAAGTTAATCTTTATAACATGGAGGGAAAGAAGATTCAGAAGTTTTCATAACCTTTACACCAACTGATACCTTATAAATTTTTGGTTCTTTTATACTCTTGAGTACTTCTCTCTCAGATTTCTCAAGATACGTGATAGTATTCCAACTCTTGAGATTAGGCCTTCTGGTGGTAAAATTGGGAAAAAAAAGAAATGAAGAGAAAGGTATCTAACTAAGCAATTAAAAAGTAAATAAATAAATAAAAATCTAGATAGTGTGAATTTCAGGACTGTTGAAGATTACTTACCCTCATGCTGCTGTACTTGGCTATGTTGGTATGTAAGTCTAGAGGACATTAGAGCATCTGAGAAAAAAATGAGAATTCCATTAAACATTAAATGGAATATGTGAATGGTTATATTCTTTGCTCTTCCTACCAATGCCTACTTTTGCTTTTTTTAATGTCCACTTTCCAGGCTAGGATTCTTGCACTTAGCAGGAATATTTCTTCTTTGAAATAGGATTCTGGACCATCCCCTGGGCTCTGCTGGTCCATAATCCATCAGACTTTAAGGAGCCCACAGCTACTGTCTATGTGATGGATCAAGTTAGTTTAGTCTAAAGAAATAGATATTAATCTCTAGAGAAAAATTAATTCCATGCCAAAGTGATTACTCTGGCTTGAGATGTCATTATTTTTCTCATTAGAAATTAAGACTAGGATGGGAAAGTTGCTTTAATATGGGTTTCTCATGTTTTATACTCTACTATCTTTTGTCTAGTTTTGCTACTAAATGTGTGGTTCCTAAAAAGAAGCCACATTTTCCCCAAGAATCATGGAGATTTTTTTTTTTCCTGACAGCTACCTTGAACTCAGCTTCCTTAATGGCTAATTTTCATGAACTTTGCTTCATAATTCCTAATTAAGTTTATCTTTTCAGACTTTAAGTTACCATATTTCAATTTCTAATCAATTACGTAAAATTATTTTTACCTATTATTAGCATTTGGAGCCTACAGAGAGGCAGTCTCCAAGAATTTCAGAATGTATTTTTTAAAAAAATGGCTCACCTTCTGCAAGCGAAGCTACAAAGTTAGCATTTTAATTGGTCGCACACAAAGGCAGTTTAAAAAGACTGGCTACAGGTTCAAGGAATTGAGGGGTATGAGACTGATGTCACCCACCAGGGTACGCTGATCAGAAGGAGGAGTCTGGGGTAGTGGGGGAGGTGAGAGAAGATGATCTGGAGAGTTGTAGTAGCCACACTGCAGTATGAGCATGCGCAGGGAAGGGAGAAACATTAAGCAAAAACACCTACCAACCACATCCAACCCCACTGACTGGACAGGACTGATCTCACTGAGAAAATATCCATACCCAGTGTAGGTCTACATATAGGAAGAAAACCAATGCCATGTCAACGTGAGTATTGCAGCCTGAGATATAGTTATTTTCATCACTATAATTAGTGATGGAGGTCAAGATTTTATATTTCAGCTCTATAACATGGTTAATTTGAGTTCAGCCTGCCATATGTATCCGTTATTAGTATGCTAATAACTCAATCTCTGAGTCAGTTGGGGTCAGCCCTTGAACCATGAAATAGTAGTCACTGTGATGCTGCCCCATGGGATTATTTCTAGTGCACAGCTTGCCTTTTCCAAGTGATAGTTCTGTTTCAGACAACTGTTTTGAAATTTCTGTGGTTGAGATGGGTCATTAAAATTACGAGAGTAGAAAATGCCCGTATTAAATTCCTTAAAATATCATCAACTTCATAGTGGTGTAACACATATTCATAGTTAGCATGTACCTCCTTACTTTGACATCTATTGGGATGAAAAGAATTAAACCCAAGTTAGGAAACACATCAAAATTAAATCACCAGGAAATCTCATTCCCAACCAGTGGACTACAAAATAAACTTTAATAACCTTCGGGAAGAAGCCTCTCCTCACATTTTATGAGAGTGGAGAAAAGAGAGACTTCAAGATGACAAGTAGGGAGAGTTCTTATATATCAAGAAAAATCTTTGAGACTGGAATGACACATCTTACAGTATTTATATGAGCTGCATAAAGGCTCATAGAAAAAGTGGGTACAGACTGTGTCATTATCAAAGTGTCTGACCATGTTCTGGCTACCTAAAATGTCAATTTGAGAAAGAAACTTTAGTAGGGAGAGATGGATAACATGCAACAGAGAGATATTTATTTTCTTTCTGTCATCTTGTTGCATAAGGGGCTCATTTTTAGTGATATTCCAATATACACCAAGCATAGTAGGTATTGGTAATGAATAAAATATCTTGGCAATGTAGAAAATATGTAAGAGATGTGGTCTTTCTATCAGTGTCTTGATTAACTGGAGAGAGTCCACAACAATGTGAATTGGCTCTCTGAGTTTTCCAGCAAAATCCCTCACATGTTTTTCCAATCCAGGAACTCAAATTTAACTATCCTATCTTCCATTTTTCATTTAAGTTACTATTTTTAAAAATAAATATTCGAACAGAATAAAGACCTATGCTGGTGTCTTAGCAGCGGCAGCTATGACAAATTACTACAAATTACCACCGACTAAGTGGCTTAAACAACAAACACTTATTTTGTACAGTACCGTAGCCTGAGAAGTCTAAATTCAAGGTGCTGGTGAATTTAGTGTCTGGTGAGAGTCCTCTTCCTAGATTTCAGTCAGTTATGTTTTTGCTCCTCACATGAGAGAGAGTGTGTGTGTGTGTCTGGGGCAGGACTCTACTTTCCTTCTCTTCTAGTTCTAGGGGGCTACTAATTCCATCCACCCGTATGAGCTCATTGGAACCTAACTATCTCCCAAAGGCCTCACCTCTTAATGCCATTCCACTGGAGATCAGGGTTTCAACATATGCATTTCAGGAGTGGGGGGTACAAGCACGCAGTCCATAACAGCCACAAGAGATTAATTTCTGCATAATAACTACACACTTGAAAAAAATAACTACACACTTGATACATTTTGTGCTATATCAAAGTATCCCATAATTGTGAATGGAAATCAGATCTTAATACATACTCAATACTGAAAAATCCTAAAGGCCTCTCTGATGAATTTTAAATCACTACTCATCTAGTTATATTAAAGGAGTTATAGAAGATTTATTGGACATGAAAAATCCCAAGGTTTATCAGGATTTAGGAAAATCTCATTAGAGCTAGTTCTCACCAAGACTACAACTGGAAAATGTTTATTTACTGGCAGTTTTGAAAACCTCAAAATCAGCTGGTCTCAGAGTCTAGTGCTCCACAATGATTGTAAAGTTAGATATGTCCTTTCTCTTCCACCATTCCTAATATCCTCTAGTTTGCTCAATATTCTGTTTGCATTGTCCATAATCGCATCAGCAGGACCTCCAACATGTGCTCAATGCTCAGGAAAATTCCTGATCTCACAGGCTCAGCATGATAAGTAATATTTGCAGCCCCAAATCATAACCTTGAGATACGATTTGTCCTCCAGAGAGGACAAATTGCTCTTCCACCAATATGGGGTTTTGCTTTATCACTAATATCTCCCTTCTGCAACTGCTTTTTAATTACAATTACACGTTGTTTGGGTCCCCAGAACATCACTACTAGGAGAGGTCCTTCCTAACCTGAGGTAGCTGGGAATGGTGCCTTTACAGTCTTGGTTCTGTTACAGTTTCTGTTCCATTTGGTAACTGCCATGATTTTATCCAGTCCTCTGTTCACCAATCTGAGAGCTTTCTACCTACACAAATTCAGTTTTAGAGATAGCAGGATCTATTAGATAATACCAAAGACTTCTGCCAGTGAGATCATTCCCAGTACTGATTTTGGCCCTGCCTCTCATTTCAGTATTCATACATTTTTTACCTTTGGTGAGTAGTGCCACCATGGAATCCCATCATTGTCATCACTGAAATCAGACAGGCCAGCTGACAGCGGTAATTTTCACTACTGCTGGCCTCTAGAGAAGAGCCACCATGAGATGTCACCTCCAGTGAGGGGAGTGTCCTCTGAACGCTCTTGGAGGATACACTTAGGGAGTAGATGGGCAAGCCTTACTCTATAGTAGCACTCTCATCTTCCTAAACCTTTGAAAACCACATCCCCTCATTTTTTTAACAGCCTACCAAGCAGTCTGGCATTTCATCTTATTTCGGATCCAAGGTTTTTCTTTAGTTTTTAAGATTTTATTTATTTAAGAGAGAGTGAAAGAGCAGGGAAAGGGACAGAGAGACGGAGAAGCAGACATGCTTTGCTCAGCTGGGAGCCTGACATGCGGCCCAATCCTGGGACTCTGGGATTATGACCTGAGCCGAAGGCTTAATTAACCAACTGAGTTGCCCAGGCACCCCTTGGGTCCAGATTTTAGTCAACAAAGCAAGCAAACTATTAGGACACCTTCCAATCACCCATGCCAATGTTTTAAATACAAAATTGTGTCTTAATTCACTGAAAGCAATATATTAGACTCAATCCAACAGTAAAATCCTAATTGAAAATATCTATAATTTTTTTGTTGTTGTTGTATTAGACCTTTTTAAAGGTTACACTTTGTACTTTATACTCTGGCCACTATTTGAGTCCATTTAAAGGACTAGAAACAATGAGACATGGTCAGGGCAGTTCCTAAGGAGGGTTGTAAGTCTCTGAACTTGTGAAATTATGAAATTCTTCTGATTACATCAAAGTAGGTCATTGCAGTTTCTTCAGGAATGAGGAGACCAGCTCCCTTGACTGGACATGAGTGGCTTCTTTAATGAGTAAAGGATACTTGGCAAAACACAGGGAGAGACTCCCAGCTTTATCAGAATCTACCTGTAGGAGAACCCTCCTTCCCATATAATAGCCTAACTTTAACATAGGAATCCAGAGGAGATTGGGAATTCAGTTTGTGTTACAATTACTTTTAGGATTAAACATCAAGTTTGGCTTTCAGAATTCGACACCTTAAAGCTACAGAAAGTAAGGGATTTTTGTTAGCTAAGCAATAAAATCATTCTGGCCCCTAACTAGAACCTGAGACTAGGGATTTTCATTCCTCATGTTATTCAACTAATAATGGAAATGGCCAACCAACTGTCCTTATTATGCTTATTTTCTCTAACATATTCTATGGAAGCAGCTGCTTGAACTACCAAAGTTGTGCTTCTTCTACAGGTATATCAGTACAGATGTCTATAGGGAATCAGTAGATATTTTGCTGATGTATATCCTGAACCTGAATGTTTCCTTTAACTGGAAAGAGGGTCACTAATGGTTTTTAACTGGATCAGAACATCAAGAGCAGCAATTTAACAAATACACATAACAGAATGAATTCAAAGAACCCCTCTTCAAAGTTCTTATTCCTCTTGGGGCCGGCAGGGGCAGAGGAGTAGGGGCCTCACCTCATCCCGCCCCACCAACTTACCCAGATAACTTCCAAACCTCCTGAACACCTGCAAATCTGACCTGAGATTTAAAGAGAACAGCTGGACACTACAGAGAGTAGGGTTTTGCTTCTAACAAGGTAGGAAGGATGAAAAAATAAAATAAAAAAGAATCAAGTGGGGGAGCTAACCACCCCCCCCGCCCCCCTCGCCCCAGGAGGTGGGCTAAGGCCAAGGCGGGAGCCTCCAGGACAGGAAAGCCCAGCCTCGGAGACGCAGGGACTTTAAAAAATCCGCACTGGATTCTTCCTGGAGGGAAAGGTGCTCAGCAGGGAACTCGGGCAGGATCGCAGTGGAGCCCCCAGTCTCCCGGGGTCACTGTTATAGGAGGGGTGCCCAGGGGAGAGCGAACCGCACACTGTGGGCCGATGCTGGTAAAGGGCTGGAGCGCACCAGGTGGGGCCTCGGGAAGAAGCTGGGGGGTCAGGCGGGGGCTCCAGGTGGAGGGGGCTGCGCCCTGCTGCCTTCAGGAGCCCGGGCCTGGGAGCGGGATTCCAGCAGCCCAGGGTACCGGGGGACACAACCCAGGATCCTGCACTCACCCCGGGAGAGGCGGAGGTGGAGGGGGCACAGGACAGTGAGGACACTCCTGCCAGGTGCCCCCAGCTGTGCTGATCAGCACCCCTCACCCTAGGAGCATCCAGGACAGTGTGGACTGGGAGAGTGCAGGTGGTTACTGCAGGAGCTGACTCCAGGGCTGGAGACCTGGCTGCCGCCGGAGTAGTTGTTCCTCCTGGTGTCACCATGTGCCTGGGAGAGGCAGGGCCCCCAGGAACAGGGGCCTCATGGGGTGAACAGCTCCCACAGAGCCTGGCACCCAGCACGTGGCAGGGCAGCTCCCCCAGGTGCACACACCTGAGAGTCAGCACAGCAGCCCCTCCCTGAGAAGACCAGCTGAAAGGACAGGAGAAGAGCAAGTTCTTGACTGAGCAGCACTGGAAAGCTCCAGGACCAAGGGAAAATCGAGGGAATATAGTATACAGAAGTAGAGGCGCCCCCCCCCCTTTTAAAATTTGTTTTTCCTTTTTCCAGTACAACTCATTTTTATATCAGACTAAAAATTTCCAATATTTTTTTCTCTTTTCCCACCTTAACTACAATATTTTACCACCTCTTCATCTTTAAGTTTCTTCCTTTTTGACATTCATATTTCTACAATTACAGGTCTTACATATATTTTCCACTTCTGGATTCCCTTCAACATACTCAATTTAATTTGAGGAGATATGGATTTTTGTTTTGTGTTTTTTGTTTTCTCTGCCTCATTTTGTTCTACAATGGCAGAAATTAATACCTTCTAAAACATGACCAGCATGCACCCAGAACCAAGTGGTATACCATGCTCGTTCATTCTGTGAGATTATATTCTCTCTTCATTCCCATTCTGCCCTCCTCCTTTATCTTGTTTATGTTTTGGTGGTCAATGGTGGGGCTTTCTACAAGTATTGCTGGTTTATATAAATTTTGGATTGAGCATCTTTTAACATACCAAGAGGATCACCCTCTAGGACCCCTCAGGTAGACTTCATTCTCCTTCCACTACAAATTCCTCACCACTGCAATCTTCCAGTTCCCCCTTTTTTTCTTTTTCCTCTTTACTTTTCTTTTATTTCTTCTTTTTTTCTTCTTTTTTGGGATTTTTGGCCTTTTATTTTTTTACTTCTTTGTTTTAAAATTTGTTTTTCACTTTAGTGGTCCTTTTGTTTTATTTTGTTCTGATCTTCGTTTTCATTTTCTGGTCTCTGACCTCATCAGAATCATCTAGAGTGAAATTTGCTTAGGTCATGGTTGATATTCTTGACTCAGTCCGCTCATACAGCCCCTCTGCACTGAGCAAAATGACTAGAAGGAAGGACTCACCATAAAAGAATCAGAAACAGTAGTCTCTCCCACAGAGTTACAGAATTTGGATTACAATTTTATGTCAAAGCCAATTCAGAAGCACAATTATAAAGCTACTGGTGGCTCTGAAAAAAAGCATAAAGAACTCTAGAGACCATTACTGCAGAATTTAGATCTAATCAGGTTGAAATTAAAAATCAATTAAATGAATTGAAATCCAAACTGGAGGTCCTAACGATGAGGGTTAATGAGGTAGAAGAAAGAGTGAGTGACATAGAAAACAAGTTGATGGCAAGGAAGGAAGCTGAGGAAAAAAGAGAAAAACAATTAGACCATGAGGAAAGGCTAAGAGAAATAAATTATAGCCTGAGAAGGAAGAACCTACCTATAATTGGGGTTCCAGAAGAGGCAGAGAGAGAGAGAGAGAGAGAGACAGGACCAGAAAGTATATTTGAACAAATCATAGCTGAGAACTTCCCTAATTTGGGGAGGGAAACAGGCATTCAGATCCAGGAGATAGAGAGATCCTCCCTAAAATCAATAAAAACCATTCAACACCTCAGCATTTAATAGTGAAACTTGCAAATTCCAAAGATAAAGAGAAAATCCTTAAAGCAGGAGAGACAAGAGATCCCTAACCTTTATGGGGAGAAGTATTAGTTAACAGCAGACCTCTCCACAGAGACCTGGCAAGCCAGAAAAGGCCGGCAGGATATATTCAGGGTCCTAAATGAGAAGAACCTGCAGCCAAGAATACTTTATCCAGCAAGGCTCTCATTCAGAATAGAAAGAGAGATAAAGAGCTTCCAAGATAGGCAGAAAATGAAAGAATATGTGACTACAAAACCAGCTCTCAAAAAATATTAAGGGGGACCCTGTAAAAGAAAGAGGGAACCCAAAGAATCAATCCACAAAAACAGGGACTGAATAGGTATTATGATGACACTAAATTCATATCTTTCAATAGTAACTCTGAACGTGAATGGGCTAAATGATCCCATCAAAAGATGCAGGGTTTCAGACTGGATAAAAAAGCAAGACCCATCTATTTGCTGTCTACAAGACATTCATTTATTCATTAGTTCATTTTAGAACTAAGGACACCTCCAGGCTGAAAATGAAAGGTTGGAGAACCATTTACCATTCAAATGGTCCTCAAAAGAAAGTAGGGGTAGCCATCCTCATATCAGATAAATTAATATGTATCCCAAAGACTGTAGTAAGAGATGAAGAGGGACACTATATCATATTTAAAGGGTCTATCCAACAAGAAGACCTAACAATCATTAATACTTATGCCCCTAATGTGGGTGTTGCCAAATATATCAACCAATTAATAAACAAAGTAAAGAGATACTTAGATAATAATACACTAATAGTAGGGGACTTCAACACGGCAAATGACAGATCTTCTAAGCACAACATCACCAAAGAAACAAGGGCCTTAAATGATACACTGGACCAGATGGATTTCACAGATTATATATATATATATATATCTTTCCATCCAAATGCAACTGAAAAGACATTCTTCTCAAGTGCAAATGGAACTCCAGAATAGGCCACATACTGGGTCACAAATCAGGTCTTAACCAATGCCAAAAGATTAGGATTGTTCCCTGCATATTTTCAGACCACAATGCTTTGAACTAGAACTCAATTGCAAGAAGAAATTTGGAAGAAACTCAAACAAATGAAAGTTAAAGAGCATCCTCCTAAAAGATGAATGGGCCAACCAGGAAATTAGAGAGGAATTAAAAAGATTCATGGAAACTAATGAAAATGAAGATACAACCATGCAAAATCTTTGGGATACAGCAAAAGCGGTACTAAGAGGGAAATATATCGCAATACAAGCCTTCCTCAAAAATTTGGTAAAAACTCAAATACACAAGCTAATCTCGCACCTAAAGATACTGAAGAAAGAATATCATATAAAGCCTGCACCAAGCAGAAGAGGAGAGATAATAAAGATCAGAATGGAATTCAATGAAATAGAGACCAGAAGAACTATAGAACAGACCAACAAAACCAGAATTTGGGGGACACCTGGGTGGCTCCGTGGTTGAGCATCTGCCTTTGGCTTAGGTCGTGATCTCCCGGTCCTGGGATCGAGTCCCACATCAGGCTCCCCGTCCCCCCACAAGGAGCCTGATTCTCCCTCTGCCTATGTCTCTGCCTCTCTGTCTGTGTCTCTCATGAATAAATAAAATCTTTAAAAACAAAAACAAAACAAAACAAAAACAGGAGTTGGTTCTTTGAAAGAATTATTTAAAGAAACCATTAGCCAACTTTATTAAAAAGAAAAGATAAAAGACTCATTAATATAATCATGAATGAAAGAGGAGAGATCACAACCAATACCAAGGAAATACAAATGATTTTAAAATCGTATTATGAGCAGCTATATACCAACAAATTAGGCAATCTAGAAGAAATGGATGCATTTCTGGAAAACCACAAATCACCAAAACTGGAACAGGAAGAAATAGAAAACCTGAACAGGCCAATAACCAGACAGGAGATTGAAGCAGTCATCAAAAACCTCTAGACACAACAGTCCAGGGCCAGATGCCTTCTCAGGGGAATCCTATCGAATGTTTAAAGAAGAAATAATACCTATTCTACTAAAGCTGTTCTGAAGGATAGAGAGGGATGAAATACTTCCAAACTTGTTTTATGAGGCCAGTATCACCTTGATTCCAAAACCAGATGAAGACCCCACCAGAAAGGAGAATTAAAGACTGATTTCCCCAATGAACATGGATGCAAACATTTTCAACAAGACACTAGCCAATAGGATCCAATAGTACATTAAGAAGATTATTCACCATGACAAAGTGGGATTTATCCCCAGGATGCAAGGCTGGTTCAACACCAATGTGATAGATCACATCAATCAATGTGATAGATCACATCAACAACAGAAAAAACAAGAACCATATGATCCTCTCAATAGATGCAGAGAAAGCATTTGACCAAATACAGCATCCATTCCTGATCAAAAATTTTCAGAGTGTAGGGATAGAGGGAACATTCCTCAGTATCTTAAAAGCCATCTATGAAAAGCCCACAGCAAATATCATTTTCAATGGGGAAACATTGAGAGCCTTTCCCTGAAGATCAGGAACACGACAGGGATGTCCACTCTCACCACTGCTATTCAACATAGTCCTAGAAATCGTAGCTTCAGCAATCAGGCAACAAAAAGAAATAAAAGGCATTCAAATTGGCAAAGAAGAAGTCACACTCTTCCTCTTCGCAGATGACATGATACTGTACATAGAAAACCCAAAAGACTCCACCCCAAGATTGCTAGAACTCATACAGTAATGTGGCAGTGTGGCAGGATACAAAATCAGTGCCCAGAAATCAGTGGTAATGATACTGAAGAAAGAGAAATTAAGGAGTCGATCCCATTTACAATTGTACCCCAAACCATGAGATACCTAGGAATAAACCTAACCAAAGAGGTAAAGGATCTATACCCTTAAAACTACAGAACACTTCTGAAAGAAATTGAGGCGGACACAAGAGACAGAAAAATATTCCATGCTCATGGATTGGAAGAATTAATACTGTGAAAATGTCTCTGCTACCCAGGGCAATTTACACATTCATTGCAATCCCTATCAAAATACCATGGACTTTCTTCACAGAGTTGGAACGAATTATCATAAGATTTGTGTGGAATCAGAAAAGACCCCGAATAGCCAGGGGAATATTGAAAAAGAAAACCAAAGCTGGGGGCATCACAATGTTGGACTTCAAATTGTACTACAAAGCTGTGATCATCAAGACAGTGTGGTACTGGCACAAAAACAGACACATAGATCAATGGAACAGAACAGAGAACCCAGAAGTGGACCCTCAACTCTATGGTCAAGTAACATTTGACAAGGCAGGAAAGACTATTCACTGGGAAAAGGACAGTCTCTGCAATAAATGGTGCTGGGAAAATTGGACATCCACATGCAGAAGAATGAAACTGGACCATTCTCTCACACCATACACAAAGATAAACTCAAAATGGATGAAAGATCTAAATGTGAGACTAGAATCCATCAAAATCCTAGAGGATAGCATAGGCAACACGCTTTTTGAATGTGGCCACAGTAACTTCTTGCAAGATACATCCATGAAGGCCAGAGAAACAAAAGCAAAAATGAATTACTGGGACTTCATCAAGATGAGAAGCTTCTGCACAGCAAAAGAAACACTCAACAAAACTAAAAGACAACCTACAGAATGGGAGAAGATATTTGCAAATGACATATCAGATAAAGGACTAGTATCCAAGATCTACAAAGAACTCATTCAACTCAACAGCAAAGAAACAAACAATCCAATCATGAAATGGGCAAAAGATATGAACAGAAATTTCACAGAGGAAGACATAGACATGGCCAACAAGCACATGAGAAAATGCTCTGCATCACTGGCCATCAGGGAAATACAGATCAAAACCACAATGAGATACCACCTCACACCAGTGAGAATGGGGAACATTAACAAGACTGGAAACAACAAATGTTGGAGAGGATGTGGAGAAAGGGGAACCCTCTTGCACTGTTGGTGGGAATGTGAACTGGTGCAGCCATTCTGGAAAACTGTGTGGAGCTTCCTCAAAGAGTTAAAAATAGAGCTACCCTATGACCCAGCAATTGCACTACTGGGTATTTACCCCAAAAATACAGATGCAGTGAAAGACTGAGACACCTGCACCCCAATGTTTCTAGCAGCAATGTCCACAATAGCCAAACTGTGGAAGGAGCCTCAGTGTCCATCGACAGATGAATAGATAAAGAAGCTGTGGTCTATGTATACAATGGAATATTACTCAGCCATTAGAAACAACAAATACCCACTATTTGCTTCGACGTGGATGGAACTGGAGGGTATTATGCTGAGTGAAGTAAGTCAATCGGAGAAGGACAAACATTATATGGTTTCACTCATATAGGGAATAGAAGAAATAGTGAAAGAGGTTATAGGGGAAAGGAGGGAAAATGAGTGGGAAAAATTAGAGAGGGTGACAAAACATGAGAGACACCTAACTCTGGGAAATGAACAAGGGGTAGTAGAAGGGGAGGTGGGTGGGGGATGGGGTGACTGGGTGATGGGCTCTGAGGGGGGCACTTGATGGGATGATCACTGGGTGTTATACTATATGTTAGCAAATCGAACTTCAATCAAAACAAAACAAAACAAAAAACAAAACTCTTATTTCTCTGGTATTACTTCCAGTACGAATTTTTGAAATCAGTGTTTTGAAAAGTTATCCTTATGAGTGGTCTTGGACAAGATCCATTATAAGTAATAGACCATGCCCAATTGTGGGATCTGTGGACAAATCTATGCAAACTGTTATCTCTGAGGCTGGGCTGGGCTTGAAATCTTTATGCAACAGGGAGAGCAGAGAAATCTGCAACTTGTGGAAGTGTATCAGAATTCAATAAAGACAAACTGGAACCAGAGTCTGTCTCTGACCTACCTCAGTGATGCTGGAGACCTGGAGAAAAGGATAGTACCATTGAAGATTAAGCTGCACATGCATCTTCACCAGGATTTGAGCAACCAAACCAGAAGATCTGATGGGAGCTGGAAGAGCTAGGATAGATGCTGCCCATACCAACAGATGAATGAGCAGATGAGGGACTGCACATGTGTGCCACATTACCTTAATTTCCTCACTTACCATCTGAGCATAAAAATGGCTGCTTCATTTCCTCCTTCTAAATCTTGCATCCATTTCTCTTGAGGCCAAATACAATCTGGAAGAGATGAAGTTGGGAGCCACATTGACCCACAGGACTGTCTGCAGGAGTGAGGCATGCCTTGGGCATGGAGAGTGGTGGTTGGGGGGGGTGGTGAGGAGCTGACCTCATACCAGATATTCCAGGCACAGGGAACCCATACTTGAAAAACAAAAGCCCATAACATTTAGCTGAAAACCAAAGAAGTTTAACTTTGCAAGTTCTCACAATCAGCAGGGCTTAACATCTGGAACTTTAAACTTGGTGGGTTCAGTTCTGGGAGAGACGGAGGGCAAGAGGAAACTGAATCCCTGTCCTTAAAGAAGCAGCATAACAAACAACCCCACTGAGGTACAGAATAAAAGTAGTTTGAAAACCACCTAGGGTATACAGTAGGGAGATTTGTTAAATACTCTCAGAGCATGTTCTGGAGGGGCAGGGATAATTGGGAGACTTCTCCAAGAACAAAAGAGCTGTTAAGTGTCATTACCATGTCCCATCACTCAGCCTAGATACACGGACACCTGTGGGAACCAGCACAACACCAACACTCTCCACCTAGCATGCTAACAACATGCCCGCCACACTCACTTCCTCACTTCCACTCCCTCCAGCTAGGCCTTGGCCCCTGATCTCCCCCACAGCAGACCAACTAAAGCACTGCTAATACCACATGCCCTGCCCCTGTGCTATTCTGTGGACCTGCCCCCTCCAATGCAGCCTTGTCAGTAGTCCATCTAAAGCAGTTCCACAAGCATGACAGTGTGCAAGCAACCTCAGCAGAAGCCAGCACCAATCCAAGGTGATTCCTGCTCAAGGGATAGGGGAAAATAACCACACACACCAGTCCAATGTGGCCCCAACAGTGGGTTGGGGGCAGACATGTCCTCTGAATGTAAGCACTACCCACCAACAAAAGCCTCCTGGGGACAACATAAGAAGAGTACCCCACAATTTGGTAGTACTATAATTCTGGAAAATGCCTGAACTGACACCCAGTCAATCCAAGGCAGCCTCAGACTGGCCCACTAACAACACAGGGATGAAAACCTGCCCATGACAGACAAAGAGAGCTATAGAAGATGACTGGACTAAAAGCAAAAGGAGCTTAGCCACAATAGTAGGATACATGCAACACACACTGGGGACACCCCTGAAGTGCCAGATTCTGGTGAACAATGGACATTGCCCTGGAGGGCACTACAAGACCTCTTCTTCACAAAGCCATTACTTTTAAGAGCAGAAGACAAAGATGATGTTCCAAACATATAGAAACAGACCAAGAGAGTTAGATGATATGAGGAGACAGAAGACTATGTCCCAAAGGAAAGAACAGGACAAAAATTACAGCAAGACACCTAAAGAAATGGAGATAAGTAATATGCCTGATAGAGAATTTAAAGTAATGATCATAAAGATACTGGACATGGGAAAAGAGTGGAGGACCTCAGTGAGACCCTCAACAAAGAGATAGAAACATGAAAAAGTATCAGAGATGAAGAACTCAATAACTAAAATAAAAAATACACTGGAGGGAATATATAGCAGACTAGAGGAAGCAAAAGGATGGATCAGCGACCTGGGGGACAGACTAATGCAAAGTAATCAAGCTGAACACAAGAGAGAAAAAAAGAATAGGAAAAAATGAAAATAGATTAAGGGAACTCAGCGACATCATCAAATGTAATAACATTTGCATTATAGGGATCTCAGAAGGAAAAAAAGAACAGAAAATTTATTTAAAGAAATAGTAACTGAAAGCTTCCCAAATCTGGGGAAGGAAACAGATATCCAGATCCAAAAGGCACAGACAGATCCTAACAAATTCAACCCAAGGAGGTCCATACCAAGACATATAGTAATTAAGCTTACTAAAAGTAGTGAGAAAGAATTTTTTAAAAGATTTATTTATTTATTTTAGAGAGAGAGAGAGAGAGCATGAGCAGGGGCAGGAGCAGAGGGAAAGGAAGAAAAGAATCTCGAGCAGACTCTATGCTGAGCCAGGAGCCCAACGTGGGGTTTGATCTCATGACCTGAGGTCATGACCTGACCTCAAATCAAGAGTTGGACACTTAATCAACTGAGACACTCAGGTGCTCTTTAAATAGAGGATTTTTAAAACAGCAAGAGAAAAGACAACAGTTACATAAAGGGAAACCTCATAAGGCTATCAGCTGATTTTTCAGCAGGAACTTTGTAGGCCAAAAGAAAGTGGCACGGTATCGTCAAAGTGCTACAGACAAAAATTCCCTCTCCAGCAAGGCTATCATTCAGAATAGGAGAGATAGAGTTTCCCAAACAAATAAAAGTTAGACAAATTCATCACCACTAAACTATCCTTACAAGAAACGTTAAAGGGGACTCCTTAAGTGGAAAAGAAACCATAGCATGAGTAAGAAAGTAGGCAGCACAAAAGCAGTAAAATTAAGTATATTTATAACAGGCAAAGGATTCACAAAATAAAAGAACATAAAAGGCTGGCACATATACCTAAAATGTCAGAGGAGAAGAATAAAAATTAATTGCTTTTAGAATGGGTTCAAATTTAAGCAACCATCAAATTACTATAGACTGCTATATTCACAAGATGCTATATATAAACCAAATGGTAATCACAAATCAAAAACCAGTAATAGATATGCAATAAAAGAGAAAGAAATTCAAGTTTATCACTAAAGGAAGCCATCAAATCATGAGAGAACAAGAAAGAACTGAGAAGAACTACAAAAACCATCATAAAACAACAAGATGGCATTTAGTAAAGACCTGTCAATAATCACTTTGAATGTAAATGGATTAAGTGTCCCAATCAAAAGACATTAAGGTGACAGAGTAGATTAAAAAAGCAAGATCCATCTTTATGCTGCCTACAAGACTCATTTGAGACCTCAAGACACATGCAGATTGAAAGTAAGGAAATGTAAAAGCATCTATCATGCAAATAGAAGTCAAAAAAAAAAAAAAGCCAATATACCAATACTTATATTGGAAAAATACACTTTAAAATAAAGACTGTAGCAAGATGCGAAGAAAGACACTACATAATCATAAAGGGAACAATCCAGCTAGAAGATATAACAACTGTAAATGTATGGGCAACCACGTGGGAGCACCCAAATACATAAAGAAGCTAATAATAAACATGGAGGAGCTAATCAATAGTAATACAATAATAATAGGGTTCATTAACACCCCACTCGCATGAATGGTTAGATCATCAAGCAAAATCAACAAGGAAAAAAAAAGACATTGAATGGCACATTGGACCAGATGGATTTAACAGATATTCAGAACATTCCATCCTAAAATAGCAGAATACACATTTTTATCTAGAGCACATGGAACATTCTCCAGAATAGATCGCATATTAGGCCACAAAACAAATCTCAAAAAATTGGAAAAGATTAAGTGTATACCATGCATCTTTTCTGACCACAATGCTTATAAAACTAGAAAGTGACCACAACAAAAAATCTGGAAAGAGCACAAATACATGGAGGTTAAATAATATGCTACTAAAAAATGCATGGGTCAACCATGAAATCAAAGAGGAAATAAAAAATATCTGAGCTGAAAATGAAAACACAGTTGTCCAAAGTCTTTGGGATGCAACAAAAAGTTGTTCCAAGGAGGAAATTTATAGCAATACAGGCCTACCTCAAGAAGCAAGACACATTTCAAATAAACAATATAACCTTACACCTAAAAGAGCTAGAAAAAAAACAATAAACAAAACCTAAAGTCAGTAGAAGGAAAGAAATAATTAAGATTAGGGCAGAAATAAATGATATAGAAGCTAAAAAACCAATAGATCAGTAAAACCAGGAGCTTGTTCTTTGAAAGAATCAACAAAATTTATAAACTTTTAGCCAAACTCATCAAATAAAAAAAAAAAGAACTAAAAAAAAAAAATCAGAAATGAAAGAGAAGAAATAAGCAACACCACAAAGGATTATAAGAAAATATTATGAAACATTATATGCCAATAACTTGGACAACATAGAAGGAATGGATAGATTTCTAGAAACATATAAACTCCCAAAACTGATTCAGGAAGAAATAGAAAATTTGAATGGACTTTACCATCAAGGAGACTGAATCAGTAACCAAAATCTCCCAACAAACAAAAGTCCAGGGCCAGATAGCTTCACAGGTTATTTCTACCAAACATTTAAAGAAGAATTAACATAGGGACACCTGGCTGGCTCCATGAGAAGAGTATATGACTCTTGGTCATAGTGTCATGGGTTTGAACCCCATGTTGCTTGTGGAGATTGCTTAAATAAACAAACAACAAACAAATAAATAAATAAACTTAAAAAAAGAAAGGAGAACTCATACCTATACTTCTCAAACTATTCATATATATATATATATATATATATATATATATATATATATATCAAGGAAACTTCCAAAGATATTCTATGAGGCCAGAATTATCCAGATACCAAGACCAGATAAAGAAACAACAACAACAAAAAAGAGACACAGAGAGAGAATATAGGTCAATATCTTGAATGAACACAGACACAAAAATCCTCAACAAAATATTAGCAAACTATTGACTCCATAGCAAATGGAACAGAACATTAAAGAAATAATTCACCGTGATCAAGTGGGATTTGTCCTGGGATGCAAGTGTGACTCAATATGATCAAATCAATCAATGTGATACACTGCATCAACAAAAGAAAGAATAACAAGCATATGGTAATTTCAATAGATTTGACAAAGTACAACATCCATGCATGATAAAAACCCTCAACAAAGTAGGGTCAGAAGGAACCTACCTCAACATAATAAAATCATATATGAAAGCCAGAATATCCTACTCAATGGTGAAAAACTGAGAGCTTTTCTCCTAAGGTCAGGAGCAAAACAAGGATGTCCACTCTCACCATTTTCATTCAACATAGTACTGAAAATCCTAACCACTGCAATTAGACAACAAAAAGAAACAAAAGGCATCCAAATGGGTAAGTAAGAAGTAAAACTTTCACTATTTGCAGATGATATGATACTATATATAGAAAACCCAAAAGACACGACCAAAACAGTGATAAATGACCAAAACTGATAAATGAATTAAGGAAAGTCACAGGATACAATATCAATATACAGAAGTCCATCGCATTTCTATACACTAATAATGAAGCAGAAAGAAAAGGAATTAAGAAAATAATCCCATTTACAATTACACCAAAAAATAATGTGCCTATGAATAATCTTAGCCAAGAAAGTGAGAGACCTGTGCTCTGAAAACTACATTCATCGATGAAAAACTGACTAAAAAAATGAAGATGACACAAACAAATGGAAGGATAATTCATGCCAATGGATTGGGACAACAAATATTGTTGAAATGTCCATACTACTGAAAGCAATCTACAGATTTAATGCAATGTTCAAATGTTCAAAACAACAAGTATCATTTTCTCAGGGAATGCTTGCCTCCCGTGCATTTGCTTTGTCTTGTCCCAGTTCACAAGTCAGGATTAGACGAGTAGGCGGGATATAATGGCTTGTCCCTGGAATACCCAGTGCCCTTTCGCTGATGTGCCCACGTGAGCCTCAAATCTCAGAGAGGCGTTTTTGCTCAGGGATTTCAATCTTTGTATTGTTTCTATCCCAGTCTTTTGAAAAGTGTTCCACTCTTATCTGGCGGTCTCCTACAGGGATCCAGAGCTAAATGTGTTTACTCTTCTTGCCAGGGTTCCTGGACAAGCATGTACCGTGTCACTTCCCCTACTTGAAGCAGAAAATTAATAAGCACAAAAAGGAAAAGGTGAACAAATGGGGAAATTTTGTTGATACAACACCTTCATCTTTTGATTAAAGTTACAAGGTTCATACATATATAGAGTCAAGTGGTATTTGTTCCCGGGACTCATGTGCTTTGCAAGTAACTTGTTCCTGACAAATATATGCCAACAACGATAATGAGTCCTCTTTTTCATTTTTTTTTTTTTGTGAGGTCAACTCAATTATTTCATAAAGTAAGGAGGCATTTGTTCTGAGCCTTGGTGAGGCTTCATTTTGGATGATTAAGATGTTTCACTTTTTATAAAAAGTAAAAGCTAATTTTCTTTGTACTGTCCTCAGTGGACTGGAGACTAGTGCCACTAGACAACTTGGATGAATATCACAGCTTCTTTAATCAATTCTTCTGTGACTTTGAACTTAACCTCGACAAATCTGTTTCCCTATAAGCAAAACAGTGACAATAATATTATCTCTCAAAGAGTTCCTGGGAAATTATCTATGAGAGATAGCACCATTTGTGACATCTACTAGGTGCTTAAAAAGTGTTAGTTAGCCTAGTTATTATTATTAGCTCTTACTATGTTCCAGTAGCCATGTTTTAAAGAGCCACAACTGGTGAGTTTGCAGTAATATGCCTTATTTAACCCAATGTAAGCCAAATTATGATGATTTTCATATTAAATGAGCATAAATACTTTTACCTTTTTTTCATATTACATCTTTGAAATCTTGTATTTCACGCTTACTGCATGTCTAATTTAGACTGCAGCATTGTTTTCACTCTGCGTTTTCATTCTCCAACCTCAAAATTTGAATTAAGGTAGAAAAACATTCTACAGAAAAATCAAAATCAAATCCAAAATATAGTTGTGTAAAGAAGCAGCACTGGAAAGTGTGCCGGTATTTCCACCGCTCTCCTGTAATGCATCATACAACCCCCACCCCCCCACCCCCATCCCGCAACCCCCCGCCCAGTGTCTCAGCCACAGCTTGTGGCACCCAAGGTGAAAACCTCAGCCCCTTGACAGGGGCTCTGGCAAGCTGACAGCTGCTTTATTACAGAAGCTGGAAATTGAGGCCAATACACTTCCAGCACACAAAGGGACTTCAAGTCCGGTTTGCGGAGACAAGGCCACCATCATGTGGAAACTGATGGAACTGCAGTGAGAGTTATGTCCCCACTGCAGGGGTGGGGGGGGTGGGGCGGGGGCGGGGAGACCCAAATGACCAAGTCATCAGTGCATCCCCACTGGGCGAAAACTTCAAGAATCCCTGCTCAGCACACCTAAGAAATGTGTAATCAACCTCGAGAGGATCCAGGGAGGCTTTAGAGAAGACCAATTTCTATTTCATGGGAAGTAAAACAAAGATAGATCAAAATAACTAGAAAATATGTGATCCAAATCAATGAAATCATAAAAGAGAAAATGCGGGCTTATACAGATCTGGGAATACTGCAACTAAGGTTCACATGGTAAAGTAAAATTTTGTATAAAATCCAAACTTTTGGCCAGGAAACTTTTCGGAGGTCTTTGTTTTTTAAGATTTTGTTCATGTACTCATGAGAGACACAGGCAGAGGGAGAAGCAGGCTCCATGCCAAGAGCCCGACGCGGGACTCGATCCCGGGTCTCCAGGATCACGCCCTGGGCCGAAGGCAGGCGCTAAACTGCTGAGCCACCCAGGGATCCCGGACATATAGATTTTTGATTGAAGTAAGTGCGAGGAGATGATGAGTTTTTCTTTCTGAAGAATATTCAAGCCGATATAATCAGTCATCAGAAGATTTGAAGTGACAACATGTCTTCCAAATGGTAAATCGCTTTGGCAATATTACCCAGTTTCTAAGATGAGTCAATACACAGCCTGTCTTTTGGTTTCAAAACACGGTAACATTGTACATAATATTATGATATTATGTAATATAATAAGAGAGTTTCAGAATAGTCAAGATATAGGCTCATATACTTGTGAAATTAATGAAATGACCAAGGCATGAAAATTGAGAAGAATGGGAGAGAGTTCGTGTCACATCCAAAAACACGCTACTGCAAGTAGTATCATCTTTTGTTTTCACCAAATCTTTCACTGAAAGATCTGTATTTTCCTTTTCCAAAAACAATACCCTTCCAAGCACACAGATATTTCCTCCCTCTAAAATTCCAGGACATATTATTTAGGGCATATATCCAGGACATATGCTTTCTGAGACTTTAGAAAAGATTATGTGATTACCAAGAGCCAATGTGGATTCACTAACTAAGCATATGTCAGAACACATTAGCCTGTTTTAATAGGGTTGACCTGTGGGGTATAATGATTTCCACATGACATTTAAACGAAGGTTATTCTTCTTTCCTGGTTAATAATATGGTAAAATACAGTCTGGATTATTGTCCTGCCAACTATTGAAAAATTTCTCCAGAATTGTTTGGTTCTTTTATATTCAGGGGCATTTTTAATGTAATATTGCTAAACCCTGTGATTTATCTTGTCCTGTTAATATTTTAGCAATGACATGACTAAATGTAGAAAATATGGCTATCAAATGTGCAGATGACATAAAGTTTGGAGGCTAGCTAATATGATAGATGTCAGAACTAACTTTTAAAATGAGTGTGGCAGGCCTAATGCAAAATAATGAAATTTAACAAAGATAAATGATCTTGCATTTTAGTTAAAACAGTACATTTGATAACTGGATTGAGAAGACCTTTCTTTGAAACAATTCATATTTTAAAAAATCCGGAATTTTGTTTATGACAAGACAGATATAAGTATGGGAACACAAGCACAATTTTATTTTACTGAAATGGAACTATTGGGCCCAAATCCAGTTTGGTCATGTTCTCACTGCCTTCTCTGCTAGCCAGATAACAACCTGAAACACAGTGTTTATTTTTGTTCTACATTCTGAGAGAGATACTGACAGTTAAATGGTATATGGAAGAGAGTATTTTGAGATGGCAAGTGCTATAGCAGCTACTTTTTTAAAAGATCCATTTTAAGGAATTGTAGTTATTTTCAGTATGGCAGAGTGGTTAAACTCATAGTTGACAGAAACAAGGAGAACTGAGTTCAAGTTCCAGAATAACTTTCACTCCTGGTATTGTGACTTTGGGCAAGTTTTTAGTTTATGTGAACCTCAATTTCTGCATCTATAAATCACTTATGCTAATACTGACAAAGGGGATAGATGCTAGTAGGGGTTAGATTTTTTTTTTTAAAGATTTTATTTATTCATGAGAGACACAGAGAGAGAGAGAGAGAGAGAGAGATGCAGAGACACAGGCAGAAGGAGAAGCAGGCTCCATGCAGGGAGCCCGATTGGGACCCGATCCTGGGATCTAGGATGACACTCTGGGCCGAAGGTGGGCCCTAAACCGCTGAGCCACCCAGAGATCCCCTGTAGGGGTTAGATTTAAAAGGGGGGGGGGTATATTAAGGTAAAATCCATAGAAGAAAAGAGATTTTTCTTTAATGTATTCTATCAATCTAAATTACCCAATTAAACCATCCAATGATTTAGATTACCTGAATTGCCTTCACAAGGAATGAGCTCTTTGTCACTGAGGCTACTTTACAGATTGAATTAGCAGCTCTCAGAGGATACCTGCTGTCAGGTGGAAGTTTGACTATATGTATGACCATTAATTCTCATCTATATAACCATGTCATTTCAACAAGCAGTTATTGTCACCAGGCACTGCACAACCAACAGGCAGGTAGCCTCCCTCTGAGTCTAATGGAAACCGGCATATACTCAAACTACTACATTACAGTGAGTTAGGGAACAAGCACGGAGAATTTAATGTTCATCAGGGGAGGGACACCCAGGAGACCCACCAGTCAGTCACCTGCCTGTGAGATCTCTCTAGCCAGCTGATCATCTTTGTTCTTATGGGAAATGTCAACCTTTAGAACTAAAACATCCGAATTACTTAAAGCTTAGTGCCTGCAACAAATTCTCTTCTCGAAAATCCAATTCTGGCTTTCTATACGTTGTCCTCTCCCCCAACCTTTCCTCCTTTCTTTCTAGGGAAGTAGAGTAGGAATCACCATATGCTGCTGCTTCACATTCTGTTTTTCCTCCTCTCAGGATGTTTGTTTGTTTTTTTAATAGATCGGATCTGTTTGCTGAGGATTGAGGAAAGGTCATTATGGACCTAGGATTGATGTCCCAAATCCTTTCTCTTGACAACCATCTCTTGCAGTTATTAAAACAGTCTTCATTCCAAGGCTGAGTGCTGAGCTTCCATTGCAACTGGCCTTGAGTGTTCCTGGGAAAAAGCAACCAAACATAGTTTTCTACTCTTTAGTTCTTGGGAAAAACACAACCAAACAGTGTCCTGACTTTATTCCCCAGCTGCATGGACATTTGGCCATGTCCTTTCAGAGTGCTGCTTTTCTTGGCTTTCAGTAATGCCCGGAATCATCCCATTTTGAAAGGGAAGGATGGAAATGAAAAAATGAAACAGTTTTCTGCTAATGAGACCATTTTCTTATTTTATTGGGGAGGCATCTGAGAAAAGCTGGTAACTTGGCTGCTGATCTTTCTGCAAACAATGTTTTGTTTTTTTGTTTTTTTTTTTTTTTTCAGTTTTAGGCTTTCTGCTGAAAATTTAAAGGAAGAAAAGGCATCCCTTTGCAGAGCCAAATAGGATTCCTATAGATTTGAAACACAACTTTTACCTAAGTCTTATCATATCCCAAATAATTATAGCCATGTTTTTCCACTTCTTCCACTGGCTGCTGGATCCATTCCACATTCAGAGCACACATTGATTAGGTCATGAAGATGTGTAATCAATCACTGGCCTGCCATAAACAGAAGGAAGGCACCCCAGCCAGAGCCCTCCGACCCCTGAGGAGAGAGGATATGCTGAGGCTGATGGCTGGCCAGAAACATTTCTCTTGAGAATGAGACAGTTTGGAATCTTTTTCTCCTCATGCAGATTTTATCATCAGTTTGTATTTGAATCTTTGAAATATTGCAAGAGTTACTTAGCAATAGGGTAGTAGTACCCCCTTACCTGCTAGGGGAATACATTCCAAGACCCCCGGAAATGCCCACTCTGCGGGAGGACTACTGTATCTTAGTTTCTAGGTGCTTTTGTTGTTATTTTGGTTCAAATCCTGTATTAATTTCTAGTTTTATTATCTAGTTATCAAAGCTCATGACATCATAATTTCTGTTTTTTCAAATTTGATGAGGCTTCTTTTTTTGGAGGGAAGGTGTACGCTCAGTCTTTGTCAACGTACCAAGAACCCTTTAAAAAGGGTATATTTTGATTTTCATCATATGACATTATTAGGGGATGGGTGGGGAGAAGAGGTATCGATAATGCCAAATTGCAGCTCAAATAAAACCTACAGCCAATTTTCAGTGACTCTGTAGGCACATTAACCAGTATGCAGATTAATGGTAATGAAAATGGGATAAATCTGGCATGGCCAACCTGCTGCCCTGTTCCTTCCTGAATTCTTTCTCTCTTCCTCTTTTTTAAAAAATACATTTTTTTGTTAACTTTTCTGGGCTTCCAGATATACATTTTTACCACCTTCAAATTGCAACTGAATTTGCTATGTGGCTTTCTGACATCATATATTGCAGAAGACACTCTAAGCACGGACAGATTGTGTTCTTTGAACATAACCAGCTTTTCTATTTTTAACATTTGTTTTTAGTAGTTTTTGTTTTTAATCCGAACACCTATAGAAATCTCTCTTTTGCTATTGTAAGTACAAGGAAGAGAGTTGTGTGTGTGTTTTTACTGACGTCTCCAGTATGAGGATCATCTTCACACTCATGGGTTTCTAATTGTCTGATTGTTAGCTAATGAAATGTTCATCTTGTTTCTTATGGTTTCGGGTCCAATTATTCCATTGTTCATTCAGGAATGACTATGAGTTTGTAACTTCATTATTCTTCTATCTGTTGTATTCTTCACTGTTTTCTTGTCTTACTTTTCCTTCTGCCCTATGGGGAAGGTTTTTTTTTTTTTTTTTTAACTTTTATTTATTTATGATAGTCACAGAGAGAGAGAGAGAGAGAGGCAGAGACACAGGCAGAGGGAGAAGCAGGCTCCATGCACCGGGAGCCCGATGTGGGATTCGATCCCGGGTCTCCAGGATCGCGCCCTGGGCCAAAGGCAGGCGCCAAACTGCTGCGCCACCCAGGGATCCCCTTGGGGAACGTTTTCAAGTTTGTCTGGCATATCACTGCTGTGGAAGATCAATAGTCTTCTTTTCAGTTGTATTTTTAATGTCCGTGAAATTATTTCATATCCCCCTCGTTTCTACTACATTAGTTTGTAGCTTATTGTCTTAAAACTAGCTGATGATCTTTTGCTGGTTTCTTGCTTGTTTCACAGAAGCCACATAAAGAAATGTTCAGAGAATTAAACACTATTTTCTGCTTTTTCTTCTTCTCTTGGCTACACATAAATCTTAGAGGATGTTCTTTTTTGAATTTATTTCAGTTGAAATTCTTTTTTTTTTTTTTAACCTTAATATTTTATAGTATCCATGTGTGGTTTGTTTTAACTTTCTAGCCCCTTACCTAATAATTATAGTTTTTTTCCAGACACAATTTTTTTTTTTCAGGACCAAAATGCCTTATCTGTACTCTTTCTTCAAAAAGTCAAATCCCGGGATCCCTAGGTGGCGCAGCAGTTTGGCGCCTGCCTTCGGCCTAGGGCGCGATCCTGGAGACCCGGGATCGAATCCCACATCGGGCTCCCAGTGCATGGAGCCTGCTTCTCCCTCTGCCTGTGTCTCTGCCTCTCTCTCTCTCTCTCTCTGTGACTATCATAAAAAAAAAAAAAAAAGTCAAATCCCTATTTTAGTTTATAGTTGGGATAAAGGAGTCACCACCATCATCACCATCACCACCATCATCACCATCATCACCATCATAGCTAACAAATACATAGCATTTACCATACACCAGCCATTACTCTAAGAGCTTTATATATTTTGTTCACTCAATCCTCCCCCAAAGCCCTACGAGGTAGATACTATTAGTGTTGCTGTTTTACAAATGACAAAATTGCAAGACGTTGAGTGACCTTTTCAGATTACTCAGTTGGTAAGTGTTAGAGCCAGGATCCCAACCAAAACTGTTTGGCCTTGCACTGTACCTCCTATAACTATGTTTGATAGCTTGCCCTCTCTCACTGTTTTTTTTCCTTCACATAAGAAGCTCATGAACGTTTTGGATCTCAGTCATCTCAATTGGGGAATAACCCACACTAATACATAGCCACTATTTTACATAGAGTCTCATGCAGTCTTGCATACAATGGATCTCTGGATCCTCCAGGTTTCGATTCCCTGGTCAACAAATCGAGTACCAAGTATGGTATCTCTGAAATTTTCCAATGTGAGGGCTGTTCATGATGTTCTTGATGGGCCCTCAAAATACACTGTACACCTTCCCCTTCCATCTTGCTTTACTTTTGTCCAGAAACTGTCTCACCAGCTGAAACACAGATTTCAGTTGTATAAGGTGGGAAACAGCATTTGGACAACATAACAACCAAACCGTCAGGGAATAAGGAAATGTCTAATTAACTTTCTGGAATAATCATTCAAGTGGACAAACAAGAGGCAGAATTGAGTCAGGAAGTCTTGTATGATTTCTAATGTTTTAGTGGCTGTTGCGTACAAATTGTATTTTTCATACCTATCAATGCAGTGGAAAAGATTTGTGTCTTCAGTTTTGTCGTGTTGTGAACTTGTACTCTGTTTCACGGGCTCTCACAAACATAATAGTAGAAAGGAAGGTGATCACTGTGCGCAGGAAGGATCCAGGTTTTATGGGGTGTGAAACATTTGAATATTGTATGGACTAGATGTTTGCACTCCCTCCAATTTCATAAATCTGAACTTGTGTTGTGAAGGTATGTGGAGGTGGGGCCCTTGGGAGGTGATTAAGTCCTGAGGGTAGAGGGTAGAGGTAAAGGGAAAATCCCTTCCTGAATGGGAGTATGAATGAGGAGGAGGATCTCACCAAACACAGAACCTGCCTACACCTTGATCTTGGACATCCCAGCTTCCAGAACTGTGAGAAATGTTTTTAAGCCACCAGTCTATGGTAATTTTGTTATAGCAGCCAAACAATCTAAAACAATTACTAATTAGATGCAAACATGAATACTTATTTAGAGAAGGAAAGGAAACCACAACATATTGAAAATTTAAAAGCCAACATATACTGGTTTAATGATGATGGTTTTTCACCATGGAGGCGATGTTTCTGGTTAAGTAAGTCATACAACACCTATAATAGCTGCTCATTTATCTTGCAACTGGAGACATCATAGACAAGCATGTACCATGTAGGCACTCACGGGAGATAAAAATTACTTTGCAAGTTTTATCTCCTCCTTTTCACTGAGCAAAGGACCATATGTAGTTATAGAACCATTTTGCAAGAAAACCACAGAATCATAAAATTTTAGAGCAAGTATGAAATAAAAGATGGTATTCGACTGTTTAACTGAGGGTTTTTAAATGTCAGTATAAATGAAAGATCAGAACATCAAATGCTGGCATCAAAAGGGGAAGTAGATTGCAGGTATCATGTAGTATCATAACTAGGCTGTTAGAAAGATATCAGATAAGCTAAAAATATATTTATCGGTGTAAGATTAGCATCTCAGTTTGCTTCTATTTAGTTGTGAAAACAATCTTAATATAAACTTATGCATTAGCATGAGGATTTTAGGTCATTTCAAGCTATGACCCTTCATCACTTCAATTTATAAATACAGACCTTATAGGACTAGTGTGTCCCGTTTGCCATCAAAGTAGCTAAGGATACTATTTATGTTAATTGTAATCAATAGAATTGAGCATCAAAATTTTCAAACTGAAACTAATGAATTAAAGACAGTTGTTTTATAGAGCACCTAACTACTTCGGATTCTGCAGAACTAGTGACTTTTATAGTTCTATTTGAGGAATGATGCTCTTCCCAAGTAACACTTGGCAGGCGAGCAAATTAAAATAAAAACAATTGTAATAAAGGCAAAGCCAGAGCCATGGTTTTGGCTTTGTTTCTGCACATTACTCCACATTAACACCTGCTCCCATTTACTTTCTATAAAATAAAAAAAAAAAAGAAAAGAAAACACCCAGTACATGAAAAAAGGGGAAAAGTAGTAATTAGGCATCCAACACTAAAAGGGAATTTGGTTCTGTCCTTCTTTCTTTCTGTTAAATAATTTCTTTCTTGTCATTTCCAAAGCACTGATGGTAGATGCAGGGCAAAGGAGCCTGACAAATCGGGCAGATCTGAAAAAGTTCTTGTTTCACTTTTTCATTCCATGGAGCCTTCTGCCATTCTCAACTCTTCTGTAGCTACACAGCAGAAACCAATGGCAGTTTAAAACAGCTTTAGTTGATGTAGTAGCAGTTGGTATTTAGTAACTGACTTAGGACTGGCTTATGAGATACCAAAAATTAATATTCCATGAAAATGACAAAGCCATTGCCTATGTACCCACATATCTATCTCTTTATTAAATTTTAGCAACCAGACTAATATTTGTTGAAATTTATGAGCCTATGTATTTTTTTAGATAGATAGATAGATAGATAGATAGATAGATGATAGATAGGTTTTCTGAGATTTATTTATTTATTTTAGTGGTGGAGGGGCAGAGGTAGAGGGGCAGAAAGAATTTGAAGCAGACTCCCTGCTGAGTGCAGAGCTCAACTCGGGGCTCGATGCTCTGCTGACACTCGAACTCATAACACTGAGATCATCACCTGAGCTGGAATCAAGAGTGGCATGTTCAACCAACTGAGCCACTCAGGCACCCCAGAGTAGTTTTATTTTGTAACGTGTTTTTACTCAAAACTATGTTACATTTGATGTTTAAAGTCAGACGATATAAATAAAATCATTTCCAATTACTATGAAGAACTGTATTGGTTAAAAAAATACTTAAGCTGATTAATCTTATTACTTAGTTTTCAAAATGAGACAATATTATTATTTCATCCAGTTTCCTTTTTTCTAAATTTTATTTTTATTTATTCATGAGACACACACACACACAGAGAGAGAGAGAGAGAGAGAGAGAGGCAGAGATACAGGCAGAGGGAGAAGCAGGCTCCACGCAGGGAGTCCGATGTGGGACTCAATCCCCGGACTCCAGGATCACACCCTGGGCTGAAGGCAGGGGCTGAACTGCTGAGCCATCCAGGTGTCCCTTCATCCAGTTTCCTATGGGACATTCTTTTTTGGTCATCATTTATCTGTATTAATTTTTACATATATATATATAGTAATAATCTTACAAATCAGTATTATAATTGTTATGTACATAGACTTTGGAATCAATGAAAACTTAGTGCAAACTTCAGTTCCTAGCTCTGGGACTTTGAGCAAGATCACTGAGCTTTTTAGTGCCTATATCTATAAGATAGGGGTACAGGGTTATTGGGAGGATTAAATTAAATGATGTATACAAAGCTAAAAGATCACTCTGCAATTAATAAAAAATAGTAGCTGTATATTATATATATTATTAAAATTATGTTGAAGATATATACTTTCATTTTTATCAGTTGCACCCTAAGTTTCTTAAGCCATTTTATTCCATGTAGAATTTCTTATCAGGAGAATGTTCAACAATTTCCTTACTTTTGGTGTCATGCCCTAGAAAGGATTTTTCTTAACCTCTGCTAAAAGAAAAAAAAAAAAAAAAAAAAAAAAAGAAAAAGAAAAAAAAATCGTGACCTATATTTTCTCCTAAAAAAATATTTGGGTTTTGCATTTTGAGTCACCAGCAACTTAATTTGCTGTTCAGAGTGAGATAAAGCTATAGTTCATAGACATAGCTTTAAGTGAATAAGTAATTGTTTTATTAAACATTGTAAAATGTTTAGAGAGAGGAAGACACATTGTTCCCTTTAATAATTCAGAGCAGTTTCAACCAAAAGCCTGAGCCAAACAGTAAATCATAGAAACCAGAGAAGTAAGCAAAAGCTCGGCTTTTGTTAATGCCTGTTATAGTTGGAGAAGGGAAGTGGGTGATTTCATGGCCAAAAGTAACCTCTTTCTAATGGGGAAAAAACATATTAAAGAGGTATGCTTGGTGGAGGGTGACAGGAACAAGGTGCATTTAACCAGTTTAGTTTACTTTTTTCTTATTGTTATTGGTCCCTGAAAACAGAATTCAGATCTTGGTGCAGAGAGCATCAGCCTGATGAAAAGTTTCTCCCATTAGGGAGCACAAGGGGATACCGGACTTAAGAGGCAGAGGAATGAGTGTGTGGACCAGAACAGCTCATATGGGGCCCTGGCTACAAGCAAAGGTATAGGTGATGCAGGAAAGGTATTTGTGCTATAATCAGTGATTGAAATAGTGAGGTTCTCACATCAGAAAAACAAAAGGAAAAGCAAAAAACTTCAAGACATAAAAATCAAAGGGCTGTACATACGCCAAGCAGTTGCATCGCCAAATGACTTCTGACTCTGAGAACATGATTCTTTCTTCCAAGAATTCATTCATTCAACAATTGTTAAGTCCACATTGTGCTCCAGATTGTTCTAAACTATGAAGATATTAGAGCACAGCAAAGCCCCTGACCTCACTGAGATACAGAGTCCTGTGTGCTCAGTCTGGTGAGCAGAAATAGGGGTCAGTGGCAGTCAACATTATGAAAGGCTCAGACAGAGGGTTAAAATGTGTACTTAGTTACTTATATTCCTTTCCTTGGTCTTTGTTTCTATCCAAAGTTTTTTAATGATTTTTATTTTAAGTATTACCTATTTTTCCAAAAGTTATTTTCTTCCCTATGTATGTATCCATTTATCCTATGTATGTAGCATGCCCGTCCATTTGCTAGCTATGGCTACTGATCTTACAGGTATGGCAACCTGAATCTTCTTTAAAGTGGTTCTTGAAAACTAGCATAGATGCAAATTAGCTGTGGGATTTTTATTATTATTATTTTTATTTTTTTTAGCTGTGGGATTTTTAAAATGGGCCACTTCTCTGGATATTCTGACACAGTAGGTCTGAAATGGAATTGTGTGGTTTTAGGGGCAGCCCAACTGAGAATCTAATGGGACTGAAACACATATTAGTGATTGTCGAGGACACCCTTATTTACAAAATAAAGTGGTAATATTTGAACAAACATATTTTTCTTCCTCAAATGATTTAAACCTCCACAGATACTGAAATGTTGTTTCCGTGAAGTAGCCATTCTTCTGTGGGACTGAGGAGAGAGTCCCTGTTTTACTGTTGGTGGTACCCTTATTCCACACATATAGAGACTGTGAAACACCCATTGGACAGGAGAGAATTGTTGCTTTTTGCATTTCACTGATAGTATATATAATTTTGACCATCTCCAGAGAGCAATAGATATCCTCCCCAAAGTGTCAGGCATACAGATGACTGGCCTCTAGTTCAGTAGCTAGATTTTAATGTCTGATCCATCAGGGTATAAGTGGTATTGCTGAGTTTTATATGTATTCCTCTCTCCACCCTATTTAAAGGGCCATTAAATCTTTAACTCATTAACTGGCACATAAATCATGCCAATGATGTCATGCTTTTTCCCGCATATATCTATACTCTTACCCTTGGCTGATTAGCAAACCTCTCTCTCTCTCTCTGTTTTGCATGCACACACTCACAGTATGCTCACACGTACTCACACAGGCACGCAAAAATCCTCTCCTTAGGTTTTTGTTGGACTCTTCCCTCTCTGTGTAAAACAATCAGGACTGACAACTGAAAAAAGAATTTGAAAGAAATATTTTTCTTCCTCTTCTCCTCTCTGGCTGCCTCCCAACAAACTAAGCCATGCAGTTCTGGGTTCTGTCTGACACATCTTAACTACTGACATTTAACAGATGCTTCTCCAAGAAATAGGGGAGGGCGAAGGTGAAGCAGGGGTGTGATATAAGTAATTAGACTAACGATGTCTCAATTATCAAGATGTTCCCACAGTGTCCCCTTCTGTTAGCAAATCTGGAACAGGAAGGCTGTCTTTGGGAAGGAAAGGCTGGGTGAAAAGATACATTGATTTGGGGCTACAATAGGATGAAGTCAGGGAGTTAAAGAGAAATTTTAAGTCTAGTTTTCACACCAAACAATAAACAGAAAAATCTAACCTTTAACATTGATGAGATCACTGAACTGGCAAAGCTAGACCGAGAGAATGGAGACAGTTTGGTTTTGTGAAGCCCCCCTCACCTCCAACCCATTGACTTAATCATGCAAAGCTGCCTATTAATGTAAAATAATTTGCCTTCCTTCTGTGTGGGTCTCACAAATTGGTAAGACTTCGGTAGAATACAAGAAGTCTGCATTTTGTTGCTCACTTCAAAAATTCCATTTATTCCATTCATCTAAGAGTAACTGCATACACTTCTAAATTTGTGTCAGCATTTTTTGTATGACTTTAAATATGTGGTACTCTGAATCTTCTTTTTAAATTTATTTTTAATTTATTATTTTTTCAAACATCTTTAATCTCTTCTATTTGCTTCATTTTTTAAAAAAAGATTTTATTTATTTATTCATGAGACACACACACACACACACACACACACACACACACACAGAGAGGGGGAGGGGGGCAGAGACACAGGCAGAGGAGAAGCAGGCTCCACACAGGGAGCCCATCGTGGGACTCGATCCCCGGTCTCCAGGATCATGCCCTGGGCTGAAGGCGGCGCCAAACCGCTGGGCCATCGGGTCTGCCCCATGAATCCCCTTTTGAACCAGTTTTAACAGCTCTTGTTTTGCTCTTTAATGAGGCAGTTAAATAAAATCTTTGACTTGTTTATTCTATTTGTATAAGAGATATGGTTCTATCCCCTTTTAAGAATTCTACTTTGCTATCCCCTTAATAAGTGCCCCCCCTTTTCACTTATTTTAGTTAACAATTTTTGTTTCTAATTATTGCCCAGAACATCTTTTTTTTTTTTTTCTCCCCTCCCCAATTAGGTTAATCTATTTGAAAAAACAGATCACAACGAGAAGATTGTTTTGGGACTTTAAGGTTAGAATAAATAAAACTCTGTCTATGAAATAATGGAAGTTTTTTTTTTTTTTCCTTGGAAGTACCATAAAAATGTTACTTCCTATTCTTAATGAACAAAATTGAATGGTATTGAACAGTCATCAAAACTCCGGTGATACTTCTTCCCCTTGCAGATGTAATCACCACAGGTATTGATTTTTTTTAGGGCAATGATTTGGGACTTCGTGGTCTTTAAATAGAATAGCCAGCAGAAAGAAAATGTCTATTTTCAATCATTGCTTCTTCAACATTCTCATCAGCCTCCAAAGTTGTCATTATAGATGACACAGCTTAACACATAGAGCTGTCAAGTCATTATGTTGTATGCGTGAAACTAATGGAACACTATGTGTCAACTATACTTGAAACACATATACACATACGTAAGATGGGGGAAAAACCAAGTGTCTGGTCATGGTATTACCTTGTGATAAAACTCTTGCAATTTCCATGATTGCAGCTGATGTTGTATTCATTTCTCGTGTGTTTGGTTTTTGGTGTCGTAGCTCCAGAGGGAAACTCTCAAGAACGACACTTCAGGCTGAGTTACAGACACTGTCATGCATGGTTGTGCCGTGCATTGGTTTTGTTAGTCTCAGAGCCTGACTTTTCCTGACCTCATCCTAAGACCAGGGACTCTGTTCCTTTTGCAGTCCCAGAGACTCATAACTACCGGCTATAATGAGCATACTCCCAGCAATCTGGCAGGGCCATAGCAGAAAACATTGAGGGGTCTGGATTTGCCGCATGAAGGCATTAAAGGTTTCTGTTATTTTGGTTTTTGAAGATCAAAATGCCTCTCGGGACTGATGATTCTTCCTGCTGTGAAACAGGGCACAGGCAAGCATGGAATCAGCATAATTCCACATAAATGCCATCTTACCCATTCTCATTAAAAGTATTTTCAGGGAAACTAATTGAAGAGAGTACTGAGAACATTCATAGAGCAATGCATTTTCCTTGTCTTTTTTTTTAATGTATTTGTTCATGATAGAGAGATAGAGAGAGAGAGAGGGGCAGAGACTCACAGAGCAATGCATTTTCCTTGTGTCTTTTTTTTTAAATGTATTTATTCATGATAGAGAGATAGAGAAAGAGAGAGAGAGAACGGGGCAGAGACACAGGCAGAGGGAGAAGCAGGCTCCATGCAGGGAACCCAATGCAGGACTCAATGCTGGGAATCCAGGATCCCGCCCTGGGCGAAAGGCAGGCACCAAACCGCTGAGCCACCCAGGAATCCCCTCCTTGTGTCTTTTTATCATGCATTGATTATTATGGTTGTCAGCATTCTAAAATGAGCCCCACATTCTCACTCCTGGTATAAATGCCCTGTACGATTCTCTCCCCTGTAGCATGGGTGGGAACAGTGAAAGAGACGGGATAGCAATCCAGAGATTAGGTCGCTAATCAGTTGACTTTGAGTTAATCCAAAGGGAGATTATCCTGGGTGGGCCTGACCTCATCAGATGAGCCCTTTAAAAGAAAGTCAAATGTTGGAACCCGCTGCTGGCTTGGAAGGAAGCAAACAAACATGTTGTGAGCTGCCGGCAGAGGAAGGCCACATGAGGAACACCTGAAGGCAGCTTCTGGGAGCCAACTGTGACCTCTGTTGACAGCCAGCAAGGAAACAAGGTCTTCAGCCCTACAAGAAACTAAATCCTGCCAACAACCAGAATAAGCTTGGAAGAGTGCCTCTCACTCCAGAGGCGCCCACATCCCTGCCAACACCTTGGTATCAGCCTTGTGAGATGTTGAGCAGAGAACCGTTATGTCGTGCTCAGCCTGCTGACCTCCAGAAACGGAGAGATAATAAATGGGTGTTGTTTTGAGGCACTACATTTGTGCTAATTTGTGTTAGAGAACTAACACAACCACTCTTATTACAGGCCCTACAGGACGTGCTTATACAAACTCAGATTTCTTTCTTTCTTTCTTTCTTTTTTTGAAAGACAAAACATTTTTTATTAAAAAATTCAGGTGGTGAATGTTATGTATCCAGTAAATAAAATATTTTAACAGTCAGCAGTGGCCATTAGCACCCATTCACTTGGCATATCCTGGAGGCCGAAGTTCTGCAGTGAATTTACTAGTGAATTCTGGCTTTAAATAGCAAGACTATCAGGCTGGAATCGTTTCCAGCTGGAGACAACAGACCTAAAAGGAAACTAAAGTTACTGAGTGGATGCAAACTCTGATTTCTTCAGAAAACAATGAGAAGGGACCGCTGAGACAGGATCCAGGCTAAATCAATTAAACAGGGTGGAACAGAGTCTGGAACAGAGACTGCTAAGGCCACCCTCCTGAATTTGGACACAGACTTGCCCTTAGGCAGGGCAGAGTGAGCCTTCCCTAAAGCAGTGATGATTCTCATGCCAAATTTGGAGAGGGATCCTTCTCCTCCACAGTCAGTGGTGGACTGACCCTTTTTGTAAAATACAATAAGCACAAACGAGCAGAAAAATAAAACTTTTTTTTAAAGGACATTTGAAAGTCAAGTCTCAGGTTTTTTTTTTTTTTTTTTTTTTAATTCAACAGACACAAGATTACTGTGTCCAATTGCCATAAAATTTTCCAAACGCTTACTCTCAGTTTTGGTACTTATCACACTGCAGACCAGTTCCAAACGGCAGACCAGCGCCAGTCTGTGGACCATGTGCTGAGGAATGTGGCTCTTGGAGACATCAAATGCTCCGAGTGCCCTCTGCTCCTGAGCCTGGAATGGACGGATAGCTAGTGTTCCACAAAGATAACGTGATGCTCAGAAAGCGTGTCTGATGATAGATGGGTGCTTCCCAATTGTGAGCTAGCTGGTGGCTTTTTTAAATTTAAATTTAAATTTAAATTTTTGTTTTTATTTTTATTTTTATTTTTTTTAGCTGGTTTTTCAGTTCCTCATAGATAGTCCCCTGACCTTGCAATAAAAAATATACATTGTAGCTCCAGTGCAAGTTACTTGTGCCTGCTAAACCTCCCTCTCTCTTATTTGTAAAAATGGTATATTAGTAATCTGTCTCATATGGTTGTGAAGGCTAATGAGGTAAGTGTATGTATGTGTTTTGTAAGCTGTTAAAGCGCTCTAGGCACGTACGGATTAATAGTTTTACTATTCTTCCGTGCTCCCTAGGTAATTCATTGCAGCATGCCCTGCACAGAGGATGGGAAATGAGAAAAATCTGACCATGTGTTCTAAATGACTTGATTTTGCTGTTACTAACAGTTTCTGGGGATGACGTGTGAAAAAATTGCAGATCCTGAAAGGCTCTCTCTGTGACATTAGTCACAGGCTCCTTGGCACATCTGGGTTATGTGTAGAGGGCTCCCAATTAATAACATAAGCAGGAATAATTGTCATTGAATTCTACTCTGTAATCACGACCTCTGTTCTGCGGTTGTTCTCAGGGACATGTGAGGCAGGGCTGATACTCAGCTAACTCCCCCCCTACTGTCTAGTACTGCCTGTGAGTGTTGTGGCATCATTACTACACAATTCCTAGAAATGGAAGAGGGGAGGAAGACAGCAGCATCTGGTTTTACAAGTGCAATCCCAGCTCCAGCTCAGACCACTGCTCAGTCAGAGAGCCCTACCGGTGCATTTATTTTAGACAAAAATAGAATAACAACTTTAGACTACTGCCAGTGTTTCTCTTTGCTCTTGTAATGCTGGGATGTTCCTCTCTATGGGTCTCTCTACCTTCTCCCTTCAAAGTGGAACTAATAGTGGTATTGGAGCTACAATGCATGTTTGTTTGTTTGTTTGTTTGTTTAAATTGCAAATAGATTTACTATGTGATGGTCTCATTTTATTTTGGAATTAAGAGGCAGGAACAATAGTGTGGCCTCCTGGCTGGGTATTTTTGTCCCTTGGTGGAATAAATTATTCCTTTAAATATCTGTGCCAGTTCACTATCCACTGCATCTATTTTTCATTTTTATGAGTAAGACAACAAAAACATCCCTCAGAGAGAGGAGGCAGGACGTCTTGTATATTGACTATGGCCTAAGTATTATACTACATTCATGCCTTCTGTATTATCCAAACACCATCTTACCAAACCTTTTTTTTTTAAAGATATTATTTATTTATTTATTCATGAGAGAGAGAGAGAGAGAGAGAGGCAGAGACACAGGCAGAGGGAGAAGCAGGCTCCGCGCAGGGAGCCTGATGCGGGACTCAGTCCCAGGTCTCCAGGATTGCACCCTGGGCTGAAGGCGGCGCTAAACCACTGAGCCACCCGGTTGCCCTTACCAAACTTTTATTATGGAAACTGAGTGTGTTCTGGGTGTGGGGGAGGGCAAGAAATAGTACCTTTCATCTAATAAGAAAGCACATTCCTTAGACACAGGGCCTGCCGTTTGTGGGTGTGCTACAATTTGATAAATGGGCCTCATAGGCATGTTCCTGTGCAAAGACCCATAGAATGTGCCCCAATGCTCAGGCCTGCTGAACTTCAGGTTGACAGTGACCCTAACTAACTACAGGGAAATGTCTCTCCCAACAGGTACAACCTACTAGCCAATGCATTCCATAATAGGATTAAGGTGACCAGAACTCATAAAAATTGTAATATAGCAAAAATAAGAAGATGAATGATGAATGATGGCATTTTTTAAACTAAGTTTTGGTGTACATCATGGAGTAGGGGGAGCAAAGAACCCAAAGGTTCTCTGAGTCTTCCCAGTGCTTCTGAGCTCCTACAGCTTCTTGAATGAGAGCTTC
Source organism: Canis lupus dingo (assembly GCF_003254725.2). Taxonomy (NCBI): domain Eukaryota; kingdom Metazoa; phylum Chordata; class Mammalia; order Carnivora; family Canidae; genus Canis; species Canis lupus. Next base: position 13,991,577 of record NC_064258.1, on the reverse strand, counting down.
TCTTCCAGTCCTAACTCGTATTCTTCTATTTTACTCAGAAGTCCATCTTATTCAAGTGCATTATGGGGCAACCTTCTTATCCAATTTGACAGGAGCTCTTAGCCCAGTTGCCTAAAATGTATTCATCTGGATTGTGGTGTACTATTAAAACTCTATTCCTGTATTTATAATCATTTTAGCAAGAGGGATGCCTAGGTGGTTCAGCTGGTTCAGCATCTCTCTTTGGCTCAGGTCATGACCCCAGGGGCCTGGGATCAAGCCCCGCGTCAGGCTCCCCGCCCAGTGGGGAGGCTGCCTTGCTCTCTGCCCCTCCCACACCCCCACTTGTGCTCTCTCTCTCTCTCAAATAAATAAAATAGTTAAATAAATGATTTTTAACAACAAAGACATACCTCTCCCAAGCAGTCTCTGTAGGTGTCAGAAAGGTGTTCCAAACAACGCATCTTGTCAATTTGTGATTTCCACAGCCACTACAAGGTAAGGACTAAGTTGAATAAGAGGTCAGTGATATGCAAGGTTCTACCATCCATAGAATCAAATCAGGAGAGAAGCAGGTGAGAACCAGTAACAAGGTTTTTAAAAGGTGGTACCAAGAACAATAGGTACAACATAGCGTAGAAGCAAAAATTGTAAGTAGGAAAGATGTGGTTTGGACATGGATGGCATGGGGCTTCAACTGGATAGATTGAATTCATGAGACTGTCCTGGCTCTCCTCCTCTCATTCTGTAACCTGTCACCTGTTTTGTGGTCCAAAGGCTTCCTGGATCTGCATGACCTATGTGAGTTCAAGCGTGTAGGAACAACAGTCCACGAAAACTAGTGATTGTTGGCTGAGACTGGGGGGAAAGTATCCACAAATAATACCTTTTTCTTTTTTTTTTTTTTTTAAATTTTTATTTATTTATGATAGTCACAGAGAGAGAGAGAGAGAGAGAGGGGCAGAGACACAGGCAGAGGGAGAAGCAGGCTCCATGCACCGGGAGCCTGATGTGGGATTCGATCCTGGGTCTCCAGGATCGCGCCCTGGGCCAAAGGCAGGCGCCAAACCGCTGCGCCACCCAGGGATCCCAATAATACCTTTTTCTAGGTGCGCAGTCCCAAGCTTAATTCCTGGGAGGACATCTTCTCCACTTTCGTATAATTCTGAAGATTCTAGTGATTCATCGACTTCTCAGTCCCACATTCTTCTACTTTTGTAGACATTGTTCTATGATTCTCGGTCTGGTCTTATTTGCATTCCTCCGTTTTCAGGTTAGTTCTCTACTTGGCTTTCATAACACTTCCACTAAGTTCCTTGTTTTCATTTATTTGCTTTTGTTGTTCCAGTGACTACACTCTTGACTCTTCATCTGTGTTGCATGAACAAGTCCAGCCTGTCCCTCTGTCAGCGCTTTCTGTTGACATCTCTCTGTTGTCTCACCTACAACTGTATAAAAATATCAATAGCTTCTGTCAGCTTTAGTTCCAGCAAGACTTCAGATTCTGCATGGGGACATTATCACGTCATAGTGATAAGACAGTCTTGCTAACCATTCTGTCAAGGCAGTGTAAATCAAGTGGATAAAACTCTCCAGGAGAAAAGCAGTTGAAAGTTATGAGGGACATTTGTTTATTGAGTTCATTGAAGAAGAAATATAGTAATGAGGAGGAAGGGTTTGGAGTGTATATAGAAATGGGTTATCATAACACTTTTGATGCTTAAAAATGTATCACACTATGAAAGTTCTTAAAACAGCAAAATATGATGAATCGTTGGCAGGACAATGTCACTGAAGAAAATAGGTTGAGGATTCTGAAGAAACTACAGGGGCACCTATTTGTCTTGATGAAAGGCATGACATGATTCTGTGGTTTTAAAATGGATTTTTTTGTATGTGCCTGTGAGCTTGTGAAGACCCTTTCAATGGAAATATAGAAGTGTTGACCAGATAATAGTTCTAAGCATGCAATGTAAAAGAATATTCTGGATGAGAGATTTTATAACATGACTTTTGCCCAGCTGCACTGAGGTATAATTTATATAAAATGAAATCCATCCATTTCAAGTGAACAGCTAGATAAATGTTGGTAATGGGATACAGTCCTGAAGTTAGTGCCAAAATCATAACACATAACAATGAGCTGTAGGTTCGTTGTAGATGTCCTTTATCAGAATGCAGAAGTTTCCTTCAGGTTCTAGCTCACTAAGAGTTGTTATCACAAATAGATGTTGAATTTGTTCAAATGCATTTCTGCATCTATTGGGAGTATCAGACATTTTCTCCTTTTCATTTGTTAGTATGGTGAGTTGCACTGATGGAGCCTTTGAATAATAAACTCCTGCATTCCTGGGACAATCTGCTCTTGACCATGATGTCATATATTTTATATATATGATATAAAATATTATTTAATAAATTGACCTCAATTTATTAAATTTTTTGCATTTATGCCCATAAGTGATATTTACCTGTACTTTTCTTATAATGTCTGGGTAGTTTGGTATCGGGGTATTATTGATTTTATAGAATGAGTTGGGAGGTGCTTTGGGCTGGTTGTTTGTGTTCTCCCCCCAAATTCATATGTTGAAGCCCCAATCCCCAATGGGATGATATTTGAAGATGGGGTCTGGGGGAGATAATTAGGGTTAGATAAGGTCACAAGGGTAAGGCCCTCATGATGAAATTCAAGCTTATAAGAAGAGATACCCCCCAAAAAAAGAGACACTAGTGTGTATGCTCTCCCCCTCCCTGTCTCTCTCTCTCTCTATCTATCTATCTATCTATCTATCTATCTATCTATCTATCTATCTCTCATGCATGCAAATGAGATGCTGGCCACCTATAAGCCAAGAGGACAGGACTCAGAATGAAGCCTACCTTGCCAGCACCTTGACCCTTGGACTTCCAGCCTTCAAACCTGTGAAAAATAATTATGTGTTATTTAAGCCATCCTGTCTATGGTATTATTTAATGGCCTAAGCAGACTAAGACAGGGGACATCCTGTCACTTCAGCTTTCTGGAAGAGTGTGTACAGAATGAATATTTCTTTCTGAAATAATTGGTTGACTTCCCCAGTGACGCCATTTAGGCCTGGAGTTTTCCTCGTGAAAAAAATTTTAACTATAGTTTAATGACTCTGTTCCTCTAATGCCTCCCTTCCAATGTGATTTCCATTTGTATGACAAGTACTTTTTAATTCTTTCATTTTCCCCTGAGCTTTGAAAGCTAAGTTTTTATCTCCTTATTTAATCTGTCATTTGAGAGCTCGTGTGTGTTGCGTTTTATTTTTTCCAAGGCAATTGTTTATTTATTTCTTAATTAATTTTTTAAAAAACCTCAATATATCTTAAATTCTTTGCATTTGTGTAAAGCTGCTGGTCTACACTTCTCAGATGCTTAGCAATATAACTTTTTGATGTTTTTCTTTTTTTCTTTTGAGTCTGTTGGGTGTGCAAGATCATCAATTTTTGCTTCCCTCTCACCTCTAAATGGAGGCTGTCCTTTGTGGGGGAGGTTATAGATGTTTAGTGGTAGAGAGGCTCTTGGGTGGCTCATTCAGTTAAACACTGACTCTTGATTTGGGCTCAGGTCATGATCTCAGGGTGGGGAAATGGAGCCCCTAGCCAGGGGCTTCAGGCTCGGTGGGGAGTCTGATTGAGATTCTTGCTTCCCCTCTGTCCCTCCCCCTCTATGCATGCTCTCTCCTTCTAAAATAAATAAATACTTGTTTTAAAAAATGGTTAGTGGTAGAAAACAGGGAGACTCTGACATCTTAGAACACACACTCATACTAAATCTCATGTTGCTCGAGATACACACGTTGCTCCAGACTAGCAAGAATTTTTCCTGGCTTGCGGTGAAGGCACTTATATAATAGGTATTTTGTGTGATGACTTAGCATTGATTTACCATTTGCTGACCAAGATCAGCAAATTCAGAGCTTCCGGCCTTTCACTTATTGTTCTGTTTCACCACAGTATTAGCTCACTAAGATTAACACAAAAAAAATATTACCTCTGAGGGTCTCTGTTTGTTCCTTTGCTTCTTTGGCTAATACACTCTGTTAACAAGAGCTTAGCAATTAGCCTGCTCTTCTAAGCAAGGTATACATGATTTGGCTATTCTTTGCTATCACATTCATCCAATAAGTATTTGTTGAACATTCATTATCACTCTTATGGTACAAGAATGCACAAATTCTTTTTTTTTTTGATATTTTCAAATCGTCCTATTTTATTTTTTATTTTTTAAAATAAATTTATTTTTTATTGGTGTTCAATTTGTCAACATACAGAATAACACCCAGTGCTCATCCTGTCAAGTGTCCACCTCAGTGCCCGCCACCCAGTCACTCCCACCCCCGCCCACCTCTCCTTCCACCACCCCTAGTTCGTTTCCCAGAGTTAGGAGTCTCTCATGTTCTGTCTCCCTTTCTGATATTTCCCACTTATTTTTTTCTCCTTTCCCCTTAATTCCCTTTCACTATTTTTTATATTCCCCAAATGAATGAGACCATATAATGTTTGTCCTTCTCCGATTGACTTATTTCACTCAGCATAATACCCTACAGTTCCATCCACGTCGAAGCAAATGGTGGGTGTTTGTCGTTTCTAATGGCTGAGGAATATTCCATTGTATACATAGACCACATCTTCTTTATCCATCATCTTTCGATGGACACCGAGGCTCCTTCCACAGTACGACTATTGTGGACATTGCTGCTAGAAACATCGGGGTGCAGGTGTCCCAGCGTTTCACTGCATCTGTATCTTTGGGGTAAACCCTCAGCAGTGCAATTGCTGGGTCGTAGGGCAGATCTATTTTTAACTCTTTGAGGAACCTCCACACAGTTTCCCAGAGTGGCTGCACCAGTTCACATTCCCACCAACAGTGCAAGAGGGTTCTCCTTTCTCCACATCCTCTCCAACATTTGTGGTTTCCTGCCTTTTTAATTTTCCCATTCTTACTGGTGTGAGGTGGTATCTCATTGTGGTTTTGATTTGTATTTCCCTGATGGCAAGTGATGCAGAGCATTTTCACATGGAATGCACAAATTCTTGCCATCACAGTCAGGACTTGCTTTTCCACCTCTTGGCCAGGTTTGTACTTAAGGTGAAAAATTTGGTGAGAAGGTATTCCAGGCAGAGGTAATAACCACTTCAAAATCCATGAGGTAAAGTTGAGCTTGGTGTATGGAGGACCAGCAAAAAAGCCAATAGGACAGGGACAATGGCATGTGCTTTGCTGTAAGGTGATCCTCTAAGGTCTGTTCTGAGTCCTCTCTTGGCCTCTTCCATCAGCCTGGGCTGATTTTCACTAACCTCAGCAACTCAGCATAGTGCTTTGTACTAGTGTTGCCTTTCTAACTTTACTTTTTAACTCTAGTGTCTGATCTAGTGCTTGGCTTTCTCCCTGCAAGCAGATGCTTCTAGCCAATTCTGTACCCACCGCAATTTGAAGCTTCTTCCTTCCATGATTCCTTCTCTTATGGTTTTTACTCTGAGTCTTTTGAAGAAAAAAAGAAATATGAAATTGTGTTTGTTGTTTTCGGTTTTTAGAAATAGTTCTGTTTGGTCTCCAGTTAAGGGGAAAAATGTCAGGTTGATTTTCCCTGCCTCTAGATTTGCTAGCAATTTTCCTTAGAATTTACCACTTTCTGAGTCAATGTAGCAGAGCCGATCAGATTTTGTGATGCCAACCCATGCTAATAAATCTCACACAAAATATAAAAGCAGAATGATGATTTACTAAATTTCACTGGGAATTATGATCATAATGGGACAGAATGTTCACATCTCCATAGTTAGTACATTTTTTTTCCTTGTGAGCAAGTTTCATAGAAGGATAATTTATTAAAGGACAATTCAGTGAAGATAAATCAAAATAAAATGAGTTAGTGTGATGTTGAGAATGTTTAGTGTTATCAGGCCTAATGCTTTGATGCTCCCATCTCTACAAGAGGACCCCATCTATCAGAAAGACCAAATGCCCATATTGGCCTGAGGGTTCCAGCATGGTCAGAGCTAGAACAATCTCAGCCAACATTTGCATCTAATTTTTTTCCTCATGCTTCTGCAGCTAAAAAAAAGGTTAATAAGTATAGTAGATATCATGATAATTTCTCATATTCTTTTCTTCCTCCAGTAATATCATACTGTACCTTCCCACCTGTTGGCATTAGATATAAGCAGTTACGGTTCCCTTTAGCCAACTAGTTGAGAGTGAAAACCACTAAGAGCCACAATGTGACCTGCAACCTAACCTTCTCCTCCCCTTCCAGAGTGATTAGTGATGCCTTCTTTATCCTGGTCTCCAAGTAAGAATGATGTAGAGAAGAGTCTCAACCAATTCCACCTATAAGCAAGACACAGACCTTCCTTATTTTAAACCATGAATATTTGGGGATTGTTTGCTACCATGGCAAAATTAGGTTCATGTTGATGGATATGGTACTTTATCATAGGGAGTGCCATAAAACAACCTTAAATATGTGGTATTGACTTCATGGGTTATATGGCAGACAATAAAGTCAATTTATCATTGACTGGAAAAGTGAGGATCAGTATTACTCAGTGGCTAAATTTTGGGTAAAAGGAACAATTACTTGGCAGGCACAATGAGGCATTCACACAGGCTGTAAGTAACCATGGCTAAGTAGAGAAAGAGAAAGAGGCAAGGGGAAGAGAAAGCCAAGAAGTATTCAGTAAGATTCGTCACTCAAAAGAAACTTAAGGGGTGCTTAGATGGCTCAGTCAGTTAAACATCTGCTTTTGGCTCAGGTCATGATCCCAGGGTCCTGGGATGGAGCCTTATGTTCAGCTCACTGATCGGCAGGGAGTTTGCTTCTCCCTCTCCTTCTGCCCCTTTTCTCACTTGCGCTCTCTCTCAGATAAATAAAATCTTGAAAAAAAACAAAAAAAGAAATCTGGGTATAGCCGTTGCTCATAGAGCTGATTGCAATAAGATAGAAAAGCCAGAAATATGTCTCAGAGAATTTTGCTGTCAAAATAATCAACAGCACAGACTAAAAATAAGCCATGACTATTTGATACTTACAAAGATCCTGGGGTTCCCAACTGTATTTAGGCAAGAAGTAAGCTGAGAGAGTTGCTCAGGTACCAAGAAGACATCTTGCTAATGTCCAATTCAGATGCAGTCAGGGAAGATACTATAAAACAAACAAACAAACAATTACAGAGAGTGTGAATCCAGGGAGAAAATTGGACATGTCAGCTATTCCCAAGGGGGAGAACTAGAACCTGTTTAAAAATCATTCCCTGCCAGGTATTGGGGCAATCCTTAATACATCTTTTTGGAACCTTTTCAGAACTGCTACAGAGAAGACCATGTTACGTGGGGACTAGTGTACACTGTTTACACTACACTGTAGTGTACACAGTAAGAAAACTACACTGTAGTTCTGCCAGAATGTTTCCTGCAGTTATCTGTCCTGGTTCCATTATTGCATATTGGATTTTGGAGATGTTCATAGGCCTTCAAGTTCAAGAAGATCACAAGATACTGCACAAAACCACCAAATTCCTTAGAAAATCTGGGTTTTGGAATTGATGTCATGACTGGAAGAACTTTGGCATTGCTTCCCTTGGGTGGGCTGCATATTTTGTATGGGGGTAGAAGAGAGAACTAAATATTTTCTGACCAGAATTGTGAATTATGATAGTCATTAGGGCTATTTACCAATCTTTTAGTTATTCCCCTTCTGCAAGTCTAAGAGGATTGCAATTGCCAAATCTTTTGAGGAGAGCCATGGCCATTTGACCTGGATTTGGCTTAGAAAACATGAGGAGCTATGATTTGTGTGATGTCCAGAAAAAAAAGTCGTTAACAGTCAGTGCATGCTTTGTTATTTCCCTCTCTCCCTGGTGACTGGCCATGTTCCAGATGGTGAAAGCCCTGTCATCCTAAGTGCCTGTGTGACTGATGTGAGATGAGCATGTAGCATAAGCAATAAATTGAACTATGATGTTTTAGTCACTTAAATTTTAGGAGCATTTTTACTGTGGCACAGCATAATATACCCTGACTTATACAATCCCAAACTTGATCAAATAAAATAAATAACAAATATTATGGCCTATATTCCTCAAGATTTCAACCCTAAACAGAATACAGGCACACTCTATTGTACGGCACTTCACTTTGTTGCGCTTCACAGATAACTGCATTTTTTACAAGTTGGAGGTCTGTGGCAACTCTGCATCCAGCAGGTCTATCAGCACCATTTTCTCCACAGCATTTGCTCATTTCATCTGTCATGGTTTGGTTATTCTCACAATATTTCAAACCTTTTCATTATTATTATGTTTGTTATGGTGATCTGTGATCGTGATCACTGAAATCTTGGATGATGATTAATGTATTTTTGGATTTGTAAAGGTTTTTAAAATTAAGGTAGGAACAGTTTTAAAGACATAACACTATTGTGTATTGCATCAGCACAGTGTATACTGTAGCGTGGTATAGTGTAAACATAACTTTTATATGCACTGGGAAACCAAAAATTCATTTGACTCGCTTCATTGTAATATTCACTTTACTACAGTGGTCTGGAACCAAACCTGCAATATCTTCAAAGTATCCCCATATTAGCAAAGGAAACTCAATTCTCTCAAAACAATGCAATACAAACAAATTAGATGCGGCTCAGGAATGCAACAATATTTTTAATGTAAGAAAATGTATATATGTAATCCACTGCATTAACACCTTGTAGAAAAAGCCATATGCTCATCTCAATAGATACAAAAAATGTGATAAAATTCAAGACTCATTCAATAAGCTAAAAACAGAAGGAAACTAATTTAACTTGATACAAGGTAACGACAAAACCCCCTATAATGTGTACAATTATAATTAGGGAAACACTGGGATCGTTCCCATAGATTTAAGAACAAGAAAGGGATTCCCAACTTTACTGCTTATATTTAACATTGCATTAGAAGTCTGAGATTGGAATAAGATAAATAAAATAAATTACGGGCATAAAGATTGGAAGGGAAGAAATAAAAGTGTTAGTACATATGCTACTGTTTTCATAGGAAATTTAAAAGTACAAATTTTCCTTTTTAAAGGAAACATGCATCTGTTCTGTGACCTAGCATTTCTACTTTTACCTACCTGCCCGACTGAACTTTGGCATATGTGTACAAAAACTCGTAGTTGCCCTATGCATAACAGCAAAAGCCTGGAAAAAAGAAATGTCCATTGAAAGAAAATGAGTAAATTTGATACAGTCACCCACTAGAATACTATGTACGATTGAGAATGAATAAACTATGAGTAAATGTAAAACACAGATAAATTTTAGTTATGTAATGCTGAGTAAAGAAAATAAGCCTTAGAAGAAACATATAATATGAAGTTCTTTTTGTTTTGTTTTGTTTTTATTTAAATGCAATTAGCCAACATAATATGAGGTTCTTTATGTAAAGTTCCAAAATTAATGATAAAACTCTATAAATTATAATGTAAAAGAGTCTAACTGTATATTAACTAAATGGAATTTAAATAAAATTTTGGGAAAAAATGAATAAAGTAAAAAAAGTCTAAAAGGTCATAAACTCAAAATTTGATTGAAGGATATATAAGAAGATGTGCCATGGAAGGAGTATATAGGTAGATATAAGTTACTGATAATATTTGAGCTCTTTGGGCACTGTATTCAGAGGTGCTCATTATTAGGTAAAAATTCAAATAATACCACTAAATTTAGAGATCTATACATAGATCATTAATGTTAGATACGGAGTAAGGGCTATATTGATTTTATTCTGCACATATGTGCATGTATGTATGTTAAAAACATGTGCATGCATAATCAAATACAATAGAAAATACATATACACATATACTTACATATATATAATTAGACTCTAGACAGATGGACACTCATTTTAACTCCCACATGCAAGTGGATATATGTACAAATATCAAGAGGTTAACATACACAGACGTACACAAAACCACACGTATAAACTTAAGTACAGAAATAGAAAGTAGCATTGTGCTTTCAAAACTATTGAAATATGAATAGGTATAGATTTGGGATGATAATTAGGCATGGGTGAATTGATGGATGGGTGGCATGAAGTAATATCTATACATAAGAGCAGTAGGTTGAAGTCAATGAAATTTTAGAAAGACATTCAAAAAGGAACAATGTCTTGTGAAAATGTTTAAGACAATACCAGAAATTAGAAATGTTCTGTGTACAAAATAATATTCATCTCTAGACATATTAATGTATTCCATTTTCTCTACTGCTGTTTGTTTGCTTAACTTATAAAAATGTATGACACCACCCCCACCAACCTGGGAAGTTGTGAAATAACAATCATCACTTCACAGATGATACCTGGCATCAGAATTGTGTTGTCCAGCACTGGGATTTCCTTCAAAAGAATTGGCTTAATGGTGCAGAACCTAGAAAAACTAAAGTGTGAGTTCTCAGTAGCAGAAGTTCCATCTAGTCTGAAGGTTTACAGTGGAAATAATCAGAAATCGCCAGGGAAGACTTTCTGTTGTCATTATTTACAATGCAGTATCACTGGCTCTTATCAACATATTATTCCTTTCTCCTTTTGCCCTCTTAGCAGAAAATATCTGCAATCATATGAAATATAGGCAATTCCCAGCATACATGACTTGGCTTATGAACATATACACACTGATACAGAAGAGTCTTGTATGCACAGTCCTGTTCCATAGTCTCAAGATAACAAGTGGGGTTTTTTTTTTTTCTTTCTTTTTTTGGTCTCTTTAATTCATAAGATTTGAGGTGGAAATGACCTAAAACTGTGCCTTTATATTCAGCACTCAAAAACCCACAAGACATTGGTGCTCAGAAGTAGCTAGATCAGTTTCTTTCTGAAGCGAACAAAAATGAATCTCGCATCTATGTTACGAGCGATAATTGATTCTTCCCAGGAACAGAATTTATGGCATTTGGTTCACTAACACACACCCCTTACCACTGTATATTTTAACCAGTGGATTCAGTGATTCTACATATGATTGGAAATTTCTGACTATTATCTCCTTCAGGGTAGTTCATCTTATAATTCACATTGCGAAATGCAATTTACTTTGTTATAAAATAAATATCCAAGGATGGTATTAACTTTACAAAAAAGATAAAAAATTCAATTTATTAAAACTTATCAAATATATTCAAATACATGAATAATACAATTTAAAAAATCTAATTGAATTATGTTAGGAGAATAACACAGAACCAATTCATTAAGTTTAAAGCTGTAAATAAAGCAAAAAAAAGTATTTATCTTGCCTTCCTGGTATGAACATTTTGTAATCAAATAGAGTAAACATATTTTATAAAGTATTTTGATTAGGAATAAAAATAATTATTAAACTACAGTATCACTATTTTGCAACCTCAATGGATTATTGGATATAAACAATTAAACTCAATAGCTTCTAATGGCATAAAAAGAGAACAACTAGATATTATGTACTTCGTGATGAAAAAACACAAACAACACAATACCTATAGTATTACCAAAGGAATCGAATATGAGAGTGATCAAGTCTATAGATCTGACAATTTGTCAGAATTTTAAAGGACTGTGAACATGTGGAACCGAAACATAATTTAATACAATTCCAATTTTAAAACTCAGCAGAATTTTTATGGAAATTGACAAGATTATTACGACATTTATATATAAATTCAAAGGACAAAGGATAGGTTAAAAATGCTAAAAAGAATGAAGTGGGAAGGGTACCTGGGTGGCTCAGTTATTAAGCATCGGCATTCGGCTTGGGTCATGATCCAGTGTCCTAGATCAAGCCCCACATGGGCTCCTGGCTCAGTGGGGAGTCTGCTTCTCTTTCTGCCCCTCACCCTGCTTGTGCTCTCTTCAAATAAATAAATAAATCTTTTTTTTTCTTTTTAAGAATGAAGTTGGAGAATTATGCTTGAGTTCAAGATTTACAATAAAACTAAAATAATCAAGATCTATAGATCAATAAAAGAGAATTGCTCTCTCAAGAGTAAACTCTTTCATATATTTTGATTGGTTTCACATAAAGTTTGCAATGGGGAAAAATTGTATTTTCAACAAATCATGCTAGAAATACTGGATATCCATAAGGCAAAAATATTATTAGAACATTATGTGACATGTACCCCATATAGAAAAAGTACTCAAACAGATCATGAACATACATGTAAAGTCTAAAACTATCACATTTCTAGACTAAATATAGTAAGGAAATCTTTGCTACTTTGAGATGAACAAATATTAAGCCAAAAGCACAAATCATTAATGTCATATTAGATTTCAACAAAATTAAAACTCTTGAATTTACAGAAGCATTGTTAAGAAAATGAGCTGAGAGAGCTGGGAGACTGGGAGAAAATATCCATTATAGTTTTATCTGATTTGTAACAAGTATATATAATTTTTGCAACTATTGTCAATAAGGAGAATACGTATACTTAATAAAAACAAAAATTTGGACAAAGACTTACACAGATGTTAAATGATAAAAAAGATACAAATAGATAACACACAAAAGATGCTTAAAACTTTTAGTCATTATACAAATGCAAGTTACAACCATAACAAAACGTGATATGCACACAGAATGATCTTAATTAAAAAGACTGACGAGGTCAAGTTTTGTTGAAGAAATGCTGCTCTCAAAACTCACAAATTGCTGGTGGCAATGCAAAATGTCATACCCTTTATGGAAAAAAGTTGGGCAGATTCTTACAAAGTTGACCATATACTACTGACCATACAATCCAGGAATCCAATTCCTAGATATTTACCCAAGTGAAATAAAACCATATATTCAAACAAAGACTTGTACCCAAATATTCACAGCATCTTTGATAATAATAGCCCAAAGTGGAAGCAACCCAAACTTCTCTAGACAGGTAAATGATAAACCAGTTGTAGTATATTCAACAATATTTATATTAGAACCAAAAAAAGGGGGGTGGACAAATCATCAATATGCTCAATTAGTTGGATGAGTCTCAAAACATTTTACTCAGTTAAAAAAGCTACACACAAGAGTTGAAAGAATTATTTTCATTTATTTGAAATAATCCAAAAGACAAAATACATTTTTGGTGATAGAATGTTGGTTAGTGGCTTCCTTGGGCTGTTGGTGGGGACAGGGATGGCAAGGGAGAAAGAAGAGACGTTTAAGAGCCTCAGTACCTTTGGTTTCAAAATATTTTATTCTGAAACTCTTAAGGCAGGAAATAGTTCAGCATTTTTTTCCTGGATATCACAAACAACTTGTGACTCTAGACCTACTTTTAAAAATGAAAATAACCATTAAGTATTGATTCCTTAATATTTCTCATGTATGTTTGATGCCTGCACTCCAAGGTACAAATCCCTATATTAATAACACTGATTGCTGTAAATCTCAGTAGCTTAAGACAGCAAATGTAGGTTGGTCAGCTTATTTCCAAATAGTGACTCAAGTATGCAAATTCTTTCTAATTTGTCATGTCACCAATTCAGAAATCATAAAATTTCTGTCATAAGGATGGCAGTCAGAAAGAGAGAGTCAAGGATCTGGCAAGAGAATTTAGACAGATCTTTAAAAGGGTATACCAGTATTCCTCAAATCCTAATGCAGAAGAATCATCTTGAGATTTTGTTACAATCTCCACAGTCCATTGACTCAAAGTAGTTTAAGTGACCAAAATCAAATTCCAAGAGGGACTTGGAAATTTAGTTTTTACTGTCTGTAGGAATAGGATTTAGACTGATGAGTAACTGGCATTCCCTGTCACACATGCTTTACCTAATATCAAGACTTACTATATGAAAGTCAGACTGATTAAAACATTGTGGTACATGTATAAGAAAGGACTTTAGTTGAGAATTCAGAAACAGATCCATATAAATGTGTGTGACACACATAGGTATATATATATATACACACACATATAAAATGATAGTAAAGGTATATCAAATCATAAGTGAAAGGACAGATTATTCAGGAAGTAATTAACAAGGTATGGGGAAAAATTGGTTCCTTCCACCATAAAAAAAAATCCCAGTGGATTACACATTTAAATAATAAAAACAACATAAAATTTTGGTAGAAAAAATATAGAATATCCTTATGATAATATTAGGGTAGTAAAAGATTTTTTAAACAAGTACTAAAAACTTAAACTTTCTACTTAAGTATAAGCAGAAAGACTAGAAGGCAAGCCACACAAAGGAAAAGTTGAGACAAGCCCTGGTTTGGAGGAATATATTTGCAACAAATATAAAACACCAAGGATTAGAACCCAGAGTATATGTATATGTGCAAGAAATTGTATTGCTGTGTTACTTGTAATTGAGAAAACTGCTAAAAATTTAAATATCTAACAATAGGGAGGGCAAAATTTACTATGTATGAATTGTTATGCAACTATTTAAAGAAATGAACGACATAAATATATATGAAAAAGCAAGTTGTGAAATGATATACATAGAATAAAACATATCTACAATTATGTTATGCACACAGACAAAATGATATTTTACAATTTTCACTGTATATGAATACAAATGTATGGGAATCATTCTGGAACATTACACAACAAAACTGCCTCGTTCTAATGACTAAAAAATCAGGATTGAGAGTGGCTTAATGGGGACTCTAATGATAGCAGCTTAAAATTTTAAAGAGAGAAAATGTATTACTTGTGGGGACTAAAACCATGAAACAAACAATAACAAGAATAATTGGAGTGGAAATATACCAACGCGTTAATAATGGGCACTGGGTGGTTGAATTGTGATTGCATTTTATTTTCTTTGCTCCTTTTAGTATTTTCCTTGTGTTTCTTGGGAACACATTTCCATATTTAAAATTTTAAATCATACAAAACACTAATGAAAAGCAATCATGATGCATGCATAAAAGGGGGTACTATCCCATTAAAGCCCAGAGGAGTTTCCTTGAAATGGAAAATTGTTCAACTGGTTGCATGAGAAACTAGAAACAGGTTGCAGAATGGAATATCCTCTGAGTTATAGGTTATTATTTAGTTTCAAGAAAGAGAAACCCCCTCGAGCTAGCTTAAGCGATGGAGAATGTATTATAAGGGTTCATATCTCACAGATATACACAAGCAGAGGCAAGCCTTGTGGGAGACAGAGATGAGCCACATAAAGTTTATGAAGGATCAAAGCTGCCGTTCTCTTCCTGTCTCTCTCTTATTTGTACGAAATGAAAGATAAAAGAAGGTACGTAGAAAGAAATAGGGGAGAGAGAAAGGATTGATAAACGCATTCGTTTATTCATTCCTGGAAAGAAAGTAATGAAAGAAAGAATAAATTAAGGAAGGAAGCAAAGAAGGAAAGAACACAAAGTTAAAATAGTAGGGAATTACTGGCCAACATTATCTCTCTTTTCAGAATGAAAAATCCCCTTATTTCAAGACCATGTGATCCTTGTTTAAATAAATGGTAGGTTCTCATTTTCCCTGAATCTTTGAGAAAATAAGATCACTATTCTGGATTACTGTAATAGCATCCCTGAAGGCAATGAGGGGTGTCATGAGAGAGCCTTAGGATTTATCTCTGTTTCCTATGATATGTAGTCACCACAAATTCATTCGCTGTATGAATGAACTACTCCATAGAAAGGGCACTTCAGAACGTAAGCCCTGAATCAAGGGACTGTACCCAGCTGCCTTCTTGGAGTTCCTTCTTTTCTGGCTAGAAGGGAGGGTGGTCAAGTGTACCAACCAAAGACATTTAGGGAGACATGGCCTGCCTGCAATGTCCAGCTGCTCAGAGATACTCAACCACGCTTCAGGTGCTCTTTGCCACCATGCTTCATCATGACTCTGCCAACCCTTGTCTGGTGAATTCATGCTATGACTCTAGCTAGTTAGAACCCACCAGTTTCAGTGATGTCATGGACTCTGGGATACACCATTCATGTCAGTACCCTCTCTACCGCCCTTGTGAAGAACAAAACCATACAATTTTATGCAAAATAACCTCCAACCCTCAGTGTTCACCAAGAATTCAGAAGCATGAGCCACTAAAAATATCTAACAAAAAATTTCAGTTACGCTTGGATTTAATGATACATGAGCCTCAACACCTTTCGGAGCAGATCTGCTCCTCAAAGGAACTATGACGTTAATCTGAAGAAGTTTATTTCAAAGAGAGAAGTAGCTGGTACTGTTAAACGCTTCCCTTAAAATTCTACTATAAAATATGGAAACAATGTTAATATGTAGTTCCTTCTGTCCTCTACACTCTGTACATATATTCTAAATGCGGATCTGACTCTATGCAACTTGTAAAGGAGAGCTTTGCCTACAGATTTCAGTGTTCTCTGGATGAAAATTCTGCTCCGGTTTTTCAAGTAAATGCCCTCAGCTATAATGGGATAACCCTGCATTTCAAGCATTAGAGTCTGCTAGTAAACTCTTTAGCTATAATTAAAAATTAATTGTAAATGGCTGTACTCTTGAAGGAACAAAATCAGGACAATGATGCTGTGTTTTAAAATTAGGTTAATTGTCTGCTTCCCTTTACCTCTGTATCAAAGGCCAAAGACATTGCTCTTTACCTTTATATTCTGGAAAAATCCAGGCATTAAAATGATAACTTCTTATAGCACAGGGCTTTTCCTAATCTCCCTTTCATACATGTTTGAAATATTAGTTTCAACCCAGATTAAACATGATTTTTCAACAAAATCTCACAAAAAACCTATAATTAATCAAAACACACCATAATAGATGGTTAGACTCATAAGACTAGAGTTTATTTTTTAAATTCCCACTAAAACAATCTCAAAAATACTTACCATTCACAGGATTTGGGAGAATTTCTTAGAGGAGTCCTCGGAGATAATATTGCAGAAAAAAAATATATGCTTGGAGGGAAATACAAATAACCATGGGGGAGAAGATAAACAAACAAAAGTTACCTAAGGCAAGAGGCCCAAACAGCTGGGGCCCTGCCTTCATATTTGTTAATCCAGTATATAGTAAATATTCAATTTCTTCACATCTATTCAGTACTTCACAATACATAGGGCACTGTGACATGCACTAGGATAGAATGAAAAGTAGAGCGTACTCCATGCTCTCACAAAGCTTCATAAATATTTGACAAGCCATGTGCTTGTGTATCCATGAAGAAATGAAGAAATGAATGAGTAAATTAATGAATATTCTGTAAGAAAGACTATATAGAAAGAGATCATTTGAAACAGTCATCCTAGAGCAAAACATTTAGACAGTATCTCTGAAATTACTGATAATCATGATGTAAACTGAATGTTTCAGTTTTATTTGGTTTTGGTTATAAATGTAAATGTCTGCTGATTGTCAGAACCCATGACAACAAACAATCTGTCTATCAGCACATTACTGAACTCCCTAAACTAAGAATAAGGGCTGGCACTTATTAATAATTAATAATAATTATTATTATATCATTATTATATTATATCATTAATAATAATTAATAATTAATAGTAATTAATAAGTGCTTAGCAGGCACTCAAGAAGTATTTGTCAGATAGCTATAAAATACATGCAGGGCAGCCAATCAAAATATGTTTTTTAAAATATACCCTGTCATCAAGCTCTAGGATTAAGTCACCAAATCAGTGGTTAAAACCAATGTACTTTTTGAGCTGTAAGGATTCCCAATCCCTGTTAAGCAAATGAGTAAATTTTGGATTGTAAAGTACAAGGAAAGCAAAATTGCCTTTCTATTAAAAAATCTATAACAGCTGATTTACATGTGCTTAGGAATACAGAATGTTGCACGTGAGATTTCTGTTCCACCTGACCTCTCCCAAAACTAGATCATTTTTCCTCTCTCTCTCTCTCTCTCTGCCTCCACCCACACCCTCCTTCCCTCTTTCCCCAACCCTGCCCCTTTCTCTCTCCTCTCTAGTCCTTTTTTTTTATAAATTTAATTTTTATTGGTGTTCAGTTTGCCAACATATAGAACAACACCCAGTGCTCATCCCATCAAGTGCCCCCCTCAGTGTCCGTCACCCAATCACCCCCACCCCCCGCCCACCTCCCCTTCTACCACCCCTAGTTCGTTTCCCAGAGTTAGGAGTCTCTCATGTTCTTTTTTTTTTTTTTTAATAAATTAATTTTTTATTGGTGTTCAATTTACCAACATACCGAATGACACCCAGTGCTCATCCCATCAAGAGTCCCCCTCAGTGCCCGTCACCCATTCACCCCCACCCCCCCGCCCTCCATCCCTCCCACCACCCCTAGTTCGTTTCCCAGAGTTAGGAGTCTCTCATGTTCTGTCTCCCTTTCTGATATTTCCCACACATTTCTTCTCCCTTCCCTTATATTCCCTTTCACTATTATTTATATTCCCCAAATGAATGAGAACATACACTGTGTCCTTCTCCGATTGACTTATTTCACTCAGCATACTACCCTCCAGTTCCATCCACGTCGAAGCAAATGGTGGGTGTTTGTCTTTTCTAATGGCTAATATTCCATTGTATACATAGACCACATCTTCTTTATCCATTCATCTTTCAATGGACACCGAGGCTCCTTCCACAGTTTGGCTATTGTGGACATTGCTGCTAGAAACATCGGGGGTGCAGGTGTCCCAGCGTTTCATTGCATATGTATATTTGGGGTAAATCCCCAACAGTGTAATTGCTGGGCCGTAGGGCAGGTCTATTTTTAACTCTTTGAGGAACCTCCACACAGTTTTCCAGAGTGGCTGCACCAGTTCACATTCCCACCAACAGTGCAAGAGGGTTCCCTTTTCTCCACATCCTCTCCAACATTTGTGGTTTCCTGCCTTACTAATTTTCCCCATTCTCACTGGTGTGAGGTGGTATCTCATTGTGGTTTTGATCTGTATTTCCCTGATGGCCAGTGATGCAGAGCATCATCTTATGTGCTTGTTGGCCATGTCTATGTCTTCCTCTGTGAGATTTCTGTTCATGTCCTTTGCCCATTTCATGATTGGATTGTTGGTTTCTTTGCTGTTGAGTTGAATGAGTTCTTTATAGATCTTGGTTACTAGCCCTTTATCTGACAGGTCATTTGCAAATATCTTCTCCCATTCTGTAGGTTGTCTTTGAATTTTGTTGACTGTTTCTTTTGCTGTGCAAAAGCTTCTTATCTTGAATGAAACTAGACCACTCTCTTGCACCGTACACAAAGATAAACTCAAAATGGATGAAAGATCTAAATGTGAGACAAGATTCCATCAAACTCCTAGGGGAGGGATCCCTGGGTGGTGCAGCGGTTTGGCGCCTGCCTTTGGCTCAGGGCGTGATCCTGGAGACCCAGGATCGAGTCCCACGTTGGGCTCCTGGTGCATGGAGCCTGCTTCTCCCTCTGCCTGTGTCTCTGCCTCTCTCTCTCTCTCTGTGACTATCATAAAAAAAAAAAAAAAAAAAAAAAAAAAAAAAAAAAAAAAAACCTCTTAGGGGAGAACACAGGCAACACCCTTTTTGAACTCGGCCACAGCAACTTCTTGCAAGATACATCCATGAAGGCCAGAGAAACAAAAGCAAAAATGAACTATTGGGACTTCATCAAGATAAGAAGCTCCTCTCTAGTCCTTGATATTCAGAGGCACTTGACTGTTGGGTAGCTGGAAATGGCAAAAACCTAAGTGCAAATTCTTTCTGACATTAACACTTCTCCCTCACTCTGAATTAGTATGCATAGTAGCTAATAAGCTATGAAAGTCACTTACCAATAACAATGCGATCTTTGAATACTAATCTGAATGGATTCCAGCCATAAAGGAAAGACAAATACCCTGATTGGATGAGGCTAATAAGGGAGCCTTGGGCAAAATAAGTGATGGATTCTCATTTTCACGCATCTCCTGCACTGTGCCCTGACACACCTCTCCCCTGTCTTTATATTTCATTCAAGTAGAAAAATTAGCATCAATTTGTGAGAACAGTTCTATTTGCAATCCTCATATTCCTGCTCCCTCACATACCCATCCTGTAATTGCGGTATATGCATAATTTGTCTATTAGTAGAATAATCATATTTGGCTTTTTCTCCCCCTTGAAATTAACCAATGGCTCTTTCAGGCATCTAAGATTACATCTAGTTTTTTGGTTTGTTTGTTTTTTTTCCATTCATCTTTTTGGAAACCCAATTCCTACATGCCTCAATCAATTAGATACAGTGGGTCTCAAACCTGGCTACAAAATAAAATCCCCTGTGAAGATCTTAAAATAATACTGACGCCTTTGTTTTGCCTCAGAACAATGGAATCTGAACCTCTGAGAAAGTGGTCCCAGCCTCTATTTTTTTAAGCACCCGAGGTGCCTGAAGCGTAATAAGAGCTGAGAACTGATAGCTATGGTTATTGGTTCAGTCCTGGTAGACATATTTACATTTGTAAACCTTTTTCAGACCATAAACATCAGTCTTGTCCTTGGAATATGTATCCTCTAGTGTATTGGGAGGGTAGGAATAAAAGTTACTGGCAAGAGCAAGTACTTTTCTACGTCACGAGGAAAGCATTTATTCCAACATAGGGACCAAAAATGTTATCTTCATAAGAAAGAATACTATCTTAAGGTTGTTTGTAACTTTTTATTTTGGAATAATTTTAGATTAACAGAAAGTTACAGAAATAATACAGAGACATTCTATATCCCCTTCTCAGATTCCCCTAATGTTAACATCTTATTTAATCATAATATGTTTTTTTTTCTTTTTTTAAAAATTTATTTTTTATTGGTGTTCAATTTACTAACATACAGAATAACCCCCAGTGCCCGTCACCCATTCACTCCCACCCCCCGCCCTTCTAATCATAATATGTTTATCAAAACTCCTATCTCAATAATAATGTTTTCATATACTATTAATTAAATTACGATCTTAATCTGGGCTTCCCCAATTTTTCCACTAATGTCCCTTTTCCAATCCAGGCTAGAATCCAGGAAACCATTTTGCATTTCATCAACACATCTTCTTAGTCTCGCCTATGAGTTTCTGTCTTTTCTTGTTTTGTATGACTTTGGCGCTTTTGAAAAGCGCTTGTAAAGTGTTTGATAGAACACTCTCAATGTTTATTTGCTTGAGGTCCCCTCATGACTGGACCAGGGCTATGGATTTGGGAGAAGAAAACCACAGAGGTGAGCTTTCCTCTCACTGCCCCAGATCACAGTGTATATGATAACATGATTTATCACTGGTTATGTTAACTTGATGGCTTGGTTAAGGTGGTGTTGGTTAGGTTTCTCTACCCTGAAGTTATTATTTGTTCCTTCTTGCACTCTGTTCTCTGGAATTAATTGACTCACTAAGTCTAGTTCACACTCAAGAGGCAGAAAATTAACTATATTTGGAAATCTTCCATAAGGACGGTTTGTTCCTTCTCTATCATTTATTTCTTTAGTTGTTTATTTTTATCAGTATGGATTCATCAATATATATATATATTAGTTTTTTTTTTAGTTTGGGGGATTTAATGCTATTATTTATTTTGTTGCTCAGATTGTTTCATTTTGGGTCATTGGTGACACTTTGGAGTTGGCTCCTGTGTCAATTTGACATATTCCATTTTTGTTTGTTTTGCTTGGGCATTTTCTTACTTTCTGGCATTACATGACTTTCTAGACTCATTTTGTATTCCCTATGCTCCAGCCCTACAATCTTCAATTCCCCCAAAAATCTCTGGTTTCTTTTATTGGAATATGGTCTTTAGAAGCCAACATCTGAGTAGTATTGTTATTGTTATTTTGGGAATGTCACAGGGGTGAGGTTTTTTTTGTTTGTCTGTTTGTTTTTGAGTTTTGTGTCCCGCACCGTTCCCCAGCATTCATATCTAAATCCTGCCTATTAAAGAACCATAAAGGTTCTCAGAATCTACATATTAAGGTAAAAATAATTGTAATGATGACACACAAATTCTGTTTATTAAACTGGTATTTGGTACCTGGACATTTTTATGATCTTGGCTTTTTGTTTTCATTATTGGTTTGATAAAGATATCATGACCTGTGTGGGTTTTTTTTGCCAGACACCGTGGATGCTGTCTACTATCTTTATTTGAAAATGATAATCATATAGCTCCAGAAAATATTGTTTATGTGAATGACCTTCTTTAGCCCTTTTAGTGGTTCTCAAAGTTGACAGGCATCATCAAATTTCTGGAGCACCCAGCAGCTGACAGCTGAGATATTTACTCCACCTCTTATATCAACTCTCAAGAGCTCCACATTTTAGTGATTAGGTTTTTAAATCATTTATCCCTTTTTTGTTTGTTTGTTTCAAAAGCCTAAAGTGTTCAACAAACAGCAGCTGTTTCTAGTTAGGGCTTTCATAAGAGGCTTGTCAGATTTAGATATGGGTTAGTTTTAGTCATGGCAGCATTTGCAGCTTACACGCCAACAGGGAGTAGAACTCAATATCAGAAATTGATACTAAATCATGAACATTAAGTCCCACCATAGTAACAACAGAAGGACTTCAGAGAAAAAGGAAACCAAATAAGGGTAAGCCTAGTGCAACCTTCAGGTCCAGAGTAACTGTGCTATCAGAGACCTTCATCATATACCCATAGCAATTTGAAGGTAAGGATGACAGAAAGTAGAAGTGCTTAGTTCTTCCTCTAGAGCCACTGTGCCCATCTCTTTCCCTCTTCCTACTGACACCACATGGAAAACAGATTAAGTGGGAATGTAACATATAAGCTTTTAGGAAAACAAGACGTCCAAAGACAAAACGCCATTCTTCTTGGTGTCTGACAATTAGCAACTGTGATGAAGTGCTTATGTGTCATTCAGTGATCTTTGTTTCAGTTGTTCAGGGAAAGCTGAATTACTATAATGTGATTTGAAATGCCGGTTGAAAGCATTTACATAGATCTGTGTAATTATGAGATGGAGGTGTGTACATCTGCTGATGAAACTCAAAAAAGCCTGCAAACACCCAAACTGTCTTCAAAGAGTGAAGGGACATGCAAAAAGTGCAAAATGTATGAAATAGAACTTAAACCCTCAGTCACTTCCCGGAGAGAACTTCGAACTTGGAAATATAAGACTCTGAAAACACGGAAGAATTTTTTAAAATATCAGATTTTTAATTCAACTTGATCTACAGTCTCTAGGTGCTCTGGAAATCCTTGTCCCCTGAAGGATAAACATGGGCACTTTCTAATTATTTATTGGAATTGCTTCCAGGACTTTATCTATGGTTTTAAAGTCTTTACTGTGGCATGACAAGCAGAAAAGATTACCCCCACACATACACACACACATTTTCTCTCATGAAAGTGATTCATCTTCTCATGCGGAGAAGACAATTAGTGTCATGAAGCATCTTTTAGTCCAGAATCAAAATGCTCTCATTAAAAACAAAACAAGAAGAAGAAAATTTCTAATCTCATTATGCTATTATCAGAAGGAACAATCCATCTCTAGTCCTTTTTTTTTCGACTTTTTTCCAGTTACAGTGAAAAGTTGAGTTTTGCTTTAACAGAATCCTGATAAATGACAATATGAAATAATCAAAATGAAACAGAGGGCCTTGATTACTTTTCATAAGGATTTTCTAGAAGTCTTCCTTACTGAGTTGAATTCCGTAGTGCTCTTGGAATATAATTTGATGTTCCAGATTAGTTGAGATGAATCTTTTCAGGAATATTTTCATTTAAAATATGATCTTAAATCTTTCTAATCTTATGGTTCCTATGTAATCTTCCATTAATGGAGCCATTTATGGAACTGGACTAATTGTAACGCTATGTCAGTTAATCAGAATTTGTTATTTTTCTATTCTGTGCTCTGAAAGATGTAAAATAAATAGAGAGCCAGGTTCCATATTCAAGAATGCTCTAGGTCTAATGAGGATACTAACTGCTTCATAATCAGCACAAAAGAAAAATGGAGTTCATAAGTTACAACAGGATAAAATAGAAAAGAGGAATGAACTTAAATTTAAACTCCATTCTGGCAGAAGGACTAGCAGAAGATTTCTTGAAGGTGAGACTAGGTAGTCGTCAGCACAGCTATTACATTCCTTTTGTCTTCAGAGAAGCACAAGTGTAATCCCCAATGACACCATAAAGGCACAGAACAATCTACTGCAGTAGTCTAAGAATCTGGCATTTAAGGATAGGCATCCCGGAAGACGCCACCAGAATGGCAGCTGTGGAACCCACACTCTGCAAATTAGGAGAAAGCATTAAAATCATATTACTTAAGAGGGCAGGTTGCCAAATACTGGAAGCGTTTTAACAGAAGAGGATTTCTGAAATTAGATCAAGTTACACTAAACACTCTCATTGTTTTCCTTCAGACTCCTAGGGCCATTTCCCAAGAGGTGTAGAATTGTAATTTTGAAAGTTTTCTCTAGATAATTTTGTTGAACCATTACTTAGGGTGAAGCAGGAACTGTTAGGAGCCATAAGAGCCTAGAGGGCACTTGACTCTAATCAGTCCAGCACAACCTTGATAGGTTTAAATATTAGAATGCTGAGTAGCAATCCTTTTTAAAGTAATGGCATTATAGCCTAAAAGTAAGTGTGAACATCAATGAACCCTTTGATTTTAATTCTATTTCCAACTCTAGAGACTTTCTATACTACTAACACTAGAATTGCAGCAGTATCTATTCTAACAAGAACTTTTTCCAACTGTCCTGTTCACTGCTATATATCTCACTAGAGTACTTTTCACCTTTATCATTTTTTAGACATGTTTATTCAGAGACTTTTTTTGAAACAAAAGATGTCTATTATTTATAAAACAGCTAAATTTTAGGCAGATATTTTGACATCAAAATATTTATCTCCTAAAGAAATAAAGGTCCATTTGCTTATATATTTTGGCAAGAAATTGTTTTCTTGGGGCGCCTGGGTGGCTCAGCTAGTTAAGTGTCTGCCTTCAGCTCAGGATCCCAGTACTCTGGGATCTGGCCCCACACTGGGCGCCCCGCTCAGCAGGGAGCCTGCTTCTCCCTCTCCCTCTGCCTCTCCCCCGGCCCCACTTGGGTTCTCGCACACTCTGCTCTCTCAAAGAAATAATTAAATAAATAAAAATTGCTTTCTTTTGAGAATTTAAAAATATTACTTAAGAGAGTTCTATTCTTTTCAAGGATGGGAGTAAGGGCCTGAGTCATTAAGGGTCTGAGT
Organism: Canis lupus dingo; assembly: GCF_003254725.2. Taxonomy (NCBI): domain Eukaryota; kingdom Metazoa; phylum Chordata; class Mammalia; order Carnivora; family Canidae; genus Canis; species Canis lupus. Next base: position 13,966,446 of record NC_064258.1, on the reverse strand, counting down.
ACAAAAAGCTTTGGCTCAAACCTTTGATAATCCTTTCCCATATGCTTTGACTCAAACAACCTAAATCTTGAAAATTTCTGTTTGGCAAAATAAACTACAATTAATAACTGTGCCTTGTTCATGTTTCCATAGATTTCTGGATTACTAGGACACAGTATGAGCTTAGATCTGAATTTCAAAAATTCTATTCAATATTAAGGCCCTAAAACATATTCATGTGTTTTCATTTGAAAATGATTATTATGGCAAACCATTTGGAAAGGACTTTAAAAGCGATACAAGTTTGTTTACTGACAGCTAAGTAGAGTGTGTTAGTATGCATTGTGAGTCCCAAGAGAAAAACAAGTAAATTGCTTGGGAACTCTTTCTTTCAAGGATCATCTCCTGGGATTACTTTTCTGCAAAACATTTTTGGAGAATCATTCTCTTAGATTGTTCTTCCATTTTAAAAGTGCAACTATATTAAACACACATGCATATACTGCAGAAAGTGTCAAGAGCTACATTCAGAAAAAAATAATTGGTTTAGATATTGGAAGTTATAATTTCTTTTTCAAGACTGATAAAATATACATAGTCTTAATACCTTATATTATTCTAGTTTAGCCATTAAAAAATAACCTTTTGTAGGTAAAATCCATTTATTCCTACTAATTCTTAAAATAGGTGTCTCTCAGAAGAGAACAAAATTTTATCTTTCTAAAATGACTGCCCAAAAGCTGCAGGATGGAAAAAAATTATCTCTGACAATCTATTATAGATTTGAGAGTTCATGATCTTTAACATTATAATTTCTCTGTTATCTGAAAATCTAGAAAAAAAATTCCCAGCTCCGGTCATCATTTAAGTATTATCTAACTGTCTTAGACCATTCAAGTTACTATAGAAAATATCATAGACTGGGTGGCTTATAAACGACAGAAATTTATTTCTCCAGTTCTGGAGGCTGAATGTCCACGATCACGGACGGTGCCAGTACAGTCCAGTTATGGTAAAGGCCTGCTTCTGAGTTACATACTACACACTTCCTGCTCTGTTCTGCTTCTGTTCCTGCTAGGAAGGGCAAATAAGCATTCTTGGGCCTTTTTGTATGAGGGTACTAACCTCATTTATGAGTGCTCTAATTACCTCCTAGTTACTTCCCAAAGGCCCCACATGTTAACACCGTCATTGGACGTTAGGATTCCAATATGTGAATTTGGGGAGGACACAATGATTCAGATGATAGCACTGACCATTATCACCATGAATCTGAAGTCCAGAAAGATACTTATGAACTTAGGTATCAATAAATACAGATTACAGGATGGTGGGGTAGTGTTGAAAGGGCAGCATCACCATTTGAGAGCTCATAGTCAGTGTTCATTGCCTCATTCTTGAACATAAATGGTCGATCAAAGAATGCTGGATGTTGGAGTAAAGCCAGAAATATGGAATAGAAAGACTAAGCTAAGTGAAGAAAAAAAAAGGTACTGGAAGGAATCAGAAATAATTTAGGGAACAAAAGAGAACTAAAAAACAGTTAATGATTTCCTTTCAAGTAATTGAAGAAAATATTACTTCCTTATGTTATGAGGAATGCAGAGTCTCCAAGCCTAATTAATAGGTCATAAATCATCGCTTCTCGGCCTTTTGGCTAAGATCAAGTGTAGTATCTGTTCTTATCAGTTTAATAGGTCATAAATCCCTGTTTCTTTGCACTTCTAGTAAGTTTTGGTTGAAAGCAAGTTAAGGTATGTAATACATTGCATTTACTCTAAGGATTGCTTTATTTTTCTGAAGGTTTGTGGGTTTTTTTTTTATGCTGTGATAACAGGCAATTAACTTGACTTAATTCAGTTGTGATATTTGTCTTATGTGCCACATGCAACTATCTAATTCTTGCTTTTTTTCCTTTGCATATTGTGACTTTATAGCTCAGATACCTGAAGCTACCACAGTATCTATCTCTGCTGCCTGGTAAGAAATAGATTAAAAAACGTACGGGGGATAGGGTAAATGGGTGACAGGCACTAAGGAGGACACTTGACGGGATGAGCACTGGGTGTCATACTATATGATGACAAATTGCACTTCAATAAAAAAAATATTTTAAAAAACCCCAAAGATGTGGAAAGTATGTAAAATTCCTTAGACTTTCAGGCATTCTTCAGGCTCCATGGCATCTCTTTTTTCCCCCCCATGGCATCTCTTACATGAGCACATAACTTATCAGCCAGCTAGAAATATGGAGTATCTGTTATCTCAGCTTCTAAAATCTGCCCCCTTACATTAACAGCTCTACTGCCATGAGCCATGAACTGAATCTGCCACCTTCAGCAAGCTGGGGATGAAGAGAACACCCTAAGAGTAGAAGGTCACAAATCAACTTTTTGCCTAATACACAGTAGTTTGCTGATTTTTAAAAGTGAGTAAACACTTCTCATACTGTTGTCTGTCTTTGACCATTTTCCAGTATCCTTCAATGGTCAATTTCAGTATATATATATATATATATATATATATATATATATATGTATTTTTTGGTGTATGCTTTCTCTTTGCAGAAAAGAATCAAGCACCTTTATAAAGCCACCAGAAGTAAGGTCACTTTTTATATTTTTATTTCCCTGGATATTATGGATTTGAGCATCTTGTTTTTATACTGATCTTGTATCTTGTGACCTTTCTAAACATACTTAGGATTTTTACATAGACAAATACATAGCAAAATGGCAGATGTAAATGAAATAAATATAGGTATAACAATATGACTAATAATATTAAATGTGAAGTGCCTAAATATTCTGATCAAAAAAGAGATTGTTCAACTGAATTAAAAAAGGAAAACCCAGCTATATACCATCTATCAAAGATGTACTTCAGATCAAAAATAGTATAGTTTGAAAGTAAAAGGACAAATACCATAAAAGCATGAAGCATAAAAGACCTATATTTGCTATATTAATATAGAAAAATAGACTTCAAGAAAAGGCACATTACTAATGACAAAAAAGGACATTCCATAATGAGATGAGTCAATATAGCCAATGATATAACAATTATACATGCATTACACATCTACCAAAAAGTTCAAAAATAGATCAAACAAAAACTAATGGGATTGAAAAAAGAAAATAAATTGACAACAATCAGTGAAAATTTTAATATTCCTCCCCCAATAACAGACACATCAAGTAGAGAGAAAGCCAAATAGGACATAGATAACTTGAACAATACAATCAATCAAGTTGTCCTAATGCATATCTATCAAACACCCAGTAACAGTAAATTACGTTCCTATTGAAGGACCTATAGAATATTAATCAGTATAGAATAAATGCTAGGCTAGAGAAGTCCCAATAAGTTAAAATGGATTAAATACATTTGCAACATGTTCTGGAAATTAACATAAACTAGGAATCAATAACAAAAGAAACCTAGAGAATCAACAAATATACAGAAAGTTTTTAATAGCAAGAACATTTTCTAAATAGACCAGAGGTCAAAGAAGAAGAATTCACAAGGGAAATTGGAAAATATCTTGAACCATTAAATGAAAATGAAAACACAACATATCAAACTTTCTGAAATCCAGCTAAAGCAGTATTTACAGTGACATTTAAAGCTATCTATGCTTATATTAGAAGACAATAAAAACAAAAACCCAAAGATCTCAGCGTCTACATTAAGAAGGTATAGAAATTCTAAACCTAAAGAGTTTGGTAGAAGAAAGCAAAAGAAGTAATAAACATCATAAAGGAAATCAATGCAATAGAAAGTGGATAAACAGTAGAAGAAATTAATGAAACCAAAGCCAGACACAGAAGACTATATACTATATAATTCCATTTTTTAAAAGATTTTATTTATTTATTTGAGAGAGAGAAAGCAAGCGAGAGAAAGAAAGAATACGAGCCAGGGCAGTGGAAGAGGGAGAAGCAGATTCCTCTGCTGATCAGGAACCCCGACCTGGGGCTCAATCTCAGGACCCTGGGTTCATGACCAGAGCCAAAGGCAGATGCTTAACTGACTGAACCACCCAGGTGCCTCAAATGATTCCATTTTTATGAAATTCTAGAAAAGTCAAAACTATAAGGGCAAAAAGTAGAGCTGTCATCAGAAATTAGCTGAAAGGGACTAAGGTAAATTTTTGGAGGTGATGGAGCAAGGTCAGTTTCATGGGTGTGGCTTGTGCAGTCTCATGCTCATAAGGGCTCTGCTTTTGGTTTCATCCTTGATCTCCTGACCCTGTCAGCATTTTGAAATTTTTAGTATTTGAACAAAGATGGCTATATTTTACACTGGGGCCCACAAATTATGTAGCTGGTCCTAGATAGAACTTCACTTTTGTGGTAAATGCATGGCTGTACACATCTACCAAACTGATCAAACTGTACTCTTAAATGATTATAGGAAGGGGAGATGGGCTAGGGGATTGGGTGACTGGGTGATGGGCACTGAGGAGGGCACTTGATGGGATGAGCACTGGGTGCTATACTATATGTTGGCAAATCAAACTTCAATAAATATATATATATATATATATATATATATATATAAGAAAGGAGCAAAGAACCTCCCCAAAATAATTATAAAATAATATAATTTATTTATATTAGTACATATTTAAAACAGACACATTGTTTTAAATTACAAAACAATATAACAGAATAAAGCTCTAAAATATAAAAAAATAACATATTATTTTGCACATACTATACTAGCAAACATATACATATAAATCTTTAAGACATATTTCCAGCAAGTATGAGCATATGTAATTTCATTCACTGATGAAATAAAGAAGAAGTGCTACTGCCTCTTTGGAAGACTACCTGGAAATACCTATTAACATCAGTAACAGAGGTATTTTGATCCAACAATTCCACTTTTCTGAATCTACTTCATAAAATAAAAGTAATAATTTCCAAATATCTGTATTTAATGATTATTACAGCAGTATTGTTCATAGTAGTCAAGAACTGGTTACAAAGCAAATGCTCATCAATGGAATTACTGGATATATGTCGGCACACTTATGTATAAAATATATTAAGGAAATTAGAAGTGGCATACATTACATGATCTGTAGTGACTTCTATAAAATTTGTTGAGTGAGAAAAGCAAGGTACATAAAATAGTCTGTGAGATCTTTCCATTTCGGTAAAATAAGTATGTACACAATTGAAATCTACATACCTATCTATCTATGCAGGATTAAATTAGTACAGAGAAAACTATGGAAAGACTTAGTTATTAGAATGGAACTGGGAAAGAGATGCATAGGGAAAGGAGAATGTGGCTTTTTACGAAAAGGTCTTCTGAACAATTAATTTTCTTTATCATTGCATCTCTTTATTTGATACATTTTTATAAATCAGTATTTTTAATAATCATCAAAAATCTCTGGCTTTGATGTCAAGGAGACTTAGGTTTGGATCTGCTCTCCACCATGTTCTGGTGTACACATTGTTTCGGTGACCCAATCTCTTTTTATATTCACTCCTTATTTAGCAGATCTGTAGTGAGAATTAAGATAATGTCTACAAGATTCCTGACACTTGGAGCATTTTTAATTATAAGTACAATAAGTATTTATTTTATTCTGATAAATACTTGGTAACGTTCTGAGTACTAGCCCCTTATTAGTGTTCCTGTGTTTTAGATTTATAGAACATTCCAGTACTCAGAAAACTGCTTTGAATATTAGAAATATTTCAAATATATGTTGAAATAAGCACCAACAATTATCTATTGATCAGAATGGTTGATTAACCCAAATTCTCCAGATCAGATTTTAAAGGCTAATCTCAACTTCTGAATTTTTTTTTCCTTAGAGAGAGTGTACACGTACCTGAGTAAGAATGGGGAGGAGGGGGAAGGTCAGAGGGAGAGGGAGAGAGAGAGAATCTTAAGTAGGTTTCACACTCAGCGAGGAGTCCTACTTGGGGCTTGATCTCATGACCCTGAGTTATGACCTGAGCTGAAATCAAGAGACTTATGCTTAATCAAATAAGCCACTCAGGAGCCCCCCAGCTTCTGATTTATTCAAATAATGAATCTTTCTTATTTTTAAGGCATAGCAAAATTAGTACATCAGAGTTAAAATTCAATGATCAAAGGCAAAGCCTTTAGATATTTACATGGAGAAATGAAAATAAGGTTCTATAACAAAAGTTTATTGTATACTTTATTACCCAAATTAGGACACTTTAAAGATTGAAGGTAATTGGGTAGGATGGGAAAAGGGGGATAAGGTGTATGGTTAACTTGACAGCATGTTGGGAGGATAGATGTTTATTCCCAGTGAACTAGAGCCATTGTATTCTTGATTCCACATAGCCCTGCATAAGGCAAAGCTGTAGAGAATAGCTCACCAGGAAACTTTTTTTTAAAAAAAGATTTACTTATTTATTTGAGAGAGAGAGAGACAGGACGTGCGCATACAAGAGGGAGGGGTAGAGGAAGAGGGAGAAAGAATCTCAAGCAGACTCCACGCTGAGCACAGAGCCCAACTTGGAATCAATCTCACAACCCCAAGATCATGACCTGAGCCAAAACTAAGAGTTGGATGCCCAACCAACTGCTCCACCCAGGCGTCCCTCATCTGAAAACTTTTTATTTTTATTTTATTTTTTAATTTATTTATGACAGTCACAGAGAGAGAGAGAGAGAGAGAGAGAAAGAGAGAGAGAGAGAGAGAGAGGCAGAGACACAGGCAGAGAGAGAAGCAGGCTCCATACACCGGGAGCCCGACGTGGGACTCGATCTCAGATCTCCAGGATCCCGCCCTGGGCCAAAGGCAGGCGCTAAACCGCTGGGCCACCCAGGGATCCCCTCATCTGAAAACTTAATTGAGCTGAGGTTTCAAGGATGTGTGTGGAGTGCTTCTCCAGGAGGTTCAGCTTATGACCTGTATTCTAACCAAATTTGAGAGAGCTTAGCTACAGCTGATAAGGACTACCCTCTAGAAGCTGAGTGATTCAAAGACCTACAATCAGGGGAACCCAAGTACAAGAACTTCTCCAGATTATTTGCCCTGGAAAGAGATGCTTGTTTTCTCCATTCTTTTTTTTTTTTTTAAGATTTTATTTATTTATTCATGAGAGACACAGAGAGAGAGGCAGAAACATAGGCAGAGGGAGAAGCAGGCTCCCTGGGAAGCCTGATGCAACACTCGATCCCAGGACCCCAGGATCACGAAGGTAGATGTTCAACCACTGAGCCACCCAAGCATCCCACTTTCTCCATTCTGAGTTTATATGTAAGGATTTTACATGGAATGTCCAAAGATAACTAGGACCTTGGGCTTGATTAGAAAGTCATTGGCAGAGAATGTCACTTTTTTGTGGTTCAGTAGACAATACAGCTCTAGAATTTTATTCAGAGAAGGCAGCAAAGAGAAACAGGTAGATGAAATGAATTTAAGTCTGCATGACTTGCAGGGTATAGGAAAATGGTAGCCTAGAATGGGGACCACAGTAAGAGAACAGAAACTAAAAGATTAACAAACTTGCTGAAAATCTGGGGCAAGAAGCAGTCAGATCCTAGTTAAAAGGCTTCAGCAGAAAGCACAGGCCATCAATAGGAAAAATGGAAATTGATGTTAAACTGGAAAGTCTGTGAGTCAGAGTTTTACTCCCTCCTTCAAGGTCAGATAATCTGAAAGTGGAGATCCAAAGGGATATCTGGCTTTAATTCTGAAGGGCAATAAGGTATGAAGCAAGCTAGTTCTTGACACAGGTCTACACAGTACATGTTCCCAGCTATCTGAAAGCTCAATTTCCTGGCACCCTTTCCTCTTGGAAATTTATAATTCACTAAGTGTTGTATCATTATCAGATTTTGGTGTAGATTTGTAATAATGACATACAGTAGCAAATTCCTGAAATGCATGTCCTATCTGCCCATCTCTGCTCAGGAGAGAGGGCAAATGAACAGGACTGCTGTGTCCTCTGGGATTAGCCTCTTGTTGGCAGACAATCAGAGAGCAGGACTGGGTGCCATCAAGCCCTTTGAAATTTTTGAATAAGAGTCTCATGACTTCTTTCCTCCTTCCAAGTATGTTGCTGAACTCGTTATGGATGGAGATATATTCAAAACCAGATTTAGCTATGCCTGATGGACTTAAGCCAACACTGCTTTTGTCTCATCTACCTGGCAGCCCCAGTTTGGAAGCCCTAGTTTGCATAAGACAAAAAGCTCACTATCTATTAAGGAGCGGACTGTAAGTTTGCTTTCCTGGTTAGACTAGACATTTGCATTGTTTACATGTTGAGGAATGGCAAATCATTCTTAGAACAGAGTTATGAGCAGTTTTGTTCTCTACTGCAGTCATACCATACATTCCCTAATGAGGAAGGGACTTATCATTCAGGAACAACAAACTTAAAATTTGGAACATTACTTGAAATTCTTCAAACTCCATTTCATATTCTTAGTAATTTTTGAATTCTGGCATTCTGGTCATCTCCCAAGAAACCCAACAATAAGTATGGCCTATTTGCTATTTGTTATGATGTAGCTTTTATGTGCTTTTTTCATTTTTTTAAAAAAAATTAGTATCAGTCTTCTGTAAAAAATTTACGACAGAGATAAGCAAAGGAAGTAAAACAAAAACTCACTTGAAGTCCTACGCTAGCGATTTTTAATCCCTTAATTTAGGTGTAGGTCCTTTCAATACTCTTTCTATGCATATACAACTTAACTTTATAAAACTGGGATTATTGTATGCGGCTTTGGAAAATAAAAAGATATATTATTTTTGATAGCAACATACCTTCAATGCTTTTCTTTATCAGTATACATTCTTGGGAATCTTGGCTACAGATGCTGGGTTATACACACATATATACTTTGGCCTACCCTCCAAATTCCATCAAGATGAGAGTGAAGAGATTTTAAAAAGCCATTGGAATCTACAAGAACAAAAAATAACTGCAAAGGAAGTAAAGGCAACAAACATTTGGGAGTTGAAAGCAGATGGGTGAGTAGTAACTGATCAAGCAAATATGAGGAAATGCAATTGTCCACTGGCAATGGAGATCCCAGGTAGGCTCAGGAATTGACACTGCCAGCTACCTTCTAATAGAAGTAAAGATGGAACCATAGCCAGAGACTTGTGCTGGCCTGTTAGAGGCCCTCAATCACTCCCCCTATCTCTTCCCTCCTTGAGATTTGTCCTCTGAAGGGCATAACTGGAAGTTCTCTGCATTAAAGGGATGAGGGACAGATGTCTTTGGGGCATGTTAAGATTCCTGGCTTGTTTTTTATACCAGCACTCAGGTACCTGAGCTTAAACCTTTCAGATAGGAGATTGAAAAACTCTCTCCTAGAGAATCTGACCAGCCTATGAAGAAATATATAACAATATTAACAGCATGGTCATCCGCAAAAAACCAGCCCAGACAGATAGAGCAATAGTTCAGTCATAGTAAGCAAGCTTCATTGACATTCATAGTTCATGATCAGCATGTTTATCATCTACTCTTAAATATGAGCAAACAAGCACCATCCGAGGAAATCCTCTAAACACAAAAGGCAGAAAACAGAAAAAAGGAGGTAACAAAAGAAATAGACTTTGCAGGAAAAGAATACCTTCCTTCAACTTTATCTAGGTATCAAATCTATAGAAAAGCTAAATGAATAGGGCAATGAATATTTTACCATATTTGTGTTCTCTCTCTCAAATGCTGAATCATGAAATCTTGCTCTTAAATAATTCATCATGTATCTCTTGAAAAGAGGGGCTTTCCCTATATAATGTCATTTTCACATGTAAAAATATGACTAGTTTTCTATCATTGATCTTCCACATTGTGTCCGCAAGTGAGTTTTACTGATACTTCTGTTTTATTCCATGATGCAATCAGATTTCATAAATTCCACTTTGGTTTTGGGTCTCTGCAGACCTTTTATTAAAGAACAGTCCCTCTGTCTTGTTTTTCATGACATTTGTTATTTTGAGGAGTCCAGATCAGTTGTCTTGTAGATAGAACATTTTGCATTTTGGATTGGACTGTTTCATCATGATGTCATTTAGCTTATTTCCCTTTTCTTGTATATCCTGAAAGTAAGTCTATTCCATAGATGATGTTATTTTGTGTCTTCACTGTACCAGGTTGGAAGAGCATATAAATTTAGATCAGTCCTCCAATAAGAATAACTAATGATGTTAAATTTGATCACTTAGTTAAGGTGGTTAAACAAATCTAAGAGGAGAAATACAAATCTGAAGACCAACAAAAGAAGATATTGCAACTATGAAATAAGAAAATGCCTTTTCAAACACTGAAGAATACTGAAAAATAAGATAACAGCTCTTTAAGAGTAAACACAAAATAGAAGACACCCAAAAGTCAAGAGGAGGCATGAAAAATAAGGTTGAGGGCAGCCCTGGTGGCTCAGCGGTTTAGTGCCGCCTTCCACCCAGGGCCTGATCCTGGAGACCCAGGATCAAGTCCTGTGTTGGGCTCCCTGCATGGAGCCAGCTACTCCCTCTGCCTGTGTCTCTGCCTCTCTCTGTGTGTCTCTCATGAATAAATAAATAATAAAAAAATTAATAAAAAGAAAAGAAAAATAAGGTAGATCACCTAGAAAGTAGAGGGGGACGAAAAGGCTGAGGAGGAAAATAAGAGGGAATATAAAACAAAGTTAGAGGAAGAGTCCAGGAGATCCAACATTTGACTAAGAGCATTTCTAAACTGAGTAGAAAAAATATGAAGTTAAAATTATTAACAAATCGATTCAAGAAAATTTTCCTGAGTTGAAAGATATGTTTCCAGATGGAAAGTGTCATGAAGGACCTCGCATAATGTGCATGGATTTTTCTCTATTTGCTCCATTAGCCTGTCTTCTCTTATACCTTATGATTTTATTTATTGTAGCAATATATGGTAATGCTTGGCTGGGTATGTCCCTCTTCTTGTTAAAAATTTTATTATTTTTATTTTTTAAAAATTTTATTATGATATTTAGGACCATCTTGCAAAATATGCCTTCCTTCAAAATCTATGTACATTTTGATCAGGATTGGATAATATACCCATAAATCTGAATTCAAAGTTTAGGTTTAGAATGGTAAGGTTTCCCATTCAAAGTCATTTATTTTATTACATGCAATCAAGCCGTCTCTAGCATTTTTTGCTATTTTTTTGTTGTCTGGTTTGTCAATAAATCCTACAAATTTCTGTTTAGTTAATTCCTAGAGAGTTTGTAAGTTTTTTTTACTATTATAAATGTTACCTGTTTTCCCTTACATTTTCTGTATTGATAATAAGTAATTATAATTATACATTATAATAAATAAATAAATAAATAATAAACTACCTCAGACAGATTTATAAGAAAAACAGAGGTGGCCAACACAGGTAAAGCAGCAAACAGCTCTGATGGGTGAGTGCTCCCTGAGCAAAGTAGTATTAAATTCATACCCATATCTGGTATGGACTGGTATTGAGTCCCAACTGGCTTTAGACTAGGTACTTCTGTAGGAGTATCTAGGCAGAGAAGATTTAGTAGCCAGGCTGTGATAATGTCAAGCATTTCATGACTGATTTACAAGTTGGATTGTAAAAGTAGCAACTGAGATAAGATGATTTTCCTATTAAAACACAATTGAAGGATGTCCTGGCCTTCTCTACCACTTTCACTTAAAACATAGAAAATTCTAGTTCTACAAATCCATGCTCTGTTTTGATATACTTCTGTGTTACGTCCAAAGGAAATCACTACTTTTAGGAATGTGCAAACTCATCTTAAAATTTAATCTTTAATATTTATTAAAACAATTGGGTTTCATATTACTTAGCTTAAAAAAAAAAGAAAAATGTATATAAAACTCTTAGAGAAAACAACCTAAGTAACAATTTCTCACTAATTCCAAATGTAAATACTCCTAATTTTCTCTTTTTCCTTGAAAATTCCAGAAAGGGAAACACTTAGCTTATTTTTTTTTTTTTTTTTTTTTTGCTTTTTTACTTAAACTAGGGAATTGAGAGACTCTTAACTTTGGTTATCTCAATCGCTCTCTTTATTCAAATATCTCTGTGGCTAATGCACAGAGAGATATCAGGTTTCTGAAGCCTACATGTTCCATTTCAAAGATCCTAACTGTACATGAGCATTGAGTTTTATTGCAGCATGATTCTGTGTAAATAATTTCACTTTCTACAAAAAGGAGATAGTTCTGGCAGGGAGTCTATCATAGCATGGATATCCCAATCAGAATCTCTCTTCCAATCTTTTATTTGAAAGTGATTTATTTAAAAATGCTTCCTATTTCTACCTGGGTCATTTTTGCTAAACGATAATTTCCTAGAAAAGTATTTCCTTTGGGTTTTCCTATGGGTTGGAACACAGCAACATGTGATATTATTATGTGCAACTAAACCCATAACTTCTTTTGTATCTGTGGCTATGTCTCCTTTCTGATTCCTAATAGTCAATATTTTGTTACATTCTTTTCCCATTATTGTTCATTAGATTTGTTAGGGCTTAAATAGAGAAGGGCTCTCTTGCCACAGGAGCAATACCAGAGAGCTCTGAATGAAAATGAGACCAACCCTCCATAGCACTAGCTGTCAAATAAAAATGAGGAGGAGTCTACAGAACTTGCAGTGTGAACCAGAATTCTCTATACTGTCTATACATATGGCATGGTCCAGAAATATGTTCACAGATATGTCCTCCTCTCTTATTCCTATCTGTGGGAAATGAGGCAGTGAGGAGGGACAGAGCCTACCAAATACTGAATGAAAATAAATAATAATGGAATGAGGAATTAACTGTATAAGAAGTTAGGCTCTGATTATTCAAAAACACAATTGGGGGTACCTGGGTGGCTCAGTCAGTTAAGTGTCTGCCTTTGGCTCAGGTCATGATCCCAGAATCCTGGGACCCACTCTGGTTCCCTGCTCGGCAGGGAGTCTGCTTCTCCCTCTGCCTCTTCTTCCCTGCTAATGCACTCACTCTCTTCCTTTCTCTCTCTCTCCCTGCTAACGTGTACTCTCTCTCTCTCTGATAAATAAATAAAATCTTAAAAACACAACTGAATCTTGACTCTTTTTATTAAAGAAGATACTTTATACTCACATATGTTCTTAAAAAATTAAGCATAATATAATCAATATGAAGAAACTAAACACACCTGTAGTTATGAGCATGTATCCTAAGTCCATAAGCACAGACAACTGATGTGCTCAGCTACACATAGTCTTAGATGCTTCTGTGCTTCATCCCTCTGATTGCCTGATAGACAAGTTTTAGGAGGAGGAAAAGCTATTGCCCAGCCTCCTTCAAGTTTAGACAGGTCTCTTTTGAAATCACTGTCATTATCCAAATCCAGATGATCTCAATAAGGAGCAAGAAGGAGGAGGAGAAGAAGAGAAAGGAAAAGAGAGAGAGAGCATGACAGAAAACAAAAATATTCAGGATTCGGTATAGAAATGGAAACTAACATGAAATATGGAAGAAATAAAGAATTTTGAAAGAACACCTTGTACAACTTGTTCAAACACCAGTAGTACTCTTTGAAAGACTGGGGTTTCTTAAAAAAAGTCTTTGCCTGGGTTCTCTGGATGTAGCAAAGGAGACTGCAAGGAGTAGAAATGCCCTTCACCTACCAAGAAGATATAGAGCAGAAATGGCTTACCACACCACAGTTCCTCAGATTTCTCAGAACCAGTAAGGTTGGGATGTAAGCAAGAATCTTCATATATTCCTGAACCCACTCAAAACCATAGAATCAGAATCACTGTAAATGTGTATTTCTTTAAGAAATTCAATGGCAGGGATCCCTGGGTGGCGCCTTTGGCCCAGGGCACGATCCTGGAGACCCGGGATTGAATCCCACGTCGGGCTCCCAGTGCATGGAGCCTGCTTCTCCCTCTGCCTGTGTCTCTGCCTCTCTCTCTCTCTCTCTGTGTGACTATCATAAATAAAAAAAAAAAAAATTAAAAAAAAGAAATTCAATGGCAGATCATTGTGATCAATCTGGATTGAAACAGGAAACAGGCAGATTTGGCTGGTTTCTATTTCCATGGAATTAACAAAAAGAATTAACAAATGATCAAGATATGTACCTTACAACTCAAGAGACACTCACATGATTAGGAGAAACACATCCTACACACACACACACACACATACACACACACACTCAGAAAAACCTCCATTACTCCAATCAACTTCCTTCACTATACATGTAGACAGAGAGAAGCAAGTAAGAGAGACATGAGTTCATGGTCCTTATGACAAATACAGTACAGCCAAGACAATTCTTTGTCTTCTCAATAGGAAATTGTGTGGGAGGGACTGTCTCCTTCCCAAATCCAAGGAAAAGAGATTTCAAAAATTTTACTCAAGATTGGAAATGTCTATAAGCAGATAGTACTTGCTTCTCATTCTCCAGGTAGACCTATATCAGGCAACATAGTTGGTGCAGTGCCTGAGAAACAGGCCTTGGAAGATAATTAGAAAGAGCGTGCCATGTAGAGAGGGGGCCGTAACAGGTGGCTTGCTTGCTTGCTCTTTGGCACATGAGGGATGCATGATGTTTCCATAGTTCAAGTGGGGAGAGAGTTGCTATACTGTAAACACAACCAAGAAGACTGCCTGCCAGGTGAGGGCATGCTAAGAGTTAAGATGGTATGATGTGGGATCTATGAGGAAGTTATGGTGAAACAGATCAAGCTACATCTCCCACATGACATGAAGGAATTATGCAGTGCTCTTTGCAGGATATAGCATGTAGACATTTGCCTCCCAGGACAATCACACGGCAGTCCATGTCAGGCAGAGGAATGACAATCATGGGAAATTATGTAAATGGCATCACCCCTCCTCCATCAACACCAGAGAAATTAGGCGGTGATACAGAGGCATAATCGGGCGTCCCAAATCAGACCAGACCCTCTTCAACACTGCCTCTCTGATCCCTTCTGCTGCCAAGAACTAAGGAATAAAAAAGCATCCTGCCCATCCCAAGTCTGTCAGACTTAGGCCTACCTGACACTAGTGGGAGGGAAGGAGATGACATTTACATAGGAGTGTAAAGGTGTTTTAAACAGGATGTATATTAGCTGAAACTGACAGGAAAGCTATGGAAGCTGCAAATGGAGTTGTCAAGGACAGGTAAGAGAGACATCCATTAGAGCAAGTATATAAAGCAATAATGAGGAAAAAGAAAAAGAAAACATCTTTATATTGTTATCCCTGCTCAATATCCTGGTTACATGCATATTATAGTTAGGGATGACTATTGCTACCATGTGTGAATAAAATGCCAGTTTCAGATTCCTCAGTTACATAGATACTTAGGACACACAAAGATGATTCAAAATAAGACATATCCACAAAGCCCAGATAATTTACCTGTTGCTGCTCAAAAACAAGCATATGCACAGGAGTAGGGGTCTGGTTGACATGCAGTTCTGAAAATTTTTATTAGATTAGCATGCAATTCCCCTATCAAGTATTTGGTAAATAATAATAATAATAATAATAATAAACTATAGTTGGCTAAAAATGTGGATACGGAAAACTGTAGACATTTCAGAGAGTTTAAGTGACTCTAATTCTCACAAAAGTTGATAACGGTGATGAAGCTACTAAAAAGCAATGCAGTTTTAGGCCAGGCCAGCAGATACTGTAACTTAATCAGAAGAGGTCATAGTCCCATTGAGGCCTGAACTGATCTGTTCCCCCCCACAGGCCCCCACCAAGAATGTCATTTTAGAGAAAACATGAACAAGTTGATTCCTCTCAGAGGACAGTGACCAGTCTGATGAAAGTTCTGGAAATCATACTACATGTGGAACAGATGAAGAAAAACACATGTGTTTATCTTAGGAATATAGTAGGACAGTTGTTAGAGCTCTTCTCTTTATTTGAAGGACTGTCACACAGTAGAAGGGGTATGCTTGTCATCTGATGCTCCAAAGAATAAGAACAATCAAAAGTGGCAGAGATGAAGGCTTCTATACATGTGAAAAAAAAAAAAAAAAAAAAAAAGCCTGCCAATAGTGTAGGGTACACAAGCCTCCTCCCTCGCGATGGTGGTGGTCCTGGGGCTGAGCTGAGTCTCTCATGGCTGGGGTTTCCAGCAGCAGCTCAATGACCATATATGTCAGAGAGGCAACAGTGAGACTTTCTGCCCCAGGTGAGACGATCCAGTAAATAATCTCAAGGGGTCCTTCAAAAGCTGTCAACTTTGTTTCTAACTAGGCTATATATGCATGGCCTCACTTCATCTTTCACCTCCAGATGTATGAAAATAAATCTTCTTTGAGAGATAAAAGGGTAGAATTTGTCCTAAGTTAAAACAAAAAGTAAAATTAGAACAGAGTGATTCTTCAGGTTATCCACTTTACGGTGGCATTCATCGTTCACATGGTGTTTGAGCTCCTCTTCCTTCCTTCTTCCCTCCCTTCCTCCCTCCCTCCCTCCCTTTCCCTCCCTTCCTTCCTTCCTTCCTTCCTTCCTTCCTTCCTTCCTTCCTTCCTTCCTTCCTTCCTTCCTTCTTTCCTTCCTTCCTTCCTCCTTCACTCCCTCCCTCCTTCCTTCCTAATGAAGAAGGAGGAAGTTGATCTGGAAATTTTTAGGCTTCTATTATTACGTCCACAAAAGTCACATTTTAGTACACTGCAAAATAATGTCATTGTCTTCGTATATGATTATTTAGAGCAGAGTTAGCAGTATGTTTTGACTCTTTGGTGATTTTGTATTTATTTGTATGTGAGTGCATATGCTTCTAAGGGCAGGTCTAGCCCACTTTCCAAGCCTGGAATCTGGGATTCCTCAGCACAAGTTTGGTTGAATAAATTTCAATCAGTGTTATAAATGTATGTTTTCTCTATTTAGTATGTAAAGGTCTACAGATGCCTCAAAACATTTCATTCATGCCTAAATTGGCAGGACTTTTCTCCTTCCTTTTGGCAAATATCCTCACTGGGGTTTGTGCAGAACTAATGCCAAACTTCCTCAGTGTGGTTAGCTTGTGTTTGTGCAACAAGCTTATCATCCACAATGAACACATGGCTTTTAGACACAGGAATTAATCAGTGCTGGAGAGACATACTCCTGGCATAGATTCTGGATTGCCTACTTGCATAAGCCTACATTTGGGATCTATTATACAAAGCAGGATCCAGGGCAGCTCTGTCAGCCTCAACCTTTGCAGAAAATGTCTATTAGGGGGAAAATAGTGAGAAACATGGGTGGATAGTTAAAATTGAGTTAGTAGTATGCCTATTTCACAGGGCTGATATGAGAATCAAACAATACTATATGTGAAAACACTTTAATAATGGATGTCCTGCCTTATTTATAAAGGATTTAAAGTAGTTTATAGTGACACATTAAATGCGGCAAGATACCATAAATTCAAAATAGGTCAGAAAAAGTAAGCATGGAGATGTGTAAGATAACCAAGAATGAGGCTACTGTAGGCCCTATGTCCTTGCTGTTCTTTTTCAATAAAATCGGATTTTTATCATTTTATTAGTTAACACACAGAAGGGCATCTGATCAATTTCAGAGGGCACAATGTCTATATGATTAACTTGCTTTAGAGAAGCAGTTTTCCCTTAGTTTATGGTAGTAAGAATTTTCCTTTGTGGGTCTTCCAAAATAGAACCCTCTTTGTTAATAGTGACCAACATGCCCTCCTCAACAACTTGGCAACATTGTCGTAGCCTGATTGTGCCACGTGGTGATACATTCAAAGCTACTCTCAGAACCAATAATACCATAGTGGGTCTGCAGGTCTATGTGATGGTTTGTCTCCATCCAGACTGAAATGCCAAAAGGAAATTAAACGATTGCTGTTAAAACCTTTTTGAGTTGCAAAGTAGCACACAAATGCAAGGCAAGATAATTTTCATTAACATTATGGTTTTGAAAACCAGGTGGTAAACTTGCGACTTAATGCAATAAGCAATAGGAGATTTAACATACTGGCAACAAGGAAAGCTACAGGAAATCTTAAATTCCTTTTGTTTCCCTTTTGCTGGTAAACAATTCTCCTCCCAAATAGGTACGACTCTTTCACTGTAGTATCCAAACTAGGAGAGCGATCACTGATTTACAAACAACCTCCAAGGTAATGACTCAGAACTTCTGGATGTCTTGCCTGTCATGGAGAGGCAGATTCTCATTGTGAGGGGAGAGAATTTATTCATGCAACAAAAGCAGAAAATGGAAAATCTAAAATATTGAGCACTTTAAAATACTGTCTGCATATTTGAATGTAGGTATGTGAAATACTTCAGAAAGCACTAGTAATTCAAAATACAGATATTGCACTGTAATGACCTAAAAACAGACCTCCCGGCAGGGATCCTTTTCATAAATTTTTACGAGAATGGTCTTCATTGCATTGACATTAATGCAAGGTGCATCCATGTAACTTGAGAGTCTTCTATGTATATATTACCCATTTTATTCTCAAATTTGCTAGAAGCAGAAGGAAACGGCTTTTTCTTTGTTTTTAGTTGCTTTTTTTTTTTTTTAATTCCAAATGACTTTTTCTCATTTACTGAATAGGAAGAGAGAAAAGAAATGTTATTTACTCATTCAACAGTTTCAGGTCTTTATTATGAACCAGGCACTCTGCATAAAACACAATTTCTGTCATCATGGAAAATAATGATAATAGTAAAAATACTAAAAACATGTGAGGCCATTTACTCTGCCAAGCACTGTATTAAGTTCTTTATGTGCATTACCTCATTCTGTTATCAAGGCAGCCCTCCGAAACAGTCACTGTTATCATTTCCATTTGACAAATGAAAAATTAAAGCACAGAGAGGCTAAATAACTTTTCCAAGGTCACAGAGTTAGTTATCCACAAACAATACAGGTATGTTTTCACTCTGAAGTCCGACCTTTTAACTGTGACATTATAGGCGCTTATAGCTTCTTGGAAGAAACTCAGAAATAAACAGAGGAGCCTGGTTGGTTCATCAAGTGGTAGGACATGAATAAACCTGGTGGTTATGATGTTTTGAGAGAGGACAATCCCAGTATTGTAACAAGACTTCGTGGAGGAGATTTAAACTGAGTTCCAAAGAACATGCAAGGTTTAGTCTTGGGGAAGAACAGCAGGTAAAGGAAAGAGGGAAGGATGCTCCACATTGAGCAAAGAGTGTATCTCTTCCGTGCATATGGACTAGATCTAAAGTCTGCATAAGATACACTGGGTAAAGTGGTAACATGAAAAAGAAATAAGCTAAACAATTCACTGCCTGCTAAAAAATGCATTGTCACCACAATCACCGAAAACAAAACAGAAGTCCATTAGTGAGAAAAATAAAATGACATTTGATTATATTGAGATCTAGGGATATAAATAATATTTAATTGTCCTCCTATAATGTATATTACGCATTTCTTCATTCTCCTGAGAGCTTAAAATGCCTTCAAGGACTTCCTCACCTCCACCAGCTTAAACTTCTGCTTTATTTCATAGTCATATCCACTGACACTTGAAATATTGTTCTAATTAAAGTGTTGGCACTTTAGGGGTGCTGTGAAATTTCTCCTAGAAAAGTGCCCTCTTCTCATTCTCATCGTGAAACCAGAAGAAAGGTTTAGGGACTCATCAAGCTTCCAATCTTTTTAAAGGCCCTAGCAATTCATACCATAATCTTTCCCACAAATGATTGTCAGATCTGGGGTTAGAAATCACCATGCTAGACCTAAAGGTTAGCTTTTTCAGCATTTTTATGCTTTTTAAAATTTCCATAAGAAGATAAATGCTGAAGGATCAGTAAGCTCAACAGCTTGGACACCCACTGCTGCCACACAGGCGTGTGAAATGCCTCCATCTGACTCAGAATTAGAGATGTAAAATTGTCATCCAGCTCAGGATGAAAGCTTGGCATTAAAAGTATTTATAATGTATGTTAGCAAAAACTGTGGGCTTGGAAAACCATTGCTGGAAAACTGGAATTCTTAAAAGAAATTCCAACAAGCGAAAAGGGTTCTGGGCAGGATATGTAAATGTGGAGGAAACAGTCCATCTGCTGGGTATCTTCAAATTATCTATATATAGCAATAGCTATTCCAGTCGAGAGTAAATAATACCTTGTATCCTTATTTACATGAGAAATAATCCTATAGTTGATCTCTGCCTGTTTTACACCATTGAAACCCCATCGTTATTTTCCCTCTGATTGGTTGTCTAGCTTGTATATCGACATATACCACGTATTTGTTTATTCATTTAAGAAACAATTATGATATGCCTATTATGAAACAGGCAAACTGCTAGAAAGTGAGTATACACTTTTGAAAAAAAAAAAATTGTAGTTCAAGAAAACCAAATAGCACTCCGAGGGCCCTGAAGTGGGACAGATCTCAGTATATTCAAGAACAGGAAAGGAGTCCCATACCCTTTTGGCTTCATGAAGATGGTGAAGACTAACCCCAAATAAGGCTGCTGAAGAGGCAGAGCCAGATCCTAAAGGTTGGATTTCTGTGTGGCTCTCCCTACCTGTCACACAGGTAACTAGGGAGACAAAGTATAATTTGTTAATCGAGATGGAAAAGTTTTACAGAATTTTTTATCTTGAAAATTGAAGTCTTGTCCAAATCCCGGTTGTTTTATATATATCTTTTTAATCAATTACATTTCAGACTTTAATTTATATTTAAGATTAATTTGTGTAGTTTTGGGGGAAAATACATTCAGCTTTGAAATATAATATATGGGAAAAGATGGCTCTTCCTGTATGGTGAGGGGGACCATCTGTCACCAGGGCTTTGAATTGGATCTTTAAAAAATGATATACAGTGGCTCCCGTATTTTTCTCTTTTGGTAGCTGAATTTTTATTTGGCCAAATAAAGTCATCTCAACCAACTACTACATCTATCATTTCATAAAATGAAGGAAAATCTTACAACAAAAATTGGGAAAGATTATTTCAGAATCTTCATATTGGATAAACTGAATTTGTGGCAAACTAACTAAATGTCCTTATTCGTCTAATTTCCTCTTAAGACCAGGTTAACCTCCCTCCTGACCAAAGGACCAGCGTTTACTAGCCACATAAGTGTATTCTATAAGAATTCAGGCAGGGAACTTACGAGTTAAAAATCCTAAATTCTGACATGTAACTCTCAGTATAAAGAGTCCCTGTAAAATTTTAGTAATGAGTCAAGGGGTCAATTCCTGATAAGAGGTACCATCCCATTCTCTGACATTGGAAGAGAGCTGGTTCACTGGGTATGGTGATGGGGCTCCAAGGAGTCTTCAAGATGGGACAAACTTAGAAGTCAGCCTGAAAAAACACCATCTAATGAGAACGCACTTGAGTTTGCTGTGAAATACATGGAATTTAGCGGTAACAAATCCTGGGACTTGCTGAGGTTAGTGAAGAGCAGTTGGTTCATAAAACTGTAACACAGCGGTACCCCCCTTATCTGTGGGAAATATGTTACAGGGCCCCAGTGGATACCTGAGCCCACACATAGTAAGGAACCTATTTATACTGGTTTTTTTTCTATACCTACATACCTATGATAAATTTTAATTTTTAAGTTATGAGCAGTAAGAGATTAGCAACAATATCTAATAATGAAATAGAACAATTATAACAACATATTGTGATAAAAGTTATGTGAATTTGGTCTCTCTCTCAAAATATCTTCATTGTACTATACTCACCTCTCTGCTTATGATGCTGTGAGATGATAAAATGCCCATGTGCTGAGATGAAGTCAGGTCAATGACATAGACTCTACGTGTGACCTTATCATTAGGCTACTAGACCTTCTGAAGATTCATCAGGAGGATCACCTGCCTTGGACTGAGGTTGACAGTGCATAGCCAAAACTGTGGATAAGGGAGAACTTAGTCAAGAGTGAAGGTTGAGTACACAGCGTCCTAAGTGACTTACATAAAGGACCCTGCAGAGCTCTCAGCTGAAGACTTGTCTACAGTTTTCCCTATTTTTGGGTTTCACTGTTGTAACCCAGTATTATGTAGTTGGGAACACTCGTATTTAAGCTCGCTCATTATTCTGGTATCTGCCTTCTTAAAGGTGGATATTCATATTAGATGAGCATATCTTCTCCTAAGAGAGAAGCTAGCAAAAGGTATTTGGACTTTTATTTTTTTTTAATTTTTTATTTATTTATGATAGTCACAGAGAGAGAGAGAGAGAGAGAGAGAGAGAGAGAGGCAGAGACACAGGCAGAGGGAGAAGCAGGCTCCATGCACCGGGAGCCCGACGTGGGATTCGATCCCGGGTCTCCAGGATCGCGCCCTGGGCCAAAGGCAGGCGCCAAACTGCTGCGCCACCCAGGGATCCCAGTATTTGGACTTTTATGAAGTCAGGCCAATTGGGAATGAACTTGGTATATTTCTACAATTTTTCAGATTTCTAATACTCAGAGTTCCCTGTCTCTGCAGGAGAAGTAAGGTCTTGAGTGTCAGTGGAGTCAATAGTTTCTCTTGTCTGTATATTAGAGGGTTTCCTCCTGATTTTCTCTGCTCTCACTCTTAAAATCCAATTGTTAGGATATCTTAGCTTCATCCTGTATCTTTTTTTTCACTCCCTTTTTTCTTCTCTATGCTTTATTATTCCATTCTTTTGAAGAGTTTCACATCTAAAATTTATATTCTACTGAATTACAAAAATCTATCATATTTTTATTTTTTGAAGTTCTTTTTAAAGTAAATACTTTGATTTTTTGAAATATTGTTTTATTTCATGGATTTTGTCTCTCTGAATGTCTGTAGTGGTTTTATACTGTCAATTTATTGAAGTTGGAACTAAGTTTTACAGAATTCCCTTTTCTCTGTTGTCCTGGTTTAGTGGTGGTCAGTATAGGGTACCTTGTCCAGCTCCCAAATGTTATCTGCTGGCTAATCTTGGTTGCCAAGCCACAGACCCTTCAGTTTTTGCCTGATCTCTTTCTTCAAACTCTCTAAGTCCTGGGCCAGACACATCTGCATTATGGCAAAGGGTACCAGCTATTCTGCAGCAGATGGGTCATTGAGGCCAGAGGTGATCAGAGTCAGGTTACAGTTTTTCCTCATGGGTTCAAGTTTTCCTTGCTGTCTTCTGATTTTCCTTCAGTGTTTCTTCCCAACTGCTAGTGCTTCTGGCCTGCAGCAAGTCACCAACACTGGGAGATGTACAGGCAGCAATCTTTCATATGCACCTTCACCAGCTCCTGTAACTGTAGAAGGCTAATCTCTGTAACAAAGGCCTATTCCATGTCACTAGCTATGGTTTTACTGCTCTACATGAGCTCTATGTCTTAATGGGAGATAGAAAGGAAGAATCAAAAGATCTACAACTGGGAACTATCATAGCTGACCAGAGAAAGCTGAAAGTTATATATTCTTCAAACATAAACAGCAAATACTGATGTAACCCAAGGGTCTGGTAACTATATTCTGGATACAGAAAGTGGGCTTCTAAATTCTCATTTTTCTTTTTTTTAAGATTTATTTATTTATAAATCTATAAATTTATGAGAGATACAGACTTAGAGAGAGAGGCAGAGACACAGGCAGAGGGAGAAGCAGGCTCCTCGCAGGAAGCCCAGTGAGGGACTCGGTCTTGGATCCCGGGATCATGATCTGAGCTGAAGGCAGGTGCCCAACCACTGAGCCACCCAGGCGTCCCTCATTTTTCATATTAGGACTTTTAGATATAATATCTAAGCTTGAAAAACTGGGAACTATTAGTATAAATATTGGATAGTAAAATGGCAAATTGGTAAAATTGACCATAAAACAAATGAGTAGGGAAACATTTACACACAAACACAAATAGCAAAAGCAGTGAAAAAATATAAAACCAGCTAGTATCTACAGGGCATCACAGGAGATATATATTCTTTGCATATATTGGTTCTTTGCATAATTTGGATTATAGAAGTATAGTTTGGCTTGTACAAGCTTGGAAGAAAACCAGTTGGCACACACCAAAAAAAAAAAAAAAAAAAAAAATCCAATGAAATAACAATGTGGTGATACAAGGGGGAATTAATGAACCTAATTTAGTCATGAAAGTGGGTAGCACCATGAGACCATTTGGGGAGCAGTGAAAATTAAAGAGGAACTGATACAAGGAATAATGGAAAAAGGGGGAGTTTTTTGTTATTGCTACTGTTGTTTTTAATAAAGATGGAACTTTAAGCATGCAAATTGGATTATTTCTAGCATGCTCCAGTCTGTTGTTGTTCTAGCTCAATTCCTTGTGTGCTTAAATAAATCAGTGTAGGCATATTTGTGTTACTTTGCCTCTTCTATTTCTCCACCAACTAATATCTACGTAGAAGCTGGTTCTTTAATTAGGAACCATTGAAGATCACTCCCTTGGCAGTGCCTGACAGGCTTCTAGTGACTGCTGCAGTCCTAACTGAACTGCTTTCCCTGCTCCTGATAAACACAGAAGCCTGAGACCACCCAGTGCAGGGATGTTTCTATAAATACTAGAAGAAACAACTAAAAGAACTGAAAGTAGTTGACTGTGGGGAACAGGAATTGGGTGGACGGGGCAGGAATGTAATGGAGGGAATGCTCTTTTCTGTTAGGAGACTTATACAATTATATACATTATTATGCACAGGTAGTGTTTTGGTAAAAATAAAAATAGAATTAAAAAGACAATGGCAGCACCTAGGTGGCTCAGTCAGTTAAGTGTCTAACTCTTGATCTCGCTCAGGTCTTGGTCTCTGGGTCATGAGTTTCAACTCCATGTTGGACTCCATGATGGGTGTGGGTCCTACTTAGAAAAAGGAAAAGAAGAAGAAAAAGGATAATAAAAATTATAAAAATATAAAGTAAATATGTCTATTGACCACACCCAACAACAAAGAACAGGTCTGTATTTTAAACATTCTGGGAAAATATTACTTTCAATCTAGAATCCTATACTTAATTCAACTTAATATTAATCAGGTATAAGGACAGAATAAATATTTTTTTGCCATTTAGGTATTTATAAAGTTATATTCCTATGAAACTTTCCTAAGGAAGAAACTGGAGATTGCATTTGGCAAACTAGAAAATGAGTAAAATGAGTGTAGAAAAGAATAAATCCGATTCAAGAGGGTGGTGCAGAGATGTTTAAAGATGTTTAAAGGGTGGTGCAGCTATATGGCAGGCCTACAGAAAAACCAGTCTAGATAGGAACAGGAAGAGAGAGGGAAATAATTGTGAATATTGACAAAATGCAGACTATAGATGCTCTAAATTAAACATAAAAGAAGCTCACCCATAAATTTCCAGCAACAATACACATGGCATATTAAAAGCCTCAACCTGCCCTGGAGAAGCTGGCACCATTAAAAAGCATCTCCATTATTGATCAGCCTCAGAAATGCTGTCTGGAAAGTAAAACAAATCTATCTGGCTGACTGCCCATTCTACATCTATACAATAGAGAACTATACGGCCACTAAAAGAATGATATGTATCTATATTTACCAATACTAAATAATAACCTTGATAAACTAGAAATAGCAATGACAATAATATACAAACCTGGGAAAATATAATTTGGATAGAATTTGATTGGCAGTTAGCTATTGGCTTCTAGCCAGCCCCAAATGGGTAGACTGAATTTCCCATCTTGGGAAGGAAGATATGAGAAGAGACCAGGGCCTGCTCTAAGTATGGCAGGCAACTCTAGTTTGGCAAGCAGAGGGTAGGTGTCTTTGGTCCCTCTGTTTGCTTGGCCAAAGCCCTCTGGACCAGGTTGACAAGACAGGAGCCAAATAGATTGCTAGAGCCTCTACCACTTTACTAAATGGTTTAGCCAGCCACAGGGCCCTTACTCCTCGAAGATGAATCTGGATAGTGTCACCCCAGTCATCTTATTAACCCCCTAATCATGCAATACTGCATTTTATTTGGCTGAATTTGTATTCTACTCATCATGTTATGATGAGGGTTTATATATATTTTTAAATGAAAAATGCAAGATGCCAAACATTATATATAATATGTTTTAATTTGTTCTGTAAAGAGGACTATTTGTTTGCACACACACATATACACACACACACAAACAAGTACATATATCTGCTCCCAACGTATTTGGGGAAGGATAATAAGAAACTAAAAATAGTGGATAAAATAGAAGTACAAAGATGGGAAGGAATCTTACATTTGTTTCATACATTTTAGTCCTATTTGAATTTTAAGTGTTTATCAATTATCTATAATACTTATCATTTTACTTTATTTTTTTAAAGATTTATTTATTTATTTATTTATTTATTTATTTATTTATTTATGAGAGACATGGAGAGAGAGACAGAGGCAGACACACAGGCAGAGGGAGAAGGAGGCTCTTCGTAGGAGCCAGGAGCCCAATGTGGGACTTGATCCCGGATTCTGGGATCACGACCTGAACCGAAGGCAGCTGCCCAACCACTGAGCCACCCAGGCGTCCCTAATTTTACTTTAAAAAGAAAAAGTCATAATAATATTACATTTATTTAAAAGAGTCAGTATAAAGGGGAATGGGAAACATCATGAAAACACCCATGATGGCCACGGATTCCTTTAAAAAGGAGAATTGCAGAGTAATAACTATAAAGAGATGGCTGCAGGAGATAAAGGGGGGTGATGCTAAGAGGAAATTCTTACCACATGAATTAAAACATTGTGAACAATGAAGTTTGCATTATATGTATATGTGGTTGGGATTTTTTATTATAGCTGAAATTTACTTATCTGGGGAAAATACAGGTTTCACGATAAAATTAAGGATAAAGAAAAAACTTTATTAGAATAAAAAAATACAGACTTCATTTGGAAATTCTCTTCACCCCTGCCTTGTCGCTGTAATGAACCTGCTTTCCAATTTCATAAGATGGTAATTTCATACCTTCCTTTTTCTTTTTTTTTTTTTCATACCTTCCTTTTTCTAATCAAATTTCTTCCTACATTCCACTATGGCATTCACCTCATAAGCCAACCTTCAGATGACAATTCTTCCCTACATTTCACTGAGTAAATAAACTCAGCAGGAAAAAATATAGCTCTCGTCTTCCAATCACTCAAGGGAGAACCAACTGTACCTCCACTAATCTTCTGTGTGTTCCCGCTAAACTCTCAAGTCTTCCTGAAGAATCCATGAAGAACTGAAGTGGCTTCCTTTCATGACCTTCACCAGCCTGCTCAAGATCATTCTGCTGCAACTGGCCTCTTTGCTGGCTGCAGATCTAGAAGAGCAAAACTAACTTTTCCCAGATTTTCTTTCCCCCTTTTTTTTTCTTTATGTACCTGCTTCTGCCTTTGTTGGCTGTTGGCAGCCTAATGTTCTCCATCCTATATATAAGTAAATAATTAGCATGCATGTAACTATCTCAGTATCTCTGAATTACCCTTTGACAATTCATTTCCATAGTTTACACTGAAGCAGTATTGACCTGAATTCTAAAATTGCAGCCAATAAAATTGTGCACTTCAAGGGGTCAGTTTCCCTTGGCTCATCTGGTAAGTCTCATGAGTGGTAATTGAATACTTCAACTCTACCATGTGAGGTATATATCTTGGTTAGGTTTGATTCTGGTTATAATTCTGATTTGTGCCAGCTGGTTATTTGTTCCCATTGATGGCTAAAGTAAACTGGCCTTGGGGTGCCTGAGTGGCTCAGTTGGTTAAGTGTTCAACTCTTGATTTTGACTCAGGTCATGACCTCAGGATCATGAGATGGAGCCCCATGCCGAGCTCTGAGCTGGATGCAGAGTCTGCTTGTCTTTCTTCCTCTGCTCCCCAACCCCACCTGATCTCTCTCTCTCTCTCTTTCAAATAAATAAATGAATAAAATCTTAAAAAAAATAAATAATCTGGACTTTGATGCCATGGTCTGACTGAAGATTTCCATCAGGCAGCAGACAACAAGAGTTAATTCTAATTTTAAAGATCAGCTCCCTTTCTATCTTCCCCAATGCAAGCCTTTTTTTTCCTGTTGTTGTTGTTGTTTTCATTATGGCCATGATAGTTGTGAATTCTGATAAAAATTAAAGTTGAACATCAAGATGCTCTTCATTTACAACAGCCTGTTTTAGGAAGTTTTGATTTTTGCAGAGTGCTGCACCTAAGTGGAGTTGGAATCATTCCAAATTAAGGTCTTTTAATAAGGCTAGATGAAGGAGACAATACAAATTGAGGTCATCGAAAATTAGTTTAGTAAATCGAAAAACTAGGGCTCTGAACAGCCACATAAATAAAAAATTATGTTAAGGTGTAATTGACGTATAATAAACTGCACATAAAGTTTACAATGTAATGGTTTGATATATGTAAACACCCTGTGAGACCATCACCACAATCAGGATATATCCATCACCCCAATAGGTCTCCTCATGCCATCTTTTTATTTTTTTATTTAATTAAATTAATTAATTAATTAATTAATTTAAACTTCAGGCTGGAATGCAGGGGTGATTCACAGGTGCAATCTCCCTACTGATCTGCAGGGGACTTTTGACTGCTCCCTTTTTTTTTTTTTTAAGATTTTATTTATTCATGAGAGACACACAGAGAGAGGCAGAGACACAAGCAGAGGGAAAAGCAGGCTCCATGCAGGGAGCCCGACGTGGGACTCCATCCTGGGACCCCGGGGTCACTCTCTGAGCTGGAGGCAGATGCTCAACCCCTGAGCCACCTGAGTGTCCCTCAAATAGGTTTATAACTGCTTGTTCGGGCTTTTAAAATGATGGCTGCTTTAACATGCTCATTAGGTAACTCCAACATCTCTGTCATCTCAGTGTTGGTATCCACTATTTTTTTTTTCCCTTACTCAGATTGAGATTGTCCCCATCCTTGGTATAACACATGTTTTCCAGGTGGTACCTGGACAGTTTGGGTGATGTTATCAGGCTCTGATTTTAGTGGACTATTCTGTGTTAGCAGGCTTCCTCTAATGCTGTCCCTGGGTCGTGGGGAGGCACTGCCTCATCACCTCCTTATATTCAGTGGTGGTGGAGGTCTAGTTTTTCTCCAAAACTTCTGTTGGCACCTAGAGTAGAGAGCGTTCTTGTTCCTGTTGGGTGGGGCTGGGAGTTCAGGCTATAGGGAGGCTTCCGCTGATGCCAATCTGTCCAGGAGAGGATGGCTCATGACTCTTCCTCACCTGACCTCTGCTAACATCCTGGGGGTGTCCTGCTGCTGCTGAGCAACGATGAGACTCTGGACTCTCCACTAGGTCTCAGTGTCTTCTGATACTCCTTCTGCAGAGAAGAAGGACACCTCACTACCACTGAGGGGATGAAAGTGCAGCCTCTCTGTGTGGAATCTGCCAACACTTCCAGGGGAGATGGTCTTCTTGCTCCTGGGCAGAGCATAGACACTGACCTCCACCGGGTCTCCTCTGACATTACGCTTGTTACTACCAAGTGCAGGTGGTTTTCCCTAATGCGGTGGGGTTGTAACGTCTCGAATCACATCCCCCCTTTTGCACTATCAATATACTGACATTGTGCCTTCCTTCATGAATTCTAATGATTTAGAATGCTTCTGAGCCTGTCCATCTTTTGCCATCATTATGGATGTCCTTGTGTGGTGGTGTTTGACACTTCCAAGTAGTAATTGTTGTTCTTATACGTTGCTGTGCCTCCAATTTAAGGTAATCTCTCCTGAGTGTCTGTTTTCACTTTATAGCTTCCGCTCTCAGTAAATTCTTCGAGAATTTTTCTCAGTCTATCTCTTCAGACTCCTTCTTTTCATACACTAAGCCTAAGTTTTATACTCCCTTCTTTTTTTTTTCTCCTAATATTCTTAACCCCAAGCATTGACAAATGCATGATCACAAATTCCGTGCCAGCACAGATATATAAGGGGATCGTAAGGTTAGGTAAGTAAATTCTAGCACAAATTGCATGTGCTGAACATCCTAAGGTTTTAATCAAATCCTATAGGTGATAACACTCAATTAACAGGGAAGGGAAAATTAAAATGCTTGATATTTAGTAATTGCTGTCTAAATTTTATAGACTTACAATTTTTCCAGATCCGAAGGAGAGCTAAAAGTTCACGTTTAGTTCGTAAATATATAAACTGGTGCCTTAAGCTATGTGTTCAGTCAGCTGGCTCTTTTTATCTTTCCAGTTATTCTGCTGAGGAAGCTCTTACTGAGCATGTTTCAGATGTCACAAAAGTAAAACTGACTAAGAGAATCCACCCCTAATCCAATGCAATCCAACAAATATGCTTTGAGTTACCCATTAGATCTAAGGCACTGGACTAAGTACTGAGGAAGCCACACATCTGAAAAGACTCAGTCTCTGCCCTCCAACATGGCAACAATGAATCATTGACAACTGCAAGAATGGAAAAGAAGTCTATTATGGAGTTGTTGCAATGCAATGTAATCTCATGCACCTACACTGGAGGAATGGAGAGATAGAGCAGAGTCAAGAAAAGGGACATGTGGCAAGATGCTGGGAAACTTGCAGACAGAGTTTTATAGGTTTCCATGGAAACAGTTAGACTTGAATGCTCGGGTGCATAAGGCAGTCTTACCAGGTGCCTGTTATTGGTTTGGAGGAGGGAAAAATTACATTTCCATGACAGTTACAGATTAGCTGAGCAAGTAGCTTTCCAAAGTGATGTACTTGCAAAAAACAGATCAACATTGTCCAGAGTGAAAATGTTTGTATTCTCCAGCACCAGCTGGGTAATTAGATCTCCCCTTAGAAAGGACCAGATTGCAGTTTGTACTTTCTGGCCATTTTACCCAAGATAGCAAGATCTTCCACACAGAAGCAATTTTCTGGAGGGAAAAAAAATCTCATAATATGTAGGTAGAAAGTAGGAAAGAAAATTGAAAATGGGAGAAAAATTGCCCCAAAGAGACTCATGCAGACATTTCAGAGGTTACTAAAATAAGACAAGGAGTAAGAGTGTGTGTACACATAGGATGTTATGAAATATTTATAATGGCATTGAGACACTGAGGTATTTGGCTGTGTAGTGAAGCAATATTTTTCTATACTGAATTGGGATTTAAGAAAGCAACACTGTCCATCACAGATCAAAAGGTGACAGAGAAAGAAAATAAAATTAGGCAATGTTGCAGAAGGAATCTGTGTATAGTCTGAGTTTAGCAAAACATACCTTTTAATTTCACATACTTCAGGGACACAGAAGATAAAAATGTCATACTTGTTCCTTCCAAACAAGACAGACAGATAGATAGATAGATAGATAGATAGATAGATAGATAGGTAGATAGATAGATGATAGATAGATAGATGCTATTTCTGCTGACTGCGTTGTTTGTTGACTCTTTTTTCTTTTGTTGTTGACTCTTATTAGTACAGATAATAGTGACAAAAGTCAGCACAAGTCCTTAAAGGAACACAAAAAACAATGATATCAGTAGGCGAAAGACTGACAAAAAGTTACAGCATAAATTAAAGATTATTTCTTAAATCCTGCGACACATAGAATATAGTACTCAGAAGAGAGTGAATAATTGGAAAAATCCTTTGGAAAGAAGTGAACTCTTAGTCTGATTTCAAAAATATTGGTGATATAGATTGATAATGTGAAGGCAGAGGCTATGTCAATTAATCAACCCAAAATAAAAGCTATGAGCTTTGAGAAAACTTTGATGATAAGAGATGGTAAATATGAGAGCAAACGTGCAGGTCAGCAACAGGAAAGTATTGGTACAAGATTGTCCCTATTAACAGATATGGTGTAATTGCTAACTACCTTTGAGTGGCATGCTACCTCTTTGGGCTGGGCAGTTTTAGTGCATTCTCTTCGCTTGGGTTCCCCATCAAACTTCTGTTATAGAACCAAGAAGTGTGGGTCCTAGAATAAACACAAGAACAGTGATGCTGAGAGAAGCCTAACTAGTCCTTATGGGTCTTTTTAGAAAACAATTGAATGATACAATTAATGTAGCACTACTGATGTAAATGTACAAAATGTAGAAACATATAAAAATAACTTTTGTATCCAGCCTCCATATATAATAATATTTTTTTATATTCTCCTTTCCTTTCCATGATTTCTTTTTTTTAAAGATTTTATTTATTTATTCATGAGAGACACAGAGAGAGGCAGAGACACAGGCAGAGGGAGAAGCAGGCTCCGCGCAGGGAGCACGATTGGGACTCGATCCTGGGACTCCAGGATCACGCCCTGGCCCGAAGGCAGGAGTCAAACTGCTGAGCCACCCAGGGATCCCCTCTTTCCATGATTTCTTAAGACACTCACGATATCTTTTATTGAATGGATGTGTAGGAAAAAAGAAAGGAGAGAACATAACATTCTTTTAGGCCTGTGAAAGAGAAGATGGAGAAGCTCAAGTTTAAGCCTTAGAAGACCAAGGGGATGGCCGCTAACTAAAATTAGGCTATCTGAAGCCATACAAATATGAAACCTACCACTGTCACTTATATTTACCAGCTAAAGGGTCTTGGGAAAGCTCTTTAATATCACTGAGCCAGAATTTCCTCAAATGTAGAGTGAGGGCAATAGTATCAAATCCAAAAGGTTATTATGAGGACAAAATAAAGTTATACAAGTCATTTAATGCTCATTTAGTCATTTCCATGTGAGTGGCCAGAAACCCTATATCAGAGGCTGGAAAGAGTGAGGTTCATGTCAAACAGGAAGGATGGATGCTTGCAGGGACTCATAGGCAGAAAGCACACTTTTTCAACCCACAGCTCTAGGGGAAATCCAGAAAGAGAATGTGTTGGCAATGTCAGTGAGGTGTTTCTAGAAAGAGGTGAGCCTGAAAGTAATTAGCCAGCAAGTAAGCAAAAATGAAAGGAGAAAAGGAATAGAAATCCAGGACTTTGCAGATAGAAAAACTGGCTGCTTTTAGAACCCCAAATGGAAAGAAATACATTTTTAAAAGCTTTGAGTGGTGAAGCCCTGGTAAAATGTCTTGCCTGCATAAAGTGATGTAGAACAAAGATAAGATATGATCTTTTCATGGTTTTTCCCAGGTAGCTTAAAATTAGCTGTGACTTAAACAAAATAAAATAACATTATTTTATTTATTAGAAACAAAAATAACATTATTTATTTATTAGAAACAAAATAACATTAGTGAGAAAGGAAGAAAAGAAAAGAAGAAATGGAACAGATTTGTTTATTTTTTTTTAATTTTTATTTATTTATGATAATCACAGAGAGAGAGAGAGAGAGAGGCAGAGACACAGGCAGAGGGAGAAGCAGGCTCCATGCACCGGGAGCCTGATGTGGGATTCGATCCCGGGTCTCCAGAATCGCGCCCTGGGCCAAAGGCAGGCGCCAAACCGCTGCGCCACCCAGGGATCCCCAGATTTGTTTATTATGTGTTGAAAAGAATGCCAGATACGGTGACTCTAACATGGAAAGTACTATCCCATAGAACAGAAAACTTTTAAGTGTTTGAATGAGTGGTAGTTCCAAAGAGGCAATGAGTCGAGACCAAAAATTCTCTGCTCAAAATGACATACAAAACAAAACAAAAAACTCAAGCTCCCTATATTGGCAGGTGATGGGCTCCCAGGAGGGCAAATTCTGCAGGCCTTATCTACATTTTACATGAGGCCAAGTAAATAGTAGACAAGGACGCCCATCCCTGAAGATGGAACCAGTAGCCTTGTTAAACAATGCTCAGGAGAATTTCTCCCTTAGAACAGAATCTAGGAATGTCTCACTCTGCAGGGTCTTTATGTTGTCCAAGGGGACTGCAGCACAGCTCCCATTCCTACTTACTAGGAATGTTCTGGTGGTTATCCTGTCTCTACTCCATCCTTGCACATGTGATGTGTGAAGCAAAGAGGGGAGTAAAGTAGGTGGATGCAGATAACTTTTTTTGGTTTACAGGTTGCCAGATAAAAAAGGAAGGACTATCAATCACACAGAGATTTTTGTCACTGAGCTAGTTGCATTGAAGGGATGAGTGTCTTCCTTGGGGAAGAAGTAAGAAGTTGGTCAATTTTGAGAAAGGAAGGGAAAGTGAAATGGATATTTGGTGACCAGGTGGTTAAAATGATAGACTGTGGAGGAGATGTCTAGGTGCTCACCCTTGATTTTCCTCTTCCTGAGAGAAGAAAACATAAGAGTTTCACCTACTTACATTTATGGGGGGGGGGGCATATATATAATGTTTTTATTTTGAAATAGTTTTAGATTCATGTTCAGTTTAAGAGATAATATAGAGAGACCCTATGTACCCTTGACCATGTTTCCTCCAATGATAATACCTGTAGAACAATATTGATATTGTGTACAAACACAGTATTGATATTGATGTGGTCAAGATGGAAGATTTACATATCCATGAGTTTCCCTCATGTTGCCCTGGAATAGCCCTGTCACTTTCTTCCCTGTTTCAAATTCCTTCTTTTTAAAATAATTTAGTTAACATATAGTGTATTATTAGTTTCAGGGGTAGAATTTAGTGATTCATCAGTTGCATATAACACCCAGTGCTGATCACGAGTGCCCTCCTTAATACCCATCACCCAGTTACCCCCCCTTCCCCTACAGCCACCCTCAGTTTATTTCCTGGAGTTGAGTCTCTTATGGTTTGTCTCTCTCTCTCTTTTTACCTATGTTTCCTTTCCTTCCCCTATGTTCATCTGTCTTGTTTCTTAAATTCCACGTATGAGGGAAATCATATGATATTTGTCTTTCTCTGGCTGACTTATTTTGCTTAGCATAATACACTCTAGCTCCATTCATGTCGTTGCAAATGGCAAGACTTCATTCTTTTTGATGGCTGAGTAATACTCCATGGCATCCATTCATCTGCCAATGGACATCTGGGCTCCTTCCACATTTTGGCTATTGTGGACATTGCTGCTGCTATAAACATTGGGGTGCATGTGCCCCCTCAAATCACCATGTTTGTATCCTTTGTTTAAATACCTACTAGTGTGATTGCTGGTGCATTAAGGTAGTTCTATTTCTAGCACTTTGAGAACCTCCACATTGTTTTCCAGAATGGCTGCACTAGTTTGCATTCCCACCCACGGTGGAAGAGGGTTCCTCTTGCTCACTTCTGTCTTAAACTCTGCCAACTACTCACCTGGTCTCCATCTCTACGATTTTGTCATTTCAAGAATGGTATGTAAAGATGAATTTGCAACGCTTTGGGACTGGATTTTTTTGGTCAGTGTGATTCTCTGGGTATCCATCCAGATTGTTGGGTGTTTGAATAGTTCATTCCTCTTATTACTGTGTAAGATCCTATGACATAGACATACTATAGTTTGCATAACCACGGACCTGGTGAAGGATATCTGGGTTGTTTCCAGTTTGGGGCCATCACAAATGAAACTCCTGTAAACATTCATGTACAGGATTCTGTGTGAACACAAGTCTTCATTTCTCTGGAATTAAGTAGTCAGGAGTACAGTTGCTGAATTGGATAATAAACACGTTTGGCTTTTAAGAAACCATCATGGTGTTGCTTATATAATGCAGTAACTCCAAATTCTCAAAACATGAGTTTTCCAGTGGATTCTAATGGTTCTAATTGCTCTGCTCAACTTTCCAATCAAAACAGCTGATAATATGATTTTTAGATCACCAATAGACATTTTAGGAATATTTGATTGGTGGTTCCCTTTTTCTTTCATTTTATTTATTGTTACTGTTAATTTAAGGCTAACACATTCTTTATCTTCTATTTTAGGGAAGATATGTTAATCTTATGTGATTTCAGATTAGAATGGTGAATGCATATTTCTAAATAGTCTCATTGATAATCACTGACACTTTGTTTCAACTTTTCCTTTTCTATATATTTCATTAAAAATTGTCCACAAGAAACAACATCAAGAACAACAAAACATTAAACAAAACATTTTATTTCTTAGAGGTAAAATGTTTCTGGCAAAAGCTAGTGAGGGTTAAAGTCACCACAGTTAGCAATTAAATATTAAATGTTTCTGTGAAAATCAAGCATTTACAAGAAAGAACATTAGCTATGGTCAGCAAATAGCACTTCCAATCACTCCCTTGCTCAAGGCAGAAATCTTAACTAATGTAATAATCCCCTCACTGATCTCCCTGTGCCTACCACCCACAATGGGTGTAGACAATCTACATTGCTCTAAGAGTGCTGTTTCAAAATCTCAAATCTGATCATACACCATCCCTCTTCAAAACTCATTCACAGCTTAGGAGGAAGTTGAAAATCTTTAATATGGCCTGATTCACATGTCCATAGACAAGAGCCTCCAGAGACCATCTCTCAGACTTCTGTCCATTCACTCTACTTTAGCCACACTAATTCCATGATGGAGAGACCAACTGGCCCTTTTCCTGTATAGCTCTGGGTCACAGGCACCTAATATAGATAAGGCATAAGGTTTCCACTCCGTAAATATTTGCTGAATAACTGAGATTATGAATAAATGGAAGAATTAATAATTGCTCCTGATTTGTTGGCCAATCCATCAAGTTAGACTATAGTTCTAAAAAACAACAGATGCCAAATGATTCTCATTCCCGAGTCCCTGTCCTGTTATTCTGCCTTTGGAATCCATTGCTTAAGAGCTGGAGACCTAAATCACCCTTTTAATCATTTCAAGGAAATTGGAGACATTTAATCTGTTTTACTTTACTTACTAAACAACCAAGGTTTATCACTTAGGGACCCAGTAGGTGACAGACAATCCCTTAAAAACAGATACTGTGAGGAAAGTTTATTAAAGCTGCTACATGCAAAGGTAAGGGTGGTGTTTAGGAAATCCGACAGAGAATAGTACAAGACCCTGGGTCTTAGACTAGTGGCAGTAGTAATGATGAGGAGCCATCACCACCCCCAAAAACGGAACCACAAAGCTGCGGTGGGTCTCACTGAATCCAGAGAGGCCACGTGGTTGGTGCCTTGCAGAGGGACACAACCAAGTTACGGTGTATCAAATGGAAGGGAGCTCAGGGAAATACATATTATGGTATCATTCTCCTCCTAACCTCTGATTTCTTGCAAGGTCGCCTGGGTGACTCATTCCAATTAGAAATTAGAAGGGAAAGAAGCACGAGAATGCAGGGCACACGGGCCAGCTTTTCAGAATCCACAGAGCGGAATGGAGAAGGTAGTGGATTAGGAGAGGCTACAGGAAAATATCTGGTATGCAGGCTGCATGTTGTTAGAGATCCAGATGTTAGGATTCTGGTGAATGACCAGTGATAGTCTCCTTCTTATTGTGCATCCTGGAGCAAGCCAACCTTTTACCTGACAGAGATTTACATCTACTGCTCTCTTTAACCATCTGCTCTGGCTCTGAGTCAATCATTCATGGGATCTTTCTGGGCAGGCAGCTCCAGTCATCAGTTCTGGGCTCTCTCTTCAACCTGACTTTTCCTTGCAGGTCTGACTTTACTTTGAATCGAAAAACTGTGTCTGACTCTTAAAGCGGTTAGTGTAGGAACTATGATTAGAACTCTTGAAAGTGAATAAGGGAGATAGAAAACCTCAAGAAGCTTCTCAAAATTTAGCCTACAATATTTCTAAAGATGACCATGACCGTTTTTTCCACCTCGCCAAAAAAAAAAAAAAAAAAAAAAAGATTTTTAATTTTCGCAAGTTGAATTCTAGTTAGGAAAAGACAGATCTTAATGATTCTTGAACCCTTTTGAGAAGCAAAGATAGTACTCCCTTGAATGGATACACTATTTTGAAATAAATTAAAAATTTCAATCGATGGAAACTATAATGGGTTCACCCAGCACCCTCTGCGGATGACAGCGCCCACCAATCCGCACTGACCTCAAGCTGTTTTACTTATGGTAATATCCTGAAATTCTTGATTCTTATGTGAGAGTCATCCTTGAAAGACTTTCCTTACAAACTCAAACTTCTTAGTTTGAGTACAGGAAAGGAAAGTACAGTAGCCTTTAGGTTAAGCATGGATGAAATCTATTGTCTGCTAATTTTCTACTGCTGGAAACGTGCTCTTTATGTGTGGAAGAGCAGTTTGTTTCCATCTTCACAGGTGATCAAAGCGGTGTGGCCAAATCATTTAACTTCCAACTCACATATTCTTCAATCTTGGGAAACAGGATAACAGTGACTGTTTCCAAGAGTAGGTGTAAAGATTGGTTTGGTCAGATGTGTCAAGTCCACAGAAAAAGTCTGCAGGCATCTTATGAAGGGACATTTTGTTCCACTAATGATGCTTCCACTGTTTTGTCTGCAATTAGTAGGAACTGTTCTGTTTGAAGGTTAATGTCAGAGTGTCCGATAATGTTAATAAAAATTCCCCAAGTTTTAGTAACTGTAAGACACATGGGAGGGCTTACGGGGAAAAAGGGAAAAAAACTGACTCCTCAGAGCTGCATAGTGGAGCTCAATACTGGAGGGGTGTCAATACAGGAAAAAAAAATATACATATGTATATATAATATATTCTTATATCTATTATACAGTATTCAAATATCTTTCCTGGAAGAGAATTCCATGTATATATGGAATTATATATATATATAATTTTGTTTGGGGCTTAAGTGCATTTTATTGGTTTTCTTTCAGAATCCTTCTACAAAAGAACAATGTTAAAGGGGCACTGGGTGGCTAAGTTGGTTAAGTGTCTATCTTCAGCTCAGGTCATGATTGCCAGGTCCTGGGATTGAGTCCTGGAATTGGAGTTGGGCTCCCTGCCGGGCAGGAGTCTGCTCCTCCCTCTTCCTGCCACTCTCCCTGCTTGTGTGTGCTCTCTCTTTGTCAAATAAATAAATTTTAAAAATTAAAAAAAAAAAGGAGTAACATTAAAAAACAGGGCCCTGGCAAGAGGGTGAGAACTCTTTTTCTTTCCTGAGAGCCCTCCATTTATCTCGATGTTTCCCAGCTGTGTTCCTGAGAGTGTTTTCACCCCCAGCAAGCCCAAAAAGGGAAAAGACCTATCACCTAGCATCCTCTGTCCTTCAGTCCCATCCCACACATGATGGTAAGAACTGTTGGGATTCAGTGTATATTTCTGTGTATATGATTATTACATATATTGTTATTCCAATATATATTTCTTTCCTTTTTTTTTTTTTTTTTTTTAAGAGAGGGAGAAGGAGAGAGAGAGAGAAAATCTTAAACAGGCTCCATGCCCAACATGAGTCCCAGGTGGGGGTCCATCTCACCATCCTGAGATCATGACTGAAGCTGAAATGAAGAGTGGGATGCTTAACCCACTGAGCCACCCAGGTCCCCTTTCTGTATATATTTCTTTTTTTTCTTATATATTATTTATATTTCTGTTTTCAGTACTGACACACAAACTTCCTGAAAACAGATATATGAAGCTTGGTCAAAATGTGCCTATCTCACACAGCCAAGTGTAGCTAGGAGGTTGAAATTGAGTCTTGATTGAAATAGGAGATGGTGCTTTGCTCTGCTTTTCCTTGCTTTTAGTTCAAAATGACTTTACCTTCATTTCTCACCCTCTTTTGTTTGTTTATTCCAGACACTCATACTTATTTAGAGATGATTTAGATGTTGCCTCTATCGTATTTTTTAGGCAGAAAAGAGATGAATGAGTTTACTCTACAGAGCATTCCACTTAACTATCTAAATGTATCTTTCAATTTACCACACAAAATAAGAGATTCTCCATAGCATGATTCTCAGAAACGCTCACTTAGTGGTGGGCCTGCTCTAAACACACACACACACACAGATCGATTTCAAATCCTCAAATGAGATGAGCTTTAGGCAGCTGCTTAAAGTATCCATAGACTACAGATATCAACCCCTAGCATCAGTTCTAATCTTCTATAAAGTATTTCTGAGAGTAATTTGTTTAGTCTTTAAAGCACTTAGGTTAGCAGGATAGTTTGGTTAAACCAAACAAATGAGCCTTCCTGAGATTTTATAGCTAAGAAATGGTATAACTGGGGTTAGAATTCTCCAACTGCTAGATGCCCTACTGTTCCTCCACTCCACCAAAATAAAAGATAACCACATAATGTATCATCTTAGCTGGTGTTTTTGCAGGAAGTGGGGGAAGGATGCATAATTAATTAATCAAGCAGTCAGTGTAAACCAGGCCTGAACCCAGGAAACCGGGTCAGGCTGCTTCTGTGTGCTTTCTGCTTTTGATAAACTACTTTTGAGATTTGAGTCCTGGCTGTACCAATACCAGCTATGGCAGTGGGTAATTACATGGTTTCATGGAGCCTCTGGTTCCTTGTTTATAAAATGAGTATAATAATAATAGCTTCTTATACGATTTTATCCAGATCTAAGTGATAAAATGCCTGGCACATGAAATGAACTAGATCCATGTAAGGCCCCAATAATCTTCTTACTGCAACATGTAGCAAAACACTACAGAATTTGAGCCATGTCTCTGAAGGACAGAATAATTGTATTTTGGGGGATTTCAAAGTTCATTCTCTATTTGGAAGATGAGATCCACAAGGTCCAGAGATCTCATTTGTTTTAGTAAAGCACTGAATGGCCTGACTGGACACTGAGGGCTCAGCAAAGTGCAGTCTGAAAGGTCCTGGAAACTTCTGTCTCTATCACAGGTTTCCTCTATAAGAAGTGTATAAATACATGCCTTTACTGAGTACCCTTCTTTGTTGAGCATTCTACTGGGAAACATATAGTTACTAGATATTCCTTACATAAATATATATAGTTTACGGTGGTATTGCATACATGTAAATAGGGATTATCTATATCTGAAGAAATTAAATGATTTTTCTCAAGGTCATATAGCTAGGAAGTGGAGAAAATACTGTCACTTAGAACAGTGACTATGTACTAGGCACTGTCTCAGGTAGACAGATGCAAATACCATTTTGTATTTACAAAGTTTATAGTCTACAAACAAAGACAAAAATTTATTTGAATAGTCCTATAAGCCCAAATAAAATTGCAGTTGTGAAAAATGCTATGGGTGCTATAGTGGAAAATTTGATGCAGTCCGACAAGTTCAGGGGAGACATTTCTGAAAGTGCCATCTTTGACTTGAAGTTTAAAGAATTATCGGGAGTTAACCAGATAGTGAGGGGTCAGGAGAGCTTTCCCCACAAAGTTGTGCAAAGCTCATGTGCTAAGGCCTTTGGGCAGGAGAGGGCATGATGGGGGTGAGTGTGGCTTGTGGCGATGAGGCAAGAGCAACAAAGTCACCTAGGAGTGTGCTGGAAAGTGAGGATGGAGAGCGAGGAAAGGGGTCAGTCCATGAAGGGCTTACAAGTCAGACAAAGGTGTATGGACACGGCCAAAAGAACTCACTAACAAGTTTTAAGTGGGGAAGTAATGTGTTCTGATTTGTCTCCTGAAAAGCTTGCTCTGGTTGCAGGCTTGCAACCAAGACAGATGGAATGGGATTGAAGTGAATGTGGCAAGATCAGTTAGACTGCTTGCACTAACTAGTGGTTCTAGTGCAGATGTGAGAAGCTGAGGGGTAGATTAGACACATTTGATATTTAGGAGGTAAAAATGGGAGGACTTGAAGAGTGGTCGGGTGAAAATAGAGGGTGATGGCAAAGTGGCCCGTTTTGTGCACATAGTAGATGATGGGCTAAGAAACAGCAGAATGGGGCCTATTTTGTTAGTGAAATCATGAACTTGAGCTTGGATGTGGTACGTTTCAGGTACATTTGAGGCATCAAGAGGGGTTCTAAGGTAGACAGATAATAGTGTAGATGGTAGGGAAGACTGGGATGGAGGTGATATTTATGTCTTATCACATTTAAGAGGATAATAAAAGCTGAAGCCATGGATGGCATTGTGTCAGGAGAGAGTAAAGACAGGAGAGCGAGCTGAGGAACTTCAACTGCCCAGTGCATAAAGCAAAGTGTTTATGACCATTGTGGAAGCTACAGTGAATTCCTGCTTTTATTTTTATTTATGTTTACAGTGAGGAGAGAAAACAAACAGGAGGGGCAGAGGGAGAGAGAATTTCAAGCAGACACCTGGGTTGCGTGTGGAGCCAGACTCGGGGCTCAATCTTATGACTCTGAGATCATGACCTAATCGAAATTAAGAGTTGGATGCTCAGCCAACTGAACCACCTAGGAGCCCCAAGAATTCCTGCTTTTAGATGGAGGTAGGTGAGAATGGGTAGCACATGACATTTAATCAACCCTGATAATCAAATAATCTAAGTTTACCATAAGCTGTGTGTGAAAATACCGGAAGGAAATCCTTTCCTCCACCTGGAGTCAATGCTCACTGGTCAAGACAGTAATTTCCATTCACCATGGTACTTCCTGGCCTATGTGGCCTGAGGACATTTGGTATTAGTTTGTGTGGGTTTTGGTTTGCTTCCCTTTGTTTGGAAGGAGGGAAGGAATTCCAGGTCAATGTCTCAAAATCAATTATTTGGGGGAAATCACACACAAAAAGGAAAGCTTGTCTACACACCTAGCCCAACGACGGTTTCTAGAAACCTGGGCAAATCTGGAGTCTCTCTTTCCAATATGTTAGATATTGGAGAAATGGAAAGCAGAGGACAGAAAGAGTGCTCTGGAGCACTTTTCATCTGGTAGATAAAGTGAAGTGACAGAGTAGAGTCAGAGCTCACACTAATTTGCATTAGAATTGGTACTTTTGGGGGGGGGGGAAGACTTTGTACCAGTTGTATTCTTTCTTAAAGAGTATCCAGGAGTACTGGAGTCTGACTTCCAAAGTGCTCACAAATGTATTCTAAACATGCTGAATTATATGAAAAACAAATTCCTGTTGGATTTTTCTGTCTGGTACAATGCTTTATTTAGGAATACAGCTTGGCCAAAACACATCCCAGGACATGGCGTGTCATTGTTAGTATCTTCTATTTCCTCTGTGCTGAATCAGGAACTCGGAATGTTTTTGTATTTGTGCATCATCAACATTTAAGACAGCACTCCTTTGGTATGTTGAGTATTTTTCACTGGTACATACTTCATTCCTTGCATTTGTGAATCACTTTCCATTAAATTCCTATTACCGTCTCTTGAAACATGTTCTTTTCTTTCATAAATAAAATGTATAAGTTAATTATACAAACTTGTATAAAGTATATGTAATTTATATATATAAATATATTTATTTATATTATTTACATATATTATACATATATTATTACATATATTATATATGTAATTTATTTATAAAAATATAAATATATTTATTTATATATATTAACTATAAATATAGTTAATCCAATTTACAATAGCTTATTGTTAAAGATCCTATCAAGTTCACAGACACTTAAATAGCTGTCTTTTAATGTAGGATTTTAAAAAGACTAGGACTCTACACTATTGTGTATTTTTTTCCTTTAAGATTTTATTCATTCATTCATGAGAGATACAGAGAGAGAGAGGCAGAGACATAGACAGAAAGAGAAGCAGGCTCCTCGCAGGGAGCCCAATTTGGGACTCCGACCCTGGACCCGGGATCATACCCTGAGCCAAAGGCAGACGCTCAATCACTGAGCCACCCAGGCGTCCCTACATAATTCGGTATTTCAAATGAATGTTGTATTTCTTACTCTTTAATAAAAAGCGAAGCAGTGGAAACAAACGAGGAGGATACCAGGTTCCTTTGTCACAACAGGTCTCAAAGAGTTGTTTAGCTAGTATAACCTTATCATCCTAATTTGTCAGTGACATAAAATATTTAAGCTGTACACGGCCAAGGAATCTGTTAAAGGGTCTGTTACAATGTGCTTCCTAACAGAAGTGTGTTCACTGAACATCAGCTTTAGCTCCATTTTACATCATGTCTGAAACTTCCAATTATTTTATTCTTCCTCAGTCCTCAAGCTTGTGATAATGTGGTTTCTCACACTCGGAATGTTTAACAGGATTTAGCGGGCTTCAACTGCTTGATTTAGATCCAAGACTTAATCATGACAAGTTCCCAGCTGATGATCGTGTCACTCACATCCCCACAGGGCCTGGTTTCAAACAGCATGTTGATATGCCCTGAGCTCTTCTCAAGGCGACTGAGGGCCAATGTCCACTATGCTGGGAACAGTGGTGGGAAGGCCCATGAGACCACAGAGGAAAGGAAATTGGTGTCATGTTGCTTGGAAAAAATACATTTGGAAGCCATCATGTACATTGATTTTTTTGTTGTTGTTGCTTAAAGCCATATTTTCGCCCTTTGTCTGTATTTTTGCTAAGTTGTTTTGTTTTGATATTTAAAACATGTGTCATTGTAAGCAGTTGTATTTTTTTAATGCCTTTTTGCTTTCCGGAGTAGCAATGTCAACTACAACAAAAATTAAAAACAAGCTCTAGGGAAACAATCATTTTTGTGTTTGACACTTAGAAT
This sequence comes from Canis lupus dingo, assembly GCF_003254725.2. Classification (NCBI taxonomy): domain Eukaryota; kingdom Metazoa; phylum Chordata; class Mammalia; order Carnivora; family Canidae; genus Canis; species Canis lupus. Next base: position 13,922,259 of record NC_064258.1, on the reverse strand, counting down.
GTTTATAAAAATTACTTAAAACATTAGTAAAGACTTTAGCAAAAATACTAAAAAGAGATGAAGGAAATGAGTATACAAAAAATAGAACTTGGAAAAGAAGAAAAAAGAAGTTCTATTAAATATTTATTTTTATTCCTTTGAGAGACCTTGGGGGTAAGTTTTTCCCTCACCGGGATGTCTTATTTGTATTGTTCCTGTTTTATTCTTAATTTCATCTTTATGGTTATCTCTTCTGCTTAAATAGAAAGTTGTTCGGATTATTATTTCTATGTAGGTTAAGCTACCCAAAAGAGTTGAAAAGAAATGGTTTTATTCAGCCATTTAGTAGCTGGGGTTTAAATGTTCTCTTGTACTTATTCATTAATAAACAGAATGAGGAGGATCCCAAGAAGAGCAAACATAACCTGGTTGGTAATCTTATTTTTCCTGCAAAATAAGACTTGCATTCCTGGTTTCTTGTTGGTTTTTCAGGATACCAGACATTTGGACTATTAGATCATCTGGTGCATATTCAGAGTAAATATCACTTGTGTTTTTATACCGTCCACAAGGATAAAGAGGTATGAACCTAAAAAAGAATGTCTGAGAGGGATTTTGGGATAAATGTGCTGAGAAACCGTTATTTTTTTTCTTGTACATAGCTCTCTTTATAGTCAGTTTTTTTTTTTTTAAAAAGATTTTATTTATTTATTCATAGAGACACAGCTAGAGAGAGAGACAGAGACACAGGCAGAGGGAGAAGCAGGCTCCATGCAGGGAGCCCGATGTGGGACTCGATCCCGGGGTCTCCAGGATCACACCCTGGGCTGCAGGCGGCGCTAAACCGCTGCACCACTGGGGCTGCCCTATAGTCAGTTTGCTATCAAACCATATTATATAGTTGTTCAGCGTTTGGGGGTACCCATCATTAAGATATATACTTTTAGATATGTGTTTTAGGTGTTATGATAGATTTTAGGTATGTTTTCCCACTATGACTTCACATAATTGCTTCCTTCAGAGAGATTATCTTCAGATGCCTGGGATGTGTTGCTGGCAAAATGTTCTACAAAGCTAAAAGGTATTGATCCTAACAGCTTTGAGAACATTCTGCAATTTACTGATCATAGTACAGAGTCTTTTCTTTAGTACCACTTGGCTGACCTGAGTTCAATGTCTTTGCTAGCAGAGTTCCAAACGCTTTTGAAAATAGTGGAAAGGTCATGCCTCTGGGCACTGTCAAGGTAAATAAGGTGAAACTTGTGTTTATATGCATGTATGTCTTGTTGGTGTGTATTTGTGTGAGTGTGCATTATGTGTTTATGTGTATGAGTGTGTGTTAAAAAGAGGTTGAAAAATTCCTTCTAGAATGCAAATATTTTCTTTTAACCTAACATTACTTCTAAACAAAATAGTGGAAGGATTCATTTTGAATGCTCATATGAGGAGAATGTGTTTGCATACATATTCTATATGATGTTGGAGACAACATAAAATATATTTTTAAAGCATCTTCTATTGGAGATATCACAGAATTCAAGCTTCTGCTGTGTTTGTCTTTAAACTTGGGTATGCTAATGGTTCTTCAAGTAAATTTATCAATGTAGTTATTTTTAATCTCTGGTGTTAAAAGTTTCCCAAGAGGCAGAAAATATGAAGCCCCTATTTGTAAGTCAACAAACTTTATGTCTAAGAAAAAAAAAATTCTCTCCCGTGGATAGTGTTTTAAATATAAAGTTTTCACAGTCTGTAACAGATGTCTTACTAATTATCATAACACTTTGGTGAAAGTTTTCATCATACTATCAAAGGTAGTCATTTTCAGAGTTCACATCAGGATCTCTGGGGTACTTGTAGAGATTCTCAGACTCCACTTCAGACCTACGATGGGGCCCAACAGGTGATTCAATATCAGGCTGAAGTTTGGGAACAGCTGACCCATGACATAATACAACATGGCCCTGGCAAAGATCCTCACATCATCACAAACGTAGGCACCTGCTCTGTATTAAAAGGCAGTAAGAACGGTAAGATTTATAATATGAAGAAAATTACTTTGAAGAAGAGTGAATCATAATGTTCATCTTTTTTGTACAACTAATGCAACTATTATCCAGATTTGAACTGGCCACCCCTGCGATCTCCATTGTAATTCTTCCTGGACACAGACAAACAATTTACCACAAACACCATCCATCCCTTATCTTATAATAGTGACCTCTAAAAGAATATTTATTTTAAAAAATCCTTCAATAAAATCTCCGAAGATACGGACATTTCTAATAAAGGTATAGTTTAAGGATTTGGATGAGCTACTGGGTAAATGGTGCAAATTCAGAAGATGGATGCCTTTTTGGTCTCTGCAATTTCCCATGACTTACTGTGTGTGTGTTTAGGAAGCGAAAGAACAGATTTTATACGATGTCACTTATTTAATAAATCTCTACATTCCGCAACTTACCACATTTTGTTTCTTCAATTTTTGATTGAAAAAGACTGATATGTGTTATAACATGGAAAATTCTTCCTCTATGATGGCAAGGTATTTTTCCTCTCTCAGTATTTGCAACCACCTGGTCAGGAATAACATTTGACAATTCATCAATAGAGTATTCAGTCAAATTCTAAAAAATGAAATGAGAACATTTCATCGGAACAGTAAGAAACCAATGAGAATTGATAGAAAACTCCATTGTCTTCTTTCATTTGTTTTTCTGGAAATGATTTTGGTTTCGTAAGAGACCACAATGCACAAGGGTGGATTGTGATAAAAGTAAAATTTATGAAGTGGGTAGACAGTGAAGCATGTTATAAAATTTGCAAAGAAAACTGGAATTCACTGAAAATCATCTCTCCCATTGCATACCTTGGTAACTAAACACCAATAGAGATCTTAGAGATGTTCAGTGTTTCTGCTTTTTTTATTAAAATGCAAGTGTCTCTTGGGATGGCATGCCGGTATCAACTAAAATTGTAACAGTATTTGTTAACTAGGAACTCATGCTAATGAGCCAAAGAAAATGTTCTGGGGAATGTGAGTACTTGAGTGGGCTATGATAGGAAGAGAAGTGCTAGGGAGAAAATGTAGGGCATTGAGAAACAAATCACCTATTTCATCATTTCTTGGAGAACCCTGCAATATCATACTACACTAGGAATTTCTGGCATTTAATGTATGGGATGCTGTATTGGGCTCAATCTGCAAAGAATGGTTTATAAAATGCAGTGCTTGTTCCATTTTTTACCTTGCTTCTTGGAATGAAAACCATTCTGAAGGTCATCTTTTCCTCCTTGTAAGATTATTTTTTATTTGACAAAAATCAGTTAATTTGGAGGAGAGCAAAGCTGTATGTCAATGAATTGGTTGCAAGCTCATCAGGCAATCAGACGTGAGATCAACACAGCTGTTGGAACAGTAACAGCCAGGAAGATTCTAGTCACAGGCCAGTCGGGAGCACAGGAGCAAAGAGATTCTTGTCACATGCGGTGACACCAGCAAAGATTTATTAATATATTCCTCCAAAAGATATTTAAAATCAGTGCCATGCTTTCAAAGCTTATAAAACAGCTTAATAGTAACATGGGTAGGGTTTTGGCTGTTCTTAAACCTCTTCCTTCATAAGCAAATACTACTTTAAAAAAACTGGGCATATAAAAATCTAGTTTTGTTATTCTCTGAAGCAACATATACTATATTGCATATTAAGATTTTGTGTATAATATATTTATTTGCATACAGAAATATGTATTTCTATTATACATTTAATTACTTTATTTATAGAATATGTATATTAAGCATACAGCATATTCCAGAAAGATACATTAAATATGCACACAGTTCATGCTGCAGCGTGCACCCTTTTAAAAGAAGCATATTTAAGAGGCATGGTATTATATATACATGCTGAAAATACACTTTGCACAATTCATCCAGCTTTGGGTGCTTCCCTAATCTACTGGCAACACCAGTGCTGTGGTTGTTGAAAGGGATATCATCAAACTGGGGAAAGGCAACTACCAGTGAACTAAGTAGGAGAAAATAAAAGTAGATTGCATTTCTAAGTATGTGTTGCCATCATTTTGAATTCACGTCTTCCCCAATGTCAGATCTCCAGGATCAAAAAAGCAGTGAATGGACAAAGAGCAGAAGTATTTGGGACCCCCCCAGCTTCCACATTCAGATGGGAAAGCTTATCCCATGTGACTTATTATATTGGCAACTTGGTCCTAACACTTGGGAGTTGGTATTAAATTAATGCAAACTGGTAAAGGGAAATCATTTCTTTAAAGAAATGAATTGGCTTTTTGACATTCTTAATCTCCTCTTCTTATAAGACCACTCTGGAATATTTACATTATTGCTATGAGGAGAGAAGAAATTCTTGACAAATATTCACCTTTCCAGTGAAAATAAAGGAGATGAATCATATTGTTTCTGAAAAGAGGCTCTTAATGTTTTTGAAAGGAAAAATGGCAGCTCCAATAGAAACTGACCACATCAACTGCAATCATTTTCATGGCCAATTACCAGCAACCTCAATTGACTGTGTGACAATCATAATGGGACATGATGATGTTGGAAACAATGTGCTATGTGCATGATCTGGTGATTCTAGATATCTCGATGTCTCTTGTGTTCCCAATCTGTGAATTACAAATACACCAGACTCATGGATGACAGTGTGTCTGATACACAACTGGTGAGCACTACCTTTTTCAAATAGGTGAGCAATTTACACTGATATTCTAATAGTGATACAGGATTATTTTCCCATTTATACAAAGCAAGCTCTAGAATTCCTTAAAGTAGACCAGGGTTTCTTGACTTTGGCACTTTGACACTTTGAGCCAAATAATGCTTAGCTGTGTGTGTGTGTGAGGGGGAGGATATCCTGTACACTGTAAGCTGTTTAGCAACCTCCCCAGGTTCTATCTATCAGCTGCCAGTAGCTCTCCCCCAAGTTGTGACCACCAAAAGTGTCTAGACATTGTTCAATGTCCCCCGGGGAACAAAACTGTTCCTGTATGACAGCCACGGGAATGGACAAATCCAGCAATAGTTAGTGCAAGCCTTTGAATACAATCTCTGCGTCTTTCTAATCATCTACCATGTTCAGTATTCTTCCCATTTCTCTGATTCCAGTTGACAAGGCTTCCATGATGTGTCAGTCTATATTCACTTCCTTGCTGTAATGCGTGATGGTTTCTCTTTCAGCAAGGTTGTGGTGGCTGTGGCGAAGATCAAGAACAGAAGGAAGGAAGGGAGGATGTAATGGCAATGAAGAGCAAGAGGCAGTTTGATTCACGGTGAGCTGAATTGTTAGAGTGGACGAGAAAAGACCCGAATCGAGAATCCTGAATTCTTGAATCCAAAGAGTTCATCCCAACTAGAGCTGAATCTACATCATAATAGCACAACAAGTTACTAAGTGAAATATTCATCCAGTCACTTGTTTCATTTACAGCAAACCAAACAGCTCATTGGCTTGATGTCCCTTCCATTCCACTGATTCACTGATTTGAAAAAATAAAAGCAAATATGGATTTAAAATTGTAAACATTTACATTGAAGTAACTGTAGAGTAAAAGAATCTCAATGAACTGATACTGTGTATTTATATATAGGAGATTTGTAGGGGGGATGACCTGACCGAAGTTATTCAAACAGGAAGTTATTTTTATAAAGGGTAAGTTACATATAACTATTGTTCACAATTCGCTTCTTACTAACTATTCTTTTTTGTTGTTGTTTGCCTTGTGCTTTTTTTTTTTTTTGACTCTCAAAATTGTTGAGGTGCCATCAATGAGGCAAGTCACACAAAACAACTCTAAAGTGCTAAGGTTTAATACTGAAAAAGTAATCATGCTACTCACATTGGTATTACTGGTCAAGATATCATAAGGCCCATAAATCTAAAATGCAAAATAGGATATTTGAAGTGGGTTTTATAAACTTGATTTCTATTGGTTGGGCCATTGTTAGAAAATCTGATTTTAAGACTATAGCACATACAGTAAGAAAAAAAGCTGAGGGATAGAAATAGCTAGACGTGAATCATTACAATCATATATTTCTTAGGGGTACCAAATAAGAAGTCTCTACACTCTACATGGACAAGATTCTATATAAAGCCGCCATTTGGGTAATAGTTCCTGATCTGACTTTTTATGGTCTAGAATTAAAGAAATAATGAGAAGTGACATAGGCACAGCTACCTACATTCTTCTTCAGATTTTGATGATCTTACTTGGCCTCTGTTAGTTATCCCCTACATTTCTGCCACAAAGATTACTATACTTCTATGGACAGAATTTTGAAGATAAAAAGTTTTAGGAAGAATTAACAATTTGAGGAAGATGGAATATGTGGTTTCAGGAAATGTTTTTAAAGACTTTTTCCTCCTCCGTGGGACAGAGGATGGCTATAAACAACCTCACTGGACTATACACTGAATATCACTCATTAGCAGGTATTAAAGAGAAGGCCTTATTCTCTTGGGACTGACCCCAGAAGTCATTGGTGCCATGAGAGTATGTTAATCCTATTTTGGATTAAAGCAGCTTCATCCTGCTGACAAAGGCCAGAAGTTCATGTTTTACAAGTTAGCATTTCATACATGGGTCAGGCAAATTCAGGTTGAAACAGAATGCCCTCTCAGCCTTCTCTCTTCCTTTTGCAAAATTCATCTGGCCTCAGTAAACTTTCTCTGCCTTCAAATGACTATTTAATTTGACAAAACCTCAATTTAAAAAATGACTTTGGTTTCTCAAGCATGTGTATGTATTGGTAGGCTATCCGATTAACATAAGAAGCTCGTTTAAGAGAAAGCCAGATTGGTGAAAACATTTCACTTAAAGGTTCATAAGCAAATTAAATGTTTATAGGCTTTTATATTCCCAAAGAATGCGAAGGGCACAGTGGGCAGGGGTGAAAGCCCATTTTCATGGCCGTGTCTGGTTGTATTTAGTGAAAGTCCTGCAGATTTTGCCCTTACCCAATGTAGAACAGGGAAATATAAAAACCAATGCCATAATGAGAAAAATAATGATGTGATCTAGCTATGGTTTTTACTTGTTTGCTTTCTTTTGATTGTGGGAAAAGGAAAAGGTATGGGGAAAAGAGCATTTATTATGTCGCAATTCTCCAAATAAAACTGTAACAAAAGAATAATATGTGCTTAACACTCTGGAGACCATTTCTACATCCTGTTTTGATCCTCTTTCTTCACTTCTCCATTGTGTGATGTCTATTTCCTTATGTTTAAGTCTCCATGTTAGCTTGTCACTGTGGCATTTCATCCTCGTATGGACACGCAGGAACAAAAAAGAGGTGGGGAAAAAAAAGGAGTGAGGTTATTCTTCTTGTGCAGGATAAAATTGTAGATTCAGAAGCCCTTCTTCAAGAGAGTACGGGAAAGCGTAGATTGTCCCTTAAATCTACAACTCCAAGCATGTCTCTTTCATGGTCTCATTGCTCCGAAACTGACAGGGTTTATAAGGTGCGGGTTTCTCAAACTGGAGCATAGGCACGATAAAAGTGTCACTGTTAGGCTCCTTAATTGCACATTCCATAATAAGACTATAAAGTGCAATGGCAGAGATTTTTAAAACTGGGAGCTCTTTTATCCCTTTTTTTCCCCCAAGCTCCCCTGACCACTTTCCTTCTCTACAAAGATGTTTTACCTTGTAGCGCCTATGTTCTTATAATGACACATGAGAAGATGTTTAAAGGTCTTCTTGAAGGTGGCGTTACAAAGTGCATAGCAGGCGGGATTGATGGTGCTGTTGATGTAACAAAGCCAATAACCAATTGTCCACACTGTGTTGGGGATGCAGGGTGCACAGAAGGTGTTAATGAGCACCATGACATTGTATGGGGCCCAAGTGATGATGAAAGCCAACAGAATAGCCAAGATTGTCCTGGTCACTTTCTTTTCCCGGGATGGAGGAGGCTTCTTTTTGGCGGGCTGCTTAGTCATCTTCACAATCTTGCGAGCTACAATGTTCTGTTTTTCATCTCCGTTCTGACCTGCAGAACCAACTAGTTCCACGGTGGTATTGGTTGGGGTACACGAGTCACCTTTTTGGGTCTTGGTGACAATTTTGATGCATGTTTGCTTAGAGTTCTCATCTTTGGAATGGCCCAGGGAAGTGGAGACGGTGTTCTCATCCTGGGTTACTTCATCATCTCTCATATTAGAGGCTACGGCACTGACTGAGGTGGAATCGTTGGAGCTCTCTTTCTCCTCTCCCTGGACACAGTTTTCGGTCACAGCATCTCTGGGGGCTTTGCCATTCTGGATTTTGTTGTGCTCCAGGCCATCATCACTGCCAGGCATATTGTTGTTGTTTGGCTTCACTATCCTCCCTTGTACCAGACTTGGAGAAACTGGGTCTTGGTTAGCCACAGGCTCCTTCTTCTCCTTCTTTATCCTGCTCTTGCTGGCTCGAGATATGTGCCAGTATAACACAGTCATGATGATCACAGGCAAATAGAAAGCTGCGATGGCAGTACCAAAGGTGACAGCAGCATTGGAGAAAAACTGAATATAGCATTCCCCATCCTCCACAGTCCTCACCCCTACAATGAACTGCCAGAAAAGAATGGCTGGGGCCCAGAGGATAAAGGAGAGGACCCAGGCAGCTGCAATCATCATACCTGCCATTTTCGTGGTCCGCTTGACTGGGTAGGTGAGCGGTTTTGTGACACAGAAGTACCTGTCAAAGCTGATAATGAGCAGATTCATCACTGAAGCATTGCTGACCACATAGTCCAGGGCTAGCCAAAGATCACATACCACAGGTCCCAAAGGCCAATAGCCAATCACAGTGTAGAGGGTGTACAAGTTCATGGAGAAAACACCAATGATGAGGTCAGCACAGGCCAAGCTGAACAAAAAGTAATTGTTGACGGTCTGGAGGTGACGGTTGACTTTAATGGAGACCATGACCAGGATGTTCCCAATAATGGTCACCAAACTGAGGGATCCAGCCACGAGGACTATAAACACCACTTCAAATGTCTTATAAGGACTGGTCAGGGCCAGGCCATTGCTAGAAGAGTTTGTTGAGTTATTCATTTTTTGTCCTCTAATCAGTAGCCAAGTAGCCAAATACACATTTAAACCTGCAGGGAAATAGAATAAAATTAACAAATATAAACAGTGCATTAAGATATATCAGATTTCTTGCTTCTGAACCACAATTTTTTCTCCCAAATCTTCATTCCTTCCCTCCTATGTTTATTGTGTCTCTCTGCCCCAATTTCCCATATAAAAGGCAAAGATATTAACTGGAGGATTCAAATGATCCTTGCAGGCTGGCAATGTATTTGAAGTCTGATAACATTTTGAATGTGTCCGTATCTAGATACGAGTATCTATCTATCAATTTAACTGAGTATACTATCTAAAAATTTTTTTAAGATTTTATTTATCTATTTATTTATTTATTTAGAGAGCATGAGGGTGGGGAAGGGCAGAGGAAGAGGAGAGAGAGAATCTCAGGCAGACTTTGCTGAGTGTGGAGCCTGACGTGGGGCTCGATCTGATGACCCTGAGATCATGACCTGAGCCTAATCAAGAATCGAGTGCTTAACTGACTGAGTCATGCAGGCACCCCTGACTACACTATTGGCGAATTAAACTGAATGAACTAAAGTTACATGTAAGACAAAGCATCAAGAGGCTTCTGGTATGTACATAAAAACTAACAAGCCGATGGGAGGAAGAAAGTAAAAAAAATCTTATAATATTGAGTATGTGACTTTTATAGTCAATAGTACCTTTCCACCTGGTAGTTTAAGTCTTTTTCGTAATGATACTGATATGGATATCAAGGATAACAAGGATAAGACAGTAATAATTCATTAGCCAGTATCCTTCCCCCAGTGACTATTATTTTTCTCTGATCATTGTTTTACACTTATAATTAGTATCACATACCTAACATTTCCAAAACTCTATGCCCTGCAGAGGAAGTTATTTATTCAATGCTTATTGACAATGATTATGTGAGTTTTTTGAATGTTTTATTTTTCAAGTCACTACCAAATTTATTATTCTACTGTTCTTCCTGCCAAATCTTTGGTACAGTCAGGCTAGGATTTATATTTGTTTGTCAGAAGAGGGAACTGAAGCCCAGAAAGAGTCAGTAGTTTTATGTAAGGACACATATCGAGTCAATCACAGAGATAAGACTATGAACAAACCTCGGTTTGTTCGAGAATTTACTCATTCACTTTATCCTCACATACCTACTGAGCAACTTCTCTGTATTAGGCATTTGTTATAGGCTGGTATTCAGTGATGATTAAGACAAAGTTCCCATCGGGGAGAGGCGTGTGCTCTAGTGGCAGCCAGGGGTCACTGAAGTAGCAATTATTAAACCTGAGTGTCCTTTCTGCTGTTGTGTTTCAATAAACACATAATTATCATTTTTCAGCAATATCACCAAAGTCTGGTGACAGACTACATCTAGGAAGTTCTAGTTATGCCAATGTGCACAGAGGTCTCTTCAGGGATGGTTAAATAACTTATGAAATACTCTGATAATGGAACAGTATGCAGCCATTAAAACAAAGTGGCAGATACATGTGTTCTGGCATTGGTGGGCAAAGTTAGAGTTAGAAGATGGGATGATGAAAGCAAGACTCAGAACATTATAGAATAGAGTTCTATTTAAGCAGAAAGGTGATTACGTCTATGATATGAATCTGTAGATCTTGAGGAAACACTGAAGACTTTACTTAGAAAATGCTGTTAATGATGTTAACATCATTTAATGATGTTAATAAAGTGTGACTTACCATTTTGCCTTCCAAAATTATACATGAGGTGTCAGATATTGTACCGAGAAAAAGGGACTTACAAAGTGTCATTTGCTTTTGGCATCAGATGGTTCAGAATACTGCCCAATGCTTCCATTATGAATATATCCCCTCATAATTAACCCAAATGCAGATTTCCAGGCTCACTCCAGAACTCCTGATTCAGAACTGTAAGCCATGTTAGGAAACACTTTCAAAGCCTCTCCTGTTGGTCCCTTATGTATCATCCCACCCTTGAATACCACCACCTATCTCTCTGGGCTTGGTCCTCATCCATCACATCAACATTCCCAGTGTCTCATGTGTATTATATTTAGGAGTAAACACTTTCTTCCATAGTCCATTCCTCACTGGGTTTTATGAAGAGTTTGCTTTTGCTAAAGCATAACACAATAAGCAAACACTGGAGAACTTGAAACGTATCCCCCAGCAGATATGGGAGGACTACCCCAGTCAGAGCCTTTAGGTTTCCACTTTTATAGATTCCCCTGCTCGTTCCTTGACCCATGGAACAGTGATTGATATACCTAACTAGGATTTCTCTTCTTCACTGGAAAAGCAGTGAATTTTGGCTTCTGAGTCTTCCTAGTTCTACCATCCAGCTCACTGCCTCAAATGCAATTGGTGCTCAAAAATGTTTATTGAATCAAAACAGGATTGACAATTAGTATTATTAATTCAATCTCTGCTTACCCAGTGGAATTGTTTCATTAACATTTCTCTTTTTTTAATATTTTATTTATTCATGAGAGACAGAGAGAGAGGCAGAGACACAGGCAGAGGGAGAAGCAGGCTCCATGCAGGGAGTTTGACGTGGATCTCCATCCCGGGTCTCCAGGATCATGCCCTGGGGTGAAGGCGGTGCTAAACCGCTGAGCCACCCGGGCTGCCCAACATTTCTCTTTAACAGCACTTTTTAATTTTTTTTTGGTCATGATTCATACAACTGTTTATTCACAAAATTTATTTGAACAAAGTGATTTCACTAATCCAATCATTATTCCAGTGATTCCTTATTAGCTAAGGTAACTGGAAGACAGGATCCCGACTCGCTTATAAACTTGCTTTTGTCTGCTCATTAAATTCATTGGCATTTTTTGAATTGAGTTGTATTCACATTACATTTGTGAAATTACATTTCACAAATTGTTCATTTTAATACATTTTGATTGAAAAACACCAAACATTTACTTTCTGAATGTTCTGTTTGACACTTTATTCTTCACATTCATTTTAATAAAATGTAGGACTATATTTATTTTCACTTTAAAAAGACTTTTGGTGACTTCCTCTGGAGAATAATGTATAAATATGACATTTTGTCAAAAATAGGTCTCTTATTTTGTGGATTAAGAAATGGTAAGAGTAAGTGATTTGTCCACAGTCATCTGGCTTTTGCCATTGCTTATGCTAAGAATAATATCTGTGATTATTCTAAAACATCAGAATAGTATAGAGATGTATGATTCTATTTATTTGCTAGTTTTATTGCCTCCCTCCCTCCTCTGCCTTTCTTGTTTAGAATGAACATACATTACATTTCGGCTAAAAACAACAACAAAAGCCCCCAAAGAACAAAGAATCCAGAAAGCTAAAAGAAAACATAGTCTTGGGACTTTCAAACACATGTTACTTCACCGTATATTGACAACTCTAAAATATATAAACACGTCTATGATCCCCTTGATCTGAAGACAGAAGCTCAGTTTCAACACTACTGAGTGAAAAGTCTGCAATTAAAACTCACATCCTCACCTTTGAGCTAGATGTTCGTTCTGTTTCCCTTCTCCACTTGAGAATTATACTTTATCCATAACATGTGAAATTGTCAGGCATCTGTATAATGGGGAACTTTACCCAAAGGCTGCTGGCTAAGCCACACTCTGTCTGGGGGACCTGGAACTCTTACCCAGGGAAAACATAACAAATTTACATAATAACCTACTTTCTTGCTATCAATATTCTCTAAATTCTTAGAGTTCTAATATTTGCTCTTTCATACCAAAGCCATATGTAAAACTGGAAAACAATTCACTTAGAAGCAAGCACAAATGTCTGAGGGATGGCACTCCTTTGATCCCCTGTGGTGCGCCAGGTATGGAAGGCCTGCCGCTCTTCTGTGAAAGAAAACAGCTTCTGATTGTCACCCTTTTCCCACTTCTGCTGTTTACATTTCTGTAAAAGTTTTTACTTCTGGTGTGGCATCCTAGGGTTTTATTAAAGCAAAAACTGTTACATCATTGATGAAATAACATAATCACAACTAAACAATGAAGGTGAGCTTCAGGATTCAGTATGTGAAGATGGCAAGTGTGTAACAACCATTTGGTATTTTACAAGGTTAGCATAGGACTAAGTTTTGAAAATATTATGGAAACTTATGAGAAAAAAAATGTTTCCAGCCTTAGGTTTTGTACTACTTACTTGACTCTATATCTAGCAGTGAGGAATGCATCATGCTTTAATATTATCCTTGCAAAGTTGTGAGTGCTAATCTCTACTCTTAATTATTAGCTGTGAGAGTCTGATCATGTCACCTTGAACCTTAATTTTCTTTTTTTCTTAAACAAGAATAATAATAACCCTACTTTTCTTCTGGAGCTGTGGGAAAGTTCAAAGTGAGATAACGTCTCTGAAACACGATCTTTAAGTGTTAACATTAAGTGCCATTAGTATTTACATTTGTTAAATGGGTATAAATTAATCACTTTTCTTTATAGTTAGAAGAAAAGTGTGTGGGTGGGTGTGAAGCAGACTAAGAGTGAGGAGGTGTAGTGGTAAGTGATAATACTGAATTATCTATGATATCAGGTTATCAATAATATTAAATCACCCATGATGTCACAGCAACTCCTGAAGTGATTGTTATTATTATACACTTTTTTATACATGTTGAACAAAAGATCAAAGAATTAAGTTATTTGAGATTCAAACCCCAAGTGCCAGATCCAGATTTTGCTACAAATATTTATTATTTGTCTGAGGAGCAATCTTACTTGGCAGCACATTTGTGCCCCAAATATTTATTCCTCTAACCTACCATGACTAAGTCTTTTGCCCTAAATTCAACTTGGGTCCTTGGTTTAGACAACAGAGGATCATCGTGTCTGGGCTAAAACTGTGACTTATGGGCAGGAGAGGTTCACAATAAGATACAGAAGAGTAGGTAAGGTTCCTGATTATGTAAATATAGGACATTTAAGATTTGAAACATTTTCCTAAAAGCAATCATCAGAAAACTATGTCACCATGTGAATTAACATATAACCTCTTGCCAAAGTATTCATATCAATTACACAGAAGTTCAATAACATTTCTATGAAGTTATGGAAAGAATGCTAATTAAAATGATTTAAAAAATAAATTCTGATATGTATTTAGGTACACAATGGAAATTAAATGTAAAAATGGGATTTTCTCCACACTCTGATATAATATATATATATATATACATATATATATATATCAGCATGCCTGATATATAATGATCTCTTCATAGGTGCTTTTACAGTGTAATAAGCTAATCATATATTTATCAACATCTGGGTAACCTAAGTGTTAGAATTTTTTGCATGTTATTTAATTATCACAATAACCCTGGAAAGAATTATCATCTTTTCCAGTTTTATAGATGACAATGATTAGAGAGCTGGCAAGTACTAAGGCTATGGTTCAAATTTAAGTATTGACTCCTAGGGCTAAGTTTTTCCCACTCTGCCACACATGACAAGAAACTTGATTAATTGATTGATTAATTTAAAGATTTTATTTATTTATTCATGAGAGACAGAGAGAGAGAGGCAGAGACACAGGCAGAGGGAGAAGCAGGCTCCATGCAGGGGGCCTGAGGTGGGACTCGATCCCAGGACTCCAGGATCATGCCCTGGGCTGAAGGCAGCACTAAACCGAGCCACCCGGGCTGCCCGGAAACTTGATTTAATAAATAATAATAATAATAATAATAATTTTCTACAAAAATAAGTTGGGAAGCCTGGGTAGCTCAGTGATTGAGCGTCTGCCTTCGGCCCAGGGTGTGATCCCGGAGTCCCAGGATTGAGTCCCGCATTGGGCTCTCTGCATGGAGCCTGCTTCTCCCTCTGCCTATGTCTCTGCCTCTCTCTGTCTCTCATGAATAAATAAATAAAATATTTAAAAAAAAAGAATAAGAAAAGTCAGAAGAAAAAAAAAGAGAGAGAGAGAGTCCATGAATGATAACCGGAATCCAGAGAGAAGATACGTAATTATACAACAAAATTTCAGAACAAGAAATCAAGAGGAAATCACATGAAGTTGACTTTATAATTGTTTATATTTATTTAACTTTTGTTTTTCAAATGTAATCTTGGTGTATATTACTTTTTATAGATTTCTAATTTCTGCTGCTATTTGAGTACATTACCAAAAATGGCAGGGTGTTCTGAGTGTTCTCTGTCCATGTCTTTCACACTGAGATCTGAGACACAGCCTAACTGTTGAGCAAAGATGAGCGATAAAATCATCAGCCTCACCAGGGTTGCCTGGAAGTCCTTCAACTGATAGAGCAATAAGGCCCAGGGTAGCTTTTTAAATTATACACAGAAGGGCTAAATATGCAGTCTATTCTGAGATAATTAAAAGTCTACTTCAACAATATTGTGCCTAGATATCTAGTTTTCAGTAAAAAATGCTGCTATTTCAGAAAATATGAAAACAATAAGGATGATACAATATAGTATCTTAGAGAAACATCGGACTCTTCGTTAGGAGCGAGAGTACCTACTACCAAGGAGCTAGCAGAGACTTTCCCATCATTTCCTCTCCATCTTAAGAATGAGATGTGGTCATTTTACACTGTGTTATCACCAGTTATTTAACATGTGGAGCCTGTGTTTAATTTATACATATTTCAAAAATATAATATATTGTATAATAATCTGCTGAGTAAGATACTAACTGTAAAATTTCCCTGACATTGGAGAAATAACCATTGGGGTATTGTAAACATTCAATTAATCCCATTAGATTATAAATAGCATTGGTACAGGTATTTAATAGGCTTTGGGAATGTTCCTTCATCAATGATCAATCACTCCTGCCATGAATGAGGGTGGGGTGAAAAAGAAAGAAAAACAAGAGAAACAGAGAGAGATTATAAAGAAGTCTGAGGAACAAAGTCCCCCCTTTTAAAGAAAGTTTCCATTTGGAGACCAAAGCAGTAGATAACACAGTTAGTCTATATTAGGACGACCCCTACAAATCTTGAATGTCTTTCAATTTTACTTACAAGTTTGAGAATGATCTGGTCTGGGGCTCAGGGGACAGTGCAGCTCTGATAGCTGAATACTGACGTTCCACACTCCGGTTCTTTGACAACATCAGGTCGAAATGGAGTAAATTTCCACTTTTTCCTCCCATTTTAATCAGGTTTCTCTTTAGCCAAATGACACATTATGAGCGAGTATACATATTGAGAGATTTCTCACAACTCCTGGATTTTACTACATGAGGAGGAGCTGTGGTGGGGTGGGGGCCACAGGAGCAACAGGGGCCCTCTTAGAAACCAGGGCTATCTCTGCTTTTTTTTTTCAAATTTACTCTAAAACACCTTATTGAATTTCTTTTTTTTTTTTTTTTCCTTATTGAATTTCTTTTGTGGGCAGATCTTATGCCTTCAAGGGCTTCAGAGGATGGAAGTGAAGGAGGAATGAATGATCAAATAAAATCAAACACGTTCTTGTCCATAAAGAGCTTATAATCTCAGAGAGACAAATTACTGATGGGATTTCCAGCTACCCAAAACAACCCTGGGCCAATACAATGACAGGTGTCAAGACTCAGAATGCATGGAAGAAGGCTGGTCAGGTTTGTGTGTGACATTTATATATATTGTGTAATATGTAAATATGTATGTTTTATATATATATTTGTATATATCTGTACACGTATTACTATGTTCTCAAGGTTCTGCATTATATTACATTTCTCAGAAAAGTACAATATACTCATAGGGCTGTTCACTCCAGTGCCCTGAGCCTGACAAGCTATAGGTTCTGAAATCCACAGTAAGACAGCCATGAACTCACCTACGCTGGGTTTTTAATTCTATCTCAAAGAATATGTCAAAAGGATTTTAGAAGCAATGTGTAGACTTGTTCTCATTTAGAAAACTTCAGCACAGAACTGCCAACTTCACCGGAAATGCATTACATAAAACATCTGAAAAAAGAAAACCACACTTACAACGAATTGCATTTATCAAGCTGTATCCTTCAGGTGTGCACGCGTTACCCTATGCAAGTTGCACTTACGTAAACAAAGAAAAACTGTAAAAGCAATTGGTAGAAAAACAGTGGAAGTAGCAGAAACAGCAATCTGATCCCCACAATAACACACATACAAGAGAACTCATGAATTTTTCCAATGTAGAAACCTTAAAGAACTTTCGAGCCTTTATTACAAGTACACATGTTCGCAGCTTTGGTGGCCTGTCAAACATACTATTCTTAGTGACGCTGGACAGACTTCCACTCCATATTCGCCAAACTATCTTTTCCTTTCTTTAAAACATATCCTAAACCACACTTACTCTAGAAATATGTGATGACTAAGAGGGAAAGAGACCTTAAAATGGTTTAATGAGCACCCTAGTCCTTGCCTTTGTGTCTGCGGCACATTTTAGTTACTTTACCACACAGTATACCTCCTGCCAAAAAGGAAAAGAGGTCTGGACAACTATACACAAAATGCACTATGTGATAAACCATTCTTTGGACTTTTTAAAATGAAATTCCATCTGAGTAAGCACGGGAGCACCCTTCCTTCTCTGTCCTAAGAATCTGCAGAGCTTAGTATTGATGATGAACATAATCTCCTAAATGGTGCTGACCACACAGTGTGCTCTAGGGCCAACAGCCACAAAGCTAGAGAAAGCCCTCTGTCTAAAGGTTATCATGCCCTGACAAGGAGAGTGAAGGGAAAATGGAAGCTATCCTCAGAGAGCTGCTGAAAGTTGTATATGATTAGGCAGCTGTATTTGAGTCGATGTCTGTGTCTTTCTCATCGTCTTGAAAAGTTGGAAATTTGTATAGTCAGCTTTTTAAAAATTTTGTCCTGTTTTTTTTTTCTCCTAAAGTCGGCAGGCTGCTGGTTTAATAACTCTAAATTAGTTAATTCATTGCTTTGAATTAAACATGTGAATCAAATTTGCAGAGGAGTTGAGGCTTGTTATGACTCTGACAGAAAATTCTAGAATGAAAGCTGTTGTTCCAGAGAAGCTGAGCAATTGCAAACAATGCATCCCTTTAGGGATCTTTTTCAATGGCGCACATGCCTTCCACTGGAAGCTGAGACAGAGCACAAGGCAACATGGAACTTTGGGTAGTAGGTCAAGGACAGTTTTGAAAAGAGAAGTAGGCCACCTGGGTGGCTCAGTGGTTGAGCATCTGCCTTCGGCTCAGGTAGTGATCCCGGGGTCCTGGGATCGAGTCCTGCATCGGGCTCCCCGCATGGAGCCTGCTTCTCCCTCTGCCTGTGTGCCTGCCTCTCTCTCTGTGTCTCTCATGAATAAATAAGATCTTAAAAAAAGAGAGAGAGAGAGAGAGAAGAGAAGTAAAAATCAGCTTAGGGTCAGAGAGAAGCTAAGAGTTGTAAGTTACTATTTTTCCTCTGAAGAGTAGACTCAGATAATAGGACCAGAAATTGTGAAAAGATTAGGATGTGCACACAGAAGTGAATTTCCCTTCTTCTGTGTACGCAGAAGATGCAAATTTAGATAACACCTAACAGGTAAGTAGAGAAAAGGACACTCGGTTGTACCTAGGAATCTGTATTTATTGTTAACACGTTTCTACTTAATGCTAGGTTGAGGACAAAAAGGGGAAAAATTAATACATGTGTTGCTCTTTTCATAAAAAGACACACATGAAAAGTAAAGTGTATTGCGGTTTATAGACACAATTTTTCTCTTTAAATAAATGTACCCTCCCCGTAAGTGTAAGCTTCGTTGTTCTTCTGGTAGCAATACCTAGCATGTAGGTATGGAGTCCCAAGGAATGAATTCACCTCCATAAGGGTAGATTTGGGTTCTTTAGCTTTTCAATGACAGAAATGACATAGGCCTCATATGCCGATGACTCACATCAGATTCCGTGACGCTATAAAAATAAGATAGTAATGAAGTGTAGAGAGTAATGCACAGCAACTGTTTTAATTGTTCCCAGTCGAAAGACAAAATGATTGTTTCCTCAGAGTCTGATTGCAGCCTATTTCTAGAACAGAGCAAAATGACCATCGTGTTATCTCATGAAAACGTGAGAAATGAGAGCACAGAGGAGATTCAAGTTTTTACTAAATGATCTAATGGCAATGAGATGGGGACACACAAAAAACTGCATCAACTCAGTAAAGATTTTTTTTTAGGTTATTTATTTATTCATGAAAGACACACAGAGAGAGGCAGAGACACAGGCAGAGGGAGAAGCAGGCTCCATGCAGGGAGCCTGATGTAGGACTCAGATCCTGGTTTCCCAGGATCATGACCTGAGCCAAAGGGAGACGCCCAACCGCTGAGCCGCCCAGCTGTCCCTCAGCAAAGATTTTTGTATCTAAAATACTACTTTAGAGTTCAAGCAAGTTGGTCGGAGAGAATCAAGTTTTATGTGGTCAATCAGGACAGTCCATCCTTTCACCTGCCTGCAAAAAAACTACTTTCCTGGTGGTGACCACTGGAACCGCGCCCCTGTTGAATGTCTGTAGTGTTCGTCACCACCAACACTGCCTCACCTTCTCTTCTTTTCCTCCACCCTCCTCTCCCCTCTCTGGGCTCCACTAGCTCAAGCCTGTTTCAGTATTTAAGTACCCAACTCCCCCACCTCTTCTGATTCTCTCAACACTTTGGAAAATCAGAGCCCTCATTCAGACTAAGCTAGGATTTGCCAGCCCTGTTCTCTTTTCCCAGAAGGCGGGTTCCCTGTTGACTGTGCCCAGAGTGAGAGCCCTGACAGTGACACTTCCCTTTTCGAATTACCGCATCTTGGCTGGTAAATATCCCCAGCACAGCTTACACGCTCCATCTTGTCATCTAAAAAAAAAGTAGCTAAACTTCAAGCAGTGCACATTATTGAGGTATTTGAATACCATGTCTGTATCTGAATAATGCCTGAGAAGGAGAGATGGTCAGACAGACAGGCTGTGCATGGGTGGGGGCTTGTGCACAAATCTGCTGGGTGGGATGTTTTTCCTCCAAGTACAATTGTACCCTCAGCCAACCAGTTTTAGTTTATGTTCTCTCAAGGCAAGACTACAGACGGCTGGACCTTGAAGAGAACATGTTAGAGTAGAATCCTGCGGTTAATTAATCCTCCTAAACAACTCAAAGTGAAAGGAAATAGAAAATTGAGAGAATTTCCCCTGGACTCCCTCACCTAACCACTGTGCGTGCAAGTGTGTGCCAAGGGTGTCCACTGACAAAGAAGTAATAATGACACATTGAAGAAGAAAAGAAGGAATGTCTCTGCTCTTAAGAAGGTCTAAATCTAGGGAAATTCTTTCACAAATGTCACTTCCTCTTGAGGAAGATAGCAGCAAAGGCCCACCAGCCTGGTTATCCTTCTAAGAGACACATAAGCCAAATGGCTGGCCTCTCTGCCCCATAGGGTGGTGTAGGTTTTCTCTCTATATGAGTTATTCACAGATAACTAGGAAGGGTCTGTGGATACAGTACATAAAGCTTTGGTGTTGCACCTGAGATCAAAGCCTATCTCTGCTACGTTCTAGTTATGTGAAGTTAAATTTGTTGACTCCTTTTCCACATCTAAGAGAGGTGGAAAATAAAATTTTTCATTCAGATTTTTTAAAAAAATATATATAGTACGCAAGGCTCCTAGCAGATGCTTAAGTAATCACGATTATTAAGTTCATTATCACTTAACTTTTTTTTTTTTTTTAGAGACAGACAGAGAAAGAGAGTGCACATGTGAAGGGGGGAGGGATGGAGGAAGAGGGGGAAAGAATCTCAAGCAGACTCCAAGCTTAACTGGAGCCTGATGTGGGGCTCTATCTCACAACCCTAAGATCATGGCCTGAGCCTAAATCAAAAGTCAGATGTTTAATGGATTGAGCCACTCAGGTGCCTCTAACGTGGTTCTAACGATAAGCAGAGCACTAAAAACGAACGAACGAACGAAAGAAAGAAAGAAAGAAAGAGTGTACTATGTATTTCTTCTCCCAAAATAAGGAAGCAAGTTGAAGCAATTTTTAATTTTGTAGGAGCCTATTCCATGCCATTTTTATTATTTGCTTGCATTCATCTTAAGCATTTGGGAAATCCCATCATCATTCTATAGTATCCTGATTTTTAATGCCAAGATGGTAAGAATCTTTGGTCTAAACTTCAGGGAACTTTAGTCTAAAAGTTAGTGACTAATTCTCTTCCTAACTGAAAGGTCACATGGTCAAAAACAAACCTCCATTTAAAATTCCTGCTAAACATAAGGAATATAGTCAATGATATTTTAACAGTATTATTTGGTGAAAGAGGGATAGTAGCTGTTCTTGGGGTGAGCCCAGTATAAGGTAGGAACCTGTGAATCACTATGTTGTATACCTGAAATTAATGTAATACTGTGCATCAGTTATACTCAAATAAAAAATTTCAAAAATAAAATAAAATTCTTGCTGTAGATCCACCGAAGATTATTTAGCAATTCTATACTTCTGTTTTAGCTGAAAGTGATCGGTTTATTTTGGCGAATATGATCTTCTCAAGGAACTAGGAAAAACAAAATTTGCCCCTACATAAACTAAGAACAAATAATGAAATTATGAGGTTGATTTGTTGTTAATAAATACAAAAACAGCAGAATTGAATTCTGCATCAGATTGTGAAGACCTAGAACAACATGGTCATGTGATCTGTGGATGTGCGTAAAGTTAATCTGCGCCTGAACATTTCCCATATTACTTGAAGTGCTGTTTGAGAAGACCCTATTTTTAACATTTCATTTTATCAGTTCTGCTAAATGAAGGTAGAATTGAAGGTAAATACATAATGATAAGAACAGGAACAAAACAGAGTGTTCAGTCTGCCACAGGTTAGTGTTCTTGAGGGTCTTCAGGCCTTTTCTGGCTTTATTGTGCTTCTTTCTTGTGACTCCTCCAATCTCTTTATGCAGTTCCTTACCTTCTGCACGTGTGCATCTCTCCCCCATCATCCTTCTTCAGTGGGTGTGCCACAGAGAAGATGGCACAAGTTGTCCGAGGAACCCCCACGAGAGGTCCTCATCTCTAATGTTACATTCCTCTTCTGCCCTGACGACTGGCTACAAGTATGACACTCAACTTTATGATGCAGTAACTATGTAACATTCATCTGGAAATATTATTCTGAAGATAAGAGAACCAGGCCTCATCATCTTAGAATCCAGGGGTCATGCAGAGGTTAGACGTGACCTGTAAGAGCAGGAGTGGGGGGGTTCGGGCCTTTTGGGGATCAGAGGGCTCAGGACAGCCTACCAAGTGGGCAGGCCCTCTCCAGAATGCCCCTGGGGCAGTAGTTTTCAGCCTAAACCTGGATAGGAGGTCTATGCCTCTTCCAGCAGTCTTCACTGGGGTGCCTGTGTGGCTAGGGGGATGGGAACACTTAGCCGAAGTGTTCTAAGAACAGACTCATTTGTAAGCTGCCTCTGAGTCTCTGTTCTTCATGCTAAAACATCCTCAGCTCTGTGTCTGCATTTAGGAATGTAACTTGTGAGCGGCCTGCCTCTGGCTCTTCCCTTGTTTGGTTGCTTTCAAAGCCCACTGTAAAGCGGAAAGGTGGCAGCCTGACCCACTTTGCTACAGTTTTCTTTTCTTTTTGCTATTGTTATTAAAATAATGAATGACTCTGTGCATAAAGCAGAAAGTCACAATGAAGCAGCCTTGTCTACGCAGGAGAAAAGACCTAGAGAAAGACCATAGAAATGACAAAAACAGGAGGCACGATGGGGGCAGGGATGTGAAGTGGGGTGGAGTGATCTCTCATTATGTTTGAAACAATGCCTGGGACAACCTCAGATTTCCAACTGGGAGCCGTTTGAATAAAGTTTAGTTTCTGTTTAGATAGAATTCCAAGTTTTTCTTTTAAGATTTTATTTATTTATTCATGAGAGACACAGAAAAAGAGGCTGAGACACAGGCAGAGGGAGAAGCAGGCTCCCTGCAGGGAGACCGATGTGGGACTCGATTCCAAGACCTTGGGATCACGTCCTGAGCCAAAGGCAGACATTGAACTGCTGAGCCACCCAGGAGCCCCTAATTCCAAGGTTTTAAACACCCAATCTATATAGCTAGTTCCCCTATTCTTACTATGAACTGCAGATTCCCATTTATAGAACCCAAACAATATTTTCAAATGCTGAGGTTAAATGAGTTAGAAAATTCTTAATTATTTTCAATAAAACAGAAATTCTATGGCTATAAAAGAGAAAGAAATCATGCAGTGTAGTTTCATGACTGCTCAGAGTTCGGATGGATATGGGAGCAAGGCGGACAGAGAGACATCTATTTTGTAACCCAAAGGTAAAGTAAAGTGAAAAAAATAAAGAGGTTATTTGAAGAAAATGTAGAAGAGGACTTTGAAGATATTTGGTTTAGTTGCTTTAAAAAAAATAGGGATGACAACGTAAACAGAAGAAAACCCTGCCCAGTGAGGGTCTAAAGATTTAAGAGCAACAGGTGTCATTGGTGAGACCACAGCCTTCTGAAGCTGAAAAGAATGGCATGTGGAGCATGTGGGGAGGGAGGGCATGGCCCAGAGTTACTCCTGCAAAGAGGAGGGAAGGGGTTGATTAGTTCGGGAGGTATCAAGAAACAGGGTGTTTAGAAAACTTTTTAAAGCCATCTACTGAGTCTGAGGAAGCCAGGTATGGCCGAGGACTTCAGGAGTGTCAGAAACAGAACTTCATGGCAGTGAAGAACACTAAAGTCAGACTGTAACAAACACTGATGTCATCGGCCAAGCTGCTATCAGGAGTCATCTCATTGCCAAGCATCTTTGACTGGATTTCAATTTCAAATCAACCACCCCCATTGTTTTTCTCTGGATTCAGCCCTGGCTTGACTTGATTTTCTGACCTTGAGTTGAGTGTCTTCCCTTTGACAACCCCAAATTCCCATCTAGGCACGGAAGCCCACTCCAGAGTTTTAGTAAGTTTCTAAATTTTCCAAGAGGAAATTTCTTTTTGCTCATGTAGTGACAACACCTGCTCAGTAGATCCACTTCGAGAATTAAATGAGATAATATTAACAAAAGGATTTAAACCAAGCCTGGTCTGGACGTCTCAGTCTTTACTCAGAGACTTCAATAAAGGCTGAAATAAAGGCTCTGTGTAGGCTCAAAGTAGAAGTGGAGAGAGAATTACCTTCACAGTTGGTAATGCTGTTAATTGAACAGCAGGTCTGTTGGAACTGCCATTTGACTACTTCCTTTTATTTAGAATGTATATTCTTGAATTTCTTAAGTTCACGGGGATTACGAAGATTTCCTCTATAACAACTTTCATGAAGTCACAACCTCTCACATTCAATTCAATCACCATTTGTTACTCAACTATGTACAAGTTTATAATACATAGATTTGCTAATTTGCTAATAATTGTTACCTGTTCACCGACATTAACCAGGACCCGACCCTGAGTTGGCAAATAGTGGCCGCGTTGGTGTTGGGAAGGCCAACAGTGCTCTGCTTATATATCCTGTTAGGTAGGGCAAATTGTATCACACGGTGAGTATCGAGAGCCAAAAGGAGTCACAAATGGCTTTTGTTTAACTATGGATACACTTTTGAGTACATTTTTGTAGGATGATAAACAATAAGGGGCATTATTAATGGTGGTTTACGTGCTTTACATTTTTAAGCCATATGATGAAAAACAAACACATAGGAAAAGAGAGAAATGAATATAAAAGAATATTCACAGGACAATTTCATGACCACCCCTATCACCTCAGCCCCAAATCATCAGTTTATCTAAGTGAGTGTTGTCCTCTAATTTTGGGATTTGATGCCATCTGATATCAGCAGTGGAATGAATCTGAGACTCCCATGCTCCCCTTACCTGCCTGCAAACCACCCACTTTTGCTCTCTTCCAACTCGCTCGTAGCTGGTCCGATTGTTTTCAATTTAGGACTTTGGGGGTGCCATCTGGGAGGGGCTTTTATTTGAATTTGCTTCATCCCCACAACAAAATGTTTAATTATGCAAGATGGTGTCTGCCTCAGGACCTCAAACAACCACTCCCTCCACCCACACCCATTTCTCACAGGGATCTGTTTGTTTTAAGAGAGCAGTGTTGGTCTACACACACGCAAAGAGCATGGGTCTGGGATGTTAAAATATCTGAATTCTCATCCTGGACTTGGTATTTAACCTCCCCGAGTCCCCAGGTTTGATTTTTGTCCTCTGTGGCAGGGAGGACATTCAACCCCAACGTCTCTCTCAGCTCTAAAAGCATTCTAGAATTCTAATTTTACTTTAATTCTCTTAGGATCCATATGATGCCGACTGAGAGGTCAGAGATGATCGTCACCGACTTCTGCCTTAGATCTATATTTTCCTAACTACTGAACTGCCTATGCCTACAGAGAAAAGTGCTCGCTCGCTCGCTCGCTCTCTTTCTCTCTCTTGAATTTATACTATTGGGGCTCTGCTGTACTAACTGAAGAGGCTTGTGCTTTGTGTCAGCTAGTTTTCTTTGTTACCATCCTCATGTCCCCCACCCCCTATATCCTGGTACGTCTCAGCTTCCCTCTGTGACCCTTCATCCATGCAAGCTTGAAAATTAGATTCAAATTGCTATCTGTATTTTCATTTCACTCTCAATATTGAAAACGTACAAGCATGAACTAATTCTCTCAATCTAGCTCCGTATTTACCTACCAACTCATTAAAAAGTGGCTTTAGCACTGGAGCAAGAGATCATATATTAGAGCAGGAAAGCAATTTACTTGGCAAGTTCATTTGTGTGCTCTCTCCAATGTCAGAGCAAAGGTTTGTCCTTGGGATAAGGGCGTTTTCTTGCCCAGTTTGGTCTCTCCGGCTGTCTGATTCCTCAATTAGCTGACACCTCTGTGCCAGTGATTTTATTCTGCACTTACTTAGTGGACGGGCTAGAAATAGTCGTCCGGTGACTTGCATGCTGGCTTTATAGCATCGCTATAATCGCTGCCTAAGTATCCCTGCAAGGAGGCAGGAAAGTGAAATGAGGCTCCTGGTGCGGGTGGGTTGGAGACATGCAACAATTTGCAAAGGGTAAGGAAGGGTATTTTGACAATTTTCATTGGAAGCCTGAAGTCTAAACAAAATTACTAAATCAAACAAGAATAAATTGCCTCTTGTATTATGTTCTGTGTTACAGAGCAGAATTCAGTGCCAGAGATTTCTGTGTAAAGTCTCGACTAAGGATGGTGTGTTTCTCTTTTTCATTTCAAAAATACAGGAGATTTATTTACAATATATTTTCACCCTGCTTACACAGTTCCCTCCGCCCTTGGATGTTAAAAATAAAATTTGTTGTGAATTGTCCTTCTGATTTTCATGGTCGGAACAGGAGAAAAGAAAGCCAAGAGAAAACGAATTTTCAGTCATTCATATGTGACCCCAAGGAGCTATTTACTTGACCATTCAACAGCTATTTTTCTTCTGGCTAACTTCAGGGGATGCAAGGGGGAACCCTGTTCACTTGTTTCCCCTGGTCAGACACTTTAGAGTATGCTTGGAGAAAAACGTGGCTTTTAAGGCTATTGAAATTTTGTTGTCTATCTTCCTACATACATATGTTAAAAGTTTTACGTGACTCCAGTGTCTCGCTGGGGCCAGGCAAGGAACTGAAACAGAGAGAGAAGCAGGCTCTTTTGTCCATGAACAGGTGCAAGGTGTGTGGCTGGGAGGCTCAGAGAGGCTGGGAGCTGGAGTAGCTGGCAGCTACTGACAGGGCCATCAGATACTCAGAATTGAAAACACACACCAGAAATCTGGATCTTCTGTGTGTGTTCTTTCAGTTTTTAAATCTTGGGCCAACATTGGAAAATACTTACAAGAAAGCAAAATCCATCTGTGTAAACAGATTTGGCCTGGTGCCCTTCTTTTCTGACCTCTGGCTTTGAAAGGCTTAGAACGTTTTCATTTTTTAAAAAAGATTTTATTTATTTATTCATGAGAGACACAGGGGGAGAGAGAGAGAGAGAGAGAGAGAGAGAGAGAGAGGTAGAGATACAGGCAGAGGGAGAAACAGGCTCCATGCAGGAACCCTGGGATCACGCCCTGAGCCAAAGGCAGACTCTCAACCGCTGAGCCACCCAGGGATCCCCAGCTTAGAACATTTTCAAATAAAGATAAACATGGACATTTTTCGAGGACATTACATCGTCTTCTAATGCATCATTTTATGGGTAAATTATGTTTAATTCTGTAGCCATACTATAATTTAATTAAGCAATCCTCTATTTGTGACATAAGCCATTTCCAATTTTTCACTTTTCACTCTCACATAGAATGGTACAGAAAACTTCCTTGTGCATCTTTTTTTTTCTTTTATAGATCTCTAATTGCTTTCTTTTCTTAAAAATATTTTATTTATTTCTTCACAAGAGACACAGAGAGAGGCAGAGACACAGGCAGAGGGAGACGCACGCTCCACGCAGGGAGCCCAATGTGAGACTTGATCCCAGGTGTCCAGGATCACGTCCTGATCAGAAGGCAGACGTTCAACTGCTGAGTCACCCAGGTGTCCCCTCTAATTGCTTTCTTAAGGTAGCTTCCTAAATGTTGGATCATTGTCCAAAATTATATACACTTCTATTTTTGACAGTAAAATCCCACCAGCAATGAATGGATCACTATACCATTTTCCTATAGCTGTTAACAAAAATGAGAATTGTCATTAAAAATGTGAATCAGTTAAGCAAAATATTCTGTTTGAAGTTTTAGCTATCATTTTACAGAATTGTGAAGTTTTATATTTTTCATTTCATTGACCACTGGCATTTATTATTTGTCCTATTTCCAGGGAAATTTTTGAACATATGCTGTACCTATTAATATTTAACTTTATGGTATCATATTCAAACATTCGGAATTTCTCCACTCCAAATAAGTTAATGTTTAAGATAATACCCTTAAACTAGTTCACATAATTTATACTTGAAGTTATAATTTATTAGGTTATATTTTAAAGCATGGTATGAAGAGATATAATACTGATTTTTCCCCAAATAGTTTGAAAATCACTCCAGAAACGTGTATTGAACAACTTATACTTTCTTCAGAAATTTGAAAAGCTAACTAATCATCTAATAAATATTTCCAAAAACCTACATCTGTTTCTGGGCTTTCCAGTCTATTCCATCGTTTCATCTAGATTGTCCTTGTACCAGCAACATTATTTTTTCTACTTTAATTGTGTAATGTAATTAGAAGCTCTAATTATAAATCCCATTTATTACTATACTGTTTTGAATTAACTTTATTGTATTTTCATGCTATTTTTACATTAATCTTAGAATATTTTGTGAACTCCTCCTCCTTATGGTATTTTTATTGGACTGTTATAAATTAATTTGGGAAAAATTAACAACTGTCTAGTATTAAATCTTCCCAGGCAGGAAGAATT
Source organism: Canis lupus dingo (assembly GCF_003254725.2). NCBI lineage: Eukaryota > Metazoa > Chordata > Mammalia > Carnivora > Canidae > Canis > Canis lupus. The sequence continues at coordinate 13,893,827 of NC_064258.1, read as the reverse complement.
TTCTTTATTCATTCTAGTTTTGCCTTTTGTCCTTCTATGATGTTGTGTAGTTCTTTTCACATGTATCTAATATGAAATTTTTATAGACCTGTTTGTGTTTGTATGTTGTATATATCTTGCTAAGATTGACCTTATTTGTTTTTAGTTGCACAATGAATAGAATTTTTGTCACTATATTTCTAACTGTGATGTATAAAAATGTATATAATTCATACTGCATATGAATTATAGTCTTTGTATCTGGTCACCTCTGTGCAATATATATAGAATATATTTAAATGTGAAAACTATTATTTTATATCTGGCCACTTTCTATGTACAAATAATGTATATATTAATTAAAATTATGCTTATATATTCATTGAAGTTCATATTATTCCATAGCCTTCTCACCTATGAATAAGGGTTATTATAAGTTGACTATTCTCTTGCCTCCAAATTTATTCTGTATAGAATTGAAGGTTTTCAGAAAAAAAAGAATATAGCAAATAATCTGCATAGTCCCTCCTCCTGATTAAACCAACTATCTCACTTTACAATTAGCAGAGACTGCATAAGATCTAGTCCCACTCGTAAGTCGGTTTTCATCCAAAAATTTAAGATACTCATAAATAAAAAAAAATCTTATGTAAAATACTTAATACATTTGTTGTAATCTCATATAACTTGAAAAACTAATAATTATGACAGTTATCTGTGTAAAGACAATAAGACTGTGTCTCTTTTTGGAAAGGAGCAGAAGGCACTGTGGAAAGTGACTTTTGTATAACCAAATAAATACCTCTGTCTTAAATAAGGAACTGATGTGGCATATGTAGTGTGGTCTAGGAAGGCTGACATGGTATTTCTGAAGCCAAAGAAATAATATTGATTAGATGGCAATGCAAGGATACCTTGCAAATAACTTTCATATGGAGTAAGCACTAAGTGTCAGTAAACACAGACACAAAATACATTACTGACTCTTCTGAATCACCATTGATGTTTGAGCTCTGACACTTTTGACTATAAAAATGACAGGTTTATTTTTGTTTTAGAATGTCCCCTCATTCTCCCCAAGGTCTGTCACTTTGTGATGGGAGGTCAGGGAAGGGGTTGGAGCCTGGCAGCAGGTACACTCAGAGAGGCAGAGAGAGCATTTGGAATAGCAAGGTCCTGATTTCACCTTTCATCATTGAGTCTTCTGCAATTACATGGCATTGCAATGATCACAGATGCAAGTAACCTTTTTAAACAAAGCGGTGGAAACATCCACTCACTCGTTTTTTAGCATCAAATCTATGAGCTCATTGACTGATTTTTTCACTGTTCACTGGCGGCTGTGATTTCTCTGTGGACTGATTTTGTGAGTGCTTTCTTCTTCTGGGAGAAGAAAATCAGGCATGGATAGCATTTAGAGTCTGTTTTCTTCCATCATTCTTGTTCCCTCTGCTTATTTATTTCCCATCATAGAATTTTGGAATAAGAATTCCATGTAACATTCGTGAAAGCTTTTCTTTATTGATCAAAGAAGGTCCAAATCTTGCACCTACCTCATTCTTGTGCTCTTCTTGGCCTGGGCTTATTTTGGTGACAAGCAGAAAGCCACTTGGCTGCTTTCCCATTGATGACCAGCCCTGGCACTTTTCCATGTGCCTGCCAAGGGGCTATGGCCTCATCTTCAAGGGAGTTTGTACCTGTCCAGTGTTACTGCCCTCTCCACATTTCACAGGGAGCTGGGACTGGCAATAGCTAACACTCTTTGGATATCTAAAAAGAACAGGCCCCAATGGCAAGGGTGGTACTACTGTTATCCTCCCTTTTGGATAGAAGAAGGTAAGTTTTCAGTGCCAGGCAGAGATGGTGCTCAGACTTGAAGCCAAGGTGGTCTGATGGCAAAGCTTTTGCTTCTGATCATGCCAACATCTCACCTGTCAGAGCAGGAATGTGTTGTTTTCCTCTGTGTGTGTCTGTGTGCATGTGTGAAAATATAGTTACAACTTGCCTCTATAAATGGACCTGAGCTCACTATAAGTTCATCAATATCTATCAAAACTGTGATGATTAATTTTGTATGTCAACTTGGCTAGGCCATAGTACCCAGTTATTTAATCAGACATGAATCCAGATGTTTCTGTGAAGGTAGTTTCTAGATGTCGCTAACATCTAGAACTAACATTGTAGAATCAACATTGTTGAATTTAAGTAAAGGAGAACTGCTCTCAATGATGCAGGCAGGCCTCATCTTACCAGCTGAAGCCTTTAGAGCATAATTGAGGTTTCTGGAAGAAACCTTCTGAGAAGAAATTTTGCCTCAGAACTTCAGCAACTTCCTAAATATGAGACAAGAAACCCCCAAAATCCTAGAGAAGAACACAGGCAGTAACTTCTGTGACATGGGCCATAGCAAGATTTTCTAGATATGTCTCCCAAGGCAAGGGAAACAAAAGCAGAAATAAACCAATAGGACAACATCAAAAATTAAAAGCCTCTTTCTGCACAGCAGAGGAAAGAATCAACAAAACTAGGCAACCTACTGAATTGATGAAGATATTTGCAAATGACATATCTGATAAAGGATTAGTACTATCAAAAATACATAAAGAACTCAGCACCCAAAAACCAAATAAGCCAATTCAAAAATGGGCAGAAGACATGAACAGACATTTCTGAAAGGAAAACATCTAGATGGCCAACAGATGCATGAAAAGATGCTTGTCATTACTTATCAGGGAAAAGCATATCAGAACTACAATGAGATACCACCTGATGTCTGTCAGAATGGCTAAAATAAAAAAGACAAAAAACAAGTGTTGGTAAGAATGTAGAGGAAAAGGAAGCTTCATGCAGTGTTAGTGGGAATGCAAATTGGTGCAGCCATCTATGGAAAAGTGTATAGAGGTTCCTGAAAAAGCTAAAAATAGAATTAGCCTACAATCCAGCAATTGCACTCCTGGGTATTTACCTGGAGAATACAAAAACACTAATCCAAAAGGACACACACACCCCTAGGTTTGTAGCAGCATTATCTACAATAGCTGAGATATGGAAGCAGCTCAAGTGTCCATCAATAGGTAAATGGATAAAGAAGATGTGATCACACACACACACACACACACACACACACACATAGTGGAATATTATTCAGCTATAAAAAGAATGCCATTTGCAACAACATGAATAGAGCTGGAAAGTATTATGCTAAGTGAAATAAGTCAGAGAAGACAAATACCATGTGATTTTACTCATATTTAAGAAACAAAACAAATGAGCAAAGGGGAAAAAAAGAGAGAGGGAGAGAAACCAAGAAACAGGCTCTTAACTATGGAGAACAACCTGATGGTTACCAGAGAGGAGGTGGGTGGGAGGATGGGTTAAATAGGTGATGGGGACAAAGGAGTGCACTTGTCCTGATGAGCACTGGGTGACATAACAAATTGCTGAGTCACAATATCATACACCTGAAACTAACATAACACTGTATGGTAACTATACTGGAATTAAAATAAAAACTTAAAAAACACTGCAGCAACTCCTGTCTGAGTTTTCAGCCTGTTAAGCTGCTCCACAGATTTTACACTTGCTGGTTTCCACAATTGCATGGGCCAATTCTTTCAAATTAATTTAAATAAATAAATAGATTGATAGATGAGGATATACAGTATATCCTTATTATTTGCAGTAGTTATATTCTATAAAGCCCACCTGAACACTGAATTAGTGAATACTGACACTGCTCCTAGAGGAAATACAGGGTTAGGTTCCTGCAAGCCTCTGGCCACAACATTTTTGTCAATTAATCAATACATAGCTTTGTTTTATGTATGTAGCTGTCTCTGTTTAAAGATACTATATTTAATGTACACTGTTGATTTGTTAACATTGAACTCACAGCTGATAGCACTATATCCACATCTGAATGACACCTGCTTAACACACATATTTTCTCTATATGGCACATGACAGCTTTCTGTGCTTATAAATATTAGAGAGAAGTTCAACACTATGCTTGAAGATCATTTTAAGCAGAAAAATTGCTTACAGAAAGCACAAAAGTGTGAAATATGTGGTACTAAATGGATCACAAAAAAGGACACAAGAAGACAGAGCATCACCTTTGACCTCAGCTAAGAGCATGTATGTCACATGACTCAAATTTTCACTCTTCTGTGCATGTCTGGAAATGACCATGAAAATATCACAAGTGTTGATTTGGGGATTAGGATTATTTTTTAGCTATATGGGGGTGGCTGGGTGGCTCCATTGGTAAAGCATCTGCCTTCAGCTCAGGTCATAATCCCAGGGTCCTGGGATCCAGCCCCACATTGGACTCTCTGCTCAGTGGGGAGTCTGCATCTTCCTCTCCCTCTGCCCCTCTCCCCCCAGATCCTGCTCCTTCTTTCTCCCTCTCTCATTCTATCTCAAATAAATAAACAAACTCTTTAAAACAAACTTTAGCAAGTATGTAAATTCACAAATATGCAATACACACATAATATATATCAACTGTATACACATATATCCACACAACCTTCTAGTTATATTTCTCTGGAGAACCCTGACTGATACAATGACTATATCAACACAACCCCAAATAAAGTGACATTTTAATTTATTCATTGTGAATAATCAAATCAGGATAGAAAATGAAACTAAAGCCTCATGAAAAATATCAACATTGTACTCAATTTAATAGTAGAGCTTATTAGAAATAATTTGATAACTACAAATGTGTGCCTGAATTAAGGCAATACTGAGAGAAATCGAGCGTGTGTCTATTACACTTCAACCTATCATATGGTGAAAACATTTCAAGTTATTTGTTAGATGTTAAGTTCAAAATCTTGATTGGCAGGTTGCAGTTGATCTGCGAATGCTGAATCCACTTGCACTGGTCTGTGCCTGTACGCTTACACATACAGATAAATTAATTTGTGTTGTTCCTTTCACTCCTCTTACCAGTTGTCAACTATAAGCATTGCATGTAAGGTAAGTGGTTCACTGAAACTTTTTCATGCTTTATATATGTGGTTTCACATGTATTATTATTATTATTATTATTATACATAAATTAGAATGTAAACATATACCTTTGTCATATATATCTGTGATCCACAACTTTTGTTAGCCACACTACAACTGTATTTAATGATATTTTCAGGGTCAATCTTACCCTCTTCTTCATTCTCTCTACCTATCTTTTCATTGTCAATATACTCGTCTCTGGTATGTGTTTCTCTGGTCTCCTCTGCCCCCACAATCTCTCCTTCTTCAGGACTGAAATAAAGTTTGACTCTTAAGTGGTCAACGGATCAAGAGCCTATGAACTAATCAGAATAGAGGTTTGTTTTCCAACTGCAAGAAGAATGTCCAAATTTGGAACATTCTGACATATTAAGCAAGATACTTAAAGTAATGTGTGGACCCTCTTACTGATAAGCTGAATCAACTTCACTTGGAATAGCAGATATATCTTAACAGATAGCTTGTCTCTGGTCTGCGATTGGTCTCTTTAGGCTGGAGTTAATAAAATGACATGATGATCTAGATAAATTGCTATTTTTGAAATCATAATAGTATCTGATGGTCAGTTTGAACTGACATATATATCTCTTCAAAGCATTATTGTAACTTCATAGTAACTTAAAGTTGTATCTATAAAATGACTTACTTTAGTAAAACTGTAGTTTGCCTTCATATTATAGTGTATTTTCTATGTTCCCCTCACATGGCATCACTGAAAATTGGTTATGCATATAACTCCATCAGGTAGACATGGTAAAGGAAGAATTTCCATCAGAGAAAAAGAAAACCGGGAGAAGACTGTAAACCTGTATAAATGTCTTTGAAGAAGTGCACTCCTCCAGACCTCTAGATGGTAGCTACAGAGAGCTAACCCAAGCCTGGCAATGTTCTGAAATGGAATAATTATAGTACCCATCTCAACAATTTGCTGTAAAGACTAAATATGATCACGATAATGTGGAAGGGAGCAGTCTGAGCAAAATTAGAGAGGAAGAAATTGCAGTGCATCTAAGTTCAGTGGTGCTGGGAGTGCAAGATTGAGTCTGGGAGAGGTCAAAGGAGGTAGCTGAGAGTTAGGAAAAAGTTAACCTGTGGAGCACTCACGTGCCCTGCTGAGGAAATGCAGACTTTATGCTATAGTGGGTGTGATCTGATGACAAGAGGGTCGAAATAAGGTAGCCCAATGGATAATGTATATTTTAAGTAGATCTAGGAGGTCATCCTGCAAGGGCTGGATTTGAAAAGACAAGATCCATAGCAGGGAGACCAGTACCTCAGTACCTGGATCACGACAATGATCCATGGCAAAGAACAGATCCAGGGCGGAAATGGTAGGGCCAGAAAAGGGACACCAGGCTTTAAAATGTGTGGTTGAAATGAGGGATGAAGAGAAGGGGTCATCAGAGAACATACACATTTCTATCATTAGTGTGAACTCAAGCAGAGGGACTTGAACTCCTTACAAGAGGCTAATGAGACCACAGTGCATATCACTGATGTGTATCTTTAGCACTGAGCCTGCAGGACATGACAGATTCTATTCTCATTAAGTAAACTGCTTCTCAATTAAGCATCTGGCTTTGCATAGGTTTGCATTTACCATGTGTCACACAGAGAAAGAGCCCTTAGATCCTCATGACCTAAGTCTGAATTCTACTTCAGTCATTAATCATTTTGTGACCTTGAATAAATGAAGTAACTAACCTTCATATCTTTAAATATTAAATAAAAATAAAGAAGATCTATTACATGGGAGGAGATAGATGAAGGCAAGATGCAGAAAGTAAAAACCATAAAAGTAAATATTATTGAATTCCTAATAATTAATTTACTCCAGCATGGATTTTCCCCTAACATGTATAGAAATAAATTGGTAAAATGTGGAGTCAATATAGCACTGTGGTCAAGAGAATGAGGCCTTAAGTCAGACTAATGAGGACAAGATCCTGGCTCTATCATATTCTAACTATGTGACTTCCACAGTTACACAGCATCTGCATAGCTGAATTTTCTCTTTTGTATAATGGGAAAAAAACTCATTAGGTATGATAGGAAGGCTATCACTACAATATGAAATGATAAATGTCAAATGTTTTGAATATTTCCTAAAACCTGAGATGCACTGAATAAATGTTAATTCTTATTATGAATACATACATTTATGTCTCTCTCTATAAATGATACATGTATGTAGACATTTACTTGGCCGACCCACATGAAAATGCCAATATTTAATCATTTTGAAGACAAATATGATGCTGACCTATAGTTTAGTCATATATATAAGATATTCTATTATAATATTCAATGTTAGATACATAAATGTATATATATGCATAATTGATTACTTGTCTTTTTTGCTCCTCTGCTCAGGGAAGCAATGGCTTCAGGACAGAGTTGAATTAATTGCCCACTAAACTATGTTTGCCTACTCTGTTGCAACTGTAAGAGAAGTAGGAAAGAGTGTGGGCTGAGGTGGACGGTACCACTGGACTCAACTCAGACCTGAGTAACCTTGGATAAGTTATTTAAACTTTCCAGGCTGTTATCTCCTTTACAAGTTGAAGAAATGATAAAATTGTCCTAAGTATTAAGTGAGGTAATTCATGTAGAGTATAGATGCCAGAGGCCAGCACATAGTGAACACTCCAAAGTGGTAGCTATTGGTACACAAATTGCTGATTATTCACTAAAATTCCATTTTCTACAGATGACCACATTATATTCTCTCATACAATCTACTTCTTTGCTTTCCCTTCCTTCAACTCCCTTGACCTCACCTTTCTCCTCTTTCCTTTTTAATGGTAAACCAACCTGATTGACTACATCTCAGTTTTTCTGGATCTATCTACCTATAAAAGAACCATTCCCAGAAGATAATACATCGTGTTTTGATTTTCCTTTTGCATTTTCAGGGTGATGAGATGTATGTATATGATGAGATATATGCATATTTTTAAGTATGACTTACAAGGGGCACCTGGGTGGCTCAGTGGGTTAAGCATCCAACTCTTGGTTTCAACTTAGGTCATAAGCTCATGGTCGTGAGAATGAGCCCCTACTTGGGCTCTGCAGTCAGGGGGGAGTCTGCTGGAGAATCTTTCTCCTTCTCCCTCCACCTCTTCCTCCCCCATTGCTCACATGTGTGCATGTGCACTCTCTCTTTCTCAAATAAGTAAAATCTTTTTTTAAAAGTATGGTTTATAGACAATATTTCTCCTCGTTCTAGAAGGGGAAAAAACACTAATACAATATTAACCTGTGCTCCGCATTTTTTCTCTATTTGTTTGTAAAAAATGTAATAAAAATTTTGCAGCTTTTGAGATCAATAAAGAGTATTAGACACAATCCCTGGAAGAGAGAAAGACTTAAATGAAGCCTGAATATGCTTAAGAGAGCACTTATGTGGCCTCAAAGAGGGCAATTTGATTATGGCTAACAAAGGAGGATTGTAAATTTAGGAGGCCAATCTTCTGGAAATAGTCATCAGTATCCCTGATTAATGTATTCATGCCTATGAATGAATACAGTTTATTCCTTTGCCCTACCTCAGTCCATTGGCACAGCTGTGGTCACTGTGAAGTGCAGTGGCAAATATACTCACTGGAGAACCTTTTAGAGTTTCTGTCTTCAGCCACTATGACCATGCTAGGGAAACACTGGGTATGCAATAAATGGTGTTAAGTTAATCAAATGACTAGCAGGGACACTGGAAACAGCTTTAAGAGACATTTCCTCCAGACCCATCTTCTGACCTTTAATTGGTCAAGTGGTAGATGTAGTTGGAGATGTGTCTGAGGATGTGTCTGAAGCAAGAGAGGGGACCTTTGGGTTGTCTAATGCAAAAGAAAGAAGTCTTGTTAAGTAGGCTGTGGACTTTTTTTTTTTTTTTTTTTAATTTAGAGAGAGATTAGAGTGCACAAGCATGGGGGGTGGGGAGGAACAGAGGGAGAGGGAACGAGAATCCCAAGCAGGCTTCACACCCACCACACCCACTTCAGGGGGTGCTCCATCTCATGATCCTGAGACCAGGACCTGAGCTGAAATCAAGAGTTGGACTCAACCAACTGAGCCACTGAAGTGTCCCTGTGGCTGTACTAATACAGTCCCCCAATGCTGCTCTGGAGCCAGGCAGGAAAGAGGCTGTGAGCCTGGACTTCAGGGAAGGGAGAATAGGAGAAAGGAGGTGAAGGAAAAGAAAGAGAAACAAGAAAGAATACCTGAAAGCAGTTAGAAACTGCATGTAAGACACTGGAGGTACATTTTGTCAAGTAGAAGAGAAAACCATTTTTGTTTGGTTTGTTCTGGTTTTGCCTGTTTGTTTGGCTTTGCTTCAGATATTTTGCATAGGATTACAGGCAGAATTTAAGTTAATGAATGAATGTCCTAATAAACAAATTGAATCCAATATAGAACAGGTATATTTCATATATAATCAGAGTGATTTTGAACAACATAAAATCTCTACTCACCTTACAAAGGGTGAGAAAGGGGCCCTGCAGATAAGGGAAGCCCAGAAAAAATGCTATACAGGATCAGGTTCAAATCTGATCAAAAACGGACCTGCCCCAGGGGTTGAGGAAAGCATTATTGATATTTTCTTAGCTGAGTATCTTTGAACATTCAGACCAAAATTTTAAAAAGATATGCATTATCAAAATAATGACCAGGTACATAATGGAAAGGCAAAAATAGTTCATCCTAATTGGTCCGACCCACAATGAATGAATCAAAGAGTTGGAAAGGAAGGAGGTCTGTGTCTGGCAGACAGTTGAGTAGTTTACCATGCATTGAACTAACCTGTCATCGGGACCTTGGGGGATCAGTATATATACTGCTTTTCTTTGCTCTTATATTGGAATGAGAGTTGTAGCTTAGAATCTGTTGAGAATAGGATTGAGTCCATATGCACACTGTTTAGATTTTTTGGAGAGTAAATGACAGTGTAGAGAAGTATCAATATAAATAACCCAGTCGTTGAAGGAAAATAAATGGAGCAACCAGAGAAATGAAAAAGGTAGGCTATCTCATATTTATATATTTTTTAAACCGCCCAAGTAAGAAAGTGCTTTGGTGTTTCCACAGACATGGATTCAACTTGAAAAAAATAGTCATGGGGTTGGTTCAGGGCTCCTCTCCACTTCTATCACTGCCTACATGAGTCATAAATCAGTTGACTGTATCTTCATCTATTTCTAGAATGGGGGAGGGATGAGCCACTTGATATAGTTATTGAGGATCCATCCATTTATATCAAAGAGAAGAAATACGAGGTGTCATCTATCCTCCAGATCCCTGATCCAACCCTTTGTGCTACGGAGAAGCTATTAGATTTTACTGGCCTCACACATCGGTAAAAAATGACCTCAGTGTGAAGGCTGGTCTTTATCAAATGAATAAAGAAAATATTGATATAACCATCTTCATCCAAAGTGGGTTGCACAGCCATTGAGTTACACACAGCTCAGCAAACCTACCTTACGTTGGTCTTCTCCAGAGAACTAAAGAAAATGCTCACATTACAATATGTCCTGTCTCAGGACAAAATGAACTTCATTGGTTTCTTTGCTATCACGATTCAGGACATTGCAGATACCAGAGGTGGTCTTCAAACATAATTCTGAGCAATCTCTTTTGATGCATATGGCTGAAATGCACATGTTCTGACACCTGCAGATTTTACCTCAACACTGTTGAAAATTTGGAATCAGGGCTCCAACACCTTACCATGATGCTAAACCAGTATTTACAAAGTTTGTTCGCAAGTTCCATGATTCACTAAAAGATGTTCTGTGTAACCAACCATTTCACTGTCAAATAAGTTTGAAAAGTTGTACCCTCAAGTCTTCTTTTGGTGAATTACTCTTTACACTGGTGTATTAAAAATGCTGCAGTAAAGAAACCATTAATTTGGATTATTTCAGTATTTCTCTAAATTCTTTCACCAGAGAGCATTTCTTTTCACAGGATACATAGTAACATCTTATTTTTAAAAATGCCATAGAATACAGTTTGGGAACACTTGCTAAATGAATCAATAACTTGAGGGGGGCATTTGAATGAAAATAATTGAAGTTTCCTGGACATTCCAATAATTCTTGTACCTCCTTACATTTGTACGTACTGTTCCTTCTCCCAGAATGACTGTCTCTCATCAGCAATCCACCCACTCTCCAGCCCTGTCCCTATGCTGGTTAAGACCTTTCAAGTCTCAGCTTAAAAGTAATCTCCTGCGGGAAGCCTTTCCTGACACCTCAAGACTGCATGGGGTGTCTGTCTTCTGATATTTCTTAATACTGTGAACTAGCACTGTTTTGGCACTTAACAACTTTTTTTTTTTTTTTTGAAGGAATTGGCTGCACCTTTTCCCTACTGTAAACCTAGTGCCTCTCCTAAGACCCTGTATATGGAATTAATAAATAAATATTTGGTAAATAGATGAGTAGGAAAAACAAAAAAACATTTCAGGAAAGCATATCCTAGAGATTGTTAGGAGGAACATAATAAGACCCTAGGGAGAGAGGTTTAGGGAATCAGGAAACCGCAGCTTCCCTTTCTCATTAGAAATTTATCCCAGAGAGCAAGGCTATCATGTAACCATTAAAATGACCGAATCAATTCTAGGGGACATTAAACTCTTGCTCATACGGACAAGAAAGCCCTTGGGATAATTTATTCACAAGTTCCTTACTAATCTGCTTTAGAGGGAAGCCATGTGGAGAGTTTCTCTTGGATTCCAAAGCAAACAGATGTTCTGTCTCCCACAATGATGCAGAGCTACTTACATTTTTCCCCCTTTAGAGCCAATAGTAGTACATAGTACAATAGGAATTTTATGCATTTTCATGGAAAAGCAACTACACCATTTACATAGTCAATAGACTGCAACATTTCTAGAACAAAGCTCTATGAATGGAATTAAGGATGTCCTTGAGGGAAAAATGCTATCGCTAGAGGCTGCTGTTAGAGAATTAGGGGCATTGTTTCAGGATCCCCAGAGATTCAGGGTTGGTGGTGAGATCCATCTCTGCAATTGGGCAAAGGGTTTCACTCTTTAAATAAGCTTCAATTTGACTTGAATAATCATCTTGCTCTGAGTAAAAGTAAAACTAAAGGCTCATGTATGGACCTCTGTCTAAAGCTTGGTACCTCAAAACTTAGGCCTGATGGATGACTGTAGGCTCCTAAGTGGTTTCTCAGCTTTGCTTTCCCTTGCCTTCTGTCTTAGAAATAACAAACTTGATGCAGACTAAGATGCCAGGCTGTGTCTGGTTCACAGACCTGCTCCTCATGAGCTACTTGTGTTATTTATGCAGGTTCCCTGGCCACTGTCTCAGTTTACAAATCTGGAAAATAGGGATGATGATAACATCGCATACATCATTGGGTTTGATCAGGATTCATTTAGTTATTTAACGTCTGGCACTTTTAATAAGCACTCGCTAAGTGCTAGATATTATTAATCTCATTAGTATTAATAATGTTAACATTTTATCATTCACAAAGCAATATGGCACTCACTGCTCCTGTTCAAAACCCTCTAAGATCTCCCCAAGTCTAAACTCCTACCCTTGAAAATACTCTATCTCACGCAATACTTAGTATCCCACTCTCCCTTGATACTCCATCTATAGTTCAGACTGGAGACTTCCAATGTATACCCCAAACCATGCTTAGCTCTTAGCCTAAACCTCAAGATTTTTTACTTACTTTTCGTAATACAACCTTTCTTCTTTTTAACTAGTCAATTTCTAACTTTTCTTCAGAGTCTTGTCCTATGGCACTTCACTCGAAAGATCATTCTCCTATCTCTTTGATCACGATACTATATCTTCTGAACCGGAGAAAACAACACTGCATCCTGAACACATACACACACGCACGCATGCACAGGCACTGATGTACGCTTCACATAGACATTTCTCGAATATATCCATCTTGAAACTATAAACAAGAGAGAGGGCTGCAACTTCCTGATTTACCTATGGTATTGTTGGAAGAGGTGATACACTGCCCTACTCTATTTTCTTGTTCTGTTTCTGTACATTGGCTCTTGTATTATGGGCACTAATCTCACATGCTTCTTTCCCAAACACTGCCCCAATTTATGAAAATGAAGCCTAGGAAGAGATAAAATAAATGGAAATATTATAGCACCCCTAGTAAAGGAGAAAATATCCCTCCTCTGTTATTACAGACCTTGTTTGCAAACAGTGGAAAGTGACATTTTAATATTTGAAAATGCCAGTGTGATCGTTTTATTGTTGGGTTTTATTTTGTTTTATTGGGGGCACTGCAGATTAATTTTTCCCAATCTAAAAAAGTAAAATCTTACCCTCAGACTTCTCCCCCATCTTTTCTGTAAATAATTATCAATTAGCTCTTTTTCTCCTTCCTTCCCTCCTCCTCTGTCCTTCCCTACTGGGATCTGTGAGAGAGAATTTATGTATCTCTCTAATTAGACATATAATTTTATTTGGGAAAGGGCTGTGGACCATTTGCCCTACTTTTTCAGAGTCAGGATGAAGACGTTTCTGCTGTGGGAGTCAAGTGACCCTCCAGAACACAAGCTGGAAACCAGAAAGCAAGTTCTAAGTCACTTAGGAAAATTACTTTTCTTACAGAGTGTTGTATGTACCATTTTCTGCTATCTCAGCTTAACATCCTGACACCTTCTGCAAAGAGTCATCTTCCATTATGGCTCACTCCTATGAGCTTTAAAGTACTTATTTCTGAAGCTGCATAGTTTAGCAACTAATTATACACTGTCTTGCATTGTTCGGTCCCGTATCGTAAGCCAGAAACCTGGAAATCATCCTTAAATCTTCCCACATTTAAAAAAAATTAACTCCTTCGGATACTGTTTCTTTTATGCCCTGTGTACTACTCACCACCTTTGATTTATTACCATTGTTATTTTAGTTTAGAGTCTCATCAATTCTCACCCCAAAGGCCACCTGATGGGTCTCCCTATCTTGAGTCTTACTCAAATATACCCTCTATTCAATAGTTTTTCCAACTTATCAACTTAACTGTGCCAACCTGCTGTTGAAAATTCATCAGGGGAGAATAAAACCCCAACATGGACAATCCTCTAAGACCTTTCATGCAATGAAATCTGCCTGATTCTTGAGCCTTATATCACATCAATACTGTCTCCTCCCACATTATACTCTTACCCAAATAATACACTAAAGCAACACTGAAGTAGCTGAAGTTACTGTAATACGGCAGCTGTACTCAAGCTGGGATGCTGTAATGCATTCTGTTCCTTCTCTTTGAAAGTTTAATTTTCCCCTTCAAGTCTTGGCTAAATGTTTCCTCCTCAGATAAAACCTTCCTTGACCACTCCGGTGAAACTTAGATTTTTTTTTTGTCCTCTAATTTTCAAGATATCTTATGTATTCTCATTCTAACAAACTTCTTGAGATGAAACGGTGTTTGCAATTCTAGGTTCTCAATTAGTGTGGGGGCAAGCATTGCATCTCTACTTCTTAGCACAGCATCTGGGACATAGGCAGTGTTCAATAAATATTTACAGGATATATGAATATCATATCATCTGACCTAAACATATTGACTTGAGAACAAAGACCGTGATACCCTCCTCAGTGCCAAAATTAATGCTCAGTGCTTGGAAGCATTCTGATAAAGAAACTGATTTTTTTCAGGTGACATAAACATAAAGCATTCTCCAATTTTATTTTTTATATTTATTGCGGGCTCTCCCATATAAAAAATTAACAAAAATATGAGACGGCAGCCAAAGAGGCAGTAAATGACAATATTACTAAATATTTTATTCTCTAGAAAGGTAATTTAATGATTTCCATTCTTGAGAATGAGACAAATAGTATAATACTGATCATAAATTATTTGCTGTCATGTTAGACTATTACATTATTGTTATATTTTTTCTCTATTATTCTACAATGGGAACAAATCATTCTAAGAACCATGAGCTCTTTAGAAGGAAAGGCAGACCAACAAATAGACACTACCACCACCACCCACCATCATCACAACCACCACCATCACCACCATCATTACAACCATTACCACCATCACTACCATCATCACCACCACCAACAACACCTACTACTATCATGACCACCACTATACCTTCATCAACAATTCAAATGTTGGCCACGAGCATATGCTAAAGTCCAGCCAAATACATTCAATGCTGAGTTCCCATTTGGCAGAACTATCAGCCATATTTTTTTTTTCTTTCACAAGAAATTAAATCTAGAAAATGCTAGAGGGAATGGAATCACTGGCCTGGAAAAGCAGAGTTTTTGGCAAGCAGCAGACCATTATGTCACTGACAGAAGGAGAGAGAATAAATAATGGAAGTGCCACAGGCTATTGTTTCTGGAAACAAGATATATAAAGTAATAGACGTTGTTATCCTCCAGGTTGGACAAAACAAGGCAGAGATTCAAAGAAGGAGGACAGATGAGACAGGCTTAAAATGAACACAGATACCAGAAGCTTCCCCCAAGGTGGAAGTGGAAAGGAGTTTAAGAAATAAATAAAGATTTTACTCTCATGTAAAGAAAGTAATTCTTTTTGTTTTGTTTTATCTGTAAGTGGATTTATGTGCTTTGGAAAGATGGCCTTTACTGAACTTTAGGAAAGAAGCCAGGGTAAAAAAGAGTCATGCTGACATTCCCCAAAATGACTGTTTCTTTTTCTCTAAGGCTCAGTATGCAGAATGTCCAAATATCAGGGAAATCAGTAATAGGACAGTCCAACCATTTTTCCCTTTTTAGAATCATGAAAACAGTGGCAGTTTTCAAATAGTTAAACAGAGAGTTTGAAGATTTTACCATGGTTTCCTCCTTTCAGAGATTAACACCAAAAATACAGATGCAAGTGGTAAATGTTGGGGGGGGGGGCGGTGGAGGAAGGGAAATGGAAAAGAAAGATCCTGTGGCTTATTAGGAACACAAGATTCTTTTAGTTTGTCCTTTACTTCTAACATAGAACTTTATCAAAGTCATATAGAAGAGATAGCAATCACCAAGTGCTTCTTTTAAAAAGTAAATCCATCCTCTTCCATTTTATGTTTCTTTCTGGGTCTTTTTATAACTATCCTTTTGTGTCATATTTTCCCCAAACTTCTTCAGCATACCTTTAAATTATCCACCTAGACTCACTGAAGCATGTGGTCTAGACCATGAGATCCAGTTAAAATAGTGCCAGAATGCGGTAGGATCAGAGTTCGAATCCAGGTTGGCTACTCTCTGTGAGACTTGAGGACAGACATTTAAGTTTCCATGGATTTCTATTCCATCATCTAGAAAATGAACAAGTTGATCTAGATGATCTTTGAGATCTGGTTCTAATTCTAATTTTTCTGGTTTCTATGCTGGCAGGTTCCAGCAATTGTCTTGAGAATTAATTCATTCAACGTACAATCTATTTTTTCAGTGCTTATTATTGCCAGACACTGGGCTATGCTTAAGGTTAACTAAGGGAATGGAGAAGAGTAATTAATTTTTTTTGCTCAATTTTTTTCAATTATTTTCCTCAGAACTTGAGAAAGTTAAGGAAGCTGAAAGGACATTATATTCACCTTTTCTCTGTTTTCCAAAAGAAACTGGAAGGAAAGAAAGTGATCTTGGACTTATGACACAAGCAACATCTCTGAGAGTCACCAGTGGGGCAGGTAAGGAAGGCAATCTCACTGTAAAGTTCTGAAGAAAAAAGGTTAAAAGAGAAATGGCCTTTTTCTCTAAGACACTGACATGGAAGTTTGAGGGAGAGTAATAAATTTTGAGACTTGGATCACATGGCGGTCTGTGATCTGAGTCTCACATCACATGCTGGGTCTGTCACATACATAGTCTGCTCTCACAAAGTAGATGGTCATTAAATGCTGTCAAATGAATAAAAGAGTGAAAGAGAACCAAACCAAAAATTATCTTTTTTTGAGACCCATGTGCTCTGTTCAAAGAAGTCTAAGACACAGTCTCTACATTCAATAAGAATCACAAGGTGGTTGTGGAGGAATTGTCCTACCTTCCTACCATGTTACCATGTGAAGGTCAAATAAAATACAGGGTTGAAACAGTTGAAGAGGATAATAGAAGAAATATAATAAGCTAAAGATGGGTAGGATTCAAGACATAGGCGAGAGTATATCTTGCAAGGGAGTCATGAGAGCAGAAATAGTATCATGACAAAGGAGGAAATAAACAGATTTAGTTGTAGAAGCATTACATAAAGGAGACAAAGAAATAAAACTAGAAAGGTAGTTTGGAACTGGACCATAAAGACACACTTTGATCTGAACTGAATGTTTGTGCCCTCTCTCCCACACAAATCCCTATGTTGAAGCTTTAGCCCCCCAGATGAAGGTATTTGCCTTGAGGCCTTTGAGAAGTAATTAGGATGGGGCCTTCATGCCTCATGATAGGATAAGTGCCTTTATAAGAAGAAAATTAGTGCCTTTATAAGAGGAAATACAAGAGAGCTTGTTTTCTCTCAGCAAGCTAAGAAGACAATCCTCATCAGCAATCAAATCACTGGGTACCCTGATCTTGGAACTCCCAGCCTCTAGAACTGTGAAGAAAAAAAGGCATATTCTTTGAGCCATCCAGTCTATGGTACTTTGTGATAGCAGCCCAAGTTGACTAATGTACACCTCATCCCATAGCTAGTGGGAAACATTTGTTTTGAGATAGTGGTTTTGGGAAGATAAGCAATAATTAAAGTAGCATTTTGAAAGATTAATGTACTGGAAGGGTGCATGTTAGTTTATGGGAAATAAGGAGGCCCAAACAGAAGGAAGATAGACTGGTGGCAGTGCCCACTTTATTATCTTGAGATAATGAAATGAGATGGTGTAATATTTGCGGGGACCAGGTCATGGAAGAAAGCACTCAGCAGAAGCCCTGCAAGAGAGTAAGGCCTAATCAAAACAATACATAAAACCTAATAGGTGGTTTTGGGATGAGGTTTTGGAATCCTGTGGGACATCTGTGATGGGATGCTTTCAAGGTCTAGAGGTGATCAAGGCACAGGGTCAAACCTGGATAAGCAGGGAGTCAAGAATTTGGAGGCACATGGAAATCAGAGTTTAAGGCAAGGTAGCAACTACGTAGATAATTAGGAATCAGATGGATCCAATAAAAGAAGCAGACTTTAATTTAGGGACAGCTAGATTATTTGGAACCCCCCTCCCCCCCAAAAAACCAGACAATTTGGTATTAGAAATTTAGAAGGTACTATTATTAGTTAATAACTATTTTATTGTTTAAAATATATATGAAAAGTCATCCCTCAGTCATTGTTTGAACATTTCTAGTGCTGGAAAACTTTCAACTATGAAAGTAGCTTATTATACTTTTGTAGAGGCCTAATTATTAAGAAGTTATTCTTTATTCTAAAATAAAGTCCACCACCTTGTTCTTAAAAATGTTTTAAGAACATTTTAAATTTAAAAATGTCAGTCTGTTTTCTGCGGATGTTTAAAATGTTTAACTTCTACATAATATCCCCTCAAATAACTGAAGATAACTATCTTGTCTGTTTAGAAGTAAGATTTCTCTACTTTCTTCAAACATTCCTCATATAACTCAGATTCTCTATTATTATACATAGAACTGAATATAATATTCAAATAGGCTCTGATGAGCACAATTATTACTGCTCTTCTGAGCACAGTATTTCCATTAATTCTCATGTGATTATATGACACAGTTGGTTTATCGGTTAATGTTCAGGGATACTGGATTAAGATTGAGCAGTGAACATGACGTTTATTCTTCTATTTACTTCTCAAATTCCCATATGTAACCTAAAGGTGTGTGTATGTGTATATGTGTCTGTGTGTGTGTGTGTGTGTGTGTGTGAAATAAATCCACAGCAGAGCTAGAAAGCTATTGGTAGTTCCAGCATTTTGTAAAATTCTTTAAGGATAGAAATACTTGGAATCATATCATAAAAATGGAAATCACAGGATAAGGCTACTCAAAGCATAAGTGTAGGGGAACTCTAAGGTCACAGCATGGACACAGAGAATGTAAAAAAACAGAAAGGTAGAAAGTTAGAAAGAAAAGTTTAATAGAAATTACAGAAACAGGAAACAGAAATAATATAGGGGAGGAAATAATAAAAGAAAAACAACATTTCTACATCTAAATAAAGTTTCAGTCTTCAAGTTGGAAGGGACTGTCGGGTGTTAAGAAGGATGTACTTGCAGTTAACTTATAAAATACACAGCTTTTCTTTATATAATAATTTATATGAAGCCAGATATTTATTTATTTATTTATTTATTTATTTATTTATTTATTTACTTATTTATTTATTTACCAGATCTATTTCCCTGTTCTTAGATAGCTAATATTTTAAACCCTTTTAAGATTTAATTTTGGTTTGTTTATTGTTCCATAATGTGGAGATCTTTTTAAATTCTGACTACATTATGATACCCATTCATTTCTCCTTCCCTATTTGCATTATTCACGAATTTGCTAATCATGCCTACCCCTTAGTCAAAGCATGGATAAAATGCTAATAGGCAGAAGCCTACAACATTCTAATTGGGAATGTTAATCTTTAAGGTCCCTCCAACGAGGAATTAATTAATCCCTTTCAGACAAAACTGTTCAATCAGTTTGGGGCTGTATTGTATCCTTCCTACCTTCCATAGCCACAAACACAGATCCTGAGAAATGTTGTCAAATGGCTGCTTATAATCAAAATGTACAAGATAGATGAATTCTTTTTTTTTTTTTTACAGAAGTTCAGAAACTTTGATGTTTTTATTTATATAGTCTTATGAATTCATGACTGTTCCCAGTTATCACAGGACACTAATCTTCAAATGTGTGTAAGTCATAGGTCTAATGACTTAGCACAAAGCTTGCTCCTGATGGATATCATGTTTGCCAATATGTAAGTTCTTAAATTATTCTTTTGCTGCTTTGTGAAATCTATAGCCAACATTTTCATCTTTCCCATGTCATGACACTCCTTTCATCATGTAGCATTTCTCAAGAACTTTTGCCACTGACTCCACAAACACATCAGTAAATTATTTTAGTGCCTAGACTTCGGTTCAACTTCAAATACAATGAAAATAGTGGTGGCCATGTTCTGGGGTATAGATAGTCTGTGTGGAAAAAGCAAAGGACAGATCAGTTGTATATGCTGTCCTTTGTGTCAAAAGCAAAGGCAATTTTATTTTGTTTTTCAGAGGCAATTTTAATGCAAATTCCAGAACTTGTGCAGAATTACATATGTAATCAGTTACAATGGTGGCCTTTCTGGAGGGAAACTGACTGGACAAGAGTGGTCAAAACACTGTGTGACCATATGAACCGTTTCAATTTCTGTCATATACATCTACTCTTTATTCAGATGGATTTTTTTAAATTGGAAAAAAAAAACCTCTCTAGAGACTCCCAAGCGTTTGGATTTTGTGAACCACAAAACTTAGAAATAGGAGCTAACATAACATTGTGAACTTTTGATTTCATTCATGACATAAGGACAAGTAACTTCCATGTACCATCACCATCATTTCATTAAAACAAAAATAAAAATAGGTGAAACCTGAAAAAAAAAACCCAAATGAATAAAATATCAGAATAAAAGACACTCCTTTAACTAGTTATATAAAATAAATTCAAGTAAATTGTTTTATCCTTATTATTATTATTACACCATTTTGCAGAAAACAAACATTGTGATTCAAACCACAAGACTCTCCTATGCTAACTTTGTGTTTTTGGGTATTGATTATCCTTCTGCCCTAATTTGCAGTATGTTTTCTTTAGAAAAATGTGGAGGCAAAACAGGATTTTCTAAATTCTATTTCCCTTTGGTAATCTGTGAAATATACCATATTCTAAAGGCAGGGGACCCAGCTTTTCCCTGGGCCTTCTCTAAATGAAGCCTTAAGGTTATTTTTGTCACCCACTTCAGCCTCTCTCTCTCTCTCTTCTCTCTATGCCCCTCTACTCATGCTCAGAGAGAGAGAGAGAGGGAGGGAGAGAGATCTTAAGTAGGCTCCACACTGAGCACGAAGCCCAATGCAGAGCTCAGAGCTCCATTGCACAATTCTGAGATCATGACCTGAGCCCAAATCAGGAATCAGATGCTTAACTGACTGAGCCACCCAGGCACCCCACTTTTTTTTAAACCCATCTTAGTGCATTTAGGTATCTTCCGTCCAAATATTATTCCTATCATTCCAACATGTCATTCTTTTGCATTTATTTTTGTCTTTGTGCTTCACATCCTAGTTCACATACATATATGTATCTTAAAGCTCCCTTGAAAACATGAATTCTTTGTAATAATAGGTTTGGTGGCTGGCCACCGGAGGGCTGATTTCAGAGGACTGTGCTGTGATATAATCAGATGAAAGCTCTTTTTGCATTCATTTGTGTGTCTGGAGGAGCTTCTCTTCCTTTTTCATCACAACTATTTTAATTGGATTGTTCTCATTTTATTTGTTGAACCCCTCCATTTATTTTGAGCTATTTCTTTTTTTAGAGTATCTGGACATGAAATTTTACCAATGCCTCCTGCCTCTTCTTCTCCTTCTTCTTCTTTAAAGATTTTATTTATTTGAGAGAGAATGAGTGGTGAGGAGGGGCAGAGGGAAAGAAGCTGACTCCCTACTGAGCAGGAAGCCAGATGCAAAGCTTGATCCTAGGACCCTGGGATCTTGACCTGAGCCAAGGAAGATGCTTTGTGCACTCCCCCACCCCCATGCCTCCTCTTCTGTTTTGAAATTTCCCTTGCACGTAAAACGGCATGGCCACCATCTCTAACCATTTCTTTTTGCTTTTGTTTCACATTATCAATTTGCTTTTGCCAATGAGAAGTAAATCCAGAGTAGCAATTCTATTTCCTACTTCCTCAACTTCTGAACTATGCAATTCACAGTAATACAAGACATTTTTTTAGATTGTTTCCATTTAGCAAAGTGAGTCCTAACCAATGTGTAGATGTTTGAATTCCTTCACTCTTAATATATATTGGTTTTGTGGCAGCTTGGATACCTGGATTAAGAAAGCATTTTGATGGAATGCCTGGGTGGCTCAGGGGTTAAGCATCTGCCTTCGGCCCAAGGCCTGATCCTGGAGTCCCCAATCGAGTCCCATATCTGGCTTTCTGCATGGAGCCTGCTTCTCTCTCTGCCTGCCTCTCATGAATAGATAAAAATAAAGAAAGCATTTTGACCAGGTAGTCTGTATAAACCATCCTAAACACTACTACTTCTGTTTCGCTATTAATTTGTCATCATTTAAAAGCTCACCACAATGCCGCTCTGCATTAATTTGTAGATTTCTGTACTTTAGCATAATTCTTGATGTAGAAAGTCCACCATTCACACTGTACCTGTTTTACTTAACGTATAAGTTCTGTGTCATTGTATCAGTCATGAGTGCTACTCAACAAGTTTTCTAATATCTATGAGATCCTATAATGCCCAGAAAGTAATTTGTCCCAATTATGTATGTTTCAGAAGGGAAACGAGCTTAATTTTCTTCAAGTAGAGACAGTTGTGATTAGTTTTGATCACTTTTAATAAAACTGTCACCACTTATTTTATTAAATGTTGTTGTTCCCCTGGTCAGAAGGGAGAGGCAAAAAAATGTCACAGAGAGATGTCACAGAGACAATAGAGACTAGGTCCACGGCTGCCTGTGGCACAGACCCCTCTGGACAGGACGCTCTGGTTAAGTGCCCATAAAGGCAGGAGCAATTTTTTATTCATGGACTTTTCAGCTCCCACCCACCCCCCTTTTTTTTCTAACTGCAGGGGAAAAGGAGGTGGGAATCTTGTATTTCCTGTGGGAGACTGGACAAAGAAAGAAGAAACGTTTTAGTCATGCTCACTAGTCTTGTAATCTTTTCTGGTATTTTTTTTTTTTTTGTAGGCAGATAATTGAAAACTGTTGTGCTTCCAGCCCTTAAACTGCCAAACTGCTGAGGCTGACAGAAGACCATAACATAAAGCATCTGGGCACCATTCAAAAGCTTACAGAGGTCACAGGATGCCAAGATTTGTGTTAGTCTTCATTGCCTCCAAAATCTATAGGGGAGAAAGAGTTAAAATTTGAACTAGCTCAAGCTGGAGAAGTTTTCTGCTAAACAGCAATGATACATAGATTATTTCATAGAAATATTAATTTGGTCCTAACCTCCCTAAAAATATATACTGAAATATAGATATATTTACCCATTTCTTAGAGATTGCAATGAACAGATATTAATATGTTATTTGAAAATTATATGCTCATGAAGATGTCATGCTGTCAGAATTTACTTTTTTTTTCTCACTAAGTGCACCTGGGAAAGAATTAATTGGCTAGCCATATTTTGGCCCATATATATATATATACATAGTGGCAAACAGCCAAACTTTTAAAACAAGAATTTTCCACAAATAACATCCATTTTATAAAAATTTGTTTTCGATCTATTTCATCAATGACCAAGGGTCATATGAACTCAACCAAACAGGGCAGTATACAAAGAAGTGCAAGAGAGGACCTAGAAGCCACTGAAAGAGGAGGTTGTGTCTGTTACAGCGTCTGGGACCAAGTCCTCAACCGTGGATGGACTGCTACAGCAGGAGTCTGCTCAAGCCTATGTAGGCGGCTGCTTCTCAACTCCAGAAGCACATTGGAATCATCTGGAGAACAATGGCTTTGCCCAGGTTCCACCCAAGTAACTGATTTCATTGCTCTGCCCTGAAGCCAGGCACTAGTCTTAGGTGATTCTTACGTGAAATCAGGGCTGAAATCCCCGATTAGCAAAACCGTGCCCCTAGGTATGAGCTCACCTGTCTAAACTAGGTTAGCGGGGCAGTGTGTCGTGAATAAAGAGAAGTCAATGTTTGCATTAATTTCAGCACGTTCTTCCTTTGACTCTCATCCTCGAAAACAAAACATCGGAGATCCTGAGCACACAGGACCTGCAAGCAGGTCCATCAACTACCTCCTGAATCCCTATTTGCCTGTTTGCAAAGCATCTGCACCCACTAGGATGTAGCCAGTGCTTTACTACTTTGCTCCCTGGCATTGACAATTCTTCCAAGGTAGGAAAAAATGTCTTCTTTAACTCCCTTTTTTCATTCCCTATCACCATGCCTGGTGCTAATGAGAAACAAGCTTGTTCAACAAATGTATTAATTAATGGAAAATAACAAAGAGAACAAGCCAGCACCAGGCACATGGGGTCCTCACCACTCTGGGTATTCCCAGTTCAATTTTTCTTTCTTTTCTTCTAGTCTAAACTTTCTGCTCTCTTCCCTCCTGTTTTTTAATTTTTTTTCTTGCACCTCCTGAACTCTAGGACAATGTTTCACATCAAAAGTAATTTTCTCTCTCTTTTCTTCCCTGTCACACTCTGCTCCCTTCTCTCATTTATCCGTGTAATATCACAAATCCAGGCCTATGGAGTTCAGCTAGTTCAGCTAGTCACAGTCTCTCTCTGTGAATACTAGCCTAAGTGTTGATCATAACTGTATCGAACCCACAGTGCAATTTCTATCTTCTATTTACCCACAAGTGGGTAAGTTCTTCTGAAAGCAAGGGCTGGATCTTCATCATAATTCCTACTGCAGTATGGAGCATACTTTCAGTCCTTAGTAAATATTTGTGGACTTTCGGGGGTTTAATTATTCTTCTGTGTGTGAACTCGGGAATCCTTTCTCCAGAGGCGGCTTCCCAGGAGTACAGAAAGTGCTTTGTATAAATGTACATTTTCATGAGACCTTTTACTGCCTCTTGTAACCAGGTACTGCTGTTTATTCTCAGTACAATACCAAGCTCTAGCAGGTGAAGCATATCTTGTGAGTTTGTACCATTGGTTCCCAAACTGATTCTAACTAAATTAAATTCTCACTCTTCCAAAAAATTGCATTTCTCCAGGAACTTTGAATTGCAGGGATTTTTTCACATTCTAAATACGAAGGCCCTACAGATGACCCCTGAGACCAGGGCATGGCTTTCTATTCTTATTTGGAGTTTATCTAAATTTACCTAAATTTCTTTTCCACTCTCCCCTAGCACTCTACCCCCTACCACCTATTCATTCACTTGATACTCCAGAGTTTTAAAAATGTGGCAATATGCCCCCCAGTGTAGTCTGAGACCCTCTAGTTCTTCTATTACCTTTTATAGATGTCTGAAAAAGTGCCCTGGACCCTGAACATTTTCTAGGAATGGTACTGATGTCACATGAACAATGGTGACCCAAGTTGTCCCCCTCATTTCACCTCTCCTCTCCCTGCCTCACACCTCCCCTCCCTGCCCTGCTCCTCGACTCCCCACCTTGTTCTCCTGTCCCCCTATAAATGGCTAGCCTTTCCCTTGAGAGCCTTTCTGCCTCCTTCTTTCCACATTTCTTTCCTTCTACTTTCTCTCATATTCCTTTTCTAGGCTCCTTTTCTTACCTTTTTCCTCTAACAAAATGTATCTAGATATCTCTCTTAGTTAAAAATTTTATGTAACTTCTAAGTAAATGAAAAAACATACATCTACTACTGTCCTCATTTTTACATTAAAATATACGTCAAAGTGTGACTCTTAAAGAATAAAACAGTAAAAGAAACAATATCTTGAGATACTTTTTATATTTATTAAACAGAAATGTGTTTGCTTTCATTAAAAATATATAATGAAAATATTTTTAGTGGAAGCAAGTTGATTGAAGACCCCTCATTTTTAAAGTATCTTGGGGTAATATTTTATTATTTTTTTAAGATTTTATTTATTTATTCATGAGAGACACAGAGAGAGAGGCAGAGACACAGGCAGAGGGAGAAGGAGGCTCCCAGTGGGGAGCCTGATGCAGGACTCGATCCCGGGACTCTGCAATCATGACCTGAGTGGAAGGTAGATGCTCAGTCGCTAAGCCACCCAGGTGCCCCTTGGGGTAACATTTTAAATGGACAGTCATTTGAAGGTTTGGTTCTAAGCTCAGTTTACTTCTATACTTATGTGATTGGTTTATTGGGTCTAGCACAGTAAGCTTTAAACATGAAATGGCAAATATTTTGTTAACCATTGGCTCAACTATGGTTGGTCAAACTGCTCTTTCATGTTATCTTAGAGAGATCCCAGATGGTTTCAGTTACTACGACCACTCCACTTTAAGACCTCCCTCATCATCAATAGGGACTGTCTCTGGTTTCTGAGTAGGGTTGGGTCCTGATTGACTCAATTCCTCCTCCTACTCAAGCACCTTGCAGTGAGTGGGTGGGGGGTTCTGGTCCTGGGACATGGTTCCCCACTTTGCCCTGGGTCTTGCTCTTCTGGTGTGGGCAAGTCAGAAGGAGGGAAGAGGGGAAGAAGGAATGAGGACATCCTCTTGCACAGTTTCTCACAGCTGCACTATGTAAGAGGCAGTCCTAGCTTCAGGCTCATTCCATGCACTGGCTCATTCCAGCTTCAGGCTCATTCCATGAACATGGTTAATACGTTCATAGTTAACACAGCAGTCTCTGTGAGGATGATGTAAGTGGTTTACTAAAGCAGTGAGCAACTTTATTCTAGCCCTTTCTATCTCCCCCAAGACCTAGCTGCAGAGAAGCAGTTTTGTCTCTCTTTGGTCACTGGCAAAAGCTCACACCTTCAACTCCTCTCAGGCTGAGGCACAGCCCCTTGGTAGCCAGGCTCCAGGACAGCCACACAGCTCCTGCCCTTTCTGTGCTGTCTGTTCTCCTGCAGCTGGAACCTCAGAAACCACTGGAGAGTATCCATATGACATGAGGGGTCCGAAAACTAGAGTGGGGTAACCCCATCCTTAGTTTCATTTGCACTGTTTGCTCTAGTCCTTTATCATCCACTTCAAAAGTTTCCAGAAAAATGTGCCACTGGTGTCTATGACCATGTTTCAGCATATCTTCCACATTGTGGGGACGTTGCGAAGATCTAACAACTCTGTCACCGACGTCCCCATTTCCATTCTGATGGGGCTCAGAAGGGGCCCCTAGAATTGGCAATCGTAGAATCTGACGTTGGCATGCACATCTCTCAGGCACCCTTCACTCAATCAACAAGTTCTTTTTTACTCCCTCACCCAAATCACTGATCCTGGGCAGAGAGGTATGGCCCCTTTTAAAATGTATATTTTGCAATCTTTTTATTTATTCATTTATCTTTTTTGGGATATATTTTAATGTAAAAAATAGTTTAGCAGTTGATGCATATTTATTTATTTATAAGTGATACAAATTTATCAGGGGGTAAATTCTCAGTTTTACTGCTCACTGAAAGATGGGCATAGAAAATGCCATTAGAGGGAAGAGACTGGGAAAGGCATGTGGAAAAGAAGATTAAGGAGGAGGTGGAAGGAAGAAAGTATGAAGGGAAGAGAAGAGGAAAGGAATGAGGGGAAGACAAGCCAGGACATAGGTCACTGCTGTTCATGTGCCATCAGTGCCTATCCTAGAAGACGTCCAGGGTCTGCAGGGCACAAACATAAAAACAGGCTCTTAGCCCCCTTTTCTAGACGTCTTTCAAAGGCAAGGGAACAACTGAGACTATACAGACACAGAGTCATATTCTTAAAACTTGGGAGTAATAACATTACTGTCAGTTGAAGAGCCGGTAAAGATACAGCAGGTGGCTCATCTCCATCCTATCTCCATTAGAAGATGGTTTCATGTCATTTCTGTCTCTTCTGATCCCCAGGACTTCCTTACCTGTTCTCAATTTCAGCAGATGACCTTGTCCCTTGTTCTTACAATGAGAAAATAGATCTGAGTTAAAGAAAATATCCACATGCTCCCACTGTGCCATTTACAGCTACAAGCATAGGGGCCCAAACACTTTGCCTGGCCTGCTGCTACCAAGATGAAGTCCCAGTATCCTGGCTACAGATGATGTCTCCCTCCTTCAACAGGTTCCATCTTTTCTCATGTACCTCAGGACGTCTCTGCCAGTTTTCCTCCTCCCTCTCACCTGGCTCATTCCCATCAGCATGCAAATATTCTGTTAACTAAGAATTTGCCAAATTCTCACCAGAATTAAAATTTTAAATTTAAATTAAATTTAAAATTTTATTTCTTTATTTGACACAGATAGAGAGAGTACAAGTAGGCAGAGTGGCAGGCAGAGGCAGAGAGCCCGACATGGTGCTCTATCAAGGACCCTGGGATCATGATCTGAGCCAAAGCCAGATGCTTAACACACTGAGCCACCCAGGCACCCCAAGAATTTTTTTAATGACACCAGTGTCATCAGTTTCAAGATGTGTCCCCAAATTAAAAGACTGCATTATATTAAGCAGCCACAGGAGTGACTGTTATTTTCCCAAATCAGGTGATCAGATGATTAGTATTTAGTTATTAAACTTCTAGCTTTGTTCATTAAATCTCAAAAATTAACTTGACTTCTTAATGAACTTATTTAATTCTTGAATTGATAACATGTTTTGATTAATTAGAGATGTGGCTTCAATAAAATCTTTACATTTTAATCAAGATATGAAGATTTCTTATGCATTAACTAAAATCACTGAGAGGTCATAATATTTTTAAATTGGTTTCAGAATTCTACAAAACATCTTGTGTAAAACAAAACAAAACAAAACAAAACCCAAACTTCTGAACTGACGGAGAGGTGATGAGACACCTCTCAGTTTAATATAATACAGAGACTTGGGGGGGGCCTGGGTGGTTCAGTCAATTGAGCCTCAACTCTTGGTTTCCGCTCAGGTTGTGATCTTGAGGTTGTGCGATGGAGCCTCATATTGGGCTCTGTGCTGAGCTCAGAGTCTGCTTGAGATTCTCTCTCCCTCTTCCTCTGCCCTTCCCTTCTACTCGTTCTCTCTCTCTCTCTCTCTCTCTCTCTGAGGAATAAATCTTAAACAAAAAATACAGAGACTCAGTCCTGGTACATTCCTTGTGGCCTTCTCAGATAAATATATGTCTTCCTATGGTAGCTCTTCGTTCATCAGAGATCAGAGATCCTAACTCATACCTTGGGTGTCACTAAGCAGTAGGCCAAAAGAATAATCCAGTATTTTTATAATATTAAGGATATCATTGAAATTTTTTTTTCTCTGACTTATATCTTTGTCAGCTTGTTTAACTCTGTACTTCCGGTTCATTTGCAGGAGCATCAAATCAGTGGACCAGTAGTAAGTCAACCATTCAGAAATCAGAAACCACTGAATATCATGCCAGTGATGACACTACCTGGTTCCTTACTTAATAGAGCTATTTGGGTTAGGTGGCAGAAGCACAATAACAGCTTTCCTGTTCATAGGAGTGGGCTGCCTCCAAAAGATGAGCTGGAAAAGGCACAGAAATGGCTATTCAAAGCCCTGGCTTCCTGCCCTGGTGAGTTCCTGACTTAAATAATTGCCCACTCAGCACAGATTAAAGTGGCATTTTGGCACATGGTCTATAGGGCCAGGGTTCTGAACCGTGGTCAAAATACTAACTTCATTAGGTGCTCTTGAAGAGACCTGGAGGATGGAGAATCCCCAGTGGTTCTGAGCAGTGGGTCGGGGGCTCAACTCCCATCATATCAGAAGTAACATCCAAGTAGTATTTGTCCAGTGTCTGCTGAAGGTCAGTGGGAAAAGCGGTCATCATGCTACTGCTTGCACATATCTTTTGGTAAAATGGGTGTGATAATAACAGGAAGAAAAATACAGTCCCATTCTTATGGTCCCATTCTCTTTCTCTGTTCCCTGCCTGCATTGATTGGTTGCTTCAGTTTACATTAAACCACCCTCCCAGCAACTAACTATATAATGGCAGGCAAAGGGATATGAGTTGAGGCTCATGTGTCATCAGTCCCTATTTATTCAATAACAATGGATAATATGAAGATGGCTTAACAACAGGAAAGAAGTATATTAATAATTCTCAAACCCACTGAGCAAGGGGGTGTGGGTGTGGGTAGAGGCTTCCTGTCTCTTTTGCAACTGATAAACTCCACTTATATCTATTTAATAAATTGGTGTTCTATATTGAAGAATTCCAAAACCAGATCTATTTCCAATCTGGGCTTCCTGTTACTATCTATACCCATTAATCTTAGGTCAGAGTGAAACAGCTTTTCTAGATGACTAAGAGTTGGCATTTCCCCTTTAACAGTACATTTATATTAAGGATCATCTAGAAAATAGTTCAAACAGAAAAGAAATAGTACATAAAAAGAATGCATAAAAACTAAGGAAGAATCAAAACAAAAAGGCCACTGACTAACAATCCTTTCTCTTTCTTCTCGTAAAGGCCATATGCTATATTCTATGCCATTCCAGAATCCTGAAATAGACTCGTTCTTTTCACGAGCTCACCCCCCTTGTTCAAAACTCTTTTTAAATTCTACTCTCTATGATGACAATTATAGTATCCCTCCTTTTCCCACCAAAAATCTACATCAGAGCAGACAGAGAATCCAAACATTTTTCCTTTTGAGTTAATTCCAACACCAAGAGCAGTATAAGGATGAGAGACGGTGCTCAATAATTATCAGTTGATGCATTATCCCCATTTATTCTAGTATAATAAAATGTATAACAAATTAAAATGAAAACTCATTCTATATGCATACAACAAGTATAGCTAGTGTTCATATGGTGATTTATAGCACTTTGCATAGATAGCATACATTTAATGTGCCAAGTTGAAATTCAGATATCAAAAGAGCAGGTCCTCATTGTTTTTTAAGATGTTATTTATTTAATAGCAGGAGCAGAGGGAGAGAGACAAGTAGACTCCACACTGAGCATGGAGCCCGTCTTGGGGTTTGATCCTATGACTCAGGGATTATGACCTGAGCTTAATTGATGTAGCCACCCAGGTGCCCCAGCAGGTCTCATTGCTACCAACTTAGTCTCATAATAGTATTAAAAACAACAACAATAACAACAACAAAAACACTAAGCACCAAAGGGCATAAAGAATTTCCCAAATATTGGTGTGTGTGCAAAACCAGCTGCTGAGACCAGTGGCCATAACTTCTTGGACTCCAACAGCCTGACAGAGCCAAATATGTCTTCTTAAGAACACAGGGGGAAAAAAGGCCAAGATGCTCCTCATGGGGGTGGAACAGTGAAACTGAACCATGTTCCATCACTGCTATGGATACTCAACTCATGGTTGGAATTTGATGAATGATATGCTACGTATAGTAGAATGTGTCCCATTTTATTTATCACTGAAAATAATAAAATGTGTGCCATTTTATTTATCACTGAAATTGAGGCCTTGCCATTGGGAAATAATGAGTCAAGTAGGCGGTGAGGTGAGAGATGAAAGGCAGGAATATTCCAAAGAAGTAAACATGTACCAAGTAGAAACATAAAAACAAACAAACAACCCTCCCCCCCCCCAAAAAAAAAACAGTCATAAAAAGTGCCATTTTCACTAGCATTATTATTAGTTGGGCCAGGAACATAATTTATAAAAACTGAATTAATTAATGTATTGTTATGACTGGAGTATCAAATGTCTTGGCTAGTGCAGGAAGAAGCCAGGCCACATTTATAGTATCCAGTTATGAGAAATTGAGAGGAAAGGTGAATGTTTTTCTCAAAAGGGAGTTTGGTCAGTGTTAAAGAAATCGCGACTGTTTAAAACTCTTTTATGGCTAAATGGAAACTGGGACTATTGGAGAAATAAAGGAAACTGTGAAAAATGGTTGATCCTGTGGTTACTCTACCTGTGAAAATAATTAACATCCAACTAAGTGACAATTACCATGGAGAGCAAGGCCTGCTCCATTTAAATTAATGCACCATAAAAAGGAGAAAGCGATTGAAGCAGCCAGTGAGAACTGTCATTAGGGAAAAGAGAGTCTAGTGAAAGCATTTCTTTCTATAAATACATAGCATATGTTAAAGGATTTATAATAGAACTTGTTATTAAACAGATTCAAATGTGCCATGACTGTTACATATCAAAACAAAATTTTTAAAGATTTTTTTTTTACTTTTGGGGCAGTGGGGTGGCGCAGTCGGTTGAGCATCTGACTCTTGGCTTCAGCTCAGGTCCTGATCTCAGGGTCATGGAATCGAACCCCACGTTGGGCTCTGTGCTCAGTGTGGAGCCTGCTTACGATGCTCCCTCCCTTTCCCTCTGTCCCTCCCGCTCTTGCACTTTCTCTTTCAAATAAATAAATAAATAAATATTTTTAAAAATAAAGATATTTTACTTTCATTTTTGCCCATTAAAGAATCGCTCATTTCTCTCATGGCTATAATTGGCCATTTTATATACATATAGATTGTCTATATATAGATATAGATAAAAGGGAAGAGGATAATATGGCAAGAATACCTAGAGAAACATCCCTTAGAGAACCTATGAGCACTCTCTAACTTTTTCTCCTCAGCCATTTTCCTTTCTTATTCTGTACACCATCCCCAACTTCAACTACCAATCTCTACTTTTATCTCAGAACTTCTATTCTGAGCCTCAAGTTCACCTATTCTACCACCTACAACAGAGACCTATGAGAATACCCTAAGAGAACCAAGAAAGGCAAGTGCAATACTTAGGGTACACTACAAGCAGCGCTCACTGATACCCTTAGGCCTGGAGGAGGAAGAGAAGAAAGAGATTCTTGGAACCAGGCTGTAATTCTGTGGCAAAGGCTGCCTGACTGGAACTTTGGACTTCAGTAGAGGGATGCAGCAATCTATAGTGATCTGGAAAGAGATGAGGTAATAAAGACCCTCATCATCTAACTCTTCTCTTGCCTTCTGATCATCTGCTGGTACCTCCCAATGGTTGAACCCAACTGGCAGCAGAGAACCCATGAATATAGTCCATATGGCTCAGCTTTCTGCGGCACTAAGTAAGGTGAAAGCGTAGAGAATAAAATATATCCAGCACACCTACTATTTCATGTTTTTCCTTTATTCCAATCTTCCTGTGTTGTTTGTATTTCCATGAATGCACTGTGGGTCATGGAGAAAAAATAATCAGAAAGGGAATTCAGATAGGGAGTCTGTGGACTATGAAGAGGAAAGTGCACAAGGGTTAGTCAAAATAAATAAAATAAGCTGAATTAGTAAGTGCAGGTGATAATACCCAAGTCCACAGGACGTTATGGAAAGATGGGTAAAATGGAGGGAGAGGCTGGCAGAAATGTGGAAAGATTCTTTTGATTCTAGAAGCAAGATGAATAAGAAGTAAAAAATGCTGAAAGTTTGAGATTTCACACAAAACTAAACATGTGTACTTGGCCTACTTGCTCAGACAGGCCACCAACTTTTGATAATGACATTCTGAGAGAAAACAAGTCTATGTGTGCATAATAAAGAAGAAAGACAAATCTGGGTGGACTTAGATCATTTCCCCCTCCATTTTGGTAGCTTATCAACCTGCCAGTTTTATCCCTGTCTGTGTTACAACCAAGGAAGAATGCTGAGTTTCTGACTTATTTAAGTAGCAGAGCTCCAAAGGCTCTCCCATGTTCAGGAGGCCATTTCTTTGCCACAGGTCATTTCCTGTTACGTGGTTGACTAATTCAGCTCTGGCCCACGCTCTCCCCTCATCATCATGGTGAACGGATGGAAGGGACGCTGGATCATTCTTTACATTTCATGGTACATGATGCCTGCTTTGCACAGGGTTTACAGTTTTGGTTTATGTGTTCATTTCTGCCACTGCCTATAAGCTCTCTGAGGGTAAAAATCATATCTGTACCCTATACTTTCACTGTCTGTCAGTTGAATGTGCATGACTGGTATTCAATGAACATTTGATGAATGAACTATTGTGCATGTGGCACAATTAAATGTCCCGTTTGATGTGACATATTACTAAATATGGTTTCCCAAGGGTAGGTAAAATAGAGTAAACCTCCCATTTAAACAAGATATTTGTGATCTTGGGGAATACTAGAAAATAAGAGTACGAGAAAAGCTATCTCTGTATTGAATTGTATTTTGGCAAAGCTATCACAGGGTATAAGGACTCCATGAGGTCTCCGCAAGGTCCATTTGTCAATACTACAAAGCCAGTGGTGTGGAGCAAAAAACCTTGGGACACTTAGGGGCTCAGTCTCCAAATGTTCAACAACAACAACAACAACAACAACAACAAAAGGGGGCCCATCTGCAAGGCTGTCAGAAGGTGTCATCTGTGAGGGAGCTTCCTGGAGTATCAAAGCTGGTCACGATGAGTACAGGATACTAGTCTAGAAGTCAGAAGATCAAAGCTTCAGGATTTAAAAACTTAAGCAAGCTGAACAAAGGCCCCTGGCCCTCAATTCCTCTTCTCTAGAATGACAGAGTTGGATTATATGATCTTCATACTAGCTCAAAAGAGAGAATATGAGAATAACAGTGGAAGGAATGAAGAGGAATTAAAAATGAGGGAAGGGAGGATGATAATTAATGTATTGCTTCAAAAGGAATATTTTGCATGCTGTAGTGATAGAATATGGCATAGTTACAAATATTATATTCTAAACTGTCATATGAGAAACAAAGAACTATTTGTCCTGCACCAAATATTGGAAAGAGATCCCTGGATATCTTCAAAGTTTCACCCATGGGCTGTCTTCCCTCTTCTCTTTCCATATCCCCACATGTCCTCAACATCTACCTCTGCCCTTGGCATGAAAATCAGCCCACAGCCGTGGGGTTCATCTCACAGAACATGTGCTGGAAATTATCAAGGATTGGTGTTCTGCTCCCACCACCCTAAAGATCCGTGGTGTCAGCCAAGTGTTTATGGGGCTAGGGAGGCAGACTCTGGATGGCTCATAGGAGAGTCATCTGAGTTGCACACTGAAAGCTCCATGGATACTGTATTTTCTTCAATAAGAGCCACTGAATAAGGAGACAGAAATGAACAGGAAGGAAAAGATGGTGGACAGAACCCAAGAAATGATAGCAGACCAGAAGGCAAAGAACGTGTGTAGAGTGTAGACCACAGGACGCCATTTCAACAGGAAACCGTGATTTCCCTCTAGTTCAACTCAGCATACGGCTCAAGCAAAATGATTTAGTGCTTAACATGATGAATGAGGTGGGTGGGAAGGAGTGAGGGAATGAATGAATTGATGAATGAGTGAGTTCACCAAAATATTCCACTTGCACAGTACTCTTCCATTCTCGATCTCATATTATTATTTGAGGATATCATTAGGAAATGACAAAAAAAATCACTCCCTTCTGTCTTCTCATATGCCAACCCCCCACTCCCTCTTTTCTCCTATGCATTCAGAACAGAGAGAATGGCAAACTATCAAGTACATTATAAATACCATTGAACAAAGGGGAAGTAGGCTGCGGTAATGAAACCCAACGCTGACCAGCCAGCCAGCCTCTCTCGCAGGTCACATTTTATATTTGTGGCTCCAACTGTCACTGCTCTAATGCCTATCATATATCTTACATGAGGTTTCAAACCATATCTACATTGACACCCACCTCTCTCCAGAGGGGGACTTCTGTGCTAGCGGTTGCTTTACAACAAATTCCATGTATCATCAAAATTGACAGGGTTCCCTGGATATTGATGTGTCTGGCTCATGTTGTTTCATTTCTGTTGGAAGAATAAAGCTGAAGTAACAAGAACCATCCTAGCTGCATATCCCACATGGTCCCATGCTAAGGGCTTCACTCGGGGGCTCCCTCTTGTCTGAGGAGATGGAATCTTGGTGGAAAAGAGACCATGATTAGTGTAAAACCACAGGACCACGGAAGTCCTAGTTTGAGTTCTTCCACCAATTTACTGTGTGACTGTGTACACCACATTTCATAGTCTCGATGCTAACTTAACAGTTTCAAAATGGGAAGGTCTTAATAGAAAAGGGGAATACATGGACGAAAATATTAACAGATGTTTCATAGAAAAGGAAACATTTATGACCAAGGAACAAATCAGAAGATGCTCACCTCAGTAGCAATCAAAGAAATGCAAGTGAAGAGCACCATGAAAAACCATTTTACCACCACTAGATTGGCACCACCACCAAAACATTACAATGCCAAGTGCTAGGAAGAATGTGCATGAATCTGATCCCTTCTACGTCACTGGAGAAATTTTCCTTTATAGAAAAACATTCCAGTCTTTTCTTATAAAGATGAACATTTCTATTTTCTACATCTAGTCACTCTTCATTGTATGGGTTTATCCTATAGGAAGATGATTACATTTAAAGTTAGTGAACAGATAATCATTTTCCTATAGTCATAGGGATTTAAGGAGAAAAAAAAAGAGTAGACTCATGAGTGAAGGAGTTAATATATGCATGTGCAGTTTTATATGTTTATTTTGGACTGTTTTTACAAATATTTTGCTTGATCATTTAAAGCGTGTCAGACAAACTTGACATTATTGCTAGTTTTTTTATTTAAAGGATCAGACTTAGTAATTAATCGTTTCACCTAGAGCAAAGTGTGGATCCAGAGCTGCTAGATGCCAACTCTTGGTATAAGAGAAAGAATGTTCAGAAAATCCTGCCTTTGGATTTTTGTAGTAAGTACTTGCTGGCATTAATAACCTTGGAAGAATTATTTTACTGCTCTGAGATTCTGTGTCTTCATCTTTTAAAAAATGAGGATAATTATGCATACATTCTGGAGTTTTTATAAAGATTAAATGACATAATTTGTCTACAGTGCAGAAAATATTACTATCTGTCTTCTTTACCTTCTGTAATACAAGCCTCTTTGCAATGGAGCATAGACAACAAATGCCATCTTGCTGGGGACACCACCTAGTATTACTGTGTGACTAAGTGCAGACACATCTTTAAATCTATGTTCCAGGTGACTAATTCTCTCCTGTCACTTATTCTTGAAGTCCTTCATCATTGACTCAAATCATAGCCCCTCTGGTTACCACATCCTTTCATTTCACCTTGGTTGCCTTCCATGGTTTTCCTCCCTTCCCTTCCGACTCTGACTTGCCTCTACCTCCCATCTCCAAGGATGCTACTTCCCTGGATTATCCACTGTAGACTGCTTATCTTCTCACTCTCTGTGAACTTGTGTAGTAGAGACTTCTCACTTCCTTTTCACTGTTCAAACTCATAACCAAAAAATAGAAACAACTTGACGTTCTTGCCATTTAACCCCTCTATTTCTGTTGAGCCAAATCTATGCACACCCAACCACTTTTTCAGAAGATTCTGGCTCTAGACTCATGATGTTCTTCTACACTTCTGATCCCACTAACCGTTGGTTGGGGGGATTTAAATATCCCCACACGGTTAACCCACTGAATGTCCTCGATTAACATTTCCTTCACCTCTTCAACTCCATTTACCCTCATTTCCTCTTGGTTTCAGTGATCCACTCCCTTTAGCACAAGTTTGACCTTGTTAAAACTAAGATTATTTCATCTTTAAAGTGTTAAATTTTACCATTCCAAAGACTCCAACTTAGTATTTTTGCTCACTACCTTTCCTTCTAATACACTATCTCCTTAACTACAGAAAGATCCCTATTAGACCCTCTGTTTCCTTCCAGTTAATAAGTTTCTCCCTAACCTCCTTCCCTCATTTCCATCCCTATCTAGAAAATACTCCATAGTCTGTTACTTTACCCACTGGTGGACTTGGATCTGTTGCTCCTTACTATTCTGTAGAATCCTTCTTGTGAGGTATACCAGTTGTTCCAGTGGCAAAGTTAACTACTGCCTGCTGCTGCAGATGATCGCCCATCCTGAGAACTGGAACCATGATTAAGATCAGATCCCATTAGCAGAGTTTTCCTTAATCTGTGACCACCCAAACTCTCTCAATAGCTCTTTCAAACTTTCACTACTCTTTGCATATTTCCCCAAACTCTTACTATTGTCTCTAGTTTCTTATGGTGTCAGAAACTGAGGCCATAAGGAGAGAAAGCCCTAGTTATCCACCTTCACCACCAACTGACTTGTCTCCTGTTATACTCAAACTTTTCTCCTGACTTTGTGCAGGGAAGACTCTTGGCGGCGCTCAACCCCACTAAGAGATACCATCAACTCCACACTCCAAAAGGTCCTTGAGCTCTGTGTCATGATCTGTAAATTATAAATTATAATAAGATCCTGGGGAAAATAATTTTCCTTAAAGCAGCAGAGGTCCTTAAGCAGCAATTCCTGACAGGTTATCCAGTACAGGACATAACTGAAGATATCTCCTGGACAGAAGGCCAAACCAGTAAAGATGAAAGAACTAAAATAAATTTTCCATGGAGAATATGGTTACTTAAGTTTATAAAAACCCATAATCACTTTACTGCATATCTATATTAACCTTTGTTACTATCCAAGTAGAAAAATCTCCAATACCTCAATTATTGTATTTTTTCCTTCATTTTATATTCTATTTGTAACATTATGTTAACTACTCTAATACTTCCCATCCCTAAAGCATAAGAAAATGGGAGAACTTAAGAAAAAGAGGCATACACATACCTTTTTTCTGATCATATATCTGTTTAATTTTTTTCCTTTCTCAACCACCTCCACATCTAAAAAAAAAATCATCCTCAACTGCTTCTACTGCTTTTCTAGTGAGTAATTTCACGGTTTTCCAGCTACTTGCTGGCTTTAGACATAAGATGGGCTGAACCCTTCCTCAATCTGCTGGGACAGTGATGATCTGCTCAAGTCTTCACTGGTAATGAGAGACAAAAACAATTTGGCTGACAAAAAAGGCAGATTTTATGTGGACAGGAATTTCAATAGGAGGAATCCAGGGATTAAACCTTTTTGCTACACTTGGCATACCATTCATCATGGAAAGTTACTGCAATAAGTCTACCACTCACCATTCCCTGTGTCTGTAACTAAAAACCTAGAAGTTGACAAGAGTGAACCAGCAGGCTCTACAGAGTCAGGGAGTGGCCCTCAAAGTCTTTTCCTTCCTTTTTGAAGAAAATTACTTACTCCAGAAGTATTTTCATACCTTTTTGCCTTTAATTTGAATGTCGATCATTATGTAAGTATTTAAAAATTGCCATGCATTTCCAGGTGATTTATAAACATATTTACGAATGAGTAGCACCATTCTATTTGTAGTAAGTTTGAATATAACATAGCACAGAAAATAGAGATACTAAGCTAAGGTACATACTCTATATTGGAGTGGATAAAAATAAAACAAAACCAAACCAAAGCCAAGACCAAAATTCTCAATTTCCTGTGTTTTTAGTCACAAGAAATCCAAGAATAATAGGATTTTTACTATCATGTAAATAAACACATGCTGGAAATTAAATTAATTTTTTGAAATACAGCAGCTAATACCAGAAAAACTCGGAAGAGCTATGTCTTATATGTCTTTGCATCTCCTTTTGCTGTGCACAATGCCTGATTTGCAGGTGCTCCAAAAATGCTTTACAAATCAATACAAAAATTATTTAATATAATTTATTAGTTCATATTTGCTCCCAACCTCAAAGTTCCTGGAGGTCTTCTGATTATGTGACCAAATTCCTTGCATTCGTACATTACTTTTTACCTTCACAAACTTATGGAAAAAAATCCCTAAGATAGGATGTTATTCCCATTTGCCAGCTCAGGCAACTGATTCTAAGAATTGAATGATTTATATGAGGTGAATTTAGCTAGGAGCAAGGCTGGAACAACAATCTCTATTCAAGTTCCCAATCTAGTTCTCCTTCCATTTCAACATATTGTTATTTTTCATTCCATATAATACAATTTGTGCAAGGTCAGACGAATTAAGCTGTCTCTTGGAGGTCATCTGGATCAATATGGAAGAAAAATCATACCTCATCATGTCATGGTGCTTAAATTCTTTGCTCTTATTTATTTTTTCTTTGATCTCATTTCTAAGCTGGGTTTGAATTACTAGAAGTGGATTTCTGGAACAAGTTTTTAACCTTTCTGCTCTCTGTCATCTTCCCTAACAAAAGCATAATGGATTACCAAATTTTAAGGATTAACTGAGATACTATGGGAAATAAATGAGCATTTAGCCAGGTCCACAGCAAAGTGCCCAATAAATGTTTGCTGAAATGCAATAGTTAATGTTAATAAAAACAAAGAAACATGTTCTTAAAAATTGAGGTGAGAAAGTCTCCAGGAAGATTTTCCATGCTATACATGTGACTGATACGAAAGTCAAGGTTTATTGGGGTTTTTGCTTTTTTGTTTTCCTAATCCTTTCCTTTCTTCTAAGTTGACCTCCTTTTTACCCAGCCCTCCATACCCACACATAAACCATTTCTTGCCCTTCCCACTCTTGTATCCTTCTCTTAGAGCTTCTTTCTGTATGCTCACCTGCACTGGCAAATCCATGCCTACCTATAGGTGTCTCTTAATGCATAGTTACTGGTGCTTCTCTACCAGCTTCCTTCATTCTCTATGTCAGAGGACGCTGTTTCCATGGAGAAAACCAACTTGGAGGGTCATGTTGGTCCTCCTATGGTAGCCATGGTTGGTAAGTGCACATTCACATCCTTAAGGGTCCTATCTGCCACAGAGCGGTGTGTGATTTTCAATTTGATCCCGCCCTCGTGTTTCAATATGAATCCAGATATCCCCTTTTGTATACATGAAAAGGTCTATATGTATTAAATTCTCTAAAAGAAATCTATTGGCCAATGTTTTTGCTTGTATTTATGAGTATGCGTATTCTCTCCTTTTGTGGGATTTAGTTTGAGATATCTTGTGTTCTCTGTAAATAAGCATACAGACCATCCTAATCTCTTGTTGGAGTTCGTTGGTTCTTATTGCTTTTTTTTTTTTTTTTTTTTGCTTTTGCAAGAACCTCTTTTCTTCTTGCCCTAAAATGTTCCTGGGAGATAATACCAAGTTAAAGAATTACTGATTGAGGAAATGAGTTTTGGTCAATGAAGTATTGGCTTGGGATCTGTTTCTAGCCTAATAAGAACAGGACATATCATAGGATGCATATAGCAACATAATTGAAGAATTCATATTACAATGCAAAGGGTCTTAGGTTGCATTAATAAAAGAAACAACAAATTCTATCCCTATTATGTTCCTATTGTGTACTATGTTTTCAATTTGGGGGGAATAATAGCAGTTGTAAGCTAAACTGTTTCCACCAGAAAGTAGAGAAACAAATCAGGAGGCCACACTGTATCAGGAAATGTTGAAGGTATACAATAAAAGGAGCACATGAAAAGAGATAACATGTCTAAGAAGTGATATATTTATTTGGTATGGCTCCAGATACAACCTTGGTAATGGTTGGATGTCACCAGGAGACAGATGACAACTGAAAATAAGAAAGATCCCTGATGACGGGTGTGCTCCCGTAATGGGATGGGCTGCACTACAAAACAGGGAGCTTCCCGACACTGGAACTGTCCACAGAAAGGCTAAATGCCTGTCTGTTACATGAGCTGAAAACAGAGTCCCTCTGTGAGCTGGGCTTGGTGACCTCCAAGTTCCCTTCCAGCCGTCAGAGGCTATGATTAAAATGGAAATGTGAACACATCACATATCCTAGCTTGGAATGACTACTCTGACAGTCAGAGGTTAGACAATGATGTGAAGGACAAAGACAGATTTTGAAGGGAGAGAAAAAAGAAAGAGAGAGAGAAGAAAAGAACGAAATAAAAAAAAAAATTCTCCAGTGCATTGTGTGTGGCTGCCCCAGTGAGTGCCTGCAAACCAGCAAAGCATGAGAAAAATCAAAGAGGATAAAGAGATTTGGGAAAAACTAAATTATTTCTCCACATTCCTCTTCACCACAGAGGATGATGAGCAAACGGCCTGCCCTGGGGTTATTCTTCCCCGACAGTGAAGGTGAGCCTCTGTCAAGGAGTGATGTGTTAAATGAAAGGGTAAAGGGACAAGAGAACTAAAAATGCCAGACATCACAGAGAAAGGATGCAGGTTCTGAAGAATGAGAGAGCGGTACTTTGGGCTTCCGACTAAAATGTGTTTTATCTTTGAAAATAGGCACTTTGAACATGGAGTCCTGCAGGGGTCCCTGTTTATTACTGGGTTTGAGTAATAGGACTGATGCTGGTCCTCTAGGACCAGTTGCCAGGAGCACCTCCTAAAGGATGGAGGAAGATGAGCTTCTGGAAGCTGCCGTGACACAAGAGCACGTTTTTCCCATTACATGAAGCAGAAGGTAGAAAGTGGTTTGCTTGGATGGGGCTCTTCTCATGGATGTTTCTAGCTCCAGCTTCCAGAGCATCAGGACCTTCAGGAAGATGACAGTAGGTCCCAATAAGAGAAAAACAGACCTTAAATACTGCATTTTTATGTCATTATCTCACTAGGGTAATGTGCCAACACCTACACTAGGTGTTCAAAATCAAGACTGCTACAAAGGATAGCTGAACTCCTTGTACTCTCAAGGACACCTCCTCCTGAGGCTCAGCCCCGCCTCTAAAGTCTAAACAGATGTTTTCAATTCACTTTTTCAATAAAACCTCACAAGCATCAAAAATTAAGATACATAGATGAATGGATAAAGATGTGTGTGTGTGTCTACGTATGTGCGTGTGTTTGTGTTTACATAGTGGAAAACTCAGCCATAAAAATAAAATCTTGCCATTTGTATCAACAATCAACATGGACGGATCTAGAGTGTATTATGCTAAGTGAAATAAAGTCAGTCAGAAAGAGACAAATGCCATGTAATTTCACTCATATATGGAATTTAGGAAAAAAAAAACATGAACAAAGAAAAAAGAGACAAACAAACAAACCAGACTTTTAAATACAGTGAACAAACTGGCAGTTACCAGAGGTGGGGAGAGTGGAGGAATGAGTGAAATAGGTGAAGAGGCTTAAGAGTACCCTCATTATGATGAGCACTGCATCATGTGTAGAGTTATTGAATCACCATTTTGTACACCTGAAACTAATAGAATACTGTATGTTAATTATACTTCAATACTAAATAAGTAAGTAAATAAAGAAGTAAGATAGACCAGGAGAGTTGAAAACTCATGCAAGTTTTTGTTTAGGACAAAAACAAAAAACAAAAACAAAACAAAAACAAAACAAACAAAAAGCATGTCAAGCAACTCCAAAATAAAGAAATAAAGGCAAGATCCAAAGGTCTAAGTTTGGCCTAGGAAAGTGAGGCTCAAATAAGTGTACATATTAATCCAATGTCACTCAGCTAGAAATGCACAGAGCTGAGGTGTTAAAACTGTACTGTTTGATTCTAGAACAAGCACTTGTCTTTCTAAACCATGAGTGTATTTTGGCAACTATGGAGAAGCTCCCATTGTTATTTTTTTTTTAAGATTTATTTTTTTTTAAGACGTATCCACTGCTGGGATACGTCTCCATCCTTACCCTGGGCTCATAGATGGCAATGACAAATATAAATCAAACAAAAAGGAAAAAAATTCTGAGATTGTAACAGGGCTCTTACCTTGACTTTACCTTGAGTTACATATATATATATATATATATATATATATATATATATATATATATTTTCAACAAATCAGTCCAGACAAATATATAGGTTCAAAAAAAAAAAAAAGCTACAGGAAG
The DNA here is from genome assembly GCF_003254725.2 of Canis lupus dingo. Classification (NCBI taxonomy): domain Eukaryota; kingdom Metazoa; phylum Chordata; class Mammalia; order Carnivora; family Canidae; genus Canis; species Canis lupus. Next base: position 13,850,413 of record NC_064258.1, on the reverse strand, counting down.
GTATTAATAACAGATCATATAAACACAAACTTCAAGTCATGAAAAAACAAACTTAATGCATATTAAGCAAGAAACTTAATGCATATTACTAAGTGAAAGAAACCAATTTGAAAAGGTTGGGACGCCTGGGTGGCTCTGAGGTTGGGCATCTGCTTTGGCTCAGGGTGTGATCCTGGAGTTCCGGGATCAAGTCCCACATCAGGCTCCCTGCATGGGGCCCGCTTCTCCCTCTGCCTGTGTCTCTGCCTCTCTCTCTGTGTCTCTCATGAATAAATAAATAAATAATCTTTAAAAAAAAAAGAAAAGGCTATATACTGTATGATTCCAACTATATGACACATTCTAGAAAAGGCAAAACTATGGAGACAGTAAAAAGATCCATGGTTGGGGTACCTGGGTGGCTCAAGTCACTTAAGCCTCTGACTCTCGGTTTTGGCTCAGATTGTGTTCTCAGGGTTGTGAGATCAAGCCCCACACCCGGCTCCGTGCTCAGCAGGAAGTCGGCTTGGGGTTCTCTCTCCCTTTCCCTCTGCCCCTCCCCACCACACACTCACACACACTCTCTCTCAAATAAATAACTAAATCTTAAAAGGAAAAGAAGAAAAGGAAAAAAGAAAGAAAGAAAAGAAGAAAAGAAAAGAAAAGAGAAAAGGAAAGAAAAGAAAAGGAAAAAGAAAAGAAAAGAAAGAAAAGAAAAGAAAAAAGAAAATAAAAAAAAGAAAAGAAAAGAAAAGAAAAGAAAAGAAAAGAAAAGAAAAGAAAAGAAAAGAAAAGAAAAGAAAGAAAAATCTGTGGTATCCAAGGATTGAGGAGTGTGGGTAAAGATACAGATAGGCAGACAGAGGATTTTTAAGGCAGCAAAAATACTGTCTGTATGATACTACAACAGTGAAATGTGTGCCAGTATACATGCCCCAAACCCACAGAATGTACATCACCAAGACTGAACAAACCCTCATGTAGATTATAGACTTTGGGTGATTGCAATATGCTGCTGTTGGTTCAACTATTGTAAGATGTTATCTGGAGGAGGATGTTGATAATGGACGAAGCTGTGCACGTGAAGAGGCAGGGGACTTATGGAAGATCTCTGTATCCTCCTCTCAATTTTGCTGTGAATCTAAAACTTCTCCTAAAAAAATGAAGTTTTTAAAATTGGGGAAAAAAGACACACCTCTCCCTGAGTTGTATGGATGAAATGTTTAGGGAAAATTTACCATATTATCCAGGTCAGTGTACTTGGCTTTGCTTCAGTTACTCTCATTGGCTTGAACATCTTGGTTGCAATAATAATATAGAAACTTGATAGTCATCCACCCTCTTCTTTCAACCAGCTGTAGGTTCTTGATAAATCACGTAACTTTTGGGAGCTTAATTTTCCTCCTATGATAATGATGGAGCAGGGTTACATTATGTCTTAGGCACCTTTTGGTCTTAGAAGTAAGTGATACTATTTGTCTCTTTGTTTTGTTTCTTAAATTCCACCAGAGTGAAATCATGTTATTTGTCTGTCTCTGACTTATTTCACTTTGTGTAAAACACCCCCATGAGAACAAACTATGATCCATCCATGAGAACATATTGGTGGTTACCAGAGGGGAGGTGTGTGGGGAGATGGGTCAAATAGGTGAAAGGCATTAAGGGTGCACTTACTAGGTGAAAGGTACACTTGTGATGAACACTGAGTAATGTATAGAATCGTGGAATCACTATACTGTACACCAGAAATTAATACGATACTGTCCAGGCGCCTGGGTGGTACAGTCGGTTAGGCATCTGACTCTTGGTTTCAGCTCATGATCTCGGGATTATGGGATCAAGCCCTGCATCAGGCTTGGTGCTCAGGGAGGAGTCTGCTTAAGATTTTCTCTTCCTCTGCCCCCCCCTAAGCTCCTTCCTCTCTAAAATATATAAATCTTAAAAAAAATAACATAACACTGTACTTTAATTCTACCAGAATTTTAAAAATAAATTTAAAAATTTAAATTTAAAAAATATGGGGAAAAAAGTAAATGATTCTAGATGTTGGTTGAAACCAGCTCATGAAGATTCTGAATGCCAAGTTAAGGTATCTGGACTTAATCTTGCATATCATGGAGGAAGCACTGATGGGTTTTAAGCTGGGGCTAATATAATAGTGGTAGTATTTTTGGAAGATTAATCTCATAACAGGATGCAGGATGAATTGTACTAAGAAAAGCTTAGTGGTTTGAAGTTCAGATAAGAGGTTAATGCAGTAAACCCAGGCCTGAGCAGATAAGGAGATGAACTAGAGCCCTGTCCTGGAGTCTGTCTGTAAGACTGTATTATTAGCTGGGCAGGGTCAAACCCCTGTTCTACTTGACAGCCCTTCAAATGTCAGGGAACAATATGCTTCTGCTTGGTCCCTGCTTGTCCAGGTTAAACTTCTTCAGTGCGTCAGCTGATCCTCAAATGCGCATTACTTAATGGGTAGAAGTATTTCAAAGTCAAGCAGACATCTTATGGCTTTTTGGTTGTGTTATATAACCTTTCTAATTCACACTTTGTTTCCTATACAATGTGAAAATAATAATACCTAACCCCCGGGGTTTTTGAAAAGATTAAATAAAATGTTTTTAGTTCATGATTTGGAGCTTCATTAATTTTTAATAAAAGTATTGAATTATTACCTTCATTCCATCCTATTTGTCTCCTCTGGAAATATTCCAGGTTGTGAGTGCTTTTCTCAGTTTGTGATTCAGAATTAACAGTGGTAATCATAATGGTTAACTAACGTTGTGCCAGTCTCCATTTTGAGCACTTGGGCTATGCTATTAAGCCTCATTAAAACTCTGTAAGCCATGGATTATTGTCCACTCCATTCTGCCCTTGGAGAAACTAAGGCACGAGTAGATTGAGTAACTTTCCCAAAGTCACACCACTAGAAGACAGTCCGAGAGCCAGGATTTAACAGGCAATCGATCTAGTTCCAGAGTCTCTACCCCTAGCCACCCTACAGGGTTCCCTCCCGGGCAGTGGTCCCTCAGAGAGGGGTATTGTTACTGCTTCCTATTCAGGTCAATTCCTAAGATTGTACTCATGGCTTTACAGCATCTGAATCACACCACATATATATGGACCTTGTCATCAAATTCAATGACTCTTTCATCCAAACTGCTCTAAACTTCCTATTTGGTTTATTTTTATTTAATTTTTTTAAAGATTTTATTTATTTATTCATGAGAGACACAGAGAGAGGCAGAGACATAGGCAGGGGGAGAACAGGCTCCTTGAGGAGAGCCCAATAGGGGACTCGATCCTGGGACCCTGGGAATATTTTTAGAATACTTGTGCATAATATTGTACTCGTTATCTCAAATATCAGGTTTTAGCTCATTATTTAAACCTACTGATGTTGCTTAGATTTCTGATTCCAAATTATAAGACTATTACATTTTTGTTCTGAGTTTTTTTTTTCTAGGTTTTTTCTAAACCATTAATAACTGCATTGCAGCATGTGAGAACCAAGTATAGAACAAAACACAACTAATGACCTGGTTCCTGGACAAACACTGATATGCAATCAACATTCTCTGATATAGCTGTATAACTGGCTATGAACTCATTTAAATAAATATTACATTTCACAATACTTAGTTTTCACCGCAAGTATAGTGGTTTCTCCTGTGAAACTTTCCAAAATGCCAATTTAAAACATACTGAAATGTGAGTTTTATTTCTGCCACTGTACCAGTTGTACGACCTTTCCTTAATTCATTGAATTTAAGTGAAGCTCTGTCTCCTCCCTTGGAAAATGTAGACAGTAAGTCCTCCCATACTTATTTTGATTTTTTTAGAGGCATATTGAAGAACATCTAACGGTATTTACTTGATATTTCAATCTCATAATTGTATTTTAAAGAGGAAAATGCAGTGACATTTACATAGAATGCTACCATGTAAAAAAAGTCTTTTCGTGTACTTTTTTTCCCATTTAGTCTTCATCACAACCCATTAGTTGGGGAAAAGAAATATTATCTTTACAGATAAAGAAACATTGAAAAGAGGTTAATTTCCCAAATCTACATAACTTGAAAAGGGCACAACTAGAACTTGAGCCCAAGTCTGTTTAACTCAAGCACATATTATTGTTATTAAAACCAGTGAAGCCCTGAATGAAATTACAAGTTCAATAGGCTCCACACCTATGTAAGCTTAGAAAAGGAGAGAGAAAATAGTCCTTCTAAAAGGAAACAGGACTCCTACTCATGAAGGGAAGAGTCATGGGATTTGCATTGTCTTTTAAGAGGCACTATGTGGTAGTTTCCCTTCTCTTGCCTCCCCATCCCCCCCCTCCGTGGGGACTAGGAGGTGGATGCCTACAATGGCCCGTAGCCAAGTGCAGCTCAAACTAGAGCATAACTTGAGAATGCTGTGAAAGGAAACCAGGGAGGCAGTTTCCCTCAACTAAAATCATTGTCTCTTGTTCTCAGAACTGGAATTATTTACTCATTAAACAGCTCCACAAGGTTATTCTGAAGAGGAAGCAATGCTCCAAGCAATGGATTATTTCAGAGGAGTGCACAGATATCATTCAGATCCTGACAAGAGGCAGAAGCAAAGGCCAGGTCACACAACTCTATTCTGCTCAGCTGGCCACTTCCCAACTTCATAAATGCCCTCCACTCCCTTCTCACAAACAATGAAGAGCAGTGGTCCAGTGACATTCCTAGCCCTGCCATGAAAATGCCAATGCTTCTGTGCTCACCATCATGAAGCCATTGGGCTTGATTTCTCTTTATTTCTGGGACAAACACCCAATTAGAGAACAACCCCAGGAGAGCCTCCCCTATGACACTGCATGCCAAAATGTCATCACTGAGCACATGTGTGGTGATGAAAGAAAATTTGCACTCTGTTTCCCTCTTGTAAGTGATAGGCAATGGTCATGTCTGAGGTCAAAGTGTGATTCCAAGACCAGATTCTCTATTTTTCAACCTCATCTCGTATATTTATGTCAATCAAAAGAAAATTCTTCATGCTTCTTCATTTGGATAAGTGCACAAGGCTCATTTTCTCATCAACTTACTTGAAAACCTAATTATCCTGAACCAGATGTTGTGTTTTACACCAATGGATGTGGCAAGTGGTTGGTTTTTGACAATGACACAAATGTCAATTCAGACTGCTTAGATTCTACCCTGGGAGCTGGAGTCCAGTGCAATCACAGTCATTACCTCATCTCTTATTTTTAGTTTATTAAGTAAAAAAGGTGACCATCAGTGAATGTATTATATAATATAGTGAATCTACATGCAAGATAGATACCAGAAAAGTCATTCATATCCAAAAGATATCATTGAGAAAGAACACAGCTTTACTAAATTCTGAAATTAATTCTTGTGCTCAGTTTGGCTTCTTGTTCATTCTGAAGAATTAAAGTGAGAAAAAAAGGAATTTTTCTAAGAGCCTAAATTCTCCATATTTCTAAAGTTATTCTAACTGTCCTGAACCTATATGTTTGAGTCGATGAGGATAACACCTTCACTTATGTGGCCATTGAAAACTATGATCATTCTTTCTACAGATCACTGAGTAAATCAGAAAAACAATATCAAATTCTACCTATTTTCATTCCAGTCAAAACCTCTGTCTTTGGGCCAAGAGACAATAAGGAAAGCTGAAGTATATTAGTATTCAGAATGTTATGAAGTGCAATGTACTCCTAGTTTAAATCACTGAGCTTATAAGAAACTCTATTCATGTTGACTGGCTTAATAGAAATGGTTTGATCTTGGGGCTCGAAGGCATGTGTGACCTTGATCTGTTTGAAATAGAGCAGATTATAGAAGAGCAGTGACACAAAGTCTCCAGCTATATTCAGACACCTCAATTTAGAGCCTTTTTAACTTATAAAAAAAGTAGAGACATAAAGCTGTAATATAGAAGAAAATGCCAAATGCACTATAGAACCCATATAAGCATGTTGCAGATATTTGAAAACTAGAATTGATTTTCTTTCTGATTATGAGGTGGCAAAAAGATTGGAAAAAATTTATAAAAAGGAGAGAGGCAAAACAAAAAATGCAATTGTACTTAAGAGTTCTGTGTTACTTCAGTTCTATGTTTCAATGTATACACAAAACTCAGAAACACAGACACACACAAAGAAGGTCTGAAATGATTTAGCTATGACTGATTTATTATCTGTGATGAGGGATATCTGGTTCGGCAGAAATCTTCCGTTTCCCTGGCTCTTTATCTTTCCAAAGAAATTTTAGAACTTGCTTATAAAGTTCCATGAAATATAACAGATTTTAATTAGCATTTCAATGAATCTAAAGTACAACTAAAAAAGAATTGGTATCTTTAAAATACTGTCTCCTTAACCTGGAATATAAATTGAATCTCCATTTATGTAGATCATTAATGCCTCTTACAGTTCCATGACTTTTCCTTTGTATCTTGCAATTTTTTAATACTTATTTTTAGATTCTGGATAATCTCTGATACTACAGTAAATAATGTCCTCTTTGTAATTATACTTTTTGGTTATTTGTTGCTGGGGCATAGAAAGGCAACTCCCTTTTTGCATATTAGCCTTTTGCTCAGCCACCATACTATAAATGATTTTATTATTTCTAACAATTTACCTGAGATTGTATTTTCTGTGTAAAAAAAGTTACATTATTTGTAAATAACAACAGCTTTATTTACTACTCTACAAGCTTCATTCTTCTTCTTCTTTTTTTTTTTAAACCTCAACCTTCTAATTTCTGTTTTCTTGTTCAAAATGTTAGACAGGAACTCTGTACATTATCAAACGTATGTGTAGTGAACATTCTGGTTTCATTCCTGATATTAACAAAAAACATTTCTAGTGTTACACATGTAATTTCTGAAACAGAATGGCTCCAGATCTCTGGATCATTGAGTTCTCTCTGTAAGACTGTAAGCTCTTCAAAGAGAAGTGCTATTTCTTATGAGTTCTTATTTCCACATTGCATAGCATGGGGGAAAGAAGTTGACAGAATCAGGCATGACCACTAAGCCAGTAATGTCCAGTAGCAATGATGAGGTCTCCAATCTGGGAACATGGGGAACCAATGTCAGTCATGCCTCCATTGTTGACAGGACAATAGCTGTACAGTTATTCTCATTAATGGATCCAGGAAAACAATACAAGACCAAAATATGTAACCTTACTTTGAAGTTAAAATAATTTTTTTCAAACCTTAGGTCTGGTCATATTTATTCCTTTAAGAAGTGAACTTAAAAATAACTAAGGTAAAAATTAAGATAAGGAATGAAAGAATGCTTGCTCAGTATCGATTAAGCATCTTTTTCATTTTTGGTAATCGTACGGAGTGCTGGGGATATGACGAATCATAAGCAAGTCTGTTATGAGGAATTTGCTGTTCACTTAGGGCAAGTTTCTCAAGCTTGACTGTATATTAAAATTAATTGGAGAACTTTTAGAATGTTTTGAAGCTCAGGCTGTACCCCATACCAATGAAATCAGAAGCTCTGACTGTGAGAGTATGAGATCTAGGGAGTATTTTTTGGAGCTCCCCAGTGATCCCAAAGTTCAGGCAAGGTTAAAAACCACTAAGTTAGAGTCAGAAGACATTTTCCAGCTCTAGACTATACAACTTAAGTGCCAATAGGATGATAGAGATGAAAAATGAAAACTTGAGCCTTGAGAAAATGGTAGAAATTGATTGTGTCATAATTAAGAAATCATTACCTAACTCATGATCACAAAAAGGTATTCCCTTTGATTTATGTGTTTATCTTTATGCTAGTACCACACTGTCTTGATCACTCTAGCTTTTTAATAAATTTTAAAGTTGGAAAGAGTGAGTCCTTCAGCTATATTTTTTTCTTTTTAAAAAAATATTTATTTATTCATGAGAGACAGAGACAGAGAGACAGAGAGAGACAGAGACAGAGGGAGAAGCAGGCTCCATGCAGGGATCCTGACATGGGACTTGATCTCAGGTCTCCAGGATCAGGCCCCGGGCTGAAGGCAGCACTAAACCACTGAGCCACCCGAGCTGCCCTATTTTGCTTTTTTCAATATTGTTTTGGCTATCCTGAGCCCCTTGAATTTCCATTTGAGTTTAGAATTATCTCGTCAATGCCTGCAAAAAGATAGTCTGGAATTCTGACAGAGATTATGTTGAAGCTCCATCTTAACAATATTAAATCTTCCAATCCATGAACATGAGCCACCTTCTCATTTATTTAGGTCTTATAACATTTATTTCAACTATGGTTTGTAGTTTCCACAGTACAAATTCTGCACTTTTGTTAAATTTATTTGTGATGTTATTGTGGATGGATTATTTTCTCAATTTCATTTTAGATTTTTCATTTTTGGTGTAGAGAAATACAATTATTTTGTGTGTGCTGACTTTGTATCCTGCAACCTTGATGAACTCATTTACAGATCTAATAGTTTTTCAGTGGATTTCTTAGAACTTTGAATATAAAGATTATGTCATCTCTAAATACAGATAGTTATTATCCTCCTCTTCCTCCTCCTCCTTCTTCTTCCTCAGATTTTTTTTTTTTTAACAGCTACATACCTTTTCTCTTTAGCCAATTGTCTTGGCCAGAACTTCCAGTACATGCTGAACAGAAGTAGACATCCTTGTCTTTTCCCTGATCTTAGGGTGAGACATTTACTGTTAAATGTAAAGGTACCTGTTTTCTTCATGGACTTCCTTTATCAAGTTGAGGGTATTCCCTTGTACTCCTACTTTGTTGTGGTGGGTTTTTTTTTTTAATCATGAAGAGATGTTGGACTCCATCAAATGCTTTTTCTGTGTTTATTGAGAAGATCATGTGGGGTTTTTTTGTGTGTTTTATTGTTTTGAAATTGTTTATTGCATTAGCTGATTTTTCGGATGTTAAACCAATCTTGCAATCCCGAGGCAAATCTCACCTGATCACGATGTGTGGTCATTTTTATGTATTGTTGGATTAAGTTGCTAGTATTTTGTGGAAAATTTGTATGTTTATAAGAGGTATCAGCCTATGATTTTCTTGTGACATCTTTGTCTGATTTTGGTGTCCAAACAACACTGTTCTCATAGAAAAGGCTGGGCACTGTTCTTTCCATTTCTGTTTTTTCACTGCTGGTAAAGAATTGGTTTTAATTCTTCTTTTAAACATTTGTTAGAATTCATCAGTGAGGTTATCTGGGTCTGGGATTTTTTTGCTGTGAGGTTTTTAAATTACTGAGTCAACCTCTTTACTTGTTATATATCTATTCAAAATTTCTATTTCTTTATACACCATTAGTTTGTGTGTTTCTAGAATTTTGTTTTTTCTAACTTGTTAACATAAACTGTTCATAGTATTTTTTTAGTTTTTTTAATTTATGTAATTATTATTATAAAATTTAAAGCAGCTTATTAATTTTATGGTTACTATTATTATTTAACCAAATGTAATCTACACACATCACCAATATATGAAGTTGACAAAGAAGGAGCTCTTCTTTGTCAGTGGCATGGTCCCCTTGTCCTCTGTAGGGGCTCCTGAGACAACCCTAAAAAAGTGCTATTGCTCTATAGACACAATTTGAAAGTCTTCTATGCAGGGTTAAGCATCATAAGTTTGTTTCTTTGTTTGTCTGCTTCTGATCAACCAACTGAATTTTAGGTGTGCCCAGGATATTCTTGTTTTGGGATCTGGATGTCTGGACTTGAAATGTACTTTTTTTGGTCATTTTTCTTGAACCGAAAATTGAAACAAAACATTTAAGTGGTTAAGAAAGAAAACAAGGCAGTCTTCAAAGGATCAGGTCAGGTGGGCACAGGTGGCTCAACTGATTAGGCATCTGACTCTTGATTTTGGCTCAGATCATGATCTCAGAGTTATGAGATCAAGCCCTGTGTTGGGCTTTTGGGTGCCACACTCAGGGCAGATTCTGCTTGAGATTCTCTCTCTCCCTTTCCCTCTGCCCCTCACCCGTTCATGTTTCTCTCTCTCAATAAATTAAATAAATAAATAAATAAATAAATAAATAAATAAATAAATAAAATCTTTAAAAAGAAAAGGATTAGGTCAAGGAGGCAAGTCTGGACAGTATACATCAGGTCTGCAAAGTTGAGGAAGGAAAAATAGGAATGTGCAGGAGTGCATAATATTATAGAAGAAACAGGAAATAATTTTGAAAAAAATTCTTGGATTTCATATCTTAGTACAAGGTGCTTTGCATGATCTACAATCAACAGTCACCATTTGTAATCATCTGTCTCTCTGGGATGTACCCCACTTGGCCTCCTCACTGACAGTACCCAAAGGCATCCTCATAGTTCCAGGAGATTCTTGCCATTTCTGTTTGCTGTCTTAAGCTGCTCCTGCTGCTTTGATGCTTGGAGCTTGCCACTTTAGGAATCAAAATCTTTATCACTTAACTGCTATACTTAGTGCATTATCTCTCTTTGGGTTTCAGCTGTTCCTGCTGTGCATTTGCTGGAACAAAAATCCCTTTCTGTCTTTGTGCCCAAAGTAGTTCAACTGAATTGAAAGCTACAGTATTGTCACTTTCCAACATACTTAAATTCTCTTATCAGAAAAGACACATATAAATTTTTTTTTCTATTCGTCATTTATACTCACTTCCAAAAAGGTTCTGAAGACGTTTAGAAACATTAGCCATGCACATATCTAAATCATTGAAACCAGGAATGAATGGAAATGTCCCAGTAATGTAAATAAAGACATGATTTTACCAGAAAACAGGATAAGATAATTTCTGTGACTGAACACCCTATTAAATCTCAAGACTCCTACAGATAACACAAAGTGGAAATATGGGAGAAAGACCTTTTTGGTCATTATTTTCTACTGTGTGAGAAATAATAATTTTAATTGCAGAATTAATACATCGGCCCCCAAAAATCTCCTAGAGAAGTGTTTCTCAAATTTGAGTGTGCAAACAAATCAGCTTAGAATCTTATTAAAATGCAGATTATGATTCAGAAGTTCTGGAGTCTGAGCATCTGCATTTGCAACCAGGACCCAGATGAAGTTGAACCACAATAAGATCCTTTTGATCTTACTGGTGGCACACCCATATAACAATTCAGCAAAGGACAAAAGAAAAAAAAAATTGTTTTTCCTTTTAAATTCCAAAAGGAGGGACACCTGGGTGGCTCATGGGATCCAGGATAGAGTCCCTCAATGGGCTCCCTGCAGGAAGCTTACTTCTCCTTCTGCCTGTGTCTCTGCCTCTCTATCTGTGTCTCTCATGAATAAATAAATAAATCTTTTAAAAAAATACCAAAAGGAAATTATAGCCCTAAAGTTAAAGATGATAAAAAGAAAGTAACTAGCAAATAATCTGGAATTTTACTTACTGAATTAATAATGCCCCTTCTCATTCAAAATGCATTTTCAGACTCTTAACATATACATTTAACATAGACTTACAAAAGTGGATAGTCAATAGGACTGCTACATATTAAATCATAACAGGTCCCTCAACTGGATTGCAGCTCCACTTATCAGCCAGAGTAGTAGACAAAGAGGAAAAGGTGCAGTGGTTTGAAAGTCTAAACCAATCACAAGTATCTTCTAGATTGATAAAATAAAGCTCTCAGTAGGCCATAGTTTTGCCACTGTATGATGGAAGCCACTATTTGTTAAATTAAAGGATAAATAAATTAATACAAAATATAAACCATATAGTTCAGAAAAATCTATAGACCTGATAGCCTAAGCTGTATCTTTTTTTTTTTTAAGATTTTATTTATTTATTCGTGAGAGACATAGAGAGTGGCAGAGACATAGAGGGAGAAGCAAGCTTCTTGTAGGGAGCCCGATGTTGGACTCGATTCCCAGACCCAAGATCACGCCCTGAGCAGATGCAGATGCTCAACCATTGAGCTACCCGGGTGTCCTGACTAGGCTTTATCCTTTAAATTTATGGTATATGAACATAAATAACTCATAGGAAATTAAAATTTGCCTAGATTATCACTGCCATCAATGCCTATTCTTTATCAAAACTTTTCTTTATTTCTTTGTTCTAATAGTTTCTCATAGATAACATGTACTGAACTTTCTATTTTATTTTTTTAATTTTATTTTTTTTAATAATTTTTTTTTTAAGATTTTGTTTATTTATTCACAAGAGACACAGAGACACAGGCAGAGGGAGAAGCAGGTTCCATGCAGGGAGCCCAATGCAGGACTCAATCCCAGGTCTCCAGGATCAGGCCCTGGCCTGAAGGCGCCACTAAACCACTGAGCCACCCGGGCTGCCCATGAGCTTTCTTTTTAAAATACAATCTGACTATCCATCATTTAATGGAACACTCAGCCCATTTATATTTCTTGTAATGACTAACAGACTTCGTATTAATCCTTCCATTTTACAGGGTTATTATTTATTTTCCTTTGTGGTTTCTTCTTTATCCTCCTTTATTTTTGCTGACTTAATGAATATTTTATTCATCCTATTTTTGTCTTTGTTAATTTGGAGGTTCATTACCTCTCCTTAATTAGTAACCTTCTTTTTTCCTCAATAAACAGAAAAGTATTTTTCCACCTTTTGAAAATAGAATACCAAACATTCCACTCTTCCCCCAACTGACTCTGTTTTTCAGTTCCACAATTGTTTACATTCTCCTTGGATATCTTTCTTCTGTCTTATGAGTCCTAATTTCCTTGCTCAATTAACCCACAGGTTATCATCTTCCATCCCCCTGGAAGCTCTGGTCTGGAAAGGATAAGTCTTAGAGTGGCAAGAAGGAAGAAGGAAATAAAGGTGTTAGAAAAAGCAGGAGTGCTCAAGAGTGGGACTCCCTCTTCTTCCTGACACCCGAACTTCCTGAAGGAGGGTAACCTCATGAAGGTGGAGGTGAAGAGATGGTTACTATATATCTTTATCTCTTCCAGCTTCTTTGGGTTGGAAGTGAAAACTCAGGTAGGCTGAGATTGAACATATAATCTCCTTCTCAAATGAATAGTTGTGTCTACAAAAATTAAGAGACAAGATACAGATTTTTCTTTGCTCTATTCAGAAAAAACATGCTGTTGGAGACAAAGTGAGAGTTCCCCAGTTTTAAATGTGGTCCAAAATTAAGAAGTTTGGAACCTCCATACTGTTTTTCAAGTGGCTACAGCAATTTACACTCCCACCAACAGTGCACAAGGATTCTCTTTCCTCCACATCCTCACCAGCACGTGCTGTCTCTTGTCTTTTTGCTAACAGCCAATTCTAAAAGATACGATCTCACTATGGTTTTGATTTCCATTAGATAAAGCTGAAAAAATTAAGAAGTTTGGCTTAATTAATAAATTTACTAAATATAGTAAATTATTAAATTTAAATTAGTAAATCTGAAGCTGCTTCCACAGGACAAATTGGTAGGGGAAAAAGTAAAATGATTAAAAGTTCGATACTTCAATCTGTTGATCCTGGGAAAGGGTATGATACAGTGATATAGTAAGAAACATAGTTCTGATCTTTGTTCCCCTTTCCTGGCACAAGAACTTCTAAAAACTTTGGAATTTTCTTTTTTTCTTTCTTTCTTTCTTTCTTTCTTTCTTTCTTTCTTTCTTTCTTTCTTTCTTTTTTTTTTTTGCAAATTGTTTCTGTTAATTTATTTTGTTCCTTTGAATGTACCATGTTTTTCTTATTTCTTTTTTTTTAATAAATTTATTTTTTATTGGTGTTCAATTTGTCAACTTACAGAATAATACCCAGTGCCCATCCTGTCAAGTGCCCACCTCAGTGCCCACTACCCAGTCACCCCCACCTCCACCCACCTCCCCTTCCACCACCCCTAGTTTGTTTCCCAGAGTTAGGAGTCTTTCATGTTCTGTCTCCCTTTCTGATACTTCCCACTTATTTTTTTCTCCTTTCCCCTTTGAAACTTTGGAATTTTCTAAGTGATAGAGGTGATAGGAGCGTCTTTTGTTTTAATGAGGAACTCTTGGTGGGTCCTGAGATAGCTTCAGGCTTGGGGACTACTACCCAGAAAGAACAAACGTCAATTAGAAGTGGGGGCTCTCAGCACCACCTCCCAACATCCAGGGAGAACAGAGGGACTAGGGATTGAATTAATATTCGATCATGCCTCTGAGGACACCTCTACTAAAAAAATAAATTCTAAACAATGGAGTTTGGAAGCTTCTGGGTTGCTAAATGCATCCACATCCTGGGTGGGTGGCATACTTCGCTCTTCAGGAATAGAAGTTCCTGCACTTGGGATCCTTGGGACCTCACCCTATGTACCTCTTCATATGCCTGTTTGTTCGTATCCTTTTTAATATATTTAATAATAAACCAGTAATAGTTCAGTGCTTCTCTAAGTTCTGTGAATCGCTATAGCAAATTACTGAACCCTAGGAGGGGGTCATAGAAACCCTGATTTATCGCCAGGTGGTCAGAAGTCCAGGAGATCCAACTTGTGATTAGCATCTGAAGTGGGAGGAAGCCTTCCAAGACTGAGCCCTCAGCCCATGCAGTCTGCACTAACTCTGGGGAGGAAGTGTCAGGATCGGGTGTCCTATAATCTGGAGAGTTGGAGAATTGTTTGGTGTGGGGGAAAAATCCACACACATTTGGTGTTGGAAGTGTTAAGAGTAAAAACAGTTCATAAAGAAGAAAGAGGTGTCCCTCACTTCTTCCTGTATTACATGCACACAATAGAACCTAAGAAGAGGGGAAATGCTTTTCCTTGTGATTCTGGGTCAGACATGGCCAATAACCAACATCAATGTTTACAGCACTCTACTTCCTCAAAAAATACACTCGCATCCATCTGAACTTCCCTCTGCTGGCAGCCCATTGAGATAGGTGCTATTTTTGTTTCCATTTCCACCTCAAGTTGATAATCTTATTCTCAGAGGTTAAATGCCTTCCCCCTGAAAGAGAAGCCAGTAAGTGGTTTAGTTGGCATTCAAACAAAATATCTGATTCAAAATCATGGGCTCTTACCAACATATAACATTGCCAAAAATGGTCTAGCTACAGTCCCTTTGCTCTACAGTCTTGAAATCATGAGTGAATTCTTCTCCGAAGAATATTTACTAAATAATCTTATTTAAAAAGAAATAGCAGCTGGAATAGCCACACTGCTAACTCAGGCAATCAGTTCCATTATTTACAATGAATACAAGTGAAGTGAGTGAATATTAAAAACATAGCTTCTTCTGATGTTTTGAAGAATTATGAAGCATGTGACTATGCTCCAGGATCAACATAGCATAGTGTGTACAAACCTCCTCCCTTAATATTCAGAAATAATCACTACAAGCTATTAAACATCTACTACTTTCCAGTCTCTATTCTAGACACTTTACATATTTCATCTACTTTAAAAGCCAAATATTATTATTTTCGACCTACTAATGGGAACCACGAGGCTCAGAGAGGTTAATTAAATTGCCCAAGGTCACACAGGCAGCAAACTGGGATTTGGTTCTAGGTTTAACCAAGCAACTAATAACAACTTTTTCCTTCTTCTCTCCTTCTTCTCCTTTTGACTAATATATATATATATATATATATATATATATATATATATATATATATATATTTGTTTATTTGTTTGTTCTTACACATTTCTTTTTCCCTTTCCCGATCCACTCCATGGTGCAAGGTTCTGTTCAGCAGCACCATAGAACAAGAAATAGTTTTGTTCCTGGGGAAAAATCTGAGATATGGAATACAAAGCCTCATTTCTGCTTAGTCTAGTAGAAATCCTTTGTGTCACACAAAGCCTATAGATAAATATCCCAAAATTCACAATCCTATTTTCAGGGTTGATATCATAAGCCTACTTTCTAGGAGTAACCTAAATCAAGGTTATTAGTAACTAGTTACTAGTTAGTAACCTTAGTAACCTAAGGGATCAATTTATGATATGATGAAATTCTCTGCACAGAATTCAGAATTTCTACCCATATACCCATATTTAAATTTTTGATTACTGATGAGAATGACAATGAAGGTGTACCTGATTCTTCTGAGAAATAGAAGTCTGTTGATCCTATTTCCCCACCAAGAGCAAATAGTTTGTCACTTAACTAAAAACATAATTTTTGGAAATGCTACCCATAGGTGCAACATTGCAGCATTATTTGTTCTATAATTTGTGCATTCTGGCATAAGTATTTACTTTAGGCTTTAATGTTCCCTTGAGAAGTCTTTTAGAATACAATTTCTTCAATAATATTTAGCTTCTTTTTTTACAGCTGTATTATCCAGGGACCCATCAACTGATGGCGAGGATGATCTCTTTTGGTGCTAAAAGAAACCTTAGCATTTAAAACATTGTAACATTTCCCCCCACATACACCTATTTACACACAAAGAAACTAAGGGTCAGAGAAGTTAGATGACTTCTCCAAGGTCATATCGTCACACAGTTTGCCAGGAGCACACCTGAGATTGCAACCCAAGTATCCTGGCTCCTGATCCAGGCTACCTTCCGGCATAGTATCCACTCTTCTATCTGAACTGGAGGTAAAATGATAATCAGAACAAAAATAACAAGTAATTTTGAATGCTTTTTGTATATGTAGACACTGTTTTAAGAGCTTAGTACAATGTGACTTATTTAATCCTTACTATAACATGGTGAAGTGGATATTATTTATTATTCTAACTTTACTGATGAAGAAGTTGATAGACTTGCCACAGATCATGTCCCTGAACAGAGCCATAATTTGAACCCAGGCGTTCTGACATCAGAAGCTGCACTCCTGTTGTGCTATGAGTGCATTCAAAGGTATGAAGCAACTAGCGACTTTAAGACAAATAGAAAATGTATATAGCATTGTCACTTGAATGGTAGAGACTGCAGCAAGGGGATCCACTGAATATGCTAGTTTAGGCGGCATGGCTTGGTTTTCTAAGTTTATCACAGTGTATAAATAGAATTTCATCAATTATGTCTCCATACATCTGACAGCTGCAGCAGGAAAACCATCAGGAGGCATTGCGAAAGCACTGACTGCCTTGTTCCTGGAGGCTCACAGCAGTCTCGACTAAAGTCTACAAGGCAATGGAGGCAGAGGCAACAGACTCCTGGGACTCAGGCCTCTTCCACAAACAGCTAGCTTCCTGCATACCATCCATTCCCATCACTTTCTTTGAAATATTTCATTCTACAACATTTATCGGCAATCTGAACTCTACTGCCTCTGTGAAGACACGTGGAATAATGGGGCTCCTATTTCACTTATTTACCTTAGTATCTAGTCGGAAAGACTCAAATGTGCAGGGTCCAAGATCTGAGTCTTATAAAGATGGGCTTAAACAGTGGGATAGAAAGCATGGATTTCCACACTGGGACAGATACTGCTCAGTATTCCATCCCAGGTAATGGCACCAAAGTGTATATGACTTTACCTGTCTATGAGCAACAGTCTATCCCTGTCTGACACATAGTAGGTGTTCGAAAATACATGCTGAGTAAATTAATCTGAGTTGAATTGTAAGTAGGGGCTAGCAGAACCAGATCAAAACCTGGAGCTGGGATCTAAAAGTTGCAGGCAACTGCCTCCCAGGTGGCAAACAGACATATCTACATCTGGCAAGCATCAGTGTGGAGCAAGTCAATAGAGGTTTTAGGTCACAATAAAGAAATATTCAGTGTCAGGAATGCAATCAAGAGAGGAAAGGGATATGCAATGAACCAAAGACAAGGAGATCTGAAAGTGAAGTAAGAACTCTCTTAGGTAAAAAGCACTGAATATTTTTGCAGATACAGGAAGTGCCAACAATATGCTTCGCAATACCCAGTCAATTAAAGAATCCTGCCATTCTTAGAAATTGTTGGGAGGGGCATAAAAGGCTATTTCTCAAAATATCTGTATTTTCATTATGGATGGATTTACCCATAATAAACTTTTTTGAAGCTCATGCTTTCAGATTGTTCCACTTTTGAGGAAAAAATTAAAAAGTCAATGAGCATACTCACTGGGAAGCTAAGTTTCCTTTTACTCATCACTTAATTGTTCTGTGACTTCGAGCATGTTGCACTACGTTACTGAGCCTTCGATTCCTCTTAAAGAGAATGGGTGCTAGTCACGCCTGAATAGTTAGACTAATTTATGAATAGCACTTTGATCAGCCAGGTGATATAAGGCAAGACTTGAGCTTTTATGTGACCGGAAACCCAATATCTGACACAGCTATGATAAGGCCAAGACAAACATAGACTTCATTAATAGAAATAAGGAGTTCAGATCATGAGAAAGAGTAGTCTTATTATAGTCTTCATTGCTCAGAATATATCTGGAAGGGTTCTGTTCCATTTAGCCTGTCACATTTTAAGAGAGACATTTACAAATTGCCGTATGTTAGCTACTTGAAGGAAGGGATCATGTCTTATGTATCTTTAAGTCCCTTTATAGCACCATACCCAACACCCTATATTTAGGAAAAACTTGGTCAATGCTAGATAAATGGACGAGTAAACACATGATTATAAAACTATGACAGGATGGGTATGAGTACAGAAGCCAGCTCTGGAGAAGAATAAGTGAAAAATTATTAATTTTTCTCAAATATTGTTTTATTTCAGAAAGCAAACACATGACAAATGGAGGTAAGTTCTGAAAAACAGAATTTGGGTTGCCATAAAAAGGAGCTTCATGGCAATGGGCACTGAAGCAGAATGTGGACAGAGGTGAAACTGCATTGAAGGTGTCAAACATGGTGTGAATGACCACAGGTCAGAGCTGACAGAGGGAATTTCCACATCGCGTGGTGAGTCTGCCTACATAACTGTTTGGGTTCATTCTGTTGATAAATCATGATGCTATAAGTGATCTCAGCATGTGAAAGTAATGGCAAACCTAGAATCTCTTGCAGAGTATTAATGGGGTGGAATTTATAGGACCTTAGGAATAATGCACACACATAACACACATATACCCTGCACTCCCCACATTTTTCCTTTAGGAACTTTGTATTCAGGTTAACAGATAAGAAATTATTTGTAACCTACCTATTTGCAGGAGATGAGAATAATGAAAAAATGTAATTCCTTTCACTCCATTTTTTAAATAATGAGAACTTTAAGGTAAAAACATGAAAAAGTCATTTGCAACACTAGTGAAGCGATCATTAGGATACGTGGTATGTGTACACACTCACTGAGATGTTGGCACATGGATCCTACCATGTAGCTTTGGGGTTTCTTAATGTAATGCAAGCCTCTTAGTGTTGAGTCTATATTCATGACCAATTCTTTTGAAGAAGCCACCCAACTCTCAGGGCCTAACTTCTGCTGACTAAAGATAAACAACTGATTAGACTGAAACAAGTCATCAAGTGCTTGACTGACAAGGAATTTTCACACCTGACTTATCCAATCAGTTTGTGTAGACACAGCAAGGAGCACATGCCTGGAACAATGTAAGGACTTCACATGTGCCTATAGTGATCACCATAACCCAAAATCTGGCTTGGAGATCTCACATCTTTACTGATCATTGTAGGAAAAAAAATGGTAACTTGATTTTTAAAAAATCATTTACGACCTCTATTTTTGTAAGAAGCATTAGTATTTTCTCCATGCTTACCAGATGTGCAAACAGATCTCTCAAAGGAAACATTTTACATAAAATCTGGCATCAGGGATGCCTGGGTGGCTCAGTGGTTGAGGGTCTGCCTTTGGCCCAGGGCGTGATCCCATAGTTGCAGGATCGAGTCCCACATCGGGCTTCCTGCATGGAGCCTGCTTCTCTCTCTGCCTGTGTCTCTGCTTCTCTCTCTCTCTCTCTCTCTGTTTCTGTCTCTCTCTCTCTCTCTCTGTCTCTCATGAATAAATAAATAAATAATCTTTAAAAAAATCTGGCATCAAATTTGCAATAACGATCTAAAACCCCCCTGTTCTACTAAGTCTACAAAATGGCATTGTAATTAAAATCTATTGATGTGTTAATATTTTCCAGGTATTTAACACGTAATAGTTCATTTAATCACTTGAGGATAACAGTGTTCCTCTTACCACATCCTATTATAATCTCTATTTAATAGATAAGAGAGGCTTGGAGAATTTGACAAGTATATGAGAGAGTCACTTTCTCTTTTTATTTTGTAAAGAGTATTTTTCTCTGGAAAAAAACTGAAAGGATCTCCTGCCAGGCTGTATATCAGCATAAAAATGCAAGCAAAGAAGAAACAACAATTCAACATACAGGGCCTTTGGTAATAAAATCAGAGTGCCAGGAAGACTCTCTCAGTTGCTGAGTAGAGTCAAGAATTGCATCCCAGAGGAATGACATCAAATTCAAGAACTGAAAGATACACTGCCATTATCCAAGCCTGCCATTTTGGGGGAATGGGGAAGCACCAGGGATACAGAGAAGCCTGAACATGATGGCTGCAGAGTTCAGGGAGGTCAGGAATGTGAAGAGTTGTAGATGGACTGTGTAGATGTAGAGAGGGTAGAGAGACATAAACTGGGATAATAATCCATGGTAGAAGATCTCACAGGATGATAAATGCTATATGAATGAGCTTTGGCTCTCTACTAAGAAGTAGAAGAAGAACATCCTTTTTTTTTTTTAAGTTTATTTATTTATCCATGAGAGACACAGAGAGAGGCAGAGACACAGGCAAAGAGAGAAGCAGTCTCCATGCAGGGAGCCCAACATGGGACTCAATCCCAGATCCTGAGATCCTGCCAAAGGCAGATGCTCAACCACTGAGCCACCCAGGTGTCCCAAGAAGAACTTTAAGCCAGTGGACATATGTGCATTATCAAGTGATTAAACCAGTTACTATATGGAGAAGAGCACAACCGGAGACGTACTGGTAAAAAAAAAATGTTCTGATGATAATCTAGAGGAAAAAGGATGTGAACTAACATAGTGGCAGTGCAAATGCAGAAACATTTGAGAAGTAATATTGTGTTCGTGAAGTAAAATTCACAGGATTTCTGATTGATGAGATGTGCTGGTTGAAAGAAAGCAAAGAGTAAAGGATGACACCAAAGTTGGCAATTGAGCAAATGAGATTTACGAGAGTTCTGGAACAGATAACAGACCTGACTATGGAAACAAGACTTCTGAGCATCTCCAAGGGCCCCGCTGATGCTGGAGACCACGACTTTATAGTGGTCCCAATCTTCATGGAAGGGACATTTCTACACCACCAGTCAGTAGGGGGCAGGATACAGCACCAAAGAAGGCAGACTTATTTTTCTTAGTAAAGGGGATTTTCCTGAATGAGCCTGACCTGAAGGCAGTGGGGACAGTGATCTGAAGGAATGACAAGACTAGTACTGAAGTGCTGGGCTGTGAAATTTAGATCAGTGAGAAAAAGAAGTGAAGAGAGAAGGAAGCTGGTAATATGGTGAAGTCAGGGGGGAACCTTGTTGAAGGTCCTTACAAGGTTGAGGAGTGCACATAATTAGATAAGAGAGCCAGAAGGATAGGAACTTGCAGACTGAGTGGAGTGTTTGAATTTAGGATTTTAAGAGGTGATAGAACTGTTCCAGGAGATAACAATCTTGTAGGTTTGGGTGACTGGAAATGACTGAAGGCAAACCTCATTGGAGACAATGAGGAGAAGGGGCTGAGAGACCAGATTACTAGGTCGGCGGACATTAAAGCCATCCAGGGTGACTAGGAGACCGACCTGAAGTGGGGATAAAGGGTGTGGGCAGGAGTTGGAGCTTCACTGATGAAGACAGGTTGAGCAGGAGGTTGGGAGGTAAGAGTAATAAGAAGAGTGAGGGTTGGTATGGCAGCAGCATGAGCCACAGGGGAGCAGGGATTTTTACATCAATGTGTGGAAGTAATGCTCTGGAAGCATTCACTGGGGAGATCACAGGATGCCAATAGCCACCTCCAACTCTGGGAGTCCCTGGGTTGTGAAAAAATAAGCATCCTCCATTTGAGATGGCTGCAGGGAAACTGCCCTCAAAGGATAGTAAGGTGTCAGTGAAGATTGGGAGGTATTCAGGGAAGGATCTATGGGGAAAGAAAATTGTCCATAACAGAAGTGAGAAATACAGAGAAGAAGGAGGGAAGTTTTGGCAGTAGTGGATAGATGAGGCATTTGTGTCTGGGAAGAGGAAACACTGAGTCCCCTGAGTGTGAACACAGGGAAGGCTAGGTCAGGAAAGGATATTCCAACATGGGCTTTGAGAAACAATGACAGACATCTAAGGCATGGTGGATTTAAGGTTGGCTATTTTTTTCCCCAAAATGATGAATGTGCAAATCTAGTTTACATATGCTAAGGGTTTCGTGTGTAAAGGGTGTGTATTCTTCTCTGTAAGGGCAAAAGGAAGCAGAAGAGGAGCCCTTTAACACTGTTCCCCAGAAATGTTCTAAGCCAAAGTCTCAAAACGTGATGTAGAGCCTCACAGATGTGGTCAGCATGGGCCTACAACTGGAGCTGATGAG
The DNA here is from genome assembly GCF_003254725.2 of Canis lupus dingo. NCBI lineage: Eukaryota > Metazoa > Chordata > Mammalia > Carnivora > Canidae > Canis > Canis lupus. The sequence goes on along the minus strand of NC_064258.1, from coordinate 13,828,054 downwards.
CACCTCATCACAAGGATTATGAACACACTGCATTCTGAAGCTCTGTAAAGGGACGTGAAGGCTATTTCAGCTCAAAGTCTGAGTCACTTGTAAACATTCATGGTCAACCATTTAATCACTTTGTTATGCTCCCCCAACTTATTTTACCAATAGCTATAAAAGGAAGGAACTGAGGTGCAGTAGGATTCAGTTTAGCTAAGGACACACACTGACCGCAGCTTGATCAAGTGGGAAAAGATGAAAAAACAAAACACAACAAAAAACCTGTGAAATGGAGTCATAAAATACCCAACTCTGGGAATGGCTGGGGTTATTAGTCAGGGGCAGGGTGTCCCACATGTTTCTGAATGCCCTAGAGCTTCACTCCACTGCATTCACTGATGCTATAAGCATGTATGAAGCTTTAGGAAACCCAGTTAGGAGAAACAATGAGGAATACAAAATAGATGATTATGTCACTGTGAATTATATGTATCTGGACAAACAAGCAATCCGAAGATTGAGGATCACTTAATTGAAGTATACACAGGACACAATCGTGCTGAAAGGGTCAGGTCATAGGAGTGGAAGCGGACTGTGGGCCAGCAAAAGCTGGAGGTGAAACAAATGGAATCTTATAAGTTGAGTGGGTGGTCATAAGCTAGAAATGGAAAGAAAGGGCCTTCTGGAAAAGTGGAGCATCAGCAGCACAGAGCTGTGCAACATTGTGGCCCACTGGGGGGATGGGATACAGTTCCACAGGGCTCCAGATTTAGGGGTGAGGAGAGAGAGAGAACAAACTGGAGTGGAAAGAAGAGACATGATTTGAAGGACTTACTAGGACATGGACTTATCCTATAGGTAGTGGAGATTTTGAAGGATTCTGAGCAGGAGAATTACTTGACTGGATTTTCAAAGGTAGAAGGAGCACGAGTTGCATTATGAATATGAATGTGACATTGGAAATACTCTATTTAATGCTAATTGATATTTATAATAATGAGTTTTAATTAAGGTAAACCATATCCGTGAAAGTCTTTGAATATATGGAAATGTATAATGTTTAAAGAAATATTTCTGAAAGTTTTAATAAAAGTGTCTCGATCCAAATGTGATTCTATTTCAAAATTTTAAGTTTAAAAGAGTACACTATCATTGTTTGGAAATTCACTTACAAAAATATCTTTTTTCCCGGGTAATGTTGAACGAAGGACTGTTTTCATATGGTGCTCTGAACTGAGAGCAAGCAAAATAAAATGTTATGACATGTCCTAAGGGTCTTCAAAAGGTTGTCCAGTCAGCATAATAGAGAGGAAATGGCCAACTGTTTTCTGCAACATTGCACTTTAGAAATAGCTAACTATACATAAGTTATAAATGTTCATTGCCTGGAAAAAGTATTTGGACCATTAGTAATAACTATGTCTCCAGATTCACCCAGATTTCCACTTGGTTAAAAAAGTCACTCAGCATGATTTTCTCATATTCATATCTCATTATGCAATGACATTAGAGGCCCTCAGCGTATGGCTCTCCCCAGGAGGAACCACCACCAATGGAAACAATTTATCCATCATTGAAGAAGAGGCAGCCATGAAATGAGCTGTGAGCGTGGCCTCGGTTACCTTTCCAATGGTATCTGCTTTAGGTTGTGAGTTTTCCACCGACCAGGAATGAAGCATGGGGTCATCAAGGTCCCATGGAAAGATACATCACTGGACTACTGGGAAATTTCTCTGAAACACCAGCCTTGAGAATCAACAGTTTTGCTGGTGACATCAAAACTTGCTGACATCCCTTTAGGGGAATATTTCATCAAGTGATCATAAACAGCATGTTATAAGCATCAGAGTTTGAAGATAACAATGAGATGAGTATCAATTCTAGAAGGTTAGTGAAACAAAAACACTAGTTGGAACAAAACACTAGTTGTTAGTAGCAGGTAATTTTTAGGTCAAAATTTCATCAGATATCTATACGTTAAGTAGAGGGCATAATGCATGAACTGAACAAAGTGAATTTCAACTTACTGTCTCTCCTGATGTGTTAGCAATTGTTATGTGATTCAGTTACTTGATAAACTGTCCAAGATATTGAAGGACATAAAGTTTGGGGTGAACAGTGCCCAGCTTCAGTAAATTTATAATCTGGTTGGGATGACAAGATGTCCCATGTGCACATGTTGAATGTTTCTGTTTCCTGTTCCCTCCATTCATTTTCTTCATTTCTTCTAAGTTTTCTCTTCTTTCTCAGCAGAAATCATAGCTATTCTAAATAGGCTAATAACCCCAGTATTATCGGCTAACTTAGTTACTATGAAGGGGAAAATGTATTTACACGAACATTTGGGAAAATGAAATAAAATTTTTTTAAAAATCTTAAATAACAGCTTTTCCTAGTCTGATCTTGTATTTTCTGGAGGATGGTGACATTGACTCATGATTGGGTCTAATGCTTCAGATACTACATTAGCTCTGGCAAAAGCTACCAGTAATCTACTACTCATGCTCATTTAATCTCATTCTCTCTTGTGAAGTGCAGTAGATGTGTGCAAAATAACTCTGAAGGTTTGGTAATGCAGAGAGGAACCACAGAGAACATAACCAATTCATCTGTCAGGACGCTTTTATGATTCTGAGCCTATGGACAGCCAGCAACAGGGTTCTCCTTTCAGTGGGTCAAACAGTAATATGCTATCACATTGGTATGAACCCATAGCAGGCGAGGAGACACATAAAATTGGATATGCTGAACAAAGAAAAGATCAGAACGTCCAAGGAAGGAAGAGAGGAGATAGGGATGTAAGTAAAGAGAGAAGACAGGCAGATACAAGTGGACAAGCCTAAAAAAACATGAAAGAAAGCAAAGAAAAATAAGAAAAGTTAAAAATAGTGGGTGTGATTGAGTTGTATGTAGAAACTCTCATGTATTCTTTTTAAATTTATAATACATCTATTTCCAAAAAACACCTGGGGAAGATTTATAATAAACTTCAGGTGTATACTAGAACCATCCATATACAGGTCAAGGAAACAGGAGTCATAAGAAAAGAGGCAGAAGTGATACATAATCTAACAAAGGAAGCTTCTACAATGGGAATCAAAACTTGACTCTAAATTTGAGGTTCCCAATAGCTAAAGGAACTACACCTACATACATATTTACTGAGAGAGAGAGAGAGAGAGAACAATATAACAAATTTTCAATTTCCCTAAATCCTGAACTGTAATGGGGATTTAGCTTTTGTATCTTTGTGTGAAGATCCCCATATAATATAGTAAATTGCATTTTTAGTGGCTGTTTACAAAAACATAGATAGGAACTTTATATGCTATAATATAAAAAATGAAGAAAAGCTTAAAAATGAATATTTATGGAAAGAAGATAAGTAAGTAAAAGGGGAAAATGTGAGGAAAAAATAAACTTTGAAGTGGAATGTACATAAAGAGGAAAATATAGAAAAAAATGGAAGAAAATATTTTGAGAACTCTAAATGTAGCAATACCCACTCAAAGAAATGAACAAAAAGAGAATAGGCATAAAATAAATCTTCAACTGAAATGAGTAACATGGTCCTCAAAATCCATTTCATAAGGGTATATTATAGATGAGATTCTTTAAATACCTGGAAAAAAAATCACCACACCTTCTTCAATGAAATCCAAAGCAGACCCAATATAGCATGAGGGCTTCTCTAGGGAGGATAGCGTGGTATCCAAAATGAGGACTGAAAAACAGATTAAGACATAGAAGGGAAAGTCTAGTGGAGTGTGTTCTTATTTTTATTTATCGTTATTCTTTTCAAGACAAAATTTGATTTCAAAATGATGCAGCTGTGGTTCAAATTGAGATGCTAAAGAAGGCAGATCAGATTTAATTTATATGCTTACATTTTGATATAATGACCAAGATGGCAATTGTAGTGTAAAAGGAAAGTGAGAACACCATTCTCTCCAATAAGAGGCACCTAGACCAGATGAAAGAGAGAATAATACAGTCACGATTCCTATAAATAGGACCTACACCACCGGGTTAGATCATTCGTTACTCTTTTTTTGTAGACCCTTACCCTTTTAGATCCAACAACAAAGAAGAATCTACAATGGGCCAGGCTTGGAGATGGATAGAATTTATATAAAGATGAATATGACACAGTCATTAGGCTATATACCTAATTCCTCCTGGCTTCTGTTTCTGAGAGGCTACGATTCTCCAATACACATTTTAGATTATCTCACAGGAGCAAAAATAAAGGTTTCTTCTTTTCAAAATGTCTCCTGATTTGGAAAACATAATTGTGCTTGCCACATTTTCTATTGTTTAGTGTCATGCTGCACTGAATTCTCAGAGCTAGCCATCGACAGTGTGGATGAGAATTCTGACACAAAGAATAATAGTAGGCATTTCTTTGCCTGCCTTCCTCCCTGAGATCCTGAGAATTTTGCATCACTCCCAACATAATCCTCTCTCTTGATTTATCAATTTGGACCAGAAGCTGGAACTTGTTGACATATGTGGGTCTACAGAAGAAACTCCCGTTGAGAATTTAGGACATTTCTCAATCTTCTGATAAAGAAAACCATATTCCAGTACTTCAAAAAGTCTTGGGAATTCTTCTTAATAATACACGTGACGCGAAGTGAGATCAATATGCCCCAATTACTGATCACTTCAATTTAAAACCTATCAGTCAATTCAGGGAAGGTAAATTAGTCACGTCAATGATTCATTATAGTCTCAAGCACTTGAAAATTGAACATACTTTTCTTAGTGAATTATTCAGTAAATTAATCTCATGGTGTGCATGCACGGCCTTAATTAATTAATCCCACTGAACCGGAGATTGATAGTGCATGAATGTACTTTGTGACTTTAAGCAAGTAATAAAACTTTACTAAGGCATCTCTCCTTCTATTCAGCTTTCTCTCTCCTCTCAAAATGAGCCTTGCAATAACTACACATCCCTCTTCTGAATCAGATCTCTCTTCTCCCCAGTACATCCCTTACAGGAATGAGCTGAACGTGGCAGTAGGAACCTGTAGCTTGGTTAATGGCGCTGACTCTTAACAGTTTGTAAGTCACACTCTGGACGTAGTGCAGACACTATGGTGGGAGCGGTAATACTTCCCACTAGACCACTAGGACATCACATAGAATCTCCATTCTTGTTCTGAAACGAAATGAGCAATTACCTAAAAGAACTACAAGTACCCAAGGACTGAATTGGCCATTCACTCAGCAGAGTCTACTTCGTTATAATAACCAACATTTGGATGTAACTTCCAATTTACCAAAACACGCCACTTGCATGATCCCATTGGTTCCCTTACAAGAGTTTCTAACATGGGATATAAGGTACATTTGATTAGTATTTCTGTTTTATAAATGAGGAAACCGAGGCTCCAAATCCCACTGCTTATTAGAGTTCTCCAACACGCCACCAAGGGAACACTTGAAGCTGCAAACACCATGTTCCTTTTGTGTAATTCTGTCTCATTTTACGTGTTTTAATGGGGCTTGTTCTGAGTCCTTTCATGGGCTGCTCCAGGTGCAGGTCATGACGCTCCTACTGGATTCTGCTCTCAGAAGTGGGAGCATGAAGTCATTCCCAGGTGGGGGTCCAAAGTGCAAGCCCTTCAGGATCCTCCAGAGAGCTCTGCTCTGCCTTTCTGAAGTAAGCAGGCTGACAAGTTTGTTCTTTTACTAACCACTATAAAATGCAATAACAAATGGAAGCCGTAATTGTTTTTCTTCCAAATATAGCCTTTCCTTGGATGCTGGTTTATCAATCCTTTGCAATCAGCTAGAAGGTAGGTGAGTCTGGGGTTGCCACTTCAGTGATTGCATAATCAATTGAGAAAAATTGCATGAATTGGGAACTAGACTAACAATTGGAACAGTAATGAAGCGAAATACAAGGAAGCAGAGGGAAGTGACTGCATGTGTATTTACGGAATCCTGATGCAAGACAAGAGATTGAGTTAGGCGTGAGAGGAAAGGAGCTAAAGTCAACTTTCACCTGTATTTTGTGTGATCTTTTGCAAAAAGGTCTAGACTTTTCATTCAGTATCTCAAAATGGTATTTAATGCATGACCAGATACTGAATGAATAGCATGGCACTGCTCTTGGCACAACAGGCTGCCAATCCGGATATAGTTTCTGCGTTCAGAAATGAGTTTTGGGAAATAAGCCTAAAGTGAGTAATATACTGTAATGGAAAAAGAAAGCCATTTGCCATCAGTGCCTCAGAGCTGCTACCTGTACATTTGGTCGTTTCTCTGAGATTTTTATATAGTAATTTATAATAAATGTATAATTAATGCATTAAGCTTCTGAAAAAAATTTCTAGCTAAATGAGTATTTGTGATCTATCCAAATACTTTCATAATATAAAACAGACTATTCTATGAATGTACAAACATACATCAAAGATATTATAGGTTCTGTTCCAGACCACTGCAATAAAGTGAGCTTCATGATCTTTTAAAAATAATACCCACTTCATAGCATTGTTTTGAAAATTAAACCACTAAAGTGATAAGCACTTAGTATGCACATAGAAATGGTAGCTGGTTTTGCTGAAATGGTCTTCAGCAAAATGAGATTATATTACAGGGCTCCAGTCTATGAGAGCAGAGACTCAGCTCTATTTGCTGTGGGCATAAGCTGAGAAGGAAATCTCCTCAAAAATAGACAAATGTGCTCTAGAGACCTCCTCCAGAAACAGACTCCTCCAGAAACTGAGAGATTACTTTAGCAAGATTTCCAAAGATTTGTGTTTTTACTCCTGAAAAAGGATTCCTTCAAACAACTCCTTGTACAGATAGAAAGCTGATATTTTGCCATTTTTGGATAATAAATAGGCTAATCCATAATTTATTCTATTTCTATTCTAAATCCTTTTTTTATTTAAAATTTATTTTTTATTGGTGTTCAATTTACCAACATACAGAATAACCCCCAGTGCCCGTCACCCATTCACCCCCACCCCCCGCCCTCCTCCCCTTCTACCACCCCCAGTTCGTTTCCCAGAGTTAGCAGTCTTTACGTTCTGTCTCCCTTTCTGATATTTCCCACACATTTCTTCTCCCTTCCCTTATATTCCCTTTCACTATTATTTATATTCCCCAAATGAATGAGAACATATAATGTTTGTCCTTCTCTGATTGACTCATTTCACTCAGCATCATACCCTCCAGGTCCCTCCACGTCGAAGCAAATGGTGGGTATTTGTCGTTTCTAATGGCTGAGGAATATTCCATTGTATACAAAAACCACATCTTCTTTATCCATTCATCTTTCGATGGACACTGAGGCTCCTTCCACAGTTTGGCTATTGTGGCCATTGTGGCTATAAACATCGGGGTTCAATCAGAAAGATCCTGGCCACAAAGAAGGTGGTCAAAAACATGTATCGTATACAGACATACCTCGTTTTACTGTTCTTCACTTTGCTGCACTTTGCAGACACCATGCTTTTTACAAATTGAAGGTTTGTGGCAACCCTGCATCCAGCAAGTCAGTTGGTGCCCTTTTCCCAGAAGCACACTACACGTCTCAGTCTCACATTTAGGTAATTCTCACAGTATATCAGGCTTTTTCATTATCACTGTATTTGGTGAGCTGTAATCAGTGATTATGACTTGCCGCAAGCTCTGATAATGGTTTGCATTTTTTTGGCAATAAAGTATTTTTTATTAAGGTACAGACATCGTTTTAGACATAATGCTATTATTGCACAATTAGCAGAATACAGGATAGTGCAAAGCTAATCTCTGCGTGCACTGGAAAATCAAAGGATTCATTTTGCTCACTTTATTTTGATTGTCTGGAACTGAACCTACAATATCTCTGAGTATGCCTATAAATTAATAGAGCAGTGTGTTTTATATTATGAAAGTATTTAAATAGATGTTGAATACTTACCAAGTTAGGTATTTTTCAGGAACTTAATGCATTAATCACAAATTCATTGTAAGTTAATATATAAAACTCAGTTTTCCACTTGCATCCTAGGTTTTTCTCCTGTTTCTTCCTACATACTAGCGGTGAACTAAATAAAACTATAATAGTAGCATAAAACTTACTGAGGCTTATTATGTGCCAAGCAACATGGCAAGCTCTTTGGCTGATTGTGTCACATATCCCACATAGCAACCCTGGGATAGGTGCCCTTATCACCCCATTTACAGAGGCTGAAACTAAGGTGTAGATAAATTAATATTATGTGTGTTGCTACTAAATTTACTTAGTCACCTAGGAGCTTTGTAGTAGTAATAACATAAATCTACCTGTTTCAGTCATCTTTTAAAAATCAATATGGTATTTCCATGGGATAATTTACACTCTAGTACTGTTTCTCATCAAAAAAAACTAACACTTTGGGGGCTCCAGGGTGGCTCTGTTGATTAAGAGGTCTGACTTTTGGTTTTGGCTCAGCTTCTGATCTTGCAGTTATGGGATCCAGCCCCACATTGGGCTCTGCACTCAGCACAGAGGCTGCTTCAGTTCCTTTCACCCTCTCCCTCTGCCCCTCACCACTCTCATGCCCTCTCTGTCTCCTGAAAATAAATAAATAAATAGAATCTTAAAAAAAAAATAAGAACACTTTGGGGCATCTGGCTGGCTCAGTTGGAGGAGCCTGTGACTCTTGATCTCAGGGTCATTGAGTCTGAGTGCCAGGTTGGAGGTTTATATAAATAAATAAAACTTAAAAAACCGAACAAACCCACTTCTGGTGGTAATGCCTTTAATACTTCACAAGCAATGGAAACAGAGGTTCTGGGTGCAAGTCTCAGCTTTGCTACCTACTGATGAGATAGGGGAGACCTTCTATGTGAACTTCATAGTTGTTTCTGCCAACACAGAGTGACAATACTATTAGGCGTGATGAAGACAGTGTGATGAGAAGTCGGGAAGAGGGCATGAGGTCCCAGTTCCCTTGGGACAGGGAGCAGGGATTTATTATCTTTTTATCTCTCAAAGCAATATTTTTTCCCTGCTATGACACACATGGGTCAGTGAAGGGACATTCCCTTGGGCATGCTTGGAAATTAAAGGCAATAAATATAATTCTACTTTTTCTCTCATTCAAGTGAGTATGCTACATTGCAAGTGACTAAGATGAAAATACATCTTTTCTAATGTATTAAGAAAGAAAACAAGTCCCAGATTTTTGTCCCTAAAATATTACTGTCTATAAATTGTGAAACGTCAAAAATTGATGGAAACACAACAGGGAATCTAAGCTAACTTGTGGTATGAACCCAATAAATATTTGTTAAATTGAATGTATTTAGAAGGAAGAAAGAAGTCAAACAATTATTTCATTCCTTGACAGCATCAATATCAAAGAAGTAAATATTTAAACCATAAAAACTATAATGTTATTGAATAAGGCTCAGAAATGTTTAATTGTATTTTCTCTGATCTTACAAATTCTTTTCTTATAAAATGCTTCTCATAGGAAGGTATGAAAATTATAATCTATGTTTCAATCATATTTTTATTGAGGACAAAATTTTAACAAAGAAATTATTGTAAAGAATATGAGAAATTGCCATTATCCCATTACAGCATCCTTACCTTATTTTATTTTTTGAAAACATTGTCTATAGATATTCAGTATGGTTGTAATATGTAAAAAAAAAAAAAAAAAAGGTGGAAGAAATTTGTGGATGGCCGTTAAGAATGGAGTGGGATCTACTGAAAAAGCAAGCCTCCTTATCCATAGAATATCTAAAAATCTGCCTCTAGACTTGTTCTAAGGCCCTTGGGTGGCTCAGTTAAGCACCAGCCTTTGGCTCAGGTCATGATCTCTGCGTCCTGGGATCAAGCCCCACATTGGGCTCCTTGCTTAGTGGGAAGCCTGCTTCTCCCTTAGTCCCTTACTCCACTTATGCTCTCTTTCTCTCTCTTTCAAATAAATAAAAATCTTTAAACATAAAAAGACTTGTTGTAATCCATGTGAATAAGAATATCATGTATTGAGGAGAAAAGTGAAGGAAAAAAGTAATCAGATTGATCTGAGTCATAAATATTATGGAAAAAAACACAAGAAAATTCAATATATAAACTGGTTTGAAAATGGGGAAATTGATTGAATTAAGACATTTTATAGCTACATTTTAACGAGTTGCCAAGTGTTACATGTAACCAAGTACAATCATTCCACTTCCTTCCTCCTTCCTCCAAACCAGCGTGGTAGGTAAAGATACTGCCTGGGGATCCAAATAAATTGCCATCAGCACGATGTGGTGGTGGGGAACATGGCTTTGATCCCAGCCTTGCCAGAAACTACATTGTATGACTTTAGGCAAGTTACTTACCAAACATTCTGATCCTTAATTTCCTTAAATTTAAATGGGGAAAAATAATAGTATCTAATTAATAGAGTGGTTGTATGTGTAAAACACTTAGTCAAGTCATAAATGTAAGGTAGGCACTAAACAAATGTCATCTTTGCTTTCTGTTGTTGATTCTGTTGCTGTTATGTTTAAGAAGTGCCCAATCCAAAATATCATATTAGATATATTATTAGATATTATATTTTTGACTATGATGTTAGCTATGTGAAGGGACAAAACATTAATTTAAGCCCGTATCATTGCTGAAACCCATTTCGTTTGCTGAATAAAAACATTTACTTCTCTAGGAATGAATAATGTAGCATCATTGCACAATATTATTTACTCTTAAGTAAGGCAATTTGTTTGTTGTTGTTGTTTTAAGATTTTACCCATTTATTCATGAGACACACACACACACACACACACACACACACACACACACAGGCAGAGATACAGGCAGAGGGAGAAGCAGGCTCCATGCAGGGAGCCCAATGTGGGACTAGATCCTGGGACTCTGGGATCACGCACTGGGCCGAAGGCAGATGCCCAACCATTGAGCCACTCAGGCATCCCAAGGTAAGGATATTTGGATGGGATTGATCAGAAATAGCTAAGTTTTCTCTAGAAGAGACTGAAACTATGAGTAGTGCCACTACAGAGTAATAGAATTTGTATATCAGACCAACTAAATTATTGAACAAAACAAAATTAAAAACACAACATTTGGAATGACAACTGAGTGACTGTAATTTGAATAATTTGGAATCCTCTCTCTCTCTCTCTCTCTCTCTCTCTCATACACCACTTAATTTTAAGTAACTGAACCAAAACTTAAGAATCATACAATCAGAAGTACAGAACCCCTTGTCACCAACAAAATATCGTAGCACAGAAAAATAGTTAACAATAATAAAGTAAATTCAAGTTTTCAAAGATGGCACCACGCTACCTTTTGAAAGGAGAGAGAGTGATGGCAGGTTTAACTGTGCATAAGAATCTGCACACCTCCAATCATGTTCCTTTTTATGTCCTTCTTAGTAAACACGAAAGGCTTTATTCTGAGAATCTCAATGATGAAAAGAGATTTGCAGTCTTCATACCTTACAAAGGTGACAGGTGTAGTAGCTGAGCCAATAGAGCATTTGATGCTTTCATATAAGGACCTTAAAGTTCTGAAAGATGATTCAAAATCCTATTGCAAGATCTATCAAGTTGCAACAATAATTACTTTGCTTCAATTTAAACTCCCAGAAAGTAAGGAAGCATTAAGGTCATGTGGACACAGAATGTTACTAAAAGAAGCAATATGTATACATTTACTGTGCTAGATGCTAATTAAAATCTGAGTATTTATAAAGTCATTACACCATGTACAGAACTGGGCAGTACTTTAAATATGAAGAACAAAATGATTAGGGAGGCATCTGCTTGAATTACCTAGAGAATCTGAACGTAATGTTGTCTTTGGTCTTTCCTACTTTACCTACTCGCCTAGCCCTTAGCCCCAACCCAGCCCCTCAGCATGGCTAAAAGTCAAATTTTTCAGCTATTAAATATACTCAGCTCTTGGAGTGTGTGTGTGTGTGTGTGTGTGTGTGTGTGTGTGTGTGTAATTTTATCTTGCAAGGAAAACTTATTTAATCCATAACCTGTCTTTTACTCACTGATGGTTATACTCTGCAAATGACCTGGTACGAGATTATTTCAGTATCTTAAAATCAGCCTTTCTCTGATAAAAATGGTTGCTTATCCATGTGTCCTTGAGAAATAGATAAAAACATGTGTGTGAACTGAGAAATTGTATCTAAAGCTGTACACTCAGGTAGGTTTGTGTCTGAAGCTCTCCACAAACATGTCTGAAGAACATGAGTTTCAAGAATGCGTTTAAATTGCATATGTATGTATATATGTCTATAAATGTGCATATATGCATAGATCTTCTTGGGATGCAATTTAGCATGATTATAAACCTGAATTCTGCAGCTGAATCTTCTGCATTCAAATCCTAGGATCAACATTTACAAGCTGAGTGACCTTGAGCAAGTTATTTAAACTCTCTTTGCCTTAGTTTCCTCATCTATGGAGTGGGCCTAAAATTTTTCCTACTTACATTGAGTCATAACAAGGATTAAATACTCTTTTAAGTCATAGTCCTGGCTCATAGTCATCAGTAAAAAATATTTGTCTATTATTATTTCTTCCAAAGGAAAGGGTACATGCTGAGAAATATAAATGTGCTTGGCATGTATGTATCAGAGAACAACAGTACCTGTACCTATACCTTGCATGCATTTACCTCCTCACCCCCCACTCAGTAAATGTTGGCACCTTCTCTTGCCACTGGAAGTGATCAGTGAACCCAGAGTAATTCAGGAGTCAAGGTGAGGAAATTCCAGTGAAAATCCTATGTGCCCCTGGCTAATCAGCCTATTAAACATATTAGCACACAATTAGCACACATGAAAATAAAGTAGAAAATCTAGGCAAAGATTTATCACCTCCTTGGGAAAACAAACTTGAAGCTCATAATTCAAAATAATTTAAAAACTTCCTTGTTGTTCAATGTCAGTGTAAGTGGCTCTAGCATTTCAAATTCTGTGTCTATCAAGGTGATCTCACTCATGTAATAGAGGCACAGACTTCTCTTTGTTCTTCCAAGTTTACTCTCATATATATACTTCACCTCTTCCTTTCATAGATATGCACAGAATTGGAGACAGTAAAAATAAATTTTCTGCTTATAAATTTTTACAGCCTATTCATCAACAAAATAGCTTACATACGCAGATAAATATAATGACCCTGTCAAAAATTCCACTTTGAAAATCAGGATGGGCTTGCTCATTTTGAAAAAAAAAATAACACCAATTGTTCAAAATTTAGTCAATATATATAAGCACACTGCTATGATCAAAAAGAAGAGAAGAGATGAAAATTTGTCAGTGCTTACTCATTAATCAGAATGCCCAAGTCCACCTAATGTGCCAGGATAAATGCATTTGCCTCTGCCTCCAACTGTTTCCGTTTTCCAAATTACAGGTTTGTAAAATGTTCACCGTGATCTACACTCAAAAAGCCAGTTTATAAAGGCTATCATAATACTGTCTGAAAATACATTTGTTTAGGAATAAGCACAATTACTTCCGCCTTATTTACTCTGCCTTTGATTCAAAAGTGCTGAAGCATTGAGGCAGCATTGCTCCATGCAGCAGATTACTCGAGGCTCTACTGTCTTGTCCCCGCAAAAGAAGGATGATGATTAAAACTTTAAGGTCATAAAGTTGTTTCGAAAATTAAATGAGATAATGAATAGAAAGGGCTTAGAGTTCCAGGCATTGATTGAGTCCTCAACCATTTAGTAGCTATTATTTTTCTTATTCTCTCTCTCTAAAATGTCCTTTTCCCATTTCCCAAATAGGAAACTGATATTTACACTTCAAGCATAAACCCAAGTGATTCCTTTGTAAATCCTTCCTGACATCTCTGAGGAAGTCAAGCAGACTTTTTCCTTGTGGAGACACTGGGAAACATCATTATGGAAAGAACTGATACTGGGAGAAGCCATAAGGAAAATGTGATAAGAAATGGATTTTTAAGCTGCTCTGGGTCCAGAGCTTGGGGAGCTCCACTTTCTCTTTTCTGAATCCCCAATGGCATCTTCACTGTCAGAGATCGAACTTCTGGGATGGAAAACTGGTGGGGGGATGGAGCGGTTTACACAATTTGAGACAATGTTGGACTGAGATATTTTAGTTGGAAGATCTGGATCCTCTATTCTCTTTGTTCTGTAACAGGCCTATTACAAAAGCTGGCTCTCGCCTCAGAGGGAGGTACAATGGGGCACATTAAATTTCATTTTAAGAATTTACTCCTTCCAGGAAATAGACTAAGTTGGGGTTCAGGGTAAAATGGAGGAACACAAATATCACTGACTGTACCCCTGTTTGCATGTTTTTTTTTTGTTTTGTTTTGTTTTGTTTTTTTTACCAATCTGGACATCAAACAAAGCAAAGTGCTCAGAATATTTCACACAAAAATCCATCCAGTCCAATGTCAGATTCAAGGTTCTGTCGAGGCAGCCTTCCCCAGTTCTGGCCCAGAGAGGAAAAGCAACTGGTGTTCCTGCCTCCAAGTTTATGAGCAGAGTCAGAAGCACTTACAGTCTTGATGGGATGGAAGATTGTGGATTTGAGATTTTCATAGTCATCTAAGATATTCAATATTCTATTGAAGGCAATAGAAATATCCACACAGATATGCACTGGCTCAGGAAATAGCAAGTTCATTAAAATAAAGCTAAATATAAAAATAAAATAAAATAAAATAAAATAAAATAAAATAAAATAAAGCTAAATATTTAAAACCATTTCTTAAGATACTGAATTAGACCTAAGAATTTAGAAATAGAGAGATCCTGCTAAACAATGCTTGTAATCATAGTTTAACCAGTGAAGCAAGGAGTAATAAAGTAATGGTAATAGAGTACAAGGCAACTGACTGAAAATATTGGAAAAAAGAAAACATGTATAGAAGTATATGAATAATAAAGAAAATACAAAATTGAATAGCAATCCTTTCACTCTAAATCCTCACATGATATCACGAAAGCTCTGAAACTGAGTGTGAACTAAGCAAACACTAACACAAAACATACTACATTTCATCCTTGGCTTTGATAATTACCACAAAAATAATGACAGCATGTAATTTTTCAAAGTAAAACTAAGAGCTAATTAAATTTTGAATACAGACTTAGACTCTGAATCATTATTTTGAAAAAAGGCAAGAGTTGAGAAGGCAAAACATGGAGAAATGAGACATAAAGGAAGGATAAAATGAAAGCAGACAAAAATGCAAGAGGAGACAATGTGAGAGGATTAAACTACTAATTTAAAAGCAAATACTTGGGGCACCTGGTTTGCTCAGTTGGTTAAGCGTCCCACTCTTAATTTTGGCTCAGGTCATGATCTGAGAGTTGTGAGATGGATCCCTGCCCCGGGCTGGTCTCTGTGCTCACGAGGGCTTCAGTTTTAGATTCTCTCCCACCCTCTCCTGCTGCCCCCACCATTGCACTCACTTGCATGTTTTCTCCTTCTTAAAAAAACAAAATAAAAGCAAATACAAACCCAGCTATAGCCTCCTTAGAAGAAACCGACCTGAATAAAATGACACAGGGAATTTAAAAATAAAAGGACGGCACATGTTTCCCAAAGTAAAAGAGGAGAGGTAGTAATAGTAACTGCATATGAACCAGAATCACAAGCAAAAGGTTTTAAAAAAAACAGAGAAAATATTAATAATTAATCATGTATAAAATTTAAAATATGTAAAAAACCCACCCTACTATAATTTGACCAAACACAGTAAGTGCAAGAAATACAAATATTGCTACAGATTAGGTATATTTTTTAAAAGGGGGGAAAAAGAACAAAAGGAAACAAATAACATTATGAATATGGGGAATTAATATAATTATAATGTAGGGAATGAATATAAATATACTGTAGTATGTACAATATAAATATAATGTAGGTGCAACCAACTCTCTTCAATAAAGAATACAATCTTTTCAATTACTCAAATAATTCAAAAACTGAGAACAGTCTCAAAGAATAGACGTTATAAGGCCATATTTCTGACCAAAGTGCAATCAGAAATTTACACAGTTTAAAATAAGAACAACAAAAGCAACAAATATTTAACATTTAAGGTATTAAAAACTAATGTGACTATTGCATTAAAATAAAAGCCACAATTTTCAACAAATGCTACTTGTGTTAAACATTGATTTTTGCTAGCATTGCACTGCATACTTATAAATATATTATCTTACTTAATCTTGCAAAGCATTATAAGGTAAGTATTTTTGCAACGAATTACAAATGAAGAAACTTAATGAGTTAAAATTCTTTTCACAATATGTGCAGAAATCAAACCCAAGCTTGCATTGTTCCAGTCCCATGTTCTTATTAACCAGGCTATATTTTAAATTTTTAGATGAGACCAAAGCAATTGTTGGAGACAAAGTCAAAAGTCAATGTTCTCAGTACTAAGCAAGAAGGATTTTAAAAAGGAGTAAGTGTTCGACTCAGGAAGTGATGAGAAGAAGAAAAACAAAGATCCCCATGGAATCAGAATGAAGTATCTACAAAAATAAATAATACTCTATAAAATCAAAAGAAACAGAATTAAGAAAATTAAAAATTCACAAAAGTCTGGCACACCTTACCAAAAGAGCATGAGAAAAATATGACTAAAACTAGGAAAAGAAAAAGATAATAATAGTTTTGGAGAATAAGGTTTAACAGAATCATATGCACAATTATTTGATAAAAACTGTTAAGCATTTTTATAACATAGATAATCAATAGGGAATCCATAATCTACCAAAATTAATGAATGAAGATATATAAAATATAAATAATCAAGAAGTTTGGAAAGAATTATAATCAATTTTTAAAATTTTGCAAAAAAGAATTTGAGCTTTTTATCAAAAGTTTTATAGGTTGGCCATTCCAATACTTAAAGAGTTGATAATCCTCATGGTCTATAAATTCTTCAGCAGCATAAGGGAAAAGTGGAAGCCACCAATTAATTTTATATAATCAGTATGATTCTGATACAAATATGAACCAAATAAAATGCAAAAAAATTTTAAAAACTTTGAATCAATCTCAGTAAATGCACAAAGTTTTGGTAAAAGAGTAGCAAATGGAATTCAACAGTACATTTAAAGAGAAATTTATCATGACAATTAAAGCCACCGAATTTGGAAATGTGTTAATATTATGAAAACACATCACAAAACAGTCCCTAGCAAAGGGAATGTGTGTATGTGTACGTACACACACATAATAATCCCAAAGCATTAAAAACAAAATATTTGATAAAAGTCATCCTTAATATCATATATACTACCTGCCTTAAATCAAACCTCAATGCCATATTATTGGTAAAAGATTAATAGAATTCCTATTAAAATATAACAAGAATTGATTGCTTCAACATCACTGTTTTATAACAATAGCATTGTTATATTTAGTTTTATAACATTAATATAAAACATTAAATTTAAAAAGATGTTAAATAAAAACAAGGAATATATTTATTGCAAAAGCAAGGGACATTTTTCATGATTTATAATAAAAGTGTAATGCAGTATTTATAAATAATATATATCAAGTCCAATAAATTACAATTTTTTAAAAAAAATCCAGTTTTATATGCTAGACTCACCTTTTACTAAAAATCCTTCTAGACATAATTAAAATCTACAAGTAAATATTTTACTTATACCCTTGGTTCAAACTAACTTTTATAAAGATAAATTTTTCCATACTTATTTCCATCCTCATAGGGTACATTATGAAGCACGCTTTAGGTATACCTACAAAAATAACATGTATTTTGATGCAGAGGTGGGAAGTTTGTTCCCATTTTGGAAAGAGGAAAAAGTAAGATTTCCTTTTGAAGATATACATAAATGTTATGGAAGACACCAATTGAATCCCTGGGAAGATTGGGTTAGAAGTGTCCGCTGCTCGTGAACAGCTCAACAGCATGGAGTCCTCCAGGTTGGTGTATCTCTAAACGTGACCCACCTGGAGATCCATGGTGTCGAACAATGAACTTTGCACACCAGCAAGGTCTCCATAAAGTGAGGGAGCTCCTCTTCACCATCGTTGGTTGAAGAATACACAACCTGCATCTACACTAACCCAAATCAAGTTCTGTCCTTTGTCTTCTAGAATTTCCTCCATCCATTTAAGCTCCCGGCCTGGATGCATGCTTCCCAGAATCCAGATTAATCCTGAGTTGGACAGTTTGCCTTTGCTAAAGAAAAATGAACATGGAAACTAGCAAAAAATTGCAGTCTGTGTCTACTTTCTCCTAAAGGTCCAAAGAGTACATTATTTGGGTTGCTGTATAACAAACATAAAATTGTACTTGGTGGCCAAATATATACATCTTGAGGTGGAATGTCAAAGTTCAACAGATATGCTTCTGTTTGCAGTTGTTACCTATACTTAACACGGCGGAGAAAGGATGCCCAGCTAACAGTCATGTTTAAAAACTGACCTGGGGTTGCACCACAATGAACTTCTAAAGTCCTAGTTGTTTCTGATTTTCCCTTTTACATTCAGGGGTGTCCTAAGTAGGCCCCAAACTAAGCTGCTCCATCCTCACTGTGGTCTGTTCCTGGTGCCTCTGGAGCTGCATTTCATGGGTTCCTTGAAGTGTTTTTCTGCTCTGCTTATTTCTGCTGTGCTCCTCAGCTCCTCACAGATGGCCACACCGGCTGCTCCAGAGCCCCACAGTAATATTCGCTCCAAACACAGGCAGCGTCCCTAGGCTGGAGTAAGGTGTAGGGAAAGAAAGTGTCTGCATATGTGGCGTGAGTTCATAGGATGGTGGGGGGGGGGGGGTGCTGTGTTTAAATACATGTAGCCCATCTGCTTCTGATTTTTAGATGCATTTAAATGGGGCAATGTCTGTTATTTTTTCAACTAGAAAGAAATAAAAATTAAGATGGCTGTACTGCTGGAAGACACCATAGGTTAAATTCTCACTTCTTATGAAGCTGCTATCTTAATCCAAACTCTTCTGAAATGTATACCAATTGTTAATTCTGAAAATCTTTCTAATTTTCTCACTTATGACAACTGATTGCAACAACAGATAGATGGATAGACAGGTGAGTTTGAAAGAAACAGCACAATATGGTTGTTAGTCGTGAATTATTATTTCTTACTTTGATCAGAATTGGTTCTGATGATGCAGAGTACCCTGGAACCTACTGAGAGCCACAGAAAGAATGAAGCTCTGGTGAGGGGAGGCTGAAGTGTTAAAGAGAGCTCTTCATTAATCTAGTTTAAGAATATCATTTCAGTATAGAAGGAGAGAATGATCGAGTCTACTGACAGTTCTTCCTATCTGGCTACACGGTAGATTAGCAACACCACACAGGTACACACACTCCTGCATGAGAAAGTGTGGATTTCAGTTTCATCTTGTGGCTCAAACAAGGTAATCAGCAGCTACCTTCCCAAGTCACGTAGCCCCTAATTCCGTGTTTCTCCGTGTGTTATTAGACAACAAGACAGGAGTCTTTGTGAGATGTGATTAAGATAATGTTCTCTGTATGTATTAAAGCTTACACATTTAAGAAGTGCTTATGCCATTATTTTAGTGAATGAATCACTGACCGAGAAGCTAAAGGGCTAGGTCTTTACAACAAATGTGCTCAAATGGCATCTACGTGTTTTTAATAATAGTAATGGAAAGGAGGAGGAGGAAGAGGAGGAGGTTCATCAAAATCCAGAGATCATTGCTATTTGCGCTGCTACACCACAGGCTCATGTGAAAAGCTGCTGGTCTGTTGGATTCAGTTCAGCAAGGGCCCAACACATGATAGACGCTACATAACTAGATGTTGGATGAAGAAATATATGCGTTTCTTCTTTTTTGGTTGGTATTTGGTTGGGTCAGCTTTCAAAACTGCCTAAATGGCAAAAAAACACACCAACACTGGAAGCATGCCACTCAAGCACCCATGTCTGAAATGACTGGATCCATTTCCACCTGAATACGAGCATACATTGTACCTTTCAACTTTGCTAAGAACCAGGAATCACCACTCAATGTCCTTATTTTTGTGCAGTTCACAACTGTCTGGATTCTGAAAGGACACTGTCACTTTCCCAGGGCTGTGGCCTCCATATAGGGGTGCCTGCACTTTAGCAGTTGTGCAAAACGATCCAATGGCTTGCAGGAAGAATGTATTTTTATCTCGTCCTTTTAAAAAAAGGTGCATGTATACTCTAACAAACACAATCAAGTGATACCCAATTAACCCATATAACTTTTAAACGAATATCCCAATATTGACCAGGAGTCAAAATATCGTGGTTAGAGGTTAAGTAGCTGACATTCTCACTACATACCCCCCCCATCACTCCCATTTTTCAGTGTCTTCCTGCTGATGTCCACAGACCATATCTACTCTGTGTCTCAAGCTTTCTCAGAAACCCAGAAATCCGCTCTGCCCTGCCCTTGTGGCAAACTGGAAATGTCCCTGGGAGGTAGCCTTCAAATAATGATTATTTCAGCCTTTGGTAAATAAATTCCCCAGGTCTCTCAGTTCTCAGGCAAGATCTGTATGAGACACCATTTCTTAGAACTTCCCATGTGCTCAAGCGCCAGTCACCGTCCTGAGGTGCCCAGCCCAACAGAAAATCTTTTAGTGACTTCCTCTCCTTCCCTGTTTCATGTCCTCTCTCCCCTACAAAGCTCTTACTTCTCTGCCTTTATGCCCCGAGCAGAAGTAGGGTCTCGTTCCTGGGAGAATGCCCAACACAAAGAGATGGTGGTCAAAATCATTCAGATGCTACTGCTCCAAAACTATGATCCGGTTTTACTGATTTTCAAGGCAATCTGGTCACAGTCACTGACAAAGCAAAATAAGTCCTGTTTTATTTCTCTCTATAGCATAGTGTAGCTGCAATTTGGTATAATACTAAAAAAAAAAAAAAAAAAAAAAAAGTGAATGTGGCAACAAAACATGTAGGTTAGTTTCCTTTCTTTCCATGTAAGACTAGTTTTCTTTCCATGTAAGACTTGTTTCCTTTCACCAATATCTCCAAAATCCACCCTGGGCTGTTCCCAGGTTCTGACTGGAGGGACAGGGGGAGATATCCCTCTTGGTGGTGATGATGGCCTCAGAAATAACCCTGCTTTTATTTTTATGGCATTACTTTTTTTCCCATTAACTCATGCAAACAAAATCATGGCTCACTAGGTTTCTGTGTTTGTTTTATTTAAACAGTCTTCACTGTCTCCTGGAAAACAAAAGGGAAAATAATGACAATAATAAAAACTAAGCACTCCTCTTTAGAGAAGATTATTCTTCTTTATCAGATACTTTTCCGTGTTTCTCTTCCCTCAGGAATTTACTAGAGATATTTGCATGAAAACACACTTTTTAAGCTAGGAAGTACACCCATATCTACTGTGTGTCACTTAATCCATAATACCCTCTTTGTATCTTTCCTTCCAAATATTAACGCTGAAGAAAATTCTGATGTTTTCACAAACAAGTCTTTGAGTTCAAGGAACCGTAAAACAAGAGATGGATTACTACATTGTGCATTCACAATGCACATAGATGCCTTGGGGAGAGGATGCAGACTTCAATATTCTCTCTGTATCTGCTGCATAGTTTCTAAAGGGGAAGGAATACTTCTCAAGTCTCTTACATTAATGCCTTCTTAAATTCTTAATTTGATTGAATGACATGTATTCTGACTCTCAGTGACAGGAATTAGATGCTTAAACATCGCACTTCTTAACCAACAGATATGCAAAGATATGGCATATCTTAAAAAAAAATTATAGACTTTATCTCATGTAGGTAGCCAATGGAGCTCAGGCAGGCGATAAGAACTCCTGGGTAGCCTCACGACAAAGACTTGCTGAGTTTAGAATCAGTGACCTAGATTCTTCTTGGGGTGAAGTCAATTATTCACATTAAGAAGTTAATGAGCAAGGGTGCTTCGGTGGTTCAGTCGGTTAAGTGTCCAACTTGATTTTGCCTCAGGTCATGATCTTGGGGTTATGAGATTGAACCCCGAGTCAACTTCTGCACTGGATTCCTGGAGCCTGCTTAAGATTCTCCTTCTCCCTCTGCCCTTCCTCACCTATCCATCCCCACCCTGAGCTCATGTACACGTGCACACACTCTCTATCAAAAAAAAAATATTAATGAGCAGTCATCTGTGATCTGCACTGCAACAGGAAGTTTCAGTGCACAATTGTGGGGACATTTTCAGTTTGCCAAATAATAGAGTTTCAATACAGAATCAGCTTTTCTTTATGAATAATGAATACGAGCAACATAAGTGTAAGAACCCCCTAGAATGAAATCGTTCATTTTTTGAGAGCAATGGTCTATGCCTACTTGCCTATTATTGCAACTACACAGATTATAAAGTATGAGAGATTACTAGGAACATAATCAAAATATTGAAATTCAGAATTGCATAACAGTAAGCTTCCTGAGAATAATAATAACTGTGATGTTTTGAATCTGTGTAGAACAAAGTCACTGTAAGCCATAAATCAGCTAACTCAACTTTAGCACAATAGAATTTGCTCTACTTATAAATTGACACTCGATCATTAACTCTTTAGGATTTTCTATTCTTTTTGTTAACTGTTTTATGACTATTCTCAGGTTAAAACCAATATTTGAATGGTGAAATCTTTCACTGTTGTGTTCATCTTGATAGTTAACCATATTAGGTTTTCTTTTTTTAACAAATCAAAATACATACTGTTCATTTTAGCCTTCAGATTTTCCATTTTGTGTAGCAATGTCATAGCATCGATTTGTCTACCTTCAGGGTCTACCAGACTCAATATACGTTGAATACATCCTTTATTCTACTTTCTATTTACTGTATGTCAGGATATAGCTCGTCCTTTCTGGTCAGCTACTTTCTTGAAAGTTAATTAGTCACTAGGTCAGTTAATCTCATTCTTTCTCTACTAGGAACCAGAAATCTCTCTCTCTCTCTCTCTCTCTCTCTCTCTCTCTCTCTCACACACACACACACACACACATACACCACTTTAATATTTAATCCACAGTCTTAGAGATTTAACAATTTGAAGTAATTAACTGCATGAATGATAAAATCAATGTACCAAAAAACTGATTATTGATATGACCTAAACCAACTCTTCTACTAGCTCTACCTATTTAGTGCTTGTCAATTGAGATACCTTGTTAAAAAATTAAGAGTTTTCTAGATTAACACCACTCTGACACTACTAGATTTAACAACTGATACGTTTCTGTTTTTAATTCTACAAGCACACAATGCAAACATGAGCTTCTCAAATAAGCATTCCAAAAAACCAGTTGTATGGACTATGAGAAATCCTTGAGAAAAATATTTCATAATCTTCAGTGTTAATTTTAGCCTTCTGTTCTTCCATTAAATTCATTGTCAACTCTTCAGCTGAAGTGTCTGATAACCAGAAATAAGATCACTTCAAATTTATTTATTGCCGTCACAGTGTGCTGGCATCAGCAGCAATCCCGAAGTATTTAAGAGAGGAACGTGTACCTCTGTATAAGCCAGCCTTTGTGATTCTACTATAGAAACAGGCACAAAAATTAGATAGGATGTTGATTTTAGATAGAGATGACATTTAGAATTTTACTTTCTTTTGGCCAGCATTCTTATTTTAAGAAGAAAAACCTGCCAAAAACACATGGAGGGGAGACATAAGTGAAAGACAAAAAGTAGGGGGAAATAGTGATTAGGTTCACACAAAAGTAAAAATTAAGACCTGCAGATAAGCAAATATGAGCTTTCTCCTGTGAAATACAACAAAAGATATGTCTGTTTTTCCTTTTCATGACTATTATTAATGCTTGCTAAAAATGGCTGTAACAGTGGTGCAACCAGGACCCTTTAATTATACTCTGAGTTACACCTAGCTATTCAGAAGGCAAATGCAGAAAACAAAAAGCAAGGAAATGAATAAAAGATAAACTATTTTCAATTAAGAAAAATGACCTAACACTGCTTTCCAACTCAGGAGCTCATTTATTACAAATCTGCTTTTGTTTGTCACCACTTGGCAATCTTGTTTCCTAAAGGGATACAGCCTGAGAGCTTTGGAGTTGGGAACAAATGTGAGTTGAAAATAGGCTGTTTATATACATATGCAATAGCAGTTTGCCACTATTATGCTGGCAAATACTAAATGTAGATCATCAGTGCAGATCTCTCTGCTAAGACTTCTATATCACAGCTTAGCCCGATGCTCCTCTGAGATATACATTGGTTTCCTCGAACTCAAATGTTCAAGACTGAACATTCTTCTTAGGAGACTGGCCCCTTCTTCATCAGCCAGACTGCCTACCCTAGAAATCCAACTGCTCTTGGGGCCTGTTTTTAGGGGGCCAATCTACTACCCTACCTTTGCTACCACACATACCCAAATACCCAGGCCAATCTATCTTGACTCTTTTTCCCCAACCCATCTTCTCCTTCCACATGCATCTCCACTGACTTAGTATGGGGGTCACTGCTCTCTCTTTTTTTTTTCATTTATTCCTCTAGGCTCCCTCTTTTCCGTATTTTTCTTTCTAAATCATTTTACATTCTTCAATCACCACCATTTTTCTTAACCACAAATCAATCATTTCTCTCTTTTGATTAGCCCTTTAATGATGCTTCAATTCCCTATACTCAATTTTGTTAAGGTGATAGTGAAGGCTCCTAAGTGTGTCACGGTCAACCTATGCAGCCACATCCCCACCACTACCCTCTCACTCTTGGATCTTCTTAAACTACCTTAATTTAACAAATGCATCGTGTTCTTCCCTCTGGTGATTCTTCAACCTTAGCTGAAGTTCCATGACCCTAAAGATCTTCTTACGTACTTTTTCAGTTTTGGCTAGAATCACTCTGAAAACACAGATATGAATACACATGTGAACACACAAGGCACAATTACTAACTCTAAAAGCACCCGGGCCTTAGATCTCTGTGGGTTGTAGAGCTTACCACTGACTGAATAATCTTCCAGCCTTGAAAGTACCACATTTTACCTAGAAACATAATCCCTCCTAGTGAGAACATTAAGGTTGTCTTTAGATACACCTGAAGATCTCATTATAATGCTTTCCTAGACCTAGACTAGACTGGGTAATTCAGGGAGTTCAAGAGAATTCAGGAAAGTAACATTTACTTTAACTTCTCATAATCACTGAGGAATCGTGTTCCATCTCTCAGAGAATTGTGGGGACTGCCTTTCCAAGTGCCTCTGGTGAATATTGTCATCTCTTAGGCCTTCCGAGGCCATCTAGTTCAATGCTCTCACTTAAGGATGAGACTGAAGGCCAGATGAATATGACACTCTGAACAGGTGTACTATTATTGTTGAGATTTTCCTTTCCTTTCAGAAATATTAATTTCCCCACTGCTCAAATGCTCTTATTTCCCTCTTGCATTATCTGTGAAGAAATAGAAAGATGAGTCTTTATTATACTCTTAAAGCCTTAAACTATATGAAGCATGAAAACAGTAACAGAAACGTTACACACAGACAGTTCCACCAGAGAGTCCCCCAAGTCAGTCGCACATCACACATTCCCCCAGGTCCCTGACATGTACATCAATTAATTGATCTCACCAATGATATACAGCCTCAAGACTTGCATGGCCAGAAGCAGAGATTCATATTCCTAAAGTTACTGGAACCCTATTCATGTTTTATATAATGGTGACTATACTTTTTTTCATTTAAGTTTTTTATTTGAACATCAAATAGGCTGAGAAAATTGCTTGTAAGTGCTTGAGCATCCCATGGATTCTTTACATTTTAAAGGTGCAAAAGAGGTTCACCAGTGGGTTTCATTATACAAAATAAACCTGCAACATAACACAAACACATCAACAGAGGACGCATCAGCAAAAAGTCATACTGATCCATCAAATGCATTTTGGCATTTGAACCTTTTGCCATAAAAAGGAAAAGTGATTTACTGAAGGAATATCATTTTAGGTGCAATGGTTAGGGTAGGGACAGTATAGTGGTGGGAAAGAATCATCTGGGTAAATTTCAACCATGAGAGATAGAGGGGAATTGGCAAGTTAAGACTAAAACTCCAATTGTTTACTAACAGGGATATTAAATTTATTTTCAGAGAATCCACTGTAGGAAGCATAAACTGAGTCACAGAAATAGCATGTTCATAAGAGTGGAAACATCAAAAGGGGTTCAGTGAACCTGCCTATTTATATTGCATTTTAAATATAGCTCCTGGACGAATGACAAGGTGGAAATAGAATGAGGCAAAAGACTGTAGCCCCAAGTGTAAGAAAAGTTGGGGAGACTGAATTGCTAAAAACTTGAGATTTTCAAATTACATTTTATTTTAAGAGGGTTTTTCAAAGTTGTTAGGATTTAGATTCTTATTATACATGCTCAAAATTGTGCATTATAGGACACATAAATTTTATCAAACTGGAAATGAGACCTGTTTTAAATACACAGCTTTATATTTCTACCCACGGGTGCATTATGAAGATCAAATATAGAATAATTTTGTGAACATATTTAGTATAATTAGGTAACACTATGAAAATATTATTTCCAGGATTACCTGAATCCATACAGATAAAATATTTTGCCCTAATTTCCTTTGTTGGTCCTAGAGAAATTTTCTAACTCTAGGATGCCAAGAGATGCCTAGATATTCCAAAGTACTATGAGTTACAAAATACTGACTCAAAAAAAAAAAAAAAAATCCAAGCAAGCTGAAATTACAAATGTAGAGCCCATTCAATGGCAGCCTTCAATCTGTTTGTTATGCCTCTACTTGACAACAATTACAACCAGGCTCTATTGAAGAAATACTATCCTTTCTGAGGAATTCTTGGTGATTGATGGGTGGCCACAGCTAAGTGCTAGATGCTTCTGGAATATAATAGCTTACATATCATTTACAATTTGGAAACACCAAAAACCTTTTTTCTGATTGAAAATAAATCCACACACATTGTAAAAATTAAGATAGAACTCTAAAGAGTATAAAGTGAAAGTTCATTATGTTTTTCTCTGAGACATAACCAATACTGCATTTTCTGTATATCCTTTGGGATTGCTTTTTACTCATATGCTACCCTTTATATATGGTATATAGATATAAATGGGTATACACCCATTTATTATGATGATCATGCTATTACCTCATAAAGAGGGGTCAGAGAGGATATTTTGAGATCAGATACTTTCGTTTTCATCATTATAAAATATTTCATAACCTTCCATGATTTTAAATAATTATTTATATGAAGTATATATCCTGTCATCTCAGGGCTGATTATTTATTCAATGACAATACAATGGATAAGAGCCAAAAGAGTGGGGAAGACAATGGCTTTAGAGTGGGAGAAAATGTAGAATAAATTGGCCAAAAGTCAAGAACAATGGGAGTATATAGCCAGAAAAAGGGGGGAAAAAAGACAGAGAAAGAAAATATGAGGACATAGAAATAAAAGACCAGAAGGAAATATGGTTGTTTATGGAAAGGAGTGTTTAAAAGTCCAGTAATCAATTACAGTTAGCCCTCGAATAACATGGGCTTGAACTGCATGGGTCCACTTATACATGGATCTTTTTTTCCAACAAATACAGCACTGTAAGTGAATGTCTTCTTCCGTATGATTTTCTTAATAACATTTTCTTTTCTCTAGTTTGCTTTATTGTAAGAATACAGTATATAATCCATATAACATACAAAATATATGTTAATTGTTACCAGTGAGGTTTCTGGTAAACAGTAGGCTATTAGTTAAGTTTTGAGGGAGTCAAAAGTTATACGTGGATTTTTTACTGCATGGGGGGGGTGTTGGCCCTCCTAACCCCCATGTTGTTCAAGAGTCAACTGTACAGTCATTTCATGCTCCCTGTCTACCTTCTTCCTTCTTTTCAGGAAGGATGGAGTTTCCAGGTCAGCACTCAGCCTACCCTCTATTTGCCTTAGGTAGGAAAGTGGCTTATCAGCAAAATTACAACTGGAAATTAAGCTGAGATGGTTATCTTATCAGATAAAAGCCTTCTCTGTAATATTTGCTATGAAAGACTATAGGGTAGCAGAGATCCACCTACCTGGCTTCAAGGTTGAATCTGAGAACCATGATCTTCTGTGGTGTCACCGAGCTTGACTGTAAGAGCACAACCTCTTGAAGAACTTAAAAAGTTATCTGGGAGCAACTCAGAGAGAGGGAAGTTATCCCCAGGTAACTTTAACATAACTTGTGACTCCGCGGCCTAAGGGGTGAATCGGTGGTAGAACTAAGGGAGTTTGAGCCATTATCTTGACTCTGCATCATTAAGATCAACTCATCATTATGATCATTATGATCAGAACTATTTTAATTCAGCAACTGATTGTCCCACTGAATCTTTCCAGAAGTTCTGGGTGCAATGGAAAGAGAACATTTGCTTTTTACTTTCCCAGACGAGTCTTTGCAGTACCTTCCCCCAGTCTAAAAGGATCGTCTCTAAAAAGACCACAGGCTTAGGGAAAACATGGGTGCCACTGTCAGTAAAGTAGCGAAAGAGAGAAATAAGATAGTAAGGGGATGGTAAGCATAGTGGAGAACGATTCCAGAAGTCTGATAGCAATTTCAAGGTCAGCTTTAAGAAGAGAAAGAGTAGGATAGAGGTACTTTTTGTTTGTTTGTCTTAAAGGATGGAAGACAGAAGACATATGAACCTTTAATTTAACTTCACTGTAAAAGGATTTTGGAAAAAATATCTTATTATTTTTTCTTCCTTGGCATCATCCTTGACCATCTTCAAATATCTACAATTTTTCTCCATGTTGGTGCTTAAACTCTTATATTTCAGCTTAAAATTGGCTCATTGACACCAATTTATTTATTTGTGTTTTAGGCTTAAGCTATAATTTCCCATTCTGCTCATGCCATGGATCTTTTTCCCCCCCTCCCCTTGAGCTTTTTCTCTTGGTTTGTACATCTTGATGCTCGGGGACTAGCCAATATGGCAATCCAATTAGGGTCTCACAAGACCAATATCATGTCACTAAAGAGTGAGATGGTACTAAATCTTATTCCTTTAATCTTCTTAAAGTATATTCAAAGCAAGAAAGATAAATGACATTAAATAAATGAGGAATAATTTGCCAAATCCCAACTTAAGAGAAAAGGATTTCTCTAACTATAAATTATCATCAGAATTATTCAATACTTATGTCTTTCCCCTTCTCTTTCAAAGCCATGCTTGGCATTTATCTAAGGTGATGTAATTCATTCATTCATTCATTCATTCATTCAACTAGTGTTAATATCTGCTATATACCGAATACTGTTTGAAGACCTGGAGATTCAGTGATAAGTTAGCTCTTGTCCCTGCCTTCAATTGGAATATTAAAAACACAAAATAAAAGTTACATAAATGACTGCATTAAATTCTAGGAAGGAAACAGAGAAGGGGCTAAGATGGCTTGTAAACCAAGCCATTATTTTAGACTGGAATCACAGGGACCAGCTTTCTGGGGCTGTGGCCAATAATCAGACTAGATAATGAAAGGATGCTTTCCATGCTAAGCATGAGAAGGTTCGATATGAAGAGAGCAGAAAATGGCATATATTCTAAGCAGAAGCCTTGAAGAAGAAAGAGCCTATCATGTTTAAGAAACTGAGACAAAGAAGTACAGCTACAATCTGACTGAAACAGAAGGTGGCTCAAGATGAGACTGGAGAGGTGGGAAGTTCTAGATCATGCATGGAAGACCATGACAAGAAGTGCATTGAGGGGGGATCCCTGGGTGGCGCAGCGGTTTGGCGCCTGCCTTTGGCCCAGAGCGCGATCCTGGAGTCCCGGGATCGAGTCCCACGTCGGGCTCCCGGTGCATGGGGCCTGCTTCTCCCTCTGCCTGTGTCTCTGCCTCTCTCTCTCTCTCTCTCTCTCTCTCTCTCTGTGACTATCATAAATAAATAAAAAAAATTTTAAAAAGTTTAAAAAAAAAAAAAAAAAGAAGTGCATTGAGGGTAGGAAGGGAAGAATCAAGAATGACTCATCACAGACATTTCCCTCAGCCAAGTAATCAAGCTGAACATAGTTAGTAAGTCATGTTGATAGCATGTGCCCTTCATGGTCGCTGGGGTTCCTCCCCAGAAAACCAATGATTAGCATTAGTCTAATCATGCGAAAAACATTAAACAAACCAAAATTGAGGGATATTCTTCAAAATACCTGAGTAGGAATCCTCAAAGCTGTCAAAGTCATGAAAGGCAAGGAAAGTCTGAGAATCTGTCAGTATCAAAGAGAAAAATATGACAGCTGGATTTATAATGATTTTTGAAATGGATCTCAAAACATAAAAAGGTTATTGAGGAAAAACTAAGGAAATATCAATAAAGTATGGTCTTTAGTTAATAACAGTGTATCAATATTGGCTCATCAGCTGTGTCTAATATATCCTACTAATGAAAGCTCTTAACAACAGAGGAAACAGGGTAAGAGGAATATGGGAACTCTCTACCATCGCTATAACTTTTCTGTTAACTCTGAAAGTGTAATAAAAAAAATTAAGTTTATTTAAAAAATGAGTCCCAAGTTTCTAGACTTAGCAAATTAATTGATAGTTGTGTCATTTCCTGAAATGAGAAAGATAAGGAGACAATGTGGGATGAATGTAGGAGGAAGGGGAAACAAGTTTCAGGAGGCACCAGCATTTTACTGTGGAGCACCTTAAATTAGAGATGTTAGTGAAACACCCAGAGACAACAGGCAGAAGGGAATGGAGGTCTGGATGATGCCTCAAAACTAAGTAAGAAAGTAGAATGGGGGCTGCCAGGACCTGCTGGACAGTACAGAATAATGGGGACAGAGTTTCAGTCTGGGATGGTGAAAAAATTTTGGAGACGGATAGTGGTGATGGTTGCACAACAATGCAAATGTATTTAACACCACTGGACTGTACACTTATAAATAGTTAAAATGGTAATTTTATATTATGTATATTTTGCCATAATAAAAAGCCACAAATGACTGGGTGGCAGAAACACGAATACTTATTTTATTATCCTTTTCTGTATTACAAATGTAATAATAAAGAATAGCAAAGTATAGACAAAACCAGAAAGTGCTGAAAAGAACAATGAAGGTAGACTGGCACCTATTCTAGATGGAAAGTCAAGAAAAGCATGTTTGAAGTGATGACTTGCAGTTGCTTGATCTTTTTCTAGGTGTCCTTCCCAGAAGGAGCTTTTTTTTTTTTTTTTTTTACATATCCTTGGACCCTCTATGACCAAGTCTAAGGATGATAATGTGATCCAGAGACAAAGATGCTAGCTTGCATTTGAAACTCAGCTTCAGCTGTTAGAGGTACTGTGACCTTGTCTGTTTCTCAATTTTTCCTTTTTTAAAAATATCAGTGAGGGTGACAAAACATGAGAGACACCTAACTCTGAGAGAAATGAACAAGGGGTAGTGGAAAGGGAGGTGGGCAGGGGGATGGGGTGACTGGGTGACGGGCACTGAGGGGGGCACTTGGCAGGATGAGCACTGGGTGTTATGCTATATGTTGGCAAATTGAACTCCAATAAAAAATAAAAATAATAAAATAATAAAAATATATACATTATTTATTTTAAAGAGACAGAGAACAAGAGAGAATGAATGCAGGGGGAGGAAGAGGGAGATAATTTTCAAGGAGACTCCCTGCTGAGCAGAGTCCAGTCTGAGGCTCTAGCCTACAACCCATGAGATCATGACCTGAGTCAAAACCAAGAGTCGGTTGCATAACCCACCAAGCCACCCAGGCGCCCCAGTTTTCCAACCTTTCTAAGCCCCTTTTTCCTTATTTGTAAGATGGAAGTAATATTTATCTTGAAGCTTTAGGTGAAGACTGAATAAGGTTTATAGACTATATGTACATACATATATGAATCATAAGACATACTCGGCAAAGGCCAGCTTTATTACTATCAATAGTGTCTGGACAGAGACATGTGTCAAAGTCTCCTTCAAGTGGGCAAAGCCAGGATGGCAAACTCTGCACACTCTTTAAGGTTCTATGACTCACTAGGGCAGATCTCCTGGTTTCTCGCTATCGGGACGAAAGCAGTCCTCTGGGGTTTCTCCCTAGAACACCCCTGATAAACAGACGGTTGCTATTCATGATCTTTCTGCCTCTGAGTCACAAGTTCTCACTCCTGCAGAACAGGGCAATTTCCTTTTGAGTACTGACATCCTCTGAGGATTCTGCAAAGGAAAACTACTTAATTTGAAAGGTAGCCAATGGCCACAAAATACTCTGTTCAGAACCTTCTTTCTTTTTTCTCAGAATATATGATCAATATTATTGGTTATTCTTAGCCCTGCATAGCAGTACATTGCCTTGTGTGAGAGGCACTGACATGAAAGTACACTGAGGGGATATCACTGTTCTGATTCCATTGTGGGCAATCTTCCCTTAGATTACATTTCTGTTACCTCCTTCCCAATCTGTCTCAGCAGGATACAAGTCAGCACTTCCAGAAATCTAAGCACAAGCTCCACATTTCTTATGTCTCCCCAAGATTAGGACTGTTTTATCTCTGTTTTGAAGGAATTTCCCTAAAATTTTGACAGTAACTGTAACCTATGACACCAGATTAGGAAAAAACAACAAACAAACAAACAAACAAACAACAACAACAACAAACAACAAAACCCTCCAGGACTATTAATTGTAAGGTTCATGGTGGACTTTGATGGGAAGCATTCAGGAACAGCTGGATATGATGAGGTGTGCGAGGGCCGGGAGAAAGCTTTATTCCTTACTTGTGATCCTAGTCAACTGAGAAGGTAGCCAGTTCTCATGTCTGCTTTATGTTTGTGAAATATCAGGTCCAACAGGAATAAGTAAATCAGTCTACCAAGACGAGGAATATATTTTTAAATATTTTCAAATAGAAAAAATTAGCATCCCTATAACAGTACTATATAGATAAATGCAATAAAACCAGTTGGAAGTTTTCATCTGAATCTAAATTAGGTAAATAGCAATAATAATTTTAGTATGCTTCATCTGTACGGCATTTTAAATGTATCCAAATTTATTTCCTCTGATTCTAGAATTATCTTATGAGTTTGGAAGTGCACATATTGGTAATATTCATTACAGAAATAAATAAGCTTCAGGATTGAACGATGTTCTGAGAGTCACTGTTTTTGTGTTTTTCTGTTTTTTGCTTTGTTTTGATTTTTGGGAAAAGGTGCAGTGCACTCGAGCTGGAAAAATTGATCCATTTCCTGGTTATGTCATATACTTGAAGTTGAGATTGAGCCAACTCTTAAACTCTTAAGTACTCATATTCCTCACCTGGAAATCAGTAATGACATCTCCCTCACAAAATTGTAAAAGGAGCAAAAGATGCAAAGATAAGCCTGAAAGAAGTAGACATTCAACAGCTATAAGGAAGAAGCAGCTCAAGAAGAGCAAGGCACGCCTGCAGTCAAGTCATCTCTCCGTAAGAAGCCATGGTTCCCCAAAGCACTCAAAGCTACCTGCAAAGGGGTAATGTTCCAGAATGACTGAATGCTCAAGCTCACACTACCAGCCTTTCAACTCAGAACGCATCTACCCATTGGTATTGAATTTTATCATAATATTCAAGAGCAATAATTCTGAAGGAAATGAGGACATAATAATTGGGTTATGAGACAGAGAAGTTATTTTTTGAATAG
The DNA here is from genome assembly GCF_003254725.2 of Canis lupus dingo. Classification (NCBI taxonomy): domain Eukaryota; kingdom Metazoa; phylum Chordata; class Mammalia; order Carnivora; family Canidae; genus Canis; species Canis lupus. Next base: position 13,794,442 of record NC_064258.1, on the reverse strand, counting down.
GCGATCATTTTTAATTGGAATAATCATACCAACATTTCTTTAAAACTGCCAAGTCACTGTATTAACAAGAAAAACGATTCTTATGATTTCCCATTAGAGGAAAGAAAACAGATCATAGCCCCAGGTTAAATTAAGGGAAACTGTAAGGCTTGGGGGCTCCTCAGCAAACAGTCTGAGCAGGAAATGCTAATCCCTTATTTCTCAAAATTCACTCCCTGGCAGAGACCTTTTGCTCTAAAGATAAAAGGCTGATAATTGGTGTGACCAGAAAAACGTGATTCCTACCCATATATTTAGTTCCTTTCTGGAAATCTGCTAAAATACTTCCCACTGAATTCCCATAGCTTCCAACACCACAGGTCAAGTGTCCACATTAGGCTGAAAGCAAGGATTAAACCAGGAAGGTTCTCACAGATTCACATCCTTCCTGTCCCCATTGCAGGCCTGAGCATGAGCATGTACATTTATTAGAGGTTACAGGGAAGAGCGGAATTCAGTTCCTAGGCACTCTAAAACAGGAAGACCTCTCTTAGGGTACGTTTTAGGAGCCCATGAACTAAGCTATGACTTGATGCTTTAGTCTTGTATAGGAATTGTCAGTACATAGATAAAAATTCTCCCATTTAAATACAGCAGGGAAGGCAACACATCCAGCAGAACCAACAAGGAAGAAAAAGAATAGAGACTGTTCATTATAATTTAGCCCTGAGGAAATTGTAGTTTATCAGGGAGTCCCAGAGACCTCTCCTCAGAGAACCCAGGAGAAACCTTATGTCCCACTCAGAGGGTTTAAAAACCATAAGAGTGGTGTTCCTTGAGATCTACCTTCCCAAAGAGTCCTGGACTGCAGCTGCCTCACTGAGTCAAGGTAGGTCATCAGAGCAGCCCCCCAAGATGGGGAGTTTTTCCTCCTCACATCTCTTTCTTCACACAGGGCCACAGTCAAATCACAAGCTTATTTCCAACTAAAAATTTAAAAAATATCCTAAGTGTCCCGCAAAGCGGAACTGCTTCACAGGGATTGAGCAGCAGAGACTTCCTCCTCGTCTCCTCCAAGTAGGCACTTGGTTTACTCAGGAGGGGAACAGAATTATTGTGAGGCAGGGCCAGGGAGGTTTTGATTTTGACAGTGAATTCCCTGTCCTTTGAGGGTGAGCTGATTCAAGAGAAAAGTGTGGACCCCTCATTTTTAGTTTGCTTCTCTGTAACCCATTTCGAGGACTTATCACACATGAGTTGCCAGTTGACTTTTGTTGTACATCCAAGGGTACTTCTAGGGATGGCACGGTGGGTTTTCTGTGAAGAAGGACAGCTAACAGAGCAGGACAGAAGGTAGGCATTCTGAGTTCTCATTCAAGCTGAATCACCTTAGGCAAGTCCTCAGAGATCGTTAATTCTGAATTTCTTCAACTTGTTACCATGACCCTTTTAGAGTCCTTGTGAAAATGAAATGAGATGATGTATCTAATAATCTGTCGTAAACAGTTGTTTTATTTATTTAACAAAGTATTGGGGTTTTTTTGAAACTATCATTATGTAACTCACAAATATGACTTCAAGAGACTGGGAACCATGCCCAGTGATAAAAAGGTGGACATACGTTCTGAAAACCAAAAGGAGATTCCTAATCCACTAGGTACATTTATGGGACAATGGAATACAGAATTTGTCACTTAGAACCACCACAACAAATGAAGTTTATTAACCCAAATCATATGATTTTGAGCCAGTGAGCTTCCCCTGTCTTGTCTTAGTTCCACAAGAAATGGAACATAGTGGAACTAGTTACACTTCAAGGAGCATTACAAGCATCTGTGAAGCTTCTTCAAGAAGAAGGATCAGAGGGACACCTGAGTGGCTCAGTGGTTGAGCGTCTGCCTGAGTGTCTGCTCAGGGCATGATCCTGTAGTCCCAGGATCAAGTCCCACATTGGGCTCCCTGCATGGAGCCTGCTTCTCCCTCTGCCTGTGTCTCTGCCTCTCCCTCTGTGTGTGTGTGTGTGTGTGTGTCTATCATGAATAAATGAATAAAAATAAGAAAAATGAAGAAGGATCAGAAAATGCATTTTTATAAAGTGTCAGATAGTAAATATTACAGACTTCAGAAGCCCCATTTGATCTTTGTTTCTCTTCCTCCTCCTTCTTTTTCTGTAACTCTTCATCAATATAGAAAAAAAAAATTCTTGGCTAGAGGCCATATAGAAAGAGGTAAAAGGCTGCATTTGGCCCCAGTTCCTACTCTAAAACAATGCAGTGATGAGAATTGGAAACTCTAGAGCAACATGTTATTAGCTCAAATCCACATTATTTTTTTTGACCTCCTGATGTATACTTTATATATTTCATACTTGTTTTTTTTACTTACATTGTGACAGATGCTGCGTGATAAATTATAGTAAAATGCAGTTATTCACTTCATATCTTAAACACACTTATATGTAGAGGTGTTTAGATAAATTTATGCCTTTAACATATTTTATATATAATAAGCACTCAATATAATGACAAAAATAATATAAATAGTATATATTATACTCTATTTTACTCTATTTTATGCGGGTCTTCTTTTATAAGAGATTTAGGGCATCTGAGTCAAATCCACTTGGGTGGATTTGGAACCAAAGAACTAAGCTCTTCCACCTATTTGCTTTATCTTGAGCAACTCATTTGACTTCTTTAAGCCTCTCTCCCTCTTATGCACAGTGGAGATTATGATGCCTACACTAGTGAGCTGTGAGAGCGGAGTGAGATGAAGCACACGAAAGAGCCTATCTCCAGGTCTGCCACTACTTAATAAGGACTCATTTCCATTCCAAGGCATACCCTTCTCAATACTCATTTCATCAGTTATAGCAACAGATCTGTTACAAATATTTCTTGTTGTGTTTAAGTGAATTATATATGTCAAGTGATCTAGCGGTGCGTACACAACCAAACAACCAGCAGAAAGCACAGAAGTCCATCAATCATGTTATTTTGGAACCCAATCATCATATTTGCGGTACTGACAGATCGGAACAGGCTGCTGTAGTGTCACTCCTTGAGATAAACTTGTCATTGACTGGATTGCCATTAAAGCATCTTGTCTCTTTGTTCATAAACACACCTTCTGGAAAGAACTAGAATCCTGTAATGCCAAGCAGATATGAAACATTTGGCTGACTGATTCAATTATTCACTCCTTCACTTGAGAGGTTTTAGTGTCTGAGAAATAGCCTATAACTAGTTCTGCCCCCACTCCCCACCAAAAAGAATTTTTTAAAAAAATGGGATAAATTTCCTGCTTCTTTCAGTGTCTTGGTCACTCCCTGTAGCATAGGAATGGGCCTACTCTTCTATCTAAAGCCCAAACCATTATGAATGGGAGAAAGTCATAGAATAGTAGAGATCTATTGCTCTGTGCTTACATGTACCTACTTTCTTTTAACACAGGACACTATGATACTGGCAGACATCAGAAGTTAGATGATCAACTGAATGACCTAATTAATCTTCTCTGCCATGGTTCCATCCAATTTTCTACTGCCTTCTTAGGTAAATGTCAGATGAAATAGAATGGTGCAGGGCATAAAATATAATGTTTCCTTCTGACGAAAGATTTTGCTAAAGGGAGCCAATAGGGTAAGTCTATACCTTTGTAATAGCACACTGGCTTTTCATGGTTTGATCCAACCTACCTCTTCAGCTTCCTTTCCCACATCCCCATCCTCTGCTGTAGCCACTGAGAATAATGTATAGGACTCTGAATGTTCCATTCTTATGCTTTAGTGAATGCTGTATCCTCTTCTTGGAGATCCTTTTTCCTCCTCTGCCATGGATTGAATGATTGTGAACCCTCAAAATTCGTGTTGAGACCTTAATCCCCAGTTTGATGGTATTTGGATATGGAGTCTTTGGGAGAAAATGAGGTCTTATGAAAGTGAGATCCTCATGCTGGATTAGAATTCTTATAAGAAGAGATTTGCTGTCGGGTGCCTTCCCACTCCCTACCCCCACCATATGAAAATATAGCAAGAGGGTAGCTCTGTGTAAACCAAAGGAAGGGCTCTTACCAGAACCTAACCATGCTCGTACCCTGATATCAGACTTCCAGCCTTTAGAACTGTGAAAAATAAAAGTTTGTTGTTGAAACCACCTAGCCTATAGTATACCTGTTATAGGAGCCCATGCTGACTAAGATAACCCATGAACCCAGTAAAATCCCACTTGCTCTTTAAAAGTTCTTTTAAACCAAGTCTCTGCTAGATTAGTCCCACCTTCTTGTCTGTGATTGCAGGAGTCCTAATACTTCTTCTATGGGTTCTATTAGAGGACCCATATATGGTGTGTCATTGTTTATTCCTCACCTTATCTCCCAGGATAGACCCTAAGGGCTGGGATTATTATTGATCATCTTTGTATTCTCCATGTCCAGCAGAGTAACTGGTTGCAACTAATTTTGCAGCAATAAATGTTGAAAGATAACATGTATTTCCAGTGTGTTAAGATCTGTCCCTTATAAAGCACTCCCATGTGTCTTCTATACAAGGACTGAATGCTGCAGGGAGGTGGAAAAGTAAGCTTAAAACGCAGAATGCTGGGGCCCCTGAGTGGCTCACGTGGTTGAGCATCTGCCTTTGGCTCAGGTCATGATCCTGGGGCTCTGGGATCGAGTCTCACGTCAGGATCCCCAGAAGGTACCTGCTTCTCTCTCTCTCTTTGTGTGTCTCTCATGAATAAATAAATTAAATATTCCAACAAATGCAGAGTGATGAAGATGATACTGACATGAGTGATAGATTTTCTATTGGTTTTAAATATGGGTAATGTGTGTGTGTGTGTGTGTGTGTGTGAGAGAGAGAGAGAGAGAGAGAGAGAGAGAGAGAGAGAAATATACCTCTGGAATTTGAGCTCTTTTCTGGGAAGAGGTGGAGTTGAAGGAAGTTACCCAGTCCTGCTCATCTTTGTGAGCAACCTATGCTGTGGCTCCCTTTGGAATCCATCAGACAGAAAGGGGAGAGACGCCAGGGTCTGATTAGTTCCTCCCATTTTGCCATCATTAAGGCGGTGCAATCCGTCACAGAAGGATTGTCATCCCTGTCCAAATCTTTTTTCTTTGAGCTTATATGAAGATGAATGAAAAGTTTCTTAAAAGGTGGAGGCAAATTAGCTTCCAGTCTCTGTAAAACAGTTTCTCTGAAAACAAACTCTTTTCTTTCTTCCAATGGATTATGGGTACCAGCCAATGGCACTAGCTCATTGATAAGCTTAGGGAGCTCATACTGAAAAAAGATGAAACAATCAAAGCAGATTTCCTGCAATTTTTGTTGAAATGCTCCATTTTGATTGTCGGTCTTCATTTAGTGTGGAACTCTCTTCTAGTGAGGCCAGATAAGCAGCCTTATTTCCTGGCAAGCCTCTTTTTGATTTCGTCACTGAGTAACCCCCAAAGAGAATACAGTATTTACAAACAAGGCTTCTGACATGCTGTCCCATACTTCCTTGTCCTCTCACAGCTCCAAACACCTCTTAAAATAGCTTTGCAAGTGCCTTCCCAACATTCCCTAGGAGCACATCACATTCCAGTGTAAGTGATAGAGGTCTGAGAGAGCCCTCTGTCACCTTCCTGTGAGTTTCTCTGGACCATGAAATGCCCAGTGTCCCAGACAACACCAGTTCCTCAGCTCATCTCCAACTGCTTCTCTTTGCCACTTAACTCTGATATCAAACAAAGAAAAAAGACAACCCAAAAAATGGGCATTTAATTTGAAAACATTTGTGGCAACAGTGATTACACATATGGTTATCAGGACTTCAGGAGGAAGAAATCTGCTATTTGGAAGAAAAGTACAATGACAGAGTTAGAAGAGATGACATGAAAATACAGCTTTCTAATCTGTCTTTTGTTTTCCTTCTTACTCTAATACTGCATACTGCATGGACAATTTCTGTTAACTTGGCAGTAAATGCGACAAGAGAGTTTCTTAATAACCTCATGTATTGGGGAAGCAGAAGAAAGAACTGGATTGTGATGCTGTTTTCCAAAAGGCTTCATTCATCATACTCCCCTCTGCTTTTTAAAAGATGTCATACATTTCCAGGGAACAAATACACTGTGCAATTTGTTTTCAATTATTCTTTATTATGTAAAGTTAAAAGTTGACATCTTTTTATAAGCATCAATATTATTTTAAAAAATATTAGTCCAAATAGATATTGCAAACGTAAATGAAAGCCCCAATTATTTACGTGCAATTCAGTAGCAAAAATAAATAGATGAGATCTCCAAGATGTCCAGAAAGCAAGAAAGCAGCTACTAGGGTTGATTCTTGGCAGAAACCCAGAAAAATGACACAATGGTCGATTCATGTTCTGATAGGTTGGCACCATGTCATATCTACCATTAAAATTTTGATGATTGCTCATGTCTGAACCTCAGCCTTTCCTTTGGAAATCATCAAGGAAATAGAAGATGAGAGATGGAGAAAGAACAGGAGCCCCACACAAATCAGGAAGAACTACAAGGGTTTTGTTTGCTTTCTGTTTTCTTTTGTTTGTAGCTCAAACCTTTCTTAGAAGGGATTAACCCAACGATTAAAAATAATCATGTGGAACATTCCACAAGGAAGGTAGTCATGGTGAAGGAATGAAACTGACAGTGGGTTGGGTGTCAGGATGTTGAGGCACCAAAACCTGGCTCTATCATTGTCTATCACAGGACAACTCGCTACTATCTTTTGGTCACAGTCTCCTTAATTGTAAAATAAAGGTGCCAAACTAGATGAGATTAAATACTTCACCAAATTATAGAACATGAAGTTGAAGGAACGGAAGGTAAACTGGCAATGATGCAAGACCTCCAAGATCATATTTTTAACCTCTAGTCTACACTGCCTGACAGTGGGTGCACACATTAGGAGACACAAGAGCCTCAAATTGAGCAAAGTGCTCAAAGCCTTTTCTTTTTCTTTCTTTTTTTTTTAAGATTTTATTTATTTATTTATTCATGAGAGAGAGGCAGAGACAGAGACAGAGGGAGAAGCAGGCTCCATGCAGGGAGCCTGATGTGGGACTCGATCCCTAGCCTAGGATCATGTCCTGAGCTGAAGGCAGATGTTCAACTGCTGAGCCACCCAGGCATCCCAAGCCTTTTCTTTTTAGGTTCTAAAGGAGGTGGTGAAGGCCAGTCAAAGATTCCCATAGCCAGGGAGAAGAGGGCTGCTTGACTGTCAGGGTCATAGCAGTGTTGTGAGGAAATGTTCAGCCTGAGAGAGGATGAACGTGGGTATGTGTGCACCTTCCACTTCCACTAGTGACACTTGTGTGTGATGACAGAGGGATATCAGCTAGGAGGGAAAAGTACAGTGCTGTGTACAAAATAAGTGTTTAGCAGTATCTGCTGAGTGAAGGAATAAAAGAACAAATCAATGAATCCTCCAATTCTATGAATAAGACCAAAGCTACAGTATGGCAAGTTATCCAACATAGTACTTAGTTTTGTGATGTAAATTGCTATCCTTGGTCACATATCTTGTAGATGGAGTCAAACAAAAAGAATCAGTGGTACTGTAAATCCATCCCAGTATGGGGAAAAAGTGGTCTGTTGAAATCAAATGTGATTTGTGTTAGCTAAAATTTGTTTCAACACAAGTTCCTCAAAAAAAACAAACATGTTGTATACCTTTAAAAGTTCATGTCCTAGATATTACTTAGATTCAGCTTAAATAAAGTAATAATACTATTATATACCTACAAAAGTAGCCCATATAAAATTTTGTTCAGGCTTAGGTGAAGTGTTGGTTTCAAAAATGGGAAAATGTGCCAGAAGTGAAGATTTCTTCTGAAATATATATATATTTTTTTAACCTAGAAAGAGATTCTTTGAGCTGTTTCAGAAAATGATGACTTGCTATTATGGAAGCAACAGAAGAGGCAAGTTAGGATGATAAGAAACTTCGAACGTTCAGGAGACTAGTGGCACAAAATTATCATTAAATAAATATTTATTGAGCTCTGTTATGTGACAGGAATAGAGCTGAGCACAAGATTCAATGCTGAAAGGAAGAATTTAAAAAGAAAATACAAATCTTGCCCATATGGAGCAGGTTTCTTCTAACGAAACCAGAGAATATCGATGACAATCCGTTGTGTAAAGGAGCTGAATATAAGGTATATGTGAGAACTGAAGAGTGGGCCCAAGCAAAGCTATTACAAGTTTAAAAAATGGGTGCCATTAGGTGCCCTGTGCAAAGGCCATGTCTGAATTGCTGGAATGACTAGATCAACACCATCAATTAGCATCACTTTACTGAAGGCAGAGAACAGAGGAAAGGGGCACAACCCAAAGGAGCATGAGAAAACCTCTTAGGAGTTTGTTTACTTCTCAAATAGAAACAAGAATTCTCTGTCTGCTATTGGTAAAACAAATCAAGATTTATAGTACTCCATCAGGGGTCAGTAGAAGCATCTTGGGTAAGCTTTCAACTTTTACTTAGCTTCATCATGAACATTGGCTGCTGAAGCTTGGAAGGTCAACTGGGAAGGAGAAATGGAAAACAGACAGCTCTGTGGCATACTTGCTTACCTCTTCTTGTTTAGCAGACCCAATGGAGTAGAAGAATCACTGAAATTGGATAAAGAAACCACTTAAGTTTTTCAACAGAAAGGCGAAAGATTCTTTTGCCTAAATTGCCCAAACAAAAAAACAAAAACAAAACAAAACAAAAAACCAAAACAAACAAAAATCTTATGAAAAAATGTAAGATAGGGAAAACAAAAATAGTTCAATAAAAAACACAAGATGCTGAGTAACAATGCTCTTTTCTCACTAATTGCAGAAATAGGATAGTGGGTTAAAGGGCAAAAAGAGAGAGATATAATTAAAGTATTCAGAACATGAGTTCTGTTGGGGCTATTTTTGGAAAGCTCCAGAATTTAAGAACATGGAACTACAAGATTAAACTCAACACAAGAATAAAATAATACACATGATGAAATGAAAAAAAATTCTCTAATGCATAGCTAAAAGGTATCCTCAAGAAGTAAGAAAAAAGCATTTGCCGATTTAACAAAAATACCAAAGAAAAACAAATGCAATGGAATATTATTCAGCACTAAAAACCAATGAATTATATCAAGCCATAAAAAGACATGGAGGAGCCTTAAATACATCTCAGTAAGTGAAGAAGCCAGTGTGAAGAGGCTATATGCTGTGTGATTCCAAATATATGACATTCTGGAAGAAGTAAAACTATGAATGCAATAAAAGGATCCAGTGGTTGCCAGAGGTTGGAGAGAGGGAGGGATAAATGGGGGTTCACAGAAGATGTTTAGGGCCATGATACTACTCTTTGTGAAACTATAATGATAGAAACATTTCATTATACATTTGTCAAAAACCATAGAGCACACAACACCAGGAATAAACCCTAATGTAAAACTATGGACTTTGGACGATTATGATTTTTTTAAAGATTTTATTTATTTATTCATGAGATACGTAGAGAGGTAGGAGGCAGAGGGAGCAGAAGCAGGCTCCATGGAGGATCCTGATGCAGGTCTCGATTCTGGAACTCTCGGATCATGTCCTGAGCCGAAGGCAGATGCTCAACTGCTGAGCCACGCTGGCGTGCCAATTATGATGTAGGCTCACCCACTATTACAAATGAACTGTTCTTGTGCTGGATGTTGATAGTGGGGGAGTGTATAGGGGTAGGGGGTTTATCAGAATGCTCTCTACTTTCTACTCACTTTTTCTGTTAACCTAAAACTGTTCTAAAAAATAAAATTTATTTTTTAAAAAATGAAACTAGTGCAGCAAGAAAAGCTATCTTCCTTTTTTTTAATAAAAGGAATTTATTTCTTTAGAGATTGAGAGAGAGCACAAGCGGGAGAGAGAGATGGAGTAGAGAGAACCTCAAGCAGACTCCCTAGCCAGTGCAGAGCCTGACATGGGGCTCAGTCTCACAACCCTGAGATCTTGACCTGAGCCCAAACCAAGATGCTTAACTGACTGTGCCACCCAGGTGCCCCAGGAAAAGTTATCTTCCAACAATTATACCGAGTAATAAAAAAAATTGTACTTTGAATTTTAGATAACGGAACTATTGAAACTGCTCCATTTTCAATTATATTGGAAATGTAGAGTAAGAACACATGGGAGTTTGAGAGAAAAAAAAACAGATTTTAAAAAGTAGCCAAATATTTGCTGCAAGTGGAATGAATAAGTCACACTAATTTAATTAAAAGAGGCAAACAGGGATAATGACCTTTAGAATATCTGACCAATATATGCATGCAGTGATTTCAATGATCTGCAATTTCTAAGTCTTAGGGAGATGAGCTAACGGATTTACAGTCTCCATCAATTATATTTGAAAATGCATCTGCTACCAAGAGGTGCCAAAATACAGGAATTGGAGCAATATCTATTAAAGGAGAAGAGAGCAGGGTGACCAATTATAGCCAACTCTCTAGATTCAATATCTACTAAAATAATGGGACTAAACCAAAGGGAAAAGTGTAACAAACTGCAGGCACTGAAAAAGCTGCAGGAGCAATTAAGTAACTGAGGAATGAGAAACAGAAGAAAGATCCAACAGGAAAGGACCATGGGAGCTTGCATTGTGGTCAAGAAACTAAAACGAGCTAGTGAACATCAAAGAGGAGACACCTGACAACCTCTTTCCTCCAAGCAAACAACCCTGGGATTTAATCTGAATGCTTCAATGACAGAAAGGTGTCATTTTATTTTTTATTATATTTTTTAATAGGGAAACTGGCTGGAATACGAACATGACCTCTTTTCTGTATCCCTCCTTGAAAATAAAAGAAATCTCTGAGTTTTCAGTAAATTCTTAGAGAGGTAGAAGCCAAAGTCCCTCCTTATAAGTGAAGGAATTTTAGAGAGGAAGGCTAAGGATGTGAATTTCCTGAAAGATGTGTTATGTAACTAACAAACTGAGAGAGAGAGGAGCAATTATCACTTTAATTAATTAGGGCCCTGTTGTAGCTCCCTTGTGAAAGATAATCCTTGATTAAACGTGTCAGTGTGTAAAAATATTGACTGATATTGAAATGGAAGAGTGTGAAATTTTAATCAATTGTAAAAAAAATTAGCTGGTATCACAATTTACCGATAGGTAACTACTGGTTCTCCGGAGACTTGGGACGTACAAACAAATGGTGAGAGTTGCCAGTGGACATGTACACAGAAATCGAATTAATCCACTGAGAGTTCATCCCTCAGAATAATTAGTTCCTTTGGCCTTTTGTTTTATATCTGCAATGCAGAGGTTGAGTAACAGCCATAGTTTGGCAGAGAAAGGGAAAAAGATAGAATAATATGAAATAGAAGGAGACTAAATATTTTACTAGCACATCGTGTTTTCGTGGGCAACAGAAATTTTCCAACATACATACGCTTTATAAATATTCATGAAATCATATTTTCTGCCTTTAGAAATTCCATACCTGAAAGCCTTGTTGAGACTCTTCCCCCCCGTGTGCCTGGAAAGAGCTCCCCAGGAACTATTTTCAAACAGGAAGCCTAGAATTAGACTATGCCAAGAGGTAAGTAGCCACGACACATTCTAAATCTCACCTGAGACCAATTCCTAGAACATAAACTTGGTTTTCACGATTCTCTTTTCTAAACACTGACTCACAGGGTAATGTGCCTCTATTTCTTTCTCTTCTCTCTTTTTCCTTGTCTTATTGGAATTAAGTGTCAAATGAGACAATGGGCTATTCTTTTACAACAAAACAAACTGCATATGGTATAGTAAAGGAAAACAAAACATTTCTAAACTGATCTTTTCGTCATTAGATGGGAGACTGATGGCCGAAGCAACGAATTCACTCTCGGACCTAGAACAAACTCTTCTGTGTCCATGAGCTCCAATTTCTACACTTAACAGAGAAAGAAAATAACAAACATCTAGTACACAGGGTTGGCACAAACTATAAGAATAATATACTCTCCAATAAAGAAATGGCACAGATCCTAAAACTCGGTCTATACCTAAGAAAGAATGGCTGTCGTTTCCTTGCTTTTGTTGTCATTATAACTGTCACAGAAGAGTATCTCCTCCAAAATTTGAAATTTTCCCTCACATAGAAATATCCTGTGATATTTCTCACTTCTCTCTTGAGAAGTGCTCACTTTAAAATAAAAGAAAAAGTGTGACTCCTTGTTTACTTTTGAGTGACATCTGTTGGCCAAGACAATGGAAATTAAACCGACATCATCCACCACTCTCTCTGCCTTCAAAAAACTCTTCAAAGGGAGAAAAAAACCAGTTTTTAATATTCAGGCTTACATGTGCGGACATAACTGCCCACTCCACTGATAGAATCTGATAGAAAAGTAATTTTGAGGAGGAAGCAAGAAAACAGCAGGCAGATCTGGGAAACGCTTTGACCCTGGGGCTGCTCTTTATCTTCTCCCTAAAACGAAACCAAGTGTCCTGATGCTCTCTAAAGAACACAATGAAGTAGAGTTTTCCTATCATTTTCTATTTTCATGCTGGTTATACAGTGGAAGCCTCTCTGCTCTACAGCAGTGCCAAGGAAGGCACGGGGTATGAGAAAATCTTCACCATGTTCAACAATATGAAATTGTCTGTGAAACGTATGCTCTTCTCTCTACCAGTCAAACTATTCCATGCTTAGCTTTTATGAAGAGTGGGGAAAATTCATCTTCCGGTAACTCTTTAGCTTCCCATCTCACTGCTTCTGCTTAAGAGATCCTTGGTTAATAAAATAATCGACAAATAATAGGCGTGTCTAGCTATATAATTCCATTTTGTTTATTGGCTTGGCATAGTTGGAGAGGTAAGGAAAAGCTACTTTACTTGATTAAAGTGGGGAATCATCTTAGTGACCAAAGGTGAGCAATAACATCAGGAAAAATCATAACTTTGCTTCTGTGAGAGGGGGTATGTATAATATAACAGCCTGTTACTGAGGATCACGACAGTGCACCATGATTTTGCACCATTAACAGTGAAATGTATCCCTGTTAACGTTGACGACAATCCTCTCACTCTAACACCTTCACTAGGGCAGGGGGAGAGGAAGAGAATGAGGCTCAGGGGCTTGGTCCAGCTGGATTAGTCATGGAAAATTGGCCAGAACACCAGACAGGACAGGGCACAGAGGAGCTTAGGAATCATGAAGAAATCTTCCTAGGAAGCTATAAGGGAGGTTCCTAGGAACCTGAAGGTTGAACAGGTTGCTTAAGTGGAGGAGAACAGGTTGCTTATGTCTCAAATGGCCAACGCTGATCTAACATAAGAATGTAAGATCCACAGTTGGGGACTGTGCCCCTCTAAATAGACTCAGGGGCAGTATGAACTGGAAGAGAAGTGACTTTCCCTATGGCTGCCCTCCTGAGTAGTTCTTTATTGCTCACACCAGAAAATCAAAGTCTCTGGTAACAGCTAAGCTCTCAGCCTCAATGGCCCACACAAGGTGGAAAACTCATGTGACGTCAGGGTGGGAGCACCAGGTTGAGTGTCCTATCTTTGTTCCTCTTCGATGCCCTTTAGATGCCAATTCTACAACCTGGTATTATTTGAAATGGGGCACTGTGATTACCAAATTCAATATCATCTGAGATGCTAGTTACAAAATAGATTCCTGAGTCTGACCCCAAACCTGCTGCCTTAAAAACCTTTGCAAGAGAAACAGCATTTCAGTGACTCAACCTGCGAATTAATCTTTTAAAAGCATTTTTAGAAGACAGTAGTGGTTTAACTAATTCAGAATCTGGTGATTCAAAGCACTATACCTGGTGCCTTTGAATACTGACTGCTGGAAAAGTGGGTCCAATTGTACCATGAGATCAACACTCAGGGCTGTATAGGGTCCAGAAAAAGAGAAGTACTGCTTTTCTGAAACTCGTAAGGGCGGATAACTTCAAAATACTGCTCTGCTGTCGCACTTTTTGCTATTTCTTTTCACTGACATGAAAAATCGAAATCCTCAGTTCTGTTATTAGTACCGTTGCACGTTATCCATGGGCTGGAGATCTGAATCAAAACTGGTGTTTAGCGTGTGGAGCTTCTGATAGTTCCCCCGACACAATAAAATAGAATGGGAGACTATGCGTATCAACAAAGTTCCACCTTATCTGTGGAAAACATTGGGAAAAAAATGAAGCTCCATGTTCCCAACACATTTGAAACATACCTATTTATCAAATTATGGCCTCTGTTCTCATTTCAGACCTCCTGGGCCTCCCTGGCGAGCTTCAGTTGGCACTCTACAACCAGCACCAGGTAAAGTCACCCAAGTTGCATAGCACTTCTACAGGCTAAGCCTTTTGTAAATCGTTCCGTTTAGTAGCCAAGAAAGTAATTCAGCCAACCCCACTGAACCCTTTAAAATAAAAATCCCTTGTTTTCACCTCCCAAGCATTTAGCTGAACTGAAGAGAAGACTTAGCTGTTAATGGTCCAGTGCCAAAAGTTTCACCATTGTCACACCGACGATGCATATCAAAATAACACACGTACACTGAGTAACTAGAATGCCTCAGGCAGTGTGCCTGACTGTGAGAGATTAAATGAGATATAGAGTGTAAAATAGTTAGCAAAGTACTTGCCACATCATTGCTTCCCTTAGCTATTGTTATTAGTTTGGGTAATGGCCAGTGTGCGTGAGATGCTTACCATTGCTTACTATACTACTAGTAAATTAGATAAAGAGGAGGAGGGGAGAGAAAGAGGAGGAGGAGGAAGTGACGGAGGAGAATAGAGAAATATGTTGGCCAATATTTATTTAGCAATTACTCTGTGCCAGTCATTACACAGCTATTTATCTGTATCCTCTTGTGCAGTGGGGGGATGTAGAAATGGTAGAAAATGGTACAGCCTGGCAAGAAGGCTCTGGGTAGTTATGGAAGAAGAGCTCATGTGGCTTTGATTTGGAGTTTATCCTAGACAGTTGAGAAACAGTGAAGAATTTTTAACAAGAGGATGACATGTTCAGATTTGCATTTCAGAAAGGTCACGCTGGCAGCGTGAGGCATGGGTTGTACTAGGGAAAGACGGGAGGTGGGAGACCAGTTAGAAAAGCAAGGCTCTGGTGACAGTTCATGTGAGAGATGCTAAAGGTCTGGAAAAGTTGTGTGGCTGGAGAGGAGGGGGAAAATTCTAGGCAAGTCTCAGGGAGAGGTTGGAGTGGGGGCCACCATTAGATGTGAGTAGAATCTGGAGTGAGGAAAAGAGACGATCTGCTTATAGCAAGCACATCAACCTCACTTCTTCTAAAGTCATGTAATTTGCGATTTAGAATAATGTACAGATGGGCGTCACTATCCACAGAACAATATAGAGCAAAACTTGCAAGTTTTCCATGTAACAAAACAACAGCTAAAAATCATATATAACATAAAACATACAGGATACATATATCCTATCTTACAAGAACAATGTTCTCATTCTAAAGATAAAAGTCTTCCATTCTGAAGTTTTAAAGACTTAAGAATACAGAAACATTCCATTAGATTCTTCTTCCAGAGATGCTTCCATGGGATCTCTTCGTCTCCCATAGAAATAGTCCCACAGCAATTTTAAACATATAAGGAGGGTATAAATATCCCAGCTTTCCTGTAACTTTCTAGAATTCTACAGAGCAAGCGGCACTCACTATGTTCAGACGATGAACTCCTTCTAACCAATCTCTCTGCTCAAGAACTATACTAATTACAGGACTTTCTTTCAAATTAAGATTGGAATTGAGATTTTCTCAAAGTTTTTAAGAAGGTTGTGCTTGCCTATCCAAGGTAATGTGCTTCCAGGCGCTGAACACTAGAGGGCATCATTCCGTGAAAGCCAGGATTTGGGAGAGAGGGAGAAAGAGAAGGAATTCCATTGCTAATGAAAGAAACTGATTTTTTAGTGTGCACCCTTATCTACCATGAAGCATTACCATGGTAACTGCACCAGTTAAGATGATTGTATATTTAGGTCACAGTATAAAAGAAGGAGCCTGAACATGAGGGGGGAAAAAAGGGAAGCAAAATAAAGACAAGAATATATGAAGTGTGGAAGGAGGCAAAGCAGCCAGAAACTCGCCCTTTGCTAATCGCTGTTTCACGAAGTCACATCAGGCCTCTCAGAAGAAAGGAGGATAGTAAGTTCGAACTAAAATTAAAAGTTGCCGTTGCAATTCAGAACGGGAAAGCACCCTGACCTGAGCCAAAGTCAATCTTAATAAAGGAAGAGGAGCTCCTTCAGCAGCAAAACCACTGTCCTGGAAGTTGGGAGGTGTGAGCTCTTAGGCAGCTCTTGGTCAATGCCTCATGCTGGAAAAGCCTCTTCACCCACTTCAACACATAGCATGAGTTCATCTGAAAGATATCAACGTTGTCTTTCATCCTTGTGCACCAGACAAAAGAAAATCTTAGTATTGCAGAAGGTGGAAAGAACATCGGCCAAAGTACCAGGTAATTTTGGTGCGCTCGTTTTCCTCTGCCAGAGGCATTCACTGATTAGTCAAAACAAGCATGTTGTGCCAACTAAGAATCTGTTGGCACCCAATCTGCCTCACTGGCTTAGGGTCTAGGGGATCCAACAAGCATATGCAGAGCGGAATTCAAAGGATGGGGAGAACAATTGCTGAGCTCTGAACACCACACTTTTGACTTCTCCCAACAGAGGGGAAATGAATGTCAGAGAGCCAAGCAGCACAGGGTAAGACAAAGACTGAAGTCCAACAGGCTTGAGTCTGTACCTAGCAGCTGCCACTTACCAGCTGTGCAATCTTGGGCCATGACCTGACCTCTCCGAATGCTGTAAAATGGGGAGAATGACGTCTACCTCGCGGGACGGTTACGATGACAAACTGAGAATTGGTTCATCTATTCATTCATTCAGCAAATATTTAATAAGCAACTCGGATGAGCCAGACACTGTCTTCGACGGGGGTGTTTAGCGGGGATAGAGCACTAACAGAAACAGATGATATAATACATGAAGGTGCTTAGGACAGTGCTAGGGACTTAGAACACACTCTATGAAAATTCGTTTCCAAGGAAAAACAACCTGCTTCCTCAGAAAGCACATGCCACCGCCACCTCTGCCACCACCAGGACCACGGGACTCTGTTGAGCTTTGGGGGTGGGCAATCAGGACACTGGCTCTGATACCCTGTAACACAAAGCAGCCCCCACCCCTGGTTCATGGAACCACAGGCCGACAGAGCAGGGGGCACCTGTCGTAGTCACCCCCCCCCGCCCCCGACAGGGAAAGGAAGACAGGTACTCCTAGTCACAAGGAGAACACTGACAGTGCCCGCTATAGAGGAGTCGGAGGAGAAAGGACACAGAATTCGTGCCCTAAGATGTCCAAAACTCAAATGTAAGTTTAAATGAAGAAAACCAGTCCTTCAAGAGAAATGTGTGACAAAGTGTTTGTCAGGCTCTAGATCCTACAGGGTAAAGTGGAGAAAGATCAAGATGAGATGATGAGTGGGGTGTGACGTGAGTGGCCGTGTTTAGCTAATCACCGACAGGCCTTTCTGTCACAGGCACACCGCAGCAAAGACTGACATCACTGACGGGGCCTGAACCAAGCTCCCGGGGTGGGGGGGGGCTGTTAATGGCACACCCACACGTCCTTGTCCTTGTCCTCTCCGATACCCCTGCCAGTGCCTCTTCCTTTCCTCTTATTCTATTGCCCCCTCATCCTCCTCTTTTGCATTTGCCCTAACGTTGGTCACTGCTGCGGATGGGAGAGACAAGCCCCTCCCCATCGGCCTGTGTGTTCTCCTGCCATGCCCTCCCTGCCTTCCCTGCCAGCCAGCAGGTTGGGGACGGCTCTTTCCCTTGGACCTCAGAGGCTGGCCCTCCCTCCCTCCTGTGACCTTGGCCCTGGGGGACGGCTGCCCTGGTTTGGAACTGGGAAAAGCCACTGGAAGGTACATCCAAGGGCCTGACGTTGGAATGATCGGGATAAAGAAGGGGACAGAGCCGCATTTGGAGCCATGCGGTTTCTAAAAGTGAAAGCTAGCCACCCTCTCTGCCCCCACCCCAGAAATGAGAGGATGTGGGGACTCATCCCAGAGGGACTTGTGCCTACATCTGACTACTGGTCCCTTCTATATCTGCCCCTGAAGCTGAGAACTGCAACTGTTTTCTTTGGGTTCCCTTGAACTTGAACTATGGTAGGGATATTCAAATCCACCTATTTTGTCCCTCCAATCCCTCTCCGGACACCCTCAGGTACGCTTACATAAACAAATGTAGGAAGACCAAGCAGCTGTCAGGAATTTTGGGTCTCAGGACTCTCTCTCACTCCCACCCCACTTCATTCACAGAGTTTTAAAACAGTAAGCTGACTTGGCTGGAATTTCCACACCTAATTTTTAGGGAATTTCCACATCTTTATTTTTCAGCTTTAATTAGCCTAGCTGTGTAGCCTAGTAAAAAATACGGAATCAACAGATTTTGCTTATCCATACACTGCCTCAACTGGAACACGTTACTAATAATCGTAATTGCAATAGAAATCCACCTGGCATTAATATATTCCTTGAGACCTTACATGCCAAATCCTGCAAAGCTGCGACATTACTAGCACGAAATTCTTCTGTCCACTTGACGAGTCTCAAAAGTCCACTTTCTAAATTGCAGCCTAATACAGTTTCCAATGTGAACCTGTCTTCTGGCCAAATCAACTGGTTTACTTCTATGATCATCAGTTCTTGGTTGGTATCACCCAAATATGACTTGCATCCATGCCCAATTGTAGCTCCTAAAGTATATCGTCATCCTTATTTGCCAATCCGTGAAAAATGTCATCACCCTGCCAGATGTTTTCCAATACAATGTCTACACACATTACAGATCGCCTGCAGAATAGAATGCCCGGCCTTTGCCACACGGTGCCGGGTTGAGTAGCAGGAGTTTATGAGCTGCCTCACTTTCGGAGCCTTCTCTAACCTGATAAACCAGAATGGCCTGGAGTGAAGCCAGGTGCCCGTTACCCCAGGGCCCGGCCGTTTGGACTGCGTCTGGGCCCTGGCCTGAGGCAGGCCCTAGGAGGAGGTCTGGGGTGCCCCAGCCTCTGGCTCCTTGAAGCATGAACTAACTCCCTGGCCACTTCCCCCAGAGCTTCCCCACCCTCACCCCACCCCACCCTCAAATTCAAGTTTTTCCCAGGCCTTCCCTGTCACCCCAGGGTTTCCCTCTGGAGTCTGGGTGGCTCCCCTCTTCTCCACCCGGGGCCTCTGCGTGGCGGGGGCTGCCAGGTGGCTGAGGTTGCAGAGCAGGGGCAGCGTGCCAGAGCGCCGGCCGGCGAGTGGTAGAGCGTGGGGATGTGTATTTGTGTGGCTGGCTGCGTGTACTAGGGGATGGACAAGCCACACGGCTGCCTGCCACGTACCCACTGCCACCCAGCGCTAGGAAAAAGAGCAAGAAATGCAAAAACAAGCCAGAGAGAGAGAGAGAGAAGGGAGAGAGGAGAAGGAATGGGAAATGGAAAGTCAGCGTGGGGGATCCGAAGCCGAGGACTGGGGGCGCTGGGAGGCGCGGGGCTCTGGCCGGGCCGGAACCCACCGGTGCCTGAGGCCACAGGTGCGGTGGCTGCGAACCGACTTCAGGACGCGGGAGGGCGGCTTGGGGAGCCATCAGCGGGCAGCTCTGCTTGCCTTAGGCGTCGCCCTCTGTTTCCCTGCCCTCCTGCTTCTCTGCACCGATGCCAGCGGCATCCCAGACACGCGGCACCTTGGCCTCCTGGCCTGGGACTCGGGGCTCCCCGGGCCCCCGCACGACCGTGCTGCGGCTCCCAGCGGCCTCGGCGACGGGCGGGAGGGCAGAGAAAGCGATGGGGATGCCGGAGGGGACCCGAGGCAGGCAGTGGGCGCGTGCTGCTTTCTGGGTCGGTGATTCGGGGCAACCTTGCCTCCTCGAAGGCTCTCCCGGAGGACCCCCCCCCCCCCGCCCCGCGGCCCGGGCGTACAGGTGGGATGTCTGCGCGATTCACCCCGCGCCGGCCGGGACCGCGCTTGCACCGCGCTTGCTTCCCCGAGCTCCGAGTTCGCGCGGACCACCCGGGTCGGCAGGTGCGCGGGGGTGGGGGGCGCGGTCCCTAAGCGCGCCCGGCAGGTGCGCGGGGGCGGGGGCGGCGGGCCCTAACTGCGACCTGGCGCCCCGCCGCAGGGGCCCGGGGCCCGTGGTGAGGTGGGGGTCAGGGGAGCCCCGGCGGGATCCGGGACTTGGCGGGCTTTGCGCCGGGACGCTGTCCCCAAGCCCAGGTGGACTGCTGACCCGGCGAGCCGCACCGAAGTGGGGTGGGGCTCCCGGACGCCTCCCCGTTCCTCACCCCGTGGTGCCCCCGCCCCGCGCCCCTTGGCGGAGGTCTTCAGGCCGCAGCACCAAAGCCTCCCTCCAGCGACCCGGCTCGGGCACCCAAGGGGCGGCTCGGAAGGCGGAGCCCGGGGACGGCGCGGGGCCGGGGAGCCGGGCCTCCTCCCCGAACGCCGGGGAGACGGGGCCGGACCCCCCCCCCCCCCCCCCCCCCGCCCAGGGAGGCCCGCGAGCGGCCGGGAGGGCGAAGGTCTCCGGCCCCTGACAGGACGGCATCGGGGCGGGGGAGATGCTGCCTCGGCCACGTCGCCGCGGCCCCCGCCCTCCGGACCCGCCATCGCCCGGCTGCAGCCCTCGCGGCCGCGGGGTCCGGGCTGCCGTCCGAGGGTCGGCGCCGGGGGAGGGCCACCGCCGGGCTTCGCGGCCCCGGCCGATCCCCGGGGGGCCCCGCGGGGCCGGGGGCGCGGCGCCCTTACCTGCCGCCGGTGTGGCTCCCGCTGCCTCCCGGGGCCGCGTCCCTCGGCCGAGGCTGGCCCGAGCGAGGCGCCGTGCGCGGGGTCGGGGCGGGGCGGGGCGGGGGCGCCGCTGGCCGGGCCGGGGCTGCGCACCGCTCAGAGTCCGGAGCCAGCCGCCGGGCGCTCCTTTTCTGCCTTGATCTTGCGAGAGAAACGGCAAAGATTAGTTGGCGCCGCGACGCCCGGAGGGGTGGGGCGGGGAGGGGGGCGGCGGACCCGAGGGCTCGGGCAGAGCGGCGCGGGCAGGGGCGCGCACCCCACGCGGGAGCCGGGCGCCCGGCGAGCCCGGAACCCCTTCGCGGTGTAGACCGGACTTCAACTGGCGCTGCCCCCCGCCCTGCACACCGAACCACCCAAGGAAACGCCAGAGAGCGAGAGAGAGAGAGAGAGAGAGAGAGAGACTTTCCAACCTGGCTTTCCCGAGGACGGCGGGTCTGGAGAGCATCACAGAGCCGAGCCCGGGATGCCCCCGCGAGCCGGGCGGGATTCATGCCTTCCGCGGAGCGCTCGGGGAAGTAGTATGAGTGTGGGGGGCGACACCTACTTCAGTGCCTCCGGCGTTGTCCTAGCGGGATCTGCGGTTTCAAGGCTCTCAGCCAACCCGCAGGCCGGCGTGCATGTGCGTGCGTGTGTGTGTGTGTGTGTGTGTGTGTGCGCGCGTGTGTGCGCGCTGGAGCGGGTCCCTGCGCCCGGGCGCCCCTGGGGTAGCCGGAGCCGGTGCCTGCGTTCCTGCCTATGTGTTCGATCAGCTGCAATGGGCGGACGGTTTCTGGAGAGAACATTTACAATTTTCTTTCAATATGACAGGATTAGTTGCTGTTGAAGGCGCTCCTCCAATGAGATCTCCTCTGCTCCCTGATTTGGCGGTTCTTCTGAGCAAATATGACAGCCTTTTCTTCTCCAGGCTCCTTTCCGCTCCTCCACGTCCATCCCCAGAGCCTAGCTCTCCTTCTGCGGTTTCTACACCAGAACCTTCACAACCACCACCACCACCACCACCACCACCACCACCCAGTCCCATTCCTGCAAGTACATGATTGCTGCAAAGGTGACATGAACACCTTGTGAAGAGCACAATGTTGCTTCTAGATTGCCGAAGATGCTTAAGATCAGTTTTTCCAGGTGGGAAAATGTTAGAATAAATCCGCTGTGCTCTGTAAACACGCAATGGTGCTGAAACTATCTACGGGTTGTTTGTTTCTTGGATATTGGCAAATGTGTTACAGAGAAAGGTAATCTTTATTTTTCTCCTGATTTTAAACATTGTCTAGTGCTCGTGTTCTCTTCGACTGATAGGAATTATGTTACAAAGTACTGATAGCGCTTCATGGAATCTGGGGTCTCCATGAAAGAATTAAGATGCAAACTTCTTGTGTTCCAAACAGCCTTAGGTTTTATTTCTTCATGAGAAATTCCATCCAAGAAGACTACTATTTTTAGATTCTAACCCATTTGATAAAGGCACAATGATATGATTCTCAAGCTGAGAACAAGACTCCCTTTTGCCAATGTGTATGTATATATGAAGGTAATATCAATTTTTGGTGTGTTATACAGGCAGCATTTTCTCTCACTAACCTTCCACGTCAAATGAAAAACCAATGAGACCTTAAATTGAATAACACAGGATTAGATATAGCACCTTTGTATCACAAAGACAAACAAAAAATAAGTTGGTTTAATATATCTCATTCAGTTCAATTCATTTTTTTTTTCATTTTTTTCAGTTCAATTCTTGATGCCCAGGTTTTCCTAGGTGTCAGAGAGCATACAGAACAGCAACAGTTAGTCCCTGGTTTTTTTTTTATTTTTATTTTTTTTTTAATAACCTTTCAGTCTTTTTCGTAAGGAAAGACACTCATATGAAACACCCATGTAGCAGTTGACAATCAAGATGGTTGATTATACAGCAATATAAAATAACTGATAAATGGAAATCCTATAGTTAAAAGTTTTTGCCTGTTCTGTTAACTCAGAGCCACCACAAGCAGGAAGTGGGATAAATCTGATCTTGCTCGACTGAAGTCATACTGAAATAATGCATTATAACACTGTGGCTTTACCTTCGGCCTCCACATCCCTACATCCTGCCATCACTGGAAGATTATAAGATACTTGCTAGAAAATCAAGACCAATCAGTCTTGGTCCCAGCATCCCCAAGCATTTGGTCCATTACAATAACAATCTGATTTAGTCACTTCTTTTCCTTTAGGTGCTCTTTTAAAAAATGAATTCACGTTTTCCTTCCTTAGTCTATTATTTTTATTAAACCTCTACAAACCCATGGAGTTGCTTGAATCTTTTTGAACCAACTGCCAGTGCACTTCCCCTACACACACACACACACACACACACACACACACACCCCAGTGCATGAATGTAAAGTGAAATGGATCCCTGACCAGTAATGGAGAAGAAAACCCAGTGATCCGTTGCTGATTTATTCTTTTCATATCCTTAATGCCTTCCTATAAACAAGACTACACATTCCAAAAAAAGTGATAGAAGCAAAAAGCCAAGGAAAGCTAACAAATATTTTCTTGAACTTGAATAAAACAGTCTGTGAATAACTGAACTTCCAGGTTCAAAAGAAATCACTACACTCATGGCCTTTTAGAAAGAAGTGAGCTGCAAATGAAAGCAGCCTTTTTTTCAAACAATCAGCAATGATATCCATTTTCTTCTTCTAGGTCATCACTGAAGACACTTTGTATATGTATATGTATATGTATGGTTGTGCCACTCACTGTGTGATTTTGGAAAAATTATTTAATCACCCTGTAAAAGGGAGATTGTGATAATGATATACATATACAGTCTTATAATTTTTATAAGGAATAGACTTAATTCAAGTAAAATTTTCAGAAGAATACCTGGTGCATAGTAATTAAGGTAAAAATTATAAGACTGTTAGGATTTAAAAACATAAATTCTCGGGCCATACCTCTGACCTACTGAATCAGAATATTTAAGAATGAGTCTTGCCAGTGGGAACCACACTGTTCATCAAGACCATGCAGTAAGCATGTTAAATATAATCCATCATGATACAGAACCTCCAGGCTCCCATCCTTTCCCCCTTCTAGTTTCTCTCACTTTGCAAGAGAAGATCATGTGTATTCTGAGCATTTTATTTTTGTTTCTTAAGCCAGTTCCCTTTCTGAGATAAAAGAGTACACCCCAATTCCAGGCATACAGCTTTTACATTTATTAGTAAGCCATGGTGTGGAACATTTTCAAAAGTGCTTTTTAAAGACTTTGTAGAATGCACCTACGTGCTCTTCTTTATCTACATGGCTATTTTCCACCTCAAAGAACACTAATAAATTAGTAATTTCCATTTGTGAAGACAAACTTCATTACCTACAACCTCATAAAGCTAGTTTTAGGCATGTGTTGAAGAGCTCAGCGGTCTGAAAGGGATGACTTTGAATCCTTGACAAAGCTCCCTTTTGATTAAGACTGTAAATAAGGTCACTACTAACACTGAGGAGAAGGAGATTGGCACGTCTCATTCCTGGGAAGGTGGTGCATATTTTATTGTGCCACGTTGATTTCAGTGCAGCAATAATTAGGCTTCAGTAATTAGATGCACAAATCAGCACTCTATCATCATAAGTGGATTAAGAGGGTGACAAGTTCAACTCAAGTGATTTCCCACCAGGTATGGCAGCCATAACATTTTCTTAATTTTCTGCTTTCAAAGAACCAGGAAAGAAAATGAGGGTGCAAACTTGGCCTCTATGGGGGAAATGGACCAAGAGCAGGTCCCACTCACACAAACCGTTCAAGAGTTGAACTAGGAAAGCATTTATCAGCAGGAGGTTTGGGAAGGGCAGGCTGATGTAGCTAGTATCTGCCAAAGAACCTTCTCTATTCCTTGCCCTCACTTTAAAATATAATAATCCTGGGTTAAAAGTGACCCTCCACTAGATGACAATCACTGCTTACAATGGCTTCTTCAGTGTCCCTCCCTGTTTTGAAATCTTAATAACAGCCCCACATGAGACACACTATTTATTCTTCTGAGAGTTTTTTGTTTTCCATACAAACTTCTCAGAGTAGTTGAAATGCTTCTATTCTTTAGCTGAAAAGGTGATCTCTTTTTCTCCTAGAAAATCCTAAGCTTTTTATTTTTATTTTTTATTTTTCAGACCCTGCAACAGGAGTTTGCACATACAAAGGGGTATCGTTCTGATGGACAGTGCTTGGGGGATAGTCTAACAAACACATAGCTTGGCTATTTTTTTCCTTTTCCTTTTTTCTTAAAGTTTGCTATCGCAGCTGTGTTAGAATCTTCCTCTCCTAGCAGGGATGGTGTTATCCACAGCCTGAAAACTTTTACTGCTGCTGAGTCTAAAATATTTAAAATACAGTACAGAGCTCTTTTTCAAACAGGGAATGCAAAGAAGGAGGGGGGCAGGGAATGAAATGCCGCCCTGCAAAATGTTAAGCAGCTGCAATGGTGATAAATCAGTGTTAAGCATGCAGAAGAAAAATGCCACTGAGACGCATGTTTACTTAGACAAGCATTTAGTGTATATGCATTCCTCCTACCAGGAGGTAATGCTGAGATCCTCTTTGGAGGTAGCCTCTAACACAAAGAGAGCTGAAACATTTCAACTGCCTCCATCCACCTCAGGGTTTATTTTGACAAACAACTTAAGCTTTCTTCTTCCACAGCCTAAGCTGGATGCTAGAGTCTAAGGTGGAGATAAGACCCTAGAATGCAAGTGCAAAGTGAAACTCTTATCAGACTCTTCTTTGTGCATGTGGCTCCAACTTATTTGAATCCATAGCCCTTTGTGCAGAAAAAGGGTAGTCTAGGAATACTCAAAGTCCTTTTACTCAGTAAAGAAACCTAATTTCTTAGAATTTAAATGAACAAATCATGTACTCATGACAATTCACATAATTTCTCAGATCATACACTTCTCTCTGTTCTTAAGCTAGAAGGGTCTTTCAAGGGAAGGATGGAAATGCTAACACATTCTAAAAAAACATATAGTGGAGCCCCCAACACACACACACACACACACACACACACACAGGACAGTCTCCTCAATAAATGTGATTTGCCCTCTATTTAATGCGAATAACTGAGATCTTTGTGATGCAAAAAGCAGTGGTTAGGGAAACAGGACTCAAACTGTGTCTGATAATATCTCTCCAAATAGACTTTTTCCCTTTAAAAACAGACTCTCTCTCTCTCTCTCTGTCTCTTACTAATGCACCCCAAAAGAAAACAATCAGCAAAACTAAAAGGCAGCCTATGGATCGGGAGAAGATATTTGCAAGTGACATATCTGGTAAAGGGTTAGTATCCAAAATCTATAAAGAACTTATCAAACTCAATACCCAAAAAAACAAATAACCCAGTTAAGAAGTGGGCAAAAGTCAAGAACAGACACTTTTCCAAAGAAGACAGGGCAGCCCGGGTGGCTCAGCGGTTTAGCGCCACCTTCAGCCCAGGGTGTGATCCTGGAGACCAGGGATCGAGTCCCGCGTTCAGCTCCCTGAATTGAGCCTGCTTCTGCCTGTGTCTGTGCCTCTCTCTCTCTCTCTCTGTCATGAATAAATAAATAAAATCTAGAAAAAAAGGACATCCAGATGGTTAACAGACACATGAAAAGATGCTCAGCATCACTCATCATCAGGGAAATACAAATCAAAACCATGAGGAAACCTGTCGGAATAACTAAAATTAGCAATATAGAAAACAACTGGTATTGGTGAGGATGTGGAGAAAGGGAAATCCTCTTGCCCTGTTGGTGGGAATGCAAATGGTGCAGCCATTGTGGAAACCAGTATGGAGGTTCCTCAAAAAGTTAAAATTGAACTACCCTACAATCCAGCCATTGCATTACTAGGTATTTACCCAAAGGACGCAACAATACAGATTTGAAAGAGTACACACACCCCAATGTTTATAGCAGCATTATCAACAATAGCCAAACAATGAAAAGAGCCCAAATGTCCATCACTAATGAATGGAATGTATGTCTACAATGGAATATTACTCAGCCATCAAAAGAGTGAAATCTTGCCATATGCAATAACAGAGATGGAGTTAGAGAGTACTATGCTAATTGAAATGAGTCAGAGAAAGACAAATACCATATGATTTTACTCTTATGTGGAATTTAAGAAACAAGACAGATGAACATATGGGAAGGGGATAAAAAAAGGAAACGGAAACAAGCCATAAAAGACTCTTAATGATAGAGAACAAACAGAGGGTTGATGGAGGCAGGTGGGTGGGGAATGGGCTAGATGGGTGATGGGTATTAAAGAGGGCAGTTGTTATGAGGAGCACTGACTGTTGTAAGTGATGAATCACTGAATTGTTAACGAACTAGAATGTAAATAAAAATTTAAAAACAAACAAAAATACCCAAAGAAGCATCCCTAAAGCCCTCTGATTTCTTGTGCCTAATAAGATAGGTCCTACACACTTTGTCTCTTCCTCATTTATTCAGCAAGATCACTAGGTTTGGGGCTTAAGGGACTCATTTAAAATCCCACAGGCAGTACTATATAAATCCCCACTGAAAGGAATGCGGGAAGGCCCCACCCAAAGTCAATGTACATGCTACATCCCTACAAGGCTTTTATTGACAAACATTTCCTAGAAAATGAGTTAATGTAAAAAGCATGCCAAATAAACATGTATTGGAAATCATTGAAAGTTTTCAGTAACAACCGGAGAAAATCTAACCTCAGAGCTCCACAGCTGACACAATGTGTTCTCCTTTTACTGATGCAGGATATGGAGTATATAGATCCTCCTGTTGATGGTAATTCCCTGGAAATGTTTCTTTCTTGAGCAAGTTTTATGTAAACAAGCTAAGCAACTTGTAAGCAATTACTGGTAAGGTATTATTAAAACTGAAGACATACATTAATGACCAATGAAGGGAGCTGAATAATGCCATCCTCAAATATTCCCCTTTTTTGAATATTGATTATTTTGAGCTGATTATTTTTAAGAAACAGTAGATACTGAAGAAGCTCTAAAAATGGAGCAGAAATTACTTTTTTAAAATCTTTCTTTCTTTTGTTTTTTAAGATTGATTGATTTTAGAGGCAGAGAGAGGGAGAGAGAGAATCTCAAGGAGACTCTGCACTCAGCACAGAGCCTGACTTGGGGCTCCAGCTGAGGACCCCAAGATGATGACCTGACCCCAAATTAAGAATCTGATGCCTTAAAAAAAAAAAAAAGAATCTGACGCCTTAATTGACTGAAGCACTCAGGTACCCAGAGGAGTTACCTTTTTTGTAAGAGGCATTTATAGGGAAAATCTCCATTTGTAAAGGTGTCTTCCTCTCTGTTCCAGGAAGAGGAGGATGACTAAATCTCTAGAAGCTCTTATCAATGGAGGTGAGGGTTTAAATCTACATCATGATCTGATCCTCCCTTACTGTGTTTCTCTGGGTAACTTCCATAGCTGCCTTCATTCCCCTTCACCCAATATCTTTTGTTTTTAGTTAGAGATGTTATTCAAGGTGACAACGTGGACCATTTCACGAGAGTCATTGAGTTTTCCTGGGTCTTCCCATGTATTCTAGAGGTATAGATGTTACTAAACTTTTGCTTCTTTTTCTCCTATTAATCTTTTATTATTGGAGGGGGTGTCTCAGCCAAGAACCTAGAAGGGTGGAAGGAACGTTATTTTTCCTCCCCTACACCATCTACCTAAACCTTGAGCTCATGCCTTATAGTATCCCCGGTGGACAAATGTAACTAAAAGTCATCAAATCCCATGTCTCATTTCCAAAGTTAGTTGATGGAAAAACCTTGAATAGGATAGGAGCATACTCTACATGTTCTTTGTCCAGGGGCACTATGTTCTAGAGTGTACTTCCAGTTCCTCAATAACTCATTGCTTTCTTTTACTAATTTATTTTGTTTTATGTTTTGGAAGTAATAAGGTGACTACAAAGTCACTTAGCAGTGAGTACCCCTGGCACATGGACATTTCTGTAATTTCATGAGAAGGTAACTCTTAGGGCTTTAATGCAGTCCCTGTTCATGGAATGGACTCAAAGGAATGGAACCCTTTTCACGCCGTAGTTCATACCTCCGGTTTGCAGAATAATACTAGGCTTATCCCTGGGAATGTTCTCTCAGGCTTCTACATGTCTTGCCCTGAGCTGGCCCAGAGTTATGGGTGACAGAATGAAAATTTGGGGAAAATGTACATATTCAAGGTGAAAGTGGAATTATGTCACCCAGTATCCAAGAAGAATAGTGTTCTGTAGGAAGCTTCTTTATCAACAACTCAGAAACAGGGATCATGTGGACAAGAAGAGCAAAGAAGATGGAAAGTTGCTAAAATAGGTGATTTGCTTTGAGGGCCAAAACATAGGAAAGGTGGGATCCAAAAATCTCCCCACAACAAAACTTGGTTTAGGTTCACAACCTACCAAATGCGTGATGTCAGACAAAATACTTAGTCTTTCTCTACCTCACTTCCCTCATGTGTAAACAATGTGTAGATTTTGCCTCAGAGTCCTGATGATCAAATGAAGTCATATTTGTGAAAAGCGTTTTGTAAAATGTGGATTATTATTGACTGAGGATATATAATTAAATTGTGATATGAATGACTGATTTCTCCTCCACCAATTCTACCTCCCTTCAGGCAGGCTTTTCCTTCTTAATTAAAAATAGTCTCTACTTGAGATTATTAGCCAATATGTGGCTGGGGACAGGGAAGATTTGGGGCACCGTGTTAATTTTGTGCATTCAAATCACACCAGGAAAGAATATCTGTGGATTCCTATCAGAAGAATGAAGGAATCACTGGTGCCTCCTTTTGTTCACTTTCTTGGTCTCCTTAGCTCCAGGTATGGAATGCTGAATCTAGGTACCCCTTGTCATTATATGGCTCTCAATGAAGAAAAATGGAATTTCCTTTCTAAAACAAAGGTGTTTAGGGCCTGTCAGGCCTTGCATCAAATACAGAACTCCAAGATTTGCTTTGCTCTGGCTTCTAAAATCATAAGTAGTGATAACTGTCCACTTTAGGAACAAATTTCTAATCCTTTAGCCCAATAAATACTTTATGATAGTAAAATGATATAGACTAACTCCCTATGAATCTACGCGTTGATGAAAGAAACTGACTTACTTAAATTCACAAAAGTTTCTCATTCCCAGCCTATTTGCCTTTAATTGTTGTCTCAGGCCCAACTGCTACCCTGTCCTTAAACATCCTACAGATTGGCTTGAGATTGACCAGAGAATCTTGACCTCAAATCTGTACTTCCTGGTGCTTCTGAGTAAGTTTAGAGTTGGACTCCTTCTAAAATATGTATATATTTCTGGTCTGAACCATGCTCCTCCTATTTCTTTTAAACCTAATATCTCCTGTAAATCGGCGGGTGTGGTCACTGCTGCTGAACTGTGTGCACAGCAGACCTTTCCCCCAGTGACCAAGTCAGCTCTCTTTATCCATATTCAGTCTCAACTGTATCCCATGTGGTTAATTGCTCACAACTTGAACAACTCCAGGAAATATTTCTCAGGATCATACCATACCAATATGACAAACATTCTCAGGGATGAATTTTAAAACTCATGGTAAAATATGAGTTGTCTTTGGCACTAGGTTTATCACCTTTGGCGAAAACACTAACATGCATGCTAACATAAATACATTATTTATATTTCATTGAAAATAATCCCAACACATTTAAAAAACATGTCTCACTATGCTCAGTGACAAGGACTTACTCTGAAATGTGAAAATTGGTGAAATGTCTTATTTTATTCTCTTTCCTCTCTAGAACTTGATTGTTATTTTTGGTTCTAATCTGGAGATATCATTGGTGAATTTAACGTGTGACCTAAAAGGAAAACCCTGGATTAACAGACTAATGAAGACAGATAAATAGGAATACATTCTAAAAACGACTGCAGTAGATTGAAAGAGATTAGAGTGGACAGAGGGAATAGGGGAAGAAATTGTGAAAAAGGCACTTAGAGGAACAGAGCCAATATGACCTGAAACAGATCACTAATAACTCGCTCCCTGTGTGCACCACAACATACGTCCTTGGGAGGACGCGTAACTCCACTCTCAGGAAAGGGCAGTGGGCCACTGTTGTTTGTTTTATGATCCTTTGCTAAGCTCCTGGAAACTACGGCTTGGCTCACACCGAAACCTGAAAGTTCTCAACTCCTCCAGTGCAGCTTCTAAACCCATTTCACTGAGCTTTAAAGGTAATTAAGCAGCAAAAACAAAAACAGTCCTGAAAAAGCTTCTACTTCTTTCTTTCTCTTTGCTCACTTTCTCCCTGGTGTGGTGAAGGTTCTTTCTGTGGGCCTCTTTCAGAAGCCTGATGGCACGGACGAAAAAAAAACTTACTCAAGAGAGACTCAGGGTGTGATGATGGCATAGAGAACTGAAAATGTAGAGCTATCTAGTCGCTAAGGATAAGGATCAGGATAAGGAGCCTAATGCTCAAAACCAGCATGCCACCACCATGTCTCTCAAAATGAATCCATGGTGAACCAGAAAAATTAATCTCAGTGTTTTATTAAAGATATAAATAGCATCTCCTACGCCAGTTTTACAAAGCACAGCAGCACTAGGGAGACAGCATTTCTTTTTCATGCATTTCTATGTGACTGTGTATAAACACGCAGAGTATTTGTTTAGCTTTTGGTTTGCCCTGAAGAATAAAAGTGACTCTCTAGTATAGATAATACTTCATAAAGCAATTCCAAACAACACGAATTTGCAGATGAATGGTTCTTTTGGAGTAGATCTCTAGTCTCCATTCACCTTCTCCTATGTTTGCTCCTATCATTGCAAATGTTTATATATTTCCTTAATAGTGACCATCTTGACTCACTTAAAAATAACTTGCCAAACATTTGTCTATTTATGTGCACACTTCTGTATGGTGAGATCAGCAAATGACAAACTTCAGTTTCTCACAAAAAGGATGATGTAGCCTGTACACAGCATTGCCCTATTGCAATGGGATTGACTGGGTGGATATGAACCCAGTCACATCTGAGAACATTAGCCTCTTGTAACTAGGTCACCTTAACCATTGAAATACCCCCCGCACCACCTATTTAGAGGAATGACCAACATCCTTTGATGAACATCAAAGGATAACCTCGCTCTGTATTTATGAATTCCCTTAGTATTGCAAATTTATGATTTTATGCATCATTAATTTAAAAACAAATGTTAACCACTTGATAGATTTGTTCCAAAATCTATTACAAAATAACCTAGCTTCCTAAGTAAAATGTAATGGTGATATCTTAGTAGAATGTGCTCTGGGTCTTAATCTGAATGTTTCCAGGTGACATGGCCTTAGACAACTAAATTAACTCACCCATGTTTCATTCTCTTTAACCGCGAAATGGCAATGTGTTCATCCTAAGCAATTCCAGGTTATTTAAAAAATAGTTTAATTCCTTAAGACTCCTTATATTTTCAGGAACTAGCTTATTCATAATACTCCTTTGGTTAAATTTATGATGATTTTTATAATCTTTGATGTTTATATGTGTTAAGTTTGTTAGGCAGAATAATGCTTCCCCCTCCAAAAATGTGCACATTCCAATCCCTGTAATTTCTGAATGTGTTCCCATACATGGCCAATAAATAAATAAATAAATAAATAAATAAATAAATAAATGCCAACTGTAATTAAAGCTGCTAATCCGCTGACCTTTAGATTATCCTACATTATTTAGTTGGGCCCCATGCCACACAAGTGTCCTTAAGACTCAGTATCAGAGCAATGTGATGTGACAAGGACTTGACTGGCCATTGTTGGCTTTGAAGGGGCTATGAGCCAAGGGATGCAGGAAGGCTATAGAAGCTGGAAAATGCAAGAAAACAGATTCTTGCTTAGAACCTATGGAAGCAATGCAACTCTGCTGACCCCTTGATTGTAGCCTAGTGAGATGCGTGCTGGTATTTTTGAACTACTGAATTATAAGTTAATAATTTTATATTGTTTTAAGCTGAGTTTATGATAGTTTGCCATGGCAGCCAGAGGAAACGAATATATCAAGTTTCCAGCAGTGTCACAGGCAGTGATTTAGGTATGTATGCTTAACACTAATGTAGCTTATTCAAATTTCCAGGTGAGTCCTTATGTTAGCAGCATTA
Organism: Canis lupus dingo; assembly: GCF_003254725.2. Lineage (NCBI taxonomy): Eukaryota > Metazoa > Chordata > Mammalia > Carnivora > Canidae > Canis > Canis lupus. The sequence goes on along the minus strand of NC_064258.1, from coordinate 13,761,489 downwards.
TAATTGTGCCAAGTATTATACCCAAAAGTCTCAGTCAAGTATACTGGCTACAATAACTTTCCTAAAGTGTGGGTGGGAGTGGTGGTGGTGCCTAAGGTTTGAAGAAGTAATTTATTGCTGCAAATCAACCTATTTACTAGTTTTGAGCCAGCATGCTAGAAAGAGGACAGGCCACCTTCTTTCATAGCAGATGATCAGGATAGGTCCAAATGGCCAGTTATCCTGTGGTGTCAATCTTTGTCAAGATCTCTGAGATTTGAGGAATGACTGGACTGATCATAACCTGGGAAGGAATTATAAAGTTGTTTCCATTTTGGAGTAGCTCTTGCCTTACCATCAAATCCTCTCATCTGAGTTTTGGCAAACCAGGTGGAGCCAAAATGTTAGGTTTTTTTTCCTGACCCAGTGCTGCAGACCACATGTATTTTCTGTGAATTTTCTTGGTCTGAATTGCTTTCCTATGTTTTTTCACATGTGAGTCACAATCTGCCTTGAATCTCTAGCCATTGCTTATAACCTGTCTTTATAGTCCTGCAATGTTCTTAACCCAGAATAAAGGCAAATTGGGCTCACTACTAGGAGGCTTGGATAGAAGGTATGGGTTAAAAACAAAAGCCAGCATGGATTATTTATCCATTCATTTAATAAACAGTATTTGTTGCCTTCTATAAGCTCTGTATGGCTCTATGTGCTAGAGACAAAGGTCGACCAAGACAAAATTTTGCTTTCTTGGGCATCTTGTAGGAGAAGCAGAATAATACATAAAAATATGTATTATTTTACATATATATAAAATAATTATAGTTACTATAAAATATAAAAGCAAGTAAAGAGACTAGTCTAGATTAAATATTATGGAGTTTGGTAAATATTTATAGTTCTCCCTCCTTGCTGATACAACATCAGATTGCAGCTTTGGCGGGATAGGCTCATGTGATCAGTTTTACTTACGTGTGAGTGGCAGTGACAGGACTCAAAGCTGAGCATTTACCAGTGAGAACCTCCAGCGCTCTGCTTCCCCCTGAGATAGCAACTGGCAACAATCAAGATTGTAAAAGCTCCATAGTTTGGGTCCCTGAGTGACCCTTGCTAACCACAGTGGATATATAATGGGATCGTGAAATAAAATCTTATTGTTTTATGCCACAAACATATATCTTCCCCTCTACAACTTAATCTATCCTATCCTGACTGATGAAGATAGTCAGGGAAGGCATGACACTAAGGAGCTGAAAAGTCATCAGAGACACAACTGGTGATAAATATACAGTGTTAGTTCTGGACTAAGAATATTTCAGAGAAAGGAAATAACTCATGTGAAGGCTTTGACATATGCTTATGCCAGGCTCTAATACAAGGCTGTGCACCTCTGGAACAGGTCTGGATATGGATGACAGCTCTGGGCAATGCCAGGTTTGTTTTATTCCCTACTCTATATCTTACCTGATGAGTTCTATTTATCTACATACTAATATTTATTTTGAAAAACATCACAAATCTTTGAACCCATATCTTTAATTCTTAGAGTTAAAGATCTAATTTTTTTCTTACCCATACAATTTTCTCTTCAGGTGCAGTCACTTTTTCTGGCATTATCTTTATGCCCTAACCCAAGTTATTCTTACGAATTTCTTTGTAACCCTGGGGAGACGCTTAGGAGTCCATTCAGCCTCTGAATCACTGCAATTTCATAATTTTTCACCTATTCATTTATTAAATAAATATTTATTAAGCAACTACAATATGCCAGATTATGGACAAGCCATTTAAGATACAATGTGAACAAAGAGAACTTGCAGTATAGAGGGAGGAGACAAATTTTAAGCAAGTAATCACACGAACTCAATGCAAGGTGATGGCTCTGATAAGCATAATGGAATAAACGTCACATTGATCTGAGAGTATACAAGGGGGAATTTCAATCTGCCAGGCAGGTCAGAGAAGGCTTGACATCTCATAGATGGAGGAGGAATGAGTCAAGTAAGGGGCCGAAGGAAATGTTTGCTTGGAAAATGGAATCACAGATCAAATGTTCTGTGGTGGGATAAAACGTAGAGGGTAGAAAAACTAAAGAGAAATCCATAAGGATGGAATTAGGAGATGTATGGGATGCCCTTCATGAGAGGTGGTGGATTGGTATAGGCATTGAGAAGGGAAGCCATGCATGAAATATAGTCATGTTTAGGAATTCTGTGTCTTTATAATGAAAGTAGTAGGAAATCACTGGAGAATTTAAGTGCATCTGAGGAAAGATGACTATAATCAAATGCATTTTAAAAAGTATGGGGTGACTGGGTGATGGGCAATGAGGGGGGCACTTGGTGGGATGAGCACTGGGTGTTATGCTATGTGTTGGCAAATCGAACTCCAATAAAAAAAAATAAAAAAAAAGTATGCTGGCCCAGTGAAGAGAATGGGTTAGAGGAAAGTCAGAATAAATGGGGGTAGGCTGATGTGGCTATTGCCTAAGACCAATGAACAGTTAGATGATGGCAACTCTGATGGCACTTTAGTGGAAAGAGAGAAAAACAGTGAACTCCAAAATATTTAATGAGGTGAATTTATTGAAATTTGGTGAGGACTGGATATGGTGGAGGAAGAGGGAGATTTTGAGGATGACAGCCTGCAATCTGAGGTGGTGATGCCATCGACTAAAACTGGAAACTCGGAAAGAGAACAAAAGCTCTCAGAGGAGGTTTCATGGTGGGCAAACTGAATTTGAAGGACCTTTCAGACAAACAAGAGGGAATAGCAAATAGACAGCTGAAACAACAGATCTGAGACTCAAATAAAGGTCTAAGCTAGATATATAACTTCATGAATCATTTGCTCCTAGATGGTAATTGAAGCCATGGGGAAGGCTTGAGACTGCCTAGGGAGAGATTGTGGAACGAGGAGCAGCAGGGGTGGGAAGCCATGGAAGATTAGCAAAGCAAGCAGAGAAAGAGCAGAAGACGCAGGGTTAGAACTAGGGTTGGATCAGGACCGACATCAGGAAATCTGATGTCTGTCCACCATGGTCCAGGGACAAGATTTTAAAGAGTTTGTGTCTCAATACACAAGTTCTCCATAAGAGTATTTACGTCACAGATTCATTATGCAAGTTATCATGAGAAAGAAGGACAATCCCCTTCTCTGAAATTAGCTACCACTCCTCTTCCACAAGTTGTCCCAAAGTTGAGTGTTTGTAAATGAGAGATCCATTCTGAGAATACAACTGCTGCAGGATAGTGTTCTCAGGGAGGTGCAGGTGATTAACATACCTGTGGGAACAGGAGACCAGATAGCCTTATATTCTCAGATGAAAATAAAGCAATAACCCCCTTACTCAAAACACAGGCTTCCACCAAATGCAGTACTTAGAACATGTCTATGTGTTCCAAGCAAAGGAAGTCCACAAACACCTCCTTTGCTTTACAAATATATATTTTAAAAGACCCTAAGATAAGTTTTGTAGAAGGAATACTTACACAGACGCAACTTTCTTCTTCTCTTACAAACTAGACTCTATTCTCTGGTTTCCAAACCCACAAAAAGTAAACTGCATCCAGTTATAAAAATTAAGGAACAGGCTCACAGACACTAAGGAGAACAGATGATTTAAAAACCTGGAAAGAGTGAAAAACAGAAAAATCAATAAACAACCTCCTGAGACTTCAAGTGGCAGCGCTCTCTAGGGCCACAATGGTCCCTTGCAGAGTTTGCTGTGTTACAAGCTGGCTAAAATTTTTTGAGCCATCCTGATAATCCTGTGGTTGAATTATGCTAACTCTACTCTTTCAAAGGGCAGAGAAGCTCAGACATGTTGTAGATTAATTTATTTAAAGAAAAACAAATAATAGCAGGCCTTGAAGGAATAAACTTTAGTCATCTTGAAAATAAACCTTTCCCCAAACTCTCATTTCCATATGAGCTAGATAAATACATAAGCAGGGGTTAATCAATGCATAAGCTAATAGTCTTTCCTGCCTTTATACAATAACAGCGTATTTAACAAAGAAACATAAACTGGGTGGCTTAGCAGGAAAATAACTCGTGGTTTTGGAGGCCAAAAGTCTGAAGTCAAGGTGTTGTCAGAGTTCGTTCCTTTTGAGGCTACAAGAGAAGAATCTGTTCCAGGAGTCTCTCCTTGGCTTATAAAAAGCCTTCTTTGTGTTCACATGACATTCTCTAACTTTGGCAAGTCTATCTCCAAATATATTCCTTTTATTAAAATACCGGGCTCATGCTAATGACCTCTTTTTAACTTGCAAACACCTAATCTCCAAAAAAGGTCATATTCTGAAGTACTAGGGTTAGAGTTTCAACATATTAATTGGGGGGGGGGGGAGTGACACAATATAATCTGTAGCATATGATATCTGTGTAAAACAAATAAGTAAATTAATAAATTATATTTGCTACCTACCTGTTGTTAATGTTAGTTAAAGGTTTAAAGTTTATTTTAGTATTGTTGATCAGTTGCATTAAATTCACTTGCCTTATCTGCTTCATGATCAAAAGCAGTGTTTAATAATTAATGACTAGCCACTGTGTTCCATAATATTTATCACAGTTAGCCTGGTACTCTATTCTTCCATAAATATCAACTTTTCTAATTCTCTTATAACCTTCTTGGGGAGATAGACCATATATTGATCATCTAAGGACACTTGTTGCATCTAGCATTTTGCTTTGTACATGATCTGGTATTAATAAGCATTTTTTCGAGGTGAACTGAATTGAAATGTTAGTTGCGATAATAAATCTGCAAAGTCACTATAGAACTGTATGAAGTTAATTGACTCGCAGGGGAGATTGCCTTAGTCTCATTCACCAAGTTCTAATTAAATAAGGTAATGAAAAATTGACAAATGGTGGCTCGATTAGACCAATTTTATCTATTTTGTTCTCTGGACATTCATCAGCCTTGCATTCCAGGAGCGACTTTAATGAATGAGGATGGATCAGGACTCTGGTCCCATCTCTGAAACAACGAACGCAAGGATTTGACTGCCCAACTGCTTTCAAGAGTCAGTCCAGTAGCATTTTGTACGGGGCTAGTGAGTATGGCACAATGAAAATTAATCATACCTGAAAGAATTTTCCCAAAGCCCACATGCCATTAACTGAAATGAGAGAAAGGGTGTGAATATACGTAAATTGTAAATGGTTCCTACATTGTTCACTAATTTGCATTTGGGTTCTCATGTAATTTTTTGGTGATTTGGGTCTGAATTCTAATATTGCCTTTTTGAAGATACTTTCCTGATGACACAATCTGAAGATTTCTCTCTCTACCTCCTTCATTTTTTTTTAGCACTTTCCCTTTTATGCTTTTTCTTGCTAGTGTTGACCACTATTGAATAGTATCATTTTTACTTCTGTTTACCATGTGCTGCTCCATGTTCCCAACCCTCCATCTGATATAAACTCTATGACAGCAGGAGCCTGGTCATTCCTGATTATTGATATCTTGCTCATCGGGCCGAGCTATAGTAGAAACTCAACATTTGGAAAGTATGACTCTGCATGAGTCCCTCTGTCCCCTACTAGTTCTCTGATCTGACCTCTTAACCAATGCTCCCTCTATTCATGCCACGTAAGCCTCAGTTGCTGTTCTTCAAACACATCAACCACCACGTCCTGCCTCAGAGCCGTTGCAGGTACTTCTACCTCTACTCGGAATGTTCTGACCACAGAAATCTTCATGCTTTGTGCTTTTACTTCCTTCAAATCTCTTCACAACACATCCTAGTGCCTTTTCTGTAAAGAAGCCCCCTCCCCAGACCAATGCTCTACTGCCTTATTTTGTTTCATTTTTCTCCATGGTCACCGCAGTCACCATCTGACAGAGCATATGTTTATTTGTCGTACTGGATGCTGTGAGGTATCCCTCAGATATACCTTCAGAAACTAGACATTGGTTCTACAAGCTGTGGGGAGTGATGCTTGCTCACAGATCATGGGGAATAAACCTGCTCCACTGGACAGGCTAAAAGAAGCAGTCTCAGTCAAGGGTTTATCTCTCCCAAGGGGCAGCCACATCAAATACACGATCAGTGGAAAGGTCATCCCAACTCCAGGTTGTCTGCAGTTTTCTTGTTGCAACTAATTCTGTTTTACCTTTTCCTCTGTCCAAACTTGCTTCGATCATTTGACATGTCTTATTCCTCATAAACCTTCTGTACACAGACCTCCATTTCAGTGTCTGTTTTCCTGGGAACACAAGCTAAGGCTTATATGGAGTATAAGCTCCATGAGAATGGGGACTCTGTCTGTCTGATTCATTCTTATTCACTGTTGCATCCCCCAGTGACTAAAGCACCTCCCTGAGAGGTGCTTGATTGATATTTGTTGAACAAATAATGAATGAGAAGCAATCATCTATCTTCCCAGAGGAGACTTTATGGATATTGATGGATTTTATATGTTTTTGCTAGGAGACAATACAGAGCAGCTTTCAGGAAATTTATTCAACTCCTTTGAAGAAAGCATGCTGCTACACCATGAACAACACCTATGGATAATTTATCTTGCATTACACAAGTCCAGTCTCCAGTGTTTTCACAGAAACCTCCAGAGTCTCTCTAGTGTGATTTCATAGCTTAGCTGACCTTCCTAGAAATTATATGAAAAAGACATTTGGGCAATTATCTGTGTTTTCTAAATGATGAAACTGAAGATTGGTGAGTTTAAAATCACTTACTTAAGGCCACTCGTTATTTGGACATAGAATCACTAACACCCAAATCCAGGTCTTCTGTACTTTTGTGCCATGTTCCTTTTCATTCTTTTGTTAAGAATAAATCCAGTTGATAATGATGGTGTTAATTTCATATAAATATGAATACATACACACGTGCACATGCACACACATACACTCACACCCCTGGATTCTTGTCCAAGCTGCATTTAAAACTTAAGGTCCATCAGAGCACAGGCATCCCTCTTTGATCAAAACTCACAAATTCCACTGTAGAGCCAAAACAAGCAGAAACTTAAATAAAAAGATTTTATTACTTCTAAGATGCGTTTATGAAGTTCCTAACACACACTGCAGGAAATACCAATCATTATGCCATTGATCTTTAGAAGTCTTTCCTCTAAGAGTCACCAATTAGTCCTCTTACTATAGACATGTCAATATGGTTTGTCAATGTAACTTTCTTTTTTTAAAAAAATTTATTTATTTATTTGAGACGGAGAGAGACAGAGAGACAGAGAGAGAGAGAGAGGCAGAGACACAGGCAGAGGGAGAAGCAGGCTCCATGCAGGAAGCCTGACGTGGGACTAGATCTGGGGTCTCCAGGATCATGCCCTGGGCTGAAAGCGGTGCTAAATCACTGAGCCTGCCCTAAAGTAACTTTCTTACAAAAGTCTATCTGAATAGAAGAGATGCACAAAATATTTAATATACTAAGGATATATGTATATACACATATATACACATATATATACACACATATATACATATATATTCTAAATATTTTATTTATTTCACTGAAAGAGATAGAGAGAGCAAGAGAGAAAGCAGAGAGCATGAGCAGGGAAAGGGAGAGGAGTAGAGGGAGAAGAAGGCTCCCCGCTGAGCAGGGAGCCCAATGTAGGGCTCTATCTCAGGACCCTGGAATCATGACTCGAGCTGAAGGCATACGCTTAACTGACTGAGCCACCCAGATGCACCTATACAAAGGATATATTTCATATTAATAAAGAAATCTGTCTTTATGCACCCCCGTGTAACATACAAAACAAAATAAATTCAATCAATATATATATAATAATCCTAGCTAAGTCATTTTTAAAAAGCACTTTATGTTCAGTTGTTTTTTGTTTTGTTTGTTTTGTTTTGTTTTGTTTTTTATGTTCAGTGGTTTTAACTTCACAATAGGTCAGTTGAATCCTATGGCAAATCAGACTGAGAGCACCTAGCAGTATTAAGGCACCAAAGCTGTTCTAGAGAAACACTTTTCAGGGGAATACGGAATACGGCTGTGTAGCAGCTATAAAAAAAAAAAAAAAAAAAGATGCACTGCTCAGATGTCATGCTGTGGTCAGCACCGTTGATTGGTGACCCTTGCTTCTGCCCTTCTGGATCCACAGAGGCCACGCTTCCCATAGACTAAACTTGGCAAAAGTACCAAAACAGATTAAGCTGGTGAGATGTGGGTGTACTAACTAGTGGCTTTGCCCTGAGGACTCTGCATTGACCTGGATGAACCTTTCTTGGAACCACGCTACAGTCTAAGATTCTTTTTACCAAATCCCCTTGCCTCTCATCTTCCAAAAACCTTAGATCCGTATTGCTGTCTAAAGAATCTTCTTGCCTTCTCCTGCTTACCTCCAGGAAATGTTGCATGCACATCTAAACCCATATTAGCATCTGCTTCTCAGCTGATCCAAATTCACATAAATGATAGACTTTACTGCAGAATGTTCCACCTCCATCTCATAACTTACTATACTCAAACACAAGATTCAACCTAACTTTCAAAACATTGAAGTTTTGACTATTCTTCATTAAGTGTCCACGACACATCCAGAAATAACTCCAGTGGAATCTCACAGGTTCCATCCATCCTCAGGATGTACAAAAAAGGAAAGTTTCTTAATATGGCAATTCTTCGTGTTCAATTTTTGGCATGGTTACAGCAGGAAAAATAACTATAGCTGAGATATCAAGAAATTGTTGCATGGTACAGATCCAAAAGGAAATAAGCATTATAATCTTTCTTGGCCTGAAAGGAAAAAATGATCATGAGCTCCAGAGGTATGGAAGATAAAGAAGATATGAAGAATGGTTGAGGCCACACCCACTGCTACAGCCTGCCAGTGCTGTCATGACCATTGACAGCTGTTCCTGCTGGGCACAGTGGAGGGGGGAATGCATCTTCCCAGAGACCCGCTCCCTCTGCAGTCATGGACACACAGCAGCTTTATTCCTTGATATATAGGTAGTTCTGTTATAAACCTTATAAATAAACGATTTATTCTGGAAACCAGGTGTATTTATGATGTATGAGAGACTACTCTTTGGTAGTCACTGCACCTTGGGATATATTGTCATCAGACTAACTAAATTGAAAGACCAGGGCACTCACTCCAGCTTCACCACTAATCAATCAGCCACCAGCCTTTCTGTAAATCACCAGAGGCTCTCCGAGTTACAGTCCCCTCATGCAAAACAATGTTGTAATCCGTAGCATCCTTAACTCAAAGGGCTAAGCATATTCAGTGGGGCCAAAAGTATTTACAAGGGGCTATGTAAATAAGATAGGAGGTACAAGAATAAAGAATATTTTTTCTTTACAAAAGAAAGACATTTTATGTCATAAAAATGGCAAAATTTAAACCTCCCAGCATTTCACTTGTTAGAAAAAAAAATTACAAAATTTAAATATGAAAGAAAGTGAGGAGCTCCTTGTGAACTTTCCTGTGTGTTGCACATGCCCTCTGTGGTTTTCAGTTCTTAATGCACTGCGTTTATGTTGGCTACCGTTGAGCAGATCATCCCATTTCCATTTACAGGCAAGAATATGGATTTTTAAATGTACCCCCTATAGTTTATGAATCAGAGACTAAGGCACTAATAAATATTACCCAGGGCTTAAATTTTAATCCCTTTTCTTTTTCCCACAACAGGATCCTATAGTGACATACACATTTCTGTTTAATATTTTTATTCCCCAAACTGAAATATCAGCAACAAAAGTTCATCTTTCAACCCCAAGTCCTCTATTACCTATTCTAGCACCAGGTTTAACACCATTTTCTATATCCATGGCCAGAATGCAATGTCAGTTTTTAAAAAAGATTTTACTTGTTTATTTTGGAGAGGGAGAAGGGCAGAAGGGGAGGAAGAGGAAGAGGGAAAGAATCCCAAGTGGACTCCGTGCTCTGCATGGAGCCCAACACGGAGCTGGATCCCAGGACCCTGAGATGAAGAGCTGAAATCAAGAGCCGAACACTTAATGGACTGAGCCACCCAGGTGCCCCAACAATATAATTTTGACATCACCTTTTCTATTGGCAGGACCTACAAATAACTGTCCCCACTGCTGCTAGTCCCTTACTTCTTCATATCACTGTCACTACAGTACCACAAGTCTCCCACTCTGAAATGACCAGTGATTAAATGAGGTAAACCTCATCTTCTCTAGCCTGACATTCAAAGCCAACTACCATCTGATTCACACTAACCTTTTCGGCAACATTTGCCATTATCCTTCTCTATCAACCTTTTTCTGTGGGGGAAATTGTTTACTCCCTCATTTCAGAACTAAGGTTGTATTTTTCCTCCGTCTTGTGCCTCCCCAGAAATGCTCATTCCTCCTCAAGCATCACCTACTTCTTGAACTCCAAGGGTCTTGAGAGAGATCTGTCTAAAGCCCTGTAGTTTAAATTGAGATACGGCAAGATTAGGCAGGCCCAATTCCTTCAGTTTTTAAAAGCCCCATGTTCTGGACCCACGGCTCAGAATTATGATGTCTATGCTATTTCCACTGGGCTCAGCCACTTGCAGTGAGCTGGCAACTAAAATAATGTCAATGCCGATCCCATGGAGTCTAATGCAGGACCTTCCGAGACCTAACTTAAATGTGCTCCCTGCCATCAATCCTCATGATCAAGCTAGCTGGGAGCTCTACCTTTTCCGAATCTCTGTGTCACTTTTACTGTCTCTATAATTCACCTCAATATTAACCATGTGGTGCTTTGTGATAATTCTCAATTTTTCTTACTGATTTTTAAGTTACAGAAGTACTACCTACGGCTATGAAAATTCAAATTGTGCAGAGATGTGTAAACCAAAAATGGAAAGACCACTAACTTGCCTACAAGTTCTCTCTCCCAAAGTAACAACTACGAAGCAGTTAATACTGTCCAGGTTTTTTTTTTTTTTTATACGCATCTACTATAATGTATGTAATTAGTAAACCTAGAAAAAGAACCAGTTGGTGCTCTACAGAGTTCACATTCAATCTTTCTTTTGTACTATCTCCCTTCTGTTTTCTCCCCAAAGTGTGCAAATGCACACGCACATACATTTTAATGTGATCACATTACGTATGTGATTATATGCATATATAATTTTTATACATATATGTATCTTTTGAATAGTTCCAGTGTTTTATTAGGACAGCAATTTGATGGTAAATATTTCTGCTCTTCTATAGAACACTTATATAACCTTCTATAGGAGAGATTTATCAAAAAGCACTTAAAATTTAAATAAAGTTTCACAAGCTCCCCGCCAAACCTCACCAGCAATACATACTGGGATTTATTTTTCTTCAGCATCTGGATCTTTTTAGTTTTTACCAATCTGATTGATAAAAACGCTAACGTGTTATTATAATATGTATTTGTTTACATGCATCACACTTTTCAGCTGTTTTTAAGCTGTTTATATTTCTGTACATTTCTCTTTTTTCCATTTTTAGCATTTATTCCATTATTTTTCTGAGCTTTCTTTGACATATTTTGCTATGAATAGTTTTTGTTAAATGCTTTTCCTTAAAGGGAGAATGAAAAGGTAGAGATTTTCTTTCCACCTTTGTCTTACCAAATTTTTAATACAGAACTTGCACAGAGTAGGTATTCAGTAAATATTTACAGCTTGGCTTTCTATGACAGACTGTCTAGCTGTCAATTATGAAAGCTAAGTCACACAGAAATAAGAAGTATTTGACTTATGACAAAGTCCTTCTCCAACCTAACATGGTGTTCATAGGGCCAGGAGTACAGAACCTACTGAAGGCATACTAAGTTGATAGGCCGAATGGCCTATTCTAAGAGGCCAACTTGCAAATATTCATGTAGGTAGGGATATTTATCTTCTTTACTGACCTATGAGGCCGTGCTGCTTAGAACACGATATCCTTCTTCATTACTTATTCCACTGTCTATACCCCCTCTCCACTCTCTAAATATGCATATTTTAAGGCTCCTTTCTACTCTGTGTCTTCATGTTTTAATTCCTATTAAGAAAACAGGAACTACACTTGACATCAGTTGGTGAGAGTCAAATACATATGCCCAATCCATTTCCTTTCTGTTCACAGGATGAGAATATGCCCCATTTTTTTACATCCAGGTGAATGAAAAAAAAAAGCCGATAAAATTAATAGGCCTAATGGGTGAAAGGAAAGGGGAAAAACCATAATCTATATATTTTTCCTGTAAAGCCTTCATCTGTCTCAAGAAGAGATTGAACCTCATGGTACCGGCTGCCTACAACTCAGGGTAAACCTATTGCTTTATACAGCTTGAAGGAGCAGCTACCCATCAGCTGCCCAAAGGGAAAAAAAAAATCCATGAAGTCTAATTCAAGTGTCTGTCAAACTGAATATTCTTTCTGTTTTGTCACTGAAGAATTTGGAGAAATTTCCATCTTCCCTTAAGTGTTCAACATCCAGGGCTCTCTCCAACACTGTCAAGAGTTTCTGAGTAGGTTGCTGTTTCTCAGAGTTCCCAGGGAGTATAGACACACATCACTGCTCTTCCTCCCCATCATTTCCTCTGCATCCCCACTCCCACATGACTAATTTCTTCCATTCCATAATACGAACTGCTACCCAATTACTCCACCCCACTCATTACCTTGCCTTGCTGTTCCCTTTCTGTCATATAGCCCAACAACCCAAGGAGAGAAATTGGTAGTTGTATATGCGATTCTACATGCTTTATTTATTTCTCAGGAATATTTAGAGAAAGTTTATAGCTCTTCTGCTCATCAGAAGAATGAACACAGTTTTACTTCTGCAGCCTGAACTTGTTCCTTCCTTCGTGTGACAATCTCTTTCACTTTCTTCCTAAGTAATATTTTTACCACCCCCTGGGGAAAAAAAAAAAAAACAGCATCTCATTTGAATCCTGTACAATAATGCTGCCATTCTGTTTTCCCCCTATTTTTTGTCCAATTATCTGAATATTCCCCTCTGATACATTTCCCCTTTTTCAGTTATACTTCTGTGTTTTTGTTATTTATTATTTTTTTAAGAATTACACATTGTTACCTTTTCTTTTCCCCAGAGGGCCTTTAGGTGGCAGCCCTTAATATTCCTTATCCTGGTTTGTTATATAAAGGTTTCTAAAAGAGATGTGGGACAGCCAGTGAGCCCTGTGACGTATGACTATTGCCCGAGCAGTGGCATAGCTGGAAGAACTGAACAAAACACAGGAGTCTTGAGGGAAACAAAAAACTAATGTAAAATGGCATAATCTGTAGTTTCAAAAGGATCATCATAATAATCTAGTCAAGCCTCAGTATTTTAAGAAGATACTGCAGCTCAAAGATGATGAGCAATTTACCTAAGGTCATACAACTAATGGGAAGGAAGATTGAGAAAAGGGTAACTAGACCCAAGTCTCCTGACCGCTGTGTAGGCCCCTTCTCCTATTTCTTTCATTGTGGTCACTTCACACTTTTTAAGGTCCGGAATTAAGCACATGCTATATGAACCCTTTCTCATTTAATCTGGGGGTACACACATCACTGGCATACATCAAGGGAGTTACTTTCCATGGAAGGGAAGTCAGTCTGACAACAGCTTAGGAGCTCACAATTGCATTGTTTTAAGAGCAAACTGCCTCTCTGTTCTGCCTTCTAAATTATAGGGGAGGAAAAATCCAAGCTCCTAATAAAGTTTTAAATAGACTGCATCGAACGGCATGCTAACTTTGAATTACCGTGCCATCCAGGAGAGCCTCACCATCATTTTGGCAGATTGGGGATAGGGCAGTAGATGGGGACCCACCAGGTCCTTAACCTAACTGCAAGTCAAGGAAGAAGGTAATAGAGTCTCAAACTGTCTTCTTTTAATGTCTTTACAAGTTTTATACTTGTCGAAGGAAAAAGCATTCCCTATTCTGGTGGTTCCTGATAGCTGCTTGCAAGCAATTTCATCGGATTTGCAAAGCTGCTGTCTCCAGATTTGTTTCAAGACTGCATGCAGTAGAGTGGGCAAGGGGAGTGCAGCAGAAATGAAAGAAGAGGGTATTGCCCCGACTAATTCTATTCATTTCGGCAAACTTGGCCCATATTTATGGGTTCTTGCTTCAATGAGGGCACCCTTGGACAAAAAGTGGAACCTGTTTATTTTAAGCTACCTTTTTTATGCTATTGGTGCCTTGTTTTGTTTTGTGGGTTTTTTCCTTTAAATTATTTGAAAAGGGGGTTAGTATGAGGGTTTCTGGAGGAGGGAAGGAACTGCATGTTTAATTGTAGACTTTAGATGTTCTTTTTATACAAACAAACCCAGTAAGCAACATTTGCGATAATGTCTTATGTTTCTACTTGCCTGGGACACAAGGAAGAGAGAGGATTATCTTTCATCAGGGAGGAAAACTTCAAAAAGTACATTGCTTTAGTTTCGACTACTCAGATAAAATATAGGACACCAGTTAAAAGTGAATTTAAGATGAACAAATAATTTTGTGTATAAATTATCGCCAGAATTTCACAGGGGCATAAGTACACTTAAAAAGTCTTTACTGTTTACCTAAAACTCTAATTTAACTGGATATTCTTGTATTTTTATTTATTAATTATGACAATACTAGTTTAGATATCAATGTTGATATCTAAATATGGGCTGTAGATTCTTCTGCCTATAGAATTTTACAGAACTTCCAATTCTATGATGTAGGGAGCACCTGGTACAAGAAGTTAAAAGAGAAAAAGAAAAGCGAAGAAAGGGAGAGCATAGTACTATAAAAATGGCATCAAATAACTTCAAAGTGTTTTTGGATATGCTTGAAAAATGTGGCTTTACTCTTCAGATTTAAATTATGATTTCTGCTATCAATGTAAGATTTGATTTTATAAATATAACAGAAATTTAAAAAAATCATTTGTTACAACAGTGTTGGTTAATGTGGAAAGAAAGTTTTACACACTTTTGGAGGTGGATAAAGAAGGAATCAATTGTTCATGATTGTCAAGATTTGGGGCACTGAATGAATATGGTAAATGTTCAAATCTGTGATCGGTCACTTATTAGCAGTATGATGCTGGACAATTATTTTATATGTCTTGTGCCTCAGTTATTTCATTTGTAAATATGGGATAACAATAGGGCCTACTTTATAAGTTCCTGGTGGGGATCAATTGGTATAATGCATATAAATTGCTAAGCATAGTGCTTGGCAAACAAATGTCCAAGGAGCAGGGCTTCTTCCCCCACCTTCCTTTTCATCTTTCAAAAATGTTTATCAAACTATTAGCTGTTAAGATTAAAAAATTGTGCAATATTCAATAATGGACTCCTACTTAGCAAGAAGAAGAATAAACTCTGTTACCTACAACAACAGAGTTACTGAATCTCCCAAATACAATACTTAGCAAAAATAGCCAGATAAATGACAATATGTTACATAATTACATCTAGAGTAATCACTTTTAACATATCTTCACAATACCACAAAAGTATTTTCAGTAACAGTCAAAAAATTAAATGAAAAATAATACTTGACCAAGGAAAATAAGGAAAACAGTAAAAGCAAACGAACTAAAAACTGTTAGTAAAATAATAATCATCAAAATGAATGTGACAGTGAAAAAGGGAAAAATGAATAATAAGTACATTTGATTTTGTTTTTATGGTGTTCCATACGTGTGTTTATAGTTTCATGGGAAAATGTCTGAAAAACCATACCAAATTGTGACTGATTATTCTTTTTAGGTAGCATGGTGGGATATTATTCTTTCTTAACTATTTTTGAGCAAGTATAAATATTAAAATAAATAATTTTTGGAAAGAAATTTTCTTTAGTTTTGCATTTACTTTATTATATTTATTTTTTCCCGAATACTGTCTCACTCTATGCACTGAAATGAAATTATCAACAAATGAAATGTGATGCTTTTGTCCTAAAAAAAAAAAAAATGTGGTGCTTTTGTAATGACCTCATTGTGTACATGACTACACTCCCCACGATGTGATGTGAGAGACAGGAGTGCAGAGTCTTGGTAAAGAGGTGGTGAAAGAGAGAGAGAGAAAATCAGAGCAACAAAATTCCACTTGGTTATGATTTCAAGAATCTCTTCAATAAACAACACAGCATAAACATCATGATAAAACAATTACATAAAAATTGAAATAAATATGCAAAATATGTAAAATAGAAGTATGTATTTTTATGTATGCAAAAATATGTCAAATACCCTTCCTGAAATATTTAAATATTAGCTATTATGTTATATAGCACTATTTTTCCATCCAGACTTGACAAACAGAACACTGTTTTCCATTTGTTTCTTGTTTCTTTATTTCTTTTTTCTCCTGGCAGCTTTTGAATTACTTTTATATTCTTAAGAATCCATTTAATCTCCATTATTGGATTATAATTTATACCTCTTTAAAAATTTTGTGGCTGCCTTGAGGTTTATAATATGCATCTGTCATTGCAACCTACCTTCCAATAATATTATATGGCTTGGCATGTAGTATAAGAATCTTACAAATTATAGTAGATTGCTCCCTCCTATTTTTATGCTACTGTTATCATCTGTGCTATTTATTCATAGTTATCAATCCAAATACCAATCCAAATTGCTATTACTATATGGGAGGCAGTAAGTTATCTTCCAGAGCAATTAAGATTTAAAAAAAAATCTTTATATTTACATTTATATTAACCATTTCTAAGAATTTTTATTACTTTATGTAGAGCTAAGTTTTTAATCTTATATAACATTTAGTCTTTCTGAAGACCATTTTTTTAAATTTTTTTTATTTATTTATGATAGTCAGAGAGAGAGAGAGAGAGAGAGAGAGAGGCAGAGACACAGGCAGAGGGAGAAGCAGGCTCCATGCACCGGGAGCCTGATGTGGGATTGGATCCCGGGTCTCCAGGATCGCGCCCTGGGCCAAAAGCAGGCGCCAAACCACTGCGCCACCCAGGGATTCCCTGAAGACAATTTTTAAGTACATTTCCTGTAGCTCTCCTGGCAATGAATTCTCTGTTTTTGTTTGCCTAAAAGTAATCATTTTTATTTTACTTATTAAAGGTATTTTCACTATGAATAAAATTTTAGGTTGATATCATTTTACTTTTAGCACATTAAACATGGTAATCTTTTGGGGGGGGCTTGCAAAATTTTTGAAAGTCTGTTGGAACTGTTTCATTATTTTCTGTGTATATCTTTAAGATATTCTTTTACTTCTGGTTTTGAGCTATTGAAATATGATATATCTAAGTGTGTATATGTGTGTTTTATTTCCTTTGGAATTTATTGTGCTTGGAATTATCAAAATTCCCTGTGTCTATACTTTGATGTATTTTGATATTTTTAGAAAATTCTCAATGATTATCTCTTCAAATAGTCATTCTGTCCCTTTTGGGGAGAGCAGAAGAATTATGTGTATCTCAAACCATTTGGTATTATTCACAGATTGAGATGCTCTGTTATTGTTTTTCCCATTTGTGTTTCAACCTGGTTAATTTATGTTGAAAAATCTTCAAAATCACAGGTTCTTTTTTCAATTGTTTGGATGTAGTGTTGGGTCCATCAAAGTGACTTTTCATCATCTCTGTTACTTTTTTCTTATGATTTCCATCTCTGTTACAATCATATTACAGTAGTTTGCCTATTTTCCCTCACTAGAGACTTGAACACATTAATCGTAGTTAATTTTATTTTATTTTTCATAGTTAATTTTAAATGCCTGCCTGAAATTCCAAAATCCTGATCATTTCTGAGTCTGATTGTATTGATTGCTTTGTCTCTTGATCATGTTTAGTTTTCCATCTCCATTGTTTTGATGTTTCACAATTTTTATTCGGTTCCTGAGTATAGTTTGTAGAATAGTAGTACTGAGATAATTCATATTTATACCTACAAAGCACATGCTTCTTCTGCTGCTAGTGGAGGGTTGAGTTAATGTAGGCAAATTTTGACCTGTTTTGGGTCTTGCTGTTCTTATGATTACTTTCAGTTCGCCACTGCCTTCAAATTCCTTTTGTATCATATTGTGCTAATGTGAAGATTGGTGTCAAAGTGGATTTTCCTCAAGTGTCACTGGATAGACACACTGCTTTAGCTACATTCAACAATTTTGAGATGTTATTTTTACTGCATTCAAAATCTTATTATAACTTTTATTTCTTTCACCTATGAAGTATATAAAATGTGTTGTTTAGTTTCTAAATATTTGGTAGGTCTCAGATACCTTTCTGTTATTAATTTATCATTTAATTATCTTATAGTCAGAGAACACACTTCATATAATTTCAGTACCTTCATATTTACTCACCTTTGTTTTATAGCCAGGATCATGATATATCTTAGTAAACTTTTTTTTTTTAATTTATTTTTTTATTGGTGTTCAATTTACTAACATACAGAATAACACCCAGTGCCCGTCACCCATTCACTCCCACCCCCCGCCCTCCTCCCCTTCTACCACCCCTAGTTCGTCTCCCAGAGTTAGCAGTCTTTACGTTCTGTCTCCCTTTCTGATATTTCCCACACATTTCTTTTTGTGTGTACTTGTAAAGTAATGAGTGTAACATTTCACAACTTTCAGGTTAGTTTGCTTGACAATATATTATTGTTCTCTATATATTTATTTTTACTGTTTGCTTGATATGTCAATTTTTGGGAGAGAGCTGATAAAATCTCCAAATATAATTATGACTATGGCTATGTCTATCATACACAACATATTTTTATATATGATCCTATACAGTTATAAAGAAATGATACAGTAATAAATAAATGGATAAGGAACAATTCTTACAGGAGAATTCCAAATATTAAATATAGAGGAAAATGAGGTAAATAAGTAATTCATCTCAGTAGTAACTGCTGTAGGCATGATCCACTAATGCATTCTAAAGTTTGTGGGTGAAACTTCAAGAAACACTGGATATTTACACAGCTTCAAAGTATCTCCCACAAATATATATTCATTGTTGTGGTGGTTCTAATAGGCGTCCACAAATTATTTTGTATTCATGTCCCAGGAGGTGGAGGTTCATTTTCCTCCCTTTGTCCAGATTTAGTGACTCACTTGTAATGGATAGAGTATGGAAAGGAAAAAAATAATTATAATAGAGAAACCTCACAGATATTTCATTAACAAAATGATCAAAGTTAATATATCATCAATACTAAGTCCTGTTGATATCATGTACTTCGTGATAAGATATAATGAAAAGGACACTTCACCTCTGAAGTATGCTTCCCCCAAGTCCATAAGCTCATTCCAATTATAAGAAAACATGAGACAAATTAAATGAAATACTCTATAAGATACCTGATCCAGTACTCTTTAAGGGTGTCTGTATCATGAAAGAAGAAGAAAAACTAAGAAACTAAAAAACCCTCACAGATTTGAAGATACTAAGAATACATGATGATTAAAAGCAACATAACATCCTGATTTGGGTCCTGAAATAGATATGAGTGGAAAAATTGGTAAAATCTGAATACAGTCTGTAGTTTAAACATATTGCACCAATGTTAACTTCTTAGTTTTGATAAGGATACATGGCAAAATAAGATGTTAATAGAGAAGCCTGAGCAAAAAGATACAGGAACTCACTGTATTATCTTTAAAATTCTTCTATAAACCTGAAATTATTTCTTTTTTTTAAGATTTATTTATTTATTTATGATAGACATAGAGAGAGAGAGAGAGAGAGACAGAGGCAGAGACACAGGAGGAGGGAGAAGCAGGCTCCATGCTGGGAGCCTGATGTGGGACTTGATCCTGGGACTCCAGGATCGCGCCCTGGGCCAAAGGCAGGCGCTAAACTGCTGAGCCACCCAGGGATCCCCCTGAAATTATTTCAAAATAAAAATTACAAAAGCAAAACTCCCTAACATTTGTCTACATGGCAAAACATGGACCCTTGTCATGTTCACTCGTCCTGCCTTAGCCAGGATTGCTGTCTTCTAGCCCTCAATGCTTGGAATACTCCTTCCTACCATAGGGTTTTTGCACAGGGTACAGAGGTTTTCCTCTGGCTGTAATTAAAGCTCTTTACTCCCATTCAAGTGTAATAATCCCTTACTTACCCTTCAGATCTCAGATCAAGCATCTCAGTATCATTTTGGCACCCACCACTAGAATAAAGCCTTTTATAGGTTCTCATATATCATATACCATGTGTTCATTGTCCAAATCACAGTTCTAATTATGCATTTGTTTGAATGATTATTTATTGGTATTTGTCACTTCCACCAGGCAGCAAACTCAATTCTCCAGGACTACATATACCCTAATTTACCCAGTGTTTAGCATAGGCTCTGGCATATAGTAGGCACTCCAAGTAAGTGATTTAGACTTGCCAAGTAAGTGATTTAGTCTTCCACGTAACTGAAGCATCCCAAACTGTTCTACTGCTTTCCCACAAAAGGGGAGGGAACACTTCCCTTTCTGTCAAGTGTACTGGAAGGCAAAATGTCCTAGTTATAAATATTGTATGGGGAAACACTTTAAAGGGAGGAGCTTTTAAGTACTCTGAAATCCTTCATAATGGGAAAGAGAACTATGACAGCTCCCCTATGTCCTTCTCTGTCAAACCCCCCACCCCGGAAAAATTTCAGGCACTCTGCTTTGCAATGTGAAGTCTTATGGCCCCTTCAACAGCCACTTTCACTCAATGGATAAAGAATAAGGGGATTTAGACATGACAATGCAAGCTGAGTGAGTCTTTTGTCTCCTTTTCCTTTTTCTCTTCTTCTTCTTCTTCTTCTTCTTCTTCTTCTTCTTCTTCTTCTTCTTCCTCTTCCTTTTTTTTTTTTTTGTTTGTTGCTGTTGTTAATTGAAAGAAGTTAAAACCCATACCACGATTTGCTGTTTATCAGGCAAATGATTCTTTGAGGCAATTCCCAGTGGGACTCACTTTACATTTTGGGGACATTCTAGTTCAGTGATAGCAGATTGAACATCATAGTTAACATTTTTAAAAGAGAGACAATGAAATAGGTTCTGGAAAGATAACTAGGTAGCAGTTGCACAGGCAAAAAAAAGAGAAAAAAGAAAGATAAGATAGATTGCTATTTGAAACTAAAACCTACATCCAGGTAGTTGGGAAATGGAGAATGTAGAGGAAAGGGAACATTAACACTCTCTTGGTTTGTATTGCTTGGGATGCTTCCTAACTTACTGAGAATGGAAATCCTCTACTCGATTTAATTTCTTACAGCATCTGGTGTTTCTTTTTGGATGCTGGGGAAGGAATAAGGAACTCAGTTCCTTCTAGCACTCAGGAGAGACCCTTTTATTCCTTAGTATGAATGTGGTGTTTATTATTTGACTCTCTGGGATTGTTACTAGACATTAGTTGCTCTCATAGAGGACAAAATAACTGGTTCTTTGTTAGAAGAAACAGGTAGTAATGAGCTGATAGGAAAAATTTCAAATGACAAATATTTTTTTGATTTGTAAAGCCCATCTTGTCCCTTGTATGAATAATTTTGACTCATTTGAGAAGTCCTGTTAGCTAAATGGATTATTAAGGGCCTATGATCAGGAGTTTCTCTCCAATAAACATATGTTAAACAAAAAAGATCCTTATGTATGCATTCTATGTTAATGTTTAGAAACAAAGTTAAGAGAATGAACATGACTCACCAGCACCGACCAGAGCTAACATCTATTTCCTCTGCATATTTTTAAGCTAACACAAAGAGCAGTTATTAACACTGTTTTAATTCATTTACTATATCTTAATAATTTTTTTCATATTATGAATGAGTCTTCCTAAATAAATGGGATTGGATTTACAATATTACATCAGCTGAAAGCACAATTGAAAAAAAAAAAAAGACTCAAACCTCTAAGAGGTTTTGAAGCACAGTTTAATGCATGTGCTGAATGGGTACTGGATGGGGTAACTTAATATAATCCCAGTTTCTCTCTCCAGTCAAATGCCAAGCTCAAGAGCAGAATATACTGCTACAGATCCAGTTCATATGAATTAGAAAAAAAATTTACTAGAAAGAGTTAATCTTATCAAGATCCCACCATTCCAGCTGTGTGTTTACTAAGAATTTTCCTTAGAGAAAGGTGAAGAGGCCTTTCTTCACAATGGATGCAATATTATGGGTACTGTTAAATTTGGTCTCAAATTGCTCCAACATTGTCCTATGACTTTGTACGAAATTCTGTTTTTAGTTGGGTATTTTAGATTAGACATTGACTGTTACAGTATCAGTCCCTGAAGGGATGAGAGACTACAGAAACAATACATTTTAATTGGGCTTGGAAAGTGGAATAAAAGATGTGGAGATACAGTAAAAATCAAGTCTGAACCAGGGAGCATTAGCCAAGAAGAGGGGGCCAGTAAAGTGGGGATCACTGGCTAGTCCTTTGAAAACTGAACATATGGGACGTGTAGAGACAGAAGGCGTAGGTTTGTCATGCGGAGTAGAAGATGTGGGCAGAAAGATGTGGACATAGCAGCTGCCTGAAGTTTGCTGGATGTGAGAAATCATAGGAGTTATATAGCTTTCAAGTCTAATAAAGTCACGGTCAGTATATCTATCTATCTATCTATCTATCTATCTATCTATCTATCATCCGTCCATCCATCCATCCATCCATCCATCCATCCAGTATCTGCCACTGGTATGTATAACAGTTTTTATTAGTTACACGTTAAAATGCTAACACTACCTGGCTCTTTGGTCTTGTTGAATATTTATGTTATTTAAAATAAGTTTATGTTTTTAGTATATTTGATGGGAGAGAAAATACTGAGATAGTAAATTTTTAAAAGTCAGCTAACTCAGGGGCTTCCATCACAGTCCTCATTTTGTGTCACCTTGTGTTTGAGATGATGATATTATATTCTTGCAAAGTAATATAAGCCTGCATAAAATATTTTCCTCTTGAAATGAATTCTGACTCTACAGGGAAAGAGAGATGGTATTTATCCATAATTTACTGAAACAATTTTTTAAATTACCTGAACATATCCCAACATCAACAACTAAAGAAATAAACATGGCATTTAGAAAATAAAAACACTGCTTCCTCATGCATAGGTTTAAAAACAGAAGTTGGATAGTAATTAGTAGAGCTGAACTGTTGTAAGGGCACCAATTAACTTTAATAAGTTGAGAAACACCTACAGTACCTTTCTATCTTTATTATGACAAATATACTTTAGTAGATCTGCATGAGCAAGTACGTAGTTTATTAGAATGGTTCCTGTTTCCCTCTTTTCCAGTTCTATAAAATTTTATAGAGGAGATCATTTTTATTGGATTTGTTGAGGAAAAGAAACTTCCAGCTTCAAAGCCTCCTATCCTTTGCCCCAAACTTCAAAAGTAAGAACAAAGTTTGAGAAGCACTTTTTCAATACTAGTACCTAGTGCTTTGCTTATAAATGTTTGACAGCTGGTTCTCTCAGGGTAAGGTAGGGAGCCCTGATTTGTAACATTTGATTTTTATAGTGTAAATATCCCCATCATGGTCAATTTCAACGTGACAAAAACTGGTTACCCAAATTCCTGAACATTTAACAGTTGTCTCTCTTGAGTTGTTATCACCTGGCTCCAGCACATAGATGCTTTTATGGCTCAGACATGAAAGACATTCATATTCCATTAGCAAAAACTCAGGAGGAATAATCTAGTTTCTGTCCTCCCTCCTCCTGCAGGGGTCAAAAGCAGATCTCCAGGCGAAAAGACAGAAAGCACCAGGTGCCAAGTAGTTGGGCTCCTTCTCTTTGTGTCTATCTGCCCTTATGAATTTTATTGAGCCATGACCTTGTATCTGGGTTGGAGAAGTCAAGAGCAGAACCAGAATCACTTAAGTAGTAGCTTATCCTTCCTTCTACGTGGATATAAAAAGATTGACTGTAGATTGACTTTAAGTGGCATTCCAGTTTGAGAGTTTATAGCAGCAGTTCTCACCCCTAAATGCATGTTAGAACCAGCTGGGGAGCTTTTAAAACTGCTGAAGACTAGTTCCAATCCCCAGAGATTCTGCTTTAATTGGTCTAGGGTGACGACCAGGCATTGTCGTATTTTAAAAACTCCCAAGGTAATACACTAGGTTCAAGATCCACTGGTTTAGGGATTGCTTATAGTTATGTTACTAGACAGATGGTAATGAGAAGCAGCAAATGTGTGGAGAGGAAGTCAGTAATGTGTGATGGGTTAAATATTTATGTTTTAGAAGATACATTATTAGATTGAAACACTAATATTAAATAGTGTCACTTTGACAAATTGATGTAAAGGGAACCAGTTTGACATATTTCAGTTGTGCTGAAAGTATTGCCTGAATTCTCTGTTTTCCCTGAGACAGTTTCTAAAAACCGAGCTAGAACCCATAGGTGCTACATCTTTAAGTTCAACTCGTAAATATCAGAAAAAAGAGGTCTTTGTCACTGAAGTTTTATGATAGCCCCAAAACAAAACAAAACAAAACAAAACAAAACAAAACAAAACAAAACAATAAGGGTCCATTAATTACACAATTATCACTTATGCAGACTTGCAAGAGTGATGTGCAAAACAGTTCTGTGACGCTTATCTACCTCTAGGCATAGTGGAGAAGTCATGATTTTTTTTTAGAGAGGATTTTTTTAGGGGTCCAATTTTAAGAGTCATGTTATTTTTCCTCATCCTACCATAGAGAAAGAAAAATGGGTATTTCGTTCTCAATTCCAGTCAAGTGAGAGGGGCATTAAGAGAATCACTCAGGGAGTTTGAAGTTTAGAGGAATAGAGGGGACAGATCTTTGTTCCATGTCTCAGAACTTTAGAGGCAAAAGTTGTGGCTGGTGCTGGTGGGAGATGGAAAGAGAAGTCTCCACAGGTGTCAGCTGAGCTTCCACAAGCAGCAGGACAGAATGTGTCTTCGCGTTGGATAAGCTTAAGCGAAGAGCCATGTAGGAAGGAATTGGTCTGCAGGTCATTTTAAAGGGACATCATCCAAGAGGGCTGTTTTCTAGGGACAGACTATCTCATCAGAAAGAAGTTGAGATATAATCTCAGATGCAGAGTCAGAGGGGACTATCTTCAGTGGCCACATGAGTCTCTGGCTGGAGAAGGGACTGTTGTCCATATGGAGAGAGATATAAACAGATATTTCCAATGGAGAATCTCTAAGGTATCCATGAAGTACTACTCAGGAAAGTCAGCTTTAAATATCAACCAAACCCAGAGAACACCAACACCAGACCACACGTAAGATCCTGTCTGTCCCCATTTTACTCTATTTTGCCCCACTTATACCTGCAGCCAGGTGCCAGTGAGAACACTCCATGAGGGAGGAAGGAAAGTGGCATAAGAAGCAAAAGACAAGAGAAGTTAGTATGCACATTTTATTTCTTCACTGAAAGCCGCCAAGCTTGAAGCAATATCACACTGGGGAGGGGCGAATATTTAACATAAAGCTTAGAGTTGTGATTACATTGGACTCAGCATTTCAATTTTGGAAATGGAGACTTTACTTGTGATTAATGGACTAGAGGACATTTTTTTTTTCATGTCCAAGAGAGTAAGATTAGATCTGCTCAAGGGCAGTGAAAGCAAGAAATGGAGCCCACGTAGAGGGTTTGGAAGACCAAAGGCAGGAAGGAATGAAATTACATGCGGCTGTACCCTTGGAAGCCTGGTCTTTCAATGTACTAGTTGTTCTATTCCACCAAAACTCAGTGATTCTGAGAACCTGTCTGAAGTCTAAACACTCATTAGAATGCAATTTCTAACAACGTAACTATAATTTTTCCTCAATATAGTATAATCAAGGTGAATAGTAACAAAGGGCAGTTGCAGGACAAGGTGCATGCATGCCATGTGCTGGAAGGAGAATCAGATGCAAGAAACAAAGGTTCTGGCCTGGGCTATGTCATTTTTAAAATGTGTGGCTAAGAGAAAGTGACTTCACTTCTCTTAACCTGTGATGGATCCACAGACTCAAAGTAATGATATTTGTCCTACCTGTCTCTCGAAGTTGTGGGAAGTACAACAGAAGGAAAAGCTTTGAAAAACAGCAAGTTTCTATAAATGTACAGCATCACAGTGACTATAACAGGGCTCAAAATGTAGTGAACAATTCAGAAGCCAGGCTGTTGTTCTTGTTAACCTATTCCTGTTGCCTTTTTGTATCAGAGGAATAAAATTCTTTCTTTACAGGATGCCATTCTCTTTGTGATTCCATCCAAGAAAAAAAAAAATCAAACACAAACAGAAACAAAAAACAACCACAAAAAAAGACCACGTTAGTTCTCTGGCTTTTGTTTCCTCTTAGTCCGTTTCCCTTGAGAGGTAGAAATCAGAATCTCAGAGAAGACGTATTTATGTTTTAAACTAACATTGGTTGGTGATAAGTAAAAATGTGCAAAATAAATAAATAAATAAAAATGTGCATTGCAGAAAATTCAGAAATATGTAAGAGTATAATGAGGCAAGTAAAGTCTCCTATAACCCCCAAAACTAGACAATTGGTGTCAAAATCCAATGGTAATGCAAGCACTAGGAAGGCAGGTATTTGGTTCCCCCTGTTATATCCCCCTATTTCGGATGTTGTGAGGCACAAAGTATCACTCAATACACATTCGAATAAGCATGGGTTAAGATTTTGGTATATTTCATTTTAGTTCTTCAATATGTGTGTAGATACGTGTAGAGAAATGTATTAACCAAAAAGAGACAATTACAAAGGGTATTTTTAACACTGTACCAGTTAGGCTCTTTAGTTACAAAGAATAAAATAACTTCAGGTAATGTAGGATTAGTATAAGGATATATATGGAAAAAAGCAACATCTTGCAGGTATACTCAAGAATACTAATGTACTTTGTCCCTATGGAGACAGAAATATAGACTGTGGACGGCAAAGCCATCCAGACTCTAAATTAGGTTTAACCAAAAGGTCTCAGTAGCAAAATTTTGTGGCTTCTATCACTAATATGACTTGAGTGTTTTCCACATCAAGACTGTATTCTAGGGTTTTTTTTTTAATTTTTTAACCTATCTGCTAAAAATTGCTCAACTCTTTATTTAAAAATACCAACTATCTAATAGCGTGAACCCAGTTGTTCTAAATAGTCCCCTTTATCTTTGAGTAGCCCAAATTTCTACCCAGTTATATCCAAGGCTACTGGCTAGCATAGAGCTTAGTGAGGTCAAATGGCCACTATGGTCTTACCTTTTTTTTTTTTTTTAATTGTTTTATTTATTTATGATAGTCACACAGAGAGAGAGGGAGAGAGAGGCAGAGACCTAGGCAGAGGGAGAAGCAGGCTCCATGCACCGGGAGCCCGACGTGGGATTCGATTCCGGATCCCCAGGATCGCGCCCTGGGCCAAAGGCAGGCGCCAGACCGCTGAGCCACCCAGGGATCCCCTGGTCTTACCTTTTGTATCCAGGTCATCATGAAGACTTAGTGGGAAAGAAAGAAACCTTTAAATAGGCATAATAGATATTCTGAGACCAGGCTGGTGCATAAATTATACTGTATATTGTTTTGTAACTTGATTTTTTATTTGATATGTTCTTACTCATTTAAACCATGTCATAAAACTTGGCTAACGATAGCTGAACAGTGCTTACATAATACGCATGTATCAGAATTTTAAAGACTATCTTGTTATTACTAAATACCCAGATTGCTTCCTATTCTCACTATTATGAATAGTGTTGAAATAAACAATTAGGTCTGAAAATCTTGTTTCACATCTTCAATTATTGTTTGGGATTAAGGCTCTTCTTGAGGCTGGACAACTGACAGTTCTGAGGAGCAATGGTCAGGTTGTAATCTTAATTTTAGAGAAAAGATAATATGCCTGGTATGGATAGAGCTAAATCTAATAATTTTCGTATTACTGGTCATTTGAATTGCTTCCATTTTTACATGATTAAAAATTTTAATTTTGTTAAAAAATTTGCTTGATTGTCTTCCTGAGTTTATTACTCAAGAGGATAAATCTAAAGTCAGCCTGCTGTTTATTTCTTCCTTCATTAACACCTGCATGCTCTTCACTCATGCCTCTTCCTCTGTGGAGTGATGGACTAGACATGGAATCCTTTCTCCCTCACTTCATATTAACTCAGAAGTAAATAAAAGTTGTGCTCTGTCCAGAATCTAATTCTTTCTTTGTAAGTAATATTTTTGTTTTTATTTCTGTTTTATTTGGGGGGGGGAGGTCTCCTCATTTCCTTTTTTTTTTTAATTTTTTATTGGAGTTCAATTTGCCAACATTTAGCATAACACCCAGGGCTCATCCCGCCAAGTGCCCCCCTCTGTGCCCATCACCCAGTCACCCCAACCCCCCTCCCACCTCCCTTTCCACTACCCCTTGTACATTTCCCAGAGTTAGGTGTCTCTCATGTTTTTTACCCTCACTGATTTTTTCACTCATCTTCTCTCCTTTCCCCTTTATTCCCTTTCACTAATTTTTATATTCCCCAAAAGAATAAGACCATATAATGTTTGTCCTTCTCCGATTGACTTATTTCACTCAGCATAATACCCTCCAGGTCCATCCACGTCGAAGCAAATTTCGTTTCTAATGGCTGAGTAGTATTCCATTGTATACAGAGAACACAGCTTCTTTATGCATTCATCTGTCGATGGACACCGAGGCTCCTTCCACAATGTGGCTATTGTGGACATTGCTGCTATAAACATCGGGGTGCAGGTGTCCCGGTTTCTGACTGTTTCTGTATCTTTGGGGTAAATCCCCAGCAGTGCAATTGCTGGGTCATATCTCCTCATTTCCATGATTGTTTATAGGGGCAAATTTTTAAGAAAAAAATATTAAAATACATCATTATCAATGATTTTAACTGATTTAGGTTTTTTTTAACTCTGGTTTTTTTTTTTTTTTCTTTTCTATTGTGGTTAGTTTCTCTTCCATTGTTATTTTCTGTTCTTTAGGAAGTCAAATTATCAATAATTTATAACTAAAATTAAAGAGATTTGTCAATTGTTCTTTTTTAAATTTATTTTTTCTTTGTGTTTTAATTTAATAGTTGTTAGGCAAACAAAACAAAACAAAACACCCTCGAGATAACATGAATTTAAGTTAAAAAGCACAACACAAAATACCAGCAGTCTTGGGACACCTGAGTGGCTCAGTGGTTGAGTGTCACCTTGGCTCAGGGTGCAATCCAGGGGTCCTGGGATCGAGTCCTGCATCGGGATCCCTGCGATGCACCTGTTTCTCCCTCTGTGTCTCTGCCTCTATCTCTGTGTGTCTCTCGTGAATAAATAAACAAAACCCTTAAAAAAAAATACAAGCAATCTTATGCTGCTCCACAACTAAAGCATCGCCAACACTGCAATCCCAATTCAGCCTGTGTGCTCTCTGTTTATCCCTTCCTGGATCTATTTTAAAGAAGGAGCCAGTATCATTTTTTTTTTTTTTTTGGTCATCCTTCTGCATTTCAAAATAGCTTTACCGGGCAGCCCGGGTGGCTCAGAGGTTTAGCGCCGCCTGCAGCCCGGAGTGTGATCCTGGAGACCAAGGATCGAGTCCCACGTCAGGCTCCCTGCATGGAACCTGCTTCTTCCTCTGCCTGTGTCTCTGCCTCTCTCTCTCTGAATAAATTAATTAATTAAAAAATAGCTTTATGATATCATACATACATGTATAGACATCAATATTCATGACAGTTCATTGATTAATTTTGCTTACTTTTAAGACTTATGAAAAGAGTATCAACCTACTTACAGATTTCTGGGATCTTTATTTTTCCCAACTATTTGATATGTTTCTAAAATATTGTTCATGTTACATGAAGCTGTAGTTCATTTTCATTGCTGTATAATAATCCACTGTGTGGTATACAATTTTTATTTATCCATTCTCTTGACAATAGACAAAGTACATTGATTTTAGTTTTTTGTTTTTTAAGACCAGAACTGCAATGAACCTTGTGTATATGGGTTCTTTAATGGACTTTCAAATATTTCTCTGGAATTTTGTCTAAGAGAGTAATAGCTAGGTCACAGGTAATGTGAAAATTCATGTTTATAAAGTAATAGATTTTTTTGCTTTCACAGATTTATACTCCCATTATCAATTTATAAAAATTCAAGCAGATCTACCTATCTTTTAACATTTCCAAAAGTTTCCATTTTTGTCAATTTGTTTTAAAATTATATCTCATTGTGCTTTTAATTTACATATCTCTGCTAGTACGTTTGAGTATCTTTTTTGTATTTTTATATATCATTTGTGTATTCTCATCTGTAAAAAGTTTTATTTATCATTTGGCCTAATTTTCTTTTTGATTGTTTGCTTTACTGCTGTGTAGAAGTTCTTCTAGAGAAGTTCCATTTCTTGGCAAACTCTTAGTTTTGTTTCACTTAAAATGTCTTTACTTTTCCTCTGCTCTTAAAAGGTTACTTTGCTGGGTATGCAATTGTACTTGACGGTCATTTTCTTTAAACACCATGAGTATATTAATTCACTGTCATCTGGCTTCCACTGTTGCTTCTGAGTCTGCTGTCTATCTGCATTCATTTTAAATCCATCATTTCTCTTTGCCCACTTTTAAGATCTTCTTGCCTTTTATTGTTATTTATTTTATGACATACAGAAGTTATTCTTTAAAATTTGTAATTTCTTAGCGGTATACATGTGTGTGTCTGATGTTCAAATCATCAGTTGAGTTTTAGATTTCACAATTATATTTCATTTTGTGAAGCTCCACTTTATTTTTTTAATTTAAATAAAAGATTTTATTTATTTATTCATGAGAGACACAGACAGAAGGCAGAGTCATAGGCAGAGGGAGAAGTAGGCTCCCCACAGGGAGCCGAACTCTGGGATTGATTTCCTATATATAGTATAGGAAAGCCTATAGAACCTTCTATCAGAAGATAAGAACAGCAAGGAGCAGCCTCCTAATGATCAGAGTCCCCAACTCGGGACTCAATCCCAGAGTTCCAGGATCACTCCCTGAGCTGAAGGCAGACGCTCAACCACTGGGCCACCCGGGCATCCCTCTATTTTTAATTTTTGAGGAACTTCCATAACTATTATCCACAGTGGCTGCACCAATTTACATTCCCATCATCAGTGCATGAGGGTTCCCTTCTCCCACCTCTTCACCAACACTTGAAATCACTTGTCTTTTTGAGGATAGCCATTCTAACAGGTGTGAGGTGATATCTCATTATGGTTTTGATGATGACAAGTGATGTCAAGCACCTTTTCATGTACCTGTTGGCCATCTGTATATCTCCTTTGGAAAAACATCTATTCAGATTTTCTGCTCATTTTTTGATTGGTGTTCAGTTTGCCAACATATAGCATAACACCCAGTGCTCATCCCATCAAATGCCCTCCCTCCGTGCCCGTCACCCAGTCACCTCCACCCCCCGCCCACCTCCCTTACCACCACCCCTTGTTCGTTTCCCAGAGTTGTGAGTCTCTCATGTTCTGTCTCCCTCTCTGATATTTCCACACATTTTTTCTCTTTTCCCCTTTATTCCCTTTCACTAATTTTTATATTCCCCAAATGAATGAGACCATATAATGTTTCTTCTTCTCCGATTGACTTATTTCACTCAGCATAATACCCTCCAGGTCCCTCCTCGTTGAAGCAAATGGTGGGTATTTGTCATTTCTAATGGCTGAGTAATATTCCATAGTATACATAGACCACATCTTCTTTATCCATTCATCTTTTGATGGACACCGAGGCTCCTTCCACAGTGTGGCTATAGTGGACACTGTTGCTATAAACAT
This sequence comes from Canis lupus dingo, assembly GCF_003254725.2. Taxonomy (NCBI): domain Eukaryota; kingdom Metazoa; phylum Chordata; class Mammalia; order Carnivora; family Canidae; genus Canis; species Canis lupus. The sequence goes on along the minus strand of NC_064258.1, from coordinate 13,729,834 downwards.
CGGGGTGCGGGTGTCCCAGAGTTTCACTGCATCTGTATCTTTGGGGTAAATCCCCAGCAGTGGGATTGCTGGCTCGCCCCGCAGCTCTATTTTGAACTCTTTGAGGAAGCTCCACACAGTTTCCCAGAGTGGCTGCACCAGTTCACATTCCCACCAACAGTGCAGGAGGGTTCCTCTTTCTCCACAATGTCCTCTCCAACATTTGTTATTTCCTGCCTTGTTAATTTTCCCCATTATCACTGGTGTGAGGTGGTATCTCATTGTGGTTTTGATTTGTATTTCCCTGATGGCAAGTGATGCGGAACATTTTCTCATGTGCTTGTTGGCCTTGTCTATGTCTCCCTCTGTGAGATTTCTCTTCATGTCTTTTGCCCATTTCAGGATTAGATTGTTTCTTTGCTGTTGAGTTTAATAAGTTTTTTATAGATCTTGAATACTAGTCCTTTTTTCTGATAGGTCATTTGCAAATATCTTCTCCCATTCTGTAGGTTGTCTTTGAGTTTTGTTGACTGTATCCTTTGCTGTGCAAAAGCTTCTTATCTTGATGAAGTCCCAATAGTTCATTTTTGCTTTTGTTTCTCTTGCCTTCACGGATGTATCTTGCAAGAAGTTACTGTGGCCAAGTTCAAAAAGGGTGTTGCCTGTGTTCTCCTCTAGGATTTTGATGGAATCTTGTCTCACATTTAGATCTTTCATCCATTTTGAGTTTATCTTTGTGTATGGTGTAAGAGAAAGACCCAGTTTCATTCTTCTGCATGTGGATGTCCAATTTTCCCAGCACCATTTATTGAAGAGACTATCTTTTTTCCAGTGGATAGTCTTTCCTCCTTTGTCGAATATTAATTGACCATAAAGTTAAGGGTCCACTTCTGGGTTCTCTATTCTGTTCCGTTGATCTATGTGTCTGTTTCTGTGCCACTACCACACTGTCTTGATGACCACAGCTTTGTAGTACAACCTGAAATCTGGCATTGTAATGCCCCCAGCCCTGGTTTTCTTTTTTAATATGCCCCTGGCTATTCTGGGTCTTTTCTGATTCCACACAATCTTAACATAATTTGTTCCAACTCTCTGAAGAGAGTCCATGGTATTTTGATAGGGATTGCATTAAATGTGTAAATTGCCCTGGGTAGCATTGACATTTTCATAATATTAATTCTTCCAATCCATGAGCATGGAATATTTTTCCATCTCTTTTTGTCTTCCTCAATTTCTTTCAGAAGTGTTGTATAGTTTTTAGGGTATTCCTAGGTATCTTATGCTTTTGGGTGCAATTGTAAATGGGATTGCCTCCTTAATTTCTCTTTCTTCAGTCTCATCATTAGTGTATAGAAATGCCACTGACTTCTGGGCATTGATTTTGCATCCTGCCACACTGCTGAATTTGCTGTATAAGTTCTAGCAATCTTGGGGTGGAGTCTTTTGGGTTTTCTAGGTACAGTATCATGTCATCTGTGAAGAGGGAGAGTTTGACCTCTTCTTTGCCAGTTTGAATGCCTTTTATTTATTTTTGTTGCCTGATTGCTGAGGCTATGACGTCTAGTACTATGTTGAATAGCAGCAGTGAGAGTGGACATCCCTGTCTCGTTACTGATCTTCGGGGAAAGGCTCCCAGTGCTTCCCCATTGAGAATGATATTTGCTGTGGGCTTTTCGTAGATGGCTTTTAGGATGCTGAGGAATGTTCCTTCTATCCCTATGCTCTGAAGATTTTTGGTCAGGAATGGATGCCGTATTTTGTCAAATGCTTTCTCTGCATCTAATGAGAGGATCATATGGTTCTTGTTTTTAATCTTGCTGATATGATCAATCACATTGATTGCCTTACATGTGTTGAACCAGCCTTGTATCCCTGGGATAAATCCCACTTGGTCATGGTGAATAATCTTCTTAATGTATTGTTGGATCCTATTGGCTAGTATCTTGTTGAGAATTTTTGCATCCATGTTCATCAGGGATATTGGTCTGTAATTCTCCTTTTTGATGGGGTCTTTGTCTGGTTTTGGAATTAAGGTGATGCTGGCCTCATAGAACGAGTTTGGAAGTACTCCATCTCTTTCTATCTTTCCAAACAGCTTTAGTAGAATAGGTATGGTTTCTTCTTTAAACTATTGATAGAATTCCCCTGGGAAGCCATCTGGCCCTGGACTTTTGCATCTTGGGAGGTTTTGATGACTGTGAAGCTCCACTTTAAAAAAAAATCTACCTTATTATTCTCTTGTTGATTGTTATTGTTGTTTCTACCCTTAATTTCTCTGTTTCATATATCACCAATCTATAATTTATATCTAATAATTATAAGACATTATCTTCAGTATCTATATCTTGTTTTTTTATATTTGCTGATTCTTATGAGAGTCTGTCTTGGAGCATTTTAGATCTTTGATTGAAAAATCATTGTTTGATTCTGATCCGTGGGACTCCTCTGGCTCTCAATGCAGGATGCTTCTCCTCCAGGAAAAGTTTGCTTCTGCCTCTGCTGGGAGCCAGAGTCTAGCATGTGGGATGTCCGGGCTCAGTGCAAGACCCTGGGCTCAACATGTGCTTTCAGCTGGCTCAAGGCTCAGTCTCCTGATGATGATGCTGCGACAGGCAGTTATCCTCAGACAAACCTGCTCTTGGACTTTCTGTTGCTTGTCATTCCCAATAAAATCCCCCTACTCCTAAAGGGCTGGGTAGAAGTGTGGACCCAGAATTACATTTTAAAAATATGTCCTATCCAAAATATAATCATATTTTCAGGGAAGCGGGGTGAAGTTCTCAGAGTACCTGGTTGGTCATACTGCCAAGGGTGGAAGTATTTCAACTTTTTAATAGTATGTTTCATCTCCTCCATTTCCTCTGCATTTCCTTAAGGAATAGTTCAAGTTCATCTTGCTCATCACTAATTTAATTTTCTGTAGTGCCTCTATGTCCTTATTTGTTCTCATACATATTTTATTCTGCCCTTTTACTTTTAATTTTATTATAAGCTACTATATCATTTTCATCGGCTTTTTATTTATATCTGTCTCTCACAGCTTTTTCTCATCTCAAATTGTAGTCTTATCAATTCTCTGTTCATTTCTCATATCTTAGAGGTCATATTTCCTTATATTTTACTGAGAACACAAGAACTGTTGCATTATGTCTGTTTCTTTAAATACTTTCTCAAAAGTATGTTGACTTTGCATATTATTTTCCTCTTAGTCTGTAGATATCATAGTTATCCACTCTATTGGTTATCTTTGAAATAAAAGCTACCTTACAGTGAAGCACTACTGAGAGAGACATAAAGATGAAAATAAAGATATTATCACTGTTATCTTGATTGTTGTTAGAATCCTCTTGGTAGATATCAAGTTAGATAGATACACCACTTGGTCAAGTTTTACTGGAGTGAGAACTATTCTGAAACAGTATCCTGGACCTGGTGTGCATTAGTCTGGGCTCTCCAGAGTGACAGAACTAAGAAGATATACAGAGAGAGACACAGTGGAGAATTAAATGGGAACAGACCCACAGGATAGAGCAGGCTAAGCCCCACTATGCCTGCTAAAATGCCATAAGCAAGCTGGAGAACCAGGAAAGCCAGTGAAATATTTCACTATGAGTCCAAAGGCCTGAGAACTGAGGGAGCCTGGGTGCTAATTCCCAGTCCAAGGCCTAAGGGCTGAGAAGGGTGGCATTAGTGTAAGTCCTAGAATCCAAGGTCCTAGCATCCAGAAGCCAGGAGTTTCTGTGAGCCAGGTCAGGAGAAGATGGAGATCCCAGCTCAAGAAGAGACAAGAAGAAAGAATTCCCTCTTCCTTAACCTTTTTATTTTATTCAGGTTCTGCTCACAGGGGTGAGGGCTGATCTCCTCTACTCAATCTACAGATTCAAACATCATTCTCCTCTGGAGACACTCTCTCAAACACTCCCAGGAGTAACAGTTTACCAGCTACCTGGTCGCCTCCTAGCCCAGATGGGTTGACACATTAAATTAACCATCACAGGCTGCATGCTCTTTTTGTTGTAAAGAGTGCTTTTGTAAATGATCTAAAGCTAGTGTGGTTTTCCGTTTCTAGAAACTTGTTTTGCCGTAACAAAGGAGCACTGCTTTGCTCAGCTTCTCCAGTCCTGACCTATTTCTGTCCTTTCTGCTGCTAACTTCAATGCTTGTCCACTTCAACGCTTAACCTGTGTTTTGATACTGGAAATTGTCCTATTGGGACAGATGTAGGGAGAGGCAATGGTGGGAGGATACACAGTGCAGGACGGGATTAAAACTCAGTGAGCTAATAAGACAGCAGAGGGACCACTGCCTGGGTCTCTGGTTGGTGCAATTCCTGGGACTTGTTATCTAGATGGAAGACAGCAGAGATGGGAACAGGCATCCCCATGCAGTCCTTTATGCCAGGTAGATTTTCTCTTGAGCAGCAATGCTGTCAATGTAAACTACAGATTAATGTTTTTTTTATTGTAGCTTATAAGTCTTAAATTAGTATTAATTCCTCTCAGATTCTGCTAGTAACTTGTTTTTGCTTTCAGTTCTTGATGTTATAGGTTTTCTTTTTAAGTCTGCATAGGGGGCAGCCTGGTGGCTCAGCGGTTTAGTGCCACCTTCAGCCCAGGGTGTGATCCTGGAGACCCGGGATCGAGTCCCATGGGATCGAGTCTCATGTCGGGCTCCTGCGTGGAGACTGCTTCTCCCTCTGCCTGTGTCTCTGCCTCTCTCTCTGCGTCTTTCTGTGTCTGTCATGGATAAATAAATAAAATCTTAAAAAAATAAAATTCTCAAGTTCTTTAAAAAATAAATGAAAAAATAAGTCTGCATAGGTGTTTTATTGACATCTCAGAGCAAGTCATGAAATGCTAGTCACACACCTTCCTAATCCAGAGGTCTGCTTGACTTTTTAAAAGATTATTTTTATTCATTTGATTGATTGAGAGAGAGAGAGAGAGAGAGAGAGAGAGAGGGAGGGAGGGAGGGGAGAGAGAGTACATACAAGCAGGGGAGGGGCAAAGGGAGAGAGAGAAGCAGACTGCCCTCTGAGCAGGGAGCCAGGTGTGGGGCTTGATCCCAGGACCTGGAACTCATGACCTGAGCCAAAGGCAGATGCTTAACCGGCTGAGCCACCCAGGTGCCCCAAAGCCTGCCTGCTTTTATGAGACAGCTTCCATCTGCACTCAAATGTTATAATTTAATTATTATCTCCCAAAGGGAAGAAAATCAGAGGAGGATTGCAAAAACCTATTTCCAATCCTCAGTTACTGCTTTTCTGTTATGTCTGCTCCTTCCCAAAGCTTTGGGCTTTGGATGACAAAGACTACCTCTGTATCGTACTGACAAAGGTGTGAAGCTAAGAGTAATGAGCAAACTGAATCCCAGCTGTGTCAATAATCAGGTACGCAACTATGAAAAAACCACTTAAAATTTACAGCAGCTTTATTTCTCAAATGAGAAAAATACTTGCCTTTCCTGCCTCAAGCAGAGGCAATTATCCACACAGAGGACAGCAGTGAAGAGGAGCTGATGTCGTATTCAAACAGATAAGACAAGCAGTAGCTCAACGAGGGACAGAGTAACACACAGCAGAGGCACATGACAGGGAATACGCAGGATAGGAGAGTATGAACATCATCAGCAGGAGCGACTTCTTACAGTGTTTGTAGAGCACTGCTTCTCCAAGTGTGGCTCCTCCAAGCAGCAGCCCTGGAGAATTCGTTAGAAGTGCCATTTCTTGGGCTCCACTCCAAACCAACTGAATGAGAAGAACTCTGAGAATGGCACCAGCATCTGTGTTTCATAAGTCTTTGGGGCAATTTCTAATGCTCATTAGATTTTGATAATTACTGGTGTAGAAAAAGGTCCCTACTACATCTGCTCACCCTCTTCACTTTGAAGACGAAGACTATCTTATTCAACTTTGAACACTAAGCACTCAATTTCCTGGTAGAGAGTACATACCCAAGCATTTTAAAAAAGTAACTTGTCAATTAAATTTGAGGCAAAAGTCATGTTATCTAACCTCAACTGGACTCTTGCTGATACTTAGCAATCCTATTTATTGCTTGTTGACTTTCTAGTGTTCCAAACATTTTCATTCAATTTAATCAGCAACTCTACTCTCTTTTTTTAAATAATAAATTTATTTTTTATTGGTGTTCAATTTACCAACATACAGAATAACACCCAGTGCTCATCCCGTCAAGTGCCCCCCTCAGTGCCCGTCACCCAGTCACCCCCACCCCCCGCCCTCCTCCCCTTCCACCTCCCCTAGTTTGTTTCCCAGAGTTAGGAGTGTTCATGTTCTGTCTCCCTTTCTGATATTTCCCACACATTTCTTCTCCCTTCCCTTCTATTCCCTTTCACTATTATTTATATTCCCCAAATGAATGAGTGAAAAGCAACTCTATTCTCATTCTTTATAGAGTGCTGCTGGCTTATACTTTCCTTAGTACATCAAGGGATTTCAGTCAACTCTCCTTTTCCATACCTTAGTAATTACTCCATTATTTCTACCTAATTTCTCAGCCTTTGCTATTGACTCAAGGAAGTGTTCATTTTCCTGGGTAAGGTGAAAGCCTCCACTTTGACTCTTTTCTCATATCATTCCTATGTAACTCTGTTCTCCTTACTTTCTCGCAAATTTCACTTTTTTCCAAGCATACTGATGTTTCATGAGTGCCTAAATGCATTATTTACCCATTAATAAAATACAATCACTTCTATCCTGATAACCTATTGAGCAGAAACAAGAATTACTGTGATCTCCTAGTGTAGAGGAGGCTATACTAACTGCATTCCACACTCAATTTTTTACATTTAATCTTATTGTGCTGCAATATATATAACATAAAATAAGCCAGTTTAACCATTGTTAATTATACAATTCAGTGGTATTAATTTGTTGATCTTTTCAAAGATTCAGCTTTTGGTTTTAACTTTCTGTTTTCTATTTTCGTTCATTTATCCCAGCTCTAATCTTTATCATTTCTTTCCTTCTGCTAGTTTTGAATTTAGCTTCTCCTTTCTTTTCCTCCTTCCCCAAGGTATAGAGTTAGGTTATTGATTTTAGATCTTACTTATTTTTTAATGTAGGCATTATTAGCTATACATGTCCTTCTGAGCACTGTGTTTGCTGCATTTCATAAATGTTGGTATTTTACGTTTTTGTTTCATTTGTCTCGAGGTATTTTTTTAATTTCCCTTGTGATTTCTTCCTTGGAAGAGTGTTATATTTAATTTCTACATATGGGGGCGGAGGCTGAGGTCATTTGAAGAGTGATCCCTAATATGCCTGATGCTTAAGCTGGGAAAACTAAAAAGTGAGAACAGTGGTTGAGGATCTCAGTTTGTGATCTTTCCAAATGGTCTTTCTGGCATGGTGGCTTCAGGACAGCAAGACTTCTTTGGAGCCTCGGGATACAAAGATGTATGTAACAAGAGAAAGCCAGGAGGAAACCAGATTCCCTTGAAGTCCTATACTCAAAAGTCACACAGCATCACTTCTTCCCTGGGTATATCACAGCAGTCATAGGCTCTGACCAAATTCGAGGGGAAGAAACATAGTTCTCATCTTATCACTGTCCCACTTAAAAAGATTGTCCCACTGTCCCATATTAAAAAGTAATATGAGTGATATTTTATGGTCATTTATGTATTTAAATACAACATGATATAGTATAACAACAGTAATATCACTCTGAACTCTAAATTTTAAAAAAAGTTTATGTAATGGAAGATTTGCTGATATGTAAAATAATAAATCTGTGGTGGTTAAACAACACAACCAATTATTCTTACTGTATTATTATTTTTTTATTTTTTTAATCTATTTATGATGGTCACAGAGAGAGAGAGAGAGAGAGAGAGAGGCAGAGACATAGGCAGAGGGAGAAGCAGGCTCCATGCACCAGGAGCCCGACGTGGGACTCGATCCCGGGTCTCCAGGATCGCACCCTGGGCCAAAGGCAGGCGCCAAACCGCTGCGCCACCCAGGGATCCCTCTTACTGTATTATTAATCTTTTTTTATAACTATCTCAAATGATACATTTGAATAGATTATGTTTGTCTCTGCTACATTCAGTTACAGCACAAAATGGCTCTAGTATTGTCATCTGTATAAACATAACTGTTGTTATAGTCCTTATCCACCCTGTTACTTTCTGGGCACACATACAGCTACACAGGGATAAACAGAATGGAGAATGGAGACACAGAAACTCAAATATATAATCATACTCATTGATGTATGAATCTACATCTTACCTTGTTCTGCAGAGTTCATTCCAGCCTTCCTTTCTTCACACAAGGTCTCCTGGTTGTAAGTGTAGTTACGGAGGAATAAAGACATAAAAGAAGTGACTTAGAGACAGAAAAATGTCAAATAAAATATAAAATTATAATTTGTGTATGGATGTATACCTTGACTCATTTCGTGGAAAGGACTTGAATTGTCAGAAAGATAATGTGAAAGAAAAGGGCACCAACATTGAACATTCATAGCCTTCTCTTCCCTTCGCAAAAGGAAAACAATGCAAAAAAGTACCTTTCTCATCATTCACTGGTTCCTGGACTTGTGCAAAGTGTCACAAGGGGTCGAACAACTGCACTGATTTGCTCTGGGAAGGGCACAGGCACACTCTATAGAAGAAAAAAACCATAAGGCAAAGAAAGGAGTGATAAGAAATACAAATAGTCCTTGTGCACTGGATTTTAAAGTGGAAGATGGTGAAAGTGAGAGATGGCACAGTTGACACTCTCTACTTGAGCAGCTTTGGGGAGACAAATAGGTAAAAAGAGTAGTTAAGAAATTTGCATGGTACAGAAATGGACCTCCAAGGAGGATTTTCATTTCAACCCCAACTGGAATTTCAAAAGCTGCTCAGTCATTTTTGGATATTAGATTGTCATTTCTTTTGAACAGGACACTATCTTGAAACAGACCAGGAGATTAAAGACCCAATTGTTTTGTTTCAGCAATGAGGGTATCTAAGACAACTAACAATTCATAGAATATAGTAGAAAGAGCAGTTAGTTGGGGATGATGTGATGCTGAGTTCTAGTCTAGACTCAGAAAGAACAGTTTCTGTCTCTAACCCATTAAGATTCTGTCTTAATTTATATAAGACAAAAGAAAGATACCCAAAATATGCATGTTTGGCCTTATGACCTTATGACTCCCAAACAAGTTGTTCACAGGGAGATGTATAAGATTGATTATATTTCTCCAAGTGGCACTCAATCATGATATAATCTTAATTTTCTAAAGGAATTGGGAAGATAGAGGTATAGATATACTGTGTATGGTTTATACAATATGTATGAATAGTGGTTCTTGACATCAGAAAGTTTCTGGGAATTCATAATAGGCTTTTAAAAGCTACTATCTTTTCACCATGATCACACCTACAAGTGAACATTTTCCAGATAAATAATCTGACTCTTCAGCAATTCATCTTCGCTCCACTTATCAGGCAAACTGAACCTATGTAGTCATCATAGTTATCCAAGGGACCCGTTCAACTGGATTTCAATTTGATGTGTTTTAGTTCAATAGACACAGTTTGAGATGTCTGGGAGATTCACAAGGCAACTGTCTCAAAAGCTTATAAATGAGTACAGTCTTATTTGGCACAAATCATTTCTCATGAGAGGAAATCTATTTGGAGATAATTTTTTCAATACTATACTCACTGTGCCTTATAGACTGTTTTCAACAAAGACTTTATTTATTTATTTGAGAGAGAGAGACAGAGTGAGAGAGAGAGAGAGAGTCTGAGCAAGGTGAGGGGCAGAAGGACAAGCAGGCTCCCTGCTGAGTGTGGAGCCCCACAAAGACCTTGATCCCAGGACCCTGAGTTCATGATGAGCCAAAGTCAGATGCTTAACCAACTGAGTTACCCAGGCCCCCCTAGAGACTATTTTAAAATAATCTCTGAGCCTTTCTTATTGTTGCTAGCCTATAGAAGCACAAAGTAGCAGAAAGGTCAATGACCTAGGAATCAAATGACAGCGTTGTAATCCTGTTTAATCTACTAACTTCAAGAAATAATTGCTCAGAGTCCAGTTTCCTCATCAGTAAAACAAGAGGACAGAACATGAAGACTGCTACACTTATTTTCACCTACAGTATTCTCTGGGCCATCTTTTAATATGCTTGTTCCAAAAGGTAAAATAAGTTGGATCTGTAGGTAAAATAGATACTGAAATTGGTATTACTGCTACCTGTTCTATTCTTATGTCCCTGGAAACCTTAATCAAGAAATAGCACTATAATTGCCATATTAGAAACCAGAACCACAGATCCAACACATTTTCATTATATAGCACACACAAATAGTTCTTTGGAAATCAGTGAAATACCAAAGGGCAAACATTTGCTGTTGACCTTAAAAGAAAGAGAGTGTAAAAATCTAGACCAAAGTATAGGAAATTAACACAGACAATAAGAAAAGAAAATCAATGTTACATGTGGAGCATGAGCCAATATATTAGACACACATTCAACATTGTATTCTCAATGTAAGTATTCTGGTTTTCATTGGAAAAAAGTAGATGCATGATTTTGAAAGTCACTACCAAATACTATCTCATGCTACTACTCCCTTGTTCCAACATTTCTTTGTCTCACCAGACATGAAAGTCTTATTAGCAGAGCAATTTAATTGATTTCAGGTAAAGGGTTTTTTTTTTTAATTCTTCAAAAAAAACTATTTAATAACATGTACAGCCATGGAGCATGAACTCCAACTTATATACAAAAGGAAACATTTTCTGCTTCTACTGGCTATTTCCACTTTGGTCCATTACATGGGAACTTTAATCATTTTGTAAGTTTTGAAGAAAACAGCATCTCTCTCCCTTTGCGTCTCTTTGATCCTTTCTTCACAAAAAAAAAAAAAAAAAAAATCAGAGAAGAAACTTCTCAAAAAAGGAAAATAAACCTATTGATGCCGGGGACACCTGTGAATGTGTTTACATCAAACAGAGTTGTAGAAAGCATATAACCAGAACATTTATGTAGTTAGGTTTTCATAGTTTAGTTAAACAACACCAGTCTCCCAACTGCGTGATTGAAATTTTAGTTGCCATGGTACATTAATTGTGAGTAATTTCATCAAGTACAAACCCCCCTGCTAGCTCTTGAGTCCAGAAATCAATATGCAAATTGCAAGTGCACATTATCATCAGTGACCAATCATGTCACTTCTTTCAAAATCTGTTGGTCACTGGGCCTCTCAGGCATAAGTCTCAACATTGCAAGCATAAAGGATAGATGTTATCAGTTGATCCAAAATTAAATGGACTATGATAATCTCAAGGCATAGAAAAGATACTTGCTCTATACTGTAAATTCTATGATGAGAAGAGAAAGGCAAGCACTGTTCAAATTATTCCTGATGACTTTTTTACAAAGAAATAAAACATTTTAATTCTCAAGGTTTCTAATATTTTAAACCACAGTGTACTCAATAAATATGTATTTTATACAATATTTAAATAAGTACTTTGTGGATATTTTAAATTAATTATTAATTTATAAAATGTGTCATTTATGGAAATATAATAATTATAACAATATAATGGTCATGATAGATCATGTAAATTATGTTTTTTAAATTAATAAAAATTCTATGATTTTTATAAAGTTATAATTAGTAAACAGAGGTTCATTTATTAACTTAGCAGCTTTTTCCCCATTTCCTTACACATATATAACTGACAGAGATTTTATTTTTTTATTTTTATTTTTTGTAACTGACAAATATTTTAATGTTTTAATAAAAATGTTTTGTGGATTTTCCCATTAGTTACTGGCATTGCTTTGCCCTGTTTCAGCTTACATGGTCATTTTTATGGTCCTGTACTACTGCATTTTGTGGTCCTACAAGGTAAATATGATCTGTATTTAAAATTATAATTAGCTGCCTTCACATCCTTTAGTCCTGATTCCCTCAGGCAGCTATAATGATCTCTTCCTGTTGTGTCTTCTGGTATTTATCTCCACATTTTCAAATAATATAGTGTAATTGCCTTTTCTTGATTCATTTCAGTATGTTCTCTTCATTATTTTTTACTACCTTCTCTTCAATTCTTTTTTATAGAAAGATAGTATTTCATCATATTTTAATGACTGAATAAATACAATTTGTTTATCCACTCTAATACTGATGAGCAGTTGGGTATCTTCCTGCTTCTGCCTACATACATAAAGCTGCTAAGAGCATTATTTTACAGGTCTTTTCACATTATTTGACATTGATACATGAAGTATCAATATTTCATTTGCACAGTCATGTAATGCAGAGCAAAATTTGCTTTATTTTTTTACTACATTTACTTCAGAAATTTTTTTACTGTATAAAAAATTAAATTCATACAGTGAATTCCAGCAAACATGTCAGTTTTATACAGCATATTGAGGAATATAAGCACTATATGTTTCTCAGGGTTTGCTGATAACAATTTATTTATAAAATTACACATAAATTAGTGTTGTTTACCTTTACTAGTGTTTTCCTTTTTATCATATCAATGACCTATTCTCTTGATTCTTCCTGGTCCTGCTTTACAAAGTGATGACAGAAAAGTTCATCTAAGAAGTTAGCATTTGGCTTTTGCTGGCATGATGCACCAAGTTATATTTTAATACTTAATTGATCTGGACTTTCAATGCTTTTAATTACCTCCTGGTATTTTAAAAAACCTGAATCTATGTATATATTAATGATTCTATTAAATATTCTTTTTTTCCATATAGGCTGTCTCTTATGGAGTGTAGTAAAAAGATTATAAATAGAATAAGAAATGAATATGTTATTTGAAGATTGCAGTGTGATGACTAATCATACTCACTCTCCATGTCACTCCACCACCAAGAACAGAATCAGCTGAGAGGTACAGATGTGAAACAAGGAGTGATCAGAGTATATAATTCACCACTGGTAAAAGTGAGTTGGAGGATATGGCTTGTCATGTGGCCAGTTATTATTTCCTTTGGAATTAAATGTATCCTCCCAGAACCTCATTTTCCGTCACACCCAGGGTACAGTGTGTCACAGGAAGGGAAACAGAATCCTTGCATCTTAAGGACAGGCTGCTCAGAAGCGTGACCCTGGAGACCCTGGATCGAGTCCCACGTCAGGCTCCCTGCATGGAGCCCGCTTCTCCCTCTGCCTGTGTCTCTGCCTCTCTCTCTCTGTGTGTCTCTATGAATAAATAAATAAAATCTTGAAAAAAAAAAAAGAAGCAGAGGGGAAATACTGGCTGGGTTCTCTCTGCATAAAGTTCACCTGTCTAAGAGTTTGCTTTGAGGCAAGGCCACAGTCCCAAATCTCCTAAAGGATCATGGTAGAAATATGGAGAGAAAGATAATTAATATGTGAGTAATATTTACATGGTGTTTGCCATATGCTACCCTCTATTCTAAGAATTTTTATATGTTAAATATATCTTATATATATTTTTATGTATTAAAATATTTAATATTTACCAAAACTCTGCATGATATCTCCATTTTAATGATGAATAATTGGAGGCATAGAAAGAGTAAGTAACTTGCCCACAGTCACACTGTTAGTAAGTGAGCTAAGATTTAAACCCACACAAAGTCCATAATACTTCCCACAGTCTGAAATTTCTTTTTTCCCCATAACTTAAGTATAGAGCAATATACCTCAAGGAAGAAGAGTAGCTCCCACACTCATGGGACACTTTTTCAATACGCAACACTGCTTCTTTGTCTGTATTCCTGGGACTAGTGTGGGAAGTTCAGCTTTTACTCCTCCTACTCAGAATTCTGAAATGGGCTTGGATCATACATTTATTAAGTTAACTCAAAGACTACCATAGACCCCAAATTGATACCTCATCACTATTATAATTCCTTCTTCAAATGTTTCCTTATTATTCTGTGGCATATAACTCACTAGAGGTCATACAATGAACACAAATGACTCCATAATATTACTGTGCACCTTTTCATCAACATAAAATATCCTACTCTTCCAATTTTGCACAATAAAAATTCTCTTTCATCATTAAATTATCAAGGGAGAATTAAAGGCCGAAAATTTAACTTCCTTGGCCTTGTAATTCAAAATCATAAGAAATTAGAAATCCTTAAATCCTCTTCTCTAATTCTTTATTCTGGCTAGTCTGAGTCTTAGGGGAGGTTCCTCAGTTCCTGGTGAAGTTGGAGGTCCTGAACAGCAGCAGCTTGGGCTTTCTTCTGTGTGAAAAGGTTTAAGATGTCTCCCAAATGTAAGTCAATCAAACCTCTGTATCTGTATCTCATGCGTCTGAATTTTTAAGTGTTCTAATGAATTTACACATCAAGTATTGTTGTCTCTCTCTGCCACATTCCACTAAAACACAATTATATACTCACATACACACATACATTTATATGTGTGTGAGTATGTGTGTATGTAATAGACACACAGGGATAGGGAGAATGGGGAAGAGGAAGGCTCCAGCAAGTGGAAGGCTTCTCTGAGTTTTAGCTGGACAGAGAGCACATGGATGAGTGTGTAAATGATTCAGCTGAATAGGGTGACCATGTGAGAAGAACAGCTAATTCTTCTTGCTCATCTATGAGAGATTTAAGACTTGGGGGCATCAGGGACCAAAAAAGATACAAGGAAATAAATGATCTAAAAGCAAAGGAATTTCAGAAAGATTTCATAGTAAAAAGTTGATAGCCCTGGTGAGGTCTCCTCTAATACTACCCTCCAGCCCCAATACACATGCTTTAGGAAACAGGGTTAGTCTCTGAAAAAAAAAACTGATTTGGAAAGCCACAGGCCCAAAGGACACAGTAGAGATACAAGAGTGAGAACATGTGATCTGAGAAGTCATGCCATTCTCAGTCCTGAAAATTTCTATTTATTTATTGATGTATAACATAGATAAGTACACAAATCTTATATGTAAATTTCTATGGATTTTTTTATATATGAATGCTTACATGTCACATCATCCAGGTCTATATTTTAAAAATATTTTATTTATTTATTTGAGAGTGAGAGAGAGCACGAGTGTGGTGAGGGGCAGAGGGAGAAGCAGCCTCTCAGCTGAGCAGGAAGCTGGATACAGGGCACTATCCTAGGACCCTGAGATCATGACCTGAGCCAAAGGCAGATGACCCAGTGAGCCACCCAGGCACCCATCCAGATCTATCTGACAAAACATTGCCAACACCCTGCAGAAGTCCCGTTATGCCCAGCTGATGTATACTACTCACGTTAACCACTATCTGACATCCACGATCACAGATTAATATTACCAATTGTTAATAGAATCCTACAATCTTTTCTGTGTGGTTTCTTTTACCCTTTTATATCTGTGAGAGTCATCCACATTGGCGTGTGGAACAGTAATCAATTATTTGTGTTGCTATGTAGTAGTTCACTCATGAACATACTTCTCTTTTCATTTTTAAGTCTTTGGATAGATATTTCCTTGTATTGCTTCCAACTTTAGCTTTAATGAATAAAACTACCATAAACATTCCTGTACATGTCTCTTGGCGGGCATATGCACAGATTTCTTATAAGTATATACCTAGAAAAGGAGATGCTAGTTCACAGAGTAGGCATATGTGGAACTTTAGTAGACATCACAAAACATTTTTCCAGATTGTCTTGCCTATTTATATACTTATGAGACATGAATAAAAAATTTTAGGAAAATTATTTCATCATTATGTCTTCAGATGGTGTCTCTATTTAATTTCCTCTACTAATTTTATAATTTCTATTAAATTTGTGTTTGTGGCTTCTGAGTCTATCATCTATATTTTATATTAGTTTTTCAGGTTTTTAATCTTTTCACCTCCTGAGCAGTAATTTATTCTGTAATAATAATACTCTTCTTTAGGTAAAACAGAAGAGCTGCAATTAATACTCTCATTCAAAAATAATAAAATGCGAAGTACACAGAATCACTGGCCACAGGAATTCTGAAACACTGGTAGGCAAATGTTCACAGATTTCCCTCTACTGAGAAGTAGCTTCCCAGTCAATCGTCCTTTCTGATTCATCTCCATTATCTGGGGTTGGAGAATGTTTCTTTCCTTCTTCCCCCTTATCTACTACTGAAGAGGGCCCTAAAGAATATTCTCTTCTAGTAGGTGGAACTGCTTACTCACATTTTCTGTCTTCCAAGTTAACCTGGGTGATAGTTTTTGCCAAATATTTACTATTACATAATATAGCATACATTCTTACAGTCTTCCATAATAGTTCCTTACAGCCTGCTAGATAATCAGGTTTTCTATAACAGCATTACCCAACTTCTAGTACCTGTTTCTGTATTGGTCTGCTATTTTGGTCTAACAAACATACACAAAATCACAATGGCATCTATTAATAAGCATTTATTTATTGCTCATGCACCTGTAGGTTGATTGTAGTGATTCCTTTTCAGGTTTCCAAGTCAGCCAAAGGCTGGGTTATCTCTGATATCAGAAAGAGAAATCAAACATGTGAGCACACACACACTCCCTCCCTTCCTCTCTCAAATAAATAAATAAATAAATAAATAAATAAATAAAGGAGTGCCGGGGTGGCTCAGGCAGTTGGGTGTCTGACTCTTGATTGTGGCTCAGGTCATGATCTCATGGTCTTAAGTTAGAGCCCTGCAGTGGCTCCAACCCAGCACGTAGACTTCTCAAAATTCTCTCTTGCCCTCCCCTCTGCTGTTGTCCCCATCCCCACTCTCTCTCTCAAAAAAAGAAAACAAAACAAGAAGAATTAATATTGTTTAAATGTCCATAGTACCCAAAGCAACCTACAGATTCAGTGCAACCCTCATCAAAATCCAATGGCATTTTTACACGGGAATGGAATAAACAATCCTAAGATTTGTATAGAACCACAAGAGACTCTGAATAGCCAAAGCAATCTTGAGAAAGAATAAAGCTAGAGGGGGGGGGAGGAGCAAGATGGCGGAAGAGTAGGGTCCCCAAATCACCTGTCTCCACCAAATTACCTAGAAAACCTTCCAATCATCCTGAAAATCTATGAATTCGGCCTGAGAATTAAAGAGAGAACACCTGGAATGCTACAGTGAGAAGAGTTCGCGCTTCTATCAAGGTAGGAAGACGGGGAAAAAGAAGTAAAGACACAAAAGGCATCCAAGGGGGAGGGGCCCCGCGAGGAGCCGGGCTGAGGCCGGGGCGAGTGTCCCCAGGACAGGAGAGCCCCGTCCCGGAGGAGCAGGAGCTGCACCGACCTTCCCGGGCGGAAAGGGGCTCGCGGGGAGTTGGAGCAGGACCCAGAAGGGCAGGGATGCCCTGGGGCTCCCGGGACAGTAACAGCAACTGCGCGCCCAGGAGAGTGCGCCGAGCTCCCTAAGGGCTGCAGCGCGCACGGCGGGACCCGGAGCAGCTCGGAGGGGGGGGGGGGGTGGGAGGGGGCGGCTCCGCGGAGGGGGCTGCGGGGCGGGAGCAGCTCGGAGGGGCTCGGGCCGAGGAAGAGGCTCCGTGCAGAGGGGGCTGCGCGGTTCCAGGAGCAGCTCCGAGGGGCTCGGGCGGCGGCTCCGCGGAGGGGGCTGCGGGGCGGGAGCGCGAATCCACCAGCGCAGGCTCCGGAGCACAGGGCGCCGGGACACAGCCCAGGATCCGGCCCCCCCGGGACAGGCAGAGGCCGGGAGGGCCCAGGACAGCGAGGACGCTCCTGCCCCAGCTGAGCAGATCAGCGGCCCCGCCCCGAGCCTCCAGGCCCTGCAGACGGAGTTCCTGCCGGAGCTGAATCCAGGTTTCCAGAGCTGCCCCGCCACTGGGGCTGTTCCTCCTGCGGCCTCACGGGGTAAACAACCCCCACTGAGCCCTGCACCAGGCAGGGGCACAGCAGCTCCCCCAACTGCTAACACCTGAAAATCAGCACAACAGGCCCCTCCCCCAGAACACCAGCTAGACCGACAACTTCCAGGAGAAGCCAAGGGACTTAAAGTACACAGAATCAGAAGATACTCCCCGGTGGTTCTTTTTTTGTTTTGTTTTGTTTTGTTTTGTTTTGCTTTTTGATTTGTTTCCTTCCCCCACCCCCTTTTCTTTTCTCCTTTCTTTTTCTTTCTCTTTTTCTTCTCTTTTTTTTTCGTTTTTTTTTCTTCCCTTTTTTTTTCTCTTTCTCTTTTCTTTCCTTCTTTCTCTCCTCTCTTTTTCTCTTTTTCCCAATACAACTTGCTTTTGGCCACTCTGCACTGAGCAAAATGACTAGAAGGAAAACCTCACCTCAAAAGAAAGAATCAGAAACAGTCCTCTCTCCCACAGAGTTACAAAATCTGGATTACAATTCAATGTCAGAAAGCCAATTCAGAAGCACTATTATACAGCTACTGGTGGCTCTAGAAAAAAGTATAAAGGACTCAAGAGACTTCATGACTGCAGAATTTAGAGCTAATCAGGCAGAAATTAAAAATCAATTGAATGAGATGCAATCCAAACTAGAAGTTCTAACGACGAGGGTTAACGAGGTGGAAGAACGAGTGAGTGACATAGAAGACAAGTTGATAGCAAAGAGGGAAACTGAGGAAAAAAGAGACAAACAATTAAAAGACCATGAGGATAGATTAAGGGAAATAAACGACAGCCTGAGAAAGAAAAACCTTGGGGTTCCCGAGGGCGCCGAAAGGGACAGAGGGCCAGAATATGTATTTGAACAAATTCTAGCTGAAAACTTTCCTAATCTGGGAAGGGAAACAGGCATTCAGATCCAGGAAATAGATCCCCCCCTAAAATCAATAAAAACCGTTCAACACCTCGACATTTAATAGTGAAGCTTGCAAATTCCAAAGATAAAGAGAAGATCCTTAAAGCAGCAAGAGACAAGAAATCCCTGACTTTTATGGGGAGGAGTATTAGGGTAACAGCAGACCTCTCCACAGAGACCTGGCAGGCCAGAAAGGGCTGGCAGGATATATTCAGGGTCCTGAATGAAAAGAACATGCAACCAAGAATACTTTATCCAGCAAGGCTCTCATTCAAAATGGAAGGAGAGATAAAGAGCTTCCAAAACAGGCAGCAACTAAAAGAATATGTGACCTCCAAACCAGCTCTGCAAGAAATTTTAAGGGGGACTCTTAAAATTCCCCTTTAAGAAGAAGTTCAGTGGAACAGTCCACAAAAACAAGGACTGAATAGATATCATGATGACACTAAACTCATATCTCTCAATAGTAACTCTGAACGTGAACGGGCTTAATGACCCCATCAAAAGGCGCAGGGTTTCAGACTGGATAAAAAAGCAGGACCCATCTATTTGCTGTCTACAAGAGACTCATTTTAGACAGAAGGACACCTACAGCCTGAAAATAAAAGGTTGGAGAACCATTTACCATTCGAATGGTCCTCAAAAGAAAGCAGGGGTAGCCATCCTTATATCAGATAAACTAAAATTTACCCCAAAGACTGTAGTGACAGATGAAGAGGGACACTATATCATACTTAAAGGATCTATTCAACAAGAGGACTTAACAATCCTCAATATATATGCCCCGAATGTGGGAGCTGCCAAATATATAAATCAATTATTAACCAAAGTGAAGAAATACTTAGATAATAATACACTTATACTTGGTGACTTCAATCTAGCTCTTTCTATACTCGATAGGTCTTCTAAGCAAAACATCTCCAAAGAAACGAGAGCTTTAAATGATACACTGGACCAGATGGATTTCACAGATATCTACATAACTTTACATCCAAACTCAACTGAATACACATTCTTCTCAAGCGCACATGGAACTTTCTCCAGAATAGACCACATATTGGGTCACAAATCGGGTCTGAACTGATACCAAAAGATTGGGATTGTCCCCTGCATATTCTCAGACCATAATGCCTTGAAATTAGAACTAAATCACAACAAGAAGTTTGGAAGGACCTCAAACACGTGGAGGTTAAGGACCATCCTGCTAAAAGATAAAAGGGTCAACCAGGAAATTAAGGAAGAATTAAAAAGATTCATGGAAACTAATGAGAATGAAGATACAACCGTTCAAAATCTTTGGGATGCAGCAAAAGCAGTCCTAAGGGGGAAATACATCGCAATACAAGCATCCATTCAAAAACTGGAAAGAACTCAAATACAAAAGCTAACCTTACACATAAAGGAGCTAGAGAAAAAACAGCAAATAGATCCTACACCCAAGAGAAGAAGGGAGTTAATAAAGATTCGAGCAGAACTCAACGAAATCGAGACCAGAAGAACTGTGGAACAGATAACAAAACCAGGAGTTGGTTCTTTGAAAGAATTAACAAGATAGATAAACCATTAGCCAGCCTTATTAAAAAGAAGAGAGAGAAGACTCAAATTAATAAAATCATGAATGAGAAAGGAGAGATCACTACCAACACCAAGGAAATACAAACGATTTTAAAAACATATTATGAACAGCTATACGCCAATAAATTAGGCAATCTAGAAGAAATGGACGCATTCCTGGAAAGCCACAAACTACCAAAACTGGAACAGGAAGAAATAGAAAACCTGAACAGGCCAATAACCAGGGAGGAAATTGAAGCAGTCATCAAAAACCTCCCAAGACACAAGAGTCCAGGGCCAGATGGCTTCCCAGGGGAATTTTATCAAACGTTTAAAGAAGAAACCATACCTATTCTACTAAAGCTGTTTGGAAAGATAGAAAGAGATGGAGTACTTCCAAATTCGTTCTATGAGGCCAGCATCACCTTAATTCCAAAACCAGACAAAGACCCCACCAAAAAGGAGAATTACAGACCAATATCCCTGATGAACATGGATGCAAAAATTCTCAACAAGATACTGGCCAATAGGATCCAACAGTACATTAAAAAAATTATTCACCATGACCAAGTAGGATTTATCCCTGGGACACAAGGCTGGTTCAACACCCGTAAAACAATCAATGTGATTCATCATATCAGCAAGAGAAAAACCAAGAACCATATGATCCTCTCATTGGATGCAGAGAAAGCATTTGACAAAATACAGCATCCATTCCTGATCAAAACTCTTCAGAGTGTAGGGATAGAGGGAACATTCCTCAACATCTTAAAAGCCATCTATGAAAAGCCCACAGCAAATATCATTCTCAATGGGGAAGCACTGGGAACCTTTCCCCTAAGATCAGGAACAAGACAGGGATGTCCACTCTCACCACTGCTATTCAACATAGTACTGGAAGTCCTAGCCTCAGCAATCAGACAACAAAAAGACATTAAAGACATTCAAATTGGCAAAGAAGGAGTCAAACTCTCCCTCTTTGCCGATGACATGATACTCTACATAGAAAACCCAAAAGTCTCCACCCCAAGATTGCTAGAACTCATACAGCAATTCGGTAGCGTGGCAGGATACAAAATCAATGCCCAGAAGTCAGTGGCATTTCTATACACTAACAATGAGACTGAAGAAAGAGAAATTAAGGAGTCAATCCCATTTACAATTGCACCCAAAAGCATAAGATACCTAGGAATAAACCTAACCAAAGAGGTAAAGGATCTATACCCTCATACCCTCAAAACTATAGAACACTTCTGAAAGAAATTGAGGAAGACTAAAGAGATGGAAAAATATTCCATGCTCATGGATTGGCAGAATTAATATTGTGAAAATGTCAATGTTACCCAGGGCAATATACACGTTTAATGCAATCCCTATCAAAATACCATGGACTTTCTTCAGAGAGTTAGAACAAATTATTTTAAGATTTGTGTGGAATCAGAAAAGACCCCGAATAGCCAGGGGAATTTTAAAAAAGAAAACCATATCTGGGGGCATCACAATGCCAGATTTCAGGTTGTACTACAAAGCTGTGGTCATCAAGACAGTGTGGTACTGGCACAAAAACAGACACATAGATCAGTGGAACAGAATAGAGAATCCAGAAGTGGACCCTGAACTTTATGGGCAACTAATATTCGATAAAGGACGAAAGACTATCCATTGGAAGAAAGACAGTCTCTTCAATAAATGGTGCTGGGAAAATTGGACATCCACATGCAGAAGAATGAAACTAGACCACTCTCTTTCACCATACACAAAGATAAACTCAAAATGGATGAAAGATCTAAATGTGAGACAAGATTCCATCAAAATCCTAGAGAAGAACACAGGCAACACCCTTTTTGAACTCGGCCATAGTAACTTCTTGCAAGATACATCCACGAAGGCAAAAGAAACAAAAGCAAAAATGAACTATTGGGACTTAATCAAGATAAGAAGCTTTTGTACAGCAAAGGATACAGTCAACAAAACTCAAAGACAACCTACAGAATGGGAGAAGATATTTGCAAATGACGTATCAGATAAAGGGCTAGTTTCCAAGATCTATAAAGAACTTATTAAACTCAACAACAAAGAAACAAACAATCCAATCATGAAATGGGCAAAAGACATGAACAGAAATCTCACAGAGGAAGACATAGACATGGCCAACATGCACATGAGAAAATGCTCTGCATCACTTGCCATCAGGGAAATAAAAATCAAAACCACAATGAGATACCACCTCACACCAGTGAGAATGGGGAAAATTAATAAGGCAGGAAACAACAAATGTTGGAGAGGATGCGGAGAAAAGGGAACCTTCATACACTGTTGGTGGGAATGTGAACTGGTGCTGCCACTCTGGAAAACTGTGTGGAGGTTCCTCAAAGAGTTAAAAATATACCTGCCCTACGACCCAGCAATTGCACTGCTGGGGATTTACCCCAAAGATACAGATGCAGTGAAACGCCGGGACACCTGCACCCTGATGTTTCTAGCAGCAATGGCCACGATAGCCAAACTGTGGAAGGAGCCTCGGTGTCCAACGAAAGATGAATGGATAAAGAAGATGTGGTTTATGTATACAATGGAATATTACTCAGCTATTAGAAATGACAAATACCCACCATTTGCTTCAACGTGGATGGAACTGGAGGGTATTATGCTGAGTGAAGTAAGCCAGTTGGAGAAGGACAAACATTATATGTTCTCTTTCTTTTGGGGAATATAAATAATAGTGAGACGGAATATAAGGGAAGGGGGAAGAAATGTGTGGGAAATATCAGAAAGGGAGACAGAACGTAAAGACTGCTAACTCTGGGAAACGAACTAGGGGTGTTGGAAGGGGAGGAGGGCGGGGGGTGTGAGTGAATGGGTGACAGGCACTGGGGGTTATTCTGTATGTTAGTAAATTGAACACCAATAAAAAAAAAAAAGAATAAAGCTAGAGGCAACATACTTTCTGATTACTAAACTATAGTAACTAATACAGTATATTGTTGTACTGAGCACATAAAAAACATAAAAACACACATAAATCAATGGAACATAATAGTCTAGAAATAAATCCATGTATATATGGTAAATTAATTTGCAAAAAGGAACCAAGAATATACAAAGGGGAAGGAATAGTCTCTTTAATCAAAGATATTGAGAAAACCAGATAATCACAGGCAAAAGAATGAAACTGGACCCTATCTTACACACACAAAAAATCAACTCAAAACAGATGAAGGACTTGAATGTAAGAACAAAACCCTTAAAATTCCTAGACCTCACTCTGAGGTCATTATTAAGTTGGACTAAGACATATACTGGATGATTTCACTTATATATATAATCTTCAAAAAAGTAAACTAATAGGAACAGAGAACATATTGGTAGCTACCAGAGGCAGAAGATAGGGTGTGAAAGGTGGGAGAAATGGGTGAAGGTACAAGCTTCCAGTTAAGATTCATAAGTTCTAATGAATGCTGTATACCATATGGTGACCATAGTTAATAATACAATTGTATCCTTGAGAGTTGATAAGAGAGTAGATTTTTAAAAATTCTCTTCACAAGAAAAATAATTAATTTTTTGTGACTTTTTGAATTGTGTTTGCAGATATTTCAGTTTTATTACAATTCACTTGTTAGTGACTGGACAATCATATTATTATGTTGAGTTTTCTATCAGAAGGGAAGGACATTTTCTTTTTTTCCTTGAATGAATGATTACTACAGATTTTTATTATGTATTTTTAATTCAATTTGCCAACATATAGTATAACACCCAGTGCTCATCCCATCAAGTGCCCTCCTTAGTGTCCATCACCCAGTTACCCCATTCCCCCACTCACTTCCCCTTCCACAATCCTTTGTTTGTTTCCCAGGGTTAGGAGTCTCTCATGGTTTGTCTTTCTCTCTAATTTTCCCACTCAGTTCCACTCCTTTCTCTTATAATCCTTTTCACTATTTCTTATATTCCCTGTATGAGTGAAACCATATAATGATTGTCCTTCTCCAATTGACTTATTTCACTCAAAATAATAACCTCCAGTTCCAACCATGTGGAAGCAAATGGTGGGTATTCATCTTTTCTGATGGCTGAGTAACATTCCATTGTATATATAGACCACATCTTTATCCATTCATCTGTCAAAGGACATCGTGGCTCCTTCCACAGTTTGGCTATTGTGGACACTGCTGCTATGAACACTGGGGTGCAGGTGGCCCGGTGTTTCACTGCATCTGTATCTTTGTGGTAAATACCCAGCAGTTCCATTGCTGGGTCATAGGGTAGCTCTATTTTTAACTTCTTGAGGAACCTCCACACAGTTTTCCAGAGTGGCTGTACCAGTTCACATTCCCACCAACAGTGCAAGAGGGTTCCCCTTTCTCCACATCCTCTCCAACATTTGCTATTTCCAGTCTTGTTAATTTTAGCCATTCCCACTGGTGTGAGGTGGTATCTCATTGTAGTTTTGATTTGCATTTTCCTGATGGCAAGTAGGTGATGTGGAGCATTTCCTCATGTGCTTGTTGGCCATGTGTATGTCTTCTTTGGAGAAATGTCTGTTCATATCTTCTGACCATTTCATGACTGCATTGTTTGTTTCTTGGGTGTAGAGGTCGGTAAGTTCTTTATAGATCTTGGAGACTAGCCCTTTACCTGATATATATGTGAATATCTTCTCCCATTCTGTAGGTTGTCTTTTAGTTTTGTTGATTGTTTCCTTTGCTGTGCAGAAGGTTTTTATCTTGATGAAGTCCCAGTAGTTCATTTTTGCTTTTGTTTCCCTTGCCTTCATAGATGTGTCTAGCAAGAAGTTGCTGTAGCTGAGGTAAAAAAGATTATTGCCTGCATTCTCCTCTAGTATTTTGATGGAATCTTGTCTCACATTTAGATCTTTCATCCATTTTGAGTTTATCTTTGTGTATGGTGAAAGAGAATGGTCTAGTTTCATTCTTCTGCATGTGGCTGTCCAATGTTCCCAGCACCATTTATTGAAGAGATTATCCTTTTTCCAGTTATTCAACCTAGTCCTAGAAGTCCTAGCCTCAGCAGTCAGACAACAAAAAGAAATAAAAGGCATTCAAATTGGCAAAGAAGTTAGACTCTCCTTCTTTGCACATGACATGATACTGTATATAGAAAACCTAAAAGACTCCACCCCAAGATTGCTAGAACTGACACAGCAATTCACCAATGTGGCAGGATACAAAATCAATGCACAGAAATCAGTGGCATATCTGTACATTAACAATGAGGCTGAAGAAAGAGAAATTAAGGAATCAATCCCATTTACAATTGCACTCAAAACTTTAAGATACCTAGAAATAAACCTAACCAAAGAGGTAATAAATCTATACTCTAAAAACCACAGAGCACTTATGAAAGAAATTGAGGAAGACATAAAGGTTCTTTTTATTTTTTTTTTATTTTTTGGTACTATGCCTGACTTTGGTTCACCTTATATGAATATGTTCTTAATTCCTGTAAGCAGAACATCAGGCTACAACTGACTATTTTCAGTTCCAGATCTAGGAATTATATGGCTTCAGATTGAGCTTATTTCTTCATGTTTTATATTTCCATTCTCTTACTGGTTTATGAAGACGCTCATCTTGATTTTGAGAATGCCTATATCTTATTAGTTTTTTTTTAAAAAAAACATAGCTGTTATTGCAATACATTTTAAATGTAGAGGAAAATAATCTCTTCATTTACTCTTTTTGCCACTCTAAAATATGTGTATCACCATTACACTCATACACACAGACACACAGACACTCCATATTCAAAGTACTGATATTTTAAATTCAGTAACTTTGCAATAAAGATAGATTTGGGACTGCCACATAAACAGACCCTTGCCCTGGATCATTCAGAGAAAATATATAGGCAAAGTGGTATTAGTGGAGTTACTCTCTTAAAATGTCTTGTTGAATTTTAATACTTAAAAGTAATTTTTCATTAGTACAGTAGGTACTGATCTTCATTTTACTCAATATCATCTTTACAAAAGATGTTAGCTAATTGCATCAATAGGGTAAACAAGAATATGAGGTGTAATCTACTCTAAACATCTGACAGGCTATTTTCAAGCTCTTTTGGAAACTAATTTTGCAGCAGATGTTTGCATACAATGTGCTAATTTCAAATGGTGCTTATTTAGTTCTTGGAGGAAAATATATCAAATCATCCTCCATTTGGAAGAACTTATACATTCCCCAAGTATCTTAGAAAATTTCTTCTATAATCTCTTATATTTTAGAGATATTGTAATCATTCTTACTGGACTTTGCAGTTTAACTGGAAAGATAATAGTTTACTGGAAGAACAGATTTTAATGTTAGACAAATCTGTGATCTAAAACTCATAACTATTATTTTCTGGTTGCGTGCACTTAGATAAAGTTCACTTCTCCAAGCCTTAGTTTCTATTTGTTAAATGGACATGCCAATGACTAATTTCTAGTACTTTGGGTGGTTTAATTGAGACAATGAATATAAATTTCCTAATAGGGGACTGGTAAAGAGTTGATGCTCAATATATATTCGTTTCAGTGTCTATTTATCCCACATCTGTGAGATTTTATCCTAAAATGTAAATGTGACAATTCTATGCTTCTCCTTCCAGTCACTCATAATGAGTAAGATTATGCTTACCAGCTCTTTTAATCTCTCCATGTCAGAACAACAAAATCTGGGTCAAAAATATATACTAGTTCTCTATGTACACATATATGTTTCCAGTTTTTATTTCAGTGTTGGGAGAAAGGGGGGATACTTTAAGAATAAGAGCATGCAGGAATCAGTGCAATCATTTAGTAATTCTGAAAGGTGGCCCAGGAGATGTTGTTCTGCTTACATAGACTCTACAAATAGATAATACCATAATGAACTTTTGTTCTAAGGAGATATTTTATACCTCTAACATATTAAATATAACAAATGCCAAATGGAATTGAAGAGATGGAACAAAACTCAGTACATTTGTTTCTAATCTAAATTCACCCTTGAGGTACATTAGGACAGAATCTGAGTTATTCTGCCAAAAAGTTTTCTTCTTTTAGTCTCACAAACACCCTGTTGTGCTGTGCATATTGGTGCTTCTCTAGGAGTAGGTCAACAATCATTTTGCAAATAGAAATTAGCTAGAGAATGCGTGAGTAGGAAATGCCCAAGTTATTACTCTAATGCCAATTATTCATGACGGGAGGTTATAAAAATTTCCTCTAGGAAAATATATATACACACAACACACACACACTTGAAGTGAGAAGACCTGGATTCAAATCCCAGCTTTAGCTCTTTCTAAAGAGTTCAATTCTTTCTCAAGAGTTCTTCAATTCAGTTCTAAAAATGAATTGGTTTTAGGTATAACACTGGTTATACCATGTATAAGTCAGTCTTTCCAAAATTCAGTTTTATCACTCCTAAAATATGTAATTTTTGACTGTCTACCATTACAGGCTACTTGGACAGCAGATAAAGAAGGAAACAGGTTACCTTCCATTCCTTCTTGTGTAAATAATATTACACATTCTATTTTTTTATTTTTTTAATATTACACATTCTAAAGAAAACTTTTAGTTCTGTGATGGATGGGAGAGTTGAATTTCAAAATACCAGCAATAAGATTTTGTTCACCCACGTGTTCCCTGCCCCAATGTGTATATTATCCAATAATTGATTCAATAGGGAATAGTAAATTAAATCTGGAATTAAACAGTGCCGTCAAAGGCATTTTTAAAACATGGCTTAACCTTCTTGATTTTTGCTTTCAAGGAAGTTAGGAAAACCCACAGAAAGCTTGCAGATGAGATAAGTATGCAATTCAATAAATGTTTGTGAAGCATCACTATGTCTTATGCTGTATTAGGCTCTAGGATATAGATATAAATAAAGCAGCAGCCTAAATTGTAACTCTTATATGCTGCTGATAGAAATGTAAAATGACACAGCCACTTTGGAAAACAATCTGGCAGTTCTTCAAATGCTTACCATAGTTACCATATGATGATCCAGCAATTCCACTCCTAGAAACACACCCAAGAGAAATGAGGACCTATGTCCACGCAAAAACTTGTGTGTTAGTAGACATAAAAGCACTGTTCATAACATCCAAAAAGTGGAAACAACTCAGATGTCCATCAATGGATAAACTGATAAGTGGTATATCCATACAATGTCATATTATTCAGCAATAAAAATAAAGCACTGATATATGCTACTACATAGACAATTCTGAAGCATTATGCTAAGTGAAAGAAGCCAGTAACAAAGGGCCACACATTACATGGTTCCATTTAAAGAAAATGTCTAGAACAGGAAAATCTACAGAAACAGAAGGATGAAGGCATTGGAAGAACCAGATGTGCAGGAGGGTAAAGCCTCAGGGGTGTGGAGTTTCCCTGTGGGGTAACGAAAACCTCCTAAAGTGGATTATGGTGATGAATGCACAATTCTGTGAGTATATTAAAAGCCATTGAACTGTACACTAAATGGATGAACTGTATGTGAATTACATCTCAATAAAGTTGTCAAAAGTAGATGAATAAAGTGAGACAGACATGTTAACAAATAAACAATGGTGGTTTCTGTTACAGAGATCCATCTCATTCTCTCAATCATTCTTTCACTGTGCACTTATTTAGGAGGTACTGACTCTGTGTCAGGCACCTTGCTGTGAGCAGGACACATACACAGTAGTGAGCAAAACAAATATGATTTCTATTCTCATGGACTTAGCCACTATTAGCACAGAAACCAGTGCACTCTTAATTTTCTTTGTTGAGAAAAATAAAATTATGGCCCTATTAATTTATGGGAGTTAATTCTCCATTTCTGTGTGCCCTAAGTAGAATTATTTTAATTAAATTTCATTTAAGGTGTAAAGGTTTTACATGTAGGATTTTTAGGAAGAGGGACTGAGTAGAAACTCAGAAAGAAATGAGGTGCCTTATCTTAGGAAGATGAAAAGTTCTTGATGATAGCTTGAAATGCAGTCACTCTTTGACCAGCCATATAGATTTTTTTTTACTGATATTAATCAGAAATAGTAACAAATTGGAGTTTCTGAGCAAAAATACAAAGACTTATATGATCAACCAAATACCTTATATGTCACAATTTAGGACACCAAATTTTTTTAATTAAGTTTTTTTTATTTTAATTCCAGCACAGTTAACAGAGTGTTATATTAATTTCAGGTGTAAGACACTGAATCTTTTACTACCTCTGTAACGCATTACCTGCCTCACTCAGAAGAGGTTGTTCAGTATACATCAAAGTCCACTGGCAAGGGGCACCTGGGTGGCTCAGGGGTTGAGCATATGCCTTCGGCTGAGGGTGTGATCCTGGGGTCCTGGGATCGAGTCCTACATCGGGCTCCCCACAGAGACCCTGCTTCTCCCTCTGCCTCTCTCTCTGTGTCTATCATAAATAAATAAATTTAAAAATCTTTAAAAAGAGAGAGAAAAGGCTATACACTGTATGATTCCACTTCATTCAGCATAATACCTTCCAGTTCCATCCACGTTGAAGCAAATGGTGGGTATTTGTCATTTCTAATGGCTGAGGAATATTCCATTGTATACATAGACCACATCTTCTTTATCCATCATCTGTCGATAGACACCGAGGCTCCTTCCACAGTGTGGCTATTGTGGACATTGCTGCTAGAAACATCGGGGTGCAGGTGTCTCGGCATTTCACTACATCTGTATCTTTGGGGTAAATCCCCAGCAGTGCAATTGCTGGGTCATAGGGTAACTCTATTTTTAGCTTCTTGAGGAACCTCCACACAGTTTTCCAGAGTGGCTGCACCAGTTCACATTCCCACCAACAGTGCAAGAGGGTTGCCCGTTCTCCACATGCTCGCCAACATTTGTTGTTTCCTGTCTTGCTAATGTTCCCCATTCTCACTGGTGTGAGGTGCATCTCGTTGTGGTTTTGATTTGTATTTCCCTGATGGCCAGTGATGTGGAGCATTTCCTCATATGCTTGTTGGTGTGTGTATGTCTTCTTTGGTAAAATTTCTATTCATGTCTTTTGCTTTTTAAAAGATTTTATTTATTTATGTGAGAGACAGACAGAGATAGCGAGAGAGAGCAAAAGTGGGGAGGAGAGGGAGAAGCAGGCTCCTCGCTGAGCAGGGAGCCTGATGTGGAGGTCAATCCCAGGACCCTAGGATCAGGACCTGAGCAGAAGGCATACGCTTAACCAACTGAGCCACCCAGGCAGCCCTATTATTTTTATAATAGGAAAAATTACATATTTCCTAACAAAGAAGAATATATCATTGTATAAAAACAGTACTTAAAAAATTCGAAGTAGCTCTTGAAGACAGAAGAGCAGAGGCTAAGTGGATTTCTTCATCCTTGTTTAAATCAGACCTAAAGCATGCATAGATGCTTCAGCATATAGCTCTCCAGTCATGCATATATTTATAGGTATGCTTCCAAAAAGAGGCACATTTCTACATCTATTTACAGTTGAACATAGCCATGTATTCACTAAACATAGAGATCTGTTCAATCAAATAGACGCACAAACTCTTACTTGTATTCACCCAAATACATAGGCATTGCAAACACTGACACCCACACTCAGAGGGAGTAGTATCTACATCAGCTGAAACTAATTCTTCAGTTTTAGTGAAAAGCAAAAGAGCAGTTTTGCTCACAACAATCTTTTAATCTTTTGTAAGTACAATGCTATTTTTTTCTGTACTTATAAAATCTGGATGTGCAAGAGATCCCAACTCATCACTCAAATAGCTTAGGATTCTAAAGTTAAAAATAAACATTATGTAGTGAAATTAGTTTTTGCATTTCCTTACTAATTTTATAGGCAATGACTTCATAAGTGCTTTAGGACAGTATAAAGTAATGAGCTTTTGGCCTCATTACAGCAAGTTTGCAGGGCTGGCCTCAGGGAAGTGGCAGCGGCAACTGCCCAGTGCCTGTGGAAGAGTCTGAGGAGACAATGTTCTCTTTGGAGCAAAAACTATAATCTTCGGTCCTATAGACTTGTGCAAAAGTTTAAATGAGCAAATTTCAGACATGCCAATGAAAGACTAAGGAAGTATACTTGGTGGGCATAACCGTGATTTTAACCCAGATGTTCTACATACACATGAGCATTGTTAGTTTGGAGCCACACTCTACCGCAGTGGTTCTTAAAGTTTAGTGAGCATCCAAGTCACCTGGAGGGCTTGTTAAAACAGGAATTGCTTGGTGCCACCCCCAGAATCTAGGATTTAGCAGGTGCGTGGTGGGGCTAGAGAATCTGCATTGCTGGCAAGTGCCTATGTGGTGATGAGGTTGCTGGTCTCAAGGTTGCACTCTTGAGAACTGTGCTTCAGAGGGAACAATTTAGGGAAGGAAAATGTATCAAATCTTCTGGGGAATGGGGAGGAGTTTGACTGGGCATATGCAATTTTGCAAACTTGTATAGGGCCTTCTACTTCACTCCTCTCTCACTCCCATCTACCTCCTCCCAGAGTGATAACTAACTACTGGGCTAAGCAAATTACCAGTTTCAATTAGAGAAATGGGTAGTACTAGCCTTAGAAAAACTTTCGAAAATTAGAAAAATGTGTTACAGATAAGGAGTTATTATGAAGTGGGAAAAGGAAAAAGGGTAAAAGCCCAAGGCTATTGCCTCATCATTGCCAAACTTCCATAGTCTTTGGAAATCAATACTCATTTATCTTTTATATGAATGTAAACTTAAATGTATTGATTAAATGACATGAAAGTCATAAAACAAAAGGAAGAAAACTAGCATTTATGAAAAATTAGTGCCAAAGATTTCCTCTGGTAATACTGACTAAAAGTTTTGTAGTCTTGGCCAATGAACTCGGCTTCCACACCACAGTAAGTAAAGGGTGGTTCTAAGTGTCTTAGCAGAGAAAGTAGAACTAAGAGAAGGCCTGAATGACAGCTCCTTTAAAGGAAAGAGAAAAAAATATCCAGAGGACAGACTTCTGTCTCAGCTTCTGAAATCACAGAAAATGGTTTTAGCTGTCAAAGCGATAGCTATGGAGCAGCTTGTCCTCGCAGCACCGAATCAATGCTGGGGCTGCTTGCTTCTCTACACAGAGTCCTTGTGACTGACCCTGGGCGAGTGGCTTAACCTCGGCAGGTCCCAGTTTCCTCATCTCTAAAATGAGGAAGCTGGAAGAGATGATGTCTGAAGTCCCTTCCAGTGTGAACACTTTATGAGTTAGTGCCTGACTGGGGATGCGGCCTGTCCAGTGCTACTGGGCGCAGCCACACGTGATTGAAAACACTCCACGCACAGTGCCAGCTTATCTTCAAGGCTGAAAGGAAAAGGAGCTAGCTTTAGACAAAACGGTGAAGTAATCCACACTTCAGTTAGCCTTCTTTAAGTTTTGTTTAAATCTGATCATTATGCCCTTTCAGATTCCCTTTTAGGCAACTCGGTTTCTTTCCATTTCCTCATTATCCTCTCTTCATACTGCACTTCTAAAGAAAGGCCCATCAGCTGTTGATGGACATTGTAGGAAATATTTCCTGGGCAACTGATAGCCTCTCTAAAGGATGTGTGGCTGTAGGTTAATTTGAAAAAATGCTCAAAGGTAGATGATGATACCAAGAGTTAGTGCGGACAATTACAGAATCCATGGAAAGAGTCTTGGAAAGCAGGTGTAGGAACCCAAGCAAAACATGGGTAACAGATTTGAGATGAGCTTGGTAAACCTAAAGGAATGGGATCCTTGATCCTCAAACACAATTCTCACAGAATCCAGAAGAATCAAGGCTTGCTCTTAAAAAGGGCTAAAAACAAACAAACAAACGAAAAAAACAAGCTTAGTAAGTTTGGGGCAAATAGTAGTAAAATAATTGTAATTATCTTGGCAAGGGGGTATGTAGGCATATAACTAGGGAGATTCCTATCAGAATCCTTCCCACTGCTCCTGAAATCTTACTATATCTTCCTAATGAAAGCCTCATTTGTTGGTCTAGAATCCCTAAAAGCTTGGCTATATTCTTCTGAATTCCTTTTTAAACTTCCTTCCATTTGCTAAGGGGAACCTTTTGAAGGTTGGGGACTTCAACCTTGAAGTCTGGTGGGATGAGGTGGAGGGGCATGTGT
The DNA here is from genome assembly GCF_003254725.2 of Canis lupus dingo. Lineage (NCBI taxonomy): Eukaryota > Metazoa > Chordata > Mammalia > Carnivora > Canidae > Canis > Canis lupus. The sequence continues at coordinate 13,696,499 of NC_064258.1, read as the reverse complement.
CCAGGAATTATTGGCTTCTAACCAGAACACCTGACCTTTAAGACTTTTACCCCCGAACACTGGCTTGCCTCCAACCCAGGTCACTCTCCTGTGCTGCTTCTTCTTTTTTTTTTCTTTTAAGATTTTCTTTATTTATTCATGAGACACACACAGAGAGAGAGAGAGAGAGAGAGAGAGAGAGAGAGAGGCACAGACACAGGCAGAGGGAGAAGCAGGCTCCACGCAGGGAGCCCGATGTGGGACTCTATCCTGGATTTCCAGGATCACACCCTGGGCCGAAGGCAGGCGCCAAACCACTGAGCCACCCGGGCTGCCCCTCTCCTGTGCTTCTTTCTCTTCCCTCCTACATTGTGACCTAACCATGGTCAAGCACATAATCATGTTCATATACTTTTGATCATCCCCCTAAAGCTGAGTGATTTAAAGTTACTGTAACTACATTCCCTCCATCATCTCGAATATCTAGTTCCAGGTCTTCTGGGTAGTAAATAGATTAAACAGCTCCCAGGCAACTCTGGTAAGAGGCAGGGGCAGAGAAGAACAGAAAAGAATGGCAAGAGTCTTAGAACCAAGCTGTATTGGGTAACGTGAAATGAATCAAAATTCAAAACTAGAACATTGTCTCTGAATAAGTGTTAGTGGATATATGTAAATATGAAGAAAAATGTTGATCGTTGGAATTTAAAGATAAGTAATAACAAAGGCAAGATATATTAAAAACTTGGCTTTATGATGAAAGAGTTTTCAGAGTGCTGTGAGTTTCCCTTTTCTTCCTACTCACGACGGAATAGAGGGAAGCTTTTCCTCCAAATCACGACAAATATGTGAAAGTTTCAAGTCAGAGTCTTAGAGAATATATATGCTTCATTGTCTTCTGGAAAACTTTAAAAGTGATGATCTAGCTGAAGCTGCTAGAGAGGCAAAGGAGGAAACAGGTAAAATGGAATGGAGAAACCAGACCACACACTATAGCCAGGTGATGAGCTTCGCAACAACCCTAAGTCTTGTAAGACAGTTTGTGTTCTTGATACAATGTGATGAAAATGACACTATACTTCTATAGTCTTCCTCCCCCAAAACCTACAACCCCAGTCTTATTATGCAAAAAATATCAAATTTCAATTGAATAGCAACCTCCAATATACTAAACCAGTACTTTCCAAAACTTTCAAGGTCATCAAAACCCAGGAAAGTCTGAAAAACTATCACAGCCAAGAAAAACCTAGGGATATGAGGACTAAATATAATGTGGTTTCCTGGATGGATTTTTTTTAAAGATTTTATTTATTTATTAGAGAGAGAGAGAGAGAACAGAGGAAGAGTGAGAGGGAAAAGCAGATTCCTGTTGAGCAGAGGCCGATGCAAGGCTCAATCCTAGGACCCTGACACTTAAGCAACTGAGCTACCCAAGTGCCCCTCCTGGATTGAATCTGAAATGGTAAAAATAGGTAAAGACAAGGGAAATGCAAATAAACTATGGATTTTACTTAATAATAATGTATCAATATCCATTCAGTAACTGTAACAAATATGCCATACTAATGTAAGATGTTAATAATATGGGAGACTTTGTAGCATGAAAGGGGTAAAATGAGAACTCTGCTATCCACCCAATTTTTCTATAAATGTAAACTGTTCTAAAAAATAAAGTCTATTTAAAAAATAGTAGCAGATGGATGAGTAAGAAGAGCTCACCAAATGGGTGGTGAGTTCACCATGATTATCTTCCATTTTCTCTAAGACTACACTCAAGTCAGTCCAAAATCCTGTAGTGGGCATCAGAGAAGACAGAGAGCTTCAGAAGAAGCCCTCTAGTGCTGGCTTAAGGATCAGGAAAGGTAGTTCTTCTTCCCCTTCTTTTTTTTTAGTTAACATACAGTGCTATATTAGTTTCAAGTGTACAATATTCAGCGATATATATTCAGCAATTCCATACAATATCTGGTGCTCATCACGACAAGCACATTCTTTAAACCCTATCATCTATTTCACCCATCCCCCACCACCTGGTAACTATCACTTCTCTATAATGAAGAGTCTGTTTCCCCCCCCCCCCCGCCCTTGCTCATTTGCTGTGTTTCTTAAATTCCACATATAAGTGAAATCATATGGTACTTGTCTTTTTTTTTTTTTTTTGGTACTTGTCTTAAACTGACTTACTTTGCTTAGCATTATACTCTCTAGACTATCCATGTCATGGCAAATGGCAAGAGTTCATTCTCTTTTATGGCTGAATAATATCCATCGTGTGTGTGTGTGTGTGTGTGTGTGTGTGTGTGTGTGTATCTCACATCTTCTTTATCCATTCATCAGTTGATGGGCACTTGGACTACTTCCATAATTTAGCTATTGTAAATAATGCTTCTATAAACACAGGGGTGCATGTATCCATTTGAATTAGGGTGTTTTTGTATTTGGGGGATAAATAGTAGTGTAATTACTGGATTATAGGGTAGTTCTATTTTTAAGTTTTTGAAGTACCTCCATGTTTTCCACAGCAGATGCCCTAGTTTGCATTCCCACCAACAGTGCAAGAAGGTTCTTTTCTCTCCACACCCTTGCCAACACTTGTTTCTTATATTGTTGATATTAGCCATTCTGACAGGTGTGACGTTAATATCTCACTATAGTTTGGATTTGCATTTCTCTGAGAAGAAGTGATGTTGAAAAAAAGTGATATTGAGCATCTTTTCGTGTGTCTATTGACCATCTGGGTGTCTTCTTTGGAGAAATATCTGTCATGTCTTCTGCCCATTTTTTAATTTGATTATTTGGTTTTTGGGTGTTGAGTTTTATAAGTTCTTTACATATTTTGGATACTAACCCTCTATTAGATACATCATTTGCAAATATCTTCTCCCATTCTGTAGACTGCCTTTTAGTTTTATTGGTTTTCTTTTCTGTGCAGAAGGTTTTTATTTTATTTTTGCTTTTATTTTTCTTGTCTCAGGAGACAATCAGAAAAGTGTTGCTATGACTGATGTCAGAGACCTTACTACATGTGTTCTCTTCTAGGATTTTTATGGTTTCAGGTCTCACATTTAGGTATTTTATCAATTTTGAGATTATTTTTGTGTATGGTGTAAGAAAGTGGTCCAGTTTTGTTCTTTTGCATGTAGCTTACCAGTTTTCCTGACACTGTTTGTTGAAGAAACTGTCTTTTTCCCATTGGATATTCTTTCCTGCTTTGTCAGAGACTAATTGGCTGTGTAATTGTAGGTCAGTTTCTGAGTTTTGTTCCACGGATCTATGAGTCTGTTCTTGTGCCAGTACCATACTGTTTTGCAATATAGCTTTGCAAGATAACTTGAAGTCTGAAATTGCAATACATCCATCTTTGTTTTTCCTTTTTAAGATTACTGTAACTATTCAAGGTCTTTTGTGGTTCCATATACATTTTAGAACTTTTTGTTCTAGTTCTGTGAAAAATGCTGTTGGGATTTTGATAGGGATTGAATTAAATCTGTAGACTGCTTTGGATAGTCTAGACATTTAAACAATATTTGTTCTTCCAGGGGCAGCCCGGGTAGCTCAGCGGTTTAGCGCCGCCTTTAGCCCAGGGCCTGATCCCGGAGACCTGGGATCGAGTCCCATGTCGGGCTCCCTGCATAGAGCCTGCTTCTCTGCCTGTGTCTCTGCCTTTCTCTCTCCCTCCCTCTGTGTGTGTGTGTGTGTGTGTCATTAATAAATAAATAAAATTTTTAAAAAATATATTTGTTCTTACAACCCATGAGCATTGGATGTCTTTCTTGTGTGTGTGTGTGTGTGTGTGTGTGTGTCTTCTTCAATTTTTTTCATCAATGTTTTTATAGTTTTCATAGTACAAGTTTTTCACCTCTTTGGTTAGGTTTATTCCTAGGTATCTTACTATTTTTTATGCAATTGCAGATGTCATTGTTTTCTTAATTCCTCTTTCTGCTGCTTCATTATTAGTGTATAGAAATACAACTGATTCCTGCACATTTATTTTGTATCATGCAACCTTGCTGGACTCATTTATTATTTCTAGTAGATTTTTGGTGGAGTCTTTTGGATTTTCTTTTTTTTTTTTTTTTTTTTTTTTTTGGATTTTCTATAGATAATATCATGTCGTTTGCAAATAATGATAGTTTTACTTCTTCTTCACCAATTCAGATGCCTTTAATTTCTTTTTGTTGTCTGATTGCTGTGGCTAGGACTTCCAGTACTATGTTGAATAAAAGTAGTAAAAGTGGACATTCTTATCTTGTTCCTAACCTTAGGGGGAAAGTTTTACCCCATTGAGTATGATGTTAGCTATGGGTTTATCATATATGGCCTTCATTATGTTGAGTCAGGGAAGAGTCTTCTAATATTCAGATACAACAGAGGAAATTCCTCATTTTTCTTTTTATTTTTTTTTCCTTTGTTTTCTTGCATCCTAGACCCCAAATGACCTTATGACATAATAGCAACAGAGGCAATGGAAACCCAAAGAATTCTAAAACTCTGAAAGAAAGGAACTTTTCTCTCCTATCAAAGGAGCTGCAGTCACAAGGGGTAGGGGAAAACTTATTACTTATCCGTGTCTCTGTCCTTCTGACCCTTAACCCCAGACACAGGCATAGTCCAAGAAAATACACAGTAAAACAGGGTATATAGAAGGCCTGGCTCCCCCGATGGAGTACCTAAAAGGGAGTACTGAGGAGACTACAGAGGAGGATGTATATGGGAATGTGACTTCTTAAAGTCCTTTATGAATTCCTTGGTTCATCCCTAAGCAAGTATGTATGAACCTATCCCTAAACAGAATACATAGACCTTGATAATCAAACTGTGGGATGGACCATTAATGTCCCAGACTGTTCAGTGGGTGGTGTACACATGGCATAGATCCTAAGAGTACTGCTAAGAATTTTAAAATTGAACTGACATTGGAATCACAACCCACTGAAGGCTGATTAAGACTTGGAGCCTGAGCCCAATCCTGGGCCTGAGCCCCAGGATGACTACCTGCTTAAAATATCATATTCTCTATCAAAATTAAGCTGGGGTCTCATAACATAATATTGAAAATGTCCAAGATACAATAGAAAAATACTCAGTCTTTGAAGAACAAGAAAAATCTCAAGTTGCATGAGAAAGAACAATCAGAAGCCAAACTGTGGAAGGAACCAAGATGTCCTTTGACAGATGAAAGGATAAAGAAGATGTGGTCTATATATACAATGGAATATTACTCAGCCATCAGAAAGGATCAATATCCACCATTTACTTCGACATGGATGGAACTGGAGGGTGTTATGCTGAGTGAAGTAAGTTGATCAGAGAAGGACAATCATCATATGGTTTCACTCATACATAGAATATAAGAAATAGTGAAAGGGATTATAAGGGAAAGGAAGGGAACTGAGTGGGAAAAATCAGAGAGGGAGACAAACCATGAGAGACTTCTAACCCTGGGAAAAAAACAAAGTGTCATGGAAGGAGAGGTGGGTGGGGGGATGGGGTAATTGGGTGATGGGCACTAGGGAGGGCACTTGATGGGATGAGCACTGGGTGCTATACTATACATTAGCAAATTGAATTTAAATAAAATACTAGAGAAAAGAAGTCAACACTGAGGTGGCACAGATGTATCATTTTCTATGTAAAGAAGAACCAAATAGAAATTATAGAACTGAAAAATATAATAACCAAAAGTAAAAACAAAACAAAACAAAAAAAGAAACCACAGTGGATGAGCCAACAGCAGACTGAAGAAAGAGACAGTGAAGCTAAAGACAGTCAGTTAAGGATTATCCAATATTAACTACTGAAGTATAAATTAATGAAAAAAAATAAATAGAGCCTCAGGGACATGTGGAAATTTACCAAAATGTCTAACATTCAGACTATCAGTGCTTGAAAAAGAGAAGAGAAAAATGCAGTACAAATTTTTTTTTGAAAAAATAAAGACTGAAAACTTCTCAAATTTGGAAAAAGAAACCCACAAATTCAAGTTCAGAAAACCTCACAGAAGGGGAATGCCTGGGTGGCTCAGTCAGTTGAGCAACTGCCTTCAGCTTGGGTCATGATCTCAGGGTCCTGGGATTGAGCTCTGAGTTGTGCCCCCTGCTCAGCAGGGAGTCTACTTCTCCATCTCCTTCTGCTCCTTCCCCCTATTTATGCTCTCTCTCAAGTAAATATACAAAATCTTTTTTTTTAGAAGAAAATCTCACAGAAAATAAACTTCCCATTACCCACATCATAATTAAACTGCTTAGAACCCAAAGATAACATCTTTAAAGTACTCAGGGAAAAATAATGTGTACTTGTACTGGAATGATGATTCAAATGACGATGGATGGCTCCTCAAAAATCATAGGGCCAGAAAAATGAGCAATGACAATTCTAAAATGAAAAGAAGTGTAATGCATAATTCCAAAGCCAGCCAAAATATCCTTCGGAAATGAGGATGAAATAAAATATTCTTGGATTAAGGAAAACTAAGATTTGTTGGTAGCAAACACACTGCAATATGTTGTAAAGGAATTCTTAGGACGAAAGACAAATGATACCCAAAGGAAACATGGAACATCAGGAATAAAGAAAGAGTAAAATTCAGGGTGAAAAAGTAGACTATTCTTTTTTTAAAAGATTTTATTCATTTATTCATGAAGGACACAGAGAGAGAGAGAGAGAGAGAGAGAGAGAGAGAGAGGAAGAGATGTAAGCAGAGGGTGAAGCGGGCTCCATGCAGGGAGCCCGATGCAGGACTGGATCAGGGACTCCAGGATCAAGCTGTGGGCCGAAGGCAGATGCTCAACTGCTGAGCCACCCAGAGGTCCCAATAGATTATTCTTTTACATAACTAAAGTTGTATCAAATGTGTTTTGACAGTTGAAAGTAGAATATGTAACACTATCTAATGAGGTTTCCAATGTGTGTGGAGGTAATGCATCAACAACTATGGCATACAACAGGGAGGGTAAAGGGATCTATAAGGTGGTAAGGTCCTACTGTACGAAAGGGGCCCAAACAGTGGTAGAGTTAAATATATGTACTGGGGCTTTTGTGGGGCTCAGTCAGTTGAGCATCTGACTCTTGGTTTGGGCTCAGGCTAGGATCTCAGGGTCATGAGATTGAGCTCCACATTGGGCTCCACACTCCCCTGGGAGTCTGCTTCAAGACTCTCTCCTCCTGCCCCTCCCTACACTCATGTTCATGCAAGCATGAGTGCTTTCTCTCTCTCTCTGTCTCTCTGTCTCTCTCTCTCAAATAAATAAATATATATATTTTAAAAATATGTGTTTTGAAACACCCAGTGAAAGCTCTAAAAACTGTACAAAGGAAAACACAAATTGAAACCATCAAGACTTTTGTGAGCTTATTAGAATGGCTAAAATAAGATATACTGACAATACCAAGTGCTAGTGGAAAAGAGGAGCAACTGGAATATTCCTGGAGGGAATGAAAAATAGGTTAACTCCTTTGGAAATCAGTTTGGCAATTTCTTATAAGCACTCCCTTAACGCGTGATTTTAAGATCTCACTTTTAGATGTTCACACTAGAGAAATGAAAACTTACATGCATACAATCGTACCCCAAAGTTTATAGAAGCTAAATGGCCTTCAGTGAGTAAATGGATGAGAAGATTTTAGTGCGTTCATACAGTGGAACTCTACTCAGCAATAAAAAGCCATGCGCTGTTGATACATGGCAACATCTTAGACGAGTCTCGATGGCACTTTGCTGACTAAAACAACCTGTTCTCAAAAAGTTACATTCTATTTGGAAAGCATTCTTGTGAAGACAAAACTATAGATCAGATCAACAGTTGCCAGGTTTGGGGGAGGGAGACAGTGTGACTACAAAACAAGAGCCAAATGGAGTGTGTTAGGGTGATGAGACTGTTCTGCACCCTGATCTCAGTGGTAGCTTTGCAAATTTATACATGTGTATAAAAAAATCACAGAACAGTACCACATGTTTGTTAATTTCATTGTATGTTAATATAAAAAGTATGTATTTTAAAAAGCATTCGCAGAGATAAAAACAAGATTAAAATCAGAGGAGCCAAATGAAATCTATAACTCTGTGGGCACTGAAAGTAATAACACAGGATATCCTGTTGTCAAAATGTCTTTTGAACTTTAGAGGTCACAGATAGCAACTCTATAGTGCTAAATTCACAGAATGTTCTTCCTTTATTGGATAAATTATATTAAAAAAAATATCACCGGGTCAAATGGCATTCATTCCAAATGTTTTGAAGAAGCCCTTTTAGTGAGAACCTGGTTCCTATTTTCTCTTGAGTGTTTCCAGGCATACTGTATTCCACCTTTGAATTTCCAGCACCTTTCATTTTCTGGCAGTTTATTGACATCATAAGCACTCATAAATGTGGAGTATAAATTAGTGATGTTGGAGTCCAAAAAAAGAGGGACGAATTTAGATTTCCCCTATAATAAATGAATGCTTGTTCATAAAAGTTACCCTGAAATAGTTCTATCTGATGTCCTGAGAGGGGGAGGCAAAGATGAAGTTTATAATGAGGACCACTGATGTCTTGGATGCCAATCTCTTGGCCCCTGTGAAAACTTCAGGCAGAAGAAGAAAGCACCTGCATTCATGAAGTGAATTCAAGATCCTACGTGGTGAACACAGGTAATTGCCAAGCAAATAAGAAGAAGAAAGATAAAGACATTCTGGGTAACACAGAAATGAGAAATTGATGAAAAATTCTGAAAATCTTCCCTTCTAATTATTCCTTATATTCATCTTTATTCATTTCCTTCAGTGAAGAGAGGAAATGAAAAGAATAAATTTAAGATAATTTTTCTTCCAGTGAATGCTTCTGCAGTTCTTTTTGTGTAATTATTGAGCATGGCTATTAAAGTCACCTGCAAGGATCGGCTCCAGTCTTCATTGTTACCAAAGGTTGACATTTTTATAATTCTCTTTTCTGTTCTCTTTGACACCTTTATGAAAATCCTGGCATGATCTTTCCTGGAAGAAAATGGATTACTCAGATTTCCATAAAGTCATTTTCCAATGTGATTGAGTCTCTTCATTTGGTTGAAGACCAGGGAATATCATGATAGCTGTTGCTCTCCCAGATGTCAGAAGATCTTGAGAGAAAAATTTATACGGCTACTTGAATACATTATTTCAGAAAGGAGATACAAAGTTTCCAGGTTTAGAAATGAGAACAAATGGGAAAAGAGGCATTTTGACAACTAAATTCAAAGAAAATAGCTTCCCTAACAAATGACCATTCATAAAAAGAGATCATAGATCTGGAGCTCTCTGGTCTAGCAGCAATAATCATTTATATAGGTAACTCAAATTAATTCTCCCAGTAACCTACTGAGGATGAAAACAGCATTCTGAGATTATATAAAGTATGATGGCTCTTGATATACCACCCGAAAATCCAACTCCACCTCTCCTGCTCTTTGCTTAAACAGTATTTTTGAAAAACATCAGTCTCCTCTGCACCTAAAAGTACATTTCCCCATTTCTTCTTTTACCTGATTTTCTTTAAAAAGATTTTATTTATTTATTTGAGAGCAAAAGAGTGAGAGAACAGAAGCAGAGGAGTGGCAGAGGGAGAGTGAGAAGCAGGGTCCTCACTAAGCAGGGAGCCCAACGCAGGGCTCCATCCCGGGGCCCTGGGATCATGACCTGAGCTGAAGACAGATGCTTAACCAACTGAGCTACCCCCCTTTCCTACAGCCCAGCACCCTTTCTTCCTTTTAAAAAATTAAAAATATTATGTAATTCTGGGAGCTATCTTATAAGAGGCATTTGTAAAACAAAATAAGTTACTTAATCAGAAAAACTGTCAGCTATATAGGCAGTGAACTAATTTTCAACACTTTCTGAAATGCATGTGGTTTCAAATAGTCTATCTTTTTTGCTTCTATCATTGCATTTGTAAATACACGTTTAAGGTTAAATACGTTTACCTAATTAAATATGTAAATTGTTACTGTTCACTCTTGCTCCTTATCGTCATCTATTCTCTTCTTCAAGACCTCCTTTCTGATTACCAAAGGATATAACATTGTAATTTTTAAAAAGATGAAAGTTATTGGCTAAAAAAGCAGGTTACAGAAACACATGGTGTGATTTTATTTTGTTAAAAAAGATATTTATGTATATGTTATTCATATAACTCTGAGGAAGAAATGTATTCACCTAACTCCCAAAGAGAAAGATCTGGAGGGATGGAGAAGAAAAAGGAGGAGGAGAATGGAGGGGAGATCCAGAAGGGTATACACTAAGGTGTTAACATTAAGTATGCATTTTTATTACTGTTTATGATTTTTGTTATCTGTACTTTTTAATTTTTTTACAATGTCTTTATGTATAGCTTCTACAAAAATATGTATGTATATATACACAGACACATATATACATATACATATATGTATATATAACAACTTGAAGAAAGCACTAATTTAAGTTTTGTTTGAGGCAACTATTTTATTCTGCTGAAAAAAGAAACAAAAGAAACACATAGTCTCTTGCCAAGGATAAATCAACTCAGACGCCAACAAGAGGTTTTAAGTTTGCCTGGAATTTCGAAGTCATGAATGTTGAGTGGTCTCTAAATTTGGAAATCTGTTTTTCCCATTGCTAATGATAAATCGTCTCTGTACTATCATACACAAAGCACTCGATCCCCTACACTGTAAAAATAACCCCCTTTATTTATGATCATGCTGTTTCAGGCACCCACAGCCAAGTGTCTTCCCGGCTTTGGAGGCCAGAACTCTTCTTGTCTTTCTTCATTTCACTCTTATCAGTCCTGATTCTCTATCAAATTTGGTAAATGTTAAAAATAAAATCGGTAATTTAATGAAAGATGATATGTAAGTATTTTACATACTTTGTACTTTCAGATAATATTCAGTATGTTGTGGGGTTTTTTGTTTGTTTTTGTTTTTGTTTAGTTTTTTAGTCTGTGGGATCAAGGAGTTTTCCTTCTTCATATTCTACAAAGTACACTTCCTTTTAAAAAACAACAGAGAAGATGGGAAATTGGGAAAAGAAGGGTATGTCACTGCTGACTGAATGATGGCATGTCGACTATGGACACTTCCCTGGGGTTCCTGGAAGCCTCTGCATGCAGCATCTCTAGGTCACTGGCCTTGACGATCCCTCTTCTCAACCTTTTCAACCCTACTACACTCTACAGAAGGTCTCTTACAGGAGTGTAAAAAGTGTCACTCTTTATTTTCACACAATGCAAATGGCCCCCAATAGGTTGCTGCAAAAAGATTCCCAGAAATAAGGAAGTAAAAGGTGAAAGTTACCTCTCTCTCTCTCTCCCTCTCCCTTTCTCTGTCTCCCTCTGCCCCCCCCCCCCCCCCTTTCAATCAGGAGCAGTTTTGTTTCTGTAACAGGAGACTCAAGCAGAGGGATGTTCCCAGAGAGTGATGAGTGTGTGGGCAACTCTAACTCTATTATTTTTAATGGCCGAGAGCCTTGCCAGACTGCTATAATGTATTGAGACTTCAGAGAAGCAAGGAAACATTGTAAGATTTCATTTACTTAATGGCTTACAGATTAATTGAGTTCCATACAGCCCTGAATGTTGTATAGTTTTCCTTCTAACGTATTGCACTAGTTTTTAAAACAGTACAAATGATTTTTCATTAAATAAAGATAGCATTTTTTCTTCTATTGAATTAGATAGTTTCAACTGACCCAACACATCAAGTTCAAACACAGAGATTTTAAGGTAAAAGAAATGAAATGATATTATTCCTTTAGCTTCAACAAAAAGCATGATTCTGTGTTATTGAATTCTCCAGTGATAGAACCCAAAACACAGAAGCTGAGTCCTAAGAGTGCTTTTCAAATAGGCGAAGCTTGCAAATATAGTGCAATATTTTAAGAAGATCGGTAATTTTTAACTTATTTATGCCATGTTTTTATGTTATTCTTCTGTGTTATGTAACTTTTTGTGCTCTTCTCTCTTTAATTGAGGATGAAAAATGAAAAATAAATATTACTTGACCTGTTTTGGCCCTAAACTTTTCTACTTTCAGTTTTCTCAGGGTTGTACCTTCAGTGAATGCTGAGGAAAACTGAAGTCAGAAAGATTTTGTCAAGGAACTTCCTCCTCTAAATGACAAACCTAAGTTGACTAAAGGCACTTCAAAGTATTACTGTATATGGAGTATATATATATATATATATATATATATATAATGCCACACACTCCTCTCATTTAGAGAATAAAATTAATGATAGTCATAGAGAAGCGCACAATCTATCCAGGCCACAGTAGAACCAAGAATTGTCACTGAGATAAGGTGTTTTGGATAATGGGCTTCAAATACATATGTGGAGGTTAAGAGTATTTTATTACCAAAGTGCAGGTGAGGGCATCCAGGTGTAACTGGAGGTAAGGAGGAAAGCAGCCTGTCTGGCACAGCCATTTCATGTTAAACAAAGATGGTAGACTTGGAAAGGTTGTGGGCATGGGTCAGGGAGGTAGACAGAGAGGATGGTAAATAGAAAATAGAACAAATACATGCCCATTTGGAAGTCTGGATTTGATCCTTGAAGGGCAAAAAGTCATCAAATTTTTCTGAAAAATGAGGACTAACATCTCTTTAAAGGGAAGAGACAACTGTAAGCTGATAATATTAAAATTGGCAAATTTAATTAATTAGTTAATTTAAATGGATTGATTTGAAACCGACAAGTTAATTTAAAATAGACTTTTTTTCCCCCTTCAACTTTGCAGCCATATATAATAGGGGGAGAAAAAAAAAGAAGAAAGTATCTCCTATGCTTTGAGGCTCTTTTCTCTTTTTCAGATTCTTTTCTTCCACTCATTCTTCTGCCAATTCTGTTTCTACCACCAAGAGCCCATTACTGCCGTGCAAAGTTCAACCATGATCAAAATCAGGTGTATATGATTCTAGATCCTTACCGTTGAGTGATGTGGGGCCCTGTTTGGTGTCTCACCTTTCCTTTCCCCCATGTTTAAATTAACTAATTAATTAAATTTGCCAATTTTAATATTAGCAGCTTATCTTATTTCCCCAGTTCCCTGTAGCCAGTCCAGCAGCCCTCTGGCTACCAGATTAGACACTTTCCCTACACTATGTGCTCCCCTACTAGTGTTTCCTACCTTATACTATGGATTTTCCTACCTTCCTCTACCTTCCTGGCACCTGCTATGCTACTCTATTCATTTATTTATTTATTTATTTATTTATTTATTTATTTATTTATTTATTTTTTTCTATTTATTGTTTCCTTTTCTCTCTCCCTCTCTCTCTCTCTCAGATTGTACCACATGGCATTATTACAAATATTTTACTGTTCTCAAAATTCTAGTCTTATTTGGCTTTTTAAAAAAGATTGTATTTATCTATTTGAAAGAGAGAGAGAGCAAGCAAGCATGAGCAAGGGGGCGGGGAGGGGCAAAGGAAGAAGCAGACTCTCCATTGAGCAGGAGCAAGATGTGGGGCTTCATCCCAGGATCCTGAGATCAAGACCTGAGCGGAAGGCAGATGCTTGACCAACTGAGCCACCACGCAGGCGCCCCTTATTTGGCTTTTAAAAACATTCCCTGGGGCATCTGAGTGGCTTAGTCATCTAAGCATCTGACTCTTGACTCTTGATTTCAGCTCAGGTCAAGATCTCAGGGTCCTGGGATAGAACCCTGGGGCAGGCTCCCTTCTCAGGAAGGAGTCTGTTGAGGATTCTTTCCTCTGCACCTCCTCTGTGCACATGCTCTCTCTCTCTCTCTCTCTCTCTCTCAAATAAATACATCTAAAAAAAATTCCCTAAAAGGATAATTTCAGATTTTTTCTTTCCGACCTCTGCATTTTTCTCCCCTTAGCTTTTAATTAACGATTAAGCTTTTATTGAATTGAGAAGATGAAACCAATCTTCGTGAGCTTTACAATACACTTGTCTTCACTAAAGTAAATGACTGTCTCTGAAGTTATCCTTTCAATTTGAAGGAATTAATGCTTTCCACTTCTCTAGCCTGAGTTTTTTTTCCTCTAAATGCTGGATCCCATCATTTCTTTCCTCTTCTAGTGTTTTTGTCTCTGCCCCACAGATACTCCAACTGCTTAGTAATAAGCTCAATAGTAACTCTGAACTTATTATTTATCTTTAAAAAATACACACAATTTACTGAGGGAAAACATTTGTTCTGTTAGTCAGTGGGATTTTTAAGAGTTCCGTTTCTATTTTCTGAATTCCCATTAGGGATTCTTCTTCAGGACTGTTGACTGACATCTATGACTACCTCGACCCCTTTAAATCTTACCGAAATGTGACTAAACTCTAAAAACAACTTTGCACCACTAAATCCGTTGTACCACCACAAAAATCAAAACAATGTGGTTAAATGACCAGAACATAGAGAAAATTCTTGGCAGCATGAAATAGATTGTGAAATGTGACCATGCTTAGACTCTGCAATTCATGACAGGCTTTCAAAAAGAGGAGAACCTCCAAAAAGTGAGTTTACTCAGCAAGACTTCCAAAGTTTTACAATTCCAAAGGCAACTGGAAGTGAGAGTAGGACCGGCGCTGTCAGGTGGGTAGGAGGCTGATTAAGTTAGGGACTATGAAACAGTTGGGGCAAGCAGTTTCTCAATAAGGAATTTCCCTAGAAGCTGAAATGAGGTAAATATCTATCAAAGAAAAATGGAGGTTTTTGCCCCAAGAGACTCTGCATGCATGCTGTGTCAAGAAAAGAAAAACAACTGTATGCCCAAAAAAACTATTATACCTGTAAATTCTTTCCTTCCCAGGAAAGCTCAGACACACACAAACCTTCTCCCCACATTCACCACTCCCAACCCTTGCTCTCAGCCAGGGTCCTCCATAATCAGGGTCAGCATTCACCGTGGGAGTAAAATTATCATATTGAAGGTAAAACAATAAGAATAAAACATCTGCATTGATGTTTTCTCTATAGTTCATTGTGGGATTTGTTTCTTGATGTGCTTTCTATGTTGTTAAAGATGCTTTTAGACATTAACCCAGGTACTTTTAATATAGGAAGAATAAAAGGAGAAGTGTTTCAAGGACTTAGAAATGAAAAAAGATAAACATGGTCTTCGATGACAGTCCCAAATCTGAAATAATGTGTCTTTGATATAATTCTCTAACTCATGCTGATAATCAGGAACCAAAGAACTGAAGAATACTAAACTGAATCTAAGATTATGAAAGGAAACTGCCAATAATCATCATATTAAAAGTTACCTTTTGCAGAATTTAAGGGAAAAAATTCTCCCCTTCCCTTTAAAAAAACAAAAAAAACACTTCAGTATGCCTTGAAATGTTCTTCATTTTCTCTCCTTAGAAGCATTTTAAGCAAAACTAGCTAGATCTGAGGAACCAAAATACAAATAAGCATCAAATGATTGAGAAAAAGGCTTAGTAGGGTTAGGGAATGATGGAATTATTTCCCTCAAGAGGCATTCTGGAAGTTGTGAAGCATGTATACTATGACAATCTATTAATTTTCCTTACTTTTTTTTTCTACTTTTAGTTTTCAGCAAATACAAAGCCAACCAGCACTCAGCTCTGAATATTCACTAATCAAAAGACAATTCCCTCTGGCTATGGCCAGGATGAATAACACCCAAGAAATAAACCACATTCTTCACCTTCACCCATGCTCCTTCACTTTATCTTCATTCTCTCCTCCTTTGACTCTTCTAAGCATTTAATAATAGTTTTTTTTTTGAAAGGGAAACATACAGAATTACATATAAATTATTTTCTTAAAATATTTCATAAGGAAAACTCACTTTTCCATTATGGTTAACCTATAAACACAAAGTCAATACAATAAGAAATTCAAGCAGGTCTGAGAGCTAGAGATGCTGGAAAGCCAGTGGTGTAAATCAGTCCGAGTCCAAAGGCCTGAGATCCAGGGGAACCAACAGTGTAAATCCCAGTCTGGGTGCAGGAAAAGAGAGGTTTCCCAACTCAAGCAGTAAGGCAGGAAAAAAGCTGAAAATTCCTTCTTCCTTTGTCTTTTGTTCTCTTCAAGCTGTCACTCAATGGTGGGTTGAGGCCCACCACACTAGGGAAGGCAGTCTACTGAGTCCACTCATTCAGAAACACCCTTATAGATACAGCAAGAAATAATACCCGTTTTTTTTTTTTTGGTGCAGTCAAGTTGACAAATAAAATTAGCTCTCACAGAGGATGGATAAACAACTAGATTGCTGAAAATTTTATTTTTTCCCAACCCTTTATATATTTTTTCATTGCCTAATGAAAGAAATTGATGACAAATTATTAAGTGTATTTCAAAATCACATCCAAATAATACTATAAGCATAAGAATCCCATTGAGCGTTGAATCCATCCAAAGAGCAGATTGAGAATCCATTTGCCATTCATTATCTTTTGAGCTGAACTGGTCAACCTCACAGCTTTTGACTGAAACATACCTACCAACTTGGCATCCAGGGAGGAGCACTGGAAGGAGAAGCTGAATCCACGTGAATTCAACTATCCAGAACTATCATCTAATAGAGCCATCATATTCTGGCTGCCTTTCCCAGTGATTGCAGTTGTAACCTTAAACTTTTTTTCACTCCGTGTAAGTGAAGAATAAGAAATGCAAGTAGAGGGATCCCTGGGTGGCGCAGCGGTTTGGCGCCTGCCTTTGGCCCAGGGCGCGATCCTGGAGACCCAGGATCGAATCCCACGTCGGGCTCCCGGTGCATGGAGCCTGCTTCTCCCTCTGCCTGTGTCTCTGCCTCATTCTCTCTCTCTCTCTGTGACTATCACAAATAAATAAAAATTAAAAAAAAAAAAAAAGAAATGCAAGTAGAACCTGATTCAATGCATAAGTTCTCCATCACCAAGACCGTAGATATATTTATTTTTCTGTTCACTGTCAGGAAAAGTCATAACTATAAAAAAAAAAACCACTTGTATTTACATTCTAAATTTAATAATATTGGACTGGAGCTTATTTTTTATTATATCTAAAACTGATGATAAGTGTATCTACAGAACACCCTATAAAGTGGTCTGAAGAAGCCAAATGGTCATGTGCATGACTACAGAGCCTGAGTTCTTTGTCTTATGATAAACGACTCTTGTCTTCCTTTCTTCTCTTGCCTCAGAGAACATGTGCGGTATGGAGAGAATTCCTATAGCCAGTTATGTAGTCACTATGTAATTTTAGATGAACCAATTGGAATTCTAAGCCATCGCCTATAAACAATTCCTTCCTAGAAAGGGCTTTAGAAGGATAAGATAAAAGTGCAACAACTACTCAAAGTACCTCATGATAAAGAGATACTACAAATGACAGAAAAAGCCAGAATATTTGGGCTTCAAGGATTCTCATACTTCATCTATTGATTTTTTTAGAGGTCCGGAGGGTTTAATCTCTTACTCTGGAATACGTAATTAGATAAAGGCAAAATGAGAGACTGTAACTTAGTGTTTCAGTTGGTCCCAAAGTTCAACGTTCATTCTTCTTTACTCTGCAATATTTTGTTTCGTTTTGTTTTCATTTAGGATGCTCTTCAAAAATAGAATAGAGGGATCCCTGGGTGGCGCAGCGGTTTGGCGCCTGCCTTTGGCCCAGGGCGCGATCCTGGAGACCCGAGATCGAATCCCACGTCGGGCTCCTAGTGCATGGAGCCTGCTTCTCCCTCTGCCTGTGTCTCTGCCTCTCTCTCTCTCTCTCTCTGTGACTATCATAAATAAATAAAAATTAAAAAAAAATAGAATAGATACTTTCTCGAAGATGCTCTGTGAGTTTGCTGAATATATATCAACCATATTATACATATAGGAGACTAACTTCTTCATAAAAAACAAAACAAAACAAAACACTACTTTGAATGTTTGGCACTCTAAAGAAGTCTGGGTAATGGTAATAATCATGTAACTTATCTGAATTATTAGTCTGATTTTCATATATTGGTACTGTCTTTATTTCAAGGTGTCTTGACTCTGCTGAGGTTTCTTTCCTCCTTATGTATGACAGTATCCTGCAAAGCTTCTCAAGTCCCAGGTGAAAATTTCACATTTTTCGCAGACGCATTGCTGCTGCTGTGCCCCACCCTCCAGACACTACGGCTGCCACTATCACCTATGGCATCAGCCCCCAATGTCCTGGACATGAGAATCACTTGGGAGGTTTCACATATCTTGGTGTTTAGGTTACACCCCTTATCAATTAAATCAGAATGTCTAGGGGGTGGAAACCAGGCTTGGGTGCTTTTTTTTTTTTTTTTTTTTAAGATCCCAGGTGATTCAAAGCACAGTAACATTTTGAGAATCACTGGCCTGTTTGCAGGGGCTGTCAGGCTACAGAAGTAGCACTTTTTGCCCCATCTTTTTTCTATTGTGATCTGTTCTGGGCTGCATGGGTTAGTTCTCTCTTGGCTCTTAGCCCCACAGATGCCTTTTTATTTTTTCCTCTCTTCTGCCAAGGACTATCAGCCTCCAAACTATTTTTCCTGGACTCCGTTGCTAACTGGGTTTTGATTAAATTCTGCCAAAGGGAGGCTTTGGCAGCCTATTGGAATCAAGAGAAAGAAGTCATTTTTATCTGTTTCTGGCTTCAGCAGCTGCTGTGATGTCAGCAGTGAGCACAGCAGCACCAAAAGAACTGTAGGCTCCTGGCTCCTTGCTCTGTGTTGTGGTAATGGAGGTGTTCCCCTCATGGGTTCTGGGCAATTGCAACACTTCTTGCATTTGCTTGTATTACCTTCACCCTTTGGATCCTTCTTTCCAACAATTTAGAAATATTTAGCTACAGTGAGTACTTCTGAAATACCTACAGTGATTTCTTTCCCCTCTAGCTTTGTCCAGGTATAACTGACAAATACAACTCAAAGATATTTACAGTGCATGTCACTATGATTTGATACACATACACGTCGTGAATGGACTCCTCCCATCCAGTTAATGAAAACACATATCACTATATATGTTTATATATCACATCTGGAGCACTGAGTAAATATTGGAATATCCTAAATCAGGCTGTGGAAATTTATAGAAATTTAAAGAAGAGGGAGATACACACATCACTGAGGTATTTTAAGGGAAAAAAAATAATAGGTGTATCCACTGGAAAAGATGGCAAGGACAATGAATGTGGTAGAAAGAAAAGCAGTGCCAGGAAATGCCATGGAAGCCACTAGAAGGGTTGAGGTTCTGCATAAGATGATAAATAGATTCACACCATTATTAAACTAGTAAACAGTTCTCTCAGATGGTTTTCTCATTTCCAATTCTCTTTGGTTCGTTATGACACCTATAAAAATATGGCTATAAAAATCTGGTAAGAACTTATTTTAATTGTAGACAAAGCACCTAAAAAGAAATGACCTTCCTCTTCTGTTCTGGCTTTGAAAATCCAAAGCTATAAACTGAATTTATTTCATTTTTGTACCTATAATATGCTCAAAGTTGACTTTGTAAAATAATTTTTTCTTACCTTTTTTCCAGAATCTTAAAAAAATAAAAGTATCACTCACCTAACATTTACTAATTTCAGTATTTTCTGTGTATATCCAGTTAGTCTTGTTCATATTTTTCCTTTTTCTATATGCTCAGAAATTTAAATATATAGAATAAACAAAAACACTTAAATAACTTTTCTATGGAAAAATTATATTGTATGCCATGTCATCTTCCTTTCATTCTTGCTACCTCCTTATCCATTAAAAGAAATTAATGCCTTATTGGAAAACATTTATTTTAGGCACTTTACAAAGAGAAACAAGGAAAAGCTGGTCTGTATACCCTGGTAGATCATAACCTTTTATTTTTGAATTAGAAATTATTTTTATTTCTTGATTATTAAAGTAATACATACTCATCATAAAAATTCAGATGATGTAATAATCTGTTTTAACACAAAGGAACTTCACCAGGGTCTAGAAACAAAATAAAAATATTTCCTAATACACAATAAATTCATTACATATAAATAGCTAGTTATTTTATTAACATAAAGAGAAATGAAGGCCTACAATCAATAGTGCTGTTTTATTTTTTGTTTTTATAGCATCTACCAGTTTATGGACACTTTTATTTGCATAAAAACATACACTGCTCCTGTGCTCTTTTCTGAGCACTTACTTCTGCTTACTAAATTATGACTTGATCTGTTTGACCTGTGACTTATAGAACATATTATTAGATCTTACAGAACAAAGTTATACCATGTTTGATTCCAGCATGTTCAAAGGAAGTCAGTATAGCCTACATTTATTCTCCTTTTTTTTTTTTTTTGCTGCCTTTACCATCTGTATTAGTTTCTGACATCTGCTGTAACAATTACCAAAACCTGTGTACATTAAAACAACAGAAATGCATTTTCTCACAGTTGTGGAAACTAGAAATATGAAAATCAAGTTGTCGGCAGGACCAGTGCCTCTGAAGGATCTGAGGCAGAAAACTGCCCCATGCCTCTCTCCTAGCTTCTTCTCATGGCTGCTGGCAGTCCAAGGCAGCCCTTGGCATACAGTTACATCACTCCAATTTCCAGCTCCATCTTCCCCTGGCACTCTCCTTTCTTTGTGTCTATATTCTGTATCTGTGCACCCCCACTCCCTCTGCTTCTATGAACCACCTTTGTTGGATTAGGGCCTACCCTAACCCAGGGTGGTTCACCTTAACTTGATTACATCTGCAAAGACTATTTCTAAATAAGGTCGTTGTCACAGATGTGATAGGGGCAAGGTGGGGGGAGTTAGGAATCCAAAGGTATTTCTTTGAGAGATACACTTCAACCTACATTGTTTGGTGACATTTGTTATTGCCTGTGGCTTCCTTATAAAATGTGTCTTGACTAAAACCTCTCCTAATGTTTTCTTTTATTGAAGATTAAGTTAGAAAGCAGACAGGTGTCATTTTTTAGAAAGAGAATCAAAGACTGGAAGGAGGGTGTAAATAATGGACACTTCCTTGAGGAACCACTAAGTTAGCCTAATTCTCCACTGTGTCCCCAACACGTACAAGTGGACACCATATTTTCTTGGATATCTTCTGAGCACTCCTCGGCCCTGAAATATGGTCTCCTGAGCCCAGAGGTCTGCTGTTTCCCTCAGTACGAGTGTCTGTGGGGAGGTAAGTGCCTAACATCTCAGGCCAAGACTACTGAAAACAGTCCCCAGCAACTATTAGGCACCCAACACTTATCTATTAAATAATGAATGAATAGATGAATGCTCTAAAGTGTGAGAAAAAAAAAAAAACTTAACCAAATCCTTGCTGTCTCCAGACAAAACCTGGCATCACTGGAATTAAAAGTGTTCTGGGTTAGCAAAACCTAGATGTTTGATGTGCTTCTTCAATCCTGTGGGGACACTCTAGAATAAAGGGCAATCTGTAACAGCTGGATAACTTTATAACTGGGATGCTGAATAAGCATGGTGAGTAGGATGTAATAAAATTAAACAGATTTTTGTTTCCTGCTATCTTTTGCAAATGAATTAACATATTCTAAGTGACAATGCACAGTGCCTATTTGCTAATGAGAAATAGCCTGGTTCTCTCTTTTATGAGAACACTGAACCTGGCCAACTCAGAGGGTACCACCTTCTGGACTCATTCGTACCTGTTCCACCTTCCCCTTCTTGCAGGTCAAGGCTTTACGTTCAGTTTCGATTGAACTGAGGGAGGAAGGCACTTGCCTTTCTTGATGAGGAGAGTGCCTAACGGAGCAAAGCTGCTGAGCCTGCCAGATATTGAAAGCTCTTTCTTGGGTACTTTCCTGGGTTCTCCAGATGCCCCCTCCCCCATCCTCAGGGCTGCTCCTGTTGGGCAATCTACACCTTCCATATCAGGCAGCTGCTCCCAACTTAGCTTCTGTTTTCCCCTGGACTCACTCCACACACAACTCTCCCTGTTGAAATCCTCACTGCTATTCCAGGCATTGTTAGGGGGTGAGGTCTTAAAAGACTCCATGTCAGCTCATTCCATCAACTCTGGAGCTTGGGAAAATTCATGGGAAGAATTAATGCATTCTTTAAGATGCTGCCTTTAGTCTTTGGTGAGAGTGCACTTTGCACTGACATTCCAGATTGATCTCTCTCTCCCTTTCTCACTCAGTGCTTCAGGCCAATAACTGCTGTCTCTCTCCCTAAGATAAGTGAGACTTGTGACACGAAGATAAGTGACACTTTACCTACTGAGCACCCTACCTGCAGAGTGGTTTGTGGAGACTGCCTGTCACTCATTTGAGGATAGAAGGGAGTACCCCTCCTCATTCTTAGTAGGGTAGATGTAAGAGAATGGGTGGCAACTCCTTATGTACCCACAGCTCAGCCTCTCACCTCTCAACCTGTTTATATCTCCCTTGTGAACTGGAGAGCTCTCTCTATCCCATGACATCTCCTGAGAAATGTCTACTCGGCAGTCTGGCACTTAACTTTGAAATTTCACATCTGTTGCATCCAGTTGACTCAACTGAAACTGAGAAACAAAGAGCCCAGTTGTATGAGCATCACATCAGTAACTGAAATTCTACTTTTTTCCAATGGCACAAAATAATTTAGTGGTTGGTGAATGGCTGTATTCAGGTTTTCCCCCATTTGTATGTTTCATCTAGAGAAATAATTAAATGGAAAGGTGTGTTAACATCTAATCTCGCCTATGTAAATTTTTGCGTGGCCAGGATAGCATGTCTTGATGCTTATCCAGATTAATTATGCAGTATCTTCCTTGAAAAGCGTCTAGAGTGCTCACCTAGCAAATTTAAATCTATAAAATGTCCTATATGACTATAAAAGCCATTACTGAGAAAGTCTAAAATAAGTTTTAGCTTTGAACGCAGGTGGCCAATCTACTAATTCAAATAAGTCAGTAAAGTAAGGTGTTGACAGAACTAGGTAAGCAGCCATAGTGATGTCAAAATGTAGATCATTACTAGAATGTACCTTATTTGATCTTCTAATATCTTCTACCTCTACCTAAGGTGAAATCCTAGCTTCTGATCATGGTCTGCAAGGCTCTGATGTGATCCAGCCCCTGCCTAAAACCAGAGCTTTCTGTTCCTATTCTCCCTTGAAACACTTTACCTTCCAGAAACACTGTATTTCTATATGCCTCTTTATCTTGTTACTATTTATTACCCCTGCACGTTATAATGCTTCTTTCCCAGAGGTTCTCACCTGGGAGTAATTTTAGGCCTCCAATGGGCCCTTTGGCAAAGTCTGGAGACATTTTGGTTGTAACAGCTGGAGCGAGGGACTAACAGCATCTCCTGGGTAGAGGCCAGGGATGTTGCTAAACATCCTGCAGTTACAGAACAGCCCCCATAACAAACTATTATCTGCCCCCCAGTGTCAATAGTGTCAAGACGGGAAGGGCCTTTTCTGTCTGCAGTGATCTACCTACAAATACTGTCATGGCTTCTCCTCCTTCTGATTCCACCCAAGCAAACACAGCCCAGCCCCTCACCCTCATCCACATGAAGGTCATCATTATATCTCGCCTATTATAAAGTTTATTGTTTTATTGTCTTTAATCTCCCATAGTCTCTATCTCTGGAAGGAGATTCCTTGTTCTCCATGCTGTATACCCTGCATCTAAGCAGTGCTGGTCACACAGTAACATCCATTAGATACATGTTGGACAGGCGAGACAGAGAAAGGCACATAAGAGTGAGTTAAGAAGTAGCTAAAACATTAACATTTTTTTCCCTAAGATACTTTGCTGAGCCAAAGAAAGAGGAAAATAGTTCAGAAATGGATTCACAAAAATGGCAGGGGTTTTCAGATGCAGTGGATTAGCAGATTAAGGTTTTCAGTGGCATCACTGCTGTTTTAAAAGCTCGGGAAAGTGGGAAGAGGACTCGAGCACAACACACCCTAATTTTACAGTAAAAATAACATAGTCACACCATGGCAAGTCATGGGTCAACAGAAGTAACTCAGTACTATGTAATGAGTGGCAAAGAGAGGAAAGGCTATTAGGTCTCCCGTGGGCTGAGGAGGAGACCCACTTAGGGAAAGAACACTGTAGATAAACTAGAGCTTATCCTTTCATTTTACTTAGGAATTTAATTAGTCTCTTTGCTGTGAGTCAACGTCAAGGCAGTTGTTTATAGGTGCCCGTTTTCTCAAAGCACACCAGATGAATTTCCCCCTTCTGATCTGGTGCCTGAAAAGTAAAGATGGCATCCTTATTCCTTGCTGGTTTGATGGCTCGGTCCTCAACAATTTCTGTTGTTCATTCAACACAGGAAGGAGGAGGACGTTTCTTTATGCAAATGCAATGCTACTAAAATTTGCTCATTTTTTATCATTATCCACCGAGTTCTGACTTTTTTTTTTTTATCATTATCCACTCAGTTCTAACTTAAGGAAGTGAGATTCCCCAGCTTCCAAAACACTGGGTTTGCAAAGGTATGAGTTAGAGGAGGGATGAAAACACCAGGAGTAGAGAGATTAAATCTGTACCTCATGGAAGTTTCCTGATTGACTCCACTTCTACCTTCACTCAAGGGGTGGTTGCTCTAGAGAATTATGACAGGAGTCTGTGAACCTCTTGAAATTAAATTTAGAATAATGTCCATATACATCTATGTTTTGTTCTGAGAAGAGTCTTTACTACTTTCCTGGAAATTCCAACATTTCCTTTCTTTAGGTATTATGCATTCTGAGAATATTTCTTATTTTTGTGATATAGCAATTATAAAATTAGTATAAACTGGGGCCTATTTTGACAAACTTATTTGAATGTGGGGATACATTATTCACATGTTTCCTTTTTGGAAAGTACAAAGATTTAGTAAAGAAGCCTGTGACTCACCAAAAACCACATGGAATCTTTGGGCTGGTGATATTCTGGAGCATCCTGTTACATCCTCTGAGAAGAAGGCAGGCCTTGTCTCCACAGAGCAAGAGTTCCAATGAGCCAAATGGAACAGGTACAGATGTGACTCCTCTAGATTGACTCCCCACCTGGTTCTTGTTACTCCAAATATCATATCACTTTTGAAAACAAAGGGATTTATTTGCCGAAGGAATCACCACTAGCATTCTTGGGGAGGAGTCAGGAGAAATAAAGGGAGGGGGGATGTTCAGAGGGGAGTGGCGGATGAAACATGCAAAGCAGGACACACTGGAGGAAATTCTTGACTTTCTACAATTTTATTAATAGAATGTGGAGTCTGAATTTGGGGAAGTAAAGGGCAATCATGTGAGACTTTCACCTCCTGCTTTTTCTCCTGTGTTCATCAGTCACACTTAGGAAAGGAGCTGAGGTTCTATTTTCCTTAACCCTGTCTGAAACATGTGGCAGGTGAGGAGGGATAGCAGTCATCAGAATATTGCCACATGAACTTGTAACAAACAGAAAGCACTAATAAAGAAAAATGCTACAACTTCTGCATCTACCTGGACAAGAAATGACTTACATTAGCTTTGCCTTGTGCTTTACTTCACAAAAAAACACACAGTATTTGTGCCAAATTATCCCATTTTTGGAACAGGAGTGAAAGAGAGGTGAAAATACCTTTTACTTGGCAATCCTGACCTCCAAGAATCAAGAGAAGTTTCTTTGGGAGTTATACTGGAAGTATAACTGTGACAAAGGTTTTATAGATAGACAGCCAAATTCCCTTAGTGACTAATCCTTGATTTTTCACCTCAAAAATAGATAGTCCCTTTCAAGAGAAAGATGTGTGAGTGGGTCATCTCTCCCTCTTTGAGGCTGCATATTTGATATAAAGATGATAAAAATGCTGATTGTATGTATTTGTGCTGAGATGGAAAGATAAAACAGGAGTCCTCACTCAGTGGCTGCTGAGGCTGGATTTCACATCAAGAAAAACAGAAGATCCACACATGCTTTCTGTCTCTAAGAACACATGGCAAACATACCCAAACAATTTAAAAATGGCCATTGTGTTGTAAGAAATATGGTTAGTAAAGAAAAGATTCAATAACCAAGCTTTAGGTTATGTGAAAATAATAAAGTAGGATGAATCATTCTTTTTTAAAAATAATTCTTTATGGAAACTTTAGAAGCAGTTCTGGGGCATCTGTCAGAGGAAGGACAGACAGATGAGGACATAAAATCAACCCAGTGAGCCTGTCTCCTGGATGCAGAGAAAGTATCTCCTAATGTCTCATTCATAGTGCTTGAGGGCATACAAATAAATGTGTTCTTTCTCTGTGATTCCACAGCAACATGGGACAGATGGCCATGAAGCCATCCTAGGCATTAACAGGGATCTCTCTCAAAGTCTGGCATAGTTCCCCAGAAGATAACTCTCTACCTGTACATAGTATGGTAGGTGGTCACCTATATTCTGAAATTTGGAAGATACTCAAAACCCTCACTGTATTTTCCCCCATCACCATCGTATTTGGAAACTTTAAAATACCGGGAGTCAATTCCCTCTATATAGGGTTTCTAGAAGTTCCTGATATTAACCTTATTTATGCTAGTACAGTATTGATTCTAGCACCTTGTTAGCTAGCTAGCTGGTAGCAGGGTTCTTTTATTTTATTTTTATCTTACTCTTCTAATTCACTGTCACATAGCTAAAAGCAGTCAGCTCGGACAGCCTCTGATGAGGAGTTGAGGAAGAGAAGACGGGGTAGGAAAAATTCTGTTCATTGGGTTCTGACAAGGATGGTAGAAAATCCAAAGCATTAAAAAGTAGGGGAAGTAAAAAAAAAAAAATAGGGTCAAAATTTGAAGTATTTTCCCCTGGGTATGTTTTCAGATGAGATTTAGGGTTCTATAACTTGTCTGAATGTTTTCTACACAATTCTAACATCAAACTCATCCGTTCTTGGAGACCTCAATCCTGAGACCGTTGAGTCCAGCGTGGACTGGTTTTCCTCAAGGCCAACTGCACAGCTGTGAAATTGGCAGCTCCCCTCATCATCATGAACGGTTTTCTCTCCTGTCTTCTATGTTACAGCCCCTACTTCCTGAGTCACCCACATTTCCCTCTTCCATATTTCCTCCCACTGCTTCCTGGGAAAGGACACGCAGGAAGTAAATTGTTTAAGACTTTGTACATTACTAATAGCGTGACTGAGTATAGAACTTTAGGTAGAATCAATTTTTTCCTTTAAATCTGAAAGCAATGTTCATTATAGTCAGATTTCTAGTTCTGTGAAGAAATTTCATTTTATTTTATTTCTATGTAATAGGATAATGAAACTTTGATAATCTCTAATTCTCTTTTTAAAATTTTGCAATAATGGTGTGTCAGTATGAGTCTGTTCTACTGCCTTGACGTAGGGCACTTGGTAGATGTTTTTTTTATCAGCAAATTGTTACTTTCGGTATTCATCATTTTCTCTTGAATTATCACTGATAATTTCCTACTGTCTGTGTTTTCGGGTCTTATCAACAGAAACTTCCTATATTTGGATATTTCGACTTGGCGGCTAATTCCTTAAACTTATTGTCTCACCTTTCCTACCATCTGTCTTTTAATTTTTGTTATTGTCCTACTTTCTAATAGACTTCTACAACTTGATTTTCCAAAATTTCTACCAGCATTTCAGTTTCTGCTATTATATTTTTGATTTTCAAGATTCGGGGGAAAGAGCAGAGAGTTGTTTTATACTATTTTCTGAATATCCTGGTTTGTAATTTCAGTTCGTTTTTTATGAAAGTCATTTAATATTAATGTTAATCATAGAAAGAATTTATCTTTTCTTACCTCTCTCTCCCTCTGTGTGTATGTGTATTTTTGCTTAGTCTTCTCATTATTTTTTTCCTATTTCCTTTTTCCTGCTTTTTTATTTCTCCGTGTTTTCATGTTATGTATTTGTTATAAATATCTAATAGTTCTTAACTATTCCTATGGAAAAGCAAAATATCAGAGACTTATTTGGAAGCAGGGTTTTTCAGCGCTTGGCTTTACTGTGGATTGATCTGGACCAGCCATTTAACTGGGTAATCCCCATCTGACAGATTGTTACTGTTTTCTTAACCTTATCAGTTTCCCCACCACCACCACCACCACCAACAACAACAACAACACCCAATTTCTCACTTGGGAGGAAGCACAGCTACCAGAGTTTTCTTGAATCTAAATAGAAGATAAGAGTATGGCATTTATCGTCTAAGAAGAAAACTCATTTAATTCCTCTGTTTTCTGCATGTTATTTCTGGCCTCACATATGTTTGGTGCCCACAAATCTGGTTCTCTCTCATTCTCAACTTTTATTTTCCAGTGGTTTGAAAATGCAGCCACTACCCAGAGGAAATGTTTATGCAAATATTCAACGAACTCTACTGTTTTTTTTTTTTTCCAACACTACTGTCTTAAGCCCCAAAGCACCCTCACTTTTAGATCCATCCAAGGTGAGTTTCAGGGTTCCTGAGGCTTTATGGAATTCTGTGGTACAAATCAGAAAGATTCAGATTCTGAGTTATGCTTTTTAAAATGCTCATTCTTTCTCTCTCTCACTCTGTCTGTCTCTCTCCCTCCCTTCCTTCCTCCCACCACCTACACATCCAACCATCCATCCATCCATCCATCCATCCATCCCTCATGCCAGTTGTTTGTTGCTGTGCTATTTGATAAAGTGCAATTACTCGTTCTTCTTTTTCTTGCCTGAGTACTGGACAACTTCAAAAATAAGAGGGAAGAAAGTATATGGAAAACAAAGTAAACATTGTGAAAACGTTAATGCTGATATTAAGCAGTGTTTCTTTTATCTATAGGAAAGTGGCCCTCCTGTTATTAAATTGTAGGATGAAAATGTCCAGTGCTGGTTGGTAGAAGGCTCCCATCCCTCAGATGAAGCCTTCCTAAAGATCCACAGAGTACATATTACCTAAAGTCTGCTGGCTCCTTACAAAAAAAGGAATGTTCTGACCACAAATGCCCACTTTCTCTTTCCAATCTCACCAAACAGGATATTCCACCTCCCGTTGGGTAGAGTGAATAAGTGGATAGGAAGAAGCCAAAACATTTATGCCCAGGATCTCCCTTCACATGCAGGTAAACATCAGGAGTAAGTCGGAAGCATCACCACTTCCAGTATTTCCTAAGTTTTGTGCCATTAACTCACTGGTTTGACCATTAAAGCTATGGCTAGTTGGGAATGTGCTGTCTCCCTCTTGGGGAGAGATTAGCTGTCTGTCAGAATAATCCTTCCTGATGCTTCTCTGCATTTAACAACTGCTCATTTGGCTTTCTTCTTGGATATGGGTCAGAAGAATGCATTAATTAAATCATCTCCAAGGCCACCCTGTACTCAAGGCTGAAAAGTCACTCCTTATTCTATTTCCCTTCTCAAATTATGTCCAGCTACTTTTTCAAAAGTCCTCAATAAGACCAAATGACATCATACATATATTTCAATAGTAAACTACATAAAGACACCGTAATAATAAAATTCCAACAGCACAGAGCTGCTTCAGACATGAATATAAATCTCCTGACATCATCAAATTCCCTGGGAGAAAAAAGATCCAACTAGTAAATCCCCTTGCAAGTCAAAGTCCAAAGATCAAAAGATTTATAGATACAAAATTAAATTATATTGTCCTTATATGTTACTAATATGAAGAAATTTAAGTCCATCACAATTTCTCATTTCTGCTCGATTTCAAAGCTTGGTTACATTTGTTTAAGTGGTCAAAACTAGTGGATAAAAGCACAGAGTCCAGATCTGATTGCCTGGATTCAAATCCTGTGGGTTTTGATCACTGGGCAACTATGGATAAGTTATTGAATCTTGCTGTCACTTAGATATCCAGTCTGTAAGATGAAAATGATAATCATATCCACCTCATGAAGTTGATATTAGTTTTACAGAAAGTAACATATGTAAAGTCCTTTAAAGAATGCCTAGGATATAATAAATTGTTAACATGGTTTTATTGAGACTGTCTTCCTGAACTGGACAGCCTTCCACAGGAATGGCTAGAACTCCTTTGAGTCCTTGAAAGTTAAATTGATCAATGCCACGTCTCCGAGGTTGCTCATTTTTAGAACCTAAATCATTAACAGGACATCTAAGCATATGATGACACCAACTCTACACCCACCAAATAATACAAAATCCTTAGGTCCTAAAGAAGTTATCCCAAGCAAAA
This sequence comes from Canis lupus dingo, assembly GCF_003254725.2. Classification (NCBI taxonomy): domain Eukaryota; kingdom Metazoa; phylum Chordata; class Mammalia; order Carnivora; family Canidae; genus Canis; species Canis lupus. The sequence goes on along the minus strand of NC_064258.1, from coordinate 13,666,486 downwards.
TTACATTCCCAGAAGCCAGTATTTGGAGTTGCTGAAGATCACAGTGCATTCTCAATGGGAACTGATTGAGAGAGCATAAATAGAGAAAATCTTTCTTTAGCCTTGCCATCATTCAAGTAATTCAGAATCCATGACCTAAGAATTTAAAATGCCCATCAAGATGTTCATTTGGGCACGTGCATTTTCAGTAAATGGCAGGAGGTGGAAGACATCCACACATGCATGCTATCTCTTCTCCTACAGAGTAGCACCTGTGTAACAGAAGCGCTACTTGGAAGAGATCGTGAACTTGATGGCTTTATTTTGTAGTATTTTCACAACTTCTTAATTTCTTTTCCTACTACATCCGTGACCCTAGGACAAAGATGAGTGAGAGAAGAGAGACACAGAAAGAGAGACAGAAAGACACTGGCTAACTATAGCCAACTACTCCTTCCAAATGAACTAAATAATTCTACTTTTCCAAAGGCAAAGTTATGAGCAGTGGAGACAACTTACCTGATTCAGCACAATGCACGAGCAAGGACATCCTGAGAATGGGAATGAACTCCAATAACATTTCTGTCCTTCCGTCTTTTCACAGAATTTAACATTTGGTTTTGTGGATTATTTTTTACTTTAGCTTTCACTTTCTCGAATTTATGTTCCTATATTTACTTTCTTTCTCCTACTCTCATTGTGTTAATTATTTTTCTTTTTCTAACTTACCAAATCGGACATTTAACTCCCTAATATTACCATTTCTTTTATTCCAGAATCTATTTATTTACCTATTTATTTATTTTTATAATCTCTTTTAAACGTTGCTTTAGCTGCATCCTGCAAATCTGGATAATGTACCATTTTGATCTCAACTTAGCCAAAAATGATCAAGTTTTTTAGAGGGAAGTCAAATTACTAAAAGCAGTATCTCAGATGTTAGGCATACTTATGGTAGATTAATTTCCCATTTTAATTCCTTAATGAATTCTTATTATATAGCCATCCTCTTTATAATTCATTGACGTTTGCTATTGCACATTGTAAGTTTTTATTTTTTTGATGTCCAATTTACATACAGTAAAAGTCACCCTTTATATAGTGTAAGTTCTGTGTATTTTGATGAGAGCCTAGTTAGGTAACCACCACTACGATAAAAATGTGTAAAAGTTTTATCAACTTTTATTCTTCCTTGTAGTCAACCTGCACTCTCACCCTTAGTCTTTAGTAACACTGATATATTATCTGCTCTTGTAGTTTACTTTTTTTTTAGAGCATCATATAAATGGAAACACCCATCATATTGCTTTTTAGGTTTAGAATCTGCACTTAGCATAATGCATTTGAGATTCATTGTTGCAGGTATCAATAGCTTGTGTCCTTTTGTTGCTGAGTAATATTCCATTATAGGTAGTATCACAATTATGCATTTACCTATTGATGGACACTTGCATTATTTCTCGATTGTGGAATGAACAAAGCCATTAAAAATGTTTGCATACGCATTTCTATTCTGATATACATTTTTATTTCTCTTGAGTATTTTCCTTAGAGTAGTATTGCTGTAAGTTAAGTATGTGTTTTACTCTGGATAAACTGATAAACATTTCCAAAATGGCTGTATCATTTTGCCTCCCAACCAGTAATATCTCTTTGATTTATTCTAAGTGATTTATTCATGTAGTTTACTAATTTTCTTTTTATTTACGTCTTATTTTACATTGTTATCAAATTCATTGAGGTTATTAATTTTGATAATTATATTTTTCATTAATAGAAGGTTTATTTACTTATTTTCATGTCTTACTGGCAGTTTTCTATTATCTTGCTCCTTTCTTTTATTCTGATTCTTTATTTCTTTAAATATTTTTAATGTAGTTATGTATTCTTTCTGATATTTCATCATGTGATATTCTCTGTGAGATCTAATTGTGTGTGTTTTTTTCCCCTTTTCATGAAACTTACCCTGATATTTGGTCAATGTGAACAATTTCCTAGTATGTGTGGTGATTTTGGATTTCTAAGTCAGGTTCTTTGGGATTCAATATGTGAGAATCCAGTGAGTCCTGGGTTGAGGGAATGGCTTTCAGAAATTATTTGTATTAGGGTTTACTAGTGCTCCAAAATGCTACCAATTCAGGCTTACTTTAAGTTAATTTTATTGACCTGAGTTTCTTTCCTTTGAAGGAAAGTAGGCTATGGTTTCAATTTCGTAAGGGACCTGAGGCAAAAGAAATGTTCCCTTCTTATTTCTCATTTATATCAGGCATATAGATTTTTTTTTCTATCAATCTTTTTACTCATTAGGTAACTCTTCAAATTCCTAACTTTATTCAGGTTTCTTAGTCTGTCACCTCACATGGTCAAGGTGAATCCATGTCTTTTTTACCCTCATGGCTGCTAAAACCCAAACCTCTGCTTAATAAGACAAACTGTTTCACTTAAAATTCTGCTTAAAAGTATTTTACTTTTGCCCTTTGTTTATCCCCACATATTAGATATATTATTTTACATAGTCAATATTTTTAAAATTTAAAGGAATTTTTATCATTTTCTTTCCTCATCATTTCTTCTTATAGCATAGATTTTTCCTCCAGGTTTGCTATATTTCGTACACAGTTGCTTTATATCCTGTATCTGATAGTTCCAATATGAAATTCTATGAACGTTGCTTAGCTGAATTATGTGACTCGTTCCCTTGTGTGTTAATTGGTCTCTTGGATTTCATATTTGGTGGTTTTTTTATCTTCATGGGAATCCTATAAGGCTCTGACTTTGCTTTTGCAAGGTGCTAGGGGAAAGGACTGTTTAATGATCTGGGGCTAATTTAGCTCCTATCTTCCAAGTCTGTGCTTAATGTAGGAGTTTAAGTTCAGCTACCACACACTGTACCTGACCTAATACTTAGTATCCAGATCTTAGAATTGATATAGCATAACACAAAGCTGTAGGCAACCAGTACCATAATCAGGGGATATAAATACAAACACTCCCATGCACTTACAAGGCATAAGAATAATGTCCAATGTCTTGGAAGAGTGATTCCATCTGCCAGGGTCTGTGGTTCACTCCCTAGTAGTAGCTTAGCACTTTACAGAACCTGTCCAATCATCTTTTGGGTAGGAAATACAGATTGAATTAAATACATTTACATAGGAAGAGAACTAAGAGATCATCCAATGCAGTTACAGAAAAAAAGAAATGACCCACCCAAGTTCATGCATACAGCTGGTAGTAGAACATGCACAGAGAACCAATTTGGTGTTAGCTAAAATGTATGAAGTGTTCAACAGACATAAAGATCGACATGAGCTCATCTCTCAGGAGCTGGACATCTGCAGCCAAATAGATCAATTCTTATTTCGTTTTCTGCCTTCTTCCCTTCTCCTTATCCATTATCTAACCCCAGGCTCCTCATTAATATGGATATTTAGGCTTTAATTATACTTGTTATGGTATTAAACTAGATAAAGTTGTTGCAAATGTTCCATGCTGGTTTTGCATTTTAAAGATTATAAATCTAAATCATGTTACACTGCAATAACAAATGTTTATTTATATGGACTTCAATACCACATTAATCTGGAATACACTAATTTGTAACTTATCATTTGGGACGAGCAGGGCTGGAGTTCACTTGAATTCTATTTGTGAAAAACGCATTTCAGAGCAAATGGATAGCATATACAAATTTCAGGAAGTGTGGTTAACTGCTTTAAGAGAAGAAATTATTTTCAATTAACGTAGAGCATCTGTTTTCAGTAGTTGGCATGTTAATTACAAATCTTGTCTTTTCAATAAAGGGAGTCCTGGATATTCACTAGGCAAACCTTTGTTAAGCTGATTCAGACCTCAAGGCAGCAGAACTGTATTGAAAATGTTATCAAAAATTAAGACACTACAGGGGCACCTGGGTGGCTCAGTTGGTTAAGCATCTGCCTTCGGCTCAGGTCATGATCCCACGGAGCGCCACATCAGGCTCCCTTCACAGTGGAGAGTCTACTTCTCCCTCTCCCTCTGCCACTCCCCCTGCTTGTGCTCTCTCACTCACTCTCTCAAATAAATAGATAAAATCTTTTTTAAAAAATGAAGATACTACAAAATCACAAGCCACTCCACTATTTCATTTAGCTGGAGAGAATTAAGAAGTTGGGCTAAGATTCTGAAAAAATTATGTTTTGACTTCATTCACAACCCTACAAACTAAAAGAACAAAAATAGCAATAAAAATAGTTTGTGCATTTAAAGAAGCAAGTTCGGAAGAAGAATAGATTGGATTAAGTCAAGTCTAACTCTGAACTATAGAAGAATGGACTTTGAGAGTTACCCAATTGCTAACTTCCCTTCTCTCTCTCTTTTCTGTAGAACCAACTATGTTTAAAACTCCTTTCAGATGCCAACGTCTCTAGGAAAACTTTCCTGATTCAAAGTCTCAATGAGATACCATTATTCTGTTCTTTCAAAATATCTGCATATCTGCATCATCTCTACAGACCACTTGTCATCCAGCAATGCAATAGTTGGTGTACATATCCAGACATCACATACCAAATCTTCTTAAGGTCATTCAACCTTAATTTTCTTGAAGGTAGCAACCATGCCTTTTCTGATCCCCACATACAATCTAGTATGCAGTAGGCACTTTATAAATGTGTGAGACATATAAGTAGCTGGAATTTAAAACTCTGTTCCTTAGAAATAAACTGTAATTCTAGAAATATTTTGCATATTGGATAAATTTTACCAGCACAGTTTTTATTATTCATACACTTTATTTTACAGGATGCTTTTCAGAGGAACAACAACAACAAAATGAACTTTTTCCCAATAGTTACTTTTTTAAAATATTTAGGTTTTTGTGTTTTAATGTAATTGATGCTTTCCTTCACCTTAGTTGAAAACTTCACAAACTTTATACGACCAAGCAGTTCTAATCCATTGAGTTAGGGAAAGGAGATTATATAAGAATAAGAAGTAAGGGGGAGAAAGTCAATTAAGAAAAGAAGAAAGGAAAGCAGAGATATAAAGCACACTTCAAGAAAATTGAGTTAGTCAATATCAACATACTTTTATTCAGTTCCTGCTATGAACTATATATTGTATTTGATACCAAACTGTATTGCATATGGAATTCAAGGAATTAGAGTCCTAACTGGAGAATAAAAGATGACAAGGATTTCATTTCTACTAACATTTTTAGAAAGGCCTAAGAAGGGAAGAAAGCTACAGGAAATGCAGTTCTGTACCCATTGTACTCCTAACCTAACAGATGCCTACCGATAGGGTATAGCTACTATTCTTGCTCTGCCATTTAATAGGTATACAGCATAAGAAGAGTCACTAAACTTATGCTAAACTTCAGCAGTAATATCACCATGCAGAACAGTTTTAAGGATTGAATATTGAGAAGAAAAGCCCATAAAAATGCCTGGCACATGGTGGGTACTCAATTTAAGTTTTTAGATAGTGTAGTGTTATTCTTTTTCTTTTATTCTGGGTAATAATAGACTTCTTCATATTATTAGAAACATTCAAACAATTTAAGAATTAGAATACTCTTTTATGTTATCACATAATTAAAGGTAGTTTTGGTGTGCCTGACATGTACCACCTATTCTGTGAAACTGCAGAACTAAGTGGAGAGAGCTGCCTTTTGGGCAGAAAATCTGGAATGGAACAACAGCTGCTCAAAGTCCAGCTTAACCATAGGTGTCTGTGATGCTCTGTTTCATGGTGGGGGTAATAAGTGGTTTTATTTCCTCTCTGTTCTATGTCATAATACCATAATTGATACATCTGTAACTCATATGATCCCTACTGTCCTGAAATAAAAATTCACAAGGTTCTTTGTCCCTAAAGATGTTACTACTCTACTTATTGCTTACATGATGAAGGAGAGAGATAAGAAAACAAGGGGAGGGAAGTACCTTGCTCCAAACTCCACCAGAAGTAAACTATGCAAACTTGTTCTTCAAGAGGGATTATTCTCCAACTTGATATGAAACAATGCCAAATATGTATGGTTAAGGGACAGAAGGGATTCAAGATTCAGGTGGTTACCCAATGCTAAGCTGAGATTTCTGAAGTCCACTTACATAGTCATAAACATGTATAAACCTACAGAGATACCCTAACAAACACATGTACCAGTGAACTTGTAACAACTACATGCATTCAAAGATGTGAACAGAATAGGTAAGGATGTGTTGGGGCAACTGGGTGGCTCAGTCTGTTAAGTGTCCAACTTTTGATTTTGGATCGGGTTATGATCTCAGGGTCATGAGATGGAGCCCTGTGTCAGGCTTCATGCTGGGTGTGGAGCCTGCTTAAGATTCTCTCTCTCCCTCTACCCCTCCCCCTGATCTGCTTACCTGTGCACGCTCTCTCTCTCTCTCTCAATAAATAAATAAATAAATAAATAAATAAATAAATAAATAAATAAAAGAATAGGTAAAGATGTGAGTCGATGAACAGGAGGCTTAGTAGGGAAGCAAGAGGCTGGGAAGGTGATACATGGATGAGGATCAAAGTAGATGACAGGCAGAGAAAGGAAAGGTGAGTGGTTCCACAGAGACAAATGGATGCTAGTGTGCAAAATGTTTCCACTTAGAACATGAACACAACCAGTTGTAAGAGCCATAGCCTTTTTTGTAAGCAAAGATTCTAAATTTATCTGTACTATTTGGAGCTATCATATGCAGTCATGTTTGGCCTTCCCCAGGTGCTGGCTGTCTGACACCAACTGAGACATTTGATATGAAAACACTACATCTGATGACTATTTTCCTAAGAAAATGAAGAAAACTTTCTTTTCCATAGAAGATAATTCTTCTTTGTCTAATAGCAAATGTATCAAGTCTTTAAAGGGAGTATCTTGAAGACAATAACCACATTCATCTTCCAAGTACTTCCCTTGCCTCTTGTTACCCGTTAAGCTGGAGGGCCACTTGACATTCCACTCAAATGTTTCTGTATATCATGTTACTGGGCTATAAATGCCCCCATTTGAAGCAAATCAAGACTTAGTTATCATCTGCCAATTAAAAGTTCACTGGAACTCCATCTACATTATACTATCTCACCACTGGAGAGAATTTTTGGCCAGTGAATATTTCGTGATTTTAAGCCACAATAGAACAGAACATCATTCTAAAAGCTGCTATGCTGCTGGGGCAGTGTGGACTCTCTCTAATCAGAAAACTTTCAGAGGTCTCCTTAAGAGAAATACAGTGGCCTTCTAGCTCAGGGAGCTCTGCTGAGTGGTCTGGCCTCATGAGAAGAGACTCCTTCTGGGTGGGGAAGTTTTCAAGCAGGCTGTGCTGTTCAACAGAGGTGGAATCGCTGGTGTTGCATGATGAATCGTTCTCATCTCTGAGGGTGGCCTTACTCATCCCCAGTGCTCTGCTTCTAGGAGTTGGCAAAGGGGAGGCTGGGGAGATCGTATTTCCCAACTGCTTCCTATTCTCCTGAAGCCTGAGGTGACAGTACCAGTGAAGCCTTCTTTAATACACTTGATCCTGCCCAACACTGACATCAACAGAATGCCCATGGTTAGAACCGTTTAGTTAGTGTGAGCTATCTGCTAGGCAAGGTCCTAGTCACTTCACCTACAGCATATCACTGAACTCTAACAATCATTCGAACAAACTGGCATTCTGATATTCATTCTACATATTGAGGCTCAGAAAGGCTCAATATAGACAAAGTCCATGTTGACAGGAAGTGGCAGGACTAGGGATTCAGATCCAGTCAATGTGACCACAAAATCATGGGAGCTAATCATGCCAGGCCTTGACATATAAATACATGTGAAATGCAACCTGAGTGCAGCCACAGCCAAGTGCAGCACACCCCAGACTGGGAAGCATCTCAAGGGCAAGTCTGGGAGGAGGAGGAGGAGTTTGAGAGTAAACACAGGGCCTCCATTTCTCTGACAGATGGCTGCCTTTGTGAATCTTCCTTCCAAGGGTGGGACTGTGCGGAGAGGAATATAGATTTTCACCAGCCAGGAAAAGTCATGGCATAATCTGAGGAGGTGTCTGCTTTCTGGCAAATTTCGCTTCTCACCAAGTATAGTCCTAGAGGCTGGCGACGAAATCAAGAAGAATGTTCTCTCATCTCTTTCCTCAGGAGGATTGGGGGCTGACTTCCTGGCTTGGAGGCAAGGCAGTTTTTCTCTACAGACCCACTTCTGCCGCTACAATCCCCAGTGTGTCTGTTGAACACATATTTCTTTCTTCTAAGTAGTATAACTTAAGAAGAGAGCAAGTGTACAATTTCGGAAGTCAGAGCAGCACGTTCAGAATTAACACTATTTTAAGGCTCCAATATTTTTAAAATAAGGTGTCAGAAAGTAACTGAGAAGCAACTGAGAAAGGGGGATTAGATGCTACTTTTAACTGTGTTTTCGGCAATGGTGATACTGAAAACCTTCAGCTCTGCTGGTTCACTCACTGGCATGTGGAATGCTTGTTTAAGCTGAACCCTGTCTCCAGAATTAGACGTAAAATACAGTCTGGGTTCCCACCTAGCCCAGGCACAGTGGCCAAAGGTTTGCTTCTACAAATGAGGACGATATTGGTGCCCAGAGACACAAGCTTTCCCTAGGCATGAGGATGGGCATGAGGCAGACCACCTATATCCTCACATGAACTTCCCTATAATCAACAATAACAATAACACAGTGTTTAAGGTAGTTAGGTAGGCTTAGGAGAAGTGTCCAGACAGTTTTTCAGTATAAAATTATCTGGCTCTTACAGGACCTCTGACTCCTCCAATGCACATGTGAAAACACGCAGAAATGCAGTTCAACAATGATAAAAATAAATAAAAATGCAAAAAAAAGAACAATTTTCTCTTCTTTACATTCTGTCTCTTAGATTGAAAAATAGATTGAAGATGCTAGACAGTATATTTGAAATAATGCATTTCAACCATCACAGGGAGAAGATGGAACTTCTTTCCTTCCTTCCAATTTAATGTAAAACCTTTGAGGGAAAGGACTGTGTGAGTTTCTCTTTCTATCTTTGGCTGTACCTAGCATGTTTCTCTCATATAATGGACATTAAAAATACTTATTCAATTTATTGAATTAAATTGCCCTGAGTCACACAGCTAGAACAAGGCAAGCTGATGCTGGAGACCAGATTTTTTGGCGGCTAGTGCTATGGTGTTCTCATTACACTATACGGTCATAACTAAAAGGGAAAAAAAGGATCTATATATTGAATATACTATACAGATTGTAAAATAATGAAAGATATCTTTTGATGATTATGGTTGTGTCATTTCTGCTCCCTGGACTTCAGCATATCCTGAACTGCACCTTCGTATTACAAATTATGCCCTACATGGTACCAAATGCTCTAATGATAAAATGTGTAGAAACCTTTAAGGCACCATGTCCACATAGGTTACATAGGTATTGTCACTACCGATACTCTCTCTGTTCATGGGATTTTAGGCATAACCATGGTTAAGTAGTATGAGGTCAAATTCTTCTGATGGCTGAGCCTTCTTGTATTGCCTCATAGCCAATACTTGAACATTTAGTCTCTGGAATTTTCAGAATATCACAGATGCTTAAAATAAGCGCCACAGACAAATTAAAGGACTGTGTAGAGAAACTGAAAATAATATGCCACAAAGATAAAAAGAAAGGAAACTGTTATAGAGAAGAAAAGGGAATCACATCAAATTAGCGAGAGAGGTAGGCACTGGCCACGGAGATAGGGCTTAGGAACCAATGAGGACAGTTGATGTGAAGGGGCCCATGGAAGAAGCTGTGCAGAGGGGTTAGGGCTTGAATAATACAATACATCAGGCTTGATCTTAGATACATTTTTTAAAAGATTTTTATTTATTTATTCATGACAGACAGAGAGAGAGAGGCAGAGACACAGGCAGAGGGAGAAGCAGGCTCCATGCAGGGAGCCCAGACATGGGACTCCATCCCAGGTCTCCAGACTTGATCTTAGAAATCATTCCACTAACCTTCAAATTATATCTGAGGACACCAAGATCAGAGGCAAAGAGACAAATCAGAATGGTGGTGGTTGAACTATAACTGGAATGATGTTTGCTTTTGCACAGATTCGTTGTGCAGTTACCTGCAAGGCTGTAGCAACTCAAGGGCAAGGACATGCCGTGAGTTCATACAGGTTTGGGGGCTCACAAGAGAAGGACAGATAGCAGAAGTGGCAAAGTTCTCACAGGTTCTCACAGTTAAGTGAGAGAGAAAGCTAAGCACAGCAGAAGATGTTCTTGTTGTTCCTTAACCAGTCTCTAGTTTTTCAGACTTCCCTGAAACTAAAAGCTGTTTTGAGATACACAAAACATAGTGTAAGTTCAGTGAGGGTGGCACCAGGGCCTCACTCTGTGGGCAACCATCCCGTTTTCCAGACGATAACATGACAGACAGATATAACATGACAAAGTATTTTATGTTTGTGAAATAATTGGATTACTGTCTGGCATATTGGTGACTGAGTCCCATCTTTAAGAGGTTCTCAGATTTTCCAATGAGTAAAGAAATAACACTGAAGCCTGATATCTCTATCTTGTAACTGTAAGGTTACTCGACACCTATGTGTGCATTTGCGCATTTGCATGGGGTTCAAGGGGCTTTGTGCCCTCACACATGTGACCAAGTGCTGATGAGAGTCACAGAGAAGTTACCAACAGTTTTTAATTCATTATTTGATGTTGAAAGTCTTACTAATGGCTATAACACAAAGCAAGACAGTATGGCTGGTGTCAGCTTTAGAGCCACTGAAGACACACAGTCAGATAAAGCTGGATTTGATATCACTTCATGTCTCAGCTTCCTATATATAGAATGGGGATGACAATAATAACAACAGTAACATGATCTACATCACAGTATTAGTGGGGAAAGTAAACAGCATGATACATACAAAGCACTAGCCCAATATGGGCTCATAATAAACAATATAATTATTGTTGTTGTTGTTGTTATTTTAATTTGAACCCATTTGTGTTTTGTGCACAATCTAAGGAGTAAAACAAGGAGACAAGGATAATTAACATGTATTAAAGGCTGACTGTGAGCCATATGAATTATTATGCATCATCTCATTTAATCATCTCAACAGTGCATCAGGTAGGCAATATCATTCCTGTTTAAGAGATGCAAAATGTGAGGTTCAGAATGCTATATTTAACTTGTCATAAAGCCACACAGCTTCTAAGTGTCAGATAGAGGATTGGAAACCAAATCTGTATCCATTTTGAATAAATCACATGAATTATTCCTCTCATTTGGAAATGAGTTTGTTAGAGTGAAAAGAGAAGAAGGTTCACATGTGTCTATATTGATTTAACAAGTCTTCATTAAGCATCTTCTTTAGTTGCTGGAAACACTACAAAAAAATTCCATGAGCAATAGCTTGACCTCTGGCCTCTATGTCCTTACAGTCTGGGAAGAGAATACCATCCCTTAACTGCCAGAGAGACCCTCTCCTTCCTGAAGAGGAGGGAAGTACGTACACAAACCCAAGCAAGTGGAAACTGTCACCTTCACAGCCAAATCAGCCTGTCAGGCAGCCAGAGTCGGGCACTGATTGCACAGCTGACATCTGTATCTCATATTAATCACAGTGTCCCAACTTGGCCAGAGACAGAAAGACAGAGACAAGAAGCAGCAAATAGCCCAGCTCCTCTGTGGGTCTTCCATCTATCCATCAGAAATGCGTCAGCATGGGTATTACTAAACTGATATATTCAGGGGAGGAAAAAACCCAACAGCAGAAGAGCCAAGGACAATACCCTGATAGGTTAGATGTGTTCAACATTCTTGTTCAAAGTAGTGCTTTTATAATTTCATGCATGTTTGTCCTTAAATGTCTTGCATGTGCTGTGTTTGTGATATATTGCCTCCTCTTCCTCCAAACCATATGGGCAATTCCATTGTGCCGTTGGAGCTCCTCAAGTATGAATACCAAGTCTTAACATGTTAACAAAAGACAATCAAGCATAAAACTGACTTTGCCTTGAACAAAGATTTACCATTAGTCAGAGTTCTCCCCCACTTCATTTTTCGCACTCTTGATTTCTAGGTAGAATTTCCAACCTAAGCATTTCTTTATATTCTACCCTAAAAAAGCCCTGAAGGTCCCCCTCACCCATCTTCCCTTAAATCAGGAGGCTCTATAAAGTGCTAAGCATCCACCTCCTTTCTTCCTCCTCCCTGGGTTTTATCTTGCAGGCTGTAACTTTCAGATAAGTGCTCTCCAGGCATACATGAGGAAATCTACTGAAAAAAACTTTTTTTTTTTAACACTACTTTAAAAAAAAAATTTTTTTTTTAAATTTATTTATGATAGTCACAGAGAGAGAGAGAGGCGCAGAGACACAGGCAGAGGGAGAAGCAGGCTCCATGCACCGGGAGCCCGATGTGGGATTCGATCCCGGGTCTCCAGGATCGCGCCCTGGGCCAAAGGCAGGCGCCAAACCGCTACGCCACCCAGGGATCCCTGAAAAAAAAACTTTTAATAGGATATGAAAAAAAACTTTTAATAGAAATAATAAGAAACTAATTAATTTTTATAAATATATAAGTTTTTACATATACATCCGTATCAATGTATGCACCTGTGTATATATACAGATGTAAATGTAGATATAGATATAAATTGATGCTATCAGTCAGAACAGGGACCATACAGTCACATGTCAGTACAGAAAGTATAGTATCTGTAAGGAAGTTGAGAAGCAACAATGAGCAGAGACGGAGACCAGTATTCTCATTTATTTGCTATCGGTGGATCATGACATCTGGTTTGTCTAAGTCTGATTTTGTGGATTTCTGCATTACATCATCTAATGTCCTTTAATTAGCCCTTGAAAAATGTGAGGAACTCCACATAAGTTCCGGTAAGGAAACTGTGGCTTGCCCATAATCCAAAAATGCTAGAATAAATACACAGGAATATGACTGAACTGACACTTCTACTTCAGTACCTCTGTGCAACATCTCTGTCAGCAGCTAGAGAGACAGGAGTGAGATTGTCAGTACTGTGCTACCAGGTAGATGATGGAAAAATTAAGCATATAATCTACCTCTTTAAAGTAAGTGAGACATTTTATTTTTGATTATAGTTACCAGAGTAACAAATTTCTACTATGGAAAGAACATTTTTTTAAATTGGATATTCTAAAATATTACCATGGTAATATGATTTTGTTGTTGAATTTAAGCTAAATGAAGAAAGCTCTATTTAGAAACTTTAATAACTTAGAAGTAAACACAAAACAAACTTAAAAACATTACTTTGCAACCAATATAAAAATCTTTTATGCAAGATTAGATTAACTTGTTAAAAATATCTAAGTGCAATTTCTTCCTTCATATTCACAGGAAAAATTTGTTGACACTGGGATGGATCTAGAACAATAATTATTGTGTCATGTACAAATTTATTAATAAAGGCATTCATAAAGTGTGGTGAAAACATGAAGGAGTTGATCATTTCTGTTGCAGCAGTGTGTGGGGGGTGCAGGAATAAGACAAAAATTAAATATTCTTAAGTTGGCTCTTTGAAAACAAATCAGGAAGATAGGCTACTTCAGATACTGAAACACTAGGTGAACAGCCTTTGAAAGACACTGATGCATTCGTGGGGTAACTGTAAAGATGTGGCACTGCTGGAATAAAGTTTGCAAGACACAGGGAATGGTGAGGACTGATGCTGGAGAAAAACACACAGGATTAATCAGGACCATTCACTGTACTAAGAAGTATAGCCTCCAGGGGTGACAGAAAATTGCCTCACAAGCAAAGCATCACCATGAGATTTACAATATAGGAAGATCACCCTCACAGACAAACAGGAGCACCACAAAGGGCGGGGGTTAGTTGGTTTGGAAGCAGAGCACCTAGTAACAAGATACTTAAAATATTACAAAGTAAAAGATCTTGAAGTCCTGAAAAACACCAAAAGCAATGGAGACAGAAGGACAAAATGGAAAGGTCTATAGATAATAAGTCATTTTTGATCAACCTCCACACTTGGCTGAGACAAGGGAGAAATCTCTAGGGTTAATGAAGGTATGTTGATAACAAGAGTCACTCAGTTTAGACACTTGCACTAGGGATTTAGGAGTCAAGACATTTGGTTCTAGTTCTATTCTGCAAAGATGGCCTCAGGGATCATGAGTCATTCAGTGTCTTCCTCTAAGAATTCTTTTCTTTTTTTTTTTAATTTCTTATTTATTTAATAATTATTTTCTAGTCAAGACATTTGGTTCTAGTTCTATTCTGCAAAGATGGCCTCAGGGATCATGAGTCATTCAGTGTCTTCCTCTAAGAATTCTTTTATTTATTTATTTATTTATTTATTTATTTATTTATTTTAGAATTATTTTCTAGTCAAGACATTTGGTTCTAGTTCTATTCTGCAAAGATGGCCTCAGGGATCATGAGTCATTCAGTGTCTTCCTCTAAGAATTCTTTTCTTTTTAAAAAATTTCTTATTTCTTTATTTATTTTAGAATTATTTTCTTCAATTTCCAAATAGGGATGTCAAAATCTATCCTGTTTCAATTCTTAATAATAGGATGATCATGAATGATAGGAAAACAATGGCACCAGGCAATATAAAGTATAGCTAAATTTTGTTTATATGGAAATATGAACAAAGACATGTAAACAAAAGAATTGTTGTAATTTTTAAAATAATTACACTCATGTAAAAGCACTCTGGAAGAAGATCAACTTGCTATAACATCTAACTCTTGGTGATGGTAGCATATGCCAGATTGTGAATGGCCGGTGGGTGAAGCTGCAAGGTGCAATCTGTGCAACATGGCAGGGCAAATTATTGTGACTAAGGATGGATAATTATTCTGTCAGAGACTAGACTGTGTTGGAAAAATATGATAACCTTTATGGAATAGAGATAATTTGCTATAGAGTATGCTATAGAGTATGACATACTCATTATGTACAGGCTAGTATATAAATTTGAAAATTAGGCATCATAAGAGCAAGCAGAAGAAGGTATGAAATCGCTTCTGAAGAGCTACTGGATCATTCTCACTGTCAGGTTCTCCAGTGGTGCAAAAATCCACATGACTAATCAAAGCTCAACCTGAGTTTCCTGGTAAATTACTTTCTATCAAACTAAAACACGACAAACGTTCAGCATTTTAAGGAAGTAAGTACATGGAAAATTCAGATTTTGGGTGTGAGAGTTATTAGGAAAATATGTGTGTTATTTTTAAGTTACTATAAATTTGGAGTTTTATGTAATCTTTTCCTAGTCTCATGGAAATTCAGTTGTTTTTACCAATATGGAGTCATGACAGATATGTATTACATTCCTCCACTGCAGTTCAAGTGATTTATTTATAGCATATAATGGCTTTCCAAAGTATATGGTTGGAAAAATTCATTTATTTTTCACATCCTATAGGGTCAACTCTCTTCTATTTTTTAACCAGAGCGCTGTTTTAAAGGACAGATACCTTAACTCTGGAAAATTCTTCATCAAGTGTCTGGAGAATCTTCTCCAGTGTCTAAAGATTTAGGGGAAAAATGAACATTATGATGATTTTGATGGATTGTTTGTTGTAATTTATTACCACTCCATCAGAGAGCAAGAGACAATGTGTGAACAAGAAATATAGTTCTGACTTTCACAGTTTACTGGAGTAGGCTAACAACTGGAATGTAGTATAGTAGGTGATCCAACACCATATGCCTTAAGACTGGGAAGCAATAAAAGACTAACTATGGAAAGGCAGTGTCTGGGAAGGCTGAAAATTCAGTAGGGCCTTGAAAGATGAGGAGGGTTTATCAGTTGGAAAGACAAGAGGGGAATTCCAGGCAGACAGAACACTTTATGCAAAAATAAAGAGAGATCACATAGGTCCTAGCCTGAGTCAGCCCTATTGCAAGCTTTATTTGACTATGTAGGGCAGATAGTGAGGGAGCAAGGAAGGGGAGAGCCAGGTTATCACATGAGGACCTGGAAGACACTTTGACTTGGAAAGGTCTTATATGCCAGCCTGAAGAAGCTAAGTTTGCTTCTCCTGACAAAGAGGAATAATTGAAACTTTCAAGCTGAAAAGTAATATAATCGTAACCATCATTTTTATACCAATAAATAAAATAGAGGAAGAGATACTGGTGATATGAAGTCTCATGAGAAGGCTATTAATGTAATCGAGGAGAAAAGTTGATCTTTAGGGTACTTTATGATTCTGTATTATTGTCTTTGTGCTTGTGAGGTAGATATCCTTTACCATTTTTGCAAATGGAGAAACCACTAGTAAGCTGGAGTAAACTATCTGTGGTCATCAAGAAATCAAAAGCCACTCTGTGATCGGCCCCTAAACCTACCATTTCTTCCCAAGAGCTCTGGGCTCCCTTTTCTTCTTAGCAGAAAGCAAAAACAAAGAATAAAAAATATTTATTGGCCGATTCTTCCTTCAAAAATGTCAACAATTATTACTTAAAAATATTTATTCTAGTATCTTACACATTTAATGCTTTTAATAATTAAAAAATCAACTACTACTAACCTCTTATAACAGATTACTAATATGCAAATGTATGTAACAGTAGGATTAATTTTAACTCATTTATAACTCATAATTTTAACTCATAATTCATTTTTAAGCAGCATTCCAAACTGAAATGTTCATGGAGAAGGAGGCGGGGGTAGCTACTTTCTCTTTACACAACACTTCTAAAGAAACATAAAAGTACCTCTAAAATTCCAATGAGTCTAAGCCCAATACTATTTGGTGTGGGAGAAAAGATCTGATAGTAGATATTTAAGAAATAGTATGGAAGTTCCAGACTCAAGCAATTAATTCAAGGACAGCCTAGGTCCTTTGAAGTCCAGTTCTATAGGGTCATTAGACTTCTTTTCATAGCACTTTAATGCTCTGACTCTGATACCAGATAGAAATCGGTTTGAGTATCAGCTCTGCCCTTACTAATGGGACTTTAAAGAAGTTATTTAGGATTAATTTTCTCTTTTGTGAACCAGTGGCATCACTGACTTCATCAAAGGGACATTCTGAGGTATAATAATTTAATCCATAAATGTCTTCAACCAGTGTCCAGCCAAAAGCGTGTGTGTGTTCACTACATTGTACTCTTCTTATAGCTGCCCATTTAAAAATCATGGAATCCAAACTACGAGGCACTTCAGCAATTATCTGAGCATCTGATTTTGCATCTGAAAGCACTGAGGTCTAGACAGAAAATATTTGTCTAAAGTCACATAGCTAATCTATCACAGAGCCGGGACTATCACCTACATCGTTTAGATTCTAGTCTGATGTCTTTTCCCATAAAACATACCAACTTCAGAGCTGTATGATCTACTCATACACTGTGAGTTGTTTTACAGCAGATGTGTGGCAGTTCTGTCTGGCATAAATGTGTGTAGCTGAAACTCATGTAATTTGGATGTGCCCAGGGGAACAGGCAAGATAAATACGAGTGAGCCTCAGATTCTGGTGCAGATTGAAGAATCAAGCACGATTATAATGTGTAGCGCTCCTTTTCACCTTTGGGTTCTTTGGGATTTACAGATCTCTCACATAGGAAGCTGACTTCTTTGAAAGACAGGTACTGTGAGATGCATGCCCTGAACTCCACAGTGCATAGCCGCTGAAACAGCTGCTCAAGCCCCAGCCCTGGAGCTGAGCACCCGCTTCACCTTAAGGCTGACAGCTGCTGGCAGCATCTGATGCATCAGCTCCCTCACTCCTCCAGAATGAGCAAATAGTCTGGGCCCTGATCTAAGATGAGGAAAAACAACAGCATAATCAGTAAAAACTCTGCCACCAACGCACATGCAGCAGCAGTTTATGACGATGACAAAGAGGCACATAGTTGATGGAGAAGTCCATATTTATATTAAATAACTATGTGAGTAAGTCCCTGGCTCCTCTTCAGCAGGCAAGAAAATCTCTTATCAGGACTTTGCTCCAGCAATGCAGCTTCAACATGAATCATTCCCAACAGGGAAAAGCTTAGCTCTCTTTTAACATTGGAAACAAACAAACAAAATAAATAAAAATCATATCACCTTAAATGGAAGAGGTATCACCACAATTCAATCAATATTTATTTTCTACTTAAAAGACTCTACGTGTGACTTAAAGAAGTCACCTCTATTTTTTTTCTCATACGTTAAATAGGATGCTGAATTAGATAGTCTCTGAGGCTTCTTCATTCTGCATAATATTATAAAACTGAGCTTCAATGTATAATGTTTAATTGCACCTACATATCTAATTGTATTCTTTTATGATTGTTTACCAGCCCAAGGCAGGGCTCCCATTTTCTTATAGTCCAGAAATGGTCTATAAGAAAATATTGTATGAGCCCAGGCAGCTTTACAGAACTGTTAAAAACTATTTGATCTATTGATACATTAAGAAAAAACAAGAGATAGGAGGAAAGGGAATAATAGTATGTTATTTAAAACATTCTATAGGGGCCCCTGGGTGGCTCAGGGGTTGATCGTCTGCCTTTGGCTCAGGTTGTGATCCTGGGGTCCTGGGATCGAGTCCTGCATCAGGTTCCCTACAGGGAGCCTGCTTCTCCCTCTGCCTATGTTTCTGCCTCTCTCATAAAAAAATACATAAAATCTTGAAAAATTAAAAAATAAAATAAAAACATTGTATAGCTTCCCAAATAGTTCTGCATTCCATATTTTATATAATCTTCACAAAACCCCAAGAAGTACATATTTTCTCCTATTCTTTCTAAAATTCTGCAGCTCAGAAAGTTAATGGAATTTACTAAGGACACACAGCCTTAGGCCTTTTGATTTCAAGTCCAAATTGCCAATCATCTATCTACTGATGAGGAGATATAGCATAGTTTAATATGTAATTTTAATAATGAAATTGGTAATGTTAAAGTTCTTACTTTAGTGATTCATTTAAAATATATCAACATAAGTGCAAAATAAATATAAATTGTCAATACAAACTATGCCACAAAAGAATAGAAAAAAGACAATGAAAAATAAAATTTGGATGAGAATACTTCTTGGAATAGAGCCAAGAGGAATAGTATTGGGAAGGAAATCATATAGGAATTAAACTCTTTCTGTATTTTTTAAAGAATATATATGCCAAAGATGGAAAAAATACCAAGAATTGGCTAGTTTGGCATGTGGGTGCGTAAGTGCTCATTATACTATTCCCTATATTTTTTCTGTATCTTTGAAATATTTTATGAATTTTTTTCTTAAGAAAATACATGATAAGTGTATTTTAACTGCATGCCTGTTTCCCTATACTCTATCATTTGTATCCTTGCTTTGAAGAAGATGTAACAATCTTAACCACTTTTACATCCCAGTACCTGGAATACCTGTGTGGTTTTGTTTTGTTCTATAGTTCGTAAATTCTGATGGCTTCATAACGATTATGAGAAGATGAAAAAATACGTGAGAGATCATAATCATGAGGGATTAGGCGAATGAAGGATAAAATATGTAGCAGTTCAATAATTTGGCTACTTTCTCCCTCTACAGAGCAATTACAACAGGATGAAGTTCTGGGACATGTGGGTGGATCAAAGGTTGAGAGTCTGTCTTTGGCTCAGGTCATGATCCTGGGTCCTGGGATCAAGTCCCACATCGGGCTCCCCACGGGGAGCCTGCTTCTCCCTCTGCCAATGCCCCTGCCTCTCTCTCTGTGTCTCTCATGAATAAATAAATAAAATCTTAAAAAAAAAAAAAACAAGATAAAGTTCTCCCATAGCCAATACTTATTACTGGATAATGAATATGTGATTATACTATTACTTACAATTTTCTATTTACTTGATTTTAATGAACTGTTATACCCTTTTCCATATATAATAAGGAAGCTGGGGAAGTTTTCCTTTCCAACTACTCAAAGTTGTGACTTGGGGGAGATTATGAATGTGAAAGAAGGAAAAAAAATGGAAACAATTCTCCCAAGGGGGTAATACCTTTAGCAAAACAACTCTTTCTGTGCACAGAGGAAATATTTATTGCCAGATTAAGATAAATGTTAAACATTGATGACTAGATCTGTGATAACTGTAAAGGACTATGATGTGATACTTATTTTCAGTCATGAACAGTAATCTATAATACTGGAATGAGAAAACTATCCGTTTGTTCAGGCTGCTGTAACAAAATGTCTCATAAACAGTAGAAATTTATTTCTCATAGTTATGAAGCTGGACGTCCAAGATCAGTGTGCAAACTTGGTCAGGTTCTGGAGAGAGCTCTCTTCCTGGTTGGTAGCCAGAGTCTTCTCACTGTGTCCTTACATGGTAGGAGGAATGAGGAATTCTTGCCTTATGATTCTCTCACAAGGCGCTAATCCCATCTACGAGGGCTTCACCCACATGACTGAAGGACCAAGCCCCACCTTCTAAATACTATCTTTGGGGGTTAGGATTTCAACATATGAATTTTAGAGAGGCACAAATATTCAGTCAATTGCAAAGATGTTGGGCATACCTTCATACTTTTCTGCTATTGTTTCTGGTTTAATTGTTTTAATGCTCTTGTTATTATGCTATTGTTGTAATGCTCTTGAGCATTAAAAAAAAAAAAAAAACAAAAAAACAAAACCATGCAGCTTGTTGCGGTTTTGTGAAGTATTTGAATTTCAGATGGTAGTGCATTCACTCCTTTTACTGCTAAGAACTCTCAGTCTAAATACCTGTTCCGTTTACCTCTCAAATGTATGCCTGTAACTCCTATTCATAATCAGGTTTTGACCCTGGCCTTGTTCTCACCACAGTGCACAGAGACGTTGCCAGATTCCGTAGTCTATCCATTCCCCTGGTCAATAATTCTTACCGGTCTGTAAGCATTCTCCAATTTGAAACTCCTCAGACACCTGTAGGGTCTAAGGGCAGGCTGCCCCAAAATGGACGACTTTGGTATGAAGGCTCTTTTTAGTTAAGAGCAATCAAAACCCAGAAGAATCAGGAAAAGCTCTTTACCTTCCCTTTAACTGCGAGCTTATGCCAGAAAGACACTTATTCACAGAGGTTCCTCTTTATCTAAGAAACTGCCCTGCTGAGCAGGGCAACTTTGTTTTACAAACATCTCCTTTCATCTTTATACTAATGGCCCTTCTCCCTTTTGAATCCTCAGACCCTAGCCTTCTCCTTAGCTCATGTAAGCATGTTGTCTCACTATCTTTGGTATTTCATATCTATGGATACCAGGTATGTACACTATGAAATCTGATTTGCTCCTGTTAATCTGTCTCGTATCGATTTGATTCTTAGTCCAAGAATCTAGGACTAGAAGGACCTTGAAGGGCAGAGGAACTTCTTTCCCAATATATCTAAGATAGATAATACTGCTGAAGAGTCAGTCAGTTCTTTCCACTTCTCCTAACAATGCAGCTTAACGTGTAAATTTAAGTCATTATCTCTCCTTGTCCATTGTCAGGCCTTTCTCATCTCACATTTTTATCAATTTTTCATCATTCTAGGACACACAGTCTTAAAGTACTTTTCGAATCTACACTTTTCAGCCAAACCAATACCTAATATCCTAATAATCCTTCTAGTTCTACATTGACAACATTGCTCTGCAATTATTGAGAGGACAATAATTGTAACCCTGAGAGCTCAAGTTTGTATACCTCACATGAGAATGGACGTGCTCATAGGATGAGAGAGCTTCCCTATTGGCACAGACAAGGGGAAAAGAAGGAAGCCCCTGTGGAAAGGACACAGATGAGGAACCAGACCTGACTTGTTCTATCTTTCATATGGAATGAAAGCCTTACTCTCCAAGAAGAGAGCAACAAATACTGTCTCCCATAGGTCACTGTCGAAAATCTACTGCATCTGAAAGGAGGGAACAGGAAAGAAGCCTCTACTTCTGGTAAAGGGGTGAGAATAAATACCAGAACCAGAGTGACAGCTGCAACAGTGACTGCAATGTGTTCTAAGACTGAGGCTTGAGAAGAATGTCAAAGAATGTCCCCATAACTCCTACCATGAGGCTAACAACAATTAAATAAAAACAAGCTCTGAATACTGCTGTACCATCTGTAAGAAACACACCCTTCGGAGGCATAGTATAAAGAGGAGACTGTATGAACCTGAGAGGTTCTTACCGGTAGCTGAGATTGAGACAAACCCTCCAGAAAATCGGCACACCTCCGTCCCAATACCAATCATCACTAGAAGATTTCAAAGACTGTGGGGGCATGGAGGGCCACTGTAGTAGTCACAGACCACAAGCTCAGATGACTGTGCATGAATCCCTCCTAACCATACTATAGCCCTAGCAGGAGGAAAGCATGCCAATTCCTAGGAATAAAAACTGCATATGTCAGTCCATGCTATCCTACAAAAGATACCTGTTTTTTAACAAAACAGAAAGCATACTAAAAGGAAAGAAGAAAATGATACACTCCTGATAGATAAAGAAATAAAGAGAATCAGATTCAGATATGATGAGAGTTGTTGGAACTCTCTGACAAGGGATTTAAAAGAACTCTGATTAATATGTCAATAGTTCTAACGTAGCAGACAGACGATATGCAAGTTCAGATGGGTAACTTCAGCAAAGAAACAGGAAGTGTAGGAAAGAATCAGATGGAAATTATGTATTTTTATTTTGCTTCGTTCTTATGGTAACCTTCTATGGGTGATATGTGATAATGGTTTTCCCACTGTATCATTTTCAAGTTTTCTTTTGAAATAATTTTTAAAAATTTTAAATAATTTTTTAAATAGTTGGACACTTTAAATAGAAATATGAAGTTATAATGGTACAGAAACTTTGTACTATATCTGCCACTTGAAGTTTGTGAACAAGGGAAAAAAAAAAACAAAAGCAAGATAACTGGGTCAGAAAGGGGCTTGATAAATAACATTTTTAAGCACATTAAATGAGCCTTATAATAGTCAATTATCTTCAGGTTATAATCATTATAATAATCAATTATCTTAAGGGAGCACTAAAAAGTCTGCAGCTCCATACCATGACTGGCAGTTATAATTATACATGTATATATATGAATCATCAGACATGCCCTTAAAGGGGATCATAATATGCAACCTCAAAATATGCCACTTTGACATAAGTATTATTTTAAGCTAAAGGCATTGAGAAGAAGCAGATACAAGAAAAGTGCTCTGCCCTCCTCCTCTCTGCCTCTCCATCTGGAAGGAGCCCCTCACTCCAGTACCGGGAAGGGGAGAATGAGTCATCAGCAGAGATAACACCAAGTCTGCATAAACAGAACCTTACTCAATAACGCTTATCTTCCATTAGTTTCACCCCATTTGGTTACCTTCCCATAACACACCGCCCTTAAAAGCCCAAGCTTTTGTCTTTTCACCACTCCACAGAGTTATTGCTCTTGTTAAGATGCTTATATATAAGCCTCGGGGCCTAACCACTTATTTGGATTTTCACTATTTTTCTATGAAGGCCCTCACATACATTCATAGTGAACTGTTTCTCCTGTCAATCTCTGTCAGTTTAATTTATGGATTTCAGATGAACCTGAGTAGGTGCAGGAAAACTTTTTCCCATAAGCGTTCATGAAATCGAAATTGCCACGCTCTGGAATTGTCATTCAACACAGTGCTGAAAAAAAAAAAAATCCCCTATGCTAAATGTTGGCAAACTGAACTCCAATAAAATTTTTTAAAATCCCTATTTCTCCAGAATAAGAAAAAAAAAATACTATAAGTCAAAGACAACTTTTCTGAATACTGCAGGGACCTCAGAGTTGACTGATTCTTAGAAATGAGACCCTAAATCTTCTGCCGTCCAATGGACCTGAATGAATACCTTGTGTCACCGGAGGTGGAGGTAGAGAAGAATCTAATGCTCCCAGCTTCAAATCCCTAACCCTTGACTGCAGAGAAACAGGAACCTGCTTTGATCAATAAAGAAAGTAGAATTTACCTTGAAGATAACCAGCTCTCCAACGATAGGGTGCTAAAGGTGACAGTTTGTTTTGCTTGGTCGTTTCCTGAATGCAACAGTATTTGGAGGATGACAATTTAACTCTTTTGTTATTTATTTTAAGCCGTGAATGGAGAGGTGAACACAATGACTTCCTAAAAACTTTAAATTGACCTCCTAGAGACTCTATAAGGAAAAATAGAATGAACAATATAGCCAGAAGACTGAGTCATCCTGCAGAGAAAGCCTTCAAATGCAGTGTATTTGCCTTATTTTCCACTTTAAGAGCTTGTAGTCTGAGGAAAAACAGATGAATTTAAGGGAAGGCGCTATATAGAGCTGTTCTTTCGGGCTGTTATTTTCACAACTTATTTGCAAGAGGATGACATCCAAATCACATGTATATGTATATGTCTGATTATATATATATATATATGTGTGTGTGTGTGTGTGTGTGTATGTATATGATAACACCCATACTCAAGCAATATTATCAACAGATTAATTTACTGTGCTTTTATTTGCATTTCTATTCTCAAATGCAATGGCTCAGTGAAGTGCCTTCTGTTTTTATTCATATTTTCAGACTGTGAAAGTGACTGCTGGGTCTATCTTCTTCTAAGGCATGTAAATTTTATGAAATCCGAACATATTTGAGAAATATAAACACACTTGTATTGACTAAGGATTATAACCAAAGATTGAGCTCTGATTTGAAATTTTTTTTTAAAAGTGCATTAGAGTTTCAAAATCTATTCAAGTGCAACATTCATTTAATCATCGCAATCCTGTGAGGTAGATACTGTTGTAATTCTTATTTGATAAATGGAGAACCTCCAATACAGAGAGCTAATGATTTTGTCACACTTTGACAAGTGCATAGCTGGTTATAAAGCATAGATCCATAAACTCAGAAGACAATGAGTATTTATTTTGTTTATATGTAATGCTGTGCACTAGAGAAGAAAGAAAACTAAAGCACAGTGCCAGTTTTAAGGAGAAAGAGGATAGTGAGGAGATAGACAATAAGCAAAATACAGAGTAAAGAATGCTAATGAAAATGCATTAGGTAGCTAATCCAGTTTGGCTGTGTATGTGTGCCAGGAAGGGCTACCAAAAGGTAGATGATTAAAATTTTAGGGACCAGTGAGGTTGGTTAGGTAAAGGACTGCACAGGCCAATCAAGTCAGCAGCATCAGTACATTATGAAGAACAGATTTCTGCATCATCACCAAAACCGTGGAGTCCATGAGTGGCGGAGGTACAAGAGTGTAATGGCATCTAAGGAAATTATGATGTGAACAGCCAGATTACAGAAGATCTTCTGGAAAGCTCAGGAGGTTGAAAGGCAGTCTGGCACAATTTTAGTAGGCACAAAACGTTCTTAGATATGTTAAAAAACAAAAACAACAGTCTAGCAACAGTTGGGAAAAGAGTTTAGAGGTGGGGAAAGACTGGAGGCAGGTAAATTAGGAGGCTGAAAGCAGGTCAGGGTCTCCACTAAGGGCAGTAGAGCTACTGAGAAGCAACAGAGCACAGAAGATAGGAAGGTGAAAACTCAAGGCTTTCAGACTTGAATCACCTAGCTGGGTACTATAGAAAAAATCTCAGTGGAGTTCAGTTCTGGATATATTATATTTGCACATTCAAAGGGACATGTTGGTAGAGTTGGATAAAGGAATCTAGAGGCCAGAATCCAGGTTAAAATTATATTTTAGTCTGTAAATGTTTACATAATTGAGGAAAGAAGTTTAAATTCATTAGACAGTATTAAAAGTGAAAATAGGAAGTATCTGAAGATAAGTCTCTGGAGAAGAATAATATGAAAATAAACTTGAGAAGAAGAGAGATTATGTTTAAAAAAAAAAACATAAACAAAAATAAGACAAAACAAAACTGGAAAACCAACAAAGAACCCAGACGGTTTTAAGTAGGGCGGAGTATTCAAAGGGACCAGGTACTACAGTAAAATCAAGTTGTTCTTGATAAATGGCACCAGACGACGCTAAGGAAATCATTCTTAGTAAGGAGGTACAGATAGATGTGTGTAACAGGATTGATTTGGGTGTGAGCCACTGGTGAAAAGTGAACACCACTCGCACAGACAACTTCCTGGAAACTTGAGAAGCAAGGAATGAAACTGCCCAGCATAAAACAGAAATACAGGACTAAGTGTTAGGCCCCATGCTCTAACTCCAAATTCCTATATTCCACTCCCCCCTTTGCTTTGGTTTGTTTTTTAAAAACATGATTTTTGTAACCTATTTCAATTATTTCTTCTGAGATTAGCTTAGCTGGTGAGAACCTGATGCTAATGAGGTGAAAGTTCTCCCTCAACCCAGCCGGCCCTCCTGACCCAGCTGATCTCCTTGTAAAAGTGCACCTTTTGACTAACCAGAGAAAATGAAGATCGTGGGAGTCTCAGAAACCTCATTATCATCATATGCAAACTACAGGTCACAGATCAGTAATATCCATTTTGCATAAATGGACAGGGCTCTTAATGGTGGTAGAAATAGTTTAAGTCTTCAGAGAAGCTGAGATGCAAATACAAGAGTTGTGCCATTATCCCAGGTTTTTAAACCAATTTGCATAATGGCAGGACTGGTTCAAGTAACAGTGTATTCACTGGTATCCTCGTATTCATTTTGTTGCCCAAATTCCATATGCTACTTGAGCACACTTACCCTGAAATTCTCCTTCAGACAAGACCTTACAGACTGGAACCATTCTTGCCTTCACAGAGCTCACAATGTGACAACAGACAGAGGAACTGTAAAACACTTGGCTTGGTATATCTTCCTCTCTCTATGCTGGAACTGCTGACATACTTCCAGTCTCTGTTCAGGCATCACTTCTTTCTGAGCCCTTTAACAATAAGGTCCACGATGGAAGCTACCCTTCTCCTTCTCTCCCACAGTACCCCTTACATATTCCTATGAGAGTCCTTACCATGCTTTACAACAGCAGTTAATTGTCCAGCCACGCTACTAAAGCAGGAATGTTCTTGTTGATGTTTCTTTCCCAGAATGCGACCTCACACAACTCAATTCTCGATATGAGATGTTAACAGTCTGTTAGGAGTATAAATGACTATAATGCGACCGAAAGTGTGTCATAAAAGAAATATAAGAAAAGTTATATAAGAGGTCAGGAAAGAGAGTATGAGTAACATCTCACCTAGACCTAGGAGAATGAATAAGATTTGGATATGTAGAAACGAAGTGAGGGAGGTATTACGTGTAGAGGAGTTAATGTAGGCAAAAGCAAACATTTCACAAAGGCTTCTGGACGTAGTGGGTAAAAGAAGCTCAAGGGACAAGACTGAGAAGAGATATTACAATCCAGCTCTGGAGAACTGTGCACATCAAGTCCAGGATTTTGCTCACCTATAACCACAGCCACATTCAGGTCCAAATTCACCCCAATAGTATGAGAATATGCAAGTCTTTACATTACTGTAATGACAGATGTAAGAGAAGCAGGACCAAACTTTGTTCTTAATAGACACCCATCTTCATATAACACCTCTCTGAGCTTTCAGCTTATGGACTTAGGTTCAGAGACTGCCCTCTGAAGGATGAGGATGTGAAGTTAGGAAGTCAGGGAGCTTCTATTAGGGAGACTTATATAGACTTCTGGATAGGCTGGCAGAGACAGTTCAAAGTGTAGGTACCCGCCAGCCGGGGGAGAAAATCCTCCAATTCAAAAAATAAGGGCCAGTGAGTACCCTCAGTCTCACAAGAAAGAGCACCAATCACCCAGACTATGATTATAACACTTCAAAAGGTCCAGTGAGGGTAAAGGACAAGGCTTATCTTATTGATGGGTAAAATATTTCTGAGTTCTTGGTTCGAGGATCCCATTTAATCTTGGCCCCTTGTATGATGACTTCGTTACAGTAAAACTCCCAAGCATGGCATATACCACCGCCATTCCCTACGGAGTCTAGCCAGGTGCTGAAGTCATTTTTGTTTTAGGTGGTGGCTGCAAGGCCAATAGGTTGCTCTTATAAGCTGGGGAATCCATGTCGGGCTCTTTGCATGGAACCTGCTTCTCCCTCTGCCGGTGTCTCTGCCTCTTTTTGTGTCTCTAATAAATAAATAAATAAAATCTTTTAAAAAAAATAAAATAAGCTGGGGAATATTATTTGGGGATGATTCCTACATATTTTCAAGAGGGCCTTGGATTTTTGTCCTTATAAAAAACCCATCTATCTTAGTTGATTGTGTTTGTATGGCATGCAAATGTGAGCAGTTTCTTTGGTGGACCACTCTAAAAATATTATGAATATTCATTTGGAATTTGTTCAAGATATTATTAGGAAAAAACATGGCAGTATAAATGAAACAAAAACATCAGAATGTTGATAAATGTTGATATAAGAATGTATATGTTGATATTATAGAACATAGATTAACATATCATCTTCCTCTTTTGTGTATGTTTAAAAATTTCCAACAAAGAATTGTTTTTTAAAGGCAGTATAATGCAATGTTTGGACTCTATCAAGCAATTTACAATGTGCTAGTGTTTCCCCAGTCCACTGATGACATATCACCAGCTGTGGAGCTCTGGACAATCACTGCACACTAGATACACAAAAGAAAGGAAACTTAGGATGCTCTTCTGTGTGCCGAAGGATGGGAAAAAAGCTGGCCCGGGGCTGTAAACCAAGTGCCAATAATAGATGTGATCTGTTTAGTCACCATTATGATATATGTCACTATAGGAACAACAGTGGACACTTTTTTATACAGAACTGACAATCCACAGCGAAATGCTAAGTGCTAGTGACTTCTTTTTAACTAGTCAGGTAAGGTTGTTAAACTGAGAAATAGTGTTATATAACATCCCTGCCTGCATTAAGTCTTTTATGTAGAGACCAATTCATTTCTCTACTCCTGGAAAGCAGTATTGTTTCAATCGCATGGCAGTGGCAAGTTTTAGGATTACAGTCATTTCTCAGCAATGCCCCTAGCCAAATGTACAGTAATAGAATTCATCAGCAGGGGTCATAATGATTTCATCCAACCACCCTGTCCTCTCACTCGTGCTGGATTTAAGGAACTCAGAAAGTCCAAATCAATTATACAGTCTAACAAAAGAACAGTAAGGCTGTCTAGATAAAATAGCCAGCAACAGCTTTAAAAGCTCTGATACGGAAGGCCTTATATAAGGCCTCTCCCTGGGGTGGGAAATGGGAAATGGGGCCTAGGGTCAGAACCTGGCCCTACCTCCACTCTGATTCTTGCTGAGCATGTCCCTGCATCTCTCTTACATCTGTGTTTGGTCTCTATAGAGGTTATAATCTTATCTTCTCTGCTCCCATCTGCTTCTCTTACCTATGGGAGCAGCCTCCATAGAATATATGTCTTTGGCTGTATGTGCTGACCCTGCGTGCATACTCTCCTGCTGGATCTTCTCAGGCTCTACTGTGAAAAGTGTTTCCCTTGACTACTAGTAACTTTATAATAGTTCTTTGTTTGTGTTATCTTTTACCTTTTGAATAATCCTAAGGCTAATCCTTTTTTTTTTCTGGAATTTCCAAATGATCCCTTCACTTGGGGGCTTTAGTGGTCTGGGGAATCATTAGATATGCTCACGAATACCACAACTCCCCAGGTATGAGGCATTTTAGTCTGATCAATGACCTGATAACTCTGAGGCTCTTGTGGCTCACGGCCAATATGCTCACTTTGTGTTACCAGCCATCTTGGTGATATACAATCATCACTGGGAGGATGTTCTATTACCAAGATGGCCTATTAGAATTATTTCAATCCATTCCTTAAAGTCATATGGCTATAAATGTGGTATGTCCACTAGGGTTAGCAGGGACCACAAAAGGGGTTCAGGTACACACATTACTATCCAAACACTTGGTAAGTTTATTATGGAAATTGATAGGTCAATAGCCAAGCATACAAAATCCTCCAAGACTTCACTAGCCCACAGGGAAGAGTGCTAAAGCCAGGCACAGCTGGACTTACATTGAATGTGCTCTTGGAGAGGGACTCTGGTTTCCCCACTCTACGTATCTACAAGATAGATGGGAGCAGGGAGGCAGTCCTTTGTTGAGTATGTAATAGTGGAAGCTTGGTGAGGAATAAGGCTTTTTCTTTTCTTTTCTTTTTTTAAAGATTTACTTTATTTATTTATTTGAGGGGGGGATGTACTTGCAAGTGAGGACAGAGGGAGGAGAGAGAATCTCAAGCAGACTCCCCACTGAGCACAAAGCCCAATCCAGGACTTGATCTCACAACCCTGAGATCATGACCTGAGCCAAACCAAGAGTCAGACACTTCATTAAAGAGCCACCCAGGCACCCCAGAAAAAAGATTTTCAAACCTGAATTTAGTTAGATAATCTGCATACTAATGCTACCGGGTTCCCACAAACTAAGGGCCGTGGGTTCCCATAAAGTAACTCAGTACTGCTGAAAGAGCTCACGGAAAAGCTTCCAGGAGGAGAAAGGCAGAGAATCCAATAGAATCAAAGGAGACAAAATACTTGTCTATCCTCACTCACTGTATGTTCTTGCCATCTCTTTTCTGCCTGCTGTTTCATTAGTTTCTTATAGAACCCTCTTCATACCCCTTGTACAGGAATAACTTGGAGGGCTTGTTAAAAATTCTAAAGTCTGAGCTCAATTTGAATTCTACTAAATCTGACTGTGGAAGGATAAGAGCCCAGAAATCTGCTATTTTAACACAAGTCCCTAAGGATGTGCAGGGACACTAAAGTTTGAGAACTACTATTCCAGGACAATGTTTCTTAAATCCATCCAGTCACCTGGGACTCTTGTTCAAAGACAGGTTCTCATATTTCATTTCAGACCTACTGAAGCAGATCCTCCAAGGGGATTTCTACCAATCAGGGACTGTATCTAATTCATCGTCATATTAATTCTAGCCAAGTGCTCATCATATAGCAAGCATTAAAAAAATTAACTGAATTGTGGCTAGAAATACAGTTGTGAGGTTATTTTAAGAATTTATTTAAGAAACAATGAGAAAAAATTAGAGCAAAAATTAATTTTTTTTTCAAACAGTAGAAAAAATTTTTTCTCAGAAGAAATGGCTTAAAAGGAAGTAGAATCAAAACCGTACTTCTCTTAGTAGTTAGCAAAAAGAACCTCAAGGAGAAAGCTATTATTAACTCAATCATACAGCACGAAGAGATCATGTAAGGCCATGGTAGGGCTTATGTTATCAACACAAAGTTTCCTAAGCACTGAGAATCAGTCTGAATCACAAGCTAAGGTCTCAAGGTCAAATCATCCTTGGCTGTGAGCTAAGCGAACCTTGAGTGACTGAGAGTAACTGGTCTGGTTTCTTCTATCAAGGATGTGGTAACAAGAGGAAGCAGACAGATGGGATAGACAGCAACTTGAACGATAACAAATCAGAGAAAATGATTCAGGAGCATATTTGTAAATCAAAGGAAGAACATGGACAGAGAAAATTTGGAGGCATTAGTTAAAGGTAATTAAAGAGAAAGCATTAGATTTAGGGGATTGAAGCATTTTTAAGACTAGAAATATGTCTGCTATTTATTATTACAGGACCTTTGCCATAATGCTCTATGTGGAGCCCTGGGCCTGGTCCTTCCGTGAACCTCATGAGGGGTTCTAAAGCGGACCTTCATGACCTTTAGCTCAACAAGTCCATACTCACAGGTACCATCTGCCATCCTGCAGATTCCTAATATTAGGAAAGAAGAACACAAGTTTCACCCTAAATTCTAGAGCACACCTTGCCTGTGTCATCTACCTCTAGGCCTTCACAGGACAGCAGTCAGGGTAGGAGAAAGAAAACCTCCCACATGTGAGAAGTACTAGGATTATTTTTGCCATAATTTCTGCATAGAGAAGCTAACCAAGGTTTTCCAGGAGGAAGGACATTTAAATTTGAAACCAGAAGAATTAGTTGATATTTGATAGTCAATGAAGAGAGGGAGGATTGTTCCATAATGTGGAATGATAAATGCAATTTTCCCAAAGCACATGTAGTGCTTTGGAATAACTAGAAGTTTAGTGTGATTGAAATAAATTGTAAGAACAGTGGTACAAGATGAGGCAAGGGGTGGAGGAAGAAGCAGATACTGGGGACTCCTGTAGGTCATAATAGGGATGTTTAAACCTTATCCTTAGAGCAACAGAAAGCAATGAAAGATTCTAAGCAAGATCTTGAAGGTTTCGATTTGTGTTTCTAGAAAAATATCACCCGAGTTGTAACACAGAACACTGACTGAAGATGAATATAACTGGAATCAGGAAATGTTACAGAGTTCTGTTGGTATGATCCAAATGAGGAAACAGGATGACCTGAATCCCTTCAGTGGAAGTAAGTGTAAAGAAATGTTAATAAATTAGAGAGAGATTTGAAGGATGTGGAATTATCCTCACTTAAGTAACCTGCCTTTCCCGGCATGCCTGGGTGGCTCAGTGGGTTAAGTGTCTGTCTTCATCTCAGGTCATGATCCCAGGGTCCTAGGATCAAGCCCCACATCTTGCTCTTGGCTCCACGGGGAGCCTGCTTCTCCCTCTGCCTGCTGCTCCCCCCTGCTTATGCGTGAGCTCTCTTTCTTTCTCTGTCAAATAAAGAAATAAAATCTTAAAAATAATAAAAAATAAATATCTGCCTTTCCTGTAATATGGAAGAGACTTTCCACCCACATTTCCAGTATATCTCTTCTCACAGCTTTCTAATTTCTTCCAAAGAAATAAGTAGCTAACATTATTGGTCAAAGCCTAAGAGATACTAAAGGAACCATATATACTTGTGATTAAAGTTTTTATGCCTAGATGAACAAGAGCCATGAGTGTCTTCATCTTTTACCTTCTGCCTCCATAAGATAAGCATTAAGAGCCTGGTCTTTGGAGGAAAGCCAGCAAATCTTATCCAGATGATGGGATTCAGAACCCCTTTTGAAACGTGGTCATTATTTTATTTCCTTGTTAGGAAATTTGTTCAATGTAGTAATAAAATGCTTTGGACTTATGATTTCTTTTGTTCATGTAGGAAAGTTAAATTTCAGAAAATTTTATTAAAGTATGTTTGACTTACAACGTTAGAGTAGTTTCACTTTACAGCATAGCAATTCAGTAATTCTATACATCGCACATTGCTCACCGGGTAGTCCCCCTCTGTCATCATACAACATTATTGCAATATTTTTTACTGTATTCCCATGCTGTACCGTTTGTCCCTCTGACTTGTTTTATACTAGAAATTTGGACCTCTTAATCCCCTTCATCCATTCTTTCACTCTCCTCCCATCTGGAAATCACCAGTTTGTTCTTGGTATTTATGAGTCTGTTTTGGTTTGTTTATTCTGTTTCTTAGATTCCACATGTAAATGAAATTATATGACAAAAAAAAAAAAGGTGTGGGAGAGGGTAAGAGGTATGAACTGGCAACAAGCACTCTGATGAAATTTTCACATAGGATTCCTATTTTATGGTTTGGATGAAGATTCCTGGGGACAAAAGTATAGACTTTCATTTTCTTGTCAGGTGGTTACTGGAAACCATCTCCTCTGCAGTCCCACGCATTTGATACTAAATGGTAAAGAAATGAGAGCCTTCACTGAAGCTACTACTCTTCAGTCTACTTTCATCTGAGAAATTCTCCATGGAGGCTGGGAGGGAGGCAAATATTAGATATTTGTTCAACTGTCCGTTAAATGATAAATCTCAGTCAAGGTAGACTGGTTTATATTGTGAAAATAAAAAAACCCCAAATGTTGGCAGCTTAACACATTGAAAGTTTATCTCTTGCTCATGCTCTAAGTCCCCTGTAGGCTGTTGGAGAGTGTGCCCACCGCAGTTACTCAGGGCTCAGGGATATGTCAGCATGTGCTTCCCAGATCACTGTGGGAGTGAGAGTGGGATATGCTGACTCCCTCATTGGCTTTCAAAGGATCCAATAGCAAGGGATACATGTCAGTTCTCCTCACATCTCTTCGTCCAAAGAAAGCCTTAGCTTCAGAATACAGTGTGGAAATATAGCCTGACCCTGAGCCTGGAAGATGGAAATCTGTAAGCACTTGGTGAACATCACTAATAAATGGCCATGTAATACCTTGTTTGCCATTTGGCTCATGCTACCTTTGTCTATGCTCACATGACTGAGAAACCTGAAGCAGAAAAAAAAAAAAAAAAAAAAGAGGGAGAGAGAGAGAGAAGTTTTCAATGAACAAAATCACACCCTAGATTCCTTTCAATTCTTGATAGAATCAAATGCCGTTAATGACTGATTATAAGATAGGAGGGACAGAGAAGGAAAAATTCAGGAAAACTCAGACTCGTGTCTTGGAGAATCTAGATATTGTGCCATCTTAAGCATAAAATCAAGAGACTTCTCTGATTATCAGAGGACAAACATTATATGGTCTCATTCATTTGGGGAATATAAAAAATAGTGAAAGGGAATAAAGGGGAAAGGAGGAAAAATGAGTGGGAGTTAGCAGAAAGGGAGACAGAACATGAGAGACTCCTGACTCTGGGAAACGAACTAGGGGTGGTGGAAGGGGAGGTGGGCAGGAGGTGGGGGTGACTGGGTGACGGGCACTGAGGGGGGCACTTGATGGGATGAGCACTGGGTGTTATTCCATATGTTGGCAAATTGAACACCAATAAAAAATAAATTTATAAAAGAAAAAAATTTTAAAAATCAAGGGACTTGGTGGTTCACACCCCCATGCAGCTTCTTCAAATTCTGTATCTCATGTTACCACACACCCTCAAATATTGTCACAAATCCCAGAATTTGAAATATTTATGATGTTTAGAATTGCGGTGGACAAAATACCTGACGATACCTAAAATTAGCTACAAACATTTTGTAACATTTTATAGCATATATTTTCCAGATGTAATTTTTTTTAGGAAAGAAAGCGTACATGAGCTCAGTGTGGGAGGGGCAGAGAGAGAGAGAGACAGATAGAGAGAGAGAGAGAGAATCCCAAGCAGCCTCCATGCCCAGCCTAGAGCCAGATGTGGGGCTCAAATCTCATGACCCTGAGATCACAACTTTAGCCAAAATCAAGAGTGAGATGCTTAATTGACTGAGCTATCCTGTGCCCCCGGGTGTAAAATTTCTTAAAAGAAACAATAGGTACTATTTCATGGAAAGATCAGTGACTACCATGTAAGATTTCATTATTCCCTTTCTCCCCACCAGTGCCAATCTGCCCCGGGACTGCCACCCAATTTCAGTCACTTTATGCACTGGGAGTCATTCAGAGAGTGAACATGAGACAAAGTGAAGGTCTTGGGGAGGAATCAAGTTCTGTTTTTGCAAAATTGAATGCTTGTTGCCCGTGAAACACGTGAGTAGAAATGTCAACAGGCACTGAGGCATGTGGGTTTGAATCTCATGTGGGGAGAGATCGGAGTTAGAGATACATATTTAAGCATCACCAGCATATAGATAATAATTGAATGATGGGAGTTAATTTTTGGGGTTTTTTTTGTTTTTATTTTTTTAATTTTTTTTTATTGGAGTTCAATTTGCCAACATATAGCATAACACCCAGTGCTCATCCCGCCAAGTGCCCTCCTCATTGCCCATCACCCAGTCACCCCAACCCTCTACCCACTTCCCCTTCCACTGCCCCTTGTTCATTTTGATGGGAGTTAATATTCTTCTTTCTTCCCCCACAGCCAGACTTCCAAGTGCTACCATTTCTCTTGGGGCCTTTTAATAGATTCAAAAAGCTCCCTCTTAAAGGAACAATCTAAGTTTTATATTCCAAGTCACAAAACTTATGATTCTTTCTGCTTCTTATGCATAACTGATCAGTCAGAGGCTGAAATGTTATTACTTGGAGGTGACAGTGGAGTCCGATACGAAATCAGGTCACAAGAGAAAGCATTATCTAAGTGCCCAATCAAGAAAATTTCCAGGAGAAGCTTTTTATTCATAGAATATTTTTAAGTGTTTGCCTATGTGACATGGAGGATAAATAAGAAAATGATTTATATAAATTTGGCTTATTTGATAAAACTGCTATTTAAGAACCAGTAATACACACAAACTAATAAAGGTATTTATGTGCCTCAAATATTTGTCTTGATATGCTCTTCTGTGAAGCAATTTCATCATCTTTAGAAATTTCCAACAAATATCCTTACTTTGCTCGGTTTCTTTACTTGGCTACACATTCAGGCCTATAGGCCTCTTTGGGGAATATCAGCATCAGCATGTGCATACGTGTGTGTGTGTGTGTGTGTGTGTGTGTGTGAGACAGAGAAAGGAGAGAGAGAGAGAGAGAGAGAGAGAGAGAGACCTCCTATCTTTTATATTTCACCAATAAATATTCTTTAAATCAGTGAAAGAAAGAAAGAAGGGAAAGAGGAGTAATCAAAGGTAAGATGGAGCAATACTCATGCCTTGAA
Organism: Canis lupus dingo; assembly: GCF_003254725.2. Taxonomy (NCBI): domain Eukaryota; kingdom Metazoa; phylum Chordata; class Mammalia; order Carnivora; family Canidae; genus Canis; species Canis lupus. The sequence goes on along the minus strand of NC_064258.1, from coordinate 13,630,177 downwards.
CTTCATCATCTTTGGTAATTATGTCTACTATTTTGGGGGAGGAGAGAAATAATTAATCTCTGTTTAACTGTTCTTTATGCATCCTGTCTTCTCTAATAATATTCTCTTGCCAATTTATATTCCTCCCTCTTAAATATTTAAAAGCCTTCTAATTTTCCATCTAGTGTGTACCTAGGCAGATGCAGCATGTTTAATTAAATGATTTGCCTTTACCTAGAGTTTATAATAGGGTTTTTTTAACTGCTTCAGAAAAGTCTTGCAAAAACAAGGTATTATAAAATGCTAAATTAAGTTCCAAATTTAGACAAGGTATCTGGGGTTTTATTTATTACTCTGATAATAGAGTTCCCAGCTACTATCTGTGGTCTTAGCTCTCCACTTTAGAGTATGTGAGCGAACAAAATAGGCTTGTAACTATTTACGGAAATTCAGAAAGGCAGATCATTGAAACTATAAAAGGTTTTAAGAGATTTTCAAGTCCAAAAACCATACTTTTTTCCCCAAAATACGAAGACATATAAAACTCCACCCCAGGGAAATATAGTGACATAGACACTACAGACATAAGAAAATTATGTTACTGAAGGATTGAGTTTATACACTTTAATCAGTGTTTTTCCCATAATTTTATAAAAGAATATCTGATATTTAATGGGGACTTTGCTTCCTCTCAATAAGTAAAAACTTGTGCTTATCAAAACACCATGTTTCGTTGTTCAAATTTTTCCTCTTCTGTTATCAACCTTTTAGATTATAATTCTTAATCCTTAATCAGCTAAGAAAATACTCAAAGTTACTGTCATTATATATAATTTTTTTCCTCTTGCCCAGAGGGGGTCAGGAGGGAGCTTGTTAAGGTGAGTTTGGGAATCAAGATATACTGTGTTTGTCACAAGCTCTGAGTCTCTCAAGCAAACCAACGGGGGAAAGAGTGAGTTTGCCATGTCTCTGTTCTTTCCAAGTTTATACTGGCTACTGACAATGCTAATTTCTCTTTTAAGTGTTACAGGCTATCTGGCTAAAAATCTATTCTAAAGCTTTTTTTTTTTTCCAGTAATAAACATGAAATTATCATGTCATTTTTGAATCCACATTTTCTTTCTTAAAACAAAAACAAAACACAAATACTGTGTTTTCATATCTTTGAATGACTTATAAAGGAGGCATGATGTCTGCCAGTAACAATTGCAGGTTATATGTGTCTGACAAAGTATTTTTGTCTTTATCATTTTAACAGATTTTTTCTTTCATTACTTAACAATGTTCCATTGTCTGTCTTGTGGCTTGCATTTCTGACAGAAAGTCTGCGGTAATTCTTTGTTTCCTTTTTTCTTTGGCAGTCTTTACTAGATTTTTTTTTTTTTTTTTTGTATCACTGACTTTCAGGAATTCTACTTTGGTTTTACTGTGTTGGGTGCAATTTTCTATCTATTATGTTTGAATATCTGAATATTCTATTTGATATTCTGTTTCTTTGAAGTTCTTGGATTTGTGTGGTTAGTTTCCATCAAGTTTAGAAAAAGTATTAGCCATTAATTCTTCAAATATTTTTCTATCAGTCTCTCAATTCCAACTTATTTGTTAAACTGATTGATATTTTCTGAGACATCACTAAGTCTGTCTGTTTTTTTTTTTTCTATTTTTTTTCCTCTCATTGCTTCATTTTGGTAGTTCTCTTGCTATCTTTAAGCTAATTGATGGGTTTTTCTTCCTGCAGTGTCTAATCTGCTAAAAAGCTCCTCCAGTGGAGTTTTTAAATACTGTGTCTCTGATTATCAGAAGTAGCACTTATCATTTTTATATCTTCCATTTCTCTTATGTTTGTGTCTTTCTTTAATTCTTAATCATATCTTTATAATGTCGTTAAAGTTTTTATCTGCTAACTGCTTTATTTCTCTTCTTCCTGAGTCTGTTTCTATTGACTGAATTTTCTCCAGGCTATGGGTCACATTTTCCTGTTTATTTATATGTCTGGTGATTTTCTTTTCTTTTCTTTTCTTTTTTAAAGATTTTATTTATTTATTCATGAGAGACACAGAGAGAGAGGGGCAGAGACACAGGCAGAGGGAGAAGCAGGCTCCATGCAGGGAGCCTGATGTGGGACATGATTCCGGGACTCCAGGATCACCACCTGAGCCAAAGGCAGACGCTCAACTGCTGAGCCACCCAGGTGCCCCTGTCTGGTGATTTTTTATTTGATGCCTGACTTGCAGATGTGATGTTGTTGAGTGTCCAGATTTTGTTTTCATTATAGTGTATAGAATTTTGTTTTGGCTGGCAATTATGTAACTTGCAAATTAGTTTCATACTTTTGAACTTTGTTAAAAAGATCTCTAGTAGCTTTTATTTTGGTGGGAATTTTATTTATTTAAATTCAAGTTAGTTAACATAGACTGTATTATTAGTTTCAGGGGTAAAATTCAGTGATTCATCAGTTGCACATAATACCCAGTGCTCATAACATCACGTGCCCTCCTTAAGTCCCACCACCCAGTTACCTCAGTCCCCCACACACCTCCCTTCCCGAAACTCTGTTTCCTGTAGTTAAAAGTCACTTATGGTTTGTCTCCCTCTCTGCTCTTATCTTATTTTATTTTTCCTTCCCTTCTCCTATGTTCATCAGTTTTTAAAAATTCCACATGAGTGAAATCATATTTGTATTTTTCTGACTGACTTATTTTGCTAAACATAATACACTCTAGTTCCATCCGCATCATTGCAAACAGCAAGATTTCATTACTTTTGACAGCTGAGTAATATTCCGTTGCATATACATACCACATCTTTTTTATCCATTCATCAGTGGATGGACATCTGGCCTCTTTCCATATTTTGGCTGTTGTGGACATTTTTGCTTCTAAAATTTTTATGGAACCAGAAAAGATCCCAAATGGCCAAAGTAATGTTGAAAAGCAAAGCAAGGCTGGAGGCATCACAATTCAGGACTCCGAGCTGTAATCATCAATACAGTATGGTATTGGCACAAAAAAGAGAAACATAGATCAGTGTGGAACAGAATAGAAAATCCATAAATGTACCCTCAAACGTATGGTCAACTGGTCTCCAACAATGCAGGAGAGAATATACAATGGAAAAAAGACAGTTTTTTAAAAATAAATGTTATTGAGAAAGCTGGATAACTACATGTAGAAGAATAAAACTAGACTACTGTCTTACATTATACACAAAAATAAATTCAAAATGGATGAAAGCCCTAAATGTGAGATAGGTCCATCAAAATCCTATAGGAGAACACAGGCAGCAACCTCTTTGACCTAGACCACAGCAAATTCTTGCTAGACATGTCTCCAGAGGCAAAGAAAACAAAAGCAAAAATGAATTACTGGTATTTCATCAAGATAAAAAGCTTCTGCACAGCGAAGGAGACAATCAACAAAACTAAAAGGCAGCCTATGGAATGGGAGAAGATATTTGCAAATGACATATCAGATAAAGGGCTAGTATCCGAGATCTATGAAGAACTTATCAAACTCAACAAGCAAAAAACCAAAAAATCTAGTCAAGAAATGGGAAAAAGATATGAATAGATATTTCTCTAGAGAAGACATGCAAATGGCCAACAGGCACATGAAAAAATGTCTATATTACTCAGAATCAGGGAAACACGAAAATCACAATGAGATACTACCTCACACTGGTCAGAATGGCTAATATTAACAACTCATGTGGAGAAAGGGGAACCTTCTTGCACGGTTGGTGGGCATCTAAACTGGTATAGCCATGCTGGAAAACAATACGGGAGGTCCTCAAAAAGTTAAAAAGAGAACTACCCTTCAACCCAGCAATTACACTACTAGGTATTTATCTAAAGGATACAAAAACAGTGATTCAAAGGGGCACATGCACCCCCATATTTATAGCAGCAATGTTCTCTAGCAGCTTTTAATCCATAGCTATTTTAGCCATCCTTCTAAGGCTTCACCCTTCTGAAATTTCTCTTAAATGTCCTGGTGTTCCAGAGAGATGTTCTACCCCGAATAAGCTGGAATGTGTCCCAACCCTGTGTGAGCTTCAGGAATGTTAAGTTTTCAGTTTCTTTGACATTCTTTATCTGGCATCATAAGCTTTCACCCTAGGCAGGCAAAGCTTGTTATTTAGTAACAGATTCAAGGGGACCCTGTGCAGAGTTTTGGAACTTTCTTTCTGTATAGCTGCCTTGTTTTGTGGTAGTCAATTTTGGAAATTCTCATGGGCTTATTGTCTTAAAATCAGATCTTTGTTTTCTCAATGCAGTAGGTTCCTAGGGCTCTGCTTGGGTACCCTTTGCTGCATGACCAGTGACTATACTTTAAAATTTGGTACAACTATAGAGATATCTATTTGTTTCTCCTCTCTTAAGGATCACAGACCTGTGTTGCTAGCTGTCCAACATCTGAACATAGTTCCAGCTTTTTAGTTGTTTATGGTAGAAAGACAAAACTGTACTACTTCATCATGGCATTGGTACCATCAGTATCTTTATTTTTCCATGTAGTTTCAACCTAAGTACTACCCAAAGCTTTAACGATGCAACATTTCTTTCTTTTTTTTTTTAATTAATTTATTTTATTCAGAGAGAGAATGAGAGAGAGAAAGAGAGAAGCAGGCTCCATGCAGGGAGCCCGACATGGGACTGGATCCCGAGTCTCCAGGATCACACCCCAGGCTGCAGGCGGCGCCAAACCGCTGCGCCACCGGGGCTGCCCTCTTTTTTTTTTTTTTTTTATTGGAGTTCAATTTGCCAACATATAGCATAACACCCAGTGCTCATCCCGCCAAGTGCTCCCCTCAGTGCCCATCACCCAGTCATCCCAACCCCCCACCCCCTTCCCCTTCCACTACCCCTTGTTCTTTTCCCAGAGTTAGGTGTCTCACATGTTTTGTCACCCTCACTGATATTTTCACTCATTTTCTCTCCTTTCCCTTTATTCCCTTTCACTAATTTTTATATTCCCCAAATGAATGAGATCATATAACGTTTGTCCTTTTCTGATTGACTTATCTCATTCAGCATAATACCCTCCAGGTCCCTCCACATTGAAGCACATAGTGGGTATTTGTCATTTCTAAAGGCTGAGTAATATTCCATTGTATACATAAACCACATCTTCTTTATCCATTCATCTTTTGATGGACACCAAGGCTCCTTCCACAGTTTGGCTATTGTGGACATTGCTTAACAATGCAATATTTCTTAAAAGAATGCTCCATATTGTTCCTGAAGTTTTCTACAAAGATGTTGTCCCCACACTTTTATACTATTTATCTTACCAGAATAGATAATTGTCAGATAATAAATGAGACATATATTCTGTTCTCCAATGTGTCCCAATCAACTTATTTGCTGGTATGTTGACTACAGTTACTTAGTAGAAAAACGACCAGAAAAACTACCAAGTTTGAATATGTGAGAAAATAATAACTGTATCAATACCTGACCTACAGGTATTTTCAAATACCTTCAATTATATTGCATTCTCATTTCTTAAGGGTAGAAACCTGAAGACTGATAAAACACTGTTTCTCATCACAGAGCAACTTTGATTGAGTATTAAATTTCCAGGGGAACAGGGGCTAGTCCAAATAGGCAAATATTCAGTGGCCTAATTATATGTTCTCTGAGAAAGAGCCTTTTCTTGCCTTGAAATGAGGAACTAATTTTTTGTTTGTTTTATTTTCAGTAGAAGAGCAGAGTTGAAGAGAAAATGAAAACATATTAGAAGCCAGGGGTAGCCCACATACAAGAGATTTTCTTCTCTAACCATGTTTTATATAACCTTCTTCTGGAGTGGCCGTGAAATTTCAGGAAGTCATAATAACATCCATCATAAAACAACAGAAATTAGAAACAAGCACATCACCATCATAGCAGTAGAATGTCAGCCATACCTTCCACCGATAGAACCTTAGGTGTGTGAAAATCAGGACCTTCATTTCTTGGGTTCCTTCCTCTAGGCATTAATATAGTGTGGTTTCCCCCTACCAAAATATTCTTTCCTATTACATCTCTGGCTGCCTTTACTGTGAATTCTGATAGCATTTCCATATTGTGGATGTCTTCAGTTTACATGCACTGATGTCAAATATTACAAGGAAAAATGACGGTAACATATTAACATAAAACTCCTCTAAATTCTCTAGATTCCTCTCTATCTGCAAACTTTTGCGAAGGGGCATTAACTCATTTTAGTTTTTGTTTTGTTCTGAGATCTATATCTATTTGTATCTAAGCATTCTTTCGTCTCCCAAACAACTAATCCAAACCTATCTCTTTGAAGCACTGAAGAAGATATTGCTTTTTAAATGTAATTCAATATGTGTTCTTGTCAGATTTAGGGCTGGGTAATTTGCAACTAGATAAAGTCTTAAACAATCCATCTCTTCACATTTAATGTCTTCAAATTTTTTAGGATATCTGTAAATATATGATCTTCACTTTTTTTTCACTCCATAGATTCTACTTTCCATCCCCTAATCTGCAATAACCATCTTATTTTTAAATCACTTAAGTGCTGACAGTGTTGCAGCAGCCTTGTAAGTTTATGTGATGAATACAGAACTGAAGACAGAAGAGAGATATGGGAGGGAGCAATTGATAAAGGGGAGGGAAGAGAGAGAAAACACATTTGTAGGCGAAAACATAAAGAATCTGTAGAAATTGGTGTCAGAGAAACTTCAAAAGATGTGAATATGTATTTACACTTCTTTCAAATATGCAGTTTTGCAAAAGTAACCATCAAAGGCTTAAGATGTGATCTAACATTTACTATTTTTCAAAGAAATGTTCAGTTCTTGGAATTATTATGGCTTTCTTATGTCCGTTAACATCTACAAAATGTTCTATCAATGACTCCACTGATTTAAACAGCTGGCACAAGAGATTGCAGCTACTGCCTGTTGTCCCTGTATGTCATTTGTTCAGCAGTCATATTTGTCAATCATTAAATTAGTAGCAAAAACAATACTTTTTAGTATTAGTAGCAAACAATTCCTTTTTTAAAGGAAATGTCACCAGATTTTGCAGCATTGTGGGACAAATAGAAGGAGAAGCATTGTGAAATAGGATCCTACTTAGGAAAAGGAAAAGAGAAGATCATGTAGGTTTCGGGTTACTCTCCAATTTGACCATCCAGATTCATTGTCTGTCATACACTAGCTGGACTCCATTTGCTGGCTGACTTCTGTTTGGAATCCACCACAAAATGGCGTTGGAAGATCACAGAGTAAGAGAGGAGAGCCACAAGTTTCTTCCTTTCCTGCTTCAGCCAAGCAGTGTCTGTGACTCTCCATGAGGATGAGTCCAGCTGGGCTGCTCCTCTGCAACTGTTCCAGCTTACTGACTCCTAGAATACCGATTCCTCTGTCCCCTTGCAACCTTAATAGCAATAACAGCTTCCAGCTACTGCTAGGCTCAGAATCTGATTGGTTACCTTAACACTGCCCATGACTCTGAGTAGTTCCTTCGTTCAAGTCTCTTAATTCGAATAATTTAGGGTGAATGATGTTTTTTCTACAAGAAACCTGACTGATATCACATATATTTGTTATATCTATTAGGATCCTGTTTGTGTTTTCCATTGGGATCAATAAGTATGTAAATATAGCTGGGTGTTTATATAAACACAAACACTTTAGTGTCGTTTACTTGAGGTAATACAGACTGATTCATTGAGCCTGGGACATTCAGAAGTCAAGCTGATAGGGAACACTGGTCTCAGAATATATATATATATATACAGTTCCAAAAGATACTGAGCTGCTGTTTCTGGAATGGATGTCAAAAGGGCTAGCCGTGTTCCTGTTCTGTTCCTAATGCTTGCTAGACAGAGTAATTTTAGAAGAATCATAAAATCATAGCAGGCTGGGTTTAGATATACAGGAGCTCATTAAGCCCCTTAGAGTTAAAAACCCATTATGTTCCTGAATTCCCCTTATGTTGTTTTTGTTAACTGGTAGTTAAGCCTGTATTTGAATACTACCCATGGTTAAAAGTAAACTAGTTCCAAGGCTGGCCACTGCAAATCTGGACAGTTTGAGCTACTGGGAACTTTCCCCTTACATTCAACAGAAACCCCACTCACTATCACTCCTGCCACTGGTGCTAGTACCATCCTCCATCTGTCTAATCTCTCTGCCACACCACCATCTTCCAGATACTTGCATATAGTTATTATGATCACACTGAATTTCCTTTTTTCAACTAACTTTTTCAACCACTTGCCAAGCCCCTCTCTAGTTTTATGATCAGATAGCACTATTTTAATTTTAATTTATTTCTATTTTCCCAACTCTTCTCTGTGTCCCTAAGCAAACTCCCTTTATTGGAACCTGCTCATTTGCAATGCATTTGTATAGTCTTCCCTCTGCAGTTTCCCTGATGTGCAGGAGCTCCCCTGCTCTCTGATTCTCTCTTCAATGGTTTCTGTATTTCCGCTGAAGCCCTCATCTACCTCATGTACTGGACACACAGATAGCTATAAATCAAATCTTGCCTACTATGACAAGAACTTATCTACATTTGACTATGATCACTCTTTTATCCATCCAGACAGGATTATATCCAGATTCATATAGAAATGGGAGAGAAGTATTTGACCTTGTACATTTTTTTTTCTCTTCCTAGCTCCTAGGGGCTATTTCTTCCCCCAAATAATTGATCCATTAACAATATTGTGCTTTCTGTAGGTAACAATCAGTGTTTAAGAAATGGGATTTCCACTTCTTCAGATAGCAGGTCCTGACTTTCCTATCATCTATGATTAATCTAACAGGCTCTGGAACCAGTTTCTAAACTTTTGTTAATCCCTCTAAAAATACCTGCATCAACTGCTTTGTTCTATTACATAAAGCCTAGAACAAAACATGTCTTGATGACAAAAAAAAAAAAAAAAAAAAAAAAAAAAAAAAAAAAAAAATCACTTCAGGGTTCATTCACAAGTATTTCCTGAGTGTTTCACACATGGTAGGGCTTCCGCTCCAACTGAGTACACGAGGGGAGCTGGGAACCCCATCCGTGCTCTGGCTGTGGGCTTCAGCTATGAGACACTGTCCTATTTCAGTAGAAGGAGTCTCACTATTAAGATAAAAATATTTGTATAGCCCCCATAATGTCTCTTATTCTTTTATAAGCAAAGGAAAGAAAAAAATGAAGATGAAATACATCTAGGTATACTGAGAGTACAGGCTACATGAATTGTGAGCATTGAGTGTACATTTCACATTGTGAATTGTCACTACCACAACCATTTGTTTATTTGTTTGTTTGCTTTTCTGGGATTTTTATAGTCCCAGGCAGTAGTAAGATAGCCTCTTGTCTACTACTGGCTTTATCAAATGCTATGTATTGAAATGTGACAGTAACATAGTGGCTACCACTAAAATAAGACAACTTGACACCATAAAAAGAGTACAGACCTGAAAGCCATGGGTTCTATCTAATGCTAACTCCACTTCTAACAAATTTGTGAACTTGAATGATTCTCATCATGCTCTAGGCCCTCAATTTCAATCCTGTAAGTGAGAGGCTTGGTTTTGATGGTTTCAAAAATCACCTTATCTCTCAAATTTTCTGATTATATCATTTTGCTTGGAAAGCTAGAGAAGGAAAGAGAAGGAGCCAGCTTGCCCAGTTGCAAAGGGAGTTGAATGCTGGCACAAGAATTCAGGACTGTATGTGGGAATGTGTGATTATAGTACAATCATTATGATTCATCAAGAGAATAAATTCCCTTGTTGGTTACACATACACACTCCCCACCCCTTCCCACTCACAACTTTTACTTCCTGGTTTAGGAACAGTCTAAAAGTAGGGAAAGAATGTGGGTGGAGTGGGGAGAGGGGAGGGGAGGGGAGGGAGCGGGAAGTGTTCTCTATTTGGAAGAGATCTTTGGAAGCTCTTTTTCATGCTCATTTATACCACCTACAGTGCATTTATTCTTCCTTGCTGAATGTTTGATTATCCTAACCAGACAGAAAGTAATAAGTCAAAATAGTTACCATCACTCCTTTTCAAGCATAATAAGCTCAGCTAAAACATTTTCATACATACACAAATGATGACTTAATTCACTGAATAAAATTAAAGAAATCAAAATTAAGAGAATCAGTTATGCCAACAAGAGAGAGGGAAAATTGTGTAATAAGGCAACTCAATTTCTACACTTATGGGTGAGAGAGAAATGACCAAAATTGACCTTTAAAAGCAATTTTCCACTTTTTGTCCTCTGATATACTGAATCTACTCTCACAGTAATCAAATAGCTTAAAAGAAAAGCTTATAAGTAGGTTTTATAACCAGATAATATTCAGCTCAGGGACTCTCTAGATGGGCATAGTGTGTGTTGGCACTATCTGGATCACAGCACGAAAATCACTGGTTTTTAAGTTTTCAAATATTTGTGGGAAGCTCATGACAATGAGGATGGGATTTAGCTGAACTTTCCATGGACCTCAAAGTTAAATGTAATTTCTGGTGGGAACAAGATAGCACAAACTCATTTCTCCCTACTCTTTCTCACTAAATACAACACAAAAGACTGGAGAAAATGCAAGAGGCAATCAAGGGAGAATAGTGAAAAATGGAGTGAGGAAGTCAAACTGACTGAGGACATCAAGGCTGAAAGAACAACACAGTATTAACAGCATTTTAGGACCTTCCACCCAACAAAGGAAGTGGTCTAGATGCTGCATCTCCAGATCCCTAAGTTGGCAACAGAAAGTGAGCATTGTGGACTGAATTTTTGTATCCTCTCAAAATATATATGTTGAAAACCTAACCCTCAGTGTAATGATATTTGGAAGAGGGGCCTTTGGAGGTTAATTAGATTTAGATGAGGTCAAGAGGGTGGAACCCTTATAGGATTAGTACCCTTGTAAGAGAAAGATAGCAGAGTAGGAGGATCGGATGGTCATCTTGTCTCACCTATAGATAACACCCATATCAGTATAAATAACTCAGAAAAGAACTCTGAAGACTGGAAAAACAGACTCTCCACAGCTAAAGCTATAGAAGAGGCCACATCAAAGAGGACCGCTCATATTTTATAAACTTTAGTTCCAAAGGAAAAAAAAAAACAGGAAGAGAAAAAGGCAAGCTCCCACAGAAGAAAGGCTATGTGAGACTAAGAGTAAGAAGATAGCCATCTGTAAGACAGAGAAGAGGGTCTTTACCAGAACCTACCATCTATGCTGGCAATCTGATTTTGGGCTTCCAGCCTTGACAACTGTGAGAAAATAACTGTCCATTGGTTAAGCCACCCAGTGTATGGTATTTTGCTATAGCAGCCCAAGCTGACTAGGACAGTGACCCAATTAGGTCATCCTTCCCCAGATGGAATGGGATCTCTGATGACAATACCAGAAAAACTGGTGGCACCAGTTTTGGGGACAGACCAGGAGCTCTCAACTACCATTAAGTGGCCAAGATACACACTTTCCTTCCTTGCTGACCCTGAGATTCCTTCCCACCACTGAGAGACATCAGTGGCTGATGGTGCCAAATATCATTTAACAAATTAATATCCTTTAACAAATATTTATCTCACAGCCATTTTGTGCCATGCACTGTTCAAGGTGTTGGCATTTGTCTGTGGGAAAAAAAAAAGCTAACAAAACAAGGTATCTACTGATAATAACACTTGAAGATATCATTTCATTAAGAATTTTAAGAAGACAAGTGAATGAAATTATATAAAGCTTATCATGGTAAACTTAAATGCAAACATTCACACACAGATTAATGTTCAGGCCCTCAATTTGAATCCAACTTTTTCAAGAAACTGGTGAAAACCTTAGACTGAGATTATCAACATAGTTATTTTTATGGTCTTCTGATTTGTCACCAAGCGCCACACTGTCATAAACTGGCTAGTTTGTGCTGAGTTTAGCAATTACCTTTATTAGAATTCTTAGTCTCTGTATCAACAGTTATTCACAGTTTAGATTTTAAATACAGTTTTCTACAAGACTGCTAAGAAGATTGTTTCTCCCCAACATACTCTGAAATGCCAGCTGCCTGCTTTAATCTAGAAAAGGCATCTGTTGATGTAACGCAATGTTGCTCTGTCTGTGATCAGCGTTCACCAGCCTTTTACTCGTCTGAATATTCTCTGGGATCTGCCCAATACTGTGGCAATGGGAAGAATTTAATAGCCTCTAACTTGTTGGGAAAAATGTAATTTCCTAACTAAATCCAAATTTAAAAGATACTCCACAAGGAACAAATCATGGAATCTCTGTTATTCTATTAAACATTCAACTGATTGTGGTTTTCTGAGGATTAATTATATAAATACTAATTAGGCAAACTAACATATTCTCAGGCAAAACTGGACAGCATGCTACTTTATTTTTCAATGTGACATGTTTGCTTCAAATATAAAACACCATCCATTCAACTGACAATAATGGGATATTGCTTACCTAAGCTTAAAATTACTTTTTTTTGGGGGGGAGGGGAGAACATACCGGCCTTTTTGGAATAATTTCAGATTTATGGACTAGTTGTAAACATAATATGGAGAGCTTCTGTTTATTCCTTACCCGATCCCTCTTGTTAACATTTTAAATCTTTTTTTTTTTTTTTTTTTTTACATTTGTCAAAACTAAGACACTGACATTGGTACATTGCTATTACATAAACTCTGGACTATATGAATTTCATCAGTTTTTCTATGAAACGTCCTCTTTCTGTTCCAAGATGGAATCCAAGGTGCCATATGGTTTCTAGTTGTCACATGTCCCCAGTCTCTGGCCTATGAGTTCTTAGTCTTGATTCTCATGATCTTGGCAGTCTCGAGGAGTACCAGCCAGGTAGCTTACAGAATATTCCCTATCTGAGTTTATTTAACCCTGTTTGTCTCATGATTAGATTGACATTATGTGGTTTTAGAAAGACTATGATACATGTGATCTTGTCACATCAAATCAGGGGAAATATGACCCATAAAGCATCACTGGTGATGTTAAATTTCATCACTTTCATAAGATGATGTGTGTCAGGTTTTTGCATTGTAGAGTTACCATCTTTCCCTTTCCCTACTTTATTCTTTTAGATGTGTAGCTTTATTTATGCTTTTATTTTAAAATGATTAAATTACAGAAAACATAACAACACTTGTATACCTACCACTCGGATTTCTTTTTAAGATTTTATTTATTTATACATGAGAGACACAGAGAGTCAAAGGCAGAGGGAGAAGCAGGCTCCCTGCAGGGGGTCTGATACAGGTCTCAAACTCAGGACCCCAGGATCATGACCTGAGCCAAAGGCAGACACGCAACCACTGAGCCACCCAGATTCCTGACCTCTCAGATTTTAATAAGTTTTAAAATTTCATCATTTATGTTCCAGGTGGGTTCTTTTTTTCCTAAAGATTTTATTTATTTATTTATTTGAGAGAGAGAGAGAGTGAGTGAGAGAGAATGAGAGTGCACAAGTTGTGGGGGAAAGGGAGAGGGAGAGGAGGAAGCAGACATCCCGTTAAGCAGGGAATCCAATTCAGGGCTCAATCCCAGGACCCTGGGACCATGACCTGAGATGAAGGCAGATGATTAACTGACTGAGCCACCCAGACACTCCATCACTAGGTGTTTTTGTATATGTATATATTTAAAAAAATTAATATTCCTTATATGTTATTACATTATTCCATTTTCCTTTCTTGCTTTATAGAGACAAATTTATTAAAAACTAATGTTGAAGGGGGTAAAAAGCAAATTTCATGTTAATAAATACTATGAGAACATTTATGTAAATAAAAAACCAATATCATTTTATGACTACGTGAATATATAGTATCAAAATCATAGAACCAAAAATATTTTTTATTTTTTCTTTCCTCAACTTTCTTTTCTGAACTCCCTTCTTTGAGTTTGTTTCTTATGTAAGTACATCATTTAGTAATATTCCTTTAGCAGGAGTTTGAGAATATTAAACTTTCAGTTTTGGGGTGTCCAAAATTATCTTTATTTTACCCTAATCATTGAATAATATTTTAGCTGGGTATAGAAATCTAGGACAAAAATTATTTCCTCTCAGAATTCAAAGGTAAGAATCTGATAGAATGCTATCATCAGTCTAACAATAATTCCTTTGAAAGTGTTTCCTTTTCTTCCATTTACTTTCAATATTTTATTTCATGTTGTAAGATGTCACTCAGCTATGTCTAAACTGACTTGATTTTAGTTCTGCTGTTTCAAAGTCAACGTCCTCCTCCTTTGAGTCTTTGAAGATTTGCATTTTGTAAGTTACTCTCTGCCAAACTGTAACTGAAAACTCAACCTCAGTTGGTAGACAGAACTTGCCTACTTTCCATTTCTAGGACAAGGCAGTCCTTCAACAGTTCTGGTTTTATCGTGGTTGATAGGTTTCATTCATGCCTCTGGGCCAAATGTCTTTTTCTTGGTAGAAAATGCTTGAAAACTGTTCACAGTTACTAAGATTTACATGGTTTTGCTGCTTTACTGAGTGATTGGGCCTAAGATCTCACTTCTGTGACTTCTGTGCTCTCCAGAAGGAACTGATACTCTTCCATTCAAAGTTTTGAATGTGTATATTAATTTAAAATTAATTCTATTTTATCTTCTCCAGAATTTCTAAGTGTTTGTAGGACTGGGTAGCTCTGTTACATCATGAGAGTCTACCACACTAACTGAAAGCACCAGAATACTATTTCTAGACTTCCTATGGAAATAAAATGAGAATGTTGAACAAAAATATCATTTCCATCTCGTAGATGGCTGAAATCTAACTGAAGATACCAGGCACATACTTAAATAACACAGAAGTAAAAATGTTATTGGGCAGCATTGCATAATGAGTCAAGCAGTATAGATTAAGGATTAGGAATGCCTTGGCTCTTAAGCCGGGATGTCTAGATTAGAATCAAAGCCCCATCATTTCACTAGCATGTAAAAACTGTTCAAAAAAAAGGTCAAAAACCGGTCTCAGGGGATCCCTGGGTGGCGCAGTGGTTTAGCGCCTGCCTTTGGCCCAGGGGGCAATCCTGGAGACCCGGGATCGAGTCCCATGTCGGGCTCCCGGTGCATGGAGCCTGCTTCTCCCTCTGCCTATGTCTCTGCCTCTCTCTCTCTCTCTGTGACTATCATAAATAAATAAAAAATAAAATAAAATAAACTCTGCCTCATTACTTCAGCTTAAAGCATGTTCTAGTTCATGAATTTGGCTTTAGAAAAAAAACAAAACAAAACAAAACAAAAAAAAAACCGGTCTCAAAATTAACCTACCATAAGAGTGATTTGGCAGAGAAGAGATTTCGTAATAAAGATTTATTTTGAAACAAGCTGCACTATGATTCAAACCTACCCCCAAAAGTGAGAGTTGTAACCCTGTCTTTCTTCCAATAGAAACCACTCAGAGACTGATATTTTCCTATGTAATGTGGGAAGCATACTGGATAGGTGTCCAGTTCAAACCTGAGAATTAATCAGATAAAGGACTTGTCAGAGAGGACTAAAGTAGCCTGGAAACAAAGTGCCCAGTGGCAGTGGCACAAACCAGTGAGAATCCTCAGGACTAGATATGGGAACTATGGCAGCAGATATTGCAGAACTAGAGCCAATCAGTCCTTGCCCAAAAGAACCACTGGGAGATAACTGGAGATTAAGAGTATTTCTTTGCAGTGGATTGCTTAAAAAGCCATAGACTAAGGAGATACAACCACTGGAGAAATAGAAGATATTATTTCATAGAGGTTGCAATCAGAAGAATCCAGCAAAGGAATTTTGCATGGAAGCAAAACAAGCTTCATATAGCCAGTCCCAGAGAGTTTGAACATATTTTACAATAATATCAGCCAAATATGAACTTTCTGCTTCCACCATTACTGTGGCAAGTGGGAAAAGAGGTAATAGAAAAAGAAAAAAAAATGGAACACTATCTTTTTCCAATACTACTGGTTCTCCCTTACAAAATAGTGTTTGTGAAGTTGTATTACCTTAGGGTGAAGAGCAAAGAGACAGGATTGCCAAATTTTAATTCAGTGGCAAGGGGAAAAATTTTCCTAGCTGAATGAAGTTTAAGAGAATAAATGTAAAGATTTTTCTACACATATTTCAAAGGCACTCCTTTCTTCTGAATCCTCTTTAATCCAAAATGGCCTTCTACTATTAATTTTCTAATTTCTTTCCCAATCCAAATTTTTATTTTAAAAAAATCCATAATATGTAAATAGATGAGTTATTCATTACAAATACTGTGACACAAAGGAGCTAAGCTTGTCTTCTTTTATTAAAAGTATTATTTCAATATATTTCATAGATTACAATTTATTGTGATATATTTCACAGTTTTTTCCCCTTGACCCAGGCATTATTTAGGAGATTTTTCTATTATCGTTGTCGTTATTATTTCCATGGGCATTTCAGTATTAGGAGTATTGAGCTAGAAACCTATATATCATTTTAACATTATCAAATACAATGAATTCCAAACAGATTTCCAAAATATGTTTTTCTGAAAGACAATCATACAGTGCTTATTTCCTGCCTTGAATAATTTTTTTTTTTTTACTTCTTCTACTTTAATGACTTCTTAAAGCTTTACATAAGTCTTCTATGTAGTCAGAAGCAGAGGTTTTCAGATTGTTTTCAGGCAAGCCTTAGGGTTCCCCGAGATGCTTCACGTTCCAGTCCGATCATGTGACTCTGACTGGGCAGAAATCTGGACCTCAGCCCTGTTTTACTCAAAATAGATTCTTTTTGATAAGTTTCATATATAATTTGGTTTTATATGAAAAAAATGAAGCATTCTTTCCTAAGAAAGAAATTCAAACCCATCAGTTTAAAATGCATATACTCTTTCGATCTCTCCGTATGACTGTTAGGAGCCTTTCAAATACAGTCTTAAAGGAAATCAAATAATAGTTCCACACTTTCTTAAGCAAAGCAGTCATAGTTAGCACAAATAAACATATTTTGAGTTCAAAACTCTGCTCACTACAAAGACACATATACATCTTAAATCCAATGGCAAACCTAAATCTAAATCCATTCAATTGTTTCCAAAATATAAGTCATCATCATCATCTGGTTCCTCACCAAGACAAATAAGATAATCTGAAGAAGAAAAATTTTGTTGTATGGGCAAAAAAGCACTATGGGAAATTCCCTAAGTAGCAAATTGGCTCTTAAAAGAAACTTTTTTTTTTTTTTTTTTAGTTAAAAACACTGGCTAATAAATTCATAGGAAAAATTCTCCAGCTCTGAAAATATTTAAGTATTTTATTTTCCATTCTCAGAAAAAAATTCTCTGAATTTATTTCCTAATGATATTTAGTGCTTAGAATACAAAGATAACTCACGGTATGTGAGAAACATAACAAAGAAATGTTAAACAGAATAGCTTTATAAATTTCAAACAAATGCATGCCAGAGCCCATTACAGACATTACATATTTACCTAAAGATAAAAATGTTATGTTATCATGGTCTATCTTAAGATAATACTATTTAAAGAGTTCTAGGAAATTTGTATCAAATAAAAAAAATACATTATCTTCTATTACATATTTTCAAAATCATAAATGGTTTTATAATTTTTACATAATTCACATCATTTAGGTCTTCTTTTATTTGATTTAATAACATCCAAAATATTTGGAAGGAGCACTCACTGTGTTAACAAAACTAACAGAAGAGAATCTTGATTTAGGGACCACTTCTTACAACTGGACATGGTAATTCTTATACTTTGAATACAATGTCAGAGTTTTCTAAATTTTAGGGATGCCTAGGCGGCTCAGCTGTTGAGCATCTGCCTTTGGCTCAGGGTGTGATCCTGTAGTCCCGGGATCGAGTCCTACATCGGGCTCCCTGCATGGAGCCTGCTTCTCCCTCTGCCTATGTCTCTGTCTCCCATGAATAAATAAATAAAATCTTTAAAAAAAAGAATTTTCTAAATTTTAATACTCTATTTCTGGGTTTTCTAGAATATATTTGAACATGCCATACCATGTGTGTTCCTTTTTTTAGTTGAAAAAAGAGAGAAAATAAATATTGACTTCTACAATATTCAGTAGTGAAAGGGGAAAGGAGGGATGCTCAAACTGGAGGTAAGGTGTGACTCCCAACTATGGTCACCTTCTGGTTCATTTTGTTGGGAGCCCTCCCTGAGCACCAACATAAATGTGTCCAGCCACAAATTGTCCACCCAGAGCATGCTATATTAAACAGGGCTAGCTTTTTCCTTTCTTGTTTCTTTTTCTTGCTTAATTTTTCCTACTTTTCTGTGTTTGGGCTTCATTATGGATCAGGAGATCCTTAATGAAGACTCATAGCCCATGGCAACAGCTGCTTCATCTTAATTCTTCTTGTACTACCAGTGTCCCATTCACTTGGTGTTTGTACGTGGCTTGTATTGCCATTATTTAAAAAAATCATTCTAGTCTATAGGGCAGCAATTAAGAGTAAAGGCTTTGAGTAAAATACATTATTCTTGACTGTGGGTGCAATGTTTTACAGTGGATCTCTAGAGCTTATTCATCTTGCTTAACTGAAACTTTACGCCCATTGATCAGAAACTCCCATTTCCCCTTCCCTGTAGCTCTTAACAACCACTATTCCACTCTTTGATTCTGTGAATTTGACTTTTAGATATCTCATGTAAGAGGAATCATATAGTATTTCTCCTTTGTCCATACAGAAAGGGCTCATTTCACTTAACATAATGTCCTTAAGGTTCATCCACATTGTTGCATATTGCAGCATTTCTTTCTTTTTCTAGGATTTTCCCAAATTCATAATACTGAAACTGTTTTGGAACTAGATAGTAGTGGTGGTTACACAGCATTGTAAATATATCAAATGTCCCTGAAATTATTCATGTTAAAATGGTTAATTTTGGGATACCTGGTTGGCTCAGTCAATACTATCTTTAGTCATTCCCCAGTCAGTTAAGCATCTGCTTTCGAGTCAGGTTGTGATCCCAGGGTCCTGGGATTGAGCCCCACAGCAGTCTCCCTGCTGAGCTGGAGGTCTGTTTCTCCTTCTGCCCCTTCTCTGCTCATGCTCTATCTCTATCTTCCAAATAAATTAATAAAATATTTTAAAAATGGTTAATTTTATGTTAGATAAATTTCACCTCGTGGAAGATGAAGAAATACATTTTTTACAAAAAAGATTTTTTAAAAGTTCTAGTATCACATATCTAAAAGATGTGGATTTTACTATATGTCAATTATACCTCACTAAATATCACTGCAGCAAAAGAAAAATATTAAAGCCTTTAGAGTCAGATGCCATGGGTTCAAAGCCTGCCTCTGCCATATATTAGCACTCTGTGAGCATAGGCAAATTATTTAAACTCCCTACTGTTGAGTTTTCTCATGTGTAAAATTATAATACTAATACTGTTGAGGATATGTGAGTTGTGGTGCAATTAAAATGGCATCATGGTATTTAACCAGAACCACAAGCCCAAATCCTCCCTTAATGCACTCACCTCTCCTCCACAAAGTCCTTGAAATTTGCACAAAGCCAGCTGGGGTTCTGAGACTCCAGGGCAGACCCTGGTGATTTAGTCTGAAAAAGTGTGTTTTTCCTTTCTGACCTCAAACAAAAAAACAGACCTGTTCCATTTATATCTACCCCAAAGTTAATTTCAATGCAGCATTTCTATGTCGGAAAAATTATAATAAAACTATATCTCTTAGTGCAAAGGAAAAGAAATGACAGAAATAAGTCCATGTGTCTCAAAGCTTGGAATGGAGCCAGCCCAGGCCACTATCCAAGCCATGGCTACTGAATTGGAGTGCATAGAGAGCACCTCTAGCTGTTACTATTCTGTGCTGGTGTAGATCCCTGTGTATCAGGACTGAGGTCCAGTACGAAACCTGAAATTTGACTGGTACAAATCTGGACACTCTTTCTTGAGGTAGGGTAACTTGACCTTGATTCCAACTCACTTTTAGGGAATGACTAAAGACAGTATTGAAAAAGGAACAGAGAGGAGCCTTGCATGCCTTTCCCTGAAAGCCAACAAATATCATCCTCATTGGTTCGTTATAGAGATTCAATGAAATAATCTATGAAAGCATGGATAACAATGCTGAAAATAAGCCAAGTTATTATAAGTAGGAGATGGCAAAAGTATTTGTTGAATTGACTATGTCATTTTGTCAAACTGTCTACCCTGCTTTCTTCTCATTGTCTTCACTGTGGATGGCAGGGTTCTGGGCTACATCATGACTTTGTAGGAGAATCCTGCATATTCACCTTTTTTAGAAGCATTTCCCTTTGAGCCTTGTGCAATCAGGACATAAAGGTAAAAGGAACTATATCATTACTTTGAAAAGCTCAGGATCATTCTAATTGCTTAGCAGTACAGGGACTGTGCAAAGGGCTTAAGCACTAAGACAAGCTGTTATAAAAAGGGTTACATGTATCTTAGCTACACTGGTTCTTTGGAAATCAAAAACTCTGACAATGCACCCCAGGGAAGCAACAATTCCTGTGCTTTTCAGGCAGATGAGCTTAATACTTGCCATACAGTGACTTCAGACACACTGCCTTTCTGGAAATGAGATTGTATTTCAAAGAACTGGCTCTTGTTATCGATCTCTTCTCTTCTAAAGAATAGTGGGCGGGGGGGGGGGGCGGGGGGAATGCTCTCTTTGAAAGAGGATTTTAATGTTTACTGTCATTTTGGAAATGCAGGACTCACCCCACAGTTACTGATCATTTTTCTCCTAAGTGCTATGCAGTACAGTTCTGAAAGATGTTAACATAAATCTGAATATCCCTACCATAGGGATTTTCCTTAGGTGGTACCCCTGGAAGCATGAATAACAATAAATGATTCCATTCCTGATGCTCTTTTTCTATAAAACCTAACTTCTTATTAAGTAAGTAAACATTTTTACTGGCCATTAGATGTCCTTTAAGAATGCTTTAAAAAGGGTATGTCTGGCTGGCTCAATTGGTGGAACATGTGACTCTTGATCTCAGGGTTGTAAATTCAAGTCCTGTATTGGGTATAGAGATAACTTGAAAAAATAAATCTTTTTTAAGAAAAGAGAGAATGTTTTACAAAGATTTCATTTAGAGAAGGATTGAAAGGTGCATAAATTGTAAGTATAAACATACCTTAGAGATACTAAACCCTCTTGTCACTTACAAATAATCTTTTAACTGAAAACTTTGGTTTTCTTTCTTTCTTTCTTTCTTTCTTTCTTTCTTTCTTTCTTTCTTTCTTCTTTCTTTCTTTCTTTCTTTCTTTTCTTTTCTTTCTTTCTTTCTTTCTTTCTTTCTTTCTTTCTTTCTTTCTTTCTCTCTTTTTTTTTTAAAGATTTTTTATTTATTCATTCATGAGAGACACAGGCACAGGGAGCAGCAGACTCCCCTCAGGGAGCCAAATGCGGGATCTGGTCTCCAGGATCATGCCCTGGGCTGAAGGCAGGTGCCAAACCACTGAGCCATCCAGGGATCCCTTCTTTCTCTTTCTTGTGAAACTTTGACTTTCTCTCATTACAGACTTTGGAAAGACATATGTCTGACCAGTTGTTACTTATACTTCTTGTTTTAAAAGTCCTATCCCATTTATTTAACCAAAAGTCACTAATGTTAAGGCTTCTTACTGGTTTTCATAATCACTTAATTAGCCTGCTCTGTTATGCAAAAGGAATTAATCTTACATTTTCTTTCATTCTTTATGTTTCATATTTCTTGATTTATCCAAGACAGAAAATACGTACCACTTACTTTTTTAATGTAAAGTCTGTATCCAATTCTACGATAACGTTTTGTCAATAAGAAAAGTCAACTTATCGACCATCTTGATTTTTAACTCAATGAACTACCTACTCTTCCTTATCAGTATTTAGCTAATGCTCCATCACTTCTTGACAAGGGCCCACAGTTTAACACTGCTCAAATCGTTCTAAAGAAAGCAATGACGTATCTCTAAATATTTTCAATACCTTTATACAACACTCCTTAAAATTATTCATGCTGATTGTGACTACTGTAGAGAAATACAAAGTATGTTAAAAAAAAAAAAAGTAAATGGCTTTTAAGGATGGCAACCTAGAAAATATAGATTTGGTGCTCTTTGTTGCCATATCCCCAAAATATTTGCTTAAACTCCCTTTTGAACACAGCCTATAAATACACCACTCCTCTCCCATCACTTTTTTTCCTTCTAGCTTCTAGGAGATAGCCTAGGAAACAGTGTATTGCTGTGGACTTCCCCCCCTCCACCCAAAAAAAGGAAGGAGAACCTATATAACATCATTGCTCTTATTTATTTAGTAAATAAATAAGCCTCAAAATCTTTGACTAAAATTACACTTGAATTGTTTAAGATAGGTTTGGTATCTGATATAATTTGTATGTCTTATTTGGACATCTGTTCTCAGTCTTGTGTAGATACCAAGAACATCTCTTAGAGGAGCATTAAGTCTATGAACTGAGCAAATGGCTACAAAAATCTAAACCTTTAAAGTACTCTGTAAGCATTATAATGTAGTAAAAGCATTTTCTTTCAAGTTGGACAGAGTCAGGTTCTTTAAATTGAAACTGAATAAGCCTTATATAAGAACCCAAGATTAATTTTTTTTGGTATCGTATGGACATTTGTTGAAGTGTTTCAGCTATTCAGAGATTCATGTTTGGGGTTAATAAAACAGCAATGAACCAGCAAAGAAGAGAGAGAGAGTAGGGGAAGGAGGGGAGAGTATCATGGTGCTCATGCATGCATGTGTGTACACACACACACATACAAACACACACACACACAGAGAAAACAAAATCTTCCCGTATCCTCTACAGAGTATCTCAGTGTAACTGAGACTATCTCTATTTAGCTGACAACTGTTGAACTAAACAACTCCAGAAAGAACATTCTATTTGGCTGTAATCAAGTCCTGTTTTCTAAGGCAGCAGAGAAGAGTGGTTATCAACTGGAGACCCACAGATCTGGTTTCAGTCTTGAGAGGGTATTTAATCTCTCACACTTAAGTCTCTTCTATATAAAATTAAGATCATAATTCCTGCTTCATAATCTGTTATAGGATTAAATTAAATGTCATATTAAAGAGTTTTAGCATTAATCCCAGCACTGCTAGTTATTTTACAATTAAGTTCCTACTATAAGACAAGTTGTAAGTCTTAATGGCTACTCTGGTCCTTGTATCAATGAATAAACAAGGGAGAACAATTACTAAGAATAAAACAAAATATACTAGAACAATTGGCTATGTGAATATCAACTCAGATACAGATGATATATATACAATAAGACAAAGGGAGAACAGAAAGAGATGCCTTCTAGAATGGCAGTGTGAAGAGCCTGGTGGCGCTCGGCACAAAGAAACTATTGAATAACTGTTGAATATTTCTGAGAACATTTTTAAAAATAGTAACAATTTAAAATCTATAGAAAAGATAAAGTTACCACATGATCTAACAATTCCATTCCTATGGTATATCTCTATGAGAAATGGAAGTTCTATCCACAGGAAAGCTTATGAATATTTATAGCACCATTACTCATAATAGCCAAAAAGTAGAAACACCTTAAGTGGTCAATGACTGGTGAATAGATATATAAAATGTGACTAATCCATACCATAGAATACTATACAGCAATAAAAAGAATGAAGTACTGATGTATGCTACAACATGTATGAACTTTGGAAGCATTAAGCTAACTGAAAGAAATTCATTAAGCTAAAGGAAAGAAAGATCATATAATATATATATTTTTTCCATTTCTAGGAAATGCGCAGAATAGACAAATCTATAGACACAAAAAAGAAGATGAGTATTTGCTAATGGCTAGTGGATAGGGAACACAGATTAGTGGGATGGGCAGTAGCTTATTAAGTTTACAGGATTTCTTTCTGTGCTAATAAAAATGTACCAAAATTAGATGGTTGCATAACTCTGTAAATATACTAGGAACAACTGAATTGTAGACTATGTATTTGTGAATTGTATGACATGTGAATTACATCTTATTGAAACCATTTTGAAAAAAGTGAGATAGGATTTGACACAAGTTCTTTAACAATTGGTTTAAGAGGAAGAGAAATGGAAAGACAGAGTGAGCAAGTCAGTGTGCAGGAAACCATTGATTGTTTTTGACAGGAAAGAAATAATATTATATAAGTCAAAAGTCTTGAAAAATTTCTCTAAAAAACCATAACAATTTTCCTAGATGAGTATAAAAATTCTTGAGGGAAAATAGCTTCAGAATGGGTGGAGAAAAACCAAAACACTAATTCACTGTAGTTAGCAATAAATTACTTTCATTATTTTACAATCATAGTTCTTACATCTTTTAAGTTATCAATAAACAAAGAAGACTCTTTTTGTTCAACTACATATTTTCCTTGAACTAAATGAGTTTTCATTTGCCATGACTTTTTATTCATGTTTCTTTTGCCATATTTGAATATACTTGCTTATTTGTATTAGCATTACCAGTAATACTAATACCACACTAATCTTGATACTAATATGTTACAAGCAAAATCCCTTGCTAGTAGCTTAGCCTCTAATTTCCTTTAGAAGTCTCCTTCACCCTGTAATATGGTGATAATTTTCACTTCTTCTAATCTCATACCAAATTTTATATCCAGCTATCAAAATTTGAAAACTATCTATCCATGGACCATAACACTGTGATAATCGACAACATCAGATCTTGAAATCAGAGCGCCTGGAAGTTGCTCTAGAAATTATCTTGACCACTTCTTCATTTTTATCTTTTTTTTTTTTACTTCCTATTTCATTTCAACAGATAAAATTCTTTGTTACTTGTTATTTGTTCTGATACTTAGCAATTGTACATATAGGACCTCCTGGAGCAAATCATCAATCCATTTTTGAAGAGCAGTGGAAAATGGCTATCTCCTTCCTTTCAATGTCCTTTTTATGTATATATGTTTTAATGTCACCTTCCAGGCATCTTTGTTTACTATAATAAATAACCGACTTCATTTTATCTGTCAGTTAAAAAGGCAACATAGAACAAACAAAACAAAACAAACAAAAATCGATGAATATCTATACTTAGATGTGTAAGATTAAGCAGGTAACTGTTTAATGCAATACCATATTAAAAATAGTATCTGGCATTTACTCCTTTAAGCAATTTATGTATTCTCTATCACTTGGTATTTACAGCAATTCTTAGAGAAATTCTTATTAATATCTACATTTACAACTGGGGACACCAAGGCACAGAGCAATTATTTGCTTAGTCACAAATAGGCATATTTTTAGTTATTTTAAAACATTTTTAAAATGGAACAAGTAGATTCAATAGAACAAATGCTCAAAATAACTGAAAGACAAATCAAGTAGCTGTTATTATTTCCTGCTGATTCTTTTAGGTACAAGTAAATATTAAAACATACATAAATATAGTAAGAATAGTCCACTGAATCCCCATCATCCAGCCTCAACTCCCATCAACTCAACACCTATCTTGCCTCATTTTCCCTTTCACTCACATCCCCTTGAATATTTTGATAGAAACCTAATATCCTATAATTTTTCCTTAACATTTATTAAGTATCTCTCAAAGATAGAGGCACTTTTAACATAATCACAATACTCCCATAATACCTAAAACAAACAATATAGTACCATAAAATGTACAATTAGTGTTCACAATTCTCTAATAGTTCCCTTTTTTTGACAATTTGAACTGGAATCCAAATAAAGTCTATATATCACAATTGGTTAACATGTCTCTTAATCTATAGATTTCTCTTCCATCTTTAATTTAATTTAATTTAATTTTATTGTAATATATTTGTTCAAGATACCACTACCTGTAAACACATAGTATCTATTCCAGTCTATATTTTGCAGACTACATCACAGTGGTATATTTCAACAGATCTCTCTGCACTGGTACTTTCTGTACTTTCTGTTGTTAATTCTAGAGCCTTGATCACTTTGGGGGTGGTGCGGATTTTTAAAATAGAAAAATGTTGGTCTTTTTAGAGAATTGAGAATGCAGAGAAAAATCTACCGTAAGTATCAATTTAGCTAAGATTAGATATAAGAATGAATAAAGACAAAAAATTTGCCTGAAATCCAACATCCAAGACAGAGTCTAGGATTTGGAACGACAGAGTAAAAACTAAATATAATAAGTATTTCCCAAAGCTTGGTCAGAGTTTAACAGACCAATCAACAGGGATGAAAAACATTCCAAGCCTTAATTTGAAATCTTTCAAACTGACTCACAAGCTACAAATAGGTACTAGGCTTTGTTCTTTCATGGTTTGTGTTCCTACATTGACTACTAGAGTGAAATCCAGAACCATTTGTCACACATTGCTCAGTGACACTGTTTAATTTCTATAAAAGAGAGAATGAAATCAACTTTGAAAAGTAGTAGAGTATTGGCTATAGGAGCAATCCTCAGCTTTCCTGAAGAAAGAAAAGAGTAGAGTAAGATAATTTTTTGACAGTATCACAAACTGAGATTTTTTTTAACTTTTGAAAAATTATAGGACAAAGGAAGTCCATTGTCACTTATTCTAAATTCAGTTGTGTATACTGCAATGCAAGAGAGAATGACCTTTAGTCATAAATTTTGTAATTTCCCATCTTCATGCCTCAGAGACATGTAGCTCCTAATTTTAGACAACCTGCATGTTGTTAAGTCGTGGATTATTGGCTTTGTATGAAATGGCAAAAGACCAAGCAAGTGGGATTAAAACATGATCCCAGGAAAAAAATACCCATGTAGTATGAATGGTTTTGCAAGTCATGGTTATTTTTTCCCTCTCCTCATCTAAATTTCACATGGAGCTCTATTAATGCCATTCTTTTAAAAGTGGGTTGGCAAGATACAGATTTCTATGCAGGTTTGTATGTAAATCAGCTGTCTATTAAACTCTCCCTTCTAATCTCCACCACGTTCTTTCATTTGTGTGCTTTATGTTAGAAGATGACTCTTAATTCTGCCTTTTTATTCCCATTAGGAAATGCTTTACATTTTTTAACGGCATGGAGCTCTCAGCTATGTGAACCTGATTGGCTGTGAGAAATTAAGTTCTTATTCAATTCTTTATCCTGAGTACATCATAAGTACAAAAGAGTCTCCGAGTTAGAGCTATCTATAATTTTGATGGAATAAAACCATTACAGAAAGTATAATATCCCAGGACATGGCATTCTTTATTTAAAACGTATAACGGCTACCTGAAATGGTAAAACTAGTAATCTTTTGGGCCCTACAGCCTAGATCTAAATCTCAGATCTATCACTTTGCCAACCATATGATTTTGCATGTCTCTTACTCTGAGAGAATTTCTTCGAAAGTAAAATATGTGAGAAAACTTCTTGTTCAGGAAGGATATTAATATTCCTATTCTTACCAGTACCTCTAAAGATGTGGCCTGAATTTTGTTTCACAGGTGATTTCCATTAGTGATTCTGATACATATGCAGATGTGACAAGCACTGCTACATAGCACTACTTCATTACCGTTTTATGGATTTTTTTTTGAAGATTTTATTTATTTATTCATGAGAGACACAGAGAGAGAGGCAGAGACACAGGCAGAGGGAGAAGCAGGCTCCATGCAGGGAACCTAACATGAAACTCGATCTGGGGTCTCCAGGATCACACCCTGGGCTGAAGGCAGCGCTAAACCTCTGAGTCACCACGGCTGCCCTTTATTACCGTTTTAATATGTCCTTGGTAACTGAAAACATTCCCATAAGCTTACTGATCATTAATTCTTAGATTTTTGAGTACCTAACTGATGTGCTTTAGCTCATTTTTCAACTCAGCTGCTCTATGTATTCCATTGATTTCTAACTGTTCATTTTATACTAATAATATTAACCCAGCATACGATCTGAAAGTTTTTTCCAATGTTTTGCTTGCCTTCTAATGTATAATGGTGAGTTTTCTGAAATAATGTCCATAAATGTTTGGTAATCGATATTTGTTTTATGGGTGTTTTTGTATTTGTGATCAGAACATTTCTAAACCATGAGATCGCATTAATATGTATATTAATATTATATATTAATTATATATAATTATGTATATAATGTTATGTATTATTGTGTATATATGTATATGTATTGTGTATGTGTATATGTATATGTATATATAATACACAGTATGCAATATATATATATAACTATATACATACTGTTAGCCCTAGCTTTGCTTGGTGGTACAGAACCACAAATATATGCAAGCTGAATTGGAGAAAATAATAATACATGAGGAAACCATGGACACCATGGACCAATTATTGGACACCATTGGTCACTGATCATTTATGTAGTAATGTGTTAATCCGTGGACTGGAGCGTTAATAGTGAAGCTTGTACTTTATGCAATTACTATGACAACTGAAATTTGAACTGTACTGTTGGGTAACAGAATTCATGCATGTCAGACAGTGCAAAGTAAGGGCTACCTCTATGTAATATAATAAGCAATAACATTTCTTTTTGAAATATTATTACACGTAATTTTATTAACTAGGACTTCAAAATTAATTGGCCTTCAGAGATCAGGCTGGTACCATAAGAACACCAGTTATACAACAGAAAGTCATGTGAAGAATGTAGGTTATGTCCCAACTAAATCCAAACACTTTTTGCAAGCATTGCTGCTGAATAAACATTTAGATACCACTTTCCCCATTTATTCTAAATAATCCATACTTTTTTGTCCATACTTTTTGTTATATTTGTGAGGATGAATACAATTGATATTTTTAAAAAATACAGCTTTAAAAAATCTTAATAAATATTACAATTTTATTTTTAGACATATGTAATTTATGAAACACAAAATTTTAAGTATATATTGCGAATATTTTCCTAAGTATAAATTCTGATTATTATTGGTATGGAAAAACAATTATTTGGTTTTTTTTTTGCTATTTGAACTCCTTTTAGTGTGAATAATTCTCAGTTGCTTTTAATGATAGTGAGTTTTCCAGGTAGAAAAATATACATTCTGAATATTAACTGTCGCTCTTCTTTGATGAATATTTAACTTATATTTTGTCTAATTGTATTAGGCATACTTCACTGATAACAGTCTTGTCTTATTTGAAACTCTCATAGGAATGTCTCTAATGTGGAGATTTAAATAGTATGTTACATCCAGTACCTTAATGTTAGTCAATTACTATTATGGCATTTTACCAAGTAAGTGTTGGGTGTTTGGTCAGTATCTTTAAGTGCATGATGGTGGTATACAAATGGTTTTCCTAACACTAAACTGTCCTTGCACTCGCAGAATAAACCCTACTTGTGCATATCGTATTTTATTGTACAGAACATTAGATTAATTTTATTTTTGCTGAGTATTTGCATCTCTCTTCGTAAGTGGCAATTTCACCATTTTTTTAGGAGCTAACTTTCTTGGATTACTAAAATGTTTGTAACATAATAAAATATATAAGAATATTATTTATTCCTTCTTAGAAGAGCTTTTTTTCTTTTTAAGATTTTATCTGACAAAGAGAGAGAAAGCACAAATAGGGGGAGTGGCAGGTAGAGGAAGAGGAAGAAACAAGGTCCCGCTGAGCAGGAAGCCCTATGGAGGGCTCCATCCCAGGACCCTGGGGTCATGACAAGAGTTGAAGGCAGATGCTCAACCAACTGAGCCACCCAAGAAGCCCCCTTAGGAGAATTTAAAAGAGAATTATTTCTCCCCTGATAATATTTTTTAAAGATTTTATTTATTTATTTGAGAGAAAGAAAGCACAAGTATGGAGGGGCAGAGGGAAAGGGAGAAGCAGACCTTCCCTTGAGCAGTGAGCCCAACACTGGGCTTGATCCCAGCACACCAAGATCATGATCTGAGGCATCCTTAACTGACTGAGCTATCCAGGCACCCCTCTTCCCTGACAAATTTAAACAACCAACTAGCAACCATTCTAGAGTATTTTTAAGTTATAATTTTATATAATGTTTTAAATTCCTACCATATTTTCTGTCATGTTCAAATGTTTCTATCTAATCTAATACCTATATCATCGGATGCCTGAGCTATCTGTCAGAGTTTTCACTTTTGCCTAGGGTTTTATAACTTTAAAAACTTATCTGAATCATTTGCTTTAATAACCTAAATCCAGGCAGCCCGGGTGGCTCAGTGGTTTAGTGCCCTTCAGTCCAGTGCGTGACCCTGGAGATCCGGGATCGAGTCCCACTTTGGGCTCCCTGCATGGAGCCTGCTTCTCCCTCTGCCTGTGTCTCTCCCTCTCCCTCTCTCTCTCTCTCTCTCTCTCTCTCCATATCTCTCATGAGTAAATAAATAAAGTCTTAAAAAAATAACCTAAATCCAAACATTTTTATACTGTACTTTGGCTTTTTTTCTTTGTCACAGTTGCCAGAATTTTCTATTTTAATAACTTTGTCAAAGAACTAAAATTTGGAATTAATTTTAGTGTTTTTCTCTCTGCTCTAATTCATTAGTTTTCACTTATACAACCATAACATGGAAACGTGTGGCATATTTTGGAAAAATATTTGAAAAAAATCTCTGTGGGGTGGCTGGGTGGCTCAGGCAAGCATCCAACTCTTGATCTCAGCACAGGTCTTGATTCTTAGGGTCCTGAGTTTAAGCCGCATGTTGGTCTCCACCCTGGATGTGGAGCCTGTTTAAAAAAAGAAAAAAAAAAAGTAAGATCTATCTCATAAGGAGACTTATGCCTGGCCTATAAATAACTCCTTCAACTTAAATATAAGAACTAAACAACCCAATAATTTTTTTAATAAAGCAAAAGACATGGACAGAAACTTTACTCAGAAAAAAAATGATAAGGATAGCATACAAGTATATGGAAAGACTTTCAACATCATTACTCATTAGGGAACTACAAATTATAACTACGATAAGATACCACTACAGACCAATAGAATATTTTAAATTCAAAAGACTGGCAATACCAAGTACTAAGGAAGATGCAAATTGTGAATAAACTGGAACTTTAATACATTGCTTGTAGGAATACAAAAGGGTACAACTGGATTCTGGCCTCTGAGTCATTCTAATTTTTCCGTAATAGACCATGCACATTTGCAACTGAGTAGCTTTTTCCATTTTCTCCTTGCCTATGAAATTCTTTAAAGCCCTTTATATAGTTGAAAGTGTCTACCAGGCATGTCCATAAGATTCTTACAAGGAATCTGATCCTGCATAAAGGTCTAAGTGATGGATTTATTAATATTAGTTTTATGACATATATACTATGATCCATCTTGGTAAATGTTTCATGCACACCTGAAAAGGATATGTATTCTGTTGTTCACTGGGTTGATCTGTAAACATCAATTAGATTGACAGATGACAGTATTAGTTAAGTCATCTATATGCTTACTAATTTCCTGCCTGCTTGTTCTGTCCATCACTGAGAAGTCTGAGTCTAAAACTGTCATTGTGGATTTGTCCATTTCTACTTCCAGAGCCATCTGGTTTTGCTTCATGTATCTGAAGCCCTGTTGATGAAGACATGCTTGGGGCTGTTAACATATTCTTGAAGAACTACCACTTCGTTACATGATGTCTCTTTTATCATAACTTGACAATATTCCTCGCTCTTAGGTTTACTTGGACCGAAATTAACATAGCTACTTCAGCTCTCAGTTGGTGTCTGTGTGATAGATCTTTCTCAATCCTTTACTTTTTAACACATTTGTTTACATATAAAGTGTGTTCTTATAGATAGCATAGAGAGTGTCTTGCTATTTTATCCAATCTGATAAATTATCTTTTTAATTTGTAGGTTTAGACTAATCATATTTAAAGCAGTAATTGGGGACAGTTGGGTGGCTCAGTGGTTAAGCTTCTGCCTTCAATTCAGGGTGTGATCCTGGTGTCCCGGGACCGAAGCCCACATCGGGCTCCCTGCATGGAGCCTGCTTCTCCCTCTGCCTGTGTCTCTGCCTCTCTCTTTCTATGTCTCCCATGAATAAATTAATAAATAAAATCTTTTTTAAAATAAGTAAAGCAGTAATTGATTTCACTAGACTGAAATGCACCATTTTTCCCCAGCTGTTTTCTAATTTTTCCACTTGTGTATTCTTTCTTTTGGCTTCTTTGTCTGACTTCTCTGAGTTTCACTGAGCATTTTAAATTATCTGATTTTATTTACTCTGTTGATTCATTCTTTATAACTCATTTGTTAACAATTTTAGTAACTGTGCTAGGGCTTACAACATAAATATTTGAATAATCTGCACCTACCTTCAAATAATATTATAAGGCTTCCCATGTGTTGTAAAAGACTCGTAAGTGTCCTACAAATTACTCCTTCCCATCTTTGATATTATTGTTGTCATACATCTCATTTTTTAAATAAACTATGAAAACACAGTGCATCAAAATTATTTTAGCTTTAAATATTCATTTCTCTTTTAGATTAAAAAAGATTTTATTTTAGCTTTATTTTCTTATTTTTGGTACTCCTCATTTTTTGTATAGTTTCCAGTTTCTAATCTATATTATATTCCATCTGCCTGAAGAACTTTAATATCTCTTGTGCATTATTATGCTATGAATATATTCCTTCAGGTTTTCTTTCTTGTTTCAGAAGCTTAACTTGAATAATATTTTCAGTGAGGACAGAACTTTAGTTTGAGATTTTTTTTTCTTTAAGTACTTTGAAGATGTTACTCCATTGTCCTCTTGCTTATATTGTTCCAGATGAGCAACTGCTGTATAATTCTTACCCCTGTTCTTCTGTAGAAACCTGTCTTTTTTTCCTATGGCTACCTTCAAGATTTTCTCTTTGTTTTAGTTTTCAGCTTTGAATGTTATGTGCCTAATTGTGGAATTTTTTTTTTTTTTTTTTTTTTTTTTTTTAGTGTTTATCCCGGTTGGCGTTCTGTGAGTGTCCTACATTTGTGGTTTCAATGTCTGTTACTAATTTAGGAAAATTGTAAATGATTATTTCCTAAAATATTTTTTCTTCCTCTTCTTTCTGATTTTTTCCTTCCAGGAAAAAATTGTTTGAGATTTCAATTACTCAAACAGTCCAATAACTCAATTACACATTAGATTGCCTGATAGTGTCCCAGCTCTTGGATGTTTTATTCTCTCTCTCCCCTCTCCATCTCCTTCGTTTGTCTCTCTCTGTCTCTGTCTTTGTCTCTCTCTCTCACACACACACGTGCAAGTGCACACAAACACACACATATTCACACATTTCAGCATGGACCATTTCTCCTGACCTATCTTCAAGCTTACTGACTCTTTCCTTACTTCTGTCAAGTCTTCTGAGGAGCATTCTTCATCTTTATTACTCTATTTTTGAAATCCAGTAATTCCATTTGATTCTTTCCTAAAATTTCCATCTGATCTGCTAAAATTTCCTATTTTAGAAATAGGTCTCACATGTCCTATTTCTCTCAGGTGCAAAACATTTTTTTTTTCTTTTTTCTATTCTTCTCCCCAAGCTGTAGTTGGTTACTACCAGCTCTCTCTGGTGACAGTTTTTGTTCTCCTTCCCTCTCAGATTAAGGTTTTCAATCTCTAAAGGAGACAGATAAGATGTGTCTGGATAGACTTTTTAGTAGCTGCAGCTATTCTCCTCCAACCAGCACCACAGGATGCACTTTCTTAATAATCTCACTGGTCTTCCCTGGGAGTACCTGATGTGGTTTCTGGAGAAGAAATCTGAAAAGGGATGCAAAGCCCCCTATTCACATTTTCCTAGAACATTCACAATTTCAGGCTAGCTTTCAGCAATCTGTTAAAAGTTTGTAGCTGAATCCTGTTTCTGTCTGAATGACCACAAATAATAGTTGCCCCAAATAAGCACATGCTGAAGTTCTATTTCTCCATACAGCCTCCTATCTCTTTCCAGATTTTGTGTTAGGTTTCTGCCCTGTGGCTTAAGTTCTCAGGTGGGTCAAGAACAGTCTTTGATTAAGTCCCAATAGTTCATTTTTGCTTTTGTTTCCCCTGCCTTCATAGATGTATCTTGCAAGAAGTTGCTGTGGCCAAGGTCAAAAAGGGCGTTTGCCTGTGTTCTCCTCTAGGATTTTGATGGATTCTTGTCTCATGTTTAGATCTTTCATCCATTTCGAGTTTATCTTTGTGTATGGTATAAGAAAATGGTCTAGTTTCATTCTTCTGCACGTGGATGTCCAATTTCACCAGCACCATTATATTGAGGAGACTGTCCTTTTTCCAGTGGATAGTCTTTCCTGCTTTGTCAAATATTAGTTGACTATAGAGTTGAGGGCCTATTTCTGGGTTCTCTATTCTGTTCCATTGATCCAGGTGTCTGATTTTGTGCCAGTACCACACTGTATTGATCAAGATAAAAAGCTTCTGCACAGCAAAAGAAGCAGTCAACAAAACTCAAAGACAGCCTACAGAATGGGAGAAGATATTTGCAAATGACATATCACATAAAGGGCGAGGATCCAAGATCTATAAAGATCTGAACACCCAAGAAACAAAAAATCCAATCATGAAGTGGGCAAAAGACATGAACAGAAATTTCACCAAAGAAGATATACACATGGCCAACAAGCACATGAGAAAATGCTCCGCATCACTGGCCATCAGGGAAATACAAATCAAAACCACGATGAGTGAGAATGGGGAAAATTAACAAGACAGGAAACAACAAATGTTGGAGAGGATGTGGAGAAAGGGGAACCCTCTTGCACTGCTGGTGAGAATGTGAACTGGTGCAGCCACTCTGGAAAACTGTGTGGAGGTTTCTCAAAGAGTTAAAAATAGATCTGCCCTATGACTCAGCAATTGCGCTACTGGGGATTTACCCCCCAAATACAGATGCAGTGAAAAGCCGAGACACCTGCACCCCAGTGTTTATAGCAGCAATGTCCACAATAGCCAAACTGTGGAAGGAGCCTTGGTGTCCATCGAAACATGAATGGATAAAGAAGATGTGGTCTATGTATACAATGGAATACTACTCAGCCATTAGAAATGACAAATACCCACCATTTGCTTCAATGTGGATGGAACTGGAGGGTATCATGCTGAGTGAAGTACATCAATTGGAGGACAAACATTATTTGGTTTCACTCATATGGGGAATATAAAAAATAGTGAAAGAGATTATAGGGGAAAGGAGATAAAAGGAGTGGGAAAAATTAGAGAGAGTGACAAAATATGAGAGATTCCTAACTCTGGGAAATGAACAAGGGGTAGTGGAACGGGAGGTGAGCAGGGGGATGGGATGACTGGATGATGGGCACTGAGGAGGGCACTTGACGGGATGAGCATTGGGTGTTATACTATATGTTGGCAAATCAAACTCCAATACAAAATACAAAAAAAAAAAAAAAGAACAACCTTTGACTTGCAGGTTGTCCAATGTTTTTCGTCGTTTTAAGGGTAGTAACCTAAAGCTCTCTTCTCTGAGCAAAACCAAGAAATCTCTGCAGGATTCCAAGCTTTACTTTGTGTGTCCTATAATAATGGGATATGAGGGCCTGAAGCATTGTTTTTAATTGTGTAATACTGGACAAAACATAAATATCTATGGGTAAATAAATCATAAGAGAGCCTTATGAAGCACAGCTATACAGCAATAAAATGAAGAAAATATGTTTATGTGGATATAAAATTTATAGGTCTCAGAAATGTATCTTCAAATGAGAAATGAGTTATACAGAAAGATATTGAAGAAAGCATTTGCAGTAGGCACTACAACAAAGACATATATGACATCAGATACCTATTTTTGTTTCATGTAAATATCTAATAACAGTAAAAACAGTAAGGATTGAGAGGTTACATACAACTTATTTATACATTTTATTAAATTAATTTGTGGATTTCATGGACCTTTCAAGACTGAATTGATTTCCAGAAAAACGAAATACCAAGAAAGAGATTACCTCAACTTGTATCCATCCTTCTATATCCCAAATGCCTAGAGTCCATATTTTCCTTTTCCACTTTCCTGATTTGGCTTGGAATACTCCAT
This sequence comes from Canis lupus dingo, assembly GCF_003254725.2. Lineage (NCBI taxonomy): Eukaryota > Metazoa > Chordata > Mammalia > Carnivora > Canidae > Canis > Canis lupus. Next base: position 13,594,247 of record NC_064258.1, on the reverse strand, counting down.
GTTCTTCCACCATTCTTTGTCTCACTAAAAATCAATGGTTCTCATTTTTTTACTAATACCTTGATAGGATTCCTTTTTTTAAATATTTTATTTATTTATTCATGAGAGACAGAGAGAGAGAGAGAGAGGCAGAGACACAGGCAGAGAGAGAGGGAGAAGCAGGCTCCATGTAGGGAGCCCGACGTGGGACTCGATCATGGGTCTCCAGGATCAGGCCCTGGGCTGAAGGTGGCGCTAAACCGCTGAGCCTCCTGGGCTGCCCGATATTTCCTTTCTTTAAAACATTAATGATTTGTTTATACCCTCTATTTCAATCTCTTTTGTTTGAAAATACATTTCCTACTCCCTTTCTTTTATAAACCCTTATAGTAAATAGCACATTAATGAAAAGCTGCCCATTTGGATGCCCTCTCCTTCCTCTGTTTCGTCTTTTGAGGCACTAATGAACTCATTGTTCAATACTTAGCGATGCTCATTGGCTCTGTTAGCTTTTTAGGACTCTACTTTTCAATATTTAATATTGAAGAGAAAATCTAAACAAAATTAACTCAACTTTGCACTATGATTTGTCATGATGTCACACTTAGGTGTGTGACATGTATTAAGAGTTAACCCAAGTTTTTAATTTTACATGGTGGTGAAATTGACTGCTCCTACATTTTATGGAAAAATTTTTTCCATTGAAATAATACATTAATAGTTTGTAATTAAGATAATGCAGGTTTGTTTTTCACTTTGAGAAAATTTCATTTGCTACAGTCCATTTACATGATATTGTCAGCTTAGAATGAATAAGATGTAATATATATGGTAAAATATTGAAACCATTTCCCTCTTGGTTTCTGTTTAATGTTGAAAATATGAAACTGGAGGCAGTTTTAACTCCTTTTCCTCACACTCACACTTCCCAGACTGTCAGTTTAGGCTATTTTCCAAGCTATGCCGTAAATTCAAGCTGACTTGGGAGCCTTTGGACCATTGCAATGCTCTTTCTATCCAATTTGCAGAAACATTCATGCCTAAGGCCCTTAGCCTGCAAAAGCTAATTTGGGATTGATGTGACAGGAATTCTAAGCTCTTGCTGGAAATGTAAGAAATAAAACATGCAATGGGAGCAAAGAATGGAGAAGATTAAAGCAGTATTTACTGACTTTCTCTTGACTGCCTCCATATACAATCTAGTTTCTACTTTTTTTATATTTCACTCTAAGTTTAACCATACAAATTTTGATTTTTATATGTAAATTTTTAAAAATATTTATTTTTGGCAGTGGCAATCAACTGAACAAAACCTAAATATTGGAATGGTAACATAACACAGTAATTAACATCGGCTATTGAGTAAGAAACATAAATACTATGGCCAAATTATTTAAACAATCCTAGACTCAAATTCTGCATCTGTGAAATGGGAACTACAGTAATACCTAAGTCATAGCATTGTGTAAATTTATGCTGAGAATTCTCCACCTCTCTTCCCTTTCCTTCACACACAGAACAATTTTTCAAGTTTCACACTTCTGCTCTGTATCCCCAGAGAACTGATCCCCAAGGATTCAATTACATGGGATCCCTTGCCTTAAATCTTTAATTGGATTCAGTTAAGGAGAGACACAAGACATCTAAAAATAGAAAAAAAAATAGATCAAGATACTTCCCTTTCTGCTACAGACTGTAACAGAATTTGTGCCCCCTCCAAATTTATATGTTGGAATCCTAATCCCCTAATGTGATAATATTTGAAGGTGGGGCTTTGGGGAAGGGATTAGGTCATGAGGGTGGAAACTTCATGAATGGAATTAGTGCCCTTACAGAAGAAACTTCAGAAAACTCCCTTACCTCTTCTATTGCACAGTAAGAAGGAGGCTTTCATGAACCAGAAAGCAGGTTCTCTCCAGACACCGAATCTGCCAGCACCTTGATCTTAGATTTCTCAGCCTCAAGAACAATCATAAATAACTTTCTGTTATTTATAAGCCACTCACTCTCTGGTATTCTGTTACAGCAGGCCAAACTGACTAAAATATCCTCTCCAGCCTAATTTAGCACTGTGGTTCCAGCAGGGATTGTGTCCCATGACTTCTCCAACTCCTGCTAGAAGCTCTCCTCCGGTAACAGATCTTAGATTCCAGTAGCATCACTTTCTTTCCTTGTCCCTTTAGATTTGGGGGTTGTAATGTTATCCTAGTACAACTAGACCCTAGGAACCTCAACATCATTCATTTATTCCCTAACTCTGTCCATACCTTTGGGAATATTTTTTTCATCCCAAAAATAGCACTAGTAAAAAAGACCTAGCTAATTTTGTGTTTTGGGGTTTTGATAGATATGAACTTGCTAATTTTATGAATAATAGGCATGTTTCCTCTCAACTTTCATCTATCTATTCAATATTTAATTTTTTATTCAGGATTCTTCTAACACTCAGATTATTTACATGTCCTTTTTATGAATATTTTCTATTTTTGTTATTTTTTTTCTATTGAGAAGCAGTAGACAGAATTGCAAACAGACCTTTAGGTACACAAATATCATGAGTTTGAAGAAGAAAGGGCTAGTAATTTTTATTATTATTTTTCATGCCTTATCTAACTTGATCATTTATTCTTCTTGAACCTGGAAATGCTTTGAGAAACACTTTTTTAGGGGACAGTATATGATCACACACACACACACACAGTCACACATGTCTTAGGTCACAATTTATAAAAACCATCCTAATGATCTTTCCTAAGTGATCTCACACATTGAAGATCACTCTCAGTTTGCAATAAAGCCAAGTTATCCCATCAATAGTTTTCAGTCTTTTTCGCATTCCTTCTTTTTTTTTGTATATTTTTTTATTGGAGTTTGATTTGCCAACATATAGTGTAACACCCAGTGCTCATCCCATCAAGTGTCCCCCTCAGTGCCCATCACCCAGTCACCCCAACCCCCTGCCCACCTCCCTCTCCACCACCCCTTGTTCATTTCCCAGAGTTAGGAATCTCTCATGTCCTATCTCCCTCTCTGATATTTCCCACTCATTTTCTCTCCTTTCCCCTTTACTCCCTTTCACTATTTTTTATATTCTCCAAATGAATGAAACCATATAATGTTTGTCCTTCTCTGACTGACTTACTTCACTCAGCATAATCCCCTCCAGTTCCATCCACGTCGAAGCAAATGGTGGGTATCTGTCATTTCTAATGACTGAGTAATATTCCATTGTATACATAAACCACATCTTCTTTATCCATTCATCTTTTGATGGGCACCGAGGCTCCTTCCACAGTTTGGCTATTGTGGACATTGCTGCTATAAACATTGGGGCACAGGTGTCTCGGTTTTCACTGTATCTGTATCTTTGGGGTAAATCCCCAGCAGTGCAATTGCTGGATCGTAGGGCAGATCTATTTTTAACTCTTTGAGGAACCTCCACACAGTTTTCCAGAGTGGCTGCACCAGTGCACATTCCCACCAACAGTGCAAGAGGGTTCCCCTTTCTCCACATCCTCTCCAACATTTGTTGTTTCCTGTCTTGTTAATTTTCCCCATTCTCACCAGTGTGAGGTGGTATCTCATTGTGGTTTTGATTTGTATTTCTCTGATGGCGAGTGATGCGGAGCATTTTCTCATGTGCTTGTTGGCCACGTGTATGTCTTCCTCTTTTCACATTCCTTCTTGAGATAAGAGTAGACAGCTCTAGTAGACACAGGTGCCTTAGGCTCCTGGGAAACCATCCAATGTCTCCTCCAACTCTCTTGGTTCTACAGTAGCCGAATAAATTATTTTCCTAGAACTTTAAGAACTGTGAACCCCCCCCCCGCCCCATATTATCATGACTAAAAGTAAAGGCAAGAGAAAAGAAGAATTGGAACTGTCATTTGAACCACAGGCTTTTAGAGCAGCATTGCTGTTTTAGCAGATGCCAGTGCCTTGTATTAACCGTGACAGAAGTTGTATGTCCTGAGCCAAATGAGAAAATAAATGTTTACTATCTAGCTGGAAAGCTGAAAACCAAAGGCAGGAGGTGGAAGGCAAGTAGACAGAAAACTATGGATGAAGGCAATGCCATGGAGATGAGTTCAATAAATCTGTGCACATCTACATTCATATAAATCAAAGTAACTCAACCAGGCAGATGTTCTGTATTTGTTCCTATTGGGTGTCAGCACTTTTTTTGAGGAAGCAGGCGGAAACTAACCTAACTTTATCAAAATTACTAATTCTCCAAATGTACATTCTGTGGTCTCTCAAACTTCCAGGTCTGAAATTCTTATATTTCTCAGAAGAGACCAAAATTAATCTGGGAACACCAATATGGTAAATAAAGGAATCCTTGGACTACTAAACAAACATAGTATAGGGTGCACTTTGAAAAAACTGGTAGGATTCTGTTAGGCTCCTGGATCCTTGTGGAACAGTATAAGAAAGGGTAACTGTAGTCCTAAATTAACAGGGTGTTCCTGGCATTATTCAAAGAAAAGCACAATGTTGGAACAGCTCCAATGGAATCGACATAATTGCTCTAGAGAATATCTAAACCAACCAGGTCTCTATAATTTTTCTAGTTTTAAACAGCCCTTGAGAGACTTGAAGCTCCCAGAAACTTCAAGCCAACTCACCTTCTAGGTTGAATGTGAACATGTACCCAAATATTTGTCACATATGGACAGACAGAAGCTCTAAAAATAACTTTCGAAAATATGAAGAAGCATGAAACACCAGATCCATTATATAAGTATATAAATTAAGGTGACCATACACTTGACAGAAACCAATACCCTTATAAAAGTGAAAAGTGAAGTTCCTAATAGTTATTTCATGACAATAGGTATAAAATATGTCCATTCTGAGCAAATCAGGATTTATGATCACCCAACCATAATTCAACATGGCTTAGACTGTGGAATTTGCAAGAAGAAGCCATAGAATTGAGACTAGTGATACAGATGGTGACAAATTATCAAGGGTCTTGAGCACCCAAGATATTTGGACTTTCTCTATAGATGCTGGGAAACCATTCTTTAGTCCTCTAATTTGACAGATTAGATGCCCTATCAATGTTTTTTTTTAATAAATCTAAAAATCAAAGGCAAATATATTCGTCAGTTCTATCAGTCTCCTAAGTGTTTTAGGTTCCAGAAATTTATTGCACCTACTTCACACAAAGCATGGTACTTGGGTGAGGAGAGAAATGCAAATAATCATGACATAGTCGCTTTCTTCCAGGGAAAAAAATAATGATTTACTTAAACCAACTATGTTTACTACACTGCAGAATAAGCTAAGTTAGGTAAGACAATAAAAGCAGCGTCTCTGTTTTCTATACAGTATAGGATTCTTTTTTAAGACATTATTTATTTATTTATGAGAGACACAGAGAGAGGAAGAGACACAGGTAGAGGGAGAAGCAGGCTCCCTGCAGGGAGCCCGATGTGGGACTCGATCCCAGGACTCTGGGATCATGCCCTGAGCTGAAGGCAGACGCTCAACCACTGAGCCACCCAGGCATCTCTAAATAAGAGCTTACTAAAATGGTTAGTTGAACTAACCATGTGAACCCTAATTATTGTCATAAGCACAGGCATTCCCAATAAGAATTATATTAGATATTAGAGTAAAATGCCTTGATTATTTGTAGCCCCATTGTTTGCAATATATAGCACCCAGTTAAAATCCGGCATGCAGACAGCTGATTGAAAAATTGTGTTGGCCCAGGCAGCTTTATCAGAATATATTTTCTTTTTAATTTTTATTTTCCCATGAAATCCAGTCTACAGAATCAATTGTTTCCAAGTGCACAGGTATAATCCATTTCCTAACGCATAGCAATTTAATGTGGGGGAGTTCCTTATGAAAGCAGTTTTCTGAGAAATATAATGGGCTACAAAGATTGTTCCTAAGCAGTACATAAAAGGCATGAGGTTGTTGTACCTTTGGGAACAACAAGATAAACACACCTGTCATCTGAAATTATACCTGTCACAATACAATGAAACAGTGCACATGGATTTTTCCTCCAGACTGTGATACTTAGCTTTTCTACTTCTTTGTAAATACTACTATAATTCCTTGATTTAAAATATGAACTTCCAAAATTTCAGGGCTTAGTCGTGTTGCTAGTTGCTCCAAAACAAAATAATAAAAATGAAGGGAAAGCCATCATTATAAATTAAACAAATATGGTGTATCCCAAATACAACCCAGTTATTTCCAGAAATTTGAATACATAAGAGCTTGAAGTATTGGCTAAGAGTTTAGTTTCAGCCTATATATTCAAGGTAGGTGTTAGTCTTGTCCTTCGAAGGTATGGATATTCATAACGCATTTTATGAAGCTTATAAATAATATATTGAATTTGGTGTCTTCTTCAATTCAACTGAACATGTCATAGATATGTACCAAATTAATCAGATTTTTAAAGTTCCCAACTGGAAAGTAGGCATCCTTTAAAACTTCATGGATATATTTATCCTGATTTAATGCAGTAAGTGATAATATAGCAGACTAAAACATTAATAAAATTGTAAAGTTTATACTGTTAAAGAACTTGCAGGAGCTAGGCTTTTTCTGCTACTGCATTCCACAGAGAGTAAAATAAACTAAGATACTGAGGTTAGAGAAAGATTGACCAGCAAATTAATCTCTGACAAAAATCAAGATTAACCTAGAGGTCTTCAGAATCCTGATTTAGGATTCCACCAGTTAGGAACGGATATGTGTGAGTGAGTGAGAGAGAGAGAGAGAGAGAAAGACTTCACATTGAATATTAAATATCAAATGATACTTAAAGTCTCAAGAACATAATAAATTTGTTGTTCATGGATTACAATTTTACATCCATTATTACATCTAATCAGCTATATTTTGGTTGTTTCTTTAGTTGTCAAGAATGAACATCTGAAACTATTATAAATGCATGACTCTTATAATATGACTCCAATATGAAATATAAAAATCCAATAATAGTTTCCATTTACTTAATAATAATAATAATGGCTTATAATCAAGATGATAAGGCAGCCCCTGTGGCCCAGCAGTTTAGTGCTGCCTGCAGCCTGGGATGTGGTCGGAGGCTCGGGATCAAGTCCCACGTCGGGCCCCCAGCATGGAGCCTGCTTCTCCCTCTGCCTGTGTTTCTGCCTCTCTCTGTGTGTGTGTCTCTCATGAATAAATAAATAAAAATCTTTTAAAAAAATTAAGATGATGCTTATCATTTAAAATCATCTTCAAAAATCAATATACAGAAATCCACTACATTTCAAATTTTATTTTATTTAAATTCAATTAATTAACATATAGTTTATATTAGTTTCAGAGGTAGAGCTCAGTTATTCATCAGTTGCATATAAGACTCAGTGCTCATTACATCACATGCCCTCCTTAATGCCCATCCCCCATCCCCACTCTCCTCCCCTCCAGCAACCCTATAGTTTGTTCCCTATAGTTAAGAGCATGTTATGGTTTGTCTCCCTCTCTGATTTTGTCTTATTTTTCCCTCCCTTCCCCTATGATCCTTTGTTTTGTCTTAAATTCCACATATTCGTGAAATATATTTATCTTTCTCTGACTTATTTCACTTAGCATAATACCCTCTAGTTCCATTCACATCATTGTAAATGGTAAGATTTCATTTTTTGCTGGCTTAGTAATATTCATACACACATACACACACACACACATCTTCTTTATCTGTTCATCTAGCAGTGAACATCTGGGCTCTTTCCGTAGTTTGACTATTGTGGACATTGCTGCTATAAACATTGGGGTGCAGCTGGTTTTCTATACACTAATAATGAAGTAACAGAAAGAAATATTAAGAAAACAGTCCCATTCACAACTGTATCAAAAATAATAAAAAACTTAACCAAGGAGGTGAAAGATCTATACTTTGAAAACTATAAAACATTGCAGAAAGAAATTGAAGATAATATAAAGAAATGGAAAGATATTCCATGCTCATGTACTGGGAAAACAAATACTGATAAAATGTCTATATTATCCAAAGTAATCTGCAGATTTAATGCAATCACTATCAAAATATCAACATCATTTTTCACAGAACTAGAACAAATAATCCTAAAATTTGTAAGAAACCACGAAAGACCTTGAATAGCCAAGGCAATCTTGAAAAAGAAGGATGAAACTAGAGGTATCACAATCCCAGATTTTAAGATATACTATACTAGTAATCAAAACAGTATGAGACTGGTACAAAAATAGACACATAGATCCATGGAACAGAATAGAGAACCCAGAAATACTTGATTTGATTATATGGTGAATTAATCTTCAATAAAGGAGGCAAGAATATGCAATGGAAAAATGACAATCTCTTCAACAAATGGTCTTGGGAAAACTAGGCAGCTACATGCAAAAGAATAAGACTGGACCATTTTCTTACACCACATACACAAAAGTATACTCAAAATTAATTAAAATCCTATATGTGAGACCAGAAAGCATAACATTCCTAGAAGAGAGCATAGGCAGTAATTTCTTTGACATTGGCCATAACAACACTTTCTTAGTTATGACTTCTGAGGCAAGAAAAACAAAAGCAGAAATTAACTATTGGGACTACATCAAAATAAAAACCTTCTACAAAGCAAAGCAAACAATCAACAAAACTAAGACAACCTACTGAATAGACGATATTTGCAAATGACATATTTGATAAAGTGTTAGTATATAAAATATATAAAGAACTTACACAACTCAACACTAAAAAACCAAATAATTCAATTAAAAAATGGGCAGAAGACATGAACCAACATTTCTCCAAAGAAGACATACAGATGGCCAACAGTTACATGAAAAAAAAAGTTCAACATCACTTTTTATCAGGGAATTGCAGATCAAAACCACAATGAGATACCACCTCACAACTGTCAGAATGGCTAAAATCAAAAACACAAGTTTTACAAGGAGTGGAGAAAAAGGAACCCCATGCACTGTTAGTGGAAATGCAAACTGGTATAGGCACTATGGATAACAGTATCGAAGTTCCCCCCAAAAATAAAGATAGAATTATCATATAACCCAGTAATTCCACTACTGGGTATTTACCTAAAACATATGAAAACACAAATTCAAAAATATATATGTACCCCTATATTTATTGCATTATTTAAAATAGCCTAATTTTGGAAACAGCCCAAGGATCCATCAACAGATGAATGAATCAATATGAGGTAGTACAATGGACTATTAGCCATAAAAAAGAATGAAATCTTGCCATTTACAATGACAGGGATGGATCTAGAGGGTATAATGCTAAGTGGAATAATTCAGAGAAAGATAAATACTGTATGATTTCTCTCACATGTGGAATTTAAGAAACTAAACCAATGAATAACAAAAAAGAGACAAACAAACAAAAAAACAGACTCTTAAATATGGAGAACACACAGATGGTTACCAGAGGGGAGGTACATGGGAGGATGGGTGAAACAGGTGAAGGGGATTAAGAGTACACTTAGTGTGATGAGCACCAAGTGATGCATAATTGTTGAATATTGTATTCCTGAAACTAATATAACACTGCATGTTAATTATACTGGAATATTAAAATATTTAAAAAATTTTAAAAACAAATCATCTTCAATATAGATAATGTAAATTAAAATGCTATTACATATCTGTTAATTTTATAATGACCCAAACATATATGTGTACCATTTTTCTCCATTCTAACCATAGGAAAAATGGGTTCCTAACAAAATACATTTAAGTAAATAACTAACGATGTATTGTTATGTTTTAATCAAGGTGATAGAAATGAGTTAATGGCCCAAGACAGGAAATGCCAAAACTTCATGAAACCCCCCTCACACACTAGCAAGAACAAGGCAATTCAACACTGACTGTCCAAATAGTGGATTAATAAATGAACTAAACAATGCATTAATTAATGTTCTCAGCGGACTTCTTTCCCCAAACTTATAAGCCAAGCCAGCATTTGCCCAATAGTTATGATTTTAGTACATGTCTGTACTAGCTGAATCTACCTTGGTGAGCTTGGCCTGAATTCTCACCTCCTTCAGTGGGGCAGATGTCTACCACAGATGGCTTTCTACCATTTTTGGTGAAGAAAAGGCCAATTCTGTATAAGATTTATAAAGCTGTATAAACATAGTTTATTAAGCCCTTTGGGGTGAAAGTTACTATATAAATGTAAAATATTCAAGCACTTAATCCAAAGTACCTTTTTATATCCTCTGTCAAGCCGAATAAACAAAAATGCAAAAGAACATAATATATCACTGCTGGAATATCCATCAAAAATAGCCACAACTTTTCCATTTTTGGTCGATTCTATTTGTACAACCCTAAGTTCCAAAGATTTCCAAATGTTTGTTGAAATGTTATGCCACCCCTTCTCTCCCCCCCACCTTTGTCATTGACTTGATCACTTTCTATGAATTAACATAAACAAAGCTACATGTCCTTGCTCAATAAGGGTGATACCGAAACCTTCAGCTGGTAAGATAATAATCTCATACCATAAACACCCTCTCTGGATATCAAACTACAAATGTAACAGTTAAATTTTTAAAGGTCTCAGAAAACTGGAGTGGAATGTGTATATTACTCAAACAGAATTAATTTTCTAGTTTCTTCAGGACTGGCTGGAACATGGTAATGTTCTACATTTCTCATGTAGACTTGATAGTCCAACCTGAATGGTTTCAGGGCCAATCAAAAGCCAATGGTAAGAGCTCTTGTCCCTTGTAAAACATGTAACTTACCTTTAGTTAGTTCAGAAATGCCCTGGCATTCCCTAGGCATAATAGGCATAATTTAGTTTGAGGAATATATGGGACATATTCCGGTATATTGTTGAGAGGAAGAGAAGATAGATTTAGTGTAAATGGAAGTTACTGGTAATATTCGCCTGAAAACAAATTGTAACGGTCCTCATTAGCACAGCCTACACACAATCACTATTTAGTATATGGTAGTCACTGTGCTAAGCACTTTACATGTATTCTTTATCACAATACCCCTACAAAGGAAATAGTAATATTACATGCCCCATTTCAGAAATTGATTAGTCAGAGGTTACACTCCTAAGACAAAGATGAATCTAAAGGTTTTGTAAGGCCTTAGAACTAATCTAGGATTGGTTCTTAGAACACACTGCTTAGGGGAAACCCTACCAATGTCCAGACTCAGGCCAGAGGTAATACTGACAAATGCGTACACAGCTTTTTGGCTGAATTTCTGAAGCCAGTGGTGAGGTTAGCATTTCTACTAGGGCTAATATTAGGGTAAGGAATCTTACTGAGGTAAGGAGAGGCTTCAGCTAGAGGAATTGTCTTTCACTTTGCATAGCATGTAACATAAGATGGGGAAAATGTCTGTTGTCTGTATGTAAGAAGTACAGAGGCAGGAAGGAGAAATGTTAATGGATATTATAAAGGAGGAGTAAAAGTTTCCACAGCCACCCACTGGTACTGGTAATGTCTGAGGCATTACCAATGCTGTGTAGGAAAAGCCTAATCCTCAGCCACACCTTTGCCTGAGAATGAACCACATTGACGTTACAGTACACTTAACCCCTCAGGCATCCCAGTTAAGACATTTCCCCTAGCTCTAATAAGTGTGTTGTTCTCTGACTGTCTGGGGTCCCTTCCATTACTGCATTTTGTGACCCTGAAAGAATTAGGAGATCCAATTCAACAATCCCATCTACAAGCCAACTAAGCTTCAGGAGGAATCCCAGTTTGACACCTGACAACTGTGTTGAGAGGACAGATAACTGTGTCCTGTGGTTTAAAAAGATTGGTCCTGAAGCCTAGGCTAGTTTTAGCCATTCTTTCAGAAGCAGAGGAGCCTATGTGGTGTGGATGAGCAGAGGGAAATAGCTTTCGAGGGCTGTTCTGTTCATGTGGGTTTTAATTAATGTTAAAGAAAAGTGTTGTGCTATACTCTCAAAATCATCAAATCAAGAGCAACACACAAACAATTATTTTACAATCGAGAATAAGAAAATTTGCCATAAAAGGGGAACAAACTGCTTTGTGAGTTTCCCAGGGGAATAACTAATAGATACAATAGGAAAGTCTTCTTGGTAGATATGGCAATAAAGAAGGGTCTTCAAAATCTGATGCCCCTTTGCTTAAATATTATAATTGGGGGAGCTTTGAAAATACATTGAGCAGCAAAACTATAAAAGGCTAGGCTGAAATTTAAACATATATAGGAACCCAGACATAAAAGCCCTATGGGAAAAATAAATAAATAAATAAATAAATAAATAAATAAATAAATAAATAAAAGGATTATGTTAGAAGTGTTCTATACCATGGAGGGAACTTAACCTCCCAGGCAAACATGGCTCCTCACATATTTCCCTCTGCTCTTCCACATGGCTGGCCACAGAGGACATAATTCCCTAAAACATTTGCCTGTAAGCTCCTTCCCTGTAGGGCAGGACAAAATGTCTGTTCTTCTCACTATGTTGAACGTTCTTCAAAGTATAGGCATCTTGTTTAGCACAGTAGTTCTAGCACAAAAAATAGAGTTGGGTACAGAACTGGCATTCAAAACACTCTAGATGAATAAATGAAGTACTGTGCACATAAAATGAATAGTGAATTCACTAGGGGAATCAGGAATCACTGAGAACAAAGGTGGAACAGGGATTTATGGATCTACATTTACTCTGAATTTAAGTCTTGCTCTTCTCTGGCCCCAGACTTGGTGCTGTTGGACCAGGATCTAACCTCATCCTCCAAGTCACGGCAAACTCTAGGGTCTGAGAATGACAAAGGAGCAAGAATTACACATGTGGCCTTTGGCTTGATGCATAAATATCTCACCATCTCAGTAGCTTGGTCTTAACCCTCTTTTTTTATGATATTACTTATTTATTTCAGAGAGAGCGTGAGCAGGGAGATGGAGAGGGAGAGAGAGAAGGCTCCCTGCTGAGCAACAAGCCCAACATGAGGCTCTATCCAGGCACCTGGGGATCATCACCTAAACTGAAGACAGTTTGCTTCACCAACTGAGCCACTTAGGTGCCTCTGGTCTTAACTCTCCTAAGATTCTTTTTAGGTCTTCCCTGAAAAGCCTGGAAAGAGAACACCAAAGCTAAGTTGCAAGTTACAGAACGCTGCTAGAGAGAATAATTCAAGCACAAAGTGCATTGTAGACTTGAAAGAAAAAATAAGAGAAGGGACAAGGTGTTCATAACAGTGAGAGAAAACAGATCTTAACGATTCCAATCTGTGTTCTTCATCTTCAAGATTGGGAAGAGTAAATGTTTGTCTGACAGTGTATACATAGTGAAATAACTGAGGTGGAGAACAACTGTTTGTCTGAGGTGGCAGCTTTGCACATTACACCAAAAACTTTCTTAGCTTTAAAACCTTTTTTTTTTTTTTAAATGAATGTTGATGGTAGATGTTTGTTTTCATCATTTCCAGGTATTAGTGGATAAAAATAATTTGGATTATATACTTACGAAAATCTACCCTTAGTCATATCTATTTACAGATACTTGGTATTCTTGAGGTCCTGACAAGGCCATCTCTCACAAGCTTTTTAAAGTTAAGGCAGATTTAGTGTAAGCTCTACTTCTTAGCACTGCAGGCATTCATTACCTCTTTGTCATGCAGAAAGTTAACTTGGACCGACCTTCTTCCTGGGCAAGTAGTTGGGGTATTTTTTTCTGTGTTCCATTGGCCTATTCTTAGAATTATTCATACTTTTAGAAAAATTGTGGTAACAATTGTTATTTGAAGACAGAGAAGACAGATGTGAAGTGTAAGTTGAAATGTAAGAAAACAAGTACTTAAGTTCATTGGATGAAGTTGGATGATGTGATTAGCAGGCCCACAGCAACAAATATATTTCTAGAACATTGCATATGGTGTTGCCTCTCCGACCCAGCCATCGGCAGGGAATTCTATTTTGAGTTTGTTTTCTAAGAGGAAAATGTTTAGTTCTGAACCATCCACTTTTGTTCACCCTACTTCTCATATCCAAATGCATTATCTGCAAATGGGTAGCCATGGTTAGAAATTAAGAGGATTTGTGTCTATGGAAAAATTCCTACTACAAATATACTATCAGCCACGTGATAAGACTTAGAGTGCTAATCATCTCTTTTGAACTGAGATTGTGTTTGCTTTTATTCATTAACACTGAGTGAATGATTTCTACATGACAGGCACTCCTCAAATTGGGTTTGTGCCACAAAAGGATGGATAAAGGCACAGAGCAGGTGGGAAGGGTATCTCTTCCATAGGAAGCCAGGGAAATAATTCCCAGACTCTGACTACAATGCATATTTTTATTAAAATAGCAGCACACTACATAAATAAGATTAAATAGACCAGACATGTTGAATTTCTGTATCTAATTAACATAATCTACCTAGAGTTGCTCATGGCAATCCATTTTCTGAGTTGTATCTATTCTCAGCTTTCTCAGGATTATTGCCCTTCATATCCTTTTACCACAACATTTAGTTATTTACTAAATGACCACGAGAAACAGTTTTTGTTGGTGTCAGATGCTGTACTTTCTAGAGTACCGGTCCCCTGGATAATCAAATTTAAACTACATTAAATGAGCCTAGCATTAATCACCAATTAAAGTCCAGAGGCGAATTATTGAAGAGGGCATTTAAGTGAAGGGGGAGGCTTGAAGATTATAGTGGGCAGGGCACAAAGAGGCAAGGATAATCACATTCTACGTTAAGCAAAGATCATAGAAATCTCTATTTGTTTGCATTATGGCAAAAATCAATTAGTCTATAATTGGAATTTTTTTTTCTGTCAGACTACACCACACCAAAGTGAAATCATTACATCTGACATCACTAATAAAACAGATAGGTTTTCAATTAACATTTAGTTTTCTCTAAATATAATCTCAGAAAATCATCCATCAATAGATAAGCCTACATTTCTCCCCATGTACAGATTTCTGCCTGGTGTCACAGAAGAGAAAAATCTTAGTGAGATTATTAAAAAGAGAGTATGTGCACTAATGGAAAAACAGTCCGTATTACCAAAGAAAGAGTGACTGAGGAGCCCCATGGCCCAAGTTTGAACTCTGCTTCACCATTCATTGTGAGGCCTCAGACAAGTTACTTTAACTCTCTGGCTCTCAGTTGTCTCAAATTTAAAAACTTACAAATTTATTTCACAGTATCTACTTCTGAGGATATTTGTGAGAAGCTAATAATAAAGAATTTATGTAAATTACAATTATAATCCATAGCAGGGAATAACTACTGGATATTTCACTGTTGAGGATGAGGATGATGGCAATGAATTATTTTTAATATAGTGCCATAACCATAGCTTGTATTCATTAGACTGTCCTTTAATATACCCACACATGTTAATCTGCACTAGCCTACTCTCCTCCCGTACCCTCCACCTCTCACAAGCCCCTCTGGCAGGAACAAAATGCAGCCCAATCTCTGCAAGCTTCTGACAAGAGGCCTACCCTTCCCTTCCTAGCCCCCCGGTCCTGACTGCCTTGAAACTACCACCACCACCATCACTTTGGGCACCAAATGTATCCCACAAGTCCCAGGCACCCCTCAACTTCCAACTCTAATTCCCTAGACATTCTTTACACCTCAGTCCTCATTTCTACCCAACTCTGAAATCTAGCCATGCTTCCCTCTGAAATTCATAGACAGCCATCAGCAAAATTCCCTGTATTCTCTTTTTTTCTCCATTTTTCTTCCAACTTCCTTCTCTACTGAAACCTGACTTTCCTGACAGACCTACCAATAATTGTTTTGTCTTTCACTCCCTCCCTATCACTGGGACTGCACACTGCTTGCTGCTTATAGAACACAGTCTCACTTTCCTCTCTAAAAACAAATGCAAAACAAAACAAACTTTGAATCTCCTGCATTCAAACTATACCACCACCATTTCTCCTTGTAATAACCACTTATCATTGCCAAGCTGTCATTCATGCTTATTCCTTTAAGATTTTTAGCTTCCGGCTGACTGTCACTTTCTACAACAACATACCTGGACAATTCTTAGTGGTTTAAATTTCCACATAGATGATTATTCTAAACCCAGACTCTTAATTCCTTAATTCTCTAAAAGGAGTTTATTTCCCACCCTACCAGAGCCATAATTCATGCTCATACCCAGACTTTCTCATTACCAAAAACTACAACATCCTGAGACCTCATTTTTAAGTGTCCCACTATCCATTCACTACCTATCTTTTTAGCACCTTCCATCTAGTGGCACAACTCTCACAATTTTTCAACCCCATCAATACCTATAATCCATTCATTCTGCCTCCTTTTCACTACCCTTTATTTTCTTCAATGTTCTACTTCCTTCTCTAACCAGTTAAAATATCACGATCCAAATTATAATGACCCCTTGCATTATCTCAAGTCTTTTGTCTCTCTCTGGCTTCAATCATTTTGTTAACTCCAGTGCTTTTGCAATTCCACAAGTGGCTAGGAAAAAAAAAATACAGTCACACTGTTTAGTCTCACTTCCAATGGGTATCCACTAATCTCACATGGACTATTCATGGCAACCCTTCTACATTTACTCACACACAACTGCATCGTAAGTTAACCTAAAAGAAAGTTAATCTAAAGCCTCTAACCTCCCCAGTATTTATGTTCAGCTGATGGCCTTGCTTTTCTTTCAGCAAGAAAAGAGGAAACCAAGGAGGATTTCTAGTTTCCCACAATACGTCTATTCATCCACCTATGTCTGTATCTTGCTTTCCTCCCTGTTACAATGGTTGCAGTACCCAAAACTCCATGTAAGGCCTCCCATTCCATCTGCTCTCATCCTCTCTCATCTACTCAAAGACATCATTCTAGCAATTCTCCTCTTTCCCTCCTATATCTCAGCTTCCCTTAACTAGAGCAACACTCCCGTAGACACACAATTCTATTGCAATTTCTACTTTCTTAAAAAAATAATAATTACAAAATCTTTCATTTACCATCTCATTTCTATGAGACTTTTAAAAGAAGAAATTTGGGATTCTTGGGTGGCTCAGTTGGTTAAGCATCTAACTTTGGCTCAGGTCATGATCTCAGGGTCCTGAGATTGAGCCCCACATTGGGCTCCCTGCGTAGTGGGGAGTCTGTTTCTCCTTCTCCTTCTGCCCCTCTCCCCTACCCTTCATCACTTGTGCTCTCTACTCTCTTTCATGCTCTCTCAAGAAAATAAATAAAATATTTAAAAATTTTTTGAAAGATAAAAAGAATAAATTTATCAAGAGTTGTCCCTATTCACTCTCTCCATTCTTTATCTCTCTTGTCTCTCAAAAATCTAATTGAATCAGGGGTTTGCCCTTTCCTCAAAACACCACAAATAGTTTCAAAGCTAGCAATAATCTCTTCTTGGTGTATTCAATAGTTACTTTTCAAGATTCCTCCCATTTGACATTTCAGTAAACAGTAGCTCTCTCTTCTAACTATTCAGGAAAAAAAAAAAAAGGAGCCATCCATGTCTTCTCTGCATCCTTCATATATCCAACCCATCATTAAGTCCTGTCGCCAGTTCTTTCCAAAGATATGTAGACTCAAACTCACCACATCCATGGCAATCCCAGAGCCCATGCCATCACCATCGTCCAGGGCTAGATAGCTGGCAAGACTTGCTGACCATCTCCCTGTTTCTATCTTTGTCCTCTAGCCTATTCTCTAGAGAGCAGAGAAATTGATCCTCCTAAAATATAACTGATATCACCCCCCTTAAAGTCATCTATATGAGAGGTCATCAAACTCCTATCTGCAGGTCAAATTCAGATGGTAGATTCCAACACAGAATGATTTTTATGTTCTTCAGGGTTAAGCAGAAGGAGAAGCAGAAGCATAAATGGAAGAAGAGGAAGAAGAAAAAAAAGAAAGAGGAGGATAGACAAAAAGCAGAAGGAACAGAAGGAGGAGCATATGTGACAGAGATCTTACGTATCCTGCAAAGCCTAAAATATTTACTGTCTGGCTCTTTATTTGCTATCCCCTGACCTACACAAGCTGCCTCTCTCTAACCTCTACCTCTTTGACTTTCTGTACTTTAACTATATTAATATTCTTGTTCTTTTTTTTTTTTCAATGTTCCAAACGTGCTACTGCCTCGAGGCTTCAGCACTAGTTATTCTTGATCCTATGTCCTCCCCAGATATCCACATATGTATGGGCATCTCCACCCACTTCTGGTCTTTTCTCGATGAGACCTTCATTGATTGCCCCTTTTAAAACTGTGTCCTCTCTAGCACTTCCTATATTCCTTCCTTGCTTCATTTTTCTCTTGAGTACTTACTCAGTTTGAAAACTGGCCCCTTTGTGTGGAAAGCAGAGAGACAGAAGAAGGAGACAAACCACCCAGATTGGTACGTGGCAGATTTAATAAGAAAGGTAACTTATATACAAGGTTTGTCTTGGGTGCCACAATACAGGCAGATCTCAGGACCTACTCTCCAGAATCTCAAAATTTTACATAGAAATCAATGAAATCCAGGCAGGTATTCAGTCCAGATGGTCTCAACAACACCTTATTCTCTCAAGGCTTTATGTGTCCTTGGAAATGGTCCCCACAGTGGTCAGACACACATCTGAGGACATGGGAAGGGATGAGGAGCCTCTGACTGCCCAGGTCCCACTCTCAGGTTGACTGGTGGTCCCATCTTCTTCATCATCTCCTCCAAGTTTCACTATTTATCTTATTACATATTTAACTCATGTTTTATTGACTGTCTACCCCAACTAGAATGCGCGATCCATGAGAAAAGGAATGTACATTCACCTCATTCACAGCCAGGCACCCAGCATATATGACAGTGCCTGACGCATACAAAGCACTCAAAAAATACTTGCTAATTCAAAGAAATAATAGATTGTGAACTCTGCTAGTTTTTTTTTTCCTGCTAGGTTTTGGTAATATAAATATGCATCTTCTCTGCAGTCTTATGGCCACTGTGACTAAGCGAAAATGCCAAAGTTTTCTCTTGATTTGCAAAATATTGTGGTTGTTTGCTGTTACCATCACAGAACTTATTCTACTATTTACCTAAGCTGAACCTAGTTTGGGAGGCAAGCATTCTTAGCAAGGATATATAGGAGTTGAATGTTTTATTGCATCCTGCAGCACCTGCTTCACTTTGTCCCATCTTCTCACAATAAACTGCTCCCCTTCCATCCACATATGTCTGCTCTTCTCTCCCCTGTTTGTTTCTTCTCTTTTACTTCATATCAAAAATATTTATGAGAGTGAGAGAGAATGAAAGAATTGAAGTAGAAAAAAAAGTTAAAGCGCCTTATATCCTGTGTTAAAGATTCATTCAATCAATCAATAAGATTTACTTATAAACAAGGAAATAAAGACTAAAGTAATAGGAGTGGGAAAAGATCAGAAAAGTGAGCCAGAAGGCCACTCCCATTTACTAATCCCTATTCACCCACATAAATGTGCTGGCTTGGATGATAATGCTGGGACATGGGGCCTGAAAAGGATAGAAGATCACCATGGAAAGCTTGATTCTCACACTGACCAAGTAAAAACTGTTATTTTCATTCATGACCATCAATTCCATAACTACAAATATAAATAAAAAAATAGACTATAAATCAACTTTAATTTGTCCTTACTTCTGTAGCAAACATCACAGCACGTCCTCTACTAAAAATGAATTTATAGAAACATCCTTGTCCACAAATTTCAGGACAATGAACCATCAACTGACCTCAGACACTGGAGATTCCTTTCCATTCAAAAATCCCACCAATTAATTCTACTATTTTTCATTCCTGTGAAGCAACAGTCTCCTGGACTTCTCTAGTTACATTCTCTTTTTCTTTCTCTGGATGATTCTGACTTTTGTCCAGTCATGTCAGAACCTGTAACTATCAGGTATAGTCATCAGGAAACAGGTGAAAACCAAAATTAGACAATTTGAGGTAAGTTTAATAAAGGCCATTTTCAAAGACATGGGCAAGGTTTAGGGGGAAAAATGCAGTGATGCGTATCCAAGGGTTATTGAGATCAGAGTGATACTCTTAGGCCTGAAAAAGACAGGGGACAGAAATGATTATAGAACTCAGAGAGAGTACTCTATAGAGAGTGCCACCTAAGAGGAATTGTAGTCTTCGGCAGAGGGAAGAGTCTACCCACAGGGAACCTGCAGGGATTTCCTTTCAATCCCCAAGCATCTCTTGTTGGTGCCTCCTACTGACAAAATCCAACTAGAAGTCATAGGATAAGGAAGACTGGTGATGGAGTCTATACAGGTCACTCTCCCAGGACACAGAACAGGAAAGAGAACCATGGAGTTACATCTGGAGCATTAAATATCAGCATTGGTTAATTGTAATCTCTGTGTCAGTTAAATATTTTTCAGACTGTTCCCAGATCTGTAAAAATGCTGGGGGTCACAGAGAAAGAACTAATATGTTAAAGAGACAGCATACAATCTTCATATTGCAAAAGACATTTAATATGTCGGATAAGATTTTCATTCCAGGTAAATTCCTATAAGGATGTCTATAATTTTTTCAGGTTAAAAGTTAATCATGACTATGTTCATAAATTTGTCAGACAGCATGACTAACAGGGCATAAGAATCTTTATTAAATAAACCTCATTCTTTGCACCTAAAACATGAAC
Source organism: Canis lupus dingo (assembly GCF_003254725.2). Lineage (NCBI taxonomy): Eukaryota > Metazoa > Chordata > Mammalia > Carnivora > Canidae > Canis > Canis lupus. Next base: position 13,573,635 of record NC_064258.1, on the reverse strand, counting down.
TCAGTGGGTTTCTGAACTGGAATGACAACTCCCTCTGTTCCTTTGCTCCTTCCAACCTTGCTCTGTCCCTGTTCCTATTCCAGGTCACTGTTCAGCGTACTAATGCCAAGCCTGCTTTTACCCAAAGTGCCTGTTTCGTATGCTGTCATATATATACTGCTGGTTGGATCTCAGCCAGTGGAATTAAATGAAATGGTTTTCTGTCAGACTGAATACTAATTATGTCTTCATGCCAAAGCTAGGTCTGCATAATGACATCATTTGCAAGTAGGCTGGAGGTTGAAGCTCAGATAAAGTTTGCTCTGATATTTACATATACAAGCAAAGCAGTTCTAGGCTGTTTAGCTTACCTGCTTTGTGTTGGTTTCTTTGATAGATTTGTCTTTGAAAATCCAAGGTCTTCTCTGGGCAACACTGTAGATTAAGTAAATGCTTCATTGTTTAGGTCACTGTCCTCCCATTTCAAGACTTCAAACCCACAACTCAGTTCCCAAGGGAAGCCTCCAGGACACTAAATTTTTGGATTGCCATGGGCCTTATATCCCTTTCTGGTCACTCATATTTGCCTAACATGATAAAATATCTGATTTTCTGAGGCAGTATGATTTATATCTGTTGGTAATTCTCAAATTTTCCCGTTTTGTGCACTATCTTAACCTTGACCTCATCAGCCTATCAGAAATAATACCCTTTCACCCTTCAAAAGAGGTGTACATATCCTACAGCATTCACTGCGTTCAATTAGCTAAATTACTAATAATTCCGTACTCTGAGAACAATAAGAAGAACCCTTCCAAAGCCCTCATTTTTCTCTCAGTTGGCATTTTAACACTTTTTCTATAGAAGTAACCATATTCATGGGAGTAAAAAGACAAGAAACAGACTAATGTTAAGGGAGGCCCACGGGGAACAAATGGTTAGGTCAGGGGAAGACATACACTATCTACTCAATTCAACACACCCATAACACAGTCTTTGAGTTTAAAGTATCTTGGTAGATATAGAAAGCATAGACTAACAATGTGAATCCTGTGCTCCAACATCTCACAATTATATGGAATTGTAGAAAGAGAATCAGGCAGGTCATCAAAAGTTGTCACTTTTAGGTCAATCTGTATTGAACTAAAGAGGTATGCAGCCTTGGAAAGCCATTAATTCTTCTGGCCACTGAATGATGAGAATTTATACAGGCTTTAAAATTAAATTCTTCTCTCAGGCTATAATATATTCATATTGAAATAATTATTTTAAAGTCTAAAATATTTACTGCTATACAAACATAATTGCTTTCTATTGCTGTCAGAGAGTAGCCATTATGTGAACATTATGACATATTTCACTGATTTTTAGAGTGCCAGTAACAAGTTAAAAACTCAAGACACTGGTGATATTTTAACCTAAATATTTGGCCTACAATCAGAAAATTCTTTTTTTCCAAAGAAGTAATCTGTACTGTTTACCCTCCCACAAATGTCCCTTATATAGTTTATACCTATATTTAACTGAGACACTTATGTTCCTTTTTACTTTATTATGTAGAAGCACTGTAAACAAGCAAATGTCAATAAGGTTCAAGGCAGTGAAATATAAAGTCTGAAAACACTGAGGTCAAATCTCCAGACCAGTGTCCAGGGCAACTCAATGGCAACCCACCACTGACTCTTCAGTCAAAAATTTCTTTCTTTTATTTGCTTTTACCACTATAGCTATAAGGCATGACTCCAGGTGACTTTCTTGGAGTTGAAAAGCCTCGAATCTTTTATAATTCATGTTCTGATCCACTTGGGGGAAAAGATTATCTTCATCTGCCCAAGACTTTTGCAGCTGTGTTGGATAATAATCCATCATGAGAGTGATCATTAGAAGATTTTTTTATTATATCTCAGTATGCAATGTATACTTGATTTGGCATAACTAAATTTTTCTTATATATCAGAGTTTAACCCCTTAATTCATTAGATTTTTTGAAAGAGGGGCCAAGATGCTGACCAGAGTTAAAAAGATAGTATATACAATTTATGTGAAGATAGTATATGCAATTATGTTTTGTTTTGGTGTCCATTCCATAAAAGGAATTTTTTAAAAACTACCTTCAAGAGAGCAATGGTCAGCTAATAGTAAGTGAGGTCATATAGCAATGGATCATTACCAAAGACAACCTGAAAATATAACCACAATCTTCAAATACTTCACAATCCAACAAATAGAAATAAAAATGTCAATGTAAGAAAAATATGATGGCATGAACTTTTGGGGAGAAAAATGTTTCCCTGCCATCTTGCTCCAAAAAGAATTTAAGGTGGTATTCAAGGATAAATAAAATACTGGAAATTTGTATAAATTAATTGCAGATAAGAATACATAGAAGCTAGTAGGCTCCTACTGGTTTTATGATTACATGTCAGGATTCTATGTAGAAGGTTAACTTAAATAATTCAGAAGAGCCACTGAATTTCAGAGTTAAAATTGAGTTAACATCTAGTGGCGCCTGCATGGCTCAGTAGATTAAGCATCCAGCTACTGATTTTGTCTCATAGGTTACAGAATTGAGCCCCATGTTGGGCTCTGTGCTCAGTGGGGAGTCTATTTGAGATTCTCTCTCCTCCTCTTCCCCTACCCCTTCCTGCCCCCCGCGCTCTCTCTGTCCTTCCAAAATAAATAAATCTTTTTTAAAAAACACACACACAGAGTTAACCTCTTACCCAAATGAAGAAAATATTTCTTCAAATAACTCTGACCCAAGATAATCAATACTGGATTTTATTGTTTGCTGTTATCCTGTCCAGTCAGTACCTCCTGGGGTAGTCTGTTCTCCTGAGGGATAACTAGTTGTGATAAAGTTCCTTAAACTGAAACAAAATCTACCACTTACTGATTTCTCTTCACTATTGCAAGCTTTATAGCCTCTAGAATGGCCCAAGTAAAACCTATTCTTTTTGAACATCAGCCCTTTCAGCAACTGGAGATAGCTAGTATGCCCCAGTTAATATTTTCTTGCACAGTAGTTAAGAGCGTAGGCTTTGAACCCAAAGAATTGGGTCTCAATCCTATATTCACAGCAAAATGGCTTTTTCATCCAGACAAGTTATTTAAATGCTCTGAATTTCCTCTATTTTAGATGGGGGAAATAATATCTGCCTAAACAGTTTATTGTAAACATTTTAAAAAATGATATAAAAAAGGACGATAAATTAACACCGTACTTGGTGCCTATTATATGCTCAATAAAGTTCCTCTCATAGTCTCTTTATTCCCAGATAGCTGACATTTTCCTTAAATGGCCTGTACTACAAATTCCTTATTACCATATCACAAATCATCATTATTTAGAATAATTCTAAATTCTGGAGGACATGAAACCTTTATACAGGTGAGATGTAGACACCTATAGCAGTTGTTTTCAAGCCGGAGTGATTAAACACATCTTTTTATAAATACTATTTTGTCATGCTCTCCTTACAATCCTTGAAATTCATTAGTAGAAAATTAATCTACCTGAAAAAATGATTCCAGATCATTAATATTTGAATATATCTGGATTCAGCCCCCTGAAGCCCTGCACCCGGGACCCGCCCAGCACAGCTGCTGTAGCCACTGCATGACCAAACTGCCCATGATCGAGTGTGGCTAAGCCCCAAGCAGCAGCGAGGTTTGAACTCAGAGTTGGCGTGGAGCCTGTACAACCCTGAGGATGGCTGTGGCCATGCCAGAGGCAATGAGATATATGTGCAGATCTGAACCTGCAGGCACTGTCACCTTTAGCCCAAAGTACATCATCTCTGACCCCCCAGCACAGGAAAAAGCAGCATGGTCAGGAGGGACAAAGCTCTGGCTGCAGCAAAGGTGCAGTGAACCTGCAGGCTGACCTCACTCTTGGCATTCTAACCAAATTTGGGGGAGAATCGTCCCAATGCCAGCATAATGTTAAACATCTCAGGACACAACCAGCACTTCTTGGCCCCAACACTACCATTTTAGCTCCTCTACAACCATGAGCATGCTAATGTGAGGTAGGGCCCTGACAGTGCAGCTTCCAGGAGGGCATGGAGAACCTGGAGCCCAGTGTGGGGATACCCACTCTGCCATCTTCTTTCCCCTGCCAAGTCCACCAGCAGCGCTGACCAGCTCAGGTACTTCTGCCTTAAAGCTCATTTTCCCAGTTCTAGCATCTTTGAGCATCCACCCCCTGGCTTCTCTGGCCGAAGTGTTTAGGCTTCATGGACATCACCTCTGTTTGAGGTAACCTCCTAGAAGGGATGCAATAGCCAGACACTTGCTATGTCAAGACACTCTATGAACCCCCAGGGGGAGCCTCAGAAGAGTGTGAGGTGAACTCTTCAGCCCTGCTTCTCCAAGGTAGGGAAGCCTGAGCTTCAGCAGATGGCCAGGGTCATGATAAAAGGCATAATGTTCCTCTGGGAAAGGGAGCACCACTCATGTCTTAGAGCCAGCAGCATTCCAGTTCCTTGGACATGGCCACTGACAACTTGCCTCCTAAAGGGGAGGCATTCCTGTCGTCCCCAGCTCACAATGTCAGCTTGAAGCCTTTCAGCACTGAGCCACCTCGGCCTTCATCTAACTTTGATCAGAAGTGGTTCTTCCAGCCTCAGGCAAACTGCAGGTTCTCTGAAAACTCCCTTCATAGAGGAACAGTCATATATTCTGCTAGAGAGGAGTCTGGAGAATAGCCCTCAGTGAAGCTCAAGCACAATTATAACCAGAAGGCCCAATTGACCAACTCTAATGCTGACTGGCCTCTACCTGGGACCCTCCCTGGAGCCACACGTTTCCCAGGTGCCCCAGCCTTCCATAGGTAGTAAAAGCACACTCTACCTTGCACTGGCCAAAGAAAGTGGATATACAGCTCCTCAGGGAGCTTGCAACAAGAGAGCTAATCTTGATGAGAATGGAAACCAAAATGGATCTAGATGTGGGTTTGCCTTCATTGAGTCCCTAGAACATAACTAAATGTCCCCAGTACTGAAGAAGCCTGGAACTTCAGTTAAATGTATCTCTTACAGAGTCCATTTCTCTTCAGTACGTGAAAACGAAGAGAATGCCTCTCTAAAGAGACATCCCACACCTCTCCAAGGCAACAGCTCACATCGTAGTGAGGGAAACAGCACCCACAGCAACCAGTCATATTCTAATTACCACAGCCTCTAACCCCGTAGGCGAGTGGGTGAAGACAAGAGACCTTCCAGGTACCCAAAGACTTGGGAGGATGATTTCCACAAAGACCACAAATGCCTCCCACAGAATCTAGAGAAAGAAAGCCTAGTCCAGAACTTGTGAAGCAACTTTGACAGGACTGAGTCAGCCTTTTCTTCTTTCCAGAACATTCCTAGAAGTCTAAGAAGGCAAAGTAGCCCGGAGCTAGAAGGAGGAGCCCAGGAGGGCTACCTGGATGCCTTCCCACCTGTTCAGTCAACACCCACACAGAGGACGCTGGAAGGAAAGCCGTTCCAGATCACAGGAGCCATGTGGACAGGCCCATCCAATGTTAGAGGGGAGGGCCAGTGCCTCACTTTCTTTCTACCACTCAGACCCAAGGTATGAGGGGCCACCCTACCCACCGCACCAGTACACAACCAGTCTGGGTGGGGGCAGGATGTGCAAGGCTTTCAGTGCAGGGAACCCCACTGCTTGGGGCTGGAGGTTTCCAAGACGGAGCAGCTGGCCCAAAGGACCCAGAGGCCTGCAAGTGCAGGCAGCTCTACTTACAGCCACAACTACAGGCCCAACAGGCAGGTTCCAACATCCAATACTTCGGGAAATGACTTCTAGGAGACAATATCTGATTCTCTGAAACCACTGAAGCCCTATGCAACTGGGAGAAACACCTCCAGAACAGGGGGCTAAAGCTGGAAGAAGCGTCTTGGCAGCCAAGTGGTCAACAGCTGGGAAGGGGTACTGACCCTAGCCTGGTCCCCCATCCCCACTCCGAGGCCAAACGCTCAACTGCTCTGCAGCCAGAGCACCTTCAGCTCTTCAGGGAGGACAAGGAGGCCTTCTTGTGGGACCACAGGCCCTTGTGCCTCAGTCACCTGCGCTAACACCCCCTGAGCCCTGCCAACAGGAACAGTATTAAGGGCATGCAGTCCTGTGACCTCAGGAACACCTTCCTTGGAAGCTCAACCCACAGCAGGAACGCCCATGGGCTTCTGCCTCCCAGCACGCCCTGTATGAGCAGCAGCACTTGATGCCAGGGAGGGCACCCCCATCCTCCCATACACCACCCCCCTGCTGCCTGCAGAGTCTGTGCTGTTGGGCCTTGGTCTACCTGCCTCCCCTACCCTTACCCCTACCCCTACCCCTACCCCCTACTATCCTACTCTGAAGAGCCACAGGAGATGTTGGAAGTGGAGACCCCTGGGCTCAAGGAAGGGACTGCATTTCCAGGGAGCATAGTGCCCACCTGGGTGGAAGGGAGGGATGCCTGGGTGGCTCAGTGGTTCCCCAACTCCCCAGATCGAGTCCCACATCGGGCTCCTGCATGGAGCCTCCTTCTCCTCCCTCTGCCTATGTCTCTACCTCTCTGTCTCTTTGTCTCTCATGAATAAATAAATAAAATCTTAAAAAGAAAAAAAAGGAAGGGAATGTGTGAGGTTGGACATTCTGCCCAGCTACCTTTCAGAGGACCAATTTCCGGATTACCAGCATTTTGTGAAAATGCAGTGAGCACTCCTCACTGAGCAACAAAAGCTGGGCAACAAGATCCTAGTGGGCCAGGAGAAGGTCATATCTGCTGGAAGTCCTTGCCTTCTAATTCACTCCAAAGACAGGGCCCTGATTCTGCCCCCAGAGCTTGCAAGTGAAATGATTCCCGGTGGGGATGTATTTTCAATGGTACTTTGCTGACACCGACTTCCTCTGCACTTTAATACTCTTCAGAAATGCCCACCCAAAAGACTGCCCTTTATTTCAACATGATTTCATCTAAAAATGTTTCAATAGAAACCACATTTAAACTATACAGGTTATTGCAACGGAGGTGCCCTGACTGGCTCAATAGCTTGAGCAGGAGACTCTTGATTTCAGCTCAGGTCATAATCTCAGGGTAGTGGATATAACTCTGTGCTCAGTGAGGGAGTCTGCTTGAGATTCTCTCCCTCTCCTCCATCTGCCCTTCCACTCACACTCTCCCTAAAATAAATAAATCTTTAATATATATAAACTATATGTGTTGTTGGAGTTTTTCAGGATAAAAGCAAATAACTCTATCCTGGAAGAAGCCAGTGTTTTCCCTCTTACCCTTCATGACTGAGACACAAGACCTTGAATGCTGCTCGGAACATACCTCTTTCTATTACTACTTTGTAGTAGAAAGAGACTTAATGAAACTGTGAGACCGGATTGGAGGACATCTGATTGGTTGTTTAGTTTTTAAAAGGCTGAGGCAACATAGATCAGTGTGTGTCACTCCCAGGAATGTATCCGAAGCGGCATTCCTTGCCTGTGGGCAGTGTACCCTGAGGACAAGTATAGTACACATTAATGAAGGGTCTGCAAAGCCTTAAAGCCTTAAAAAGTAACAGAGACATAGAAGAAAATTGTAAAACTTCAAACATTTTTGTTATTTATATATATATATATTTTTTAAGATTTATTTATTTATTCATAGAGACAGAGAGAGAGAGAGAGAGAGAGAGGCAAAGACCCAGGCAGAGGGAGAAGCAGGCTTCCTGCAGGGAGCCCAACGTGGGACTCAATCCCGGGTCTCCAGGATCACGCCCTGGGCTGCAGGCGGCGCTAAACCACTGCGCCACCGGGGCTGCCCTGTTATTTATATTTTTAAAAATGAAAAAGATCCTTAAGTTTGTGTGCTAACCACATATTCTATTTTGTAGTGGACGCAATTATGTTTGAGTTTTGTATTTTGTGAAAAGCTTAATGAAATAAAGAATTGTAGAGATAGTAAAAAAAAAAATAACATCCTATATGTAATATAAATGAGACATTTTTAAGGAGTAGCATATAATAATGTATGCAGTATACAAAAGACTACAAGGGCAGACTACAAAGAGATGATTGCACCTAAACATAAAGTCTCCATTAATGCACCAACCTCAAATGTCACCTGATACAGGAGTGAATAGTATGACTACTAGTGACATAGTGAACTTGTAAATTGATCCTGATAATGTTCTAATCAAAAAGCAAAGTATAAGTTTCTCTTTTTACACATAATAGTTAGGTGGGAAAAATAATACCTTGTAATAATATTGAAGGTTTTATGTTAACTGTAGTTAGGTGACTATAAACAATGTTTGCCCATAATATCCTGTAGGACATTTGAAGTTCATAAATGGTGAAAGAGAATTCTTTGCAGTTTTGATCTGGTTTGTGTATTGTAGGATGTGTAGCACGGCTGGCTAGTAATGCTTCCTACGCCAAAAGCACAGCATAATTTAAAAATAAGAACAAACAAACAAAAAAAAACCCCTACACACCTACAAATTAAAACAAAAACAAAAAACAACCCAACTCTGCTGAGAATCACTGTTTTAAGGGTTCCAGGTCTATCTGTATCCTAGTCTTTATCTAAGCCATTTTTTTAGGAGCAACTATAGCATCATTTTGGTGACATATCTGGCAAGTTGTGGATTTTGAACTGCTTCTTTGAGAAATGTCCTCAATTTTACCCTTTACAACAGGTCATATCTGTCATATTGTAGTAAGTTGCATTAAAACGAAATTCTGTACCTTCCATTCTTTTTTGTTGAATTTCATTTTCTTTATTTCAGTCCATCTTTTCAGTCTATCATTTTCAATCTTGATTCTGACATATCGCATTATCTCATCTTGGTTTTCATCACCTGAAAATTAGATAAGCATTTCTCATCTCTCTCTATTCAAGTTGCTACTAAAAATGAAGAAAGAGAAACAATGACAGAGCTGTTTGAACTTGACTAGAAACTTCCAACCATGTTGACTTCTTACACTTACCCTTTTATTTGTGAGTATACAGCTAAAAGGGATCCATTAGAAATATGGTCAATAGCCTTGCTAAAACTAAGATAGAGTATATCTATAGTATTTCTCTCATATGTGAATCTAATGCTACCAGTTACATCTAATTTTAGGGTACAATGCTCAGTAAACTTATTTTGTCCTTCAATGGCAACAATACCCTTTTCTAAATTATTTCACATGCTAAATTTTAATGACTTTAAGAATTCTGACACAAATATACATTGTCTTAAAATACTACTGTATTAATTTAGCTACTGTAACAGCTAGACTCTGAAATCTCAGTTTTCTAATACATTAGAAGTGTATTTCTTTCCCAAAATTCAATCTGCCATGGGGGTAGAGGGTTCTGCTTCATTAAATGATTCAGATAATCAAGACAAGCTAGGTCACCTTTGAAACACAGCTCCCGAACTCATCCTGAATTTTGACAAACATCCCATAAAGCAAAGGAAAAGAGAGCAGAATGTCATGTAGGAAGAGTGTATGGGTTAGGTCAGGAAGTGGCATATATCACTTCTTTACATACATTTACATACAATTCACTGGCTAGAACTCACATAGTCACACCTAACACTAAGGAAACCTGGAAAATATAATCTTGCTGCCTGCCTAAAAGAAAAGGAAATGAATTTTGGTAAACTAATAGCAGTCTGTGCCAAGATCTTTCTTAGACCTGTGCTGGAGGTACTCCTGCTCTGTGCCCCCATGCTTCAGGTATCCCCATATTTTGGAATGCTTTCCCCAAAAATGTTCTAAGTCACCTTCCTACACCTGGAACTCACCAAGGGTGGCTGTGTTCTCTGAGCCTACATCAACCTCAAAACTTTCTAAGTCACATTCCAGTAGCTCAAACCTGCCAGGGCTAGTAGTACTACTCTCCAGTTGGGGTGCCCTGAGTCCAGACCAGGGGATATGTGGGCCACAGTCTCTGCTCTCTGCCCCGGGTATTTGACCTCTAACCAGACCGCCCCAGGAATTTGACCTCTAACCAGACTATGAGGTTCACTAGATACTCCAGTGAGACTAGGCCACCAGAATAGTGCTGCTACATTTGGGATGACTTTTATCCAAGACAGAATGCAGGAGAAGCTCAGAGCTCTGAGCTAGCGATGGTCCACTGTCAGCCCTTGGAAATGAGTCCCATGGGTGGATCTCTGCATGGATTCTTACTCCTCTGTTTGGGACCATGGTTATGCCTCAGATATGTAGCACCCCAGGGCAGCAGGGGTGGCAGCAATGAATATTTATTCTTAGGATACCCACCCTTAATACCCAGAGAGGTCATCTACCTTCTTCACAGGTTCTACACCATGTTCTAGGCAGTCTTTCAGGGATGGCTGCACCTAATTACCCTCTGAAGGCAATAAGACATTTTCTCCACAATGCTAAAGGGACCTTCTGACTAATAAATGTGGTGAGGTTGTGCTCTCATCAGTCAGGCTTATACCACACTCAGTGAGGGATGGATATTCCATTCATGAATGGATCCATTCTTGCCTTGAACACTGATCCTTGCCTCTCTTCACTGGTGGTAGTGTGTGGAAGGCAGAGGTATGGACAATATTAAATGAGTCACATTCTAAGAGTGTAGCCTAAAGAGTTCAAGAGAAGATACAATCGGAGATGTGTTGTTCTATGTTCTCAAATCATAAGGTTGATATGACCTGAAAAAGAATTACTGTTTATACTTTCCTTTGTATATTCCAGATAATATTTGCCTTTGCAGTTATTATCAACGAAGCATAGTTACAATTTCTGAGTCATTGGGAACCAATATTCATGGCTGCACAGTGAAGATGCAGTACTGTGTGTAATAATGCAACCAGCATTAAATAAATGGTATCAGGGAACTGCAGAAGCAAGAAGACCCATACTGTGTTCATACAAACATAATTCTAAGTATTACTTTTTCTCTCAGTGGGGTATAAAATAGCCAGGAATGATTCATCTGATGATGAGGTGCATTGACCCATCGATGAATTTGGGGAGTATTTTCATTTGACCAGTTTTAATTCTTCAGATCCAGGACTATGGGTTGTTTCTCTTTATCTTTTATTTTTTGAGAGCAAGAGAGAGAGAAAGAGAGCATATGTGCATGGGAGGGGGAAGGGGCAGAGAGACAGAAAGAGAGAATCCCAAGCAGGCTCCACATCCAGTGCAGAGCCTAACTCCAGACTTGATCTTATGACCATGAGATCATGACCTGAGCTGAAATCAGGGCAGATGCTTAACCAACTGAGCCACCCAGGTGCCCATTTTTCTTTTTATGAGATTTTCTAGAATTCTTTCAATGTTTTGTAGTTTTCAGTGCATGCCTTGTGTTTAAGTAGTTTCTGAAGTGTTTTGTTTTGATGCTCTTTAAAGTAATTGTTTTCCTAATTTCATTTCCATATTGTTCATTGCTAGTATACAGAAATACCACTGATACTTGTGTATTGATTTTGTGCTCTGTGCCTTGCTGACCGTATTATATGTTTAATATACATTGGGATTTGTTTTCAGTGCTTCAGGAGGCAGTTTATAACTTTTCATTAGCCTTTACCTCCTGTTCCTGTGGAGCTTCAAGGTCAGCCAGAGGTGAGAGCTTGGGGTCTTCTCAGGTCTTTGCTGGGCTTGTGCATAACCTCTCGCATGCTCTCAGTTCTGCATATGGATGTAGCCTTCCAGGTTCCCAGGGATAAACTAGAGCTTCTCAAAGCTTCTTAGGGATGTCTTATCCCCCAGGTTTTTTTTTTTCCCTTTTAAGGTTTCCAGGCTTTTCTTAGCCACAACTAGTAATACTATCTCCAGCAACTGCAAGTTAAACATTTGCTAATGATATTTTTGTTTGTTTGTTTTTATAAAATGCCTTGTATGCAAGTAGCTCACTTAGAGAGAGCTCCACTTCAGGTCAAATAAAAACATGATCTGAGAATGAAGCTTTTCTGAAAGGGTCAAATGTGGTAAATTTGTGGGAATGGACTTTGGGGGTGTTCCCAATTCATTCTTCTGCATCCTGTGGATGCTATGCTATTTGTTTTCCTAGCTACCATCGCTGGTTTTTAAGGCTCCTCTGGAGCTGGGGAAAGGGATGTGATTAGGACAAGTTAAAAAAGCTACAAGACTCCCTGTTCTTACCAAGATTCCACTGTTTATCTTGAGTAAACACATTACTCAAATTGTTGCACATTGTTCCAGAATGCTGAAACTGCTGATTTTTAACAGTTTTTGCCAGTGTTCTTTTTCTTATATAGGAGGAGCAGATTTTCAGAAACCTTTAGTCCACTATTCTAGAAGTGAGATAGCCACACATAACAAGGCTTAGAAAGAAGTGAGGCATACACAAAAACGCCTACAATGTAGATTGATGTATATAATGTTCAAGACCAAGCACAACTAGTTATGATATTAGAAGTCAGGATAATGATAATCCTTCGGGGAGAAGCAGCAGGAATAGAACTCAGGGAGGGCTTCTTAAGTTCGGTTTGATGATCTGGATGCTGGCTGTACCCATTTATAATATCCACTACCTATATATGTATGATTTGGGCATTTTTCTGTATGTATGTTACACTTCAGTAATACCAATACCATAACCATAATCAAGAAATTAAGGATAGGTTTTCATGTACTAGTCAGATAGGTAAGAGTATAATAGATAGCTTCAGTGATATTTGAGAATGTTCTAGTACTTAAGTTGTTAGGTGGTTCATGTGTGTTCCTTTAAAAATGTATAAATTATACATGCATGTGACAAATATTCTTTCTCATGCATCCAATATTACATAATAAAATTGTTTAAAAATACTGTCAGTGTTGTCCAATATCCTTTAATAGACTTTGAGGTTTAGAGACTTAACAGCTTTACACCTTTATTTGAATTTTTAGAGTACTTGCAATATTTCATTTCATGATGTAATTAGAATGCATATAAATAAATCCTTGAGTGTACATCTAATGGTTTCCTTAGGATATATTCCAAAAGTGGAATTAAGGGGTCAAAGTATGTGAACATTTTAAATATGCTTAGTATATAAAACCAAGTTGTCTGTTGGGAACATTTTACAAATTAACTCTCCACTCTCCTCAGAAACCTAAGAGAGATTGCATTTTCTGCCTCCTTTCAAACATTGGGATAAATATATGCCCTAAAATATAACAGTATATGGGCACTTGGGTGACTCAGTCAGTTAAGCATCTGCCTTTGGCTCAGGTCATGATCCCAGGGTCCTGGGATGCAGCCCTGCGTTGGGCTCCCAGCTCAATGGGGAATCTGTTTCTCCCTCTCCCTCTGCTCCTCCCCCTGTTTGTGCTCTCTCATTCTCTCTCTGTCAAATAAACAAAATATTTAAATATTTATATCAATATACTTATGTAAAATACCTATATATTTATTATGCAGAATTTTAAAAAGATTTTATTTATTTGAGAATGAGAGCAGATGCATGAGTAGAGGGAGGGGCAGAGGGACAAGCAGGCTCTCAGCTTGGTTTCAAACTGAGACACTGTGCCTTTTAGACCACATGATTAGTCAACTGAGAAATTCCACTGTGTCGTCCTCCTCTTCTGTGAACATTCCCAAAATATGACTGCTCCTGGGGATACTTCTTTCCATGAAGTTCTTTCAAGAGTTGCACATATCATATAGTTTCACTCATATATGGAATATAAGAAATAGTGAAAGGGATTATAAGAGAAAGGAAGGGAACTGAGTGGGAAAAAATTGGAGAGGGAGACAAACCATGAGAGACTCCTAACTCTGGGAAACAAACAAAGGGGTGTGGAAGGGGAGGTGGGTGGAGGGATGGGGTAACTGGGTGATGGGCACTTGATGGGATGAGCATTGGGTGTTATACTATATGTTGGCAAATTGAATTTAAATTTTAAAAGAGTAAAAAATAAAAGAGTTGCACATGGATCACTGTTCTTCATTTCTTCCTAACACCCATGGTTGTAGAGATTAGCTTCATTGATTCCTATTTTATTAAAGGGATACCCATGTGCCCTGTCAGTGTGTTGTTTTCTCTCAGTTTCTTCTCATATGTAATTAGTGACCAAATACTATGGATTCAACCTCTCTTTAAGTCTTTGACTCTTCAGGGCGTCTGGGTGCCTCAGTGGTTAAGCATCTGCCTTTGACTCAGGTCATGATCCTGGGGTCCTGCGATGGAGTCTCATATCCGGCTCCCTGCAGGGAGCCTGCTTCTCCCTCTGCCTCTGTCTCTGCCTCTCTCTCTGTCTCTCATGAATAAATAAATAAAATCTTAAAAAAAAGACTTTGACTTTTCTTTTCTTGATTATCCATTTCAGTAACATTTCACTTCTTTCCTGGGTCATTGTAATATGTATCAACCTGCTTCTAATTTTTTCACACTTAAAATATATGATCTTCTCATCAGTTATGTTTAAAAACACAGATTTTATCAAGCAACTGACATAAACCTAAGCATTTGTTTATTTGTTAATTAAAGATCTTATTTATTTATTCATGATAGACATAGAGAGAGTGGCAGAGACACAGGAGGAGGGAGAAGCAGGCTCCATGCCAGGAGCCCGACATGGGACTTGATCCTGGGTCTCCAGGATCATGCCCTGGGCCAAAGGCAAGTGCTAAACTGCTGAGCCGCCCAGGGATCCCCTAAACCTAAGTATTTAATATGTACCCTATGCCATATACTCCTATATATACTCTATGCCAGTGTTAGATAAACACCTGCAAACCCTAAGCTATATTTAATTAATCTTTGAGGGAACTAGTATTATCCTCAAGACAGAGATTAATAAACTTGCCCTGAGTCATAGAGTTAGTGAGTGATAGAGGTGACAGGCGCAATTTAAACTCTGATCTGCATCCAGAGAACAATAAAGACTGCCGAACATCTCCCAGAAAGAGAACACCTCTACTCACTTCTACGCTCGCTACGCAAACCTAAGTTCCTAAATTGGGCATTCATTTTCAGTCTTCAGATGAATACCACTTATCCTTTTCAAGTTAATGTCTCTCTTTGCAACCTTTATTCTTTCTGCAATAAGAGCTCATATAAATACAATAGATGCATAATATTTCTTTAGGCTTTCATTTCCACCTCAGTGACAGTTATGCAGAGTAAATAATGTCTGTGAACCCTTCTGAATCTAACATTATATGATTCTATGGTACTTTTCATGCTATAAACATCTCAAAATTAATGCTCCAGCTTTACTAAAATAAAAAACAACAAACAAGCCTTGGCATTCCTTTCTTTGGTTCATATTTTACCCTCTACCCAGAAATTGTATCTCTCTAATCCTGCTTGTCCAAATCTTTTACAAGTCTTCCAGGGTATACTCCATAAAGCATTGTCTGACATCACAAAAATAATTATACTTATCCCTCTGTGTCGGCTTTCAGTTTATGCGCTTGCACTATTGTTCATTAATACATACCACCTCACATTTTAATTAGCTTTATACTTTCTTACCTCAATCACTAGATGAAAAGTTCACCTATTTAAAAAGCTATATTTTATCTAGCTTACTATTCAGTCTACTTTGCTATGATTATTATGCTGTGAACAATGGTCACTCAGTAAATTTTTAATAAATGAATTGATTACCAACTCACTAGCTTACTTCATTTTCCTACATGTTTAGCTAAGTGGGAAAATAGTTTAGTGTAGTGGTGAAGGGCTCAGATGGTGCTTACTTACGTCCTCTACTTCAACTCTCTGAGCCTTGTTTTCTTCATCCACAAAATGGTGATAAGAACAGTACATAACTCTTGGGGGGTTTGTGAGAATTATTTGAATCCATTCATATAAAGAAGTAGAAGATTATCTGTTGTGATTTAGGCACTCAGTAAATGTTAACTATATCACTGCATATTATAAAACAAAACTAAGGATTTCCAAAAGAGATCTAAAATAGTTTTCAACAAATGCACTTTCATATGTTTTGTACGGGACTTCCTGGCAGGTGAAAAATAACAATAAACTTAATTAAGGGGTGACTTTTCTGGTCAGTATAAAGGACAGAGCAGTTTTAATCCTGGCAAGAAGCAGGGTCTGGAAGCTTTTCATATTCAATCATTTTCTTTAACATGAATAAGTCGAGTGCTCCATTAGTTCTGGAGAGGAGAGTATAATAGAATCAGTTCTATAATAGGGGCATTAAGCCCTCTTACATTATAGGAAATTATTGAAAAAGGCTGCCAGGCTCTGATTCCCTTGCCAAAATATGGCTATGGATATTCAACAGTAGCATCAAGCCTAATAAAAACTTTTACTTTAAATAGCTAGAAACCCAAATGGCAGCATTGAATGTGAACTTCAGTCCTGAGCAAGAATAGGCCTGAAAGGAAATAGACACAACTCTGTCTTAAAGCAGGTGCTTATAGGAGATGTCACTTTCTTTAGATGCTTTCATTAAGATGAAATGGTATTTCCATTGTAAGTTTTTAATTTATGCTGCAACTGTACATTAGAATTGAAACTTAAACTAATTCCAGCAGTCTATGTAAAATAGTGACATTTGTATCTTTTGAATATTGATGAGAGAGTGTCAACTCCATCATAGTAAATTGAGGAAAATTTAGCTTCATCATTCATTTTATTACCTTTCTGGAGAATTACCTTATTTTCCTTCCATTACATTCTTTATTACCACTACATTTCTTAAAGGCACTAATTTGCCTGTCCATTATACACTGTTTTCCAATTTGAGAGGGACAATTTTGAGTCAATCTAACACCCACTAGGAAAATTCTCATGGTGGCATTTACTTGGTCTTGCCTCAATCCCTTGTTATTAGTGATACTCTGTCCAGGGCTCACACCATAGAGTAAAGAAAAAGGCAGATCACTGTCCAGAGACAGAGAAGCCTCTCTGCAATGGCGTCAGAAATCCAGAGGCATGGAGTGTGCATTAGGATGACTTCTTGTTTGCTTCAAACTGAAGAGGGGCGGGGGGAAGCACACAGCACATTGACAGGGAACACTGGCATTCTTTAATAAAATACAGGTTAGTGAAGCTGATCCTTTACAAGCATACTTTCTTGATCACACCTATTCAGATTCCTTGATGATCACAATTTTCACACATAATGTTCGTATCCCCATCCACGGAAATGAAACAGACACACCAGGGTAGCCCCAGACAGAATAATTCCTCAGCTGGATTTCCCTCCTGCTTCTCATGAAGAACTCCATGTATCCAAATAAATTCATATCACCAAGGCCTCCAGATAACTAACCTCAGCCTTCTCTTCCCCATCACGTATGTACAAGTTATTTCCTCTCCCTTCGGCTTCAGAGCACTTTATCAGCCCAAACATCTCATCATTCGCAGAGACATTTTGAAATATAAAATTCAAAAGTAAAAGTAAAACTACTCACCACCACTCTAAATGCATATCTTCCCAATAGCTTAAATCCAACAGTTTTCTTATTTAAAGTTGCATTTCATTTAACAATCTGACAAAGCCTTTGATAACAATGTCCCATGTTCCCTTTTTGTATCTTTTAAATGAGGACCATCACTGCTTTTTCAGATTTGTTCTTCACTAAGTATTATCAGATCTTAATAATTCAAAAAGCAGGAGCAATAAAAAAATCAATTAAAGAGAGAGGTGCTTAGAGATATGATTAAATTGAGATAAGTGTAGAGAAGTTTAATCCCTACTTTTTATGAGACATATCTTCCCAGGAAGGAACCCAAGAGGTAATTTTTAACAGTAGCAATTCATGCTAAAGATGCCCCTTTGTCTCTCTTACCACTTCCTGCCATTCACCGACTCACCCCCAAATCTTTGGCTATGGCAAAAAGTAAAGTCTTCATTACTTATTAATAAAGGAAATCTGGGGGTGCCTGGGTGATGCAGTCACTTAAGCCTTCGATTCCTGCTTTCAGCTCAGGTGTTGATCTCTGAGTCCTGAGATCAAATCCTGCGTTGGGCTCAAGGATCAGTGTAGAGTCTGCTTAAGACTCTTTCTCCCTCTCCCTCTGCCCTTCACCCACCATGTGCTCGCTCTCTACTCTCTCTCTCTCTCTCACTCTCTCAAATAAATAAAATCCATAAATAAATGGATAAATAGGGCATCTGGGTGGTTCAGTGGTTGAGCATCTGCCTTTGGCTTGGGTGGTGATCCTAGAGTTCTGGGATCAAGTCCTGCATCTGGCTCCCCATAGGGAGCCTGCTTCTCCCTCTGCCTGTATTTCTGCCTCTATGTCTCTCATGAATATGTAAATAAAATCTTTTAAAAAAATGGATAAATAAATAAATAATAAATAAATGCCATCGAACTTGAGACACTGACTTAGGAAGTTAGAACAAGTAAGAAGTAACAATTCAAAGGAGACTTGAGCCCTACCCACCAAGACCCAGATTAAATCACGTTTTATGAGATGCTAAGGGTATGTTAAAGTGATGAAATGCACAAAATGGAATTTAGAATTCAAGTACTCTTTTTTAAAAAAATTATCTATTTATTCATGAGATACAGAGAGGCAGAGACACAGGCAGAGGGAGAAGCAGGCTCCATGCAGGGAGCCGGATGTGGGACTCGATCCCCAGGTCTCCGGGATCACACCCTGGGCGGAAGGTGGCGCTCAACCACTGAGCCACCCGGACTCCCCGAATTCAAGTACTCTTAATTCACTTTACATTTGTTCATGCATCTGGGTTATTACTCTCTTACAAAGGCTTGAGAATGACTGAAGGAAACAATACTACAGAATCCTAGAGAATGATAGTTAAGGAAAAGAGATGCCTCTGGGCAAAAGAAATGATCTTTTTGTGTAAAAGCCAGATCCGCCAAACTTGGAAATATAGTTCCGATCCTTCACATAGTAAAAGTGACATAAGCCCTTCCCAGTATGGCCTCCAGTCACCGAGATAGGGTTGAACAGAAAGCAAACACAGCAAGGAATCTCAGTCCACACACTGCCTACCGCCTCCTTCCTTCCTCACCTCCTCCCCTTCCCTCCTCCTTCCCTCCTCCTTCCCTCCTCCTTCCCTCCCTCATTTCTTCCTCCTCCCTCCTTTGTTGCTATTTAGGACCTTCAGCCAACTGGAATCCTGTCTCTGCCAGAACGGCTCTCGGAGATAAGAGCTTATATATATTTATTTCTTGGTTTGCAAACTCTAGAGTTCCCCTGATGAAACCTGAAACTGGCCCCTATACATAGAGGACAGGGAAAGACTAAAGGAAGAGGCAGACCACCCCCAGATTAGTAGGTTGCAGGTTTAATAAGCAAGGAAACTTAAAAGGCTTGTCCTGGATGCTGCAAGAGGATTAGATCTCTGCACCCTCCCTCCAGAAGATTTAAAATTTATATAAAGGGCTTAATGGAATTTGGTCACATATTCAGTTCAGATCATCTCAACCAAACCTTGTTCTCTCAAGGTTTTGATCCTCGAAAATGGCTCCCGCTGTGGCACAATGCGCAGAACACCAAATCCAAGGATAGGCAAGGGGATGAAGGCATACAAATGCCTCGGTCCAGCTCTTGGGTCAACCAGTGGTCACATCCTCTAGATGGGAGTATTATTATTATTATTATTATTATTATTATTGGGGGTAGAGGTGGGGAAGTAGCCCAGGTGGGCAATACTATCTGACCAAACACAAATACACTAAGGCACCTGTCATCATTGCTGGTCCTTCAAGAGCTGCCCACACAGGCTACTACAGAAACGCTACTCATTTCTATTTACATGGCACCTTTGGGTCGATGGTGCTTTCTACTGTGTCTCTCACATCTTAGGTATGAAGCAACTATTTTGCTACTTTGACAATATGTTATGGTTTAGGGAATACGAGTTTATGTGAGACCACCTCTGCCCAGGTACATCAGCCAACCATTTCCTCTCCCAGATCCTGACATCTTCCCTTGGAGCTTTCAGCAGAAAATGACTTCAGTCTTGTTCTCAGATCACAGGGACCTAAGTGAGGAGTTATTCGTTATTTCAGGATTTATCTAGGGGAATAGCCAGTCTGGAGAAATTGACTCTCCCAATTCTCTTACCTTTTTTGGGTGTGCTTTTACTTTTCCTCAGGACCTGAGCTTTTAAAACACAGCTTGGAGAGAAAATCCTTTTTTAATTGAGTTATGTTGTTTTATCTATCCTTGGAGACAAGGAACATGGAGTGACTGAACTATTTTAATGGTGGAAGGGCAATGAGGTAATAAAAAAGAAAACAAGTACTACAAAAATTTATTTATTTTTGTTTATTTAGAGAGAGCACACGGCAGGGGGAGGGGCAGAGAGAGAGAGAAAGAATCTTCAAGCAGACTCCCCACTGAGTGTGGCCTGAGATCATGATCTGAGCTGAAATCAAAAGCCGGCCACTTAACCAACTGAGCCACCCAGGCACCCCAGAAAATAAGTATTTTAAAATGAGACTAAAGATAGTAAAATTCCCATAAGTTTGTAAAGCAACTTGAAGTTACACTATGTTTCCTATAAGGAATAGTTTATTTTTTTAATTACAATTTTTTTAAGTAGGCTCCACACCCAGCATAAAGCCCAACACAGGGCTTGAACCCACAACCTGGAGAGCAAGACCTGAGGTGAGATCAAGAGTCAGACGCTTAACTGACGAGACGACCCAGGCAGCCCAGTAATGGTTTACTCTTTAGCAAGGGCTCCTGGCCAAGTTCAGATACTGAACAGATGCTTTCTTCAGCACTTGCCACCTCAATGCAACTGCTCTAACTTCTGCATGCTCGGAACACTAAATATAAGAACAAGAAATCCAGGGATATAAAGGAGGCTTGCCTTGTCAAAGTCCCCTACTTGATCTTATGACCAATCCAGATTGTGAGGAAATACTAAGACATAACTTCCATGAAATTCAGGACTTTACCTTTAAAAAAAATAGATTTTATCTATTTATTGATGAGAGACACACAGAGAGAGGCAGAGAAATAGGCAGAAGGAGAAGCAGGGTCCCTGCAGGGAACCTGATATTGGACTTGGTCCCAGGACCCCAGCATCACAACCTAAGCCAGAGGCAAATGGTCAACCACTGAGCCACCCAGGCATCCCAGGACTTTGTCTTTTTTTATTACTGGTTGCTTGCATTTAAGAGAGAGCCTGATTCGTAGGAGCTGCTCAACAAATATTTATGGGATAAACAAGATCTTCCTTTGTGTGTCTATCCATAAAGATATAGTTTAGTAATTTCTCTAAACATTATTCATTTTTCTGAGGCCCTCTAAGTCACCAGGTGAAAAAACTAATAATTGAACAACAACAACAAGAAAATGGCAGATAACTATTTAAGGAGTTTAAGTGGACAGTTGGGATGAGAACAATGATAAAAATTTCCCCTAACAGCCCAGGGAACTTGCTGCCTCCACTATAGCCTAGAGATCGATAGATTCCCTCCAAATTTCCAGTGAACTCTGAGGATGCCATAATTATATACCAGGTATCTTGGAGGGAGAAGCCTTTTTTCAGAGATTTTAACATATCCAAATAAAAGCAATAGTAGGCAAAACAGGCTTTCCAGGAGGAGAGTTCACTGCACTGACCATTCACAACTGTCTTCTAAACCTGCTGCATTAGGGAGGCCTGGGTGGCTCAGTGGTTGAGCATCTGTCTTCAGCTCAGGGCATGATCCTGGGATCCCAGGATTGAGTCCTGCATCGGGCTCCCTGCAGGGAGCCTGCTTCTCCCTCTGCCTCCCTGTCTCTTATGAATAAATAAATAAAATCTTAAAAAATAAAAAACCTGCTGTATTAGTACTTCTCCATATTATACTCTAGAAAGAGAGCATAGAAACAGAGTTGGGATCCAAGTGTGTTCTAGACAAATTCCTGATCTGAATCTGAGGCCCACAAATATTCTTTTTTTTTTTTTTTTTTTTTTTTGAGAGAGAGAGAGAGAGGCAGAGACACAGGCAGAGGGAGAAGCAGGCTCCATCCAAGGAGCCCGATGCAGAACTTGATCCCGGGACTCCAGGATCATGCCCTGGGTGGAAGACAGTGCTAAACTGATGAGCCACCCAGGGATTCCCCCCCATGAATGTTCTTATTCAGCTAATAGATCTTCTATATGATACTAAAGATATCTGGTAGCTGAGTACTTGATCATTAGTTCCTGGTACCAGCCCTTGATTCTCTTCTTCCCTAACTTTTCTTCAAATGTCCACCTGATATGACTCAATGAAATATACCTTTAGTCATGAAGTTAAATTCACTTCAGTGAACTTAAAGTTTTATGCCAGAGGAGTGTTTTTGTTTTTCTACTAGAGACTGTAAATGAGGTATTTTATTGAAAAGATCTCTTGAGCTATTGCTCAAGTATTACAACTTGAATGCCTTTGCCAGTGGAGAATGAAATATACATCCATTATTAGGTCCATAATAATGCTAATAATATGAGCCAAATGCAATAAGCCTAACTAAATATGGATCTACAGGGTAATCTCCCAGATATGGAATGAGTGCTACACACAGTGATT
Source organism: Canis lupus dingo (assembly GCF_003254725.2). Lineage (NCBI taxonomy): Eukaryota > Metazoa > Chordata > Mammalia > Carnivora > Canidae > Canis > Canis lupus. Next base: position 13,551,233 of record NC_064258.1, on the reverse strand, counting down.
CATTTTAACATGCAACAATGCAGAACAATCTCATGTGATGAGGTAGTTACATTCCAGGAATATTGCAGCTTTCATTAAAATGCTTTATATAAAATGAACACATGCAAAATATGGAGCCACATTGCTCATTACTGGAAAGGATCCAAAGCTACGTGGTGTTAGAAAACAGATAAAAGAGTGAGCCCATTAGAGAGCCCTGAATTAATTAGAGCACTTTTGAGAAGCTCTGTTACAGAATACATTTTCTGAAAGCAGACCTCTCTCTTGTCACCTCAAGTCCCTGCCGATTTTGCTGTTTTTTCCCTTGGAATAGGCTTCTGGTCATTCTTCAAGTGGATGACTCCTTCCCTCTGTTAGAACCTAAGTGATATATCAACTTTCACATGAAGATTTATCTAAGCCTCTGTCCCCTGGCCATGCCAGACGCCTCTCCTCTGAATTCCGAATCATTACTGAGCATACCACTTTTCTAGGATTTATCACAATATTGTACCGTGTATTCATTTATTGTGATGCCTCACTATGTCATAAGCTATTTCAAGATAACAACCATGTCCTTTATCTCTCTGCTCCCTGACCTTGTGTTTGGCCAGGTATAGCCATGGCTCATTGATTACGTATTGATACCTTTTTCCTTGGCCTACTCTTTCTCATGACTGAGTTCTCAATTTAAATAGGACTTTCAGCAAAAGGTCTTCCTTGATTCAGAGTAAAAAGATAAAGATATCAAAACCACTGGGCAGAAAACAACACTCAGAAGAAAAAGTAATGGATCCAATTTATGGATAGCTGGTCTTGGGAAGACAAACTAGAACACACAGGAGAAAAACATTTTTTTCCAAGCATAAAGTACAGGGAAAATTTCCTGAAATAAAAGAAGACCAAAAGAGTCATATACAGAGGCAAGATGACCGAAAGCAATGTGAACTAAAGCATATCCCAGTGAATTTTATAGAAATCTGAAAATAATGAATTTCCTAATCACCCAAGCAGCACCTGCATATAATTCAGAAAGAAAATTGAATACAGCTGGCCTCTGACTTTTCTCCTAAGCAACATTAGATGCCACGGTATTGATCCACAGTGTGCTGGGCACAAAAATATGTAACTCAAAAGTTATACACATATTTAAGTTTTTATTCGAATTTGAAGACGTTTTTCATAAACTGGAAGACATTTTCCTAACCAACCAAAAAATCAGAAAACTTAGCAGTAATATTTCCTTCACTTCACTCCCACCTGAAGATGGAAAAAACTAGGAACCAAAAGCTTCATTCAAATATAGAAATTCTAATTGAGTAAGTAGTTAAATTATGAAAGAAAGGGGACCCTGGATAACACAGTTGATTGAGCCTCCAACTCTTTGTTTAAGCTCAGGTCATTACCTCGGGGTCTTGAGATCAAACCCCACATTTAGCTCCAAGCTCAGCAAGGAGTCTGCTAAAGTTTCTCTCTCCCTCTCCCTCCCTCCTTCTTCATGCTCTCTCTCTCTCTCTCTAAAGTGAATAAATAAATCTTTTTTTTTAATCATGGAAAGAAAGGTCTGGTAGAGAGCATTAAGTTCATATGAATGTATAAGAAGAATAGTAATTCTAATAAAGACAGATGGATATTTTATAAATTCTGAAAATAATTTATATATTTAATAGAAATAATAAGCTGTTGATAATGGACTAGAATTAAGATCATAGACAAGCCTTTAGAAAGTGGAAAAAGAGAAGAAGGAGGTTACATAAATGAACTAACTTTAGTGTGTGTTATGAAAGGACTCAATATATTTACTAATATTTACTATTATGTTTGATATTACACATATGTATGCATGCACATATGTAAGCACTTTTATATTTGACATATAGCTTTAAATGCATCACTTTCTTAAGTTATATAAATAAGTATTATCAGAATTATATAGCTTCCAAGTAAGAAGAGAACACAAAAAACAAAGATCAAGTAACAGAAGATAAAAACTAAAAGAGGGATCCCTGGGTGGCACAGTGGTTTGGCGCTTGCCTTTGGCCCAGGACGTGATCTTGGAGACCTGGGATCGAATCCCACGTCGGGCTCCCGGTGCATGGAGCCTGCTTCTCCCTCTGCCTGTGTCTCTGCCTTTTTATCTCTCTCTCTCTCTCTGTGTACGTGTGACTATCATGAGAAAAAAAAAAAAAAAACTAAAAGAAGCAGCAAAGAGAAATAAAAATATTATTATTTCAAACTATTAATGCCTACTATTAATTATCATTTCAGACTAATTAATTTAGACTATTGAATGTCTACTATGTATCAGGCATGGTGTAAAAACCTATAGTGTATAATAAAGAGCAAGAAAGACATATTCTTCATCCCCAGGAAATTTAATAGGCCAAGAGTTTACACACATACATATACACCACACACACGCAGGCACACACACAGACTCGAGATTAAATCTTCACTGCTTTGAAGACTGCCTTTTTTTTTTTTTAATTTATTTATGATAGTCACAGAGAGAGAGAGAGAGAGAGAGAGAGAGAGAGAGAGAGAGAGGCAGAGGGAGAAGCAGGCTCCATGCACCGGGAGCCCGACGTGGGATTCCATCCCGCATCTTCAGGATCGCGCCCTGGGCCAAAGGCAGGCGCCAAACCGCTGCGCCACGCAGGGATCCCGAAGACTGCCTTTTTAACTTCCAATGCACCTTCAAGGAAGTCAACCTGTCAATAATGGTATTTATTGGGAACATGTGGTCATCTCTCCCAGAGGACATGCCCATCACTTATACTAATCAATCAAATCCTTCATTCATATTTAAGAGAAATTACCTACATAAAACAATAAGCAACAAACTAAGGAAAACTGATCCCGGGTGAAATAGGTAATTTAGAGCCAAAATGGATATTCTAAAAATCATTTTTTAAAATATAATTATTATCCTCAGGTAGATTTAAGACAATATTGTATCTATAAGCTAAACAGGATGCCGTGACATAATATTTGGCAAATAAATGTATAAAATAGAGAAACAGAGAAAGGAGAGGCAAAGAAGTGGGGAAAAATGAAGAGAGATCAGTAAATACAGTAAATAATAAGACAGGTAGTACTAATTGGAAAATTGCCAGTAATTGGAAAATTAAAATTTGTATTCTTACAGATGATAGAACTAAAAGTGAAAGAACATATTCTGAAAAAGTGAGAGACAAGGAGAAGAACTCTAAACAGGCCAACATCCACTTACTAGAATGACACTAGTCAATACTAACCACACAAGGCTGTTGAATGCTTTAAATGCACATGGAAGGTTATCAACAGGACATAAACAAATAAATGTCCTGGAGAAAGAGTTAGAGCAGCCAGTGCCTTGTGGGAGAATATCCAGACATAGTGTAAGCAGATCTTTGCAAACTTTAAGCTACAGATGTCAAAACGGATAACAGAAACAGATGACAACACAGGCAGCAATCTCTTCAACTTGGCCTCAGCAACTTCTTGCTAGACACATCTCCAAAGGCAAGGGAAATAAAAGCAAAAACAAACTATTGGGACTTTATCAAGATAAAAAAAAAAACCAAAAAACAAAAAACGTTTGCACAGCAAAAGAAACAGTCAACAAACCTAAAGGCAACCTATGAAATGAGAGAAGATATTTACAAATGGCATATCAGATAAAGGACTAGTATCCAAGACCTATAAAAAACTTATCAAACTTAACACCCAAAAACCAAATAATCCAGTCAAGAAATGGGCAGAACACATGAACAGACACTTCTCCAAAGAAGACATACAAATAGTGAATAGACACATGAAAAAATATTCAACATCATTTGGCATCAGGGAAATACAAATCAAAACCACAATGAGATACCACCTCACACCAGTCAAAAAGGCTAAAATTAACAACTCAGGAAACAACAAAAGTTGGGGAGGATGCAGAGGAAACACAACCCTCTTACACTGCTAGGAATGCAATCTGGTGCAGCCACTCTGAAAAACAGTATGGAGGTTCCTCAAGAAGTTAAAAATAGAGCTACTCAGGACCTAGCAATTGCACTATTAGGTATTTGCCCCAAAGATATAAATGCAGCAATCTGAAGGGGCATCTACACCCCAATATTTAAAACATCAATGTCCACAATAGCCAAACTGTGGAACGAGCCAAGATGTCCACTGACAGATCAATGGATAAAGAAGATGTGGCATGTATATGTATATGTGTATACATATGTATGTGTATACATATATATATGTATATATATATACACACAATGGAATATTACTCATCCATCAGAAAGGATGAAATCTTATCATTTACATCAACCTGGATGAAACTGGAGGATATTTTGCTGAGCAAAAGAAATCAGAGAAAGACAATTATCATATGGTTTCACTCATATGTGGAATATGAGAAACAGTGCAGAGGATCATAGGGGAAGGGAAGGAAGGCTGAATTAGAAGAAATCAAAGAGGGGACAAACTATGAGACATTCTTGACTATAGGAAACAAACTGAAGGTTTGCTGGGGGAGGTGGGGTAACTGGGTGATGGGCATTAGGAGGACACATGATGTGATGAGCTATTGGGTATTATATACAACTGATGAATTACTGCACTCTATATCAGAAACTAATGATGTTGGCTAATTGAGTTTAAATTAAAAAAGAAAAAGAAAAAATGAGGTTAGTCCAAATGGAGATATATCATAAGTATAAACAACACAGGAGATTTCTAAGGCTTAATATTTTTTAAAAAAGTTCATCTTAAAAACGGAGAAGCAATGATATAAGTTCAGAGAACTAGAGAAAACTCTTAAAAACTTAATGTCTCATTAATAATGTTAACATTGTTTATATATTAAAATTGTTTATATATTAAAATGATCATTTTTGGTAGATGAGGCTAAATGCAATACTTAAATTCTTTTCACACTTCATTTTAGCTTTTTAAAATATAGCTACCAGAAAACTTGAAATTACACATATGACTTATATTACGTTTCTATTACACACTGCCAAAATATTCAGAAACAGAGAATAAAGGGGATAAAAGGAACCAAGATTATCAAGAAAATCAGAGGATATTTCCCAGAGCTCATGAAAGATAATATTCATATTGAAAAAGGCTTTCTAATGCTAAGAAAATGACTCACAGCAAGACATATACTTTTGAAATTTCAAAATGTCAAGAATGAAAACTATTTAAAAAAATTTAAAAATTGATGTAATATAATCTACATAAATAAAAAAAGCAGCCTGATATCAGACTTATCATCATCATTACTAGATGTTAAATGTAATTTCTATGAACATGCTTTGGCTTTAGAAATATATACTGAGCTAAGCTGCCAATCAAATATAAGATTACAATAAGAGATTTTTAAATAAGCAAGGACTCAGAAATTTACCAAAAAAAAAAAAATTAAAAATCTGCTTGAAGAAAATTCAGTGGAATTTTTTTAAAAAGAAATATTTAAAAGAGAACAACATGGGATAGAAGAAGTAGTAGCAAATAAATCATTACATAGATCAAAGTAAAATCAGCTGGAGGATTTTAAATCCCTGAACCCCTATTGCCCACCCCAAACCCTTGCCAAAAAAATGAAAAAGAAAAAAATTCATAATGTTTATAGGTGAGACTTAGGCATCATTATTTTTCAAAATTCCCAAGGTAACTGCAGAATGCCATTAAGTTTGAGAATCACTGATGATTCTAAATAAATTCAAAAGGAATGTAAAGATAATCCACGGGAAAGATGACACTTCAAATTCACTTTTGAACAGTAGGCTGTATCTCATCATTTAATATTACAACCACATTACTTTGGTTCTGCTGTGAATAATATTCTTATCATCATAAAAATGTAAATGCAGTTTTACTGCAGTTAAATCTTCAGGTGCAACCTTTAGAGAAAGCTCAGTAGGCTTCATTACAATTACACAAAAAATGTCATTGTCATAATCATTGACAATGTAAAGATAGTTAATAAAAACTAGAAACCAGAGAAGGAAGAGGTGATGATAGGGAACTTTCACCAAATTCTTTATCTTTTCTAATAGGCAATCAAAAGATGCCATATAAATTGATAAATAAAAGAAACCCAGATAAACAAGGGGGGGATGTCCCAGAGAATAATTATGAATTGGGGGGGGAATTACAATTTTTTAGAAGGCTCCGATCAGTTTTTTCAAATGGCTTTGAAAAGTTGGTTCATTGTAAAAATCAAGAAGCAATGAAAAAACATCAAAGAGCTAGAGAAAATTCTTGAAAATTTAAAACATGAGTGGTAAAAAAAAGAAACAAAAAAAATTAAAAAACAAACAAATCAACAACCCATGAGTCCTAAAGAAAAATAAATAAATGTTTTAGAATATTGAGAAAATCATCCATAATATAAAAACAAAAACGTAGAAGTGGAAAAGATAAGAGGTAAAAAGCCAGAGAATCAATCCAGGGGGACATCTGCCTAATAGTGGGAAAAGATAAAAAAATGCCACAAACATTATTAAAGGACAAATAACTGACATTCTCTAGATTGAAAAGTCTGCCCAAGCAAATAAAGGAAGACCTGCCTCTAGGAATATTATTGCAATATTTCACAACATCTCAGATAAAGAAAGATCCTAAAACTGTCCACAGGGAGAAAAACAGAAACAATAGTCCAAAAAGAAACAACAATCAAACAGACAGCATACTTGCCATCAGTCACCCTGAATCCTTGAAGCAATCCAGCAATGCCTTCGAAGTTCTTTAGGTAAATCAAAATAATCTTCATCAAGAATTCTGTATTCTATCTAATTATCAATCAATCATCATGGTGGGCTGAAAGCAATTTCAGATACATAAGAACCTGGAAAAATTGATCTCTTACACATTCTGCCTTATAAAGTTGGCTAACAAACCCATGAGTAATCTAAGAATTAAGAAATGTAGTGAATAGTCTTTTCACAGGCACTGTAATGTATATGCTGTTCAGTATATTTTTGGGGGATTCTAGAACCAATCCATAGACAAATCATACTCAAAAAGGGCTTCATGATGGTAATATAGCATAATATCATATAGCGTCAACCTTAGGAACGTTAAAAAGAAAGTATAGATGGCTGAAGTCATGAGGTTAGAACTGCAGGAGAAGGAAAAGGATGGAGCACTAATTTCCTCATCTTCTAGAGTGAAATATCAAAAGAAGTGGTACTTAATTTCCAATAAAAATGTAACTGTTTTCCAGGCACCTTTAGCTGTCTCTTTAGTTTTTAGCAAATAAGACCAAGGAAAGGATATCCCATAACACGGAGAGGTGGGACAAGATAAACAGAAAAAGGAAAAAAAATCCCCAACAAGATCATTAATACATGAAGCAAAGCAGTAATGTCAGCTGCATGGATGAAGTATCTCATGCCTCCATGCCCAAATTTACATTTGACAATGATGGTGCACCAGTATTTGGCTATTCTGAAAAATGTTAATGCCACCAATTTATTTTTATCTGTAAAATTCCCCCCATCCTCTAAATTAAAATAAGTTCCCAAACTGAAGATATTATCCAACTAAAACTATTCAAGCAACTCAATTAGAGTCATAATTGTATTTTACGAAAAGAGAAGTGTATTTTCTGAGCTTCCTTTATCTCATTCAAATCAGTGTTATGTCTTGTTGATCTGTACTAGACAATAGGAATGAAAGTCTTCCACAAATAGATTGCTCCTCAAAACATATTGTCCCAAACCATAACTAATAGGTTTTGTATCATGTATTTTAATTGGTAACACAGAAATTAAATCTGCTTTATTATACTTTTATTAATACACAGGGACTCTCTTTGCCTCATTCTTCTACTTCTACATTGTCTAACTAATAATATGGACACCTCTCTTCTTGCTTATATTATTGGCCTTTCCTTTCCATTCTTTTTCCATATTTGTGTTATGTATCTGTGAAGTGTCAGATGGTGTTGATTTTAATACAATCCCAAACAATGCTCTCATAATAAATTTTTAAGTATTAAAATAATAAATTAATAAATTAATTAAATTTATAGATGTTAAAACTAAAGCTTCTACCATTTAAACATTTTGTCATAATAGCTATACTTGCTCAAACTTTATACTTAAAATTTTTATACTGCTTTAATTTTTCCTTTGTCATCTACCTTGTGTTATAGTCTAAGTTTTGTATACTTTTGTTTCTCAGTGATAAGAAATTTTAATTTCACTTTTAAAATAAAAAAATTAAGAATTATGTTACCAACTTAAGGACTTTCAATTGTGTGTGAACTTTCCATAATTTTATGGAATTACAAGAAAGATATATTCTAATTTTTCTTTTTGTTCTGTGGAAATGCATTTCAAATAAGTATGAGTTTTCCTAAATATTCAAGTGATTATTCCTTGTTAGCTGCAAAAATTCTTACCACCAGCCCTACACCATTCATTTGTCTTTAAATCTCATGGTTATCCAACCAAACTAATATTTTTTTGAAATAAATTTAATTGTAGTTCTTCCTGACCATATATGGTGTATATTTGAACAAGTTCTTTGTTGAGATCTCTCTCATTCTCTGATAGCTCCTTCATCCACATAAGGTTTCTAGGGAAAACTACATCATTGTGTATGTTTCTCAACCACTTACTTACCCCTACACATGCCCTGTTTTGTACCAGGAATTGTATTTTCTAAGTACAGAAATAGAATTTCTAATGAAGTATAAATAGTATACAGGGTATAAAGAAAAAAACATGACCTGAACACGCTGAGAAGACAATTCCTAAATTTCTACCAAGAGGCTGCTTACGTTTGGGTTTCACTTTTTAAATCAAGTGTATACAATATTTTGTTGACTAAACTGATCATTAGATTAACCTAATCAACTAATTGTGATTTCTGCATATAAGTGATCCGTGTGACAAATAGTAGAAAATTTTCCCAGTAAAATTGTTGGCTGTTATTCATAATTTCCAAATATAATTGAATATCCTTTTCCTTTATTTGTCATTATTAATGAGAAGTTAGAGGAGAATATGGTGGAGACTGTTAATCTAACTCCATCATATCCCAGATGGGCTGAGGTTTCTTCATCTAAGTAAAGTCTGATGTACATACAATATTTAATTCACACAGGACATGGAGTGGGAAACTAGCTCTGTGAAATCCATAGTAGCATATAAAGAGAGATGGAGCAAAGAGGAAATATTCACCTAAAAATAAAACTGGAATGAGGACAGCAAAGCAAAGACTTAGAAAAAATATATGTAAGTTAATCAGAGAAATAGCAAGTTCCTAAAAACTGTCACTGAAAGGTAGAGATTTTCTCTCAACAGTCCTTGATGAACCTTGAGGGAGCTCTAGACCAGAACTGCATCATCATTATAGTAAATGTCAATGGTTGGAAAAGTAAAAGATACTGGATAACTCAATGATCTCATTAATCAATTAACAAGTTTTAACTATTAGCCAAAAAGTAGATATACTGAAAAAGGGGGGGGGGTGTACTAAACCCCTGGAGTCTTGAAGTTGCTGAAATGACCATCATTCAAATAAGATAATCTGACACCAAAAATGTTGCTAAAGGTGACCATAAAGGCAGCTAATTATAATTAGGACACCTTAGCAGATTCTAAGCCTCAAGTTTATGTACATTTGAAGATGAAAGCTTTATCAAAGAGCTTTTTGTAGGCAGAGGCCATTAAGATTTAGATGCTTAGAGGTAGCATGTCAACATTAGATCTTTGAGTTAAGGTCAATACTCTCATCTGTTTAATGGAAAATTCTTTGATCAGCAATTCCTTTTGAAAAGAAGATTTTTGAAAGCAGAATTTCTCATATCACCTATTTAGTGAGAGTAACAGAAGTAGAAGGAGGACAGCTGACCCTATCTTGTTCAGCTTGGTGATCCTAAGCCATGGAGATCCTAGCAACTGGCCCACGATCTGGAATTTAGAATCATTTCTGGCAATTTTTCAGAAATAAATGATCCTTCCACCTGTTCAAAAATATTCATTGAAGGCTACAACAATGGCATCTTGTGGTGTGGTAAGTCAGGAAGAGAAGTACAACCCATTTAGTGAAGTTAGCTACACCAACGCTACCAAGACAGTAAAAGACGCTTTCAGATTCCTAAATGCTAGCAGAAGCTGGCTCTAGATCCTCTACATCTTGTGTTCCTTTTTTGAAAAAGACATCCAACAAATTTTTAAAAGTATTTTCTGGAAAAGAAGTCACATTAATGAAAATGTATTGGTGAAAACATGGTAATCACCTCTCTCATGGAATCGTGACAAATTTAAACATAACCATATTGAGATAAACAATGAGTTCTTGTTTTATGCTCATGGGTACTGTGCTAAACACCTGGAACAGAAAGACAGTGACCATAGTTCCTGCCGGTCTCCTTTGAGCTGGATCAGGGATTCTCTTCCACCTCTATTCCCATATTACACTTCACAGATCTTCACCACTGCAATTAATTGTGTTGTGGCATGACTGTCTTTATGTATCTTTCCCCTTGCCCTACTGCCACTAAACTGGACTTCCTTGTGAGTGGAGGCTGAGTCACAATCATCCCCTCAACACTCAGCACACCCTCTAGGGTACACATAGCCTGCCTCTCATTGCATAATTATCTGTTGAACTAGGACAGGAAATGACAATTTTGTGGTAGAGACAAAGAATGCAACTGTAATAACCATAATAGAAAATAAGGCAGTGATTAGTGCCATAGTAAAGGGGAAGCTAAGTACAAATTGCTCTTTAGAGTTTCTTCAAGCCCAGAAGTGTAGCTCTGGGCAAACAGATTTCAGAAAGATGTTACTGCATTTTCCAGACATGTCACTGAAATAGAGATATTCAGTATTCTGACTTCTTACTGAATTTGAAAAAAACAAAAACAAAAAACAAAAAACAGAAGATATTTTTTAAATGTGATAAATGAAATATAAGGGGGAAAAACATTCCATCTTGTTAAAGTAATATGTGAAGTCACTGGATGCCTGGGTGGCTCAGTGGTTTGAACGTCTGTCTTTGTCTAAGGTTGTGATCCTGGGGTCCTGAAATTGAGTCCTGCATCGGGCTTCCCATGGGCCTGCTTCACCCTCTGCCTATGTCTCTGCCTCTCTCTCTCTCATGAATAAATAAATAAAAGTCTTTTTAAAAAATAGGTGAAGTAACCATGTTGACATATATCATCACATAAAAATCCTTGGTGTATCCAACTGTACCCATAAGTATGAATGTTATAAAAATCATATATACTGAGAGGGAAATTTGTTCCTTTATTTTTATAACCCTAACTAACTTCATGTTTTTTCCATACAGCAACACCAAAACCAGAATGAAATCAAAAGACTTCTATCTACTATTTCACGTTTTTTGTTATTCTTTAAACTACAGAGAAGCATCATCCACTTATATTTCCCCAGAAAGTAACAACCTATGAAAATAATCCTGAGTTAATTCTTCCCCTTAAATATCTATCATAAAGATTGCAATCAAATGGAGATAATGTATGTTAAAGCACTCTAGAAAGTTCAAAACATTATACAAATGTGAGACAGTATTTTTATCCTAATTTACATGTATGTTTGTCGCTCTGATTACATAATTTGGGCACTATTATGGACATGGAACACAGGGTCACTGAAAACAGAAACAAATGTCTAATCTCAAAGTATTACTTTGGTTGGCTGGGATTTTACCGTATTATTATTTCTCAGTGGTAGATTTATGCTATCCAAGAAAAGCCCACCAGAGCAACTCCATACTTCATCTTTGAATATGAAACCAAGTATTAAACCATGGTTCTCTTTCTTGGTGTTAATTAAACTCTTTCTTTGTTTTAAGAAGAAAAATCTAGATTCATTTGGCTCAACTGCCTCCTTTTGTTCCTTCAAGGAAGATACTCTGATCACTTGACCCATTAGAGATATTGGTCTCTGTTTACAACTTCTTTAACATTCTGGATATAAACATGACCCTAGGATATCAGAAAGTAATGACATCATCAGAGATGAGCAGAGTCTTTTGAAAAGGACTAAGAGTCCAAATGAAATGGGTACAGGCCAAAGAACGGACAATTTAAGGTCCAATAAAGACAATAAGTATAATAGAAGTACATTCAATAGATCTAAGTCCATGAGGTCATAAAGATACTAAACACAACATACACACCCATTGGTCACTTTTGGGAGATGCTAGAGAACTGTTTCATTATTATATGACTGACGTATAAAGGGAAGTGACTGTCTACCCTGCTTTTCTTATGAAATCTGCACAACATGGTAACAACACAGTAGTTGAAGAAGGAATGTTTCTTCTTATTTAAGTTCCAGCTAATTAATGGAAATGAATGACAGAATTAACATATGACCATTATGCAACTTTGAGTGGATTAATGAGTATATGCAATGATTTTCAAGGGTTGTTAATGTCCCAGGAAGAGGGACAACCAAACATCATATTACCTCCTGATGGCAAGAAACAGCATAGCACCACCTATAAAGTAGTCTTGCAAAAATAAATACATAAATAGAAACCTGAATCTAAATGAGTCTATAGATTTAACTACTGAACTGTAGGAATTTCAAAGGACAGAGAAACATACAAAACACACTAAATGATACCATGTGGATGCAGTCAGAAAATTCATACTGTGGGAAAATCTACAGCACCAAAAAATATGCATATGGTCTCTTCGAAACCAACCTATAAGAAAAGAAACACAAAATGACAAAGAAGAAAAAAGCTTTAAAAGACAAGAAACACACAAACCAGTTCGATTCATATACCGATTCAAACAGACAAAATGGGGGGATGAAAGAGGAAAGAAAGGAAGAAAGAAAGGAAGAAAGGAAGAAAGAAAAGAAAGAAGAAAGAAAGAAAGAAAGAAAGAAAGAAAGAAAGAAAGAAAGAAAGAAAGAAAAAAAAAGAAAGAAGAAAGAAAGAAAGAAAGAAAGAAAGAAAGAAAGAAAGAAGAAAGAGAGAGAAAGAAAGAAAGAAAGAAAGAAAGAAAGAAAGAAAGAAAGAAAAGAATAAATGTATAAAGGATAATTCTAGAAATGTGAACACTGCCTGAGTATCTGATGATGCTTTATAGTTATGACAATGACATGGTGGTTTCATTAGAACAAAGAGAGCTTATAATTTTAAAGTATATAATAAAATATTTAGAAGTAAATATGATTTCTGAGCTTGACTCAAAAATAATGCAGGAAGAGTAAGTACAGGTACAGATTAAACAAGATTGACCAGGTACTGATAACAATTGAATTCAAATGAATTGTCAAAGAGGGGTATATTGAATTTATTGTACCGTTCTCTTTGCTTTCAAATGTAAAACCACAGTCAAACATCTGAGAAATAGACTGCAAAATCCTAAAAGCTTCATAGATCACGGCTCTTAGTCAAAAATCCTAGTTTGGACACATTGATGAAAACCAGAAGAAATCGATATCTTCTCCCCAGATGGCCACAAGAAACCAGATAGTCAAGATATCTACTGCCAAGTATTCCCTTTTGTCCTCTGGGAGCACTCAATGTCCATTTTTTTTAACCTAAAGATACCTCTAATAAAATGGAATGACTGATAAAATCTCTCAAAATGGAAATTAACTAGAAATCTAAGTAAGACAATTCACTTCTGTATAATTCTAAGTCAACATAATAGATTTTGGAAATAACACATGAATAGGAGATAGTATAATAGACAGTAAACTCAAAGGAGGTCTACCATAGAAGTCTATCAAAAAGAAAGTGAATATTGCAGTGAATTCATAGCCATGTGCCAACCAGGACAAGGTAACATGTTAGTCCCAGTCTCATCTCTGTCAGAACACACCTAACTGTAACATCTCCAATAAAGGTAGTTTACCACGTTGGAAAGGTTCTAGAATTAATGAGATTATTAGAAAGCCTTAAAAACCTACCATATAGGAAAGTTTCACATAAAAAGATGCTTATCTTAGTGAAGAGAGGCTTGGGTGGAGGTGGGGGCCTGATAGGTCTAGGCAGAGGGTGGAAATGTTGTTGATATAAAGTGAGTATCTCCTCCTTGTTAGGCCCAATGGGAAAGGATTACAGGTAGCCCAAAGCCAAGAACCATAGACAACTTTCAACTACACATTTGGTTGCCAAAAATATCAGAGGTCATCTCTCCAAGGAGGCATGCTCATACACACTTGATATGTCCTGTGATGTCAGAAAATGAATGATATTCAATTCCTTACAAAGAACTATGTCGTAACCATTCTGCTTATTTGGCTTTTCATTCTAAATGGCAGGTACCTCAGGATTCTTACTAACCTATTTGTGTCCAAATCACAGGTTCTATTCTTTAAAATTAGCCACCTTTCCCCCCTCCTGCCTGACGTATTCGCTCTTGTCATGATGTGTGGTTTGGAGTATAACATTTGATCATGGATAGGCGGTTGTTACCTAGTTTGAGCTCAACAAGAAGCAGATGGGTGATGAGAAAGGCAAAAGCTTCTATATATACACACCTAAGCATAAATGATGGGGAAGGGAAGAATCAAGATAAAGAACATGGCAAGTAAATTGTAGCCATTACTTCTAAAGTTTTTGAGTGGAAATAAAAGGCTTACACTGCAGTAGGTATAAGTAGAAACTCTACTCTTTAGATTTAGGTTTCTAATTTACAGAAGAACATCAGGAACTTTGAGCCCTTGGGTATACTTTGTCTATGTCTTTTCCAGCATCCTGCATTATTCCTCTGTCACTCCTTGATGTAGAGATGATGGGTGACCACTGTCAATACTCTAAAAACAAAGAAATACAATTAATGGTATTGACTAACACTGACATTATTCTGAAAGGATGGATTTCTTGCCCTTGAAAGCCCTTTGAATTTTGTTTTGAAATGTGTAGCATCACGATTGAAGATCCTTTTCCCCCTTTTTCCCCAGTATGCTAAACTAAGCAATTTGTTGAAATGATAGATACCGAGAACTTTCTTCCCAAGCAGGATACATTCTGCTTTTATATTACTCTAGATATTTGGCCAGATTTTATGAATGCATGACATGACTAAATCTAATAAAACCTAATGTACACTGGAGACAAAATATTAGACTTCTATTTATGTAAAGTTATTTCTTTAATTATGTCATGCCACCACTAAAGCTAAAATAACCTGAAATGAATAATATAAATAGTAATTGAGTTTTATAAATGTATTTTAATTTCAGAGCAAAATGTAGTTTTATACAGAGACATCAAAAATCTAAGCTCTGGCTCTCTACTTTATTAGGTATGTAATATTTGTGTAGTCTTAGTTTCTCAGTAAGTAGAATGAGACGTTCAGAATGGGATCATCTTGTTGATTCCTTCTAGTTTCAACTTTGAAAGTGAATTGAAAAATCAGAGCTAAAATGCAAGAATATTTTATATTTTTTAAAAAAAGAGTAAAAAGTGTCATAGAAACACAATAGGTGGAAAGATATTAGATGAAAATATACTTAAAAGATAAGACCTTGCTTTGAGGGAGGGGGGATGGGAAATAGCGTATACATAATTTATTTTTCTTCTGTTTATTTTTACTTGTTTCTTTCTAATGGGGAAAACACACAACTTTCCCAACACTTAAGAAGCAATATTTACCTCAGGCTACTACTTTGTCTGAAAGTGTGAGATATCAGATATTGTCAGCACAGAAAATAAGATTTGCCTCCCATGTGCTCCTTGTTCAAGATAAGGTTCCAAGCAGAGCACTGCAGCTATGTAGTGTCAGCGAATAAAATTGATGATATTCGTTGTGTCATTGGGCTAGTTATGAATAGAAGAATTAGGGACTCAAATTAAACAGACACATAATTTAGATATTACAGTATTTTATGCTACAGCTTAAGCATGTAACAGTTAAGTTCCCATTCAAGATATTTTGCTAGATTAAAAACAATAAATCAATAGGTTTGGCTTATAATGTATCTGTCTATATCCCACATACCCCTGAAGTTTATCACTGAAGTTAGTTAAGCATGATTTTGTTATTTCAAATATTTAGTTGGATTCTGAAAATTTATTTCCATGCGCATATCTGAGGTCCAGAACTTGGTTCCAAATTTGTCATTTAATAATGCACAATTCCCTCCAGGTGAGTGAAGAGGCTGGTAATATGTCCTATATTCACATTGCTTTAGCATAAAGGAAAAGATGGTCAATTCTTCTGTCAAAAAGGTGATCATAAAAGAAATAATAGAGGATGTGAAGCTTGTACTGAATCCCAGCAGAGAAGGACTATTTCAAGGCAATGACAGATTTGGATTCAAGTTTTACAATATTACTATGACAAGCAGTATAGAAAGAGAATTGAGGGGTTGGGGGAAGAAAGAAAGGGGAGAAAACCTAAAAGAAAATAAAACAAGTATTAAAAAACGAAACTGAGGCTTAATTTTATATTCTTCTCATGGTATTCATTTCTTAATTGAAAGATATTAGTTGGAAAATACATAATGAATACTTTCCTATATTTTGTCCAACTTCCAGATTATAATCAATAGACTCCATCATTCCATGCAGGGATTGGCTCTCCTTAAGAATGAGCTTTCAAAGTAGACTATCAACAAAACTCATTGAGAAAAGATTTCCTATTCCTCTGTTTCCTTAAAACCAGGAATGACTACAACACATGGGAAAGTGGAATACTCTGTTGTAAGGAAGATGATTCTGAAGATGAAGTCCAAACTTTCTCTTTTACTCTGTGTGGTTGAGATAGAACATCCAATATAGAAATACAGAGAATGTTCTGGACTATTTGAAAGAATGTAGGTCATGAAAGGGATAATCATGGAATCAATCAGAAGTAAGGTAGCAGGGAGAGAAAACACATAAAATTCATCAAAACATACATACTTTCAGAGAACACAAATGAAGGTCAAGAATAGAAAGATAAAGAAGGAAAGAAAGAGAAAAGAAAAGAAAAGAAAAGAAAAGAAAAGAAAAGAAAAGAAAAGAGAAACTGACAGAAAGTAAGACCAGAGAAGTTAATCCTAATTTGCAAGGTAGTCTGGTCATACTGAAGACTGACAGTAAAGATAGAGTTCTGAGATTTGTGGCATGACAGCAAGTGGATACCTGTGCTCATTTGGATGCACCTAGGACCCCCTGCAGAAACAGTTTAATAAGGAAAAGCACTGGAAATGGTATAAACAACAGAAAGTGGGGGCACATCAGGAGAAAAGATCCAGAAAGCTGCCGGAAAGGTTGGTACATACCAACAGGAAAGCCATTAATAAGATGTGGAACAAGAAGGGGGGAGTGAATTAGGGGACAAGCCGGACAATTGTGGTCACAAAAAAGGACAATCTGCAACACCTGGGTGGCTCAATGGTTGAGCATCTGCCTTTGGCTCAGGGCTTGGTCCTTGGATCCCGGATCGAGTCCCACATCAGGCTCCCCACATGGAACCTGTTTCTCCCTCTGCCTGTGTCTCTGCCTCTCTCTGTGTGTCTCTCATGAATAAATAAATAAAATCTTTAGAAACAAACAAGCCAACCAACCAAAAAAGGGCCAATCACATTTGCATATTTGATAGAGAAAAATGTGGCACCCTATGCTTTGGTTTGGGGATAACTGAGGACTCCCTACATGAACTCAGACAAATTCATTTACCTTGTTTGCTTCTGCACAAAAGAATGAACATAATTATATCTTCTACCGCAAGGCTGTTGTGTTACCTCAGTTAGAACCAGGGAAGGCACAGAGACCATAGACGAAAAGATCTCTAAGAGCACAGCTTGTGAAGTCAGGAAGAGGGTGTGTGATCCCCCAGCTGCAGCCATTAAGCAAACCCTGCTCCCAGCACACAGCCGAGGTCGCAGGATGAAGCTGGTACCCAGAGAAGGACTTTGGCAGCAGCAGGAGCTGCATGAATCAAAGCTGCGAAACAAAACGACCATCAGCTGCATTCAAGCCCCATTGTGGAAGAGAATCAATATTTGACAAACATTTTGTAGAGGACACAAATTAGGGA
Source organism: Canis lupus dingo (assembly GCF_003254725.2). Taxonomy (NCBI): domain Eukaryota; kingdom Metazoa; phylum Chordata; class Mammalia; order Carnivora; family Canidae; genus Canis; species Canis lupus. The sequence goes on along the minus strand of NC_064258.1, from coordinate 13,533,289 downwards.
AGAAAAACACTTAAAAATATTTCACAGGAGCCAAACGGCAGGAAATAAATATGCAAGGAAATGGTCTTAAGCAGCTCTGATGGCATTTCTGGGCACAAGTGCTGGCAAACTCACGCTCCGTAAATGAGAGCCTGAAGCTGGCTGTGAGAGGGCTCTGATAGTTATGATGGGTCCTGGGTCATCTGAATCAAACACTCCACCGCACTGAGAAGCTAACTATATCCAGTAGGCAGGCCAGGCAGTTCCCCAGGGTCGCCCGATGCCTATTCAGTAAACAGGTGTGATAAGTGATTCTGATCAGTATGAAGCCACTGCATGTAAGCATCCAATGATTCTGTGCTGGGCTGAATGTACAGCAGGAATAATTGTGTCTTGGTAATTCATTGAAGAATGAAAATAAATCCCACTTTGATGGGTCATTCAGATGCTTAGTATCTTCCACTCCACGATACATTTTATTCCCTTTTTTATAAAAAGATATATTTATTTGAGAGAGAGAGAGAGTGCACACATGTGTGAGCAGGGGAGAAGCAGAGAGAGAGAGAGAATCCTCAAGCAGACACCCCGCTGAACACAGAGCCCAATGTGGGACTCGAACTCATGACCCTCAGATCATGACCAGAGCAAAAACCAAGAGTCCAGTGCTTAATCAATTGAACCACCCAGGTACCCCCAGATACATTTTATTCAGGGGTCAGCCAACTGGTTGTGTGAAGGACCAAAGAGTCAATATTTTAGGCTTACAGTCCATACAATCTCTATCTCATCTGTTCAACCCTGTAGTTGTCATATAAAAACAACCACAAACAATATGTTAACAAATAGGCGTGCCTGTGGCTCAATCAAACTTTATTTGCACTAACAAATGACCTGTTTGATTTGGCTCACTGTTTTTTGCTGACGCTAGTACTATTGTGTAAGCCTAACGATCCCCAGGGCCTCAATATGTCAAGAGAATATCAACACTTAATAGCTTTAATAGCTTTGTCCTCTCTTTCATTGCCTTTCCCATACTCTCCAGATTTCTCAGCCTGTCACCTGATAGATCCCCTGTTTTAACTCTGCATAGTTAGCATGGATGTGAACTTGTTATTTTCCTATTTGCTTGTTGTTTCCTGTAGCTTCTCCACACTCTCCAAGGAAAGTAGAAACATAATGGAAGTAAAGACCTTGTCTATGATCCACAGTACCTGGAACGGTATCTGGTCCTTAGTAGAACTAATAAATGATGTTAGCTGATATCATATACTGGGATATTGAGGGTATTTTCCTATTTTCTCAGATTTTTAGCTAGCTAATAGATGACTGAAATGCCCATATCCTAAAGAAAAATTAGTGAGGCACCTGGGTGGCTCAGCAGTTGAACATCTGCCTTTGGTTCAGGTCGTGATTCCAGGTCCTGGGATGGAGTCCTGCATCAGGCTCCCTGCAGGGAACCTGCTTCTCCCTCTGCCTGTGTCTCTGCTCCTCTCTATGTGTCTCTCATGAATAAATAAATAAAATATTTTAAAAGAAGGAAGAAAGAAACATTAGTACATATAGCTTAATAGGATTTATTGCAATATAAATTAACTTCATCATCTACTACCTTCAGCCTACAGAGAGAAAAGACTGGATATTCAATAGGAAGTCAAAAAATCAAGGGACCATAGGCTTGGGGGTAGGGGAGTGTTTTTACTATATTTTTGTTCTACCTTCTTCTGAACCAAGTGAGAGTGGCTCCAAGGGACCTATCCTTCAAGATCATGGGAAGTCAGGAAAAAAACAGGATGATGCCTCATTCCCCAACTGGATGATTACTGAGCTTCAGAAACCTATGGCCTAAGCCCATGCACTACGAGAATTGCACGTTTAATATTGAAACTTGGAGACAAAGAATGTCATAGACACTAATGCCTATGTCTAGCCTGGAATATTCTGGAGGAGGAGGTTCTTGAGTAGGCTGATAGCAAAGCAAGAAAAGAAGGCGTTTGTTGTGCACTTCTGCTATTTGGCACAACAAAATGAATGAGACTCAGGCTCATGACATCTTAAACACACTTCATGAAGATATTGGTCGGTGATAGTGAGCAATGAGGTGACAGAGGCTGGACTTTTGCTTGGTTTTCATCCAGCTTTGCTTTGCTCAGGCAGGAGTGGGATAGACAACTATGGCCAGTCAGAGGGCATATCCTTCATGTCATAAAACCATTGAGAGAAGAAATCTTTAAAAGGGCTGATCACAGAATCCCAAAATATATACTCAGAAGATAGCCACATTTTGGGTGCCTGCTGTATAGATAACTACACAAAACCCCAGCTAGGTAATGCATTAGCTCTTTTACTCTCACCCATCTGTCCTCTTAGCCCACCACTGATTACTTCAGAGTCTTGAGGGCTGGGCTGTTGGAGGAAAAGGAAAGATAAGAAAATATAAGGGGACAGATGGTACCCTTTCCCATGTGTCCCTAGGGGTCAAAAAAGGTGAGAAGTAGAAAGTGTGATCAGATTTTGAGACTCTACTTTTAAATCACATAGGATTGGATTTTAGTGCATAAAAGAAGTTTTAAAATGACCAAAATGAGACTCCTCTAATAACCAAAACATTTAGGAAACCATGGGATCTGTCACAAAATGTCATCAAAGGACATGGAAACAAGATCCAGAGAATGTTTAAATATGGTGATGGCAGGAAAAAAAAAATGAAACCAAAATAAAACCATTTTCATTTATACCAAAGTTGAACCCATTAAGGATACTTAAAAACACTCATCTTTTCTTTCCCAGTCTTACTAGACACTCAAAAGTCAGATGGGGGGGGGCGGGGGGGGGCAACATGCTTAGCACAGAGAATGCAGAATGAAACTTGCCCTCCAGTTGTAACCTCCTTCCATGCAGCCTCAGTCAGGCACATGGCTTGCTCACCTGTGGATTGCGACTCTCTCTCTCTCTCTCTCTTTTTAAAAACATTTATGTATTTATTTATTTTAAAGAGAGAGGTGGAGGAGGGGCAGATGAAGAGGGAGAGAGTGAATCCCAAAGCAGATTCCCCATGGAGTGCAAAGCACAAGGCAGGCTCTATCCCAAGAACATGAGATCATGACCTGAGCTGAAATCAAGAGTTGGCAGCTTAACCTACTGAGCCACCCAAGTGCCCTGTTATTATCTCTTCAATAATGTTCAGAAGCAAACTTTTTTCCCTCTCAAATCAAATATCTTCTCCAATTCACTTACATTCCTCTATTGTCCCTAAAGTACAAGCTTTAGGAATTTTGTCAGTTTCTTGGTGCCTCTCTCTCTTGCTCCCTACAATCAGTCATTGTCCTTCACTTAGCACTCTTCCACATGTTCCTTGCTTTCAACCATCACAGTTGCCATCCTCATCCAGGCGAACTAGACTATGGCAATGAACTGCACCGGTTGTGCTCACCAACTAACGCTCATTGCTACGGAGTAATCATCCTACATGACTGAATACTATCAAACTCTCACCAACACTCTTTCCTGCTGCTAAAACCTCAGTCTCAAATTGACAGCTCTTTATAGCCTGATAAATTGGTATACTTCCTGTCTGATCACCTCTCATGACTGTATGTTGTGGGGGCCAAGGGCAGGCCACCCCAAAATGTGCCACTTTGGCATATTGATTAAATTAAATTTACTTAAGAAACAGCAAGTACAACAACACTCTGACCTCACTTTTTCTCCAAAAAAGTGGAAAATAAATTCCCCATAGGAAAGGTACCATCTCTGCACCAGGAGGTAAAGAGACATCCTTATCACCAGAGTTAGGAGATTCAGGGCCAATAAAAGGGGGTATCAACAAACCTTGCTACTTTTATTAATTTACTACTCTAGCCCAACTTCTGTTTAAAATTCCTTACTCATTGTAGCTCCTGAATATAAATTTTCTTTGTCCTGTCAATTCCTCTCAGATTTATTGTCTCTTTGTCTAAGAAGTATGAAAGCTGCCTGCCTTGATCATTTCTTTGGTCTCAATTTTATTATTGGGTCTTCGTGAGCATGTAATAAAGAGATTTTCCCCTTGTTACTCTGTCTCACATTGATTTCTTAGATCAGCTAGAAGAATCTTGAAGGAGGAAAAAAAGTATATTTTCCTGCCTCAAAAATGTAAAGCAACTTGAGTTCCTATTCACCTTTCCCTAAATGTGACTTTCCTTCCCACATTCTAACTTTGCCTATTACATCCCTCTGCCTCTGAAGAGCCTTTGAGAAAAATGAAGTACAGCCATGAGACTGAGAGACAATATTCCAGACCCATCTAATTATCATCTGGACTGAGAGTTCCATAAAAAGGGGTAACATTAGATCATGCATTTCATAGGATTCATCTAAATTTCAGAATGAGACCCACCTGGGTGGCTCAGTAGTTGATCATCTGCCTTTGGCTTGGGTCGTGACCTTGGGGTCCCAGGATCAAGTCCCACATAGGCTTCCCGCAGTGAGCCTACTGCCTACGTCTCTGCCTCTCCCTCTGTCTGTGTCTCTCATGAAAAAATAAATAAAAATATCTTTAAAAAAAATAAACTTCAGAATCACAGAAAAAGGAAGCTAAATCCTAAAAATCATTCCTCAAGAGCAGTAGTCCCCAAGCATGCTGTGATTCTGATTTAGTAGCTCCAGTTCTACCAACCTATAAATCTCTAGTTTAAGAAAATTGCTAGGGCAGCCCAGGTGGCTCAGCGGTTTAGCGCCGCCTTCAGCCCAGGGCGTGATCCTGGAGACCGGGATCGAGTTCCATGTCGGGCTCCCTGCATGGAGCCCGCTTCTCCCTCTGCCTGTGTCTCTGCCTCTCTCTGTGTCTTTCATGAATAAATAAATAAAATCTTAAAAAAAATTACTAATTGATTCTGTTGATCAGACTGGTATGAGCATCTTGGTTATCTGCCTAAAGGTGATAAGAAAACCCAGTATAGCACACCATCCTTGGTATTGTCCCTAATCATTCTAATACCATGGGGGGAAATTGTACTTTTTCCCCTAGATAGCACCCCCAAAACTTACATTATAGGCTTCTTTTTTTCTTAAGTAAATCACTTGTCCTTGGCTCTATTCACTATAAGGCACAAGCAACTAATCCAGAGGAATTTAATCCATTAGCACGGCTACAAAGTCCTAATCTGAGTAAATTATTATTTCCCTTCTGAAGAGAAAAAGCAGACATTCTTCTGTCTACCTCCTCTCCCTGCCCCCAAGTAACTTCTGTACATAAAATCCTAACCTAAGAGAGGGGCCAGTGAAAAGAATTTTAGGCTCCATGACAAAATGGAAGGGGAAGAGGATTGAAGGGCCTTATCAGAGCCAAACTTTCACCTAACTAGGGGAATGGTCCTTGGCTAGAGAATGTTCACCCTTCATGTAGTGAACCTATATGACTTCATGTAGTGAAGTCAGCTGAGACACCATCATATAGAGTCATAGATAGTTTGAGCAACAGCATCTGTGAAGGGGCATCTCCAGAGCCAACAGGTGTCTCAGCACTACAGCAATAGATTAATAATGCAGAGCAAAATAGCTTGCAGAGCCTCCCCTTACTTCCCTGCCCCACCCCCCGCCGCCCCATTCTGTTAGGTAGACTAGGAAGTTCAGAACCAGTTCAACCAAAATCTTCTCTACTTTTTTCTCTAGAGAGCGCTTTGTATTTCAGCTGGGTTATATTGTATTAGCCCTGTCATAATATTGTGGTAATCATCATAGCACTTGGTGATTAAAAAAAAAATCTGCAATTTTGCTGGTGGCTGTGAACCAGGTGAGACTAATTAGCACTTAAGAAAACTAGACTGCTCTCACTACCCTTGGTGAGTTTGCACCAAGAGCCATTTGCCAGGGTACCTGGGTGGCTCAGCTGGTTGAGCATCTGACTTCAGCTCAGGTCATGATCCCAGTGTCCTAGGATGGAGCCCCACCTCAGGCTCCCTGCTTAGTGGGGAACCTGCTTCTCCCTCTGTGGCTTCCCTACTCTCAATCTCTCTCTCTCTCTCTCTCTCTCTCTCTTTCTCTCTCTGTGTCAAATAGATAAAATAAAGAGCCTTCCCTATGGAAACAGCAGGCTGAGTTTTACTCCACTGAGGAAAAGCCCACATTCCAAAATAAACCCAAAAAGTAAATGGCCTGTGGCTTTTGCCATTTAACGAAGACTGAATATACTTTCATAATTGATTCAAATTCAACTTTAAAAAAAAAACTAAGAGTGACTTAAGTAAAAATTATTTTCTTAAATTAATAGAAGTCCAAAGTTAGGCAGTTCCACGGATGATTCTGTGGCTCAGTAATATGGAGGCTTTGAGTGAGCATGTCTGAAATGACCACACCTTTCCCTCATGGTCACAAGATGGCTGCAGTGGTTCCAAGCAATATATCTTCATAGAGCAGAATCCAAGGTAGAAATGAAAGGGGAGGAAAGAAAAGCTATATTTGTACCTTCTCTCTGAGGGAAGAAAACTATCCCCAAAAGACCCAAGATTCCGTTATGTCACTAGTGAGAATTAGCCACATGTCCTCCCCTAGTCAAATTACTGGCGAATAAGAATTTGATTACCACAAATGGCTTACATCAATCATATTCCATATCCTGTGGCTTATAATCTTGCTTCTAGAACAAGGGCTAATTGGGTAATGGTCCCTTCCGTAGGAAAATGATGATATCTATACAATTAGCAAGGCAGTGTCCTTCACCTGATATGAGTTACAAGGGGAAAAGGGATGCTATCCACTTACACCATTTAGTTTTCATCGATAGTTGTGAAGTGTAAGCCCAGGTTTTATGGTGTTTGAAGTAAATAAGAGTGTACCACTGGAATGTTGAGGTAGAGTTGCCAGGAACAGTTTTTAGGATACAGCTATATTAGGAATGTAAATAGTAGAATGCCTGAAATTGCATTTAGAAGTAGTCACTAATGAAACTTTTTCCCCCCTTAACTGCAAGACATCTTAGAGAATGTAGATGTCAGAGTTTCAAGGGGAAGTTATTTTCTGGATGACGTCATCAAAAGGTTACAAGATAATAGAAATCTATATGGGCATCCTAGCTCACTTCAACAGAAAAAGAGCCAAAGAGCCTCAGTGGCTCAGCAATTGAGTGTCTGCCTTCGGCTCAGGGCGTGATCCTGGGTCCGGGGATCTAGTGCCGCATTAGGCTTCCTCCAAGGAACCTACTTCTCCCTCCGCCTGGTCGCTGCCTCTCTCTGTGTCTCTCATGAATAAATAAATAAAAACTAAAAAAAAAAAAAAAAAAAAAAAAAAAGATGAGTGGAAAGGTAGGTGATGCTGCAATAATCTCCATACAGCAACAACCATAATTAGAACATTTTAGTAAATGTATTCTTCATGAGCTGTAACTTATGCTTTTGTTAAGACCAGGCCCTTATAAAATTAAAAATAACAATAATAATAAAATTAAGTATACTGAAATTAAAATAATAAATAGAAATACCAGGCCCTTAAAACTGTAGCTCTCTAAACCAGTGGTCCTCAAGTGTGGTCCACAGAGCAGCCACATGAATGTCACCAGTGAATCTAGAAAAGCAAATTCTCAGGTCTCACCTCAGCTGTCCTAAATCAAATTCTGGTGATGGTTAACAGCACTCCAAATGACTTTTCCAATACTTGTTAATGTTTGAGAGCCATCCCCAAATATCTATTTTTAATACTAGGCCAGAATTGGAGAGTTGAACTGACCTATTTTGTTCTAGTTGATTTAGTTTTTGGTTCTCATTTCTGGCCACATAACCCATTCTCCAACTGATATTCTCATGCACTAAGCTGCTTTTGCATGTGACCTACCACTATATTTGTGAACTAAATCTAGAGTTGAACTTGTCTAAAAAGTAGGGCTTTTACATTAAAAATGAGCTCACTGTTCTACTCTGAGAAATCATCAAAACTAGAAATGGTCAATGCAAATTAAGTAACATGCAGATCCCTAAAAGTCCTCTAAGAATGGCCTTTCTCTGTTCAGCAGAAACCAATGAACTTGTCTTTTCTGCATTTTCTTGACAAGATTGTTTAAGAAACTTATGTCCAGCTATTCTGTCTCTTTAAGAATTCCTATGTGAGTTCTTGACTGTGCTATAGAAAGGGGGATACTGTGCTTATCTCCTTTCCCCAGGAGAGCATAAACCAAGGCTATCATCAGAGCCAGATTTATGCTATTCTTCAAAAAAGCCATAGTTAGGAAAACCTATTTTCTTCTCTCCCAATAATAATGCCTCAAGATAAGGATAGTTAGCTAAAGTAAGTACTTATGTGTTATTTAATTTTCCCTCCTCAAAACTAGGATTTTTAAAAGCAATGAAGACTACCCTACAACTAAAATATAAAATTCACCCCTAAATGTGAGAAGATTTCAGCATTGTTTCTCTTTGTCCTTGGCCCAACTGCTCTATTGAACTGTTTGTTTTTCAGAGATAGCTTTGGGTGTTGGTGGCCAATACAGATGTTATTCAGAAACAGCTCTTTGGATGATTTTGATGCTGTTCTCTATCACTTTTTATTTCCCTACTCCTCCTTCCCCCACCCACTTACCATCCTATTTCTGGTAGATACCAATCTACTGGGCAAACACTTGGAATTCTGAGAAACATAGGTCCCAGTTGCAATACAAAGGGTCCTTGGAAAACACTGCAAAGGAGAAACAATGAAACCCATCCAAAAGTGAGATTCTAGAAGCAAAGATCACATATCTTACAGTCTAAGCAATTTAAAGACAATGTCTTGCATACAAAACATCTATCTTTAGGTACACCCACAATAATCCATCTTAGCCTTATATATCCTAAAGTTCTAGGAGGAAGCTAAAGGAACTAAAATTTAAGGGGTGGGGTGAGAACTAAGACTCAGGGGCTTCCACTAAAGATAAGCTGACTGAATATAAGAAATGACTGAGGGGGAAGGGAAGGGGATGCAATACCACTGGACAGGAAATTATCATTCCAGCCAAAATGTGAATTGGTGAAGCTATGGTGCAATTGCAGATAGATTGCCTTATAGTCCAGAACTGTTATGATCTGTTATGACATCTCTTATAGTTTTAGGAAGTCTTATTCAAACATTGAAACAGGATAACTACTGACTATGTACACCAGTTTTTTAGGATAGTGAAAAAGGTATCTCAAGCAGATTTCTTCAGTCTTCTGTATGGTGATGTTGTAAAGAAAGCAGCAATAATTACGGTTCCAACTCCAAAAGCCAATAGCAACTATAGGGTTTCAGAATAAATTGTCCCAAGATGTGCTACTTTGGCATGCAGATTATTTCAAGCAGAAAATATTCAAGGCCCAAAGGACTCAGGAAGAAACTTTAACCTTCTGTCTAAATGCTTAAAACAATTTAGATAAAAGATCTGCTTTGTTGAGAGCTATAGCATAAAATGAACTAAGTATGGTTAGACAGGAAGAGACCTAGTAAGACCTGTTTGATCAAAGTTCAATCTCTGTCCCATTTTTACTGATTGGCCCAGAAAACATTTGTTTATCAAGCATTTACTTTTTCATTTTTCTGTCAATTGCTTTCCTTCCCTTTGAAGCCCCAGACTCCTACCCACTTCTCCTCAGTTCAAGATGACATATACATCTCATTCTGCATGATTGTACATAATTAAATTTAATTTTCTGCTGTTAATCTGTCTCGTCAATTTGAATCTTAAACCAGCCAGAAGAATCTTGAAGGATAAGGTAAAATTGTTCCTCCTCATCACAATAAAATTTTTGGTTCACCTTTCTCCCAGTGGCTTCAGGCCAGTTTGGGCGAGAGATGTGACTTTCTACAAGTTTGAGTCTCACAGCAGTTACAAGTGTCAATGTTACCTTCTAGACAAGACCAACCTAGAAGATGACAGCAAAAGGTTATAATCCTTAACATCCTTCCAGCAGATGAATAGTCAACTATGACACTACTCATCTAGAAGTTTGACAGAAGTGACAGGCAAGTATAGTAACAAAAATGGAGCCAAGGAATAGCATTAGTCTTTTAACTGGTTATTTTACATTTTGTGACATCAAATTCCTAAAGCAAATAGGCAGTATCTATATGAAACTTTTAAGAAAAAACTTAAATAGCTTCAGATTATAAGATTAAAATTATAGTTCCTTAAAAGGAGCAAATAAATTATCAAATGACTAGGCCAATAAAAGAATGGAGTAGAGGGGAGAAAAGAAATTTAATGTGAAAAACAGTTTCTTCTTTCTTCTCTAAGAGGAAAAAAAAAGGCCATCCTGATACATGTATGAACACAGAGCTAAATTTATCCCCAAAGGAAAAAAAAAGGGGGGGGGGGCCAAGGTTAAAGAGATCTCCAAAACATTCTACATGGTATTTTAAGCCTGAAGTTCCTCTGAGTTAAACTAAAACTCTAGATGTATTATATGGCCAAAGTAGGACGATCAATTGATTATGGGGCTCACTACCTAATAAGAAGGACAGCAAACTGAGTTCAAACTAGATATTTAGAGTCTCACCCAGAATAAGTTGTGGTAGGAAGAGGGCTTTCTAAGATAAGAAAGCAAATCTGAGATTCTACTCCTCATATTCATTGTTCTGCCCCCATTACTGCTAATTTCAATCTTTTATTGAGTTGATCATATTTTTTCACCTAGAAAGCAGGTGCAAACTTTTTTCAAGTGATACTTAAGCCTAAACTTTGAGCACTAAAAAAACAAATCTTTTGATAACTTTTAACTCACTTGTAATAATATTAAAGTGGAACTGTCCAAGTTACAGATGTCACCTGTGATATGACAAATATATGTATTACAAAGGTATACTAACTAGCTTTGAATGTTATTTCAAAGCTTAGTATTAGTGAATGAAGTATGATTCAGTAGACAAAAGGATGTATCAATTTAGCCTTTCCTTATTTCTAGACTTTATTTCTAATAATATTTCTTATTTCTAGGTATTTATTCTAGACCAGAATTTATCAACCTTAGATGCCTGTTAGAATCACCTGGGAAGTTTCAGAATTATCGTTATTAACATCTGGGTTCTACACTCTAAAGTTCATGATTTAGTTGTTCTGGGCTAGTGTCTGAGTAATCACATTTTTTAGAGCTTCCTAGGTGATATGTCAAGCAGCTAAGGTTGGGAACTCTCATAGAGTCTTTAATTAGGAAAGAATATGGTTTAAGGGATGTGGACATTGATGGAAAACCAAATTTTCCAGTTGTCTTATTTATTATTAATAGCTACTAATTATGCACTTAAAAAGACCTATTATATTAAATTATAATGTAAAATGCTTAGTTCCTTGACACAGATGTTAGGTGGTTAATGTAAATTGTAGCCACAAATTATAGCTTTATTATTCCCCTGCCTGTTCCAATACCTGAGAAAAATTGAACTTGGTTTATACAGCCTCAAAGGGCTACTGCTCTTTTCTTAACAAATCTCTGTATTTTTACTTAATTTGCCTTTATTTTGACATAGTAGTTTATACCTAAAGCTGTTGAATGCCATTGGCATTCAAATGTTCCAATAGATCTACATTGCCTGATCTATTGCAAGTCTTCTTAAAAATTATCATCTACCTACCTACCTACCTACCTACCTACCTGACCTACCTACCTATTTATCTCTGAGAGAGAGAGAGCATGAGCAGAGGCAGGGGCAGGAGCAAAGGGAGAGGAAGAAGCAGACTCTCTGCTCAGCAGGGAGTCTGACACAGGCTGGATTCCAGGACCCTGAGATCATGATCTGAGCTGAAGGCAGATGCTTAAGCAACTGAGCCAACCAGGCACCCCAAGAGCAAGTCTTGTTTAAAGAATCCAATGCTCAGCTGATGCTTCAGTAGCCTTCAAATGGCATGTAATACAGATTCAGGTAAGATTTTGTAGCCAAAACTTAGAGTGGACGCAGACTTTTAGAATATTAATGCTAGGGTAACCATAGAGAGGCAAGAAAAGTAACTCACTGCATTGTGAATGACATCATAAAATTTAAAAGCATCAACTCCAAGTATCTACTTTGAGCCTTAGTGATATGAAGGTTGAAGTAGCTTCTGACTATTTACCAGGTAACTAGATCAAGAGCACTAGTTCATGAGTTACTTTGTAGGTGGGAACTGATAAGGAAGCTTCATGCAATTTACCTATTGATATCAATAAAGACATGTCAAAGAATAGATTCTATGTTTAAAGTTAGCATGGCTATACATAAATCAATAAAGAACCTTAGAAAAATGTGACTTCCAATGTGGGCTTTCGCTTAAACAGAAATAATATCTGAGCCTGAGGCTAATATGATCCCTGGCAGCACTCCAGAAATCTGTATTGAGTTATCTGTCACCCATATAGCTACTGGTGGTGAAGGATAGGCCTCTAATTTACTCATGCCTCCATCTACCAGTCTTCAGTCTCATAGTGAACTTCAGTCTCTACAGAGAGGGCACAGAAGAACTAAATGGAATCTAGTTGGGTTGGATGGTTTTGCTGAATGAAACATTAATAGTAAACCAGTTGAGGGAGGTGAAAAGAGGAACCAAGATAGGGCAGGAGCAGCTATGAGACACCTCACCTGAGATAAGAACGTTTCACTGGCATGACAGATTAGTTCTCACGATGCTAGAGTTGTTGGCAGGCAATGGATTGTAGTATAGAATTATGGCATACATCAGTGTATCTGGACTCATCTAGAAGCAATCAGACAAATATTTGTCACTTAATAGGATTATTTCTTGGAAGGAGAGCTAGTATGTTGTAGCTTTCTGTCTCTGTCTCTATATCTGTGTGTGTGTGTGTGTCTCTCTCTCTCTTGGTCTCTCTCTGTCTTTCTATATTTTCTTCCACTATCTTTTACACTGAAGAACCTTTACATGTAGGCAGTTGGTATCTATATGTTAATGCCATATGAAACTTACATTCCACACTGATTTCTCCAGGGATTCATAAAAAAAAAACTGTGCATAAATCAAAGGTTAAGGATACAAATTAGACAATCCAGGTTTTAGTCTTAACAGTGCTACTCATTAGCTTTATGGTCTCATATTACTCAAACTTCCTAAACCTCAGGTTTCCCCCCCCTATAACATTGATGAAAAATAGAATTTGCCACAAAAGGTTGAGGAAAAGTAATTGTTAGCACATTGCATTCCACACTCTATTCTATGTGCAATTTGTCCTCATAATTATATTATGAAGCTTATAGAAATGACTACTTCTCATAGCTTGATCTATTTTAATAGGATAATGAACTCTTTTTCAAGAGCAGAAAACATAAACTGAAGCAACTTAAATGTTATTCTCAACATGCTCCACCATTTAATCAGAATCATAGGAGCTGGACATTACTCACACCACCTAAAATGATGCTGACAGAGACAGGACAAAAGGTCAAATATTTGGCTTTGGTTAAAACACTGTTTTTATAGGTCAAAACAACATGACAACTCGCATTTTCACACAAATATAGCTTATTATGCTTGGCAAATCTAGTGTCAAAGTCTGTGGGCTCCCCCACAGTAAAAGAGCATCCCTAAACATTATGAGGTCACTTATTACAATAGCATAAGGTCCCTCACCTCGAAATACACCAAGAATGAAAGTGTTGATGTATGTCAGCCATGCATTTCACATTATCTTTTGTGCAAAAATAAAAAACTTGATTTGGTAAGTGATGAGAGTAAGGTAGTTAAGTAGTTTGACCAACCTCTCAAAATGACTCTTAGAAACAACTAGAAAGAGCCACGACATCTTTTAAACAAAAGTATTCTATGCTCCCCTCTGTACTGCTTTACCCCTCCTATTGGGTTCTTAGTCAAACTATAGCATACTAACAAACACCCAATAAGGAAGGTTTTTAAAAAAGATTTTATTTATTTATTTGGGAGAGAGAGAGAGAGATCACAAGCAGCAGGGAGGGGTAGAGGGAGAAGCAGACTCCCACTGAGCAGGGAGCCCCATATGACTCGATTCCAGGACCCCAGGACCACGACCCAAGCCAAAGGCAGACGCTCAACCGCTGAACCATCCAGGTGCCCCCCCCCCCCAATAAGGAGCTTTAACCTGAATTGTACTGCCGTGTTTATGAAGTCTAGCTTCAAAGAGAGTGGTAGATGCATTCACCAGCTGCTCTTTCCTAAACAACTCTCTGGTTACCACCATCTTCTCTTCCTGACACCACTCTTTAATAGACAACTGTAAAGAGGAAACCCTAGGAAGAGGAATCTCCTGAGGGGCCCAAGAAGGAGAAGAGACAAAAGACTCATAAATGGTTTTCCCATCTATAATTGGGGACCTGGTGGGAACAGGACCCCAAATAAGAAAACCCCAAAGAGCAGTGGACCCCACGGATTCATTGCCAATCAGACCAACAGAACCCCTAGCAGGTGCTGCTTGGGCATCTCATCTGCTTGCTACAACTAGCTTCTTAACAGTCTCGAGGATTTGACCTCTATATCCTTGCCAAGTCACTTGGCAGGCCCTGAAGTCAGGTTGGAAATAGCAGAAGCAAGAATGATAGTCTACATCTGGAATTCAGGCAGCCTTTCAGATTTCAGAAAGAGTCGCAAAGAGGAAGGAATCAAATGTTGAAAGATTTTCAGTTTTCCTTAAGAAGGCGCACGTTGTATTCCTTTTGGGGAGGTTGATGAGGCCTTGGAGGGGGTTGCAACTTACAAAATTCAAGGTGTACTTTGCTGTAATCAACAACTGCCTTAAGATGGCGAATTATTTCATTAAATGGAGTTTTAAATCAAAGACATAAGAGTTTAATTAGAAACTATTCTTGTCCTACTGAAGTTATCAGGCAGCTGTGCTGGTTTTTTTCCCTCTGCCAGGATTTTCACAAATTCTCAGGGGAAGGGCTTGGAAAGTTACATGAGCTGTATGAAGGGAGACACAGTTACCACTGCCATGGGCCACTCGTTTTTTTTACCCAGCCATGAGTACTGACTGGTTGGAGGGAGGGGTCCAGGAGAAGGAAGCATGGGCCCTGGCTGGTGATAAAATGGCCCCCAACAAGTAGAACCTGGGATACCCCTTTCACATTGTGCATGCATTATTTTTTTTTAATTTTTTATTTATTTTTTATTTATTTTTTATTGGTGTTCAATTTACTAACATACAGAATAACCCCCAGTGCCCGTCACCCATTCACTCCCACCCCCCGCCCTCCTCCCCTTCTACCACCCCTAGTTTGTTTCCCAGAGTTAGCAGTCTTTACGTTCTGTCTCCCTTTCTGATATTTCCCACACATTTCTTCTCCCTTCCCTTATATTCCCTTTCACTATTATTTATATTTCCCAAATGAATGAGAACATACACTGTTTGTCCTTCTCCGACTGACTTACTTTACTCAGCATAATACCCTCCAGTACCATCCACGTTGAAGCAAATGGTGGGTATTTGTCATTTCTAATGGCTGAGTAATATTCCATTGTATACATAAACCACATCTTCTTTATCCATTCATCTTTCGTTGGACACCGAGGCTCCTTCCACAGTTTGGCTATCGTGGCCATTGCTTCTAGAAACATCGGGGTGCAGGTGTCCCGGCGTTTCATTGCATTTGTATCTTTGGGGTAAATCCCCAACAGTGCAATTGCTGGGTCGTAGGGCAGGTATATTTTTAACTCTTTGAGGAACCTCCACACAGTTTTCCAGAGTGGCTGCACCAGTTCACATTCCCACCAACAGTGTATGAGGGTTCCCTTTTCTCCGCATCCTCTCCAACATTTGTTGTTTCCTGCCTTGTTAATTTTCCTCATTCTCACTGGTGTGAGGTGGTATCTCATTGTGGTTTTGATTTGTATTTCCCTGATGGCAAGTGATGCAGAGCATTTTCTCATGTGCATGTTGGCCATGTCTATGTCTTCCTCTGTGAGATTTCTGTTCATGTCTTTTGCCCATTTCATGATTGGATTGTTTGTTTCTTTGGTGTTGAGTTTAATAAGTTCTTTATAGATCTTGGAAACTAGCCCTTTATCTGATATGTCATTTGCAAATATCTTCTCCCATTCTGTAGGTTGTCTTTGAGTTTTGTTGACTGTATCCTTTGCTGTGCAAAAGCTTCTTATCTTGATGAAGTCCCAATAGTTCATTTTTGCTTTTGTTTCTTTTGCCTTCGTGGATGTATCTTGCAAGAAGTTACTATGGCCGAGTTCAAAAAGGGTGTTGCTTGTGTTCTTCTCTAGGATTTTGATGGAATCTTGTCTCACATTTAGATCTTTCATCCATTTTGAGTTTATCTTTGTGTATGGTGAAAGAGAGTGGTCTAGTTTCATTCTTCTGCATGTGGATGTCCAATTTTCCCAGCACCATTTATTGAAGAGACTGTCTTTCTTCCAATGGATAGTCTTTCCTCCTTTATCGAATATTAGTTGCCCATAAAGTTCAGGGTCCACTTCTGGATTCTCTATTCTGTTCCACTGATCTATGTGTCTGTTTTTGTGCCAGTACCACACTGTCTTGATGACCACAGCTTTGTAGTACAACCTGAAATCTGGCATTGTGATGCCCCCAGATATGGTTTTCTTTTTTAAAATTCCCCTGGCTATTCGGGGTCTTTTCTGATTCCACACAAATCTTAAAATAATTTGTTCTGACTCTCTGAAGAAAGTCCATGGTATTTTGATAGGGATTGCATTAAACGTGTATATTGCCCTGGGTAACATTGACATTTTCACAATATTAATTCTGCCAATCCATGAGCATGGACTATTTTTCCATCTCTTTGTGTCTTCCTCGATGTCTTTCAGAAGTGTTCTATAGTTTTTAGGGTCTAGATCCTTTACCTCTTTGGTGAGGTTTATTCCTAGGTATCTTATGCATTTGGGTGCAATTGTAAATGGGATTGACTCCTTAATTTCTCTTTCTTCAGTCTCATTGTTAGTGTATAGAAATGCCACTGACTTCTGGGCATTGATTTTGTATCCTGCCACGCTACCGAATTGCTGTATGAGTTCTAGCAATCTTGGGGTGGAGACTTTTGGGTTTTCTATGTAAAGTATCATGTCATCGGCGAAGAGGGAGAGTTTGACTTCTTCTTTGCCAATTTGAATGCCTTTAATGTCTTTTTGTTGTCTGATTGCTGAGGCTAGGACTTCCAGTACTATGTTGAATAGCAGTGGTGAGAGTGGACATCCCTGTCTTGCTCCTGATCTTAGGGGAAAGGCTCCCAGTGCTTCCCCATTGAGAATGATATTTGCTGTGGGCTTTTCATAGATGGCTTTTAAGATGTCGAGGAATGTTCCCTCTATCCCTACACTCTGAAGAGTTTTGATCAGGAATGGATGCTGTATTTTGTCAAATGCTTTCTCTGCATCCAATGAGAGGATCATATGGTTCTTGGTTTTTCTCTTGCTGATATGATGAATCACATTGATTGTTTTACGGGTGTTGAACCAGCCTTGTGTCCCCGGGATAAATCCTACTTGGTCATGGTGAATAATTTTCTTAATGTACTGTTGGATCCTATTGGCCAGTATCTTGTTGAGAATTTTTGCATCCATGTTCATCAGGGATATTGGTCTGTAATTCCCCTTTTTGGTGGGGTCTTTGTCTGGTTTTGGAATTAAGGTGATGCTGGCCTCATAGAACGAATTTGGAAGTACTCCATCTCTTTCTATCTTTCCAAACAGCTTTAGGAGAATAGGTATGGTTTCTTCTTTAAACGTTTGATAAAATTCCCCTGGGAAGCCATCTGGCCCTGGACTCTTGTGTCTTGGGAGGTTTTTGATGACTGCTTCAATTTCCTCCCTGGTTATTGGCCTGTTCAGGTTTTCTATTTCTTCCTGTTACAGTTTTGGTAGTTTGTGGCTTTCCAGGAATGCGTCCATTTCTTCTAGATTGCCTAATTTATTGGCGTATAGCTGTTCATAATATGTTTTTAAAATCGTTTGTATTTCCTTGGTGTTGGTAGTGATCTCTCCTTTCTCATTCATGATTTTATTAATTTGAGTCTTCTCTCTCTTCTTTTTAATAAGGCTGGCTAATGGTTTATCTATCTTATTAATTCTTTCAAAGAACCAACTCCTGGTTCTGTTGATCTGTTCCACTGCTCTTCTGGTCTCGATTTCATTGAGTTCTGCTCGAATCTTTATTAACTCCCTTATTCTCTTGGGTGTAGGATCTATTTGCTGTTTTTTCTCTAGCTCCTTTATGTGTAAGGTTAGCTTTTGTATTTGAGTTCTTTCCAGTTTTTGAATGGATGCTTGTATTGCGATGTATTTCCCCCTTAGGACTGCTTTTGCTGCATCCCAAAGATTTTGAACGGTTGTATCTTCATTCTCATTAGTTTCCATGAATGTTTTTAATTCTTCCTTAATTTCCTGGTTGACCCTTTCATCTTTTAGCAGGATGGTCCTTAACCTCCACGTGTTTGAGGTCCTTCCAAACTTCTTGTTGTGATTTAGTTCTAATTTCAAGGCATTATGGTCTGAGAATATGCAGGGGACGATCCCAATCTTTTGGTATCAGTTCAGACCCGATTTGTGACCCAATATGTGGTCTATTCTGGAGAAAGTTCCATGTGCACTTGAGAAGAATGTGTATTCAGTAGAGTTTGGATGTAAAGTTGTGTAGATATCTGTGAAATCCATCTGGTCCAGTGTATCATTTAAAGCTCTCGTTTCTTTGGAGATGTTGTGCTTAGAAGACCTATCGAGTATAGAAAGAGCTAGATTGAAGTCACCAAGTATAAGTGTATTATTATCTAAGTATTTCTTCACTTTGGTTAATAATTGATTTATATATTTGGCAGCTCCCACATTCGGAGCATATATATTGAGGATTGTTAAGTCCTCTTGTTGAATAGATCCTTTAAGTATGATATAGTGTCCCTCTTCATCTCTCACTACAGTCTTTGGGGTAAATTTTAGTTTATCTGATATAAGGATGGCTACCCCTGCTTTCTTTTGAGGACCATTCGAATGGTAAATGGTTCTCCAACCTTTTATTTTCAGGCTGTAGGTGTCCTTCTGTCTAAAATGAGTCTCTTGTAGACAGCAAATAGATGGGTCCTGCTTTTTTATCCAGTCTGAAACCCTGCGCCTTTTGATGGGGTCATTAAGCCCGTTCACATTCAGAGTTACTATTGAGAGATATGAATTTAGTGTCATCATGATAACTATTCAGTCCTTGTTTTTGTGGAATGTTCCACTGAACTTCTTCTTAAAGGGGAATTTTAAGAGTCCCCCTTAAAATTTCTTGCAGAGCTGGTTTGGAGGTCACATATTCTTTTAGTTGCTGCCTGTTTTGGAAGCTCTTTATCTCTCCTTCCATTTTGAATGAGAGCCTTGCTGGATAAAGTATTCTTGGTTGCATGTTCTTCTCATTGAGGACCCTGAATATATCCTGCCAGCCCTTTCTGGCCTGCCAGGTCTCTGTGGAGAGGTCTGCTGTTACCCTAATACTCCTCCCCATAAAAGTCAGGGATTTCTTGTCTCTTGCTGCTTTAAGGATCTTCTCCTTATCTTTGGAATTTGCAAGCTTCACTATTAAATGTCGAGGTGTTGAACGGTTTTTGTTGATTTTAGGGGGGATCTCTCTATTTCCTGGATCTGAATGCCTGTTTCCCTTCCCAGATTAGGAAAGTTTTCAGCTAGAATTTGTTCAAATACATATTCTGGCCCTCTGTCCCTTTCTGCATGCATTATTTTTAATACTCCATTTATTTATCCCCTTAGGTACCTTTTTCCTGCTTCCCAATATTTTAATTTTCTGACTCCTGAACTTCTAGTCTGACAACGCTCAAATACCAATGGAAGATACAACTTCTGCAAAGTTGTTTAAAATGTAGATTGTTCCCACTCCTGTCCTTAATTTTGCTCAACAGAGCTGGGTTGGATTCCAGGTATATCCAATTTAGTAAGCCCCTCAGGTGATTCTGTGCAATTGAGATGCTTCCTGGTCCCAGTGTTTTTATTCTCTCGGTCCTGTCATCACTCTTTCCTATGTCCTGTCAACTTCAATCCATCTATTACCTGCTTTTCTAATTCCCCTGCTTCAGGGACTATCTGATTAAACCAGGAATCTTTGATCAAAAAAGACCCTAGTGCATATTAATATACAGAAATTTAAGCAAAACCCATGTAGTAGTAACATTCCCTGAAAGGATGTTTGCATTTTTACCAAGGAGGGGCAAATCCATGTCCCTCCAGATCCTGGGGAAGCCACCTAATTGTAGAGACTCTTGAAATTTTCTCTAGAGAGTCTTTACCATTCCAGAAACTTAAAGCAGCAGTGGCTATACCAGCCAGAGTAAACAAAGGCCCAGGGATTCACATCTTTTTTTTAATTGAAATATAGTTGTGGTGAGCACTGGGTATCATGTTAGTGTTGAATCACTAAATTGCACCCCTGAAACTAGTATTATATTGTATGTTAAGTAACTGGAATTTAAATAAAAACTTAAAAAGGAAAGAAATATAGTTCATATACAATATTATATTAGTTTTGGGGGTACAACATAGTGACTCGACCTTTATATATATTATGAAATGATCACCATGTCCAGTTACCATCTGTCACTCTACAAAGTTATTACAATATTACTGGCTTTATTCCCTATGCTATACTTTGGAATGTATATATTTAACAAGTTTCTCAGGTTATTCTCTTTCATTCAAAAGCTTGAGAACTACACAGAAATACTTCCTTTACTCCACAACACTGTCCTCACATAAGAGCACTTGGGGTACTCAGACCTGCCAGCTCTCAAAGTGCTCAGTGGTAAAACTTGGAGAAAGGCCACAGAAGACACTTGTAAGTACACACGATCCCTCTAAATGAATTGTTTTCTTTTCCTGTAATTGGTTTTAACAATTGAAGAAGTTTTAAACAGGGTTCTCATGTGGTTATCTTATAATCCATTTGGGTCTAGCTTGGAATCTGACAACTGTAACGAAAAGAAGCTTGGATTCGGTGCATACTTTGGTTTTGGTGCTGCTGTGTCTCATGGTCCTCAGCAGGGATCAAAAAAGAACTCAGTGTGCACAGCAAATCCCCAAAATTGGCGGGCTTGACTTCCTGGCAAATTGCTGCATTTTTCCACTTTTCTGTTCAGGACCACTAAATGCTGAGATGTGGATGCATACCAAAATAAAAGCGATTCATTGTGTTCTAAAGATTTTTTTTTTAATTTAGTGTTTGTGTAAAACCATCTTTTGAAGCAGCAACTATCAAGTCTGAAAAGCAATTGATGTTTCCATTAATCTTTTTCTGCGGGATACCTTAGTTCTAAGGATTTAACATCCTGTAAGTAAAGTTGAACATAACAGTATTCCATAAGCAGCCTTTTTATTGTCAGACCATTGCCTGATTTTAATATAATAAAAAGGAAAGTGTGCGTTAAAAAAAAAAAAAAAAGAGCACTTGAGGTCTTGGGGCACCTGTGTGGCTCAGTCAGTTAAACGCCTGCCTTTGGCTCAAGTCATCATCTCAGGATCCTGGGATAGAGCCCCCAGTCCAGCTCCCTTCTCAACAGGGTGCCTGCCTCCTTCTGCCTCTTCCCTTCCCCCAACTCCTGCTCTCTCTTTCCCTCTCTCAAATAAATAAATAAAATTTTTAAAAAGCACTTGAAATCTCTCAAGAAAGTTTCAAAAGCTCTCCAAAAATGTATATTTCTTTCACAAATGTGTCCTGATTAATACATTTTTTTTTTTTTAATTTTTATTTATTTATGATAGTTACAGAGAGAGAGAGAGGCAGAGACACAGGCAGAGGGAGAAGCAGGTTCCATGCACCGGGAGCCCGATGTGGGATTCGATCCCGGATCTCCGGGATCGCGCCCTGGGCCAAAGGCAGGCGCCAAACCGCTGCGCCACCCAGGGATCCCTGATTAATACATTTAAATAAATAATTAAATATAAAATACATAAACATAAAAATTAATAAATATATTACATATAATTATATATTAGATATATAATACATATTAATTAGTAATATAAATAAATAAATTTTAAAATAAATAAATTTCCATTTCTCATCCCAGCAGTTTCTTAGTTGGATGTCCATTTATAAACTAATAGGGGTCTGTGAAATCTCCAAAATGCATTAAAAATTTTTGCATGCATGTGAATATGTGCATTTTCCTAGAAAGAATGTAGATTTCAATATTCTCACAGGGCTCTACAATCCAAATTATTCTTGGAGTCACAATATTAGAAGATAATGCCCATCCAGGAAGACTGATTTGTTCTCAAGCATTCTTTTGGGTACCAAAGCACAACAAAGTAGAAGGCTTAGCAGTGAAACTTTTGTTAAAGGGCCTTATTTGTCTGCATGTTAGTTCTCTATAATTAAGTATACTTTGATTAATTTGAATTAAAGATGCCTGTATTCTAAATTCCCTATGCTATTTGCCTTATATAAAGAGAGAACAAAAGAACAGTAAAGTCTGAGCTCCATTTTCAATGTTAGTCACCCCTGTGGAAGATAGGTGTCTTTGCTTTTCTGAGGAATAAATTAACTCTAACATTTTCTCTAATGAGAGTTACAGATTCATCTGATACCAGGTGCAAAAAGAAATCTTTGAAACTCTAGACAGATTAAGGATAAAGGAGGACCCCAGGGCACAAAGCAGATGCTGTACATAATCATAGAGACAGAAATTTTAATCAGTTCTTCTGTTTTTCAGAGACAATTCTGTTTCCTGGATCAATAGGAAGCTGTTGCAATGTTGAATTGCCCAGGTGTGGCAGTAAACTGTCCTACCCTGCTAACCTCAGGGAGCTTAGAGCCCAGCATTGACATCTTTTCTATAATTTAAAGTCATCTAGAAAAAAATACTTGTTTATTTTTAAAACTAGTAATCTTATTAACATATAATCTGTTAGGCTTTAGATTTAAACAGAGGAGTTTAGGGGGAGTTTTCAGAGGGTGGGGAAGGTTACATTACTTCTTCCAAATCTTCAATATGATGAAAATATTCAATATATGAAGCTGATGAGTATTATATGCAAACACATGCAAACAATTTGTATTTCGTACATACTTGGTGTTACTTCCCTTCCCCTGACCAAGTTGAATGGAAGATAAACATTCTTTTTTAAGGATCTGAATTTCATTCCAATGGTGTGGTAGGCAGTTTCTTTTCTTTTCTTTTTTTTTTTTTAAGATTTTATTTATTTATTTGACAGAGAGAGTGAGAGCACAAGCAGAGCAGCAGGCAGAGGGAGAGGGAGAAGCAGGCTGCCTACTGAGCAGGGAGTCCGACCCGGGGCTTGAGCCTAAGACCCTGGGATCATGACCCAAGCTGAAGGCAGATGCTTAACTGCCTGAGCCACCCAGGTGCCCTGGTAGGCAGCTTCTAAGGTGGTCCCCAATGACCCCAACCCCACTGAACATAGTGACTTCCTTTTAAATGTTAGAATGTGGTAAAAGTGATAGGATATCACTTCTAAGATTAGGTAATAGAGGACTGTGACTTTCATCATTTTGTCTCTTTCTCTCTCTATCACTCTCCATCCTGCACTAGAGGAAGCAAACTGCCATGTTGTGAGTAAACCTATGGAGATGCCCACATGTCATGGAGTGGACCTCTAGCCAACCATCAGTAATGACATAGTGAGGCCTGCCAGAAGCCATGTTAGTAAGCTTGGACAGAGGATCCACCCTGAGTATGGATATGACTGTTGTCATTTGATTATGACTCAAAGCCACAGGACTTGACTAAGCAGCACCATTATTCCTGACCAACAGAAACCATTAAGGTACAAATTGTTGCTTTCAGACACTTAGGCTTGGGCATTTTGTTATGTAGCAGTAGTTACCTAAAATAAATGGAAAGAAAGCATAAGTCACCATCATGAAAAAGAAAAAATTCTGTTTCTCTAGACAGGGATAACTCATTCAAACTCCTTTTATAGAACTGTGGGTTTTACAATAAAAACTATAACAGAGGTGTTGGAGTTGAAAAGATGAAATGGACATGCAAAAATCAGCTAGGTAGCTCTTTCAAACATCACTTGAATTACTACCCAGGCTTCTAGGCAGTAAATGATGATAGTTTAATATTTATTAAACTGTTAATATGTACCTGACTCCCTGTCAATGCTCTATACGGATCATTCCACTAAATCTTCACACTCATTTCAAGTGTTACTACTATGGACATTTTATAGCTGAGAAAATTGAAATAAATACAGGCTAGGTATCTTTCCTAGTCTATATAGCTGGCATTTGAATCTAGAGCCTCTTAAAACTATGCTCATATATTGAGGCATAGCACTCTAAAGTGACCTAATAAGAACTAGCATCGGGCAGCCCCGGTGGTGCAGCGGTTTGGCACCGCTTGCAGCCTGGGGTGTGATCCTGGAGACCCTGGATCAAGTCCCACGTCAGGCTCTCTGCATGGAGCCTGCTTCTCCCTCTGCCTGTGTCTCTGCCTCTCATTCTCTCTGTGTCTCTATAAATAAATAAACAAAATCTTAAAAAAAAAAGAAAGAAAAAAGAACTAGCATCAAGTGAATACACAGCTTTTTTGCCAAGTCCATTCAATAATGGGAAAAGTCATTTTCCAAAGTACAGAAAATCCTAATTAACTCTATTAAACTCACTTTTGATTGCTTCAATGCGTTCACAAAAATAAATAGCAAAAAGAAATGTATTCCATTCCCACGTAACATATTTGTGTACTACAGTTGTGGTAATATGTAACCAAGAGATTTTAGGATTAAAGACTGACATATAGGACATACATGATAATGACATTTAAATTTTTTTCCTTGCTTTTTTCCTTCTCTTGCTTAGAAGAGCATTATTGACCAGAATCATAGAATCATAATTGAAAGAGAAGATGTCTTTTTAACCAGTCCAACAATTTTATTTGACAAGCAAGAGAATCGAGTCCTTTATTTGGTGATAGCCACCTAACTAGTTAATGGTAGCAAGAATTAGAACAGATCAGCTGAATCACAGTTAATTTATAGTCCAGCGCTGTGCATGCTATGGTAAATTTTATGTTGTACTGAAAATTCATCAGTTTCATATTTTTTTCCAATCAAAAACTGGAATCACATTAACCAAGAATGAATTATTATGCTCTCTTTGGAAGCCAAAATAAAATATAAACTTTATAGTGAAAGACCAACAATAAGGGCTAACAGCTAATTCTTCAAGAGAAATAATAGAATTCTGACAGTAATGGAAAGTTATCTTTAAAGTGCTTAAAGAAAATACTTCCCAACCTAGAATTTTACACTTAGTAAAAAATCCTTCAAAAATGAAGGTTAAAATTAAATTCTTATTTTCAAAAAGCTAATAATTTATCATCAGCAAAAATATTGGAGAGAGATTTTCAGGCAGTAAAGAAATAGTTCCAAGCAGAAGCACAATTGTGAAAGAAAGAATAAAGACAGAAAAGACTAAATAAACTGGGTTAAAAATGAATCTTGACTACATAAACAATCATAATGATTTCAAGGGCCTAAAGTATATTTAGTATAAAAATGAATGACAGCAAAAGAGGAGTTGATACAGTCAGAGTGTCCTAAAGCTTGCATTTTTCTGGTAGTTGGCAATAAATATATTTACAGTGGATCTAATAAGTCAAAACTATGTGTGTAATCTCTAGGCTAACCACTTAAAGAATGATAACACAACATATAACCATATACTGAAGGTAAGGGAAAATTGAAAATCTTCAAATATTTGACTACTACAAAATTCATTAAGAAATTAATTTGTTTTTTTTTTAAGCTTTATCATAATCAAATAAGCCCAGATGGCTTCACTGATGAATCCTTCAAAAACATGTAAGGAATTAATAATTTCAAAGAAGCAAGTTTGTTTTAACACTTAGGACTCAAAACAAACAAACAAACAAACAAACAACAATAACAACAACAAAAAAACCCAAACACTTAGAACTCATTCAACATAATTAACTGCATTAATACAAATAAGAAAAATTATATGTTCATCTCAAAAGGTGCAGTAAAAAAGTACTCATTAAAATCCAATGAACACTCAGGATATTTTAGCAGACTATGAATAGGAAGTTATCTTTAAAAGAAATTTATAGGGCAGCCCCGGTGGCAGCGGTTTAGCGCCCCCTGCAGCCTGGGGTGTGATCCTGGAGACCTTGGATGGAGTCCCACATCGGGCTCCCTGCATGGAGTCTGCTTCTCCTTCCGCCTGTGTCTCTGCCTCTCTCTTCACTCTCTCTGAATGAATGAATAAATAAATCTTAAAAAAAAAAAACATAAAAGCTAGAAGTGGGATAGTATTAAAAAAATAAAAACATAAAAGAAATTTATAGGACACATAATACTTGTTGAAATTTTGAAAGTTTAATCTTTTAGATCCTAGGTGAGATAAGAATGCCCTATTATCATAACTTCCATTTAACCTTGTACTGGATATCCTAGATAGTGCAATAAGGCAAGAAAAAGAAATAAAAGTAAATGGACTGGAAAGAAAGAAATAAAAATGTGATTTTATTTTCTGCATTATTTGCAGACAACGTGATTTTTGTACATAGAAAATCCCTAATCAAACCTATTAGTTATTAGAATTAGTAAACGAATTCAGCAAAGTTACTATATCACACAAACACAAGGACACTATTAAAAATAATTGTTTCTATAAACTAGCACCAAATAGAAAATAAAACAGTTTAAAATCTAAAGTATATCAAAGAACATCAAATACTTATGAATAAATCTAATAAAAGATGTACCAACACCCATTTCCTTCCCTTTGTTTTTGTCTTACCTTAAAAAAATATATATATGTATCAACATATCTTCAGAGAAAACTACAAAACATCAAGGAAATTTAAAAAGACCTAAGTGAATAAAAGATTATACTATGTCATGGCTTGGAAAGCCCAATTTTACAAAAATGTCAAATATCCTCACATATATTTATAGACTCAATGCAAAACCAACCACAATCCCAATAATACTGTTTTTGTTCAGATTGATGAGGCAATTCCAGAATCAAGGATATTGAGTACAATTTGGAAAAGAACTGCAAAAAAAGAACTTATTAATAGGTATCAAGACATGTTAGCAAGTATTTAGACTTTTGTTAAAGCTATGGTAATTAAGACAGTGTGCTATTAATGCAATGTAGGCAAATAGATCTATGCAGAGTTCTAAAACATTAAAACACATCTCCACACATGTAACAAATGTATGACTATATTTCAAAGGGGGAAAACTTATCTTTCCAATAAATAGACCTGGAAAAATGTGTTATTCTTATGGAAAAACACAAACACCATACATAAAATAAATTACACATAACATACTTAAATGTGAAAAGGTAAAGCAATACATTTTCTTGAATAATAGAGGGTAACTAAATGGGACATTAAAAGTACTAACTATAAGAAATATTGATTAATTAGACTCTAATCAGTAATCATAATTAGATGATTACTAAACTAAAAGCATGGCACCTGTTCATTAAGACACCATTTGAAAATGAAGTCAGAGTGGGAGAACATCTTTATAATACACATATATGAAAAAGGACTCAAATCTAGACCATATAAATAATGCATCAATAAGAAATTGATTGGCAAAAGAGTTGAGCAAGTACTTCAAAAGAAGATATATAATTAGTCAATAAGCATATGAAAAGATGCTTAATGGCATTAGTCAGGGAAATCCAAATTGAATCCACACTCAGAATAGCTAAAATTAAAAGTGATCTTAAAAAATAAAGTAAAAAAAAAATAAAAAAATAAAAAAAGTGATCTTGAGAGTATCAAATATTGGCAAAAATGTGAATCAACTTAAACTCATTAACTACTAGTGGATATTGATAAAACTACTTTAGAGATAATTTAACATTACCTCATAATGTTGAACATGTGCATACTCTATGCATATTAGTTTTTTATTGCCACAAACTTAGCAGCTTAAAACAACACATATTCATTATTTTACACTTTTAAGGTCTAGAGACTGAGAATAACTTCATTGGGTCTTCGGTTCAGGGTCTTAAAGGTTGTAATCAGAAGTATTATCTGGATGGTGTTCTCATCAGATAGTTCAACTGGGGAAGAATCCACTTCCAAGCTTATTCGGGTTGTTGGAAGAATCTGTTTCTTTGAGACTGTATGACTGAGAGCCCCAGGTTTTGCTGGGGTGTTTTGCTGGAGGCTAGCCTCAGCTGGTAGCGGCCACCCATGGTTTCTTACTAGGGGGTGTTCTCTCAACATAGTGGCTTGCTTCATCAAACCAACAAGCAGAAATGTTCACTCCACTCTGCTCATACATACCATGACATGATCACAGGAGTTACATATTACCTTTGCCATATAAGGTAACCTAATCAATGGAGTGATATCTCATAACCCTTGCCATATTACATTGGATAGAAGCAAGTTATAGATCCTATCCTCATTATGGAAGTGCTGGAGATAACACAAAAACATAGACACCAAGAGGCAGAAATCACCGGGAGGAATCTTAGTGTCCATTTGTGTCACGCTGTGCCCAGTTTGACTATTAGACTTCTTATGAGAACATTCACGGCAGCATTATTTGTAAATATCAACAACTAGAAATACAGTTCAATGTATAGATAAATCACAGTGAGCTCTAATAATAGAAACTACCAATGGAAAAAAAAACTCAAAAATGTACAACTCAAAAATAGGCAAAAGTAGTTATATAAATAAAATCAGTGGTGTTTTTAAGGAGAATGACTGGAAATGGCTATAAAAGACACTTCTGAGATAGGAGAATTGTTTATACCCTGTCTGAGCTGGTTACATGGATATATATACTTTGCAAAAATGTATCAAGCTGTACATTTAGATTTACATATTTTCTATGTATACCCTATGCTTTAATATGAAACTTCTCCAAATCGCTGAATTATTTTAATTCCCTATGCAAAAGCATCAACTATTTCTGATTTTTCATCTCTTCAAGATTTTATCTTCTTAAATTTTTCTTAGAAAAAATGAACACTAGACCTTATGAGTGGCCAGTATGTGGTTTGAGAGAAACAAAAGGAAGAGGCAACCGGCTACCAGCTTCCCTTTCCTGTTGCATTAGGTGCCTTGTTTCAGGCATCAGGTTTTCTCTTGTTTCATAATGATCATTCTCACGTTCCAGAGATCCCAGGACCCAATGCTTAGGGTCTCCCACTTGGTTGTTCAGCAAAGTGACCATTCAACCCAAAGCACTGTGGCTAGTCTTCAAGAACAGCAGTATCATCAAAGAATAAAACAAAATCTCCCTTTAGAGGCTGATGGATGAATGGAAAGAAGAACCACTGAGTGTTATGAAGCATGAATTAAATACTTTAAGCGATCAAGGAAGGGAACACTTTATATAGAGAATACAGGACTGTCTCCTCAAAGGAAGTGTTATGCAAACTGGTATTCAAAGATGAGTGGGAGATTCTCTCAAAGAGTTGGTTTTAGAGAGACCTTTAAATGTCTACTACTCACTGGGCACCTTTCCAAATGCTATCATCTATCTATCTATCTATCTATCTATCTATCTATCTATCTATCATCTATCTATCTATCTATAAAAGTACTTGTTTTTCATATCGTTCTAAGAGGTAGGTTAGTACTAAGTTGTCAACTGTACTTTGCAGATGAGGAAATCCACAAAGAGGTAAAAAGAACAAGCCCAAAAACACAAACTGGAAGTGAATGCATAGGAGTTTGAATAGGAATTCTGTAAGTCTGTGCTTCTAACTGCTTTGCAACAGCAATGATAAAAACCCTGGCATCTGGGACAGTCTGGCCTTCTTTGAAGGCAAGCATCTGAGCATGGCCGAATGGTGGGCGATGAGGCTGGCATGGTAGCAGGGATGCAAATGTTGTTCCACAAATGACATTTTTGGACTTGATTAAGTGAGGAGCCATAAAAACACCTTAAGGCTTTGAGTCATGATACGATTTTTATTTAGAAAGATTACTTCAGCAATAATTGGGATAGAAGGTAATGACACAAGGTGGGACCCTAAAGTAATAGTCTGGGCAATTAAGACTTCTTGAAATAAAGCAGTGAGGATAGGGATGAAGAAGAGCTTACAGCAGTGGTTCACAAAGTGTGGGCACCTTTACCTGGAGTCTGTTAGAAGTAGGTATGTTCAAGCCCTACTTAGACAAACGAACCAGAAGCCTTAGCAGTAGGGCCCAGAAATCTGAGTTTTGCCAAGACTTTCAGGTCATTCTGATTCACACAAAAGTTTAAGGACCACAGACCTAGATCATTAGTTTTTTAATCCAGAGTCCACAGCAGACTCACTGGGAAGGTTTTCAAGATTCATTACCCCTCCACCCACCCATTCTAATTTAGTAGGTCTGGTATGGTGCTCCAGCATGTATATTTTTTTTTGAAAGCTCCCCAGGGAATGCTGATACATCCCCTGATTAAGAACAACTGGAACAAAAATGGAATCTGATGTGGTTCTGTACTCCTCCACAAATGAATACTGCCTACGTTTCACAGAGTATCCCTTGCTTCAGAAAACTGAGAATAACATGCTAATGTCTGCATCTGAGTTGGTCTCAAAGTCCAAACTTCTACCTGGAGATGTCCTTTTATGGCTGCATATGTGAATAAGAGGATGATCCTACCCTCTAATCCATATGCCATACAACTTTTTGATGTTTGTAGTCCATCCAGCAAATCAAAAACAGGAAAAGTGGCACATCTACTAAATGTTTATTTCTGAAATGTATCGGATAATGGTTTCAGAGTGAATGATTCAGTCCCTAATAATAACACTGTATTAGCTAGTGAATCCAATTTGATTTGGATTCGTGGGAATATTCAAACAGTTTTATACTTGTCAGTACTGAAATTTAAAAAGCAAACAAACCAGCCACACAAGCACGGCAGGCAGCTGTACAAAGCTGAGCTCCAGACTGGCCTCATTTCATACCTGTCTCCTCCCATCACCAAATTCATCTTTCAAATGCTTCCTTAGACCATCTGAGTCTCTTCCTTCTAGGCATACACCATTGTCTACTATTGAAACATGCAGATGTAACTACCCATGCAGATATTCCCTTTGGTTGCTGAAAATTTCAGAAACTATACTAACTCTATGGCATACTCTTCTCCCTTCTCCTCAGAAGTTTTGACATGAAGTCCAAACTCCTCAATGGCTTATAATAGGGTGACCATGTAATTTATCATCCAATTCAAACGAATTGAGAATGAAAAGGGGATGCTAATAATAATTAGAGTTGGATAATAGGATACACTGGGACAGTCTCTGTCAATAGGGATATCCATTAGCCTCCACACATGGCAGTTTGTGATTCTGGCCCCTACTTACATGGCCAGTATTTCATTAATGTCTGCCTTGTGACAGGTGTGACACATGCATTCTTTCTAATCAACTTGGGCAGTGTTTTATTACCATTATTTCACATATGAGGAAATGCACAAAATCCAATAGTTGCAGAAGCTCTTGCAATAGAAAAGAGGAAGAATCAGAAGTCAGAAACTGACTTGTTTGGCTTCTGTATCTAAATCTTTCCTCAGATGGATGCTTTCCTTAACAACTAATAACTTTCTAAAATAGAATAAAAGAGGATTATTCAAATCCCTATGTATACCAAAGCCTGTTTTTTTCAAAAGTGCCTATATAGCTCTTTTCCTGAAGAACAAATCATTTATAACATAACCCAAAGAACATTTGGAGAAAAGTATACAAAGTAAAAAATATGAGTTCTCTGCTGCTACGCCCAGCTAACCAAGTCACTTTCTCAGAGGTAAAGGTGGTTGGCAAAATCCCGCTCATATTTCCAAAAAATTTTAAGATGAAAACAGAAATGTGGATTTCTCTCTTTTCCCACTTCACCTGGGATGTCCCATATGAAGAACTTTCTTAACACGTCATTAAGAAATCTAGACAATTTTCAAACTGAAGATACAAAGTACTTCTGCATATAAGTCTGCTGACAAATGAAAAAGTTCACATTAGCTCTTTAATTAAAGACTAAAGGACACTTAGCAATAAACTCATGAGAGTGGAAGGAACAACATACATTTCATGCTTAGTAAATTTTGTGACTGAGGTTGGTAGCTTCAAAGAGTTCAAAATATAATCATTAAAGACTGCCCCTGTTATGTGGAAGTTGAAGTATACATTTTTGACTCCTAAATATCAGTGACCATGAAGCCCCAACTCTGCCATGAATAACCTGGGTCATCACACTATTACTCAGCCATCTGACTGCTGTCAGCCTTATAAGTACAAAAATCAAAGAGTTAGACTTCATAAGTCATGACACTAGCAACATCAGACCGGGGCCTCTTTCTGCATCCCTCCTTCTCTGCAGGGGTGCGTCAGACAACCAACACTATCTTCTTTTGTCTACCAACTGGGCCATTTTCTCTAAGCCAGAAAGGAAACAAACATCCAAAAGGAAAACCTGCTACAGAATTACTGAACTATGGAGAGGAGATCATCACTCCTTTACCCAGCCATCCACTACTGTGCTGCTCCCACAGAGAGGGAGAAGAGAAATACAATTTAAAAAATGAGAGACACCTAACTCTGGGAAATGAACAAGGGGTAGTGGAAAGGGAGGTGGGCGGGGGGTTGGGGTGACTGGGGGATGGGCACTGAGGGGGGCACTTGGCGGGATGAGCACTGGGTGTTATGCTATATGTTGGCAAATTGAACTCCAATTAAATAAGTAAGTAAATAAATAAATAAATAAATAATAAATAAATAAATAAAAAATAATGGAGGCATCTTTTCAACTCCTGAAGTGTCCTTCTTCTGAAGAGAGGCCAAAATCATATAACTCCTAGGTACTTTCCACCCGTTTACTCATTAAGAAGGTCCTTATATGGTTGGCAAGTCTGGGGAGAATAACTGGTATGTTTTTGAGTCAGCTCGGGCTGCTGTAATAGAATATTATAGACTGGGTGACTTAGGCAACAGGCATTCATATTCCATAGTTCTGAGAGGATGGGAAGTTCAAGATTAAGGTGACAGCCTATTTGGTTCCTGGAGAGCACTCTTTCTGATGTCACAGGTGTACCTTCTCACTATGTTATGTCTCTCCTTAGAAGAGGGTCCCTCCACCTATCCATCATGACCTTATCTGAACTTAATTACTTCCCAAGGGCCCTGTCTCCACATCCCATTTCATTGAGGCTTAGGGAATCAACATATGAACTTGGGATAGAAGTGCACAGATCAGGCCATAGCAGTGTGGCCAGCTTAATTCTTTTCCTGATTTGGAGAGTGAGCCTGCCCACCAAAATCATGAGTCTTCTTTTGTTCCTCCATGCTGTAAGCCTCTCTAGGCCAAAAGGGATAATTTCTTGATTCTTGAGATTTGTATTCGCAACTCTATTTGGTTCATAAACCTAAAGCCAGGCCCTTCATCCTGGTCTTTATCTACAATAAAGATGATATTCTGGACATATTTCCCTTTTTGTGGTCCTATTAACCAACAACACCAATCCCCCCCACATCCAACACATATAAGGTTGTGAAAGTCTTCAGCCATATACTCCAATTGGAGTATACTGACAAGTATAAAACTGTTTGAATATTGGAGTATAAGCAACTCCAATATTGCTTAGGTTCTTTGAGGGTATTTTCCCCTACCTAAGAGTACGTGTGTGTGTGTGTGTTTGTGTGTGTGTGTGTGTGTGTGTGTGTGTTGGAGAGGGAATTGGTGGTAGTGGTTCATCTATGAGTTCATCCGTAACTGATGGCTAGTACTCTGCACACACACTATAGGCACTCATGGGCAGCAATCCGACAGTGTAGCACGAGCCTGCCTTTCATGTAACATATCCTCCACAACACATGCCTCTGTAGAAATGAGAGACTCTGTGCATGACTCACCAATATTCAGGGGTAAGGTCACTGGTGGAAAAACTTGAGTAAATACAGCACATATCCTTCAAAGAAAGGACACGACCACCAAGAGGAATCCAGAGGGTCAATCATTTCAGTAAGGATGTATTCAATCAAAAGTCACAGAAAACCCTCCACTCGACAGGTTAATAAATTAGGAAACACTTTTATCTCAGATAATAAGATAGTGGGGACAGTTCCAGGATTGAATAATTCCAGCAGTTCATTTAAATATCAAGAACTCTGGATCTCTTTTTACTTTCACCTCTACAGTGTGCCAATTACTCACGGTAGCCTCTCTCATGGTCACTAAGTGGTTACCACTGCTCTAAGCATCTCATCCATCCAGAGGTGACAAGATTCAGTGAGAAAGAGGAGCACATCTCTTCCTATGTATCCTTTTAAAAACAATACATCTTTCACCTAATTACCCTCAGCCAACTTCTTACATTTCAAAAGCCAGGACTTCCTCATGTTCCCCTCCCTAAACCTACCAGTGAAAAAAGGTAATGGAATTGGTATGATTCATGTAGGCAAATCAACTTTTTTTTTTTTTTTTAGGATTTTATTTATTTATTCACGACAGACACAGAGAGAGATTCAGAGACACAGGCAGAGGGAGAAGCAGGCTCCATGCAAGGAGCCCAACATGGGACTCGATCCCGGGTCTCCAGGATCAGGCCCTGGGCCAAAGGCAGGCACTAAACCGCTGAGCCACCCAGGGATATCCAGCAAATCAACTTCTATACCTGAATTACAATGGAAAATCAGGACTCAACCAGCAAGGAAGGAGGAAAACGTATTGGGTTGGTAACCAGTAGTGTCTGTTACATTTCCCAGCCACAATCGATGGATAATGTAAGAATATACTCATCTTGGAGGAATGTAGATTCACTTCTAATCCTCCCAACCCCCAGTCCCCTTATGTGTGCCTAGGGACTTCAAGGTAGATTGGAAACAAGGACTAAAAAATATTTGGGATGTTATCAACTGCATCAGTATATTGAGATAGGAAGGCAGTGATCACATTTAATTGAATTATGTAAATCCTTTCCCAAATGGCTGGTGCCCTTGTTTCCTTTCATAAATGAATAAAATGAACAAATAAATTATAGGACTACTCAGATTCCTTTCCTTGGGAGCTGTCACATGGTCCTTGCCAATGAACACAGAGAGGCAGATATAGAGCATTGACTTTAATAGAATTTCAGCAAGACAGTAGCCCGGCCAGCCTAGACGGAGGTTTAAATTAGATGTGCTTTTGCCAACACAAGAGAGAATCATTTTGCTGTTCTGACAGCTCCTTTGCTGCAACCATTTATGTGGAATATACACAATTATTCAAGAAATGTTGGTGGTGATGTTATTCATATTAATTAGATAAGAGCCATCTGAGAATGCTAAAATATATCCTATTTTCAGCTAATAATTAAAGACTATTGCATAATAATCAGG
This sequence comes from Canis lupus dingo, assembly GCF_003254725.2. Classification (NCBI taxonomy): domain Eukaryota; kingdom Metazoa; phylum Chordata; class Mammalia; order Carnivora; family Canidae; genus Canis; species Canis lupus. Next base: position 13,498,085 of record NC_064258.1, on the reverse strand, counting down.
CTCTTCAAACATTTCCTTAAACGTTTCAATTTCCATTGACCATATTAATTACATTTAAGTTATAATAAAAAAAATGTTACCGCCTTTTTTTTTAAGCTACGATGTTAAGAGCCAACATGCAGACTGCCTGAGCACATAAAGGGTCAGGTTTCTAAGTAGTGCTCATGATGCATGGAAGGTGGAGTGATATGATGTGAAAGTTAGATTTGAGGAGAGAAGATTGACTTTAGGTTTCATCCTTGCTGCTCAACTCTTCCTTACACAGGTCAATCAATTATGTCCAAACTGCTGCCCTATGAAATGGGAGTAATCTATTGTGTAGCTTATAAAACACTCAGTGTAGTTCCTGGCACATAATAGGTACTTTGGGATAATAGATATTAGGATTTATAATGGATTTGAAACCACTTACATATGCTTGTATATCAGGCTACATAATCTAAACCTAGAAATATGTGTAGCGTCAACAATATTTTTACTATCATGTAAACTCAATTTTATAAAATTATAAGATTTTAGAACACATTTGAAAGTTCAACTTTAGAGTCTCCTGTGATGGTTAATTTTATACATCAACCTGGCAAGCCCACAGTGCCTAGGTAGGTGCTTAAACATTATTTTGGATGTCTCTATAAGGATGTTTTTAGATGAGACTAACATTTAAATCAGTGGACTTTGGGGAAAGCAGATGGGCCCACAAAACGTAGGTGGGCCTCATCCTATCAGTTAAAGGCCTGAATAGAACAAAAGACTGAGGTCCCTTGAGCAAGTGGGAATACTGCCAATGTATGATCTTCAGACTTGAGGGGCAGTATCAGCTCCTCTGGGGTCTTCAGTCTACCAATTTACCCTGCAGATTCTGAACTTGTCAGCCTCCATAATCACCTGAGCCAATTCCTCTTAAAATAAATCTTTTCTACATATAAACACATCGTCTTGATTCTATTTCTCCAGAACCCTTACTAATATACCTCCTCAGGAAAAAAAATAAAAAATTTTTTAAAAGGCCATCATGTGTTAGACCATGACAGCAGTTGACAATGTGATTTTAGCATCGTGCTCCTTCCTACTAGTGCTGCCTGGTTCTGATCCCACAGTTATGCCCTTGACAGTGTATAAAAGGCAAAACGAATTCTGCATACCTTCCTTGCAAACCAGAGTCATAACCTACTCTCATTAATTCCCTTAAAAAGGATAATTCAGTCTTTGCAATACCAGAGGTTTAAAACTCTATTTATAATTTCTCCAAAATATATATCTACCTTAGGGTAATATCCACTCATTTTACCTCCATTTCAGAATTCATTCAGGCTTCCTTGTCAAAATGTTTTGTCCAACTTCTTAAGTTGTCCATTGTCTCCTATCTATCTATCTATCTATCTATCTATCTATCATCTATCTATCTATCTATCTATCTATCTATCTACCTACCTACCTACCTATCTACCTACCTTCTGGTGTATTGCCAGGTGTTGTCTCTATTAGGTTTCTTTTTTTAAAGATTTATTTTTTTAATTTTTATTTATTTATTTTTTAAAAAAGATTTTATTCATTTATTCATGAGAGACACACAGAGAGAGAAAAAGAGAGAGAAAGAGAGAGGCAGAGACCAGGCAGAGGGAGAAGCCGGCTCCATGCAGGGAGCCCGATGTGGGACTCCATCCTGGGTCTCCAGGATCAGGCCCTGGGCTGAAGGTGGTGCTAAACTGCTGAGCTACCCGGGCTGCCCATGATTTATTTTTTTATTTGAGAGGGAGCGAAAGAGAGCATGAGCAGTGGGGGAGGGAGGGCAGAGAAAGAATCTCAAGCAGACTCCACACTGAGTGCAGAGCCCGACTTGGGGCTTGACCTCATGACCCTGAGATCATGACCTGAGTTGAAACCAATAGTCAGATGCTCAACCAGCTGAGCTGTCCAGGTGCCCCAGTTTTTCTTTTTTCTAAGAAAGAGAGCAACTTTTAGATGAATGTGTCTATAATTTCTAATGGCAAAATTGAAACTGCTTTTTAGCTAATTTATGGATATATCTACCTCTTAAAGACAGTGATACCTACCTTTAGAAGTGGTCTATAGCAGGGCAGGATAGAGTTTATGAAGTTAAATTGGGTGACTTCACTGAAAAGAAGGACCAGAAGAAAAATGGGCATTTTTTCCTTCTTATTCAGGGGAAGAGGTCTAGAAAACTAAATGTTTATCTAGTCTTGGAAGTTTATCTCTTTGAAGTCAGTTTATGTCCATAAAAGCCCAACTCATAGTAAAACTGCATATCTTAGCCAGAGTAATGGTGATGAATGTAGTTCAGATGGAGACAAATGCAGAAAAGCAAGTCAACAGTCAGCTGTTCTTTGAATGGGTTCCCAGACTGTAGAACTATAAGCCTGTGTGGTAACCAGGTCACCTGTGTATTAGCAAGGTCCTTCTACCTTGGTATTTATTCCTGAATCCTCTACAGGCTAAACTCTCAATGAAGCAGTGTATTATTTGGGAATAACACATTTATGTTCCACTTTGCCAGCAAGGATGAGCATAGACACTCATGGGAGACTGCAAAAACCCCATTTTGAAATGTCTACAGAAAAAACTACTCAAGGCGTGGATTTGGGGGAACTATCACTCTGAATATCTGAAATGTATCAAATGCTTAGGCATTAGCTTTGCAAGTTATCAATCCCATATTAGCCTTTTGAAAATAGTGTGAATAGTCTCATCCCCAAGTTTTGCAGGAAAAAAAAAAAACTTGCAGCAGGAGAAATTTTAAAGCTGTTCCTCCAAGATTCCATCTCCTGGTTATTCAAACACTGTCTAGGTAGGGCCGTGAAGGGGTTTGCAGATATAATTGAGGTTATGGATTAAATCAGGGAGAGGAGCCTGTCTTATCCAGGGGGGCCCAATCTAATTACCTGACCCCTTAAAAGCAGAGGAGTTTCTCCAGCTGGAGCCAGAGGGGAGCTAGGGCAGAAGAGATGAATCGGAGATAGTCAAGAAGACTCACAGGGACTGCAGTGGCTCTCTACAATCTGGGAATGACCCCCAGCCAGCAGCCTGCAAGGCAACCGGGACCTCATTCCTACAACTTGAGTGTGTCTGGAACTAGGTTTACTCCCAAAGCCTTCTGATAAAAGCCTAGAGCATACAGAACCTTGATTTCAGTTCTAAGGGACCTGGATTAGAGCATTTTGAGCCTATGGATTCCTGACCTAGAGCAGTATGAGATGATAAATTGGTGTGGTTTTAAGCTGTTGAGTTTGTGTCTTCCCCTGCCTCAATTCATGCTCTCTCCTCTACAGTAGCAAGTGTGGTTTCCAAAGGATCCACAAGAGATACAATCTTTGCTTTGCAGATGCATCCTACAAATTTAGTTAGCCAAATTATTCGAATTAGTACTTTTCCCTAAAAGCAGATTGGTGAAAGAAGTAAGCAGACATTTAAATTGAGAAGGCAGGACTCCAAATTCTCACTCTGTCATTTACTGGTTTCTAAGAGTTTGGACAGAACTTTAATGCTTTATTACTTAGTTATCACATGGGTAAATGGGAAAAATATACCTACATCACAGTGTCATTGTGAACATTAAAAATAATCTTTTTAAAATATATCCCTAAAAAAAAGTATCCCTTATTTATGAAAGATTTTTAAATAATAATTTTCAATTTCAAAGACACAGAACAATAAGACACTATTACATAAATCCATCATCTTGTTATTACAGAGGCAGTCTATATTTACTGTAAGAAAAAAAAAACAAGATGAGATGGATCACAAAAAAAAAGAAAGAAAAAAGATAAAAGCATAATTGGGCATTTTAGATTCCTCTCAATATTTCAGTGTGTGTATATATATATATATATATATATACATATACATATATGTGTGTATATATATATATATATATTTCCTTCCAGACATTCAGTGTTTGCATCATATAATGCATACATAATTTATGCCATAATTTATTATGTATGCATTATATTATGGCAGGAAAACTTATTCATGTTTTTTTTTTTTTTTAATTTTCACCACTATAAAAAGATCAAGAATGAGAAGGGCTTCATTTTTTTCTCTTCCAGGAAAATCAGAAATTGTGTTTCACAGACTCAGTTTGCCTACCTGGGACTTATCTTCCAATCCCTTAAAGAGGGAAATTTTCCCTTGACTGGGAAGAGAGGGTCCCCTAGGTCCCTCATAATGGGGATCCTCCCGGACAGTAGAGAATGAAGCAGAGAACCCAGGGCTGCAGTGACTGGTCAGAAGATCTAAACCAGGCTCTGCAAAGATCCTATTCTAAAAAACAAACAAACAAACCCTGGTGATAATGTCAGATTACCTGCCACCTAAATACATACAGGAGTGAAATTTTAAAATGTGGCATTTCCTACAACCAAAAAGCGGAGGAAAAAAAATCTTCCTCATGTAATAGTTTCATAAAAATGCTATAACCTGCCTTTTTCACTGGATAGCAACATTTTTCAAACCAGTAAATGTAGAGCTACAAAATCATTTTATTAGCTACACATTCTTTGGGATGGATGTTCCATAATTTTTTATTAATAACATATTTTCAGACATTTCATTTAAATACAAATTTTCATTCTTGTAAACAATTGTGCTGTCAAGCCCCACTGTCTTTAACATAATGAAAGAGTCCGGGTCACCGGGGTGGCTCAGCAGTTGAGCGCCTGCCCTCAGCCCAGGGCGTGATCCCAGGATCCGGGATCGAGTCCCAGATCGGGCTCCCTGCATGGAGCCTGCTTCTCCCTCTGTCTGTGTTTCTGCCTCTCTCTCTCTCTCTCTGTGTCTCTCATGAATAAATAAATAGAATCTTAAAAAAAAAAAAAAGAGTCCATCAAGGTGACCTGTGCTTTACAAAGACCGAAGCCAAGAAACTGAGAGGCACAATTGATAGGCCACTTACCTGTATCCCACTAAGGAATGGGGAGACCTACCTTAGATCTGTCACAAACATGTGGTCTCCTACAGTTATGTCATATCTCGTTCTCTGTTACTTAATTTCTTTCTTTTTGTTTTTTTGTTTGTTTGTTTTGTTGTTGTTGTTTTGTTTTGTTTCTTAATTTCCAGTCCTTTTTAGTTTGGCTTTCTCAAAGAGAGGTAGCATCTTGAGAGTAAGGCAACAAATATATTGTTTTTATAGTCTCAGACTCTCTTCAGTGCTCAGCAAAGATTAAGTAATAAAATGTATATAGAATGATTACTACAATTATACAGATTTTCCCCGCTATCCAGAAGTAGTGTGCTCCTCTGAAAACTTTTGTAAGCTGAAATAGCAATAAGGCAAAGCAGCAATTACCATTAACAGATATGGAAAAAGCTTTTGAATGTTCCTAGACTCAAAAAAATCACCCCTTTTAGGCTTTTCTGATACCTTAGGCTACATCCTTGCCAGCGGATGGACAAAATAAATCAAGATAAAGACTCTCACAGACACAGTTCACCACTCCGATGGCTGGATGCTAAGGGGATGAGTGTAATTTCTGGGGAGGGTCTTGGGAGGGCCACCCTCACTGCTCAGAATATGTGCTGCCTCTATAAGGACTAACAGAATGCTATTTTTGCTATTTAACTTTTTTCCTAAAAGAAAAAGTCCTCTTCAGGTCTCTTTTGATTAGCAAAAACAGGTGCTAATGTAGGCCTGTCAAAAGAGCAAAGTGTGTAATGGGAACTTTCAAAAAAGCAAGGGATACCTATAAGTGTTTTGTTGGCTAATGGTGAAGGATGGTTTTATTTTTTAAAATGTGAATTAGACTCACCTTTAAAATTATATCATGACTTGGCTCTCCCAAGACCACAAACCTGTGATGGTTCAGTGCTCTTTCTAATACCTAAGATATGATTCTGTGACATGTGTTTTGCCAATAGCAGTTTATCAAGGCAGCTGGACTATGACTGGAACTTCTAGCACCAATAAGGAAGTACACTTTGGCTAGGGAGGCCGCATGACTGGATTTTTGCAACCTTCCTCTTCGTGATTTAATAAATACACATGATATAACTTGATAGGCTCATGGTTTACTATAGTTTATTATTCAAAAATTTTCTTTTTATGTGTTATCAGTTCCCAGTGGTTGATTAAACATATGAAATTATGTCTCCAAGCAGAAACTTCAAATACTTTTCAGTAATTCTAAATGTTGAGCAAAAAAGTATTTGGAGGAGGTAAATCCCATGTATTGAATCTGGACAACAGTGTGTTGATAGAGTGCCAGGACAAATCAGTGAAATATTTCATCTCACTGTTCACTAGTAAGATGTAAGGTTCCATTCTTCCTTGGCCAGTATGCTTTTTCATTTGCCTGCCTCATTAACTAGAAAACTCTAGATGGACAGCCTGTGTGTCCTGTTGCCTGGCTTCTGGCCTCCTTTCCACCAAATTCCAGAGGTGAGCAGCCACAGCAAGTTCTCAAGATTGGATAGTCATTAATTATCTCTGAGTAGTCAGGAATAAGCCCTGAGTGTAGAATCTAACTTTATCATCAATAAAATGGATCATATAAAAACACGGTCTTGCTCAAATGTCTTTAATGTTCCATATAAGAGAAGAGAGAAGCAGCCAGAAGAAAACGAATGGTTTCAGAGGGACTGCCTTGCAAGCATAGCACTCAAAAGTGATCCTATGGCTCTCCAACAAAAGTGACTCTCCAAACATTACCTCTTCGTGTCCCTTCAGCAGGGTCTCAAAAGTCCGTCTTCACAAACTTCCTTCAATGGATATAGAAGTCAGGAAAAATCAGTGTTCTCCCTCTCCCTCTGGACATGTTATAGGTGTGTTTTCTGTTCTCAAACTGAGGAGAGCTTTGAAAGGGAGAAAATGCTCTAAAAAGGAAGCAATCCAAAGTGATGTGTACTGCAGGGGAGACAGGTTTGACCACTGTGCCTCAGTTCCTGCTGGAATAAGGAAGAGAAAGAGGATCACCACCCCCTCCACACACACACACTCACACACACACACACACACACACAGAGTACTTTTTGAACCTCAAATTTTCTAGAAGCCCCAAATGATGAAACAGTCTCTTCTTGAGGACACATCCACGAATCACCGTGCAGCCACCAGTAGCTCAGAGCCCCGTAAATGTAATCTTCTTGATTTGTCTGTCTCCTGAAGAAGCATAATTCAGTAAATATAAAGACTAGCCTTGAGGGTGACTGTAATTATGTGGAAGATTTTTTAAAAATCAGTTATTAATTTAATTGACTTACAGGATTAATGGAGGAAGAAAAGAAAATATTTCATATATACCTGGAATGCCATGTATGTGCATTTATTTTATTTTGACCTCTCTTAGGTCTTTCTCATGTGTGTACTTGAATGCTACTGGAGACTCAGTACATTTTGTCAGGAAATTCTCTAAGGAGTTCTAGATTGAGTTTTATATTATGGTCAAAAGGTGCCTATAGAGAGATTAAAATAAATTAATTAATAACAAGAAATAAATTAATAACAAGAAAAATCCAGCTGCCCTGTTTGATTTTCTGGTTTGTCTCAGGGTAGACAAATAAAGGGGACACAGGAAAACTTACTTGGGTCCATATAGAATTTTAGCTTTCTAAAGAAGGAAGGGGGGGATCCCTGGGTGGCGCAGCGGTTTGGAGCCTGCCTTTGGCCCAGGGCGTGATCCTGGAGACCCGGGATCGATTCCCACGTCGGGCTCCCGGTGCATGGAGCCTGCTTCTCCCTCTGCCTGTGTCTCTGCCTCTCTCTCTCTCTCTGTGACTATCATAAATAAATAAAAATTAAAAAAAAATAAAGAAGGAAGGGGGCAAACTAGCTGATGGCCAGAATGAATTTCATATTAGTAACACATACAACAGGTGTGTGAACTCGAAATAGCATTTTATTTAGAAAAGTTCCAGTTTCCATATTAACTCATAAGAGTGAGATATCTTGCAAGCCTTCAGACAAAAAAAAAGATATATGATATGCTGAATTCTGTTCCATGAATCATTCAATATGATTGTAATTGAGCATGACAAATGGAAAGACGCTGTCATTCTTCATATTTTCTTCTTTGTAGATGAAAACCTTGATTCAAATAAAAAGAAGGGACCTGCTCTTGAGGTTCCGAGAAATGGTCTTTGGAGTCAGTGAACTGCATTGCATCAATACAAAGTAAATTTCCAAGTAGGAAATTCTTCCTGTGTTATTTTGGTGAAGTAATGTATACAGAATTGTTTCTTCTGCATGCCAAGGCAGCATTGGGGCACCAACTCAGGTATACTGAAAGGGCTAAAAACTGAATCACTCTCCCCCATAAGTCCTTTGGGGTAAGAAGAAAGCTCTAATTTCAAACAACAAAAACTACACAATTTCTAACACTTAGCAACGAGGCCATCATTCGGAAACCAGCGGTATACTCTATCCATGCCCTGCCATTACTTTATTTGTGTGAAGGATTAAACCACTCAACACAAATTCACCAGCAGTGTTGTAAACCTTACGTTTCTTTTTTTGTTATTGTGTTTTTATTGGAGCTGGATTTGCCAACATATAGTATAATACCCAGTGCTCATCCCATCTCCTAAACCTTACATTTCTATTTCTCCTTTAGAAGATATGTGATTTATTTTTTAAAAGATAACGGCAAGAACAAATATATTTCATTTCTTCTACTCAATGTTATTGGTCCAAAATGTTGGATGTGGTTTATAAGAGTGTTTGTTTCCAGTTATACAATCCAAGTGCAGTTTTAAGTATAGTATTATTTATATATCTGATTTCCTAGGCTACAGATTAGATGTCAGGTTGGTGAACATGAAGGAAAAAATCCTTTGGTAGGTAAACATGATATTTACCTACATTATTCTTTGATTCAGGAATCATAAGTGTATATATTTATATAAAGCTACCATTTTTAGAGTACTTAACCATGTCAGGTAATGTGCTTTTTTCCGTGAATTATTGATTAATTCTCACAGGAATTCTCTGAAATAGGTATTACCATCCAGAAGTTGTAGATAAATAAGCTTAGATGAAACTAGTAATAATTAATCTGTCCAAGTTCAGATGGTAAGTGGTGAACCTCTGGCTTTATTTTTTTTCCTGACTGGAACACCATCTTATTTGCCTTTAATTTTTTATTTGCTTTGAAGTGGTGTTATTAGAACTTCTTTCCTGATTTAAGTAAATTTTTGAGAACCTAATAAGTAAACACTGGAAGAACAGCAGAGTAATTTTAGACCCCAAAACACAATTATCAAAAACAATATAATTTTTAAATGATGTAATATGTTTAAAGAAATGAAATAGGCAATCAAAAATATGAGCTGGTAACAGAGGGAGGAAACCATAAAAAATTTCCAGTTTATTTCCCTATACTAGTTTACAGTGGTTTTATTCCTACTTCTGTTTGAATCCCAACCTCACCATGGAAATCTAGTTTCTCCTTTTGGCATCATTTAAAAAATATATACCAAAATTCTCAAAAATATACAAAAGTAGAGAAAATAACATAACAATAAGAGAACAAATCTCCATTACCATCAACAATGTACAGCACTGGCCAACTCATAGAAACGATTTAACCCCTAAACTTTTCTGTATTTATCTCTAAAAGACATTCTTTAAAATATATAAAACCCCAAACCCTTATCACCCTTAAAAGACTCCTGTTTTCTTCAATTATTTCATAATATCATTTTACAATTTGTTTTCATCAGGATTCAAAGGAGATCCATATGTTATGATTGTTTTTATGCCCCTTAAGTCTGTTTTAATCAATAGATCATTCCTTCATCCTTTTTTTCTTCGTTCCTTGTAATGTATTTTCTGAAACAGCTAGGCCATTTATCTGCTCTAGTTTATTAAAAGTGAACGGTATTGATTGCTCCTCTGTGGTGTCATTGAACATGTTCCTCTATTCCTGCATATCCTGTAAATGAGTACTTAGAATGAAACCTTGAAAGGCTTGAAATTCAGTTCAAGTTTTTTGTTTGCTTTTTGGTTTTTGGCAATAATATTTTTTGGGGTAGTATTGCATACTTCCATCAAAAGACACGTAATGTCTGTTTGTCTCTCTTTTTTGATGCTAACAATTCATAATTATTGCCTAGACCCATTATTTCCATATGGGTTGCAAAAATAGTAATAATAGTCAATTCTATCATTCTGTCTTTATTCATTTGCTCAAATGTATCTACAAAGAGAACTTTTTTCTTATTAACATTTGATTATGTTGAAAGCGTGATACACAAAGGAAAGACAGGATAAAACTTGATGCTATTCTTTTACCAGTTTCCAAACAGTGCATTCAATCCCTAGCATTTTTCAAACGTGCCCAATGACACCTATATTTTTTAATTAATATTATTACCTCACAGATTCGAACATATTTGATGTATTTTAAACTACTTTATTTATTTTTCTTATGGATTATCAAATTGTCCTAACCTTGCCCAGTGACAGCTTTTTGGAGTTGACTACTGAGTGTTTTCAGCATGCCTTAATAATCTTGTAAATGAAAAATAATAATAATAATAATAATCTTGTAAATGTTCCCTGCTTTTGAGCAAAACAATAACAACTATAAAAACAATTTTTTTCCTTTTTTTATAATTTCTTAAAGTAAATCTTTCTTACTTTTGGTCATATCAACTGAGGCTCCAACATGGAAGTGTAGCCATGCTGATAGTTTTTCATTGCCTGGCAAAAATATAGAAGAAATAATCCAGTCACCCCACAGGAACATAAGAAAATGATAAAGAATTATTATTTTCAGATACCAAATTTTATGGGTTTTTAAAAAATGAGACAATATATAATCTTCAAAATATTATACCCACATAACTCCATTACCGTATAAAAAAATTTTCACTAGTATCAGGATACTACTTCCTCACAATATAATAGAGCTATTTCATGTCTTTTATAAAGCTGTATGGTACTCGATGGTATGGACATATCACACTAGACAACCTGTCCTCTAGTAATGGCATTCAGTTTGTTTCCATTCTTTGCCATTACAGTAACACTTCAGTGAAAAACCTAGTGCTTTTATGTTTTTTCTTTTATATTTTTTCAACAAGATCCTTTGGTAAAAAGTATGATAGAGCTTGAAGAAATTTTTAAAAGGCAACAATTAAAATTGAAAATCAGTGTACAAGTTAAAAAATAAACATTTCTGAAGACAGAGCTAATGAATTAGGACATAAATGTGTAGAATTATGTGAAATGCAACAAGGAGCCAAATAAGTAGTAAATATTAAAGAAAGGATAAAAGTCATAAATAACAGTTGGAAAAGTTAAATGTAATGATAGTGACAGAAGAAGAGTCTAGAGAACCATAATACTTGAAGAGTTTATGGCCAAAAATATTCAAAACACATGAAAGATATGAATTATCAGAGTTGGGACACAAATACCATATAGTTTAATTAAACGTAGTCCTTGCTAGGGGGGGCCTGAGTGGCTCAGGTGGTTAAACATCTGCCTTCAGCTCAGGTCATGATCTCAAAGTCCTGAGATCTAATCTAGCCCTGCATCAGAATCCCTGCTCCTTGAGGAGCCTGCTTCTCCCTCTCTCCCTACTCCCTGTTCGTGCTTTCTCTCACTGTCTTTCTCTCTCTCTCTCTCTCTCTTGCAAATAAATAAATAAAATCCTTTTAAAAAATAAAAAAAAAAACAAAAGTAGTCCTCGCTAGATATATGGTAGTAAAGTTGCAGACAACAAAGGCAAAGATCTAAAAGGAGACTGAAAGAAAAAAGTAAACACCTACAAAAGAGCTACATTTATCCTGAGAGCTGCTTTCTCAATAGCAACAATGGAAACTAGAAGCAAAGTGAAATAATACATATTTAATGAATTAACAGAAATTAACTGCCAACTTAAAATTATATACCCAGAAAGCTGTCCTTCCAAAATGAATGCAAAATAAAAATATTTCCAGATTCAAATATAAACAATCTTGCGGAATTTTACCACCAACAGACTCTCATCAAAGGAAACCCTAAAAGATGTACCTTGGGAAGAAAGAAAATGATCCCAGAAAAATAAAAGGAAGTACTGTAAAAGGGACAATGACAAGCAAAAAATAATTGTAAACACATAGATCAATGTATCAACCTGAATAAGTATAAAAATAATAATAATAATGTATAATTTGCCAAATTATCAAAATAAAATCATATTAAAATATCAGATAATATAATGATATTTGAGAAAATGGATTGTTTGAGTGAAAACCTTCTAAGATACTTGTTTGAATAGAAAGGTAAAAATATTGATTATTTTAAGAATTAAGTGTGTGGAAAAAAAGAATTAAGTGTGTGTATTAATATTTCAGAGTAACTATTAATAACCTAAAAATAGAGCATATAACTTCCAAATAAGTAGAAAAGAAAAATGAAAAATGAAATTATTTAATCTCAAATTAAACAAGAAAGAGAAAAAAAGGTACAAAATTTAAAAATTTATTACAAATGGAGAGCACAAATAAGATGCTATGGGTAAAATAAAATTAATAATTCTAATTATTTAAATGGATTATGTTTATTTATTTTAAAATTTTCAGTAAATTTTAAATGTCTGGCTCTATATTGCTCACAAAGACACACATACATCATAAAAATAGAAAATATGAGAAATTACACAACAGGCAAAGACTAACCAAAGTGAAACTACTATTGCTTTCAGATAAATAAAAGCTAAAGCAAAAGACATTAATAAAGATGAAGAATCCAATTCACCAAAAACGTATGTCAATATGAAATCTTTCAACTTCAAATAATATAGCTTCAACATCAATACAGTACAAGTTGAAAGAAGTATGGGAGGAAATTGATAAATCCACCACTATGGTGGATGAATCTCAGTTATTAGTAGATCAACTAAATAAAAAATGAAATCCGTTAAGATAGAATTTGAACCCCACAATTAATGAGCTCGATCAATGGGTTTGTAAAGAACCACATATTCAACACTGCAGACTGAATCCTTCTTCAGTATGAAAGGATATTTATGGAAATTACCTATATACTAAGCCATGAAACAAATCAACACCCCCCACCACAAAAGAATTAAAAAAAAAATACAAACCATATTTTCAAAGTACAATGCAATTAATTTAAAATATAACAGGAAAAAACCCTCCAAATTGCTTAAATATAAAAAAATATTCAAGGAAGGAATCATAAAAGAAGCTAGTAAATATTTACAAGTGAATAACAATACTTTTGTATTAAAAATGCATTAATGTAGTTAAAATTGTTCCCAAGGGAAAATAATTGGCCTTCAAAATCATATTAAAAAATTTCAAAAACCTGAAAAATAGTGAGCTATACATCCAATTTAAAAAGTTAAATAATAGAATAGATTCCCAATACAGGGGAAGAAAGGGATTGTTACAGTGTAAATGTTTGTGTCTACCAAAATTCACATGTAGAAATTCTAACTACCGAAGGGGGTGACATTAGTAAGTGAGATCATTGAGAGGTGACTGGGTCATAAGGTTGAAATTCTCATGAACGGGATTAGTCTCTTTTTTTTTTTTTTTTTTTAGATTTTATTTATTTATTTGACAGAGAGAGAGGGAGAGAGAGAGAGAGAGAGAGAGAGAGCATGAGAGCACAAGCAGTGGAGCAGCAGGCAAAAGAAGAAGCAGGCTCCCCACGAAGCAGGGAGCCAGATGTGGGGCTCCATCCCAGGACCCTGAGATCATGACCTGAGCCAACGGCAGATGCTTGACCAACAGAGGCACCAGGCACCCCAGGATTGGTGCTTTTATAAAAGAGGCTACAGAAAGATCCCTTTCTTTTCCATGATATGAGGACACTGCAAGAAGTTACCAGTTATGCAACATGAAGAAGGCTTTCATCAGAAGGCAACCATTCTGGTGCCTTGATCTTGGACTGCCAGCCCCTACCACTGAGAAATGACTTTCTGCTATGTATAAGCCATCCAGCCCATAGTATTACATTATAGCGACCCAAACAGATTAAGACATGGATTTTTTTGAGCTGCATTTAATGAAATAGACAAAAATACAGAGATACAAACTGCCAAACCAAACTAATACAGACACTCTGACAATGTGGTGTATTCATGGAACACTATGAAGTCAATGAAAAAGTATAATTTGCTGATGTTTACAATAAGAAATAAAAATAAATTGAGAAAAGCTGAGCTTATACATTTTAAATAATGAGTGTGAAGTCTAGTGAAAGAGGGACTAGTATTTGTCTCCTTACCCCAAAATCCGGAAATGTGGTAATTCAGACCACAATTGTTGAAAGGCCAGCCCTGGATGGGAATCACATTAGTGTTGGAATATGACATACCCAGGGCAAAGCATGAAGACAAAGGTCACCAGGGGAGTAGCAGGGCTCCAGATGTGGAGAGAAAAGCCACTGAAAGTAGCATGTTAAAAACAAAAACACACTTTCTGGGATGCTTGGGTGGCTCAGTGGTTGAGCGTCTGCCTTCTGCTCAAATCATGATCCTGGGGTCCTGGGATCAAGTCCTGCATCGGGCTCCCCGCAAGGAGCCTGCTTCTCCCTCTGCCTATGTCTCTGTCTGTCTCTCTCTGTGTCGCTCATGAATAATAAATTAAATCTTTAAAAAAATAAAAACACACTTTCTGCCACCTCCGGATAACTTGCAGTCATGGTACCATATTACGCAATGGGCAGACCCCTGTTTGGTGGTCTGACATGCCTATAGATGTGAAACACAGAACTATAACTTTTAAAAGGTTAACCATTTTCTCATTATTCAATCTCCCTGTCTTTCTTCTATGCTTTCATATTGCAAATCTCTAGACAAATAATTTTCAAGTTGCTCCCAGTAGCTGAGCTAGCTGGCAAAACAGATCTCTAAGAAGGTGAAACTTTCTAATATGATCACAGGAAATGTTGAATATGGCATACTGCCAAGATGAGTTACAGCTTTTTGTGGCTAAAAGAAGAATTCACGAAGAGATGCTAAGAGTCTTCGGTACTGAACATTGCATTTTATTAACGAGTTCAATGAAATCAGTCCAAGAAACCACGGGAAAGATTTCTGTCCTTAACTCAGCTTTATTGACTTCTTTGGATTCAAAGCACTAATATTTATGTGGCAGAAATTTCCCGTTGCCTCTTAAAAACTGGTTTGTTTGGTTTCCTATGAGAGATTGGGCCATGAAAAGAGTTCCGTGAATAAGCATTTTGTACACATTTTCATGGAGCGCTTCTTCCCTCCCAGCAGCAAACACATTCACCCAGTACCACCCCTGCCTTGGATTTATTGTCAGGAGAAAACTGGGATGATTCTTGAGCTCAGAAAAACCAGATATGTTCCATTCTAAACAAAGGATGCGGATTGAAAGAAAGGTAGAATGGTGGAAGAGGGCAAAGGAAAGAGAGTTTGAGATCACCTGGGGAGAGATTTGAACAAAGTATTCACAAGTGATATGGGGCTGGAAAAAAAAATACCACCAACAAACAAACAGACAAAGACAACACCTCAAAGGATGCTCATCATTTAATCAACCACAGGGAAAGCTAATATCAATCACAGTGAGTTACCTCTGTGCATTCCTAGAATGGCTAAAAAGGAAACCAAATGTGGTGGGTGATGGTGAGTGTTAGGGTGGCTATGATGCAGATGGCCAAGAATTGCCCCTCCTCCAAGGGAGGAAAGGGACCAGACATTAAGGGAAATGTGGGCCTGAATTTCTGTCAGGCTGGGCCTTTTAAGGGGTTTTGAAGGATGCAAGAGGGTTGCAGCTGTGCCCATGAGAGGGTATAGGAAGGGGGTGGATTCTCAGCCAGGTAGAGCAGGAGGTGGCGGGTTTTGTGAGGGCCTTGTCAGGGGTGTGGGTCGTGGTCCAGCTAGACAAGAGTATGCTCTGTAGTTGTGCTCTGTTCTCTGAGAATGTAGGGCACCATGACCTAGACAAAGAGTTTGGGCCAACTACAGGCTCCTGTGAGTTTTGTCTATAAGACTGGCTAGTCAGGGGTTGGGGGTAGATTTTTTTCAATATTTTATTTACTTATTCATGAAAGACAAGGAGAGAAAGACAGGCAGAGACACAAGCAGAGGGAGAAGCAGGCTCCATGCAGGGAGCCCGACGTTGGACTCGATCCCGGGTCTCCAGGATCAGGTCCTGGACTGAAGGCGGTGCTAAACTGCTGAGCCACCAGGCTGCCCGTTGTGGGGAGACTAAACAGATTCCCTCCAGTGAGGATGTGGAACTACTAGATTTTTCCTACACTGCCAGTAAGAATGTAAAACGATGTGGTCACTTTGAAAGATACTTTGGCAGTATCTTATGAAATTAAACATATGACTCAGTAATTCTACTTCCAGGTTTGTACCCAAGAGAAATGAAAACACATGTCCATGAAAAGACTTGCACCACAACGTTTATGGCAACTTTATTCATAGTAGCTTAGGACTAGGAACAACTTAAATGCCCATAAGCAGGTGATTGAATAAACAAATTCATTCAATGGAATGCTACTCATTAATTTAAAAAAAATGAATTGCTGGTGGTACAGGCAACATCACAAGTATATCTCAAAAACATTCTGGAAGCCAGATACAAAAGAGTACCTACTGTATGATTTCATTCCTAGGAAACTATAGGAAATGCAAGCTAACCCAGAGGAACAGAAAGTAGACGGGCAGCTGCCTGGGGACACAGGTACAGGGGTGTTACATGCCAAACAGGATTAGGAAACTTGCAGTGATGACAATATTCTGCATAGTGACTGGAGTAATAGCTACATAAATGTTTACATTTGTCAAAAACCCATCAAAGTTTACACTTAAAATGGGTGAATTGTAATTGCGTGTGAATCATAGCTCAAAGAGTAAGAAAAATCCTTAAACACGTACACACAGAAGGTACTTGGGAAGAATGAAGAAGATGGTGAGGGAATTAGAAGAAGTGTTGTTTGTCTTTGAAATAAAGGGAAGGGAGGGAGCCAGTTCCTTGGCTCTGAGTCAAACGGACAGAACATACTCAGCACATCTCCAGAGGGTTTTCTCCTTGGTTGTTCTGATCAACTATTTTACCATGACTTAGGTTCTTTCAGCTTTAATATTTTATGATTTTGTGTTTTGCAATAATGTATTGAAATTTATTTATCAAGATGACAAAAAGCTTACAGCTAGAAAGGATAGCCAGCTAATACTTTAGATGACAGGTTCAGGATTCAAAATCATTTTGATGTACAGAAACAATGGCCTAAAACCAACATGATGAAATTGGAAAGGACAGACCTCTTGATGTTAGGCTTAAAAAATGTAATTCTGCAAACATAGTTTTGAAATAGTTTGGCTTCCTTTAAGGGAAAAAAATATATATATTTTTTCCAAGAAGAAAAATCCTTTGTGGTAGATTATTTAGGTGTGTATGATTTCACTTATATAAGGCTCTAGAAAATGCAAACTAATCTGTAGTGACATAAAGCAGATCAGTGGTTGCCCTGGGTCAGAGGTATAGAGGTTATTGACAGAAAATGAGCGCCAGTGAACTTTTGGGGTAGTGAATACATAGATATATGTAATTTATTGCTAGGTGAGCAAGTCAGATTGTCAAATAATCGCTAAAAATTCCATGCAATATTAGACTATATGAAGAAAAGTCATCATCCAGAACTTTGCGAATCATAGCCTCATTGAGTTCCAGACCAGTCAGACCACACTTGAAATATTATGTTCCATCACTAATGGCAGATTATAAGGAGGCTATGTATAATAAAGAGACAAATCTGATGAGATATTCTTTAAAACATGGCATGGACTAGAAGATTAAAGTGAAGAGAGTCACAGTAGTTTCCAAATAATTAAAACTTTGCAACATACAAGAGAAAGAGAAACAGAAATATATTGTTTTAAAAATTAGGATTTATGTAAGTCACATGGAGATAGAAATACCTTGAAATAAGGATTTGGATGCTGCAGCTAGTTCATGATGGCCTGAACTATCTCTTTTTTTTAACTACCCTATAATCCAGTAATCCCACTACTGGATATTTACCCAAAGAATACAAAGACACATTCAAAGGAATACATACATTCTTATGTTTAGAGCAGCATTATCAACAATAGCCAAAGTATGGAAGTAGCCCAAGTGTCTACCAACTGATGAATGGATAAAGATGTGGCATACATATATGCAATGGAATATTATGCAACCATAAAAAAAGAATGAAATCTTGCCATTTGCAATGACACACAAGGATCTAGAGGGTATAATGCTAAGTGAAATAAGTCAGTCAGGGAAAGACAAATACAATATGATTTCACTCATGTGTAATTTAAGAAACAAAACAAAGGAACAAAGGACAAAGAGAAAGAGAGACAAACCAAGGAATAGACCCTTAACTATAGAGAACAAACTGATGGTTACCAAAGGGGAGGAGGTGAGAGGATGGATTAAATGGATGATGGGGATTAAGGAGGGCACTTGTGATAAGCACCAGGTGATGTATGGAAGTGTTGAATCACTAGATTGTACACCTGAAACTAATATTACACTATATTTTAACTATACTGGAACAAAATAAAAGAACTATCTCTTCATGTGCCATGTAACCTGCCATTGGAAGTAATTGCTCAAAGGTTGTGGGACCAAATTACAGAGATATCCCAACAGGAATCCTACCCCTGGGGAAGAAGTGGGAGTGATGTCACTGGTTAGAAAGCACAGAAGTGAAATTCAACCTGCCTTAGTGGTGGAAGATCTGGAGAGGCAAAGAGAAAGGACAGGGGAGTTAGGGAAAGTGGGGGAAGGGAGGAGAGATGGCATATGTAATGCTTCCATGCTATGAATTTTTGAAGAAAAAGAGTCAAATATGTGTAGCATCCCATAATATATCAACCCACCTAAAGTGTAGTTTTCTGGTTGAGGACTAGCATCAATTATCCCAGGTGGATAAGAAAAGCCCTGATATTAGAATAGGTTGGGTTGGGTTTTTTTTGTTGTTGTGTTTTTTTTTTTTTTTTTTGGTTTTCTCAGATTCTATTTATTCATTCATGAGAGACAACACAGAGAGAGAGGCAGAGACATAGGCAGAGGGAGAAGCAGGCTCCCTGTGGGAGAGCCTGATGTAGGACTCGATCCCAGATCCCAGGATCATGACCTGAGCCCAAGGCAGATGCTCAACCACTGAGCCACCCAGGTGCCCCTAGGATAGGTAGTTTAATACTTGCCTATACCAAGCCAGAAGCTGGAAGATGGTGCTTTCAAGTACATTGTAGAGTCAAATGCCTTGGTCCTTTACTCACACCACTAATGAAGGGAGGTAATCTAAGGGAAGAGAGCAACAGAATGCGCCCATGAGATTAAGAGGGAAAATAGTTCTGTGAAGAAAGAAAGCAAATATAGGGGGAATGTTGAAGGAGAAAGAAAAGACTGTAAAGATCAAGCAGATTTACTGCCAAACCCAAATCCTAACATGAGTTTGATGAATTCCATGCTCTGCTCTAATTTGCGTGTGTCAGGGAAAATTGAGAGGAGGTAACTGACAGGCTAATAAAGAATTTGTGGACAATAGAGTAACACTGACAATCACAGTAATAACTGGAAGAGAAAAAGAAGTGATTTTCTCAGGAAGGGCTGATCTTCTGAGTCGTTCCCATGAATAGACTCCAGGCACATGCCGAACTTCAAGCTGATATTGTGAGAGAGAGGACACGGGTATGTCTAAGGTTCCTTTTGTGGCTCCATTTGTGTTTCTTCTCTGTGTACGTTAAGATGGATGCGCTCACTGCTTCACTGAACACAATTGTTAAAGTAAGTGAAATTAAATTTTTATTTGTTCTGATTAAAACATAAATCTAGATGCAGCACTGAGAGAGAGAATCAGAGAGTGAGAAGACAGATTCACTAAACACTTCATACACAGAGATTTGGCTCCTCACTATCCTTATAAAATGGGTTGAAAGTCATAAAGTCATAGGCATGACAGTTTTACTTTAAGTGCAAATTATACACTATGCATTTAAAATTCCAGAAATTGAACTTACTTACTAAGGCCAAAGGAAATTAAGCCCTTAGAGCTTAAGGCAAAAGGCCAAAAGGTCCAAGCTCTTCCTATCATCTTTTATATAGAGGAAAACGTGGAGGTTGTAGTCACACAATCGTATGTTCACATGGCTAATTCATGAATGAAAATATGAAGACTTCAGAACTGGTCAAATAAATGCAAATGAAATGTATGAGATATTATCTATCTAATGGGTTGGTAAAAATTAAGATGATAAATAATATTCATTGGTAATGGGGAATGCCTTTTTCAGGGGGGATTGCCTTTTAAAATGAGCACTATAAGAGAATAAAGTATACAACTTTCTGAAGGACAACCTCATATATTATACATATGTTTCGACCCAGTCATTTCACTTCTGGAAAAATATTGTAGGGGTGTCTGGGTGGCTCAGTCGGTTAAGCGTCTGCCTTAGTTTAGGTCATGAGCTCGAGGTCCTGGGATCAAACCCTGCATCGGGCTCCCTGCTCAGTGGGGAGCCTACTTCTTCCTCTCCCTCTGTCTGCTGCTCCCTCTGCTTGTGTCTCTCTTTCTCTCTCTCTTTCTTACTCGCTCACAAATAAATAAATAAATAAAATCTTTAAAAAAAGAAAAATATTCTATGGAAATTAGGGAAGAGTACAGAAAAGTGAATACAAAAATGTCTCGGGAAGCATTGATGGTTATAATAGTGCAGACAATTTAAATACCTTGTACGAGGGAATTGAATTCAATAAACTATAGTTCACTCATAAAATGAGATGCCCGAAAACTACTTAGGGGTGAGTTTGTTGTAATGTATTAAAATACCATGTTATATTATTAAATGAAAATGAGATTGAAATATATTGACAAAGTGCTATACTACACTACATATTTCATATCTTTCAATTTGGGTAAATAATCTGCGCCAAACTATGTTTTCAACTGTTAATTATGTCTGGCTAAAATTATGTCGTTTTCACTTTCCAGCCCATAAAAATAGGCTTTCACATAATGAATTAGGAGCTGGTATTATTGTATCATCAGCAAAATCAATGAAATGATTCCATGCAGTGGACTCCAGTGTTCCCTAAGTGAAGCTGTGGCCATGCAAGCAGGTGGCAGAAGCAGAATGTAGGTGAAGGTTTTGGAGTTGAGAAGTTTAAGCTCTTTGAGGCTGAATAATTGGATAATCATGTGCATGATAATGGCCAGAGATTGAGTGGAAGAAAGAAAGTGAATTATATTATGACTTTAACAAACAATCCAGAAAACGATGGACAGCAAGAAAGGCCACAGGGCAGCATTGAGGTGCCATGAATCTCAAATGACCCAGGCTTCTGGCATGGAGTTAAAAAAGTGATGCTCAGAAAAGGCACAATAAGGGGGCTGAGTAGCTTCCAAGAACAGGGCTACCTGGGAGGCCCTACCCTCCGGCAAGATCTAGTCAGAAGGGCTGTGTAGGGATGTTTCAATCCAAACCAATATTTATTGAGCCTTTACACATACCAATTACTGTACCAGTTTCTGAATAATAAATTAATGCTCACAGAAAGCACTAGGGAAAGATCTGGATGAGGTGAAGAAGCAGCAGACAGTCTAATGGGGATAAAAGCTCATGATCAAGATGTCTTTTCCGGATCTTTTCTTCTGGATGGTGACAAAGGATGGTGATGATCATAACGTTCCTATCATAAAGGCTGCACTGTAGGATGCAGGGAGGGACGAGTGCAATAATGAATAACAGGTTTGAAAATGCCAAAGTACTGAATCTATAAAGATGGAAATGTCAAGACATAAATATATCCCAACAGTGAGAAGGACAGATTATGTACCCAGCTTTATCATTCTCTAGAGTCTTGCTACTCAGAATGTGGTCCTCGAACCATCAGCACTGGCATCCCCTAGGAGCTTGCTAAAAGTGCAAAATCTTCAACTTCATTCCTGATCTAATTCTTCAAATTAGAATTTGCATTTTAACAAGTTCCCTTGGTGATTCATAATCATGTTAAAGTTTGAGAATTATTGCTCTAGAACATAGATTTCCAACTGCTCAACCATAACAGGTGGAATTAGAGGTAGGGTTACAACCAGGATGCTAGGAATTACAGATAAGCCTATATCCTATTGTGTCTATGCAGCAGTCTGTTGAGCTGCCTACTGGTGGGAGTGTGTAGGGCTAGTGAAACTCATTTCCTCCTTGATTCTTTAGCAAAACAGGGAGGTGGCTGTAAAAGAGGACTGCAGAAAAACAGAACTGCAAGGCTATGACTGTATGCTCCAGGGGACATTAGTGCCTGAGTGGTGAGAGGTTGTTGAGAGAGCCACAAAGTCTTAAGTCCTATTAAAGAGGGAATTCTGTTTTATAGAGAAATCAGTAATATGTTCTTAGACCATATGCATGAGTTTAATGAGGCAGGCTGGCCTCTGCTGCAGCCAGAACCTTTAGGGACCAGCAAGACTAGAGCCATAGGATTAGTAAATGTTTCTAACCCGGGATTAGGAAAGCACTGGAAAAGGAAGGTTTCTGAACTGCCCTATGGTGGACATTACAATTTGGGCAATAAAAGTCCAGTCATTAGGACTCAGGCCAAGACAATTTGTAAGTGTGTTACTAAGTACAATATCAGCCTGGACGATGAGATGAGGGGATAGTGTGGAGAGGGGTACTCAAACTCACCTCAGTTTCCAAGAGGCCCACAAGACTTAGTCAAGGATTCAATCTCAGCCTGCAGGAAGCCACCCTAAGCTCAGGGCAGCCAGCAGGGAGCAGAGAAACCTACCCTTAGGGAGCCAACAAATGATAAGCTCTCTGTCATGTGCGGTGGAGTAGGTGATATTCCCATAGCTGAAGAGAGAAGTATTGCCCCAAACCATTGAAAAGCAAGCTCCAACTTTCCAACTTCTACTAAGCCATGCCCTTCTCAGAGAAATGTTTGGGAGAATCTACCTTGTGGGACACTGAGCATTCATAGCTGAGAGCAAGTACATAACTTCTTTGCTTCCTTTTGGAGAATTTCCTGGAGTGCACTGTATGGACAGTCATTCCATTTCTATCACTGAGCTTGCCTGTACCTCTTTCTCTACCCCTCCTTACCTTGCCCATCTCTACCTCCCCACCAGATTAGAAATAAAATCAGTTTGGGCATTTTTTCCCTGGATATGAATATGGAAAAGTTAGAAGACAATATAACATGGCAGTTTAACCAGGGAACTGGGGGGTGGGAGGGGAGAGAGGTGGTTAGGGGTAGGTATCAGTTAAACTGGTAGGGGTATTATTTTGCTGTTTGCCATTTACCTCTTTGGGGACTCCTCCCCTCCAAGAGACATGTCTACATATGTGTAGCTATATTACTTTAAATGGATTTATTAAAAATCACGGATTTATTGAAGATCCTGCTGGGCAACTTTGTTTGAGATAACTTCATCTTTCTCATCTTTAAGTCAATATTTATTACAGAAGATCACAATTAGAAAATAGAAGAGTAGAAAAGAAAAATATCCTTAGATTATCAGTTTTTCATTACCTATTTCAAAGGGGAATGGTAACTTGACTATTCTATATATCAGTTGGCAGTCCATTTGTGGGAAAAATGTCCTTGTGCAGTAACCAAAAAGGCTCCACAGGGACAAGTTTGCTTGAGAGCTCTGAATGCCGGAAGCCCTGAGTTGGGGACCTGAATGAGACAGCCTTCAGAGACCTTCTAATTCTATTACACTTCCTTGGCATTCACTTGGATTTCATCCTTCAAAATGGACAGACACCTTAATATTGTCTAAAATTCCCAGAATCCTTGGAGAAGCAGAGTAAAAATCACTACCTTGTGTGTCGAGTAGAGGGCTAAGTGGCATCCGGATGAAAGTAATTGAAGCTGCATTGGATCTTTTCCTGAATCTTCTACACTCTGAGTCTTAATTACACTTGTCTTTTCTTTTATTTCATGACAACCCATGGAAGGACAACTAAATTATGCTAGACTGATAGGTAGAGAGTGACAGCACTGCGTCATAGTCAATTCATTTTCTTAACTGAAACAATCACCGATCCCTGCGACACCAGTTGGATTGAAATATGGAAGATTTGATTTGTTCTTGGAAGGTACTGAAATAGCTAAGCCTGACATATCTGAGAGAATTATTCCTGTCATTGTAAAAACAGATTCAGATAAACTGGGTAGTGATCTGCTTCATTATTTGGCCACTGTTTATCATGATAGCAGAACAGTTGATTTAGATGTGCTATAAAAACAAAACAAAGCCTGGATATATCTGCCATGGAGATGTGTTATTTCTACAAGTTTATAAATAATGGATTGACTTCCTGGCAAAAGTCTCTATAGGCCAACTATTTCACCAGTTTACAAACCATTCCACCACAGAGAAAGAGAGAGAGATGTTTTCCCAAGCAATGTTGACATGCATATATATAAATGAATAAACAACTACCTAAATAAATAAATGTGTGTTTTATTTTGCAAGATCCCATGGAAAAATATAAAGTGTATATTATGCTATTTTGACAGAAAGTATTGGCAAGTGTCTAGCCACTTAAGTTCATTTCCCACTAGTTTTTCAACGCATTTTACACCTACCTAGCATTCTGGGCTCTATACATAAATAAGAACAACAGTCAGAACAGAACATGCTGTCTACCCAACAAGTGCACTGACTGGTAACTGTAACTTGCAATCATCCTTTTAATGCTTCTATCCGGAAAAATATGTGTAGTCAGGGTCACCTACAGGGCAACAATGAATTATTAGCCCCCAACCAGAAACAAAATCAGGATGTGCTGTCCAGTGTAAACATTTACAATGATATAAAACTCATCTTAAATCTACTTTATCAATTCTATTATTTTAATTATAACTGTTAATTCATCAAATGCAAGCACTTATATTTCAGTTTTATTATAAAATTATCAGTAGTATAAAAGAACTTGAAGGTGCAAGTAGTGAAATAAAAGGAAGTCATTTAGAGGCATCTAAAGGTTCAATTAGACTGTCATATTTATACCCCCTTATTCTCTCTTTTTTATTTTGCTGAGAAAGCATTAGTAAAGCCAATTTGCATTTGTATGAGACTATGGTTTTTGAAGTGCTTTAAATACATTAAATTGCTAATATTTTAAATATACATAGAAGCAAACATCTATACAATGCCCTATTTTCAGCAAAAAAGTAAGAAACCAGATAAAAAATTTTAAAACTCATGTAGATCTACTCATAAGTGTCAATGGCCAAGGAGGTGGAATAAAGGGCAAAAGTTTTCCAACATCTAGAAAGACAGTAGAAGTCTTGCTAGCCAATTCATACACCAAATAACAAAACTGCATGATTTACTGATAGATGATAGATCAGCAGATTGATAAATCAATCAATTGATTGATCAGTAGATAGAATGACCTCAACAAGAATCAGCACAAGGCATTTCACAGCCCATCAAAGATTGATCTGATAATGACTGACATCATTATAAAATTGTCCTATGGCATGCATTTTTGGGCTGCTCTAAGACAAGGATCCTGCGTACCTATTTAGAGTCTATCAGATTTTAAGAGTGATCTGATATAAAGTACAAATGTGTAAATAGGGCCGGTGTTTCCCAATAAGTACAATGCATGCTCTTGGAGGTTCCCCAAATGGCTTACATAACGTAGAGGCATTAAATAGCATCACCCCACACAGCCAAAATTAGTTCCACTTTGATCAGTATGATTAGGTCAAGGAGCAAATCTCATTGTAGTGCTGTTGTGTCATCCAAAACTCATAGCATGAGGCAAACTACCTTTAGTAAACAAACAAATAAAAAGCAAAACAAAACAACAACAAAACAGTATGGAGACTTGTGTTTAACAGGCATCTGAAAACACTTGTACTTCTTCCCGGGTTGCAAACAGAGAGGTCTAGGTCATGCGAATTCACCAAGGGTTCTCCAAAAGTGTACGTTTTCCTCTGCTTGGACTTAAAATAAACCGCTATCCAGGTGGCTCAGTCAGCTAGGCATCCGACTTTTGATTTGGGCTCAAGTCACAATCTCAGGGCTGTGAGATTGAGCCTTGCATTGGGCTCAGAGCTGGGAGTGGCATCTCCTTAAGATTCTCTCTCTCCTTCTCCCTTTGCCCCTCCTCAGCTCTAAAAAATAAATTAAAATAAAATAAATAAAATAAAATAAAATAAAATAAAATAAAATAAAATAAAGTACCATCTCTAGGAGGCTTCCACACTGACATACATTCAGAATTGTGTGATATAAGGAATATTCTTTGCTTTCAGGTACTCATACTTCTCTGGTCAGGTTGCTTATCACACCAGAAACACTCTCGTTTTGCTGTGCCATCACAGCTGATGGTGAAAATAAATTCAAAGAATATTTAAGTTTCATGGGGCTTTCTTTTCTTTCAGATTTCTACCTTCAACCAGGCCTGATATCACAGAGGGAGATATCCAGCATACCGCAAAGGTAGGTTTCCTCTCATTTCTGTCAACTAGAAATTGATCTGGATGCCATCACATAGATGTGACACTGACATATCACCTAACCAGAGAGAATGGTATCCCCTGCACTTTAGACTTATTTATAATTTATAATTAAAATGAAATATGATACTAATAATATATTTATTAATTAAAAGAGGCTAATAAATATTTTTCAAAGGACATATGACAAAGACAATTACCGGGTGAATTTTGTACACCTGCCTGGTCAACTTCCTGAAGTGCGTCAGTGGTTCCTGGCTAACCTCGCCTGGGAAACCTTGGCCCACCAGAACCCTGCCCCTCCGTGTGTCCACCTGCTGAGGTGCCAGATTGAAAGAAGCCCAGTAGTCTCATCCATGCTGCCCTCTTCCTGAATAATTACTGAATGACTTTCCTAATATGCTGTGACTTCCTGTCCTGTGGGAAAAAAATCAGAAAAATCCCCTCATCTTTTATACATGCCGGGAGGTAGGGGGTAGGTCTGGTTGCAGGTTCAAAAATATAACTGAAAGCATCTCCACGGTGTATTCACGAGGGATCCAGGACAAAATGAAGCCCCGGCTTCTTAGGCTTTAAAAATCCTCGTTATGGACTACCTCCTATTTTAAATGTTTAGCTGAGAAGGCTATACTATTTTCAGGAAACTTGCTTGTACTAACAGCCTTGCATTTGTCATTTAAATAGGACCCTCCATCATTTTCCCTTAGTTTGTTAGTGGCTGTCACATATAAAATTACTACAAATAAAAGAAAGAAGTGGAATATAAATGTTCAGAGGCAACACGGCATGGCAAGCAGAGGAGAGAAAGGAGGTTACCCAACACTTAGGTGGTTCCCCAGGGGACAAGGAATGTAGGGCAAGTCACACCAGGAGCCTAGTGACTCTTCAGCCCAGACATCTATGTCTATATGTATGTATATTTTTTTTTCTTGGAGGTGTAATCTTTTAGAATCTTTTTGATTCACTATGTGGTACAGGCCTCTGCTGCGAGTAACTTGAAATACCTCTTTTTTTGCTGCATGAAGCTAAGGCTACCTTCATTCCTGAGAAATCTTCCTCAGCTTCCAGCCTCTTTCACCACAGGGAAATTGAACTTCAGCAAAGTGGGGAGGACAAGCCAGAGGGTAGGGGGAGTGTCCCAGGGGAAGAGGGAAAGAACACACTCTAGTTCCATAAATACATTCGTTCCTCTCAGAATTGCACTTAAACAGCTGTCAGTAAAGACAGTGGAGAAAGAGTAAAGAATTTTAATCAGAGGAGCGGTATGATCTCATTTGCTTTGGGGAGGGTCCAGCTCTCTGCATCAGTATTTGGGTGATGAACTGGAAGGTGCTAAGCATACAAGTGAAAAAGGCATAAGACAGAGAGATAGAGAGGACAAAGTACAAGGGGAATATACTGGGGAGGTATTTAGACAGTACTTAGAAATTTGAGAAAGATTAGAAGAAAAAAGTGTCCTGGTGACTCTCAGGCTTCAGAAACCACTTATATTGCAGAGTCATTACTTCTAATTTTTGACTGCAAGTCTAATGAGGTGTCTGTTGCTTTATGTAATGCCTGTTCTGACATCTAATTTCAAGGCCTTGGATGAATCACATAGCCCTTCTTGGTCATCAGATAAAAACAGCAGGAATCTTAAATTATTTCCCCTACTCCAGACCCCATTTCCCAAGCCATCCTCTCTCTCCCAACTAAAGCAAGGTAGGATTACTTTACTCATTCCAGAGGGATTAGATAATCCCGTAACTGCGAGCTCTCTGCTTCTGGAGATGAGAATGAGAAGAATGCATTTTGGGGACAGTCTTAGGAGTGTAGGCATGGGATGCAATGTAGCCATAAGATAATGGGCATGTGGATGCAAAAATCTCTCTCATTTTTAATTTTTAAAAATATTTTGTTTATTTATTTGTGAGAGAGACAGAGAGAGAGGCAGAGACACAGGCAGAGGGAGAAGCAGGCTCCCTGCAGGGAGCCCGACGTGGGATTCAATCCCAGGACCCCGGGATCACGCCCTGAGCCAAAGGCAGATGCTCAACCACTGAGCCACTGAGGTGCCCCAAATCTCTCTAGTTTTAACTCGCTATGAACCAACTGATTTCACACAACGTGGAAATTAAAATGTATGTGTACAATATACATTATCAAGAATCTTTTATCAGATTTTCTAACATGACAGAGTCAGGCTGCTGAAGGATTATGTGACCAGTGTCACTATAACACTTGTGCACAAGTTAGTGGATAGGAGGGGACCATAGGAACCTAAACCTGGGCTCTGAGTCAGCCTCAGTTCTGATTAGCTGGGTAACCAAGGTCAAGTCATTTCCCCTCCAAGATGTAGTTTTATTATTTATGAAATAAAGAATTTGGACTCCAAAGTCCTTTCTAGGTTGGATATTCTGTACCTCAGGGAGTTTCTATAAAATGTGTCTCGTGCTTAAATTTTCATCAACTCTAGCCAATGGGAACCACTGACTCATTCAACGGATAGTGATTTACTTAACATTTGTTAGGTCAACAGAAATAATGTGGTTTAAGAATGGAACTTACATTTATTTTCCTTCTTCTTGCCAATCTAGCAAACATCAGAGACAAGGAAAAGCTTTGCTTCATAGTGAAACAGCATGTTTTAACAGATGCCACGATTCACAACACACATCATAGGGAAAGCCTTGCCAAGCAGGGAAAAGTAAAACCCTTATTTTTTCCCATTTGGAATTAAGAGTGTTTTCCATTGCATTCTATGCCCACGGCTTTAGACTTTCAACCAGGTGTTGGAAAGCTGATGAAAGAGAGCACACAGCATTTGATGACACTACACTATCCCTCTGGAGCTACTGCAGAACGAGAGTTCAGAGTAGAGCCCTCTAGTGGACAAACGCTCTGATTGCAGGTTTCTTTTACCAAGAGAGAGCCAGATCTAACCCCTTTGGGGATTTTGAGAGAGAGCTACCGTTTCAAATGATTGTATCTTTCATATAGGACAATAAAGAGAGGAAAATAAAGTGATGGAGAGTTCCATCTTGGATGTTGGCTTTGGGATTTCTCATCTGTGATACAACATAAAGAGCACATGACTTGGAGTTGAAGAGCCTCAAATCTGAGTCCTAGCCCATCACGTCGTTCTGTAAATTTAGGAACTCTCTGAGAGTCCCACGTTTCCATCAATTATGTGACGGTCACCTTCCATGCTGGGTTGTTGTGTTAATTAAATGAGGTCGCACATCCATGCGTGCTTTATAAAATGTAAAGTATTGACTTCTATTATTAGTAAAATTTTACAAAAATGTATGGTCTCTTGAATGCCTAAATCACTATTAATACAAAAATACATCTCTGAATAATAGGTAAATCTGTGTATATTTGAATTTTTACAAAGCCTCTTTCATGTTTAACCCTTCATCAATCAACTCTCACGCTTAGGAGGCATGAATTGAAGAGTGAGAAGTCTGCCCAGTTCCTGGGCTTCTGTAGAAACAAAAATTACAATAGTTAACAAAATCAAATAGCTTAAGAAAGGAAATAACCACCTCTAGGAAACCCACTTTAAATATGAAGGTATAAAGTAAATTGAAAGTATGGGAAAATAGGCCCTTTTAGCATTAGCACCATTGGAGATGGAATTCCTTCTCAAAGAGCTTATCTACAAATTAGTCAACTTCTCTGCCGCAAAAGTCCTTAACATATCAGTGACTATTTAGGGATGATTGAATTATGCATCACTTTATTTTCTTCTTTTTATTATTCTATATTAAAGATATATCACAAACAGATCTCTATCAAGACAGAGCATTATCTCAAATCACTTAAAAAGTAATAGGTAGTTATACTCTATGTTGGCAAATTGAATTTAAATTAAAAAATGTAAAAAAAATAATTAATTTCTAAAAAAGTAATGGACAATTTTATGAGAAGTGAGGAAATGGGGTGGAAATCGACAGAGATGTTTATCATTGTATTTATTCTTTTCAAAAGATTATTTACTTGAGAGAGAGTGAGTGGGGGGAGGAGCAGAGAGAGGGAGAGAGAGAATCTTAAGCAGTTTCTGTGCTGAGCGGGGGACCCCCATGTGGGGCTCAACCCCAGTACCCTGACATCATAATCTGAGCCAAAACCAAGAGTCGGTCAATTAACCGACTGAGCCACCCAAGTGCCCCAAGATGTTGGTCATTTTAACAACCTCACTTAAGGTATAAACCTGCCCTCCATTCCCCCATTACTCCCTGCAAGAAGCACGAGTACCCTGCTGCATGCAGACAGTAGCCAACTATACGTGCAAAGCAGTCCTCTGTTTCCTGAGATGTGTTCATATATCACCTCTGTCTACACAGGACATCTGGCCCTCCCCACCTCTCCCTATCACATGTTTTTGAGATTAAGAATTTTTGCAATGAAAAGAATAGTCAGTAATTACTAAATCGGGTATTTTTTTCTGTTTGAAACTGGTCTATTAATATTCCACTGTAACCAAACACAGTAATTGATCCTTCCTGGTCAGCACTACCGAGTCAGAGAAGAAGACCATGTGCTAGATTAGCAAGGGAAAAGACTGAGGAGGGATGCCAAAAGCAAAGTGCATTTGGGTAGGAGGAGCTGAGGAAACTGGTCAGCCAGGTCCCTCCAGAGCCTGTGTCTTTGCTTCAAGGTTCTGACAGTCACTGAAGCCTCGAAACCTTGGGAAACCAGAGAGACCATAGAATGGCTTCACTTTGAGCCACAGGAGAGTTCTAACTTCCCAGAGACATTGGACTGTTGAAGCCCCTTCCGGAAGGGGCCAAATCCTGGCCCTTCCTCTACTCTCTTACAACACCCTGCATCTTTCCTTCACAGGACTGACTACAGTTTAAGTATAAATTTATTTGGTTACTCATTTAATACAGGTGTCCCCATTAGACAATAAACACTGTTCAGGGAAAGTTTTTTTGTGTGTTTGCAACTATATAGCTAACTGCTAAATACTAAGTAAATGCTCAATTACTGTTTGTTGAATGAATAAATGAAGGATCCAAATAATAAGACCATCCTTGTACTTCTCCAGGGGAACCCTTCTGCATGGCTTTGCTATTTCTCTCCTGTGCTGCTGGCTTCCTATGTGACTAGGGAGCCGAGTAATAATCAAGAGTTCACTGAAAGAGGAATTAAAATGTACCAAATTTATACATGATCATGCAAAATTCAGAAGCACTCCATGGGCACACCCTAAAAACTGCTAGCCTGGTTAGTGTTTCCAAACCCTTCCATAAAGGCAGTCCCAGACCAGGCAAGTATGCACAAAACCTCACAAGTTTGAGTTATAAACATTCAGGTTCAGATTTATTGTAAATTATCTCACTCGATTGCTTACTCTGTTATGTTTTATAATTGGTTTCCTGAATTTTGTGAATTACAAGAGACAATGTAGAGAAGAAGAGAGAAGGCATTTGTATTTCTTTTTATTGGATATCCTTAATTATGGATCTAAAGCCACTCTGTAAATAAAAAGATGAAATTACTTGCAGGAGTGAATTTGCACTGCTCTACTCACAGTTTTGTTGGCTCCCTTAAAAGCACAGAACAGGATAGAACAGTTGTAAAAGCATACTCTGTGAACTTGAAGGTAGTTGTGTCTCTAGAGAGAGGTCTGCTTTAACCATTCTTTTTTTTTTTTTTTTCTAAATTTATTTATGATAGTCACAGAGAGAGAGAAAGAGAGGCAAAGACATAGGCAGAGAGAGAAGCAGGCTCCATGCACCAGGAGCCCGACGTGGGATTTGATCCCGGGTCTCCAGGATCATGCCCTGGGCCAAAGGCAGGCGCCAAACCGCTGTGCCACCCAGGGATCCCTGCTTTAACCATTCTTTATAGCACTAACCAACTAACCTGCTCAGCACACACAAACCTCATTCACAATGAGAACCATAAAGCAACAAGACTTGTAAAACTGGATGCTCCCTCTTAATTTGCTCCCTGCCTCCCCAAACATGTAAGCTTCTCTCTTGATTGTCCCTCCAAGTGTGGCTTTGGCAATCAAAGCAGTAGCAGGCCTGGGGACCACTGTACTTAGGAGATAAAGGGAAAGATAAAGAATGGAGAGATGATTGTAAAAAATTCATTTAACCTCTTGGAAGGCTAGAAAATATGATTTCTCTCGGAAGATATCAAAATGAATCTTTGAATTTTGCTAATCCATTCCAAAGAGTGAATTTTGATGGTGTTCTTATCAGAGAACTGTGGCCATAAGCAATCGCTCTTTTGGTTTAGTTGGTTTTCATAGCCCTCTCCTGTTTTTTCAAGAATGATTTCCCTTGTCAAGGGTTTTTGGTCTTAGAAACCAACAGAGGCAATGCTTAGAAGAAAATTGAAGTCGCGGATATACCTACCACCTGTCTTTTAGAAAGAACCCAAGGAAGAGAGTTTCACTTTGGAAGACAGTTTGGTGGTTTCTTACAAAACTAAATGTACTTTTGTCACACGATGCAGCAATCGTGCTTCTTGACATTTACCCAATAAAGTCAACAACTTAGGTCCATACGAAAACCTGCACATAGCTGTTTATAGCAGCTCTCTCCATTGGTACCAAAACTTAGAAACAACTAAGATGTCCTTTGGTCAGTGAATGGATAAAGAAACTGGGGTTCTGCCACATAATGGAATATTATTCAGCACTAAAAAGAAATGAGTCATCAAGCCATGAGAAAGCATGCAGGACCTTTAAATCCGTATTACTCAGTGAAAGAGACCAATCTGAAAAGGCTGCATGCTGTATGATTCTAACTATATGACATTCTTGAAATGGCAAAACTATGGAGATAGTAAGAAAATCAGTGGCTGCCCAAGGTTGGGAAGGAGGAAAGGGGGGATAAATAGGTGAACACAGAATTTTGAGGACAGTAAAACTAATCTGTGTGATATTATAAGCAGTGGATACATATGCTTATATGTACATTTGTCCAAACCCATAGAATATACAATACCAAGAGTTAACTGTAGTGTAATCTATGGACTTTGGGTGATTATGATGTGTTGACCTAGGCTTATCAGTGGAAACTATGGTGGGGAATGCAGATAGTAGGGGAGTCCATGCATGCAATGGGACAGAGAGTATATGGAAAATCTCTGTGTCTCCCTCTCAATTTTTCTACAAAACTAAAAATGTTTTTAAAAATGTAAAGGCTTTTTAAAAATAATTAAAAAAAAAGAAAATGTTTACCCTCAAATAGTTTCTTTATCCAGAATGCTTATCACAGGTCATTGCTTTATTCCCTCCCCCACACCCCATCATGGTCAGCAGAGCAATCTGCAGCAGGGAAAGTGAGCTTGGGTTCTCTCTGAAGAAATTGAGGTGGGCCTTGGGCAGAGCTCCTGGTTCACTCTGCTTACTTCCTAAGGAAGCACTGTAATCTCTGTTTCTTTGAAACATTTTATTTCCTCTCTCACTTCTTGTCTTTATACCCACTGCCAAGAACTAAAGGGATCAATACTATTCAGTAGGTCATAAGGTTGAAATATTATGATGACAAGTTTCTTTATGATGAGAATCCCCTTCTCACTAAAATCTTTATATCTTGGGGTGGGGGAGAAATGACCCCTTCTTATTAGTGACAAAGAAAACTGAGACTAAATGTTGTACTGTATACATGTTAGGCACTTGTCACTGAGTATCAGAGTGCTATGATGTGGCTGGAACTGGTTGGTCAGCAGTAGATATCTGAACCAAGCTGGACCAATTAAGTGCTCATCCTCAGAAATTTGGAATGGGTAATGAGAGATACCCAGTTGGTCTCTGGGATGTGATGGATGGTGAGGATAGAATTTTTTAATGGTAGCACTCTAGAAGGGAGGACCCCAAACTTCTGTGGAGGCCCAAGGAGCACCCCTTGTTCCCACCCTTCCTGAAGAACAGCTCTTCATTTCTTCTTGGGATCCATGAGATACCACAAATTCTTGATTTTATCTATAGGCTACTGCACTTCATTTCTGTAATAAATAATAACTTACTTGATGTGCCCTCTTCTAAAAACTTATTAGGGTGGCACAAGGAGAAGAAATTACTTAGTTTTCTTTCTGACTTACTAACCACTGTTGCTGGTGTTGTTGAAGAGTTTAGGGATGTTCAATGCTCCTCACAGTTCACTCTAAAGAACACTTCCTGCTCTCTGTCCAATCTCATTCACCTTTTCCCCAAGATAGGAAGTGTTTCCTCATCTGATGTAGAATCTGAGACCATAACTGAGTTTTGTTTTTTGTTTTTTTTTTTTTAATAATGGGCTGGGGTGTTACATCTTAAGAGACATGGAACTTTGTATGTTCTCTCAATTACTAGGTCCATTAACATTGGGTTTCTCATGCCCCCTTTTGGTCTGTCTACATGCTTGCCTTGGCCAGAACCAGACATGGTCTTTTCTCTCTCTGATCCTGCATTTCTGCTCTTGTTTAGATTGGCAAAGCAAGCTGTAAAGATCATGACCACAACACTGGCTGGGTACTTGGGTTAGCATTTTGCTATTCAGATCAGCCATTTTTATTTTTTAAATTTATTTTATTTTTAAAGATTTATTTATTTATGAGAGGAGGTGGGAGGAGTAGAGGAAAAGAATCTTCAAGCAGCCTCCCCAGTGAGCACAGAACCCAATGTAGGGCTCAATCCTACAACCCTGAGATCATAACCAGAGCTGAAATCAAACCTGACCTGATCAGTCATTTTAAATATGGAGAAGCTAAGAGGAACTCCTTCTTAGGTTTCCATACCAACCCACTTAAAGAATGTTCCAGCATCTTCTAACAGAGAAGTGATGCATTGAGTTAGGATACTGGGCATTTGGTCATTTATTTAAAAACAAAAAAAGTGGTGCTTTTGACCTGATTTGTACCTATGTCAGAACTTCTTAATTCAAAACTAAATAGAAATTGTGGTAGGAAGTCGAATATTAGGCACTAAAACTCATCTTAACCACCTTTGGATCATAATTCAATCTTGGAGAGCTGTATACAGGTTTTCAATTTGGGCTACTAACCAGCTCCTCCTGGGAAGTCTTTAAAGGTCCCAGCACTCTCAGTAAGTACCCATGTCAAATGAAATCAGAGTATCTCTGAGTATGAATCAGACATCAGTAAATGTGGAGTGAAGTTGGAGAACCACTGCTATGTCTCCTATCTTGTGAATGACCGCTAGGCCTCTCCTTTTCTTCTTGTTGACAGCACAGATCTCCTGATCAAGTAGTGGCACAAAGCCCATCAGAAGCAAGGAAGTTCAAGAGAATGGAGAGAAAAAACATTGGGCTAGTGGGTGGTAGCAATATGGGCAGAAGTCTTGTACAAGATAATTTATTATAAAAGAGTAGAACAGACTGCTTGATTGAAATTGCTCTGATCTTACAAGACATGTACCAGGAAAAAAGGTAAGTCATGAAATTAGGTGAAAAAGCTAACTGACACATATAGGATGAGAGAGAGGTGACTAATCCTGAATAATCAAGAAAATTGAGGTATCTCAATTGAGGTATCTGCTCAGGCTGTGATAAAATAGCATAGACTGGGCAGCTCAAACAACAGAAATGTGTTTTCTTACAGTTCTACAGACTGGAAGTCCAACATTATGATGCCAACGTGGTCATGGTCAGCTTCTGGCAAGAGCTCTTGATATGTGCTCAAATGGCCTTTCTTCCCTGTGTGTGTGCACAGGAGGGAACTCTAGTCTCTTCCTCTTCTTATAAGGAAGCCACCCGCCCAATGGGACTAGGGCCCCGCCCCTGTGCTCTCACTTAACATTTACCAACTCCTCACAGGCCCCATCTACAACCTATGGATGGAGACTGGGTGGCGGCAGGGGGAGGAAGGGACAAAATTCCTTCCAAAACAAGGGGTTGTGGTGGAATCTAGGCAAGCTATAAGTCAATGATGATTGCTAAAATCTGATTGTATCTCAAAGTACATAAAAACAATACTGATTACTTATCAAAGTCTACCAGGTGGCAGGGGTTGCACACCTAACACAAGACCCTTATTATAGCTTGTATCATTAAGTGAACAGATAGAGACAAGCAGAACAGTACAGAGAAAGCTTCTGGAAGCTCATAATAACTGAGAAAAGGGGTTTCCCATTCCCGGTAAGAGCTGCTTGTATCCAAATCAACTTACCACAGTATCAGCATCCCACACCCCCCATGTCCTGAACTCAGTTTCTCAGAAAGTCACCAGGTACCTGCAGCTGGATCTCAGATACTTCCTTGCAGCTATTGTTCAAACCCTAATAGTCTATTTGAAACCTAAGCTCATATTTGCACTATAAAAAGGTAGCCAAGGAGGCAGGATGTCTCCCCTGGAACAAGCCCATCTATATAGACTGCAGCTTCTCCCAGCTGCCTGTAGGCATCTCTGTGATAGGGGACAGTTCCTCTTACTAAACTTTGGCTGGTCAGCTTCTCAAGAACAACATTTTCCATGTAAAGCCAGTTTCCTAACCCAGTGCTTCTCAAATTTGTATAGGCATACAGAACACTTGGAAGATTTTGTTAAAAGGCAGATACTGAGTCATTCGCATTGGGGAGGATCTGAGTTTCTACATTTCTACCAAGCTCCAGGTGATGACAATGCTGCTGAAAGAGGAACCATATTGGAGTGATGAGTTTGTTTTGAGCAACATACTTTGAGGTGTGGTGGTATTCCCATTTCCCATCTCTCCATGTTGATATTGCTGATCCTGACATCGATCTCCCTTCTGAAGTTTTCCTGTGTGTACTTGTGTTCATCATTTTGTGTATTAGAAAAGTAAGGCTCAAAGAAGCCATGGAATCACAGAGAAGGATCCTGGGGGCAGTTAAGGTTTAGGTTGGTTGTGCTTTTTTTTAAAAGTAACAATGTCTCTCTTCTCTCTTTACAAATTCTTTGATTTTATTCTGAAGGATTATAACTCTGTATGATCATGCAAGCTAACTCTGGGAAAATATTTAGAGGGATCCTGGATTTTGCTAAGAATCACAACTCACCAGTCAATACCCTGTGTTTCCTATACCCAAGTAGCTATAATTTAGGGGGGTGGCAACTAGTGCCAACTTCAGAAGCAGCTTGGAAGGCACCAGCCTGGCACTGTTCTAACTTGTAATGCTCTTCTTTCTTCTTATTTTCATAAATCCCTTGGCACCCAGTGTATAAAATAATGGATAGAAAGAAATTAATAAATGGACAGATAATATATGAGATTGCCATATGTTAGATCTAAAGTTGAATAACATAGTTTTCCTCTACGAAAACCAGGGGAAAGATGGATTGGATAGAGAGGGAGGTAGGTAGGCAGGCAGATAGATAGGTAAATAAATGGACAAATAGATAATACAAATATATATACATACATATGCATCTATATATACATAGATGCAAATATGTTTGCTTTTCAGTATTACATATATAGTTAAATATCAATTAACATAAAATGGACATTAAAAAGTATATGTGTATATATATCTATATATATATCTCTATATACACATAGAGATATATACACATATTATATATATATATATATATATTTATATATCTCACAGGAAATAAGCATAAAGAAGCATTTTCATCCCTCATGCATGTCCTTAGAATGCACTAATCAGAAGCACTTCGGGATGCCTGGGTAGCTCAGCGGTAGAGCATCTGCCTTTGGCTCAGGGTATGATCCCGGGGTCCTGGGATCGAGTCTCACATCGGGCTCCCTGTGAGGAGTTTGCTTCTCCCTCTATGTCTCTGCCTCTTCTCCATGTCTCTCATGAATAAATAAATAAAATATTAAAAAAAAGAAGCTCTTCAAAATGATACCAAAATCACATGATTCCAAAAAAAAAAAAAAAAAGAGAGAAACTCCTGAACTGGTCTGAATTCTACCCATTAAAATAATTTAACCTGGGTTTCCAAGTGATACTAGAACCAGGTTCACTTCACTGAACCTATTTGCATATTCATCTGAATGCAAAGCACAAGATTAAAGTGAATTACTGTTTAGCTTTCTTTCCTGAGTTCACTGCAGGACCCACCTCTCACTGACAAGCATGCTGAAGCCCCTGGGGAAGCATTTACAAAATGAGCTTACAAATTTGTTTATGTGTGGAAGCCTCATCACCCAAACAATAAAAGTCACCATGATCATGCCACTAAAGCAACTCCTTCCATTAATCAGGCCCTTCCACTCATTTCCCCCACTACCATGTGTCGTACAGTTTTAATTTCAAACTGTATCATTATCCTATTTAACATTTTAGAAGTTATTTCACATGCAGAGCAAGATATCAAATATTCATTAAGTACCTCTTATCCGCCTAGCTCTATGTCAGGCACTGGATAGACATAGATAAAAGTTTCCATGGTTTGCTTTATTATTATAAGAATAAAACATTGCACATATTAAAATTTCAAATAATATAGAAGAATATTAAGTTGACTCAGTTCACTCCATTTTCAGTATCCCTTCTACTTTAACCACTTTTAATTATTTCTTCCGTTTTCTCCCAGAAAGTGTATGTTTGTATGTGTGTGGCTGAGCATATGCAGTACACGCTTAAGCTATATACACAGCTTTCTATATTTCCCGAGTAAATTTAATCCTTCCAAAACGAAAAATATAACTTCTCCTTTCGTGGTGTTATCCTCAAAATAGCATATAACATTGACTCTTGAGTATACTAAGTGTCTGGTACTGTACTTGGTAACTGGCCAGCCTGTGATATTATATTCCCACTAATCCACTCTAGCTTGGAAAGTTAACCTTGTGTATGACCCTTCTCCCCTACGCCTACTACATTACACAGCATCTGGTCAAGTTCCAATAAAAACATATTGAATCAACTTCTTTCTGAGACATTAGGCCCCTCTTGAAAAGGATCATTCTGTAATTTGTTTTATACTTTGTTGTTTTACTAGGTTTGTTTAAAGGAAAAGCAATTGTTCTTGCCATTTGCAATGACATAGATGGAACTAGAGGGCATTATGCTAACCAAATTTCATATGGAAAGACAGATTTCATATGATTTCACTGCAGAATTTAAGAAGCAAAGACAAATTTCATGTGATTTTACTCATATGCAGAATTTAAGAAGCAAAACAGATGGACATAGTGGAAGAGAAGGAAAAATAAGAGGAAATCAGAGAGGGAAACAAACCACAAGAGACTGAACTATAGGAAGCAAACTGAGGGTTGCAAGAGGGGAGAGGGGTAAGGGATGGGGTGACTGGGTGATGGGATGCCCTTAAGGAGGGAATGTGCTGTAATGAGCACTGGGTGTTACATGCAACTGATGAATCACTAAATTCTACCTCTGAAACTAATAATATGCTTTATGTTAATTAAATTGAATTTGAATTTTTTTAAAAAATTTTAGGAATTAAAGGAAAGCCTAATAATAAATAAATAAAATAAATAAAGGAAAGGCCATTGTTAGAACTAGACTAGGTCTAACCACTGATTTTAATATTGGACCTGAAATGCGAGTAATATTTCTAAAATCCCATTTATACCTCATATATTCCTCAATTTATTTATTGGAAAATAGCTGCAGAATATGCTCCATACCCAGAGAGCCATGATCATGGAATAATGCTTGCTTTAAGAAAGCAAACAAAGGAAAGGAGGGCCAGAGCTTGGAGCAGAGTTCTTGAAGCAGGGCTGGGCAGGAAGCAGACACACTTAGAAAACTTGGAAAGTGAGAGCATGGGCACAGAAAGCAAGGGGCGAGAAAACCCAGAGGCAGCCACTTGGGAATCAAGGGCCACCTGGCAGGTCACTTAAGTGCACCCAGGAGAGAGGCTGCTGCTTGAGTGGGATTCAGATGTGAAGAGAAAGAAGGCTATTTGGAAGTTACTTTAGAGAATGTGTATCTCTTTTCTATGGTTGATGGTATTAAAATTATTGCACCCTGACATTATCCCATAGTAGATGCAGAAGAGTTTTAAGATCATAACACTCATGTTATTGCTAACAATCAGAGGACAGAATAAACCTGGAAAATGTTTGTAACTAACTCTATTTGTCCCTAGTGTATATTGCACTAAATAGATGTTTCTAAAGGCACTTAAAATAATTCATTCTCTCTGTGGTTACCACCACCGACTTGCTATATATTTAACTGCATTCATTTTGGTTTTTTAATTTGTAGGGCTTACTCTAGTGTATGCTTTCGATTTGATTTAATTTCAAAAATGTAAATTATTTCTAAGTTTCAAAAGTCAACATTATTTAACAAGGTATTTTCAGAAAGATTTTGCTTTTATATCTGTTCCCCTTTTTGAGTGTAATGTTTTATTATATACATGCACAGATGCATATGCACATGGCTGTGTAGTAAATATAATCTTCTCAACCTTGGTTTTTTCACTTAAGAAGACATCATGGAGATCATTCCCTATCAGCTGATAGAAAGTGTCCTCATTCCTTTTTATGGTAGCACAATATTCCACTGCGTGACTGGACTATTTGATTTCAGCCAGAACTCTATTAATCTATATCTACAATGTCTCTAAATTTTTTGGTTAAATCATCATTTTTAGTGGGTAAATCATATGGATGTAACACAGGCAGTTTAGCTAACACTGTATTTTCAAACATTATTTCCAATATTTTGCCATTACAAAAAAAAAATACTCTGGCAATAGTCTGTTGGCACAATCTAGAAACAAGATCTTAATTATTTTCTTAGAACAAACTTCTAGAAGTGGAATTTCTGGGGAAAAATCTTGGCACTTATTTAATATTTTACCTCCATTGATTTGAGTCCTATTGACTAGCGACCACTATCGAAAAAACAGCACTGGGTTTTGTACCTGTAATATGGAGTTCAGTTCAGTCTATCAAACTTACTGAACAAATAAAAGCTTTGATTGAAGGTATCATATAAATGAATTTTATCCTCATAAATCCCTTCTATTTAAGTAGGTACTAGAGTATAAGCTGAATATTTACTTTGGGTTTTATGGATAAGTCTTTTTTTTATTTTATAAACTCCCTATTGCACATGGCACAAAGGTAGAAAACCTTGAAACTATTGCCAGGTTCCTTAGAAACCTGAAGTTTGACTTTGCTGAAAAAAAGGAACGTGTTCTACACTATTCTCATTAAGAAGCCACCAATAGGGATAAAGTTAAATGACTCTGAGTCAAGAATAAATTTAAGAAGATAAGAGAGCTGGGATTGCCTTCTTTCCTCTAAACAATTGTAGACCTTGAATAACTTCCTCTGGACTGGTATCTCCAGAAAACTACATAGCATAGAGGAATTAACTCTGGAGGATTCCATGGAAGGCCATTTGTACAGAAAGCCATGGAGAAAATAGAAATGACAAGCCAATGCTTTGATTCTGAACAAGGAAGCAAATAATGAACCTAGCATATATCTAGAGAGCTACATACCCAGTGACAGATTATGAACATATCAACCAGTGCCAGTAAGGACAGCTGGTAAAAAGATAAAAGAGCTACTCGTTACCGAAAACAGATTCAACAAAATAGTTTCCTGACCAACAGAAATGACTGGTCCTCGGGATCCCAGAAAATGACCTAAGGAACCATCATACAGAAGGTTAAGATAAGGAAACGATGGTACTAGGGATCCCATCTGAGCTTTATAGCATGTGGAATTTAAAAGATAAGAGATGGGAGGGGTCCAGAAGACAGACACCCTAAGAAAACAGGCTGTGTTGAGCTTCACTGAGTGGAGAGGGTAATTCTGGTAGATGGAGACTCTGGAGTTAAAGATTCTATGCAATAAGTACGTTCAGTTATGTTACAGGACCTGACGCATAATGTCAATGACTTGAGGCTAACTAGAGGATAGGGAGCAAGGGGTAAGACGGGCACAACAAAGTGCTCTCCCGCTTCCAGACAGCTGTGGCCACTCTGGCTCATCTATGGTTGCCACTAAGGAATCTGGGCCCAGTATCACCATATCGTCTGATTTTTCAAGAAAAGTTGGAAAAATTTTTGTGTGAAAAAGATCAGATTATTCTGTTGGCAACAATTTTTTTTTAATTTTTAAAATTGTATATAGGCCAATCAAAACATGTCCGCAGGCTCCCGGTTTGTTATCTTTACAATTTGTCCTCAGGCTCCTGGGCCTGAGGAAGCTGCTTACTCCTACTGGGTCTTACCATCCCCTTCTCCCTAGAGGAATGAAAGATGTGACCATGAGAGAGCAGTGACCATCACAAGGCAAAGCAATCTATTTTTTAGGGGTAAAAAATTCATTTACCTTGAATTGCACAAGCCTTGCCACCTCCTAAGTTAATGATGTTAGCTCAAAATATACTTCAAGTTTCTTTTACTTTTTAAAAAATGTAAAGCTAAAATAGGACTATAATTTGCCAAATTTCAAACCGGTTCATAATGGCGCAATTCAAGCTTTTTGCATCATGCTAATGAAAATGGCATACTGACTGGGCATTTCACGCATTCAAAGATGCTGATGCAGCCGTCTAAAAATAAATGAAAAGGAAAGACCCAACCCCCCCCAATAATCAGTTGATTAATCTTCCCACTGAGATGACCAGATATTTTGGTGCCTTGTAGATAGAGACAAGACACCACTTGCAAGGTCAGTCCAGTGAGTTTTGAGAGCGCAGATTGGAGTTGATATTTTATAGCTCCCAGTATAGTGTTAAATGCATTTCTATCTCTTTTCGGAGGCAATAGTTGCTTTTAATCTGAGAAAACTTTTTCTTCTATAGGAAAAATCACTCTGCCTCTTACCACCCTATTTCCACAAATGCAGTTGTTTGTTTTTTTCTTACAGTTAGGGAATTTCTAGCTGGAAAACACATTGGAGGTCGTCCTGGTCAAATCTCTCATTCGGTAGGAAATTCATGCTACAGAGCCCTCCAAAAAATGAGCAGCTGGTCTCTGCTGAAACAACTGGTGAATTCTAACCAGTGCCCAAGAATTGTGGCTAGGATGGAGAATGGTAAACACGTGACTTGGAATCCTTCCCTCATCCTTCCCCCATCTCAGGTCTGCACATAAGACAAGGAAAAATCTTTGCTGTTAAATCTCACTTATCGTGCTCTGCTCTCTCCTTAGTAATCCTCAGCACCAACAAACACCCAACAGGCTGGCGTCCCAAGCACCATTCGTGACTCACAAGTATCTGATTATTTAAAGCAGTGAAATATCACATTTGGCAGCTCTCCTGAGAGGCAGCTGCTGTGTTTAGCTAGTGTGTGAGCAGTTGGTGGGTCCTGCCCACTGGCAGGCCAAGTCAAAAATAGTTAGTGCCCACGTCAACAGTCAAAACTGCAAGGTTTAACTGAAATCCCAGAATTTGTGGGGCTAACTTGGCCAAAATTAGGAGTAGAAACCTGTATGAAATTCAGGCACATAACCTTCCTAGTTTGGTGGCCTTTCTGTCCTCTGAAGGAAGAACAAATCACTGTTTTTACAGAATTGGTCTGAATTGTTTGAATCTGTGACGATGATACAATCCCATAATAAATCAGGTGAATTTATTAGGGACAAATAGTTTCAAAGTCAAAGTCATAAATTATTTCAATATTTTCATAGAAAAAATAGATTTGCTGTGGAAATTAGGTGCATTTTTAAATATTTAATTAAATGTGGTATGGGATCTCAAATAGTAAGGGTGCCTGTGGCTTCTATAGCTCTTTAAGTAATGTTCTGGAAGCTAGCTATCCTTATTTTCCCTGTATGGGTCCATAACACAGCTCTTAATCCTTGGCCAGTTACATATTATTAAAATATCTGCCAATTAATGTCAACTTTTCACTTTCTTTCCTGGTAAATTTACATCAAAAAGAAGTGCTTAATTTGGGATGCCTGGGTGGCTCAGTGGTTGAGCATTTGTCATTGGCTCAGGGTGTGATCCTGGGGTCCTGGGATCGAGTCCTGCCTTGCACTCTCTGCAAGGGGCCTGCTTCTTCCTCCAACTATGTCTCTGCCTCTCTCTTTGTGTCTCTCATGAATAAATAAATAAAATCTTTTTTAAAAGTATTTAATTTGATGCAGTTTCATTAATCTTTCCTTGTACATTTTGCT
The DNA here is from genome assembly GCF_003254725.2 of Canis lupus dingo. Lineage (NCBI taxonomy): Eukaryota > Metazoa > Chordata > Mammalia > Carnivora > Canidae > Canis > Canis lupus. Next base: position 13,453,667 of record NC_064258.1, on the reverse strand, counting down.
TATATGTATTTTAAGAAATATTTCCCATCAAAAAGTTTTAAAAAATCATCTATATTTTTTCCTACAAGGTTTACAGGGTTTTTTTTTTCCTTTGAGAAATAAGTCAAAATAGTTTTATGTGTATGGTGTGAGGTAAGATTCAAATTTTATCTTTTCTCAACATGATAAATTGTTAGCATTTATTTTCCACTGATTTAGAAAGCTACCTCTATTGCAAATCAAACTGTCACAAATGTAGGTTCTGTTTCTAGGATCTTGAGCCTTTATTCATGAGTCATATGTGTTACCAAGCATAAACACCACTGCAAACGCTGCAAATACAGAGTAAGTTAACACATACTGAGCAGATTTCCACACCAGGTTCTTCTTAGGAAAGTTCTGGCCATTGAACTTCCCCTTAAACATTTGGAAACAGTATGTCAAGTTTCTCAAAATTATCTGCTGGTATTTTTACTAAATTTGCATTGAATCTCTAGCTTAACTTGCAGAGAATAGGTATCTCATGATGTGAAATTTTCTGATTAATTAATTGGATTCATTCGTTTATTCATTTATTCAGTTCTTCCTTAATGTCTTTCAAAAAGTGTTATAGTTTTCTGTATAAAAGTCTTATGCAATATTTGTTAGATTTAATCTTATGCACCCATATAATTTTGTGCTATTATGAAGACGGCCATTTTCGGATTACATTTTTGTTTGTAGGTGGTGTACAGAAATTCAGTTAACTTTTGTATGGCATATAGCCAGACATGTTGTTAAAATCACTTATTAATTATAATAAATTTGAAGACATTTTGGATGTGTCTATCTGGGCAACTAGCTTCTGCATATAATGGCAATTTTTTCTTCCTTCTTTATATCTTTTATTATTTTTCTTTTGTATTATTTTGGTTATACTTAATACACATATAATAGAAAATAATATTGAATAGAGGCAGTTTTGTTGGTCATTCTTGTCTTCTTAATTTTAGAGAGAGTGCTTCTCTACTAATAATGATGTTTTAAAAAATTTTAATACATGGCTTTTTTCAGGTTAAGAAAGTTTTCTTCTATTCCTAATTTGAGAAATATTTATAATAAATGAGTGTTGAATTTTATCAATTTTTTCCAGCTTTTGAAAAAATCATATACTTGTTGAATTTTATCAATTTTTTCCAGTTTTTGGAAAAATCATATACTTGTTTCTCTTTTGATCTGTTGGTGTAGTGAATTTAATTTATAGAATGTATAAGAAAATAAAATACTCCTATTTCTGGGGAAATAACACTAGTTATTAAGGATATATGATCTTGCTATACATAGTTTGATTTAGTGTGCCAATGTTTTGCTGAAGATTTATATACACCCATATTCCTAAGTAAGAGGGCCTATTATTTTCTCTTCTCATGATGTTCTTGTGTGGTTTTAGAAACAAGATTATTTTAGCTTCCTAAAGTGTGTTGAGAGAATATTCTTTTATTTTTTCTATTATTTGGCAGGGTTTTTTTTTTTTTTGTCAAGTATTAGAACTATCCCTTGAAAGTTTAGTAGAATTCTTTTGTGATATACTCTGCAACTAGTTTTTTTCTTTGTGGGAAAATTAAGATTACTCGGTTTATTTAATAGTTATAGAAATTTTCATGCTTTCTATTTCTTCTATAGTCAGTTTAGGTAAAATATATGTTTCTAAGAATTTGTATATTTCATTAGCTTTTAAACCTATTCACATAAGCCAAAACTTGGGATTTTCTTATTACTTTTTGATACAGATATTTTCTATATCTGTAATTATAACACTTTCCTATATTTAATATTAGATATTTTTGTCTTCTTTAATTTTGATTGGTCTCATAAGATATATCTTCTAGTAATTTTTTCAAAAAACAACTTTTGGTTTTGTCATTCTCACTTCTTTATCTTTGATTTCTTTTTTATTAATTATGTTTCTAATGTTTCTAATGTAATTTTAGTCTTTTTCATATATTCTCTTGAATATATTATGCTTTTATATTCTCTTCTTAAGATGAATAATTATCTCACTAATTTTAATTTCTTTCACAGTAGTAAAAAAAGCCAAAAGCATTTGCAACAAATATTTTCATATTATATTTCTATAGTTTCAGAATCTCAAAATTTATAAGTACTTTAAAAGGATAGTTATTAGGACCACCACTAGATATTATTATTTAACAAATGAATAAGGGAGCACATACATTACTAAATCACAGATTTTTAAAAAATACTTTGATAATTTTATTTTTAGGCAATTGGTTTTCTTCATACTTTTACGTGTTTTATTTTATGCATTACAAGTCACTATTATATGAAGAAAACTATGGGTCTGATCGGATTTCCATAAAGAAAAAAAAGTTAAAAAAAAATTTTTAAAGCTCTTTGGTAAAGCTTAATGCAGGATTCTCAGGTTTAGCTTCCTCACCTTGCCAGGGGCTGACTTCTAATGCCTTTATAGGTGTTTCCCTTCATGTAACCACACTTTACCTCCCTGCTTGCTTTCTTTTTTACAAATTACTTCCCTTTTCAGCTCACTGGATTTTATTTTTGTTAGTTTAATTTTTCTTTTAGATTTTTTTCTTAATTTGTAGCAAATTTCATAATGAATTAAATATTATACTTTGGGAAGTTTATCAAATATCTCACTATATTTTAGTAAACGGATCCCTCAGACTATGTAGCCCAGGATCCTACTAAAAATGGGAGTCTTATCCAAGATTTCCTAACTCTTACCTAACTTGGGAAAAAGATCTATCATCATTCATTAAAAATTCTGACCTTCACGTTTATGTTCAAGAAGGATTGTATCCCTTGAAGAACAGTTTTCCTCAGAGAGACATCATACCTCTTACACATATAGCCCTGAAGCATTCTTTCTTAATTGCAAAATTCAACATTTCATGTGGAAAACTAGTCCTTGGGTTTTAAACATCCACTGCTGCCACCTGTTTTGATAGGGACATACATTCTTCTCTGTGCATGAGCACACAGACAATTCTGGAGGGCTCCACCCTCCATCAGGGTTCAGGGGCCATCATCCTTCCATGCACCCCTCACAAAGCTTCCTAGTGTCAGCTCCCAGGCTGAAACTGCCATCTCTCAATCCCAATTTTCCCTTAGAATTCATCCAATGACCAGGAATCAGAATTCCCTCTTTTTTTCCCCATAAATCCTATAGTAGTCATACTAATTAATTATGCTTACTGTATCTTTTAAGTTTCTGAATCTCAGTGTAATTTTGTTTAGACTCCTACCTAAAAGTGTAAACGCAAGAAAGCTAGGTACTAGTAGAGGCATAAGTCTCTTAAACTATATCATCTCATATATATTTGTGTGTGTGTGTGTGTATACACACATACATACACACATGGACAATGGATTCTACATACATATGTGAAGGCCACCACCTCTTTCATTGATTTATACCAAGGCTGTTCTCTGAATACTATTGAGGCTAATGAGGATGGCAATACTTGAGCCACTATTTTTCTTTGCTTCCAAGTAATTCTGCATTTGGCTGCTCTAACTTGTATTTCATCACTCACTAAACCTTTCTCAGCATTTGCTATTATGTGCTACTTAGGCTTTCCAAATCTCATAAGCAAAACATTTTCTTGTTTTAACTTACATTTCCATGACTGGTGATATTGAGTATTTTATCTTGACTGAGTTATTTTAATATGAACTTGTTCTCCTTTCAAAATATACCTTATTTTTCCAATTTAGGCCAGATTGTGCTCCTGCAATAATTATGTTTTCATAGTCTTTTTGGATGAACTCTAGGAAGTGATAAATTTCCAAGGTGATCAGATCTAATTCCTTTTTTTTTTTTAATTTATTTATGATAGAGAGAGAGAGAGAGAGAGGCAGAGACATAGGCAGAGGGAGAAGCAGGCTCCATGCACCGGGAGCCGGATGTGGGATTCGAATCCGGGTCCCCAGGATCGCGCCCTGGGCCAAAGGCAGGCGCCAAACCACTGCGCCACCCAGGGATCCCCAGATCTAATTCCTATTGCCTCACTGCTCAAATTCTTTTATTGTTTCTGACTCACTTGTTTTAATTATCTAGGGATTAAACTAAATAAACTGAATGATTTGAAGTACCTAAATAATGGCATCAGCTCTTTCAGGGGTTGACTGCAGCCTTAGGATATTTTTATAAGACTTCAAAACAATCATTTGATTTGGTTGTAGCTTCAAACATTTATAGATATTTGGAGGAAAGGTCCTTGAGGAGAGTCAATTTTAGCCCTATTATTTTGTAAATCTGGCAACTCCTATCCAGAAATGTAGGCTGATTTACCAATATTACAGAGGAAGTTACTGGTAAATCTTGGTTTACAACCCAGATGTCCCAGATCTTTTTCTACTTTTAATGACCATTTTGCCACCGTACATATTTTTCCAAGTTGGAAAAAAAATTATGACAAATAATACATTTCATATATTCAGATAGATATTGATATATTGACTCCAGGAAATATCAATTTTTCTCTGATCAAGGATATCAGCCTTTGAGGTGGGAAGAATCTATTTAATACACATTCAGGGATCCCTGGGTGGCGCAGCGGTTTGGCACCTGCCTTTGGCCCAGGGTGCGATCCTGGAGACCCGGAATCGAATCCCACGTCGGGCTCCCAGTGCATGGAGCCTGCTTCTCTCTCTCTCTGCCTGTGTCTCTGCCTCTCTCTCTCTCTGTGACTATCATAAATAAATAAAAATTTAAAAAAATACACATTCACCTTGGTTTTTGCTTGATAATTTTAAACTGTTAAAAACAAGTAGACTATCACCGGTTTAGGAAGTGTGTCAGATAGGCAGCTATGGATTGGGCTTGATATAATGATGTTTCTAGTATCTTTTTTAAATAAACACATTTCAGGGCTGGTTCAAGGAAAAAATAGCTTGACTGCAGTTAGTGACTTAATGAGTGAGTTTTTCCTGCACAGCATCACACTAAATATGGAACTTTGCTACTATATCACATGCCCCAAACCCAACCCACACAAATAATTTGGGAATATAGATCAAAAAACAAAAAAACAAAACAAAAAACCAAGTCTATTGCAGCTTCAAATTTCTACATAGGAGGAGATTATAAACAGCAATCCAGTTGGAAGAAGAGGTGGGTTGGCGACATAGTTTGAAGATGTTTTTGTGTACAAGTTCACTGTTTTGGCTTAGCTTGTGGGATTTTTTGTTTGTTTGTTTGCTTTTGCTTTTGTTTTGTTTTGTTTTGTTTTGTTTTGTTTTGCAGGACCAGGAAGACATTTGAGTCTAAGAAATTTCTTTACCCAAAAGAACTTTCTGGTCAACCTGATAGCAAATGTGTCTGCTGGTCCTTTTTGAGACACAGCATCCAGTACACATCACACTATGCCTTTATTTCTCTTCCATCTTTCTCTTCTCTCTGCCCCCTCACCTTTCTTCTCACTGCATGAAGAGGAAAAAATCTTTTCCACTCACATATATGGCCTTCTTTCTGATGCCTTGGCACCAAAATGCCCTCTGCAAAAATTTAAATAAAATTCCAGCCAAGGACAGTTCCCTCTATAAGAGTAGTTCTAATGCCAGCTGTTGAAGTAAATAATATCTCTTGACCATATTATACAATAAGCAAAGAGTCAGCTACGAGGGTTTAATGGAGATGTAGAGTTTACCATAGTACTTAACAACCACTAACCTCTGAATAGTCTCTAAACCAAAGCACTAAACAATCTTTAAACTCTGCTTATCTTTATCTACTTGCCTAAATTCATTCCATTCCTGATCAAGTACTTCTCTCTCTATGAATAAAGTGAACATTCTCTTGCTAGTTCTACCAGATTCTTATCTTGTTCTCATTTTTGAAAATTTAAATTCTATTAGCCAACATACAGTGCATCCTTAGTTTCAGATGTAGTGTTCGATAATTTATCGGTTGCGTATAACATCCAGGGCTCATCACATCTCATCTTGTTCTTAGGCAAAGTTTTTCTCAGCCTTCCTCTGCACTAAAGAGACTCTTTTTGCCAGTTTCCCATCTGGCCCCAAATGGCTGTCACCCCTTATCTAGTTTTCTATATAAAGGAATAATGAATAATCCCCAACTTTTACAGAATTCTGAAAACATATTCTTCTCTTCCTTTATTCGTTGTTTGCAATTTTCAACCCAAGCAAATATCCATTATTGTTCTGTTCTAGAGCCTTACAGTGAGAATGGTGGATGCCCATTCACATGCTTCCATTAGCACATACTGGCAATAATTTAAAACTCTTACACTGATAACACTCCTGGTGAAAGTTTTTTCACCAAAAAGATGCCAAGCAATGAGAATACAGAATTTTCTTCAAAAATGTCCATGTCTTTGTAATGGTTCTATACAGTTATTTCTAAAATCAAGGTAAAAGATTTCTTTGCCCTTTCAGATCCATTTATTTATTTATTTATTTATTTATTTATTTATTTATTTATTTTTATTTCACAGAGAGCTAGATAATGTGCACAGAAAGAGAATGTGAGCAGGGGAAGGGAGAATCTCAAGCAGACTCTGCGATGAGTTCAGAGCCTGTGGGGAGAGGGGAGCCTCAATTCCACGACCCTGAGATCATGACCTGAGCTGAAATCAAGAATTGGATGCTTAACCAACAGAGCCACACAGGTGCTCCCAGATCATCTTTAAAAAGAAATATTTAATATTCATTTTACATATGACATCAGATTCAAATCTCATTCCCCCTGGCTTTCAGCCTCTGACAGAAGAATCCATATGTAAAACCATGTTGTGCCAAGAGAATTTAACATCACCAGGAGAATGATCTCTATTGGGTTCAGTTGCATAGCGTGGTAAGCAAGGCCACATCTGTATAGCTCTTACAGGGTTGAAGGGTTCCTGCTTCAGTATTCCCAAATAAATTGCTTCAGGACTCTTGAGATCCATAATTTGATTGTGACCCTCAGTTCCAAAATAAGTTTCAATAGCAGATATCTTAAAGCAGACAGTGTTCTCACAAAATATTCTTTCTCTGTTTTCTGTTTCTTCTCTCTGCCTTTTAATACAAACATTTGGCTAGCCAAAGAAGTAATTTAGTTCAAAGGAAAGGGGAAGGCAGGCAGCCAGGAGAGAGGATGGACAATAGATCAGAAGTGCATAGACTTAATTCTGCAAGCATCGTACAGGAGGCAACATTATGCTTGATAGATGGGCGTTTTCTAGGAAATACCACTTCGGTTTTGATAAGGCTTCAACTACCAGCTGGTGGAGACAGGCACAATATAGATGGTCAGTGACTCCTAAGGTATGGCTGGGTGCAAAAGAACTTTACGTATTGGCCATCTCATGGGATTCTCTAGGTAAGAGTTTTCTTTCTTCTCTAGGCCTCAAATTATTGAAAATAACATTGGCCCTCTCCTTCTAAAGAAAAGATGTGATTTCTTACTAAGAAAATACTGGGAAACACTTTTTGGCCATTTAATTATTTTTCATAGCTGACCTCAATTTCTTCAGAATAACCTATAACTTCAAACTTCAAATAAACACCTAATACCTCGTCCTTGCAAGCTGCAGTGTTTTAGCTCAATATAGGCTTAATATGACTAAGTTTGCCGCTACAGATAATTTTTGTTGTTTTTTAGTTTTAGGATCACTTATTAGCCAGCGGCTAAGAAGGAAAAAAACAGATGCATTATCTTGAAAAGACAAGAACATGATTGACAAGCAAGAAGTGGCCCCCAAGCTAGTTCCAGTCAATTTTCTGAACAAAAGATTCATTCTCAATCTCTCTTCCTGCATGAAACAGGCCTAACTGAGGGATTCTTACATAATCCAAAATCTGTAGGATAATTATAAACAGGAACTGAGTTTCACTCCATCAGGTAAGAGACGAGGCTAAAAGTTTTCCATTTGGGTTATAGAAGAAACTACTGATTTATTTTTTTTTAAAGATTTTATTTATTTATTCATGAGAGACACAGAGAGAGAGAGAGGCAGAGGGAGAAGCAGGCTCCATGCAAGGAACCTGACGTGGGACTTGATCCCGGGTCTCCAGGATCACCCCGCAGGCTGCAGGTGGCGCTAAACCGCTGCGCCACCGGGGCTGCCCAAAACTACTGATTTAAAAGAAAATCTTGAAGGTACCAATTCTGACATTTTATCATTCTTAGTTAATTAGTGTGTTAACAGTTCCTAAGCTTCTTTAGGTCTTTAGGAATTCTTACTTTGGGGTGGGGGTGGGGCCTTTATTATCAATATTCCTTTTCCACCCTTTAGTGTATGTATAGATATATGTATGGTATACATGATAGATAGTATATGTAGCATGTGTGCATATGACCTTAAAATAAAATCTTTTTTATTAAGAATTTTATTTATTTACTCGTGAGAGACACACACAGAGAGAGGCAGAGACACAGGCAGAGGGAGAAGCAGATTCCAAGCAGGGAGCCTGATGCAGCACTCAATTCTGGGACCCCAGGATCATGCCCCGAGCTGAAGGAAGGCACTAAACCACTGAGCCACCCAGGTGTCCCCTTAAATTAAAATCTTAATGTGCATGATATTTCAATCTTATCAAGTAACTAGAAACAACCATATCAATCTTCAGACATTGAAAAAATCTGTAGGTTAAATAATCCCCATCCCAAAAGTCTTTTCACATAAAATATTACTTTCAAACTAAATCCTTGGTTAGTTTCTTAGAGAATCTTAAAAAAATATCTATACATATCTAAGCTACTAGAATCCAAAATAAGATTCTAACCAGTCTCTGACTAATAGTGAATATTAATGTAAGTCATGCAACTTACTCTCCTAAACATTTGGTTGTAGAATGTGCAGTTGGAAGAGTCTTCTCTCCAAGTGATTCCCTTAGTACACTACAAGTACAAAAGTAGGCTGGTAGCAACCCTACTGTGAATTTCAACCATGTGGGGAAGAAACCATAACCTCCCACAACTACCACCCTCCATCTCTGTGGGAACAAAGCTCACAAGCCCTTCCTGTTCCCCATTCCATGAGTTACCAAGGCAACTGTGTGTCACATAAATATACTTGGTATATGAGAGGTATTCCCTGAATACCTACTCTTCCATTTGTTTTTAACTATGTCTTTTTACTAACACACAGCTAAGGAACACAGAAAACTCTAATCAATGGTTCCCTGAATTTATATGATCCATTTAGTCCCAGAATGTACAATGTCAACAACATGGGAAAATCTGGTACAAACAGTGGTCTCTTCTAGCAGGTAACTTAGTGTTCAGAAATACCTGAGACTGTCCAGGAGTTAGGTCATGTCTATATGCAGAAAATCTTAGAAGGCTCCTAAGAGTTAAATCATCCTGAGAAAAATGGAGCCAGGGAAACAGTCATCCTCCAATAACAAATATTCTGTGTTCTCCTCTACCCTCATGGGCCTTCTCCCCTCCTCTCCTCACTCTCCTCTATTTCCTCTCATGCCAAAGTCCCAACTCCTTTGAAGCACATCCTTCTATATGGAGTATCCACCATTCATGCTTCCATTTGCTTCCACACTGTACAGAGGGAGGGGGAGTTTTAGATCCTGAAATCTGAGTAGAGAACAGATAGAAGAAAGTCTCATGGCTGTCTGCGCTTCAAGTTGGTTATCTGAAGACCAGTATGAGTTTATATACTGCAAAGGTGAATCTACTACCAATGCATCTCCTATATCTTACATTAAAACAGTATCTGTATCTTTCCTAGCTTAAATCTCATTTAAAAAACACCTCTACAGGCAAATGGTAGACAATGGAGGTAGAGGTGGGCATGGAGAAAACTGTTACAGCTTAAGTTAAAAAGTAAATTTATAATATTCATTTATCTATATCCAAAAACATTTTTATTTTATTGTAGTCAATTTTAACATATACAAAAGTTGAGAAAATAGTACAATAATCCCCACATACCAACATCAAGCTTCAACAATCATCAAGCTCAAATTGTTTTGAAGCAAATTCCAATTGTCATATCATTTTGTCCATAAATCTGTCAGTATGAACCTCTAAGAGCATCATCACCCTTTCTTTATAAAACATAGTGATAATGAGATCATCCAAAAAATTAGCAATAATTTTTCAGTACCATCAAATATCCAATTAGCCTTCAAATTTCCCCAATTGTCTCATAATTTGGTAATATATGCACTCAAATCAGGATCAAATGTACTGTACTTGGTTGATAAATCTCTTATGTCTTCTCTCCATCTTTTTTTTTCATGATAGTTTATTTCTTGAAAAAAATGAGACTATTTGTCCTGTGTACTTGAACCAGTCTAGATTTTGCTGATTTCAGCCTCGTCTGCTGTCCTATATATATATTGATAGTCTAGCTGGAGGCTTGATTAGATTTGGGGTCTTTTTTTTCTCCTTTGGCAAGATTACCACAGAGGTGGTCCGTGTTCCTTTATTAGAAGGAGCCTACAGACTGAATGTCTCTATTTTATGATTTATAACCCATTAAATAATTGCCTAAATTCATTTATCAGGAGAAATTCAAAAAGATTTTGGCAAGTCATGTGTATACACTAGAAATAAGAACTGAGGACTCAAAGATGAGTAAGAATAACACACGGTCTTGCTCAGAAACATCTTATAGCTTAAGATGTAGGAAACAAGAAACAGGCACAGAAACAACTGTCTTGATGCCAGGCTGACTGTCAATATCATGTAAGTCCATAGTGAGCTGTCTTATAGAACAAAAGAGATAAGCTAAGCAGCAAAAGAAGGCATTCCGGTAAAATAAACATCAGGAAGAAGCACTTGTATAGATTACTAGGTTTATATGGGGAAGCCCAGCAACTAAGACCACCAATTTTCTTTTTCAGCTATACAGTAAGAAGGATGATCTGAACATTCTATAAATCCCTTTTGCTCCTAAAGTTCTAGATATCCATATACTTAGGCCTTATTATAAGACAGTCAAAATTCCTGCATATTCTTAAAAAATATTATTAGCAAATCAAATGATAACCAAATTCAATATGAAGTAGTTTCTTACTCCCTCTTGAATTCAGCTTCTTCAATAAAAGTTTTAATCTGGGAGGATAAATCAGCAGTTAAGATATTTGAGACACTTTCACAAAAGATTTCTGTCTCATTCAGAGGACTTCAGAGTGTGATCACTCCAGTTCTTCACTGAGTTAAGTTTAATGTCAAAACATGATTTTGCAGGCATTCAGTAGATTGTGGGCAGGAGTACAAATTAGAATAATAACTTTTTGAGGGGAAATTTGGAAATAACTGGTAACTGGTAAATTTAAATACCTTTTGACCTAGCAATATGCTTTAAGTAATAAATTCTATACAAATACATAAATATGCAAAAATGGTGATTATAGCCTTGCTTTTAATAGTGGTAAGCTGAAAACAATTATACCCATCAACAGAGGATTGATTTTACAAATAATAATTTGTCACCAAAAATAATGATTTGTCACCAAAAAGAATGAGCTATAGCTCTAAGAACTTATATGAACATCACCCCACTATTTCAGGTCAAATTAAATTAACATACTGAATGCTTGTTAAATAAAAGCTTGTCACCTGTATGTTTGTATGTGTATTCATAATCACAATAGAAAAATGTCTGAAGTATAAAAGCCAAACAAAAATGTTAACAGTATTCACTTCTAGAAAGCATAGTTCTAGATTTCCACATACTACATTATTATTGTATTATTTGAATGCTTTATCTACAAAGATTACTTTTCAAAGTAGGGCAATAACATTTTTTTTAAAGATTTTATTTATTTATTCATGAGAGACACAGAGAGAGAGAGAGGCAGAGACACAGGCAGAAGGAGAAGCAGGCTCTCTGTGGGGAGCCCAATGGGGGCTCAATCTCAGGATCCTGGGATCACACCCTGAGCTGAAGGCAGATCCTCAACCACTGAGCCACCCAGGGGTCCCAGGGCAATAACATTTTCAACAAAGGCTTTTCTTTTCTTTAATACATTTCCCTGTCCCTTCTCTCCCTCTCTTCTGATTGGATTCCCCTAACACATCAGCTTGCTCGGTCTTTGAGTAAATAATAAAATCTTTGCTTGATCTTTCATGGTCTCCTGGCCTCTCCCCTGTCTCCCCACTTCTCCTCACAAACACATCCAATTATTTTTAAGATTTTTATTTATTTATTCATGACAAACACACACACACACACACACACACACACACACACAGGCAGAGACACAGGCAGAAGGAGAAGCAGGCTTCATGCAGGGAGCCCGAAATGGGAGTCCAACCTGGATCCCAGGATCACACCCTGAACCGAAGGCAGGCGCTCAACCCCTGAGCCACCCAGGCATCCCCAAACACATCCAATTTTGAGGCCACACTCACTGCTCTACTGTTACTCCTCCCTTTCACTTTTCATCATGGGGTTTCTATCCCCAGCACGACACTACAACTTTCTTGATAAAAGTCAGCAATAGCCTTCTGGTCGTCAAATGGTGTGGGTTATGATGAATCTTCACTTTGGACCTCTCAGCAGCACTTAACACTTTTTGGCACTGTATTCCCAAGACTTTCAAGAGTTTCCTCCCTGAAATTCTGTGACACCTCCACCACCACCACAATTTCACATGTGTGAGAACACATTCAGAGTCTCATCTCCCTCCTTGAATCCTCTTAACAGGTCACTCCTAGAATGTTCTTCCTTCTGTCCTCTTGATTCCATCTTCTTATTCTCTTAAGTGTTCTGTCTACCTACTTTCATTCTCTCCTGTGTGTCTCTCACACCCTCTCCATCACCTCAACTGTCAGCAGCACGCCCATGTCACTCCATGAACACACACACACACACACTCCTCCTATGCCCTCTGTTCTCCACTTCCACACGTTATAATTTTCCAATTTTTCTTCTTTCCTTTAAAGCCAATGTTCTGGAAGAGAGAACTAACACTTGCTGTTTCATCATCACCTTCCCATTCTTCAGCCCAAAGATGAATTTGTTAAAAAGCAAATGAAGCTGTACGTCAGGACTCTTTATTGCAAGACCCCCTACAAGGCTCTGTACATGGGGTTTTTTTCCAAGCTTTTTTTTTAAAAAAAAGGTTTTACTTATTTATTTATTTGAAAGAAAGAGTGAGCAAGAGATAGAGAGAGAGCACAGGGAGAGGGAGAAGAGGGAGAATTAGACTTCCCACTGAGCAGAGAGCCTGATGCAGGGCTCAATCCCAGGACCCTGGGATCATGACCTGAGCCAAAGGTAGACACTTGACTGACTGAGCCACCCGGGTGCCCCTCTGTACATGGTTTTAAGTTCATAATTGCATAACTTTTTTGCTATAAAGGAGTCCCCCAAATTGGACAGCTGAAGACCACCCATAATTTGGTTCCACTTATACCTCATTTCATTAAAAACTGGCTTCTAATGTATTAGAACTATTGTGACACAGATCACAACTTCATTCTTTTTTTTAAGATTTTATTTATTCATGAGACACACACACAAAGAGAGAGAGAGAGGGAGAGAGAGAGAGAGAGAGAGAGGCAGAGACACAGGCAGAGGGAGAAGCAGGCTCCATGCAGGGAGCCCGACGTGGGACTTGATCCTGGGACTCCAGGATCACTCCCTAGGCTGAAGGCAGTGCTAAGCCACTGAGTCATTGGGGCTGCCCCACAATTTCATTCTTAATCGATAAATCCATATGTAAATCTTAGTCCATTTGACTGCTTTGAGATTTTGTCACAGGGAGTTAATCATCTCTTCTTTCTTAAAGCGCCCATCATTTTAACTTCCATCCCTCTCTATATCTTTATATATCAGTTGCATCTCCTCATTATTCTCTCCTCACTTGCCCACCCCCTACACTTAATCAATCATCAGTCCTGTCCAGTGTACCTCTAAAAGCATACCTCTCCTGATTCACTCAACCATCATGCAGACTTGCTCTTGGTTTCTACTCTCATAAGATCCAATCCCTAGAATTATGTCATCTCTCTACTTTCATTTACACCCACTATTAAAATCCTTCAAGGTGGCCCATAGCTTGATGATGAAATCCAAACTTCTCACAATGACATACAAACCCTTCCATAGGATGTTTTCTCCTTTTCTAGCCTCATCTCAAAAAATGGCTCAATAAGTGCTCTAAGCTCCAGCCAGAATATTTGCTGTTCCCAGAAGGCACATCTGTGCTTTGGACCTACTTCTTCCTACATCTAGGAATCATTTCCCATTCTCTTCTGTCCCCCATCCATCATTCAGCTTAAGATGCACAATCTGGAAGGAAAGGAAAAATAAAATAAGATAAAAACAAAGGAGGCAAACCATAAGAGACTCTTAACTCTAGGGAACAAACTAAGGGTTACTAGACAGGAGGTGGGTGGGTGGGGCCAGGTAATTAGGTGATGGGCATTAAAGAGGGCCCATGATATAATGAGCAATGATGAATTATATGCAACTGATGAATCACTAAATTCTATCCTTGAAACTAATAATATACTATATGTTCACTAAATTGAATTTAAACAAAAAATTAAAATAAAAATGAATCATTCCCTGACTACTCTTTTAAATAGAGCTGGTACTACTTATGTATGCTGGAATAACATTCTATTGTCTCTATAACAGTATTTATCAAGGTACATTGTAATTGCTGATTTAGTTGCCTGCTTCCCCTACTAGGAACATTCCTTAAGAACAAGGAATATGCTTAACTTATCTTGTACACTTAGCACCAAATATAATGCTGGGGACTAAGTAGACTCAACAAGTGTTTGTGAAAGAAACAAGTAAATAAATTAATGAATGTTCAATACTCTTTGATGGAATTAGTTTGGGAGTCTTTCTCCTTCTATCTTTTTCTGCCTAAACCTTTTAAGCTTTAATAATAAGTTGAGTATCCCACTCTCTATCTGAAATGAAGTGACTAGTTCGATTCTTTTTGAATATTATATGTTCATGAAATATTTTTTCATCAATCTCACCAATATTTATCAGTGCCACATGGTACATGTTTTTAGGGCCTTTGGAATTCCCAAACTATGAAGAACTAGCCAATGAAAAAATATACCTACCAATCAGGTTCATATCCTCTGTGGTAATCAGCCAAACATCCAAGTTTGAAGAGAATTTAGTCATATGAAAAGAATCAGAGATATCACAAGTGACTGAAATATCCATGGAGGTCTAATTTCAATACCAGTATAAAGATTGGCAATGACTGACAAAGTTAGGGTATTGAAATGAAAACTCTGAAAGCCTGAATTCATGCCCCCACCCTGTTGTTTTTTATCTAGAAATTGAAAAGATAATTCCTTATCCTCCTGCTGTTGACTTCATACCCTCCTACCTTCCACCTAAAGCCTGAAGACTTAAGGCACCCTTAAAAGCATCACATACAGGAGATGTCACAGGGTAAGAAGTGATGGAGGGATGGGGAAAAGAAAAGAAATGACACATTTGATCAGACCAGGATATCAACAAGCATATATATTGTAAATAGGAAAAAATATCTGGGGTAAGGTCTATTTGAATCATCCTCCAAAATGAAGCAGATAGTTGGTGGATATTCTCCTCCTTCTCTACCCCTATGAAGTGAAGTGATCATGACTATGAAGATTCATGGGAGAGAGGATTTAGGAGTTTTTTCCTCTCTAATGTTGACTTTCTCATTCTTTTTTCCTTCAGAGGGTGCCATTAGCTCATGAAGAAACTATTTCTAAAAAGCACATATTAGTCCATTTGAATCCAGAGAAAAAAGGAAAAGAAACAAGCAACAATGCACTAGGACTTACTCTACATTCTTCTAGGTCCTGGACTCAAAGGGTAAAATTAAGGGCACTTTAATTTTCTTCCAGCTTAACTCCTCTAATTAACTCGAATAGAAAAAGTAGCCAAGAATTCAGGAGTAGCCCTCTGATCTAGAGTAAATATTATGCATTTTGACAAAATTCTACTAAACAAATAGTTCTGCATATATTCATTCATTCCTTCAACAAATATTTACAGAATGCTTATCATAAACCCAGCTCTGTCCTAGGTACTGAAAATACAGAAATAGGCAAACCATACAAAAATAATGCAGAGAAGGGGATGGAGAGTGCTGAGCAGAGTTGTTGGTTATGGAAGGCCTCAGTGAAAAAATGACATTTGACTAAGACTGGAAGGAGATGTGGGGATGTGTCATGGGAATATTTGGGAAAAGAGGCAATGAGCCATGGTGGCATGTGGGAGATGAACTTGCCAGGGAAAGAGAACAATAAGTGTCAAGCTGAGAAAGAAAAATTTTAGAACAACTGGGGTTTTAGAGGAACAAGGATGTGAGTCAGTTGGCTAGATACCAATGAATGAAGGATGAAATAAGAGAAGTCCAGAGAGCTGAGTTAAGGGTAAATCGTGTAGGGCCTTGCAACCAGAGGCAGGCAGTAGCTCTTGGCTCTGGCAAGATGGAAAAAAGGGTTTCCAGCAGACAAGAGGCATGACTTTACCTGAGTATTAAAGAGTGTGGGTAGGTTTTATGTACACATGCTAAGAGTATATTTTCAGCAATATATGTGTTCCTCTAAGAAATCTGAAGTTACATTAATTAGAGGATAGCTATTTTAATTAAATCATTTCATTATGGAGAAATCATTGTAAAGCTCAGAAAATGGGATACTCCAAGAACAAATGTTCAGGTTTTTTTTTTTTTAATGACAAATGGGGAATCTACATATTAACTTGAAAAATGTATGAGACAATTGAGATTACTTGAATATTGACTGGATACTGGTGATATTAAAGAATTATTCATTTTTGGCTTAACATTTTTTAAAAGTTTTTAAATGTCCACAGATTAAATGATGAAATAAATAACTGGGATTTTCCTTAAAATAATGAAGGTGGTACGAGTGGAAGATTGGGTAAGGGAATTAAATGAAATAAGATGAGCGACGGATTAATTGTAGAAGCTGAGTGACAGGTACACAGGGGTTAATTTTGTTATTGTCTTTGCTTTTATACTTGTTTAGAAATTTCCATAGTATAAATTTCAAAGACAGAATCAATTGGATCATTTTATATAAAGAAGAATGACCTAGTTCAAAAGAAATACATGTTGGACACTTGAAATTTGATGTAAAAAACAATGGTGTTTAAAGGAAATCTTCATCCATTCATATCCATGATTATCAAATCTTCTTATGTCTATTTTTTAAGATTTTATTTATTTTAGAGAGAGAGCGTGCGGTTGGGGGGAGGAGCAGAGGGAGAGGGACAAGCAGACTCCATGGTGAGCACAGAACCCAATGAGGGACTTGATCCCAGGACCCTGAGATCATGACCTGAACCAAAATCAAGAGTCATAAGATTAACCATCTGAGCCACGCAGGTGCCTCCTTATGCCTATTTTAAGGTGTTCAGTGTGGTATCGTGGACAGAGCATGGGTTGGGAGAAGAGAAGTAGGCGCAGCAGCTTCCTCTTTGCCATTAACTGACTTTGCAGCCCTGATCTAGTGACACAAGGACCATGGAGTTCCGTTTCTCTTCTAAAATAATAATAAAGGACTTAGATTAGATGCTGACAAGGTTTCTTCTGACTCTAAGACATAATCTTTGGGATGGTTGATTTGCATTAATTTCAATTTTAGTGACTGCCTTAGAGCAAACATATGTTACCAAAGAATGAAATCCAACAGAACTGTGCTAGAATCCTGAGAGATCCAAAGTCTGCCTGAGAATTAGGTGGTTCCATTATTTAAATTCCAGATTCTACTTACAACAAAGCCAACTAATTAAATGTAGAGAATAATTCTTTTTTAGTGGGGGAAGGGGGAGTTTCTGAATACTTTTTCTGTAAAGGGCCAGATAGAAAATTGCTTTGGCTTTGCTGCCCATAAGGTCTCTGTTGGAACTTCTCAACTTTGCTGTTATTATGCAAAAGCAGCCATATGGAATGCATAAATGAATCCAAGACACTTTATTTACCAAACAGGCAACAGGCAGCATTTGGGCCACAGGCTATAGTTTGCTGATCCTGGCTATTTAGTATAATCAGATATTAATATATCTTAATATAATCAGATAATAATAAGGAGATAGTAAGTCAGATTCATCTGTTTCATGCTTTCTTAATTCTCATTTTCTCTGTAACCCATTGGTAACGGTGAGTAACAATGTGATCCAGTGCTATCTATTTTTATATCCTAATTCTGGTCTCATCCCATCATCTCCACTGCTTCCACTCTAGTGCAAACCCCAACGTCTTGTGCTTAGATTACAGGCATAACTTCTTTTATTGTGCTTTATTTTATTGCACTTGGCAGATGTTGTGATTTTTACAAATTAAAGGTTTGTTGACAACCCTGCATCAAACAAGTCTACTGGTACTGTTTTTCCAATAGCATTTACTCACTTTGTGTCTTGGTCACATTTTGGTAATTCTTGCAATACTTCAAATGTTTCTATTATTATTACATTTGTCAGGGTGATCAGTAATCAGTGGTTGTGACTCACTGGAAGCTCAGATGACTGTTGGCCTTTTTTAGCAATGAGGTACTTTTAAATTAAGGCTGTACATTGTTTTTCAGACATAATGCTATTGTACACTTAAGAGACAACAGTATAGTATAAATATAACTTTTATATGCACCAGGAAGCCAAAACACTTATTTGACTTGCTCACTTTATGGTGGTGGGCTGGAACGGAGCCCACAATATCTCTGAATCCATGCTGTCTTTGCAATCTCTAGTTATGCCTGTACTACAATATTTTTCTTTCTTTCTTTTTTTTTTTTTTGCCCTGTTGTAATCTGCTCTCTGCACACTAGCCTGATGGATCTTTCTTTCTTTCTTTTTTAAAGATTTTACTTATTTATTTTGAAAGAGGAGAGGCAGAGGCAGAGGGAAAGAGAATCTCCAGCAGATTCTACACTGAGTGGGGTTGATCTCATAACCCTGAGATCATGACCTGAGCCGGAATCGAGAGTCAGATGCTTTCTGGATTGAGGCACTTGGTGCCCCTACCAGAGAGATCTTTTAAAAAAGAAATTCAGATCTTATCAATGTCATGCTTAAAACTTTCCTCTGAAACCCTGAAACCTCTGTCCACCTTCAGTTGCCTCTGAAACCACTTCCCGTAGCTTCCAAAGCTCCCATGACTTTCAGAACTACATCCTCCATTACTCCTCCTCTGTGCTCAATGCTGCAAGCATTTTTTCTCTCTTGAGCATGCTAAGCTCATTCTTATCTCAGGATGTCTGTATTTACCATCCTCTCTGCCTGGAATGCCTATTTCACAGATTATCATGAGGCTGCTTCTAACTCAACATTTATGTCTCACTTTAAAGATTCCCTCCTCGGGGCCCCTGGGTGGCTCAGTTGGTTAAGTGTCTGACTTTGACTCAGGTCATGATCCTCAGGTCCTGGGATTGAGCCCCAAATTGGGTTCCCTGCTCAGTGAAGAGTCCGCTTCTCCCTGTCCCTCTGCTCCTCCTCCCACTCATGCTCTCTCTCTCTCTCTCAAATAAAGTCTTTTAAAAAATTCCCTCCGCAAAGAGGCCTTCTCTGAGCACTATACCCTCCCCTTCATCATTTCACAAACTATCACACCTTTCTATTTCTTCCTAAAACTTACCACCATTACTTATGTATCTGCCTTCACACTATTAATCTCACTATATTGTGAGTTCTTTAAGCATGGCAATTATATTTTATGCACTCATGTCTCCCCAGCCCTTAAAAAAGTGCTTGTCATACAAGAGACACTCAATAAGTAACTGCTGAATAAATGAATAAATCATCTCTCAATATTTTGCATTTTTAAAGGACCATCTTATTCCTTAAAATGGAATCATTCTACACTTATATTAGTTAGAGTTGCCAAACTATTGTAAAAAAAAAAAATGATCCTCAATGGTATGAAGGTTCTCACACAGCAAGAGTATACGTTTGCTCTCATGGCAATACGAGGCAGATGGATAGGTTTGCAGCCCCTTTATCTAGTCATTCAGGAATCCAGGCTAGTAGAGGCTCGGCCGTCTAAAGTAGGTGACTCCCTAGTTTGTCCCAAGGCATTTTTAAGTCTAGCCACATTGAAGATTAAAAAATTATGAAAAAAAATCCAGTTGCTATTTGGGATAATCAACTTTGAGGTACGTATCATCCCAGCTTGCATTTCATTGGCTTACCCTCAGTCACATTGACTGCACCTGGATGCAGGGATTCAGGGAAATACTGAGGTTGCCTGGGCTGACTCTTCTCAGTGACAACTACTCAATTGGACTACGAGATTGGACTAGATCAATTGCACTGGGAGCACATATTTTTGTTAGATAGCTTACCCTCTCTGCCAGAGCACCCATTCCTAAACTACAGCACCGCCACATTCAGCTGCCAGCCAGCTTTAAATGTGGGAGCTATAGAGCTAATGCCACAGAATAAATACACCCATTTAAGTGATTTTCAGAAAGTCTACAGCAATTCACACTTAATAAAATCAAAATTGTCTGATATAAATCTTTATCTTAACTACTAAGACTTATATTTTTGCCCTTTTTGTACCTAAACCCAGGACTTCCTACATCGTATCAATCATGCCTCACCAGACTTTTGCCTAAAATCCCTTCACTATTATGTCCCAGACCCCCAATTTTTTTTGCCATGTTTCATTTTTTTTCTCTGACCAGCTAAGAAGACATTCATATGATTCAAAAGGTTCCTTCCTCATCCCACTTCCCTGGTGTGCTTTCCTAAAACCTCCCCAAGATTTAATCTGGAAAAGTCACAATTTGTACTTGAGATATTCACAGAATAACTATTATATATGTATATAAATCACCAAGATATTTTTTGAAAGTCTACTTCTGAGTATTGGGAAAAATCTATAATTTCTATGTCATTCCTTTTACTATCTACATTTTTCATCCTCTGCATATATTTTTAAGCAAAAATAAAATAAAAGTAAACTTCCAATCAACTTAAAGTCCTGTGTACTTCCCCTTATGCAATTCCCAATGTCTCATTTGAGTTTGTCCTGTTTTTGCTATATTTTCAAAGAAACTTCATTTCTTGAAAGAGAGGCAAGTAGCTTCTGAAAAACCTGCATATTGCATCCTTTCCTTTAATGATGTAACATGTTTGCCTGGTAAAGAGTTTTAATATAAATATATAGATTTTTATAGCTACAAATCGAACATAGAATGGGATAGTGAACAAGATTATAGTTTGTCTCATTATGTCACTGCTAAAATTTTATCCACAAACAATTCAGCAACCCTCATGTTAAGTAGCAATTTCTACCTCCTTCCTTTAGTTTTTTCAGAACTGCAAAGAGAAGAAGCAAGACTGAAAAAGTTTAGTTATCTTTTTCCTTTCCCTTCAGTTAAGGGATCATGGCTATTCCCAAACATCAGACAACAGAGAGGAAGAAAAAGCCAAAGAATTAAAAAAAAAAAAAAAAAAAAAAAAAAAAAAAAAAATCCAACAAATGAACAATGGCCTTCAAATGATGGAAAATTCACATCACGTGGCACTTGATGTCACACAGATCTTCAAGCTAAACAACTAATTAGTGAACCACTAGAAGCTATTTCTCTCTGTCCCTTCCTGGGCCCTATAAACAGTAGGCAAGTGAGTCCCCTAATTCAAAACTGCGTTGATCTTCATTCATCCTCCAAATACAGGCCTTCGGGAGGAGGGGCCAGGTGGCGGAAGAGGAGGGTCCCCAAGTCACCTGTCCCCACCAAATTACCTAGAAATTCGGCCTGAGAATTAAAGAGAGAACACCTGGAATGCTACAGTGAGAAGAGTTTGCGCTTCTATCAAGGTAGGAAGACGGGGAAAAAGAAATAAAGACACAAAAGGCATCCAAGGGGGAGGGGCCCCGCGAGGAGCCGGGCTGAGGCCGGGGCGGGTGTCCCCAGGACAGGAGAGCCCCGTCCCGGAGGAGCAGGAGCTGCACCAACCTTCCCGGGCGGAAAGGGGCTCGCAGGGAGTTGGAGCAGGACCGAGGAGGGCGGGGATGCCCTCGGGCTCCCGGGGACCCTAACAGACACCTGCGTCCGGGAGAGTGCGCCGAGCTCCCTAAGGGCTGCAGCGCGCACGGCGGGACCCGGAGCAGCTCGGGGCGGGGGGCTAGGGGGCGGCTCCGCGGAGGGGCCTGTGGGGCGGGAGCGCGAATCCAACAGCGCAGGCCGGGGAGCCCAGGGCGCCGGGACACAGTCCAGGATCCGCCCCGCCCCCCGGGACAGGCAGATGCCGGGAGGGCCCAAGACAGCAAGGACGCTCCTGCCCCAGCTGAGCAGATCAGCTGCCCCGCCCGGAGCCTCCAGGCCCTGCAGACGGAGAGCTCTGGAGTTACTGCGGGGGCT
The DNA here is from genome assembly GCF_003254725.2 of Canis lupus dingo. Taxonomy (NCBI): domain Eukaryota; kingdom Metazoa; phylum Chordata; class Mammalia; order Carnivora; family Canidae; genus Canis; species Canis lupus. The sequence goes on along the minus strand of NC_064258.1, from coordinate 13,431,388 downwards.
GAATCCAGGGCTCCAGAGCTGCCGCAGCCACTGGGGCTGTTGCTCCTGCGGCCTCACGGGGTAAACAACCCCCACTGAGCCCTGCACCAGGGAGGGGCAGAGCAGCTCCCCCAAGTGCTAACACCTAGAAATCAGCACAACAGGCCCCACCCCCAGAAGACCAGCTAGACGGACAGTTTCAGGGGAAGTCAAGGGACATAAAGTATACAGAATCAGAAGATACTCCCCCGTGGTTCTTTTTTGTTGTTGTTGTTGTTGTTGTTGTTTTGTTTTGCTTTTTTGATTGCTTTCCTTCCCCCACCCTTTTTTTCCTTTCTTTCTTTTTCTTTCTCTTTTTCTTCTTTTTTTCTTCCTTTTTTATTTCTCTTTCTCTTTTCTTTCCTTCTTTCTCACCTCTCTTTTTCTCCTTTTCCCAATACAACTTGCTTTTGGCCACTCTGCACTGAGCAAAATGACTAGAAGGAAAACCTCACCTCAAAAGAAAGAATCAGAAACAGTCCTTTCTTCCACAGAGTTACAAAATCTGGATTACAATTCAATGTCAGAAAGCCAATTCAGAAGCACTATTATACAACTACTGGTGGCTCTAGAAAAAAGCATAAAGGACTCAAGAGACTTCATGACTGCAGAATTTAGAGCTAATCAGGCAGAAATTAAAAATCAATAGAATGAGATGCAATCCAAACTAGAAGTCCTAACAACGAGGGTTAACAAGGTGGAAGAAAGAGTGAGTGACATAGAAGACAAGTTGATGGCAAAGAGGGAAACTGAGGAAAAAAGACAAACAATTAAAAGACCATGAAGATAGATTAAGGGAAATAAACGACAGCCTGAGGAAGAAAAACCTACGTTTAATTGGGGTTCCCGAGGGTGCCGAAAGGGACAGAGGGCCAGAATATGTATTTGAACAAATTCTAGCTGAAAATTTTCCTAATCTGGGAAGGGAAACAGGCATTCAGATCCAGTAAATAGAGAGATCCCCCCTAAAATCAATAAAAACCGTTCAACACCTCGACATTTAATAGTGAAGCTTGCAAATTCCAAAGATAAAGAGAAGATCCTTAAAGCAGCAAGAGACAAGAAATCCCTGACTTTTATGGGGAGGAGTATTAGGGTAACAGCAGACCTCTCCACAGAGACCTGGCAGGCCAGAAAGGGCTGGCAGGATATATTCAGGGTCCTCAATGAGAAGAACATGCAACCAAGAATACTTTATCCAGCAAGGCTCTCATTCAAAATGAAGGAGAGATAAAGAGCTTCCAAGACAGGCAGCAACTGAAAGAATATGTGACCTCCAAACCAGCTCTGCAAGAAATTTTAAGGGGGGACTCTTAAAATTCCCCTTTAAGAAGAAGTTCAGTGGAACAATCCACAAAAACAAGGACTGAATAGATATCATGATGACACTAAACTCATATCTCTCAATAGTAACTCTGAACGTGAACGGGCTTAATGACCCCATCAAAAGCTGCAGGGTTTCAGACTGGATAAAAAAGCAGGACCCCCCAAAAAAAAAAAAAAAGCAGGACCCATCTATTTGCTGTCTACAAAAGACTCATTTTAGACAGAAGGACACCTACAGCCTGAAAATAAAAGGTTGGAGAACCATTTACCATTCGAATGGTCCTCAAAAGAAAGCAGGGGTAGCCATCCTTATATCAGATAAACTAAAATTTACCCCAAAGACTGTAGTGACAGATGAAGAGGGACACTATATCATACTTAAAGGATCTATCCAACAAGAGGACTTAACAATTCTCAATATATATGCCCCGAATGTGGGAGCTGCCAAATATATAAATCGATTAATAACCAAAGTGAAGAAATACTTAGATAATAATACACTTATACTTGGTGACTTCAATCTAGCTCTTTCTACCCTCAAATAGGTCTTCTATGCACAACATCTCCAAAGAAACGAGAGCTTTAAATGATACACTGGACCAGATGGATTTCACAGATATCTACACAACTTTACATCCAAACTCTACTGAATACACATTCTTCTCAAGTGCACATGGAACTTTCTCCAGAATAGACCACATATTGGGTCACAAATCGGGTCTGAACCGATACCAAAAGATTGGGATCGTCCCCTGCATATTCTCAGACCATAATGCCTTGAAATTAGAACTAAATCACAACAAGAAGTTTGGAAGGACCTCAAACACGTGGAGGTTAAGGACCATCCTGCTAAAAGATGAAAGGGTCAACCAGGAAATTAAGGAAGAATTAAAAAGATTCTTGGAAACTAATGAGAATGAAGATACAACCATTCAAAATCTTTGGGATGCAGCAAAAGCAGTCCAAAGGGGGGAATCCATTCAAAAACTGGAAAGAACTCAAATACAAAAGCTAACCTTACACATTAAGGAGCTAGAGACAAAACAGCAAATAGATCCTACACCCAGGAGAAGAAGAGAGTTAATTAAGATTCGAGCAGAACTCAACGAAATCGAGACCTGTGGAACAGATCAACAGAACCAGGAGTTGGTTCTTTGAAAGAATTAATAAGATAGATAAACCATTAGCCAGCTTTATTAAAAAGAAGAGAGAGAACACTCAAATTAATAAAATCATGAATGAGAAAGGAGAGATCACTACCAACACCAAGGAAATACAAACGATTTTAAAAACATATTATGAGCAGCTATACGCCAATAAATTAGGCAATCTAGAAGAAATGGATGCATTCCTGGAAAGCCACAAACTACCAAAACTGGAACAGGAAGAAATAGAAAACCTGAACAGGCCAATAACCAGGGAGGAAATTGAAGCAGTCATCAAAAACCTCCCAAGACACAAGAGTCCAGGGCCAGATGGCTACCCAGGTGAATTTTATCAAATGTTTAAAGAAGAAACCATACCTATTCTCCTAAAGCTGTCTGGAAAGATAGAAAGAGATGGAGTACTTCCAAATTCGTTCTATGAGGCCAGCCTCACCTTAATTCCAAAACCAGACAAAGACCCCACCAAAAAGGAGAATTACAGACCAATATTCCTGATGAACATGGATGCAAAAATTCTCAACAAGATACTGGCCAATAGGATCCAAGAGTACATTAAGAAAATTATTCACCATGACCAAGTAGGATTTATCCCCGGGACACAAGGCTGGTTCAACACCCGTAAAACAATCAATGTGATTCATCATATCAGCAAGAGAAAAACCAAGAACCAGATGATCCTCTCATTAGATGCAGAGAAAGCATTTGACAAAATACAGCATCCATTCCTGATCAAAACTCTGAAGAGTGTAGGGATAGAGGGAACATTCCTCAACATCTTAAAAGCCATCTACGAAAAGCCCACAGCAAATATCATTCTCAGTGGGGAAGCACTAGGAGCCTTTCCCCTAAGATCAGGAACAAGACAGGGATGTCCACTCTCACCACTGCTATTCAACATAGTACTGGAAGTCCTAGCCTCAGCAATCAGACAACAAAAAGACATTAAAGGCATTCAAATTGGCAAAGAAGAAGTCAAACTCTCCCTCTTCGCCGATGACATGATACTCTACATAGAAAACCCAAAAGTCTCCACCCCAAGATTGCTAGAACTCATACAGCAATTCGGCAATGTGGCAGGATACAAAATCAATGCCCAGAAATCAGTGGCATTTCTATACACTAACAATGAGACTGAAGAAAGAGAAATTAAGGAGTCAATACCATTTACAATTGCACCCAAATGCATAAGATACCTAGGAATAAACCTCACCAAAGAGGTAAAGGATCTAGACCCTAAAAACTATAGAACACTTCTGAAAGACATCGAGGAAGACACAAAGAGATGGAAAAATAGTCCATGCTCATGGATTGGCAGAATTAATATTGTGAAAATGTCAATGTTACCCAGGGCAATATACACGTTTAATGCAATCCCTATCAAAATACCATGGACTTTCTTCAGAGAGTTAGAACAAATTATTTTAAGATTTGTGTGGAATCAAAAAAGACCCCGAATAGCCAGGGGAATTTTAAAAAAGAAAACCATATTTGGGGGCATCACAATGCCAGATTTCAGGTTGTACTACAAAGCTGTGGTCATCAAGACAGTGTGGTACTGGCACAAAAACAGACACATAGATCAATGGAACAGAATAGAGAACCCAGAAGTGGACCCTCAACTTTATGGTCAACTAATATTCGATAAAGGAGGAAAGACTATCCACTGGAAGAAAGACAGTCTCTTCAATAAATGGTGCTGGGAAAATTGGACATCCACATGCAGAAGAATGAAACTAGACCACTCTCTTGCACCATACACAAAGATAAACTCAAAATGGATGAAAGATCTAAATGCAAGACAAGATTCCATCAAAATCCTAGAGAAGAACACAGGCAACACCCTTTTTGAACTCGGCCACAGTAACTTCTTGCAAGATACATCCACGAAGGCAAAAGAAACAAAAGCAAAAATGAACTATTGGGACTTCATCAAGATAAGAAGCTTTTGCACAGCAAAGGATACAGTCAACAAAACTCAAAGACAACCTACAGAATGGGAGAAGATATTTGCAAATGACGTATCAGATAAAGGGCTAGTTTCCAAGATCTATAAAGAACGTATTAAACTCAACACCAAAGAAACCAACAATCCAATCATGAAATGGGCAAAAGACATGAACAGAAATCTCACAGAGGAAGACATAGACACGGCCAACATGCATATGAGAAAATGCTCTGCATCACTTGCCATCAGGGAAATACAAATCAAAACCACAATGAGATACCACCTCACACCAGTGAGAATGGGGCAAATTAACAAGGCAGGAAACAACAAATGTTGGAGAGGATGCGGAGAAAAGGGAACCCTCTTACACCGTTGGTGGGAATGGGCACTGGGGGTTATTCTGTATGTTGGTAAATTGAACACCAATTAAAAAAAAAGAAGAAGAAGAAAAAAAAACACAATGAGATACCACCTCACACCAGTGAGAATGGGGAAAATTAACAAGGCAGGAAACCACAAATGTTGGAGAGGATGCGGAGAAAAGGGAATCCTCTTACACCGTTGGTGGGAATGTGAACTGGTGCAGCCACTCTGGAAAACTGTGTGGAGGTTCCTCAAACAGTTAAAAATAGACCTGCCCTACGACCCAGCAATTGCACTGTTGGGGATTTACCCCAAAGATACAGATGCAATGAAACGCCGGGACACCTGCACCCCGATGTTTATAGCAGCAATGTCCACAGTAGCCATACTGTGGAAGGAGCCTCGGTGTCCATTGAAAGATGAATGGATAGAGAAGATGTGGTCTATGTATACAATGGAATATTCCTCAGCTATTAGAAATGACAAATACCCACCATTTGCTTCAACGTGGATGGAACTGGAGGGTATGATGCTGAGTGAAGTAAGTCAGTCGGAGAAGGACAAACATTATATGTTCTCATTCATTTGGGGAATATAAATAATAGTGAAAGGGAATATAAGGGAAGGGAGAAGAAATGTGTGGGAAATATCAGAAAGGGAGACAGAACATAAAGACTCCTAACTCTGGGAAACGAACTAGGGGTGGTAGAAGGGGAGGAGGGCGGGGGTTGGGAGTGAATGGGTGACGGGCACTAGGAGTTATTCTGTATGTTGGTAAATTGAACACCAATAAAAAATAAATTAAAAAAATATAGGCCTTCGTTGACTTCCAAAAATGAAATCTCAATGTGTAAACAAAAGTGTAATGTCCTTCTGATGTTGCTATAATGACCCACAGGGACTTTGATTCCTTTGAGCAATTCACACCCACATAGTATAGAACCCCTTCCACACTTAAGTGCCATGGAGGCAAAAGTGCTGCTATTGCCCACTCCTTAACTTCCTACAAACACAGCTCTCCAAACCAAGCCAAAATCCTTCCACCCAGAATTCTTACACACTCACGTGCGCGCACACACACATGCATGTCATTTGCGCATTCTATTATGAGCCTGATTTAAGAATTTGATATTTGTTTTTACATTACAGCTTACGTCCCCAGAATTGTTCTACTCTGTATTCATTCAATCAATTCTAATTTTTCCAGATCATTTAAATCCTTTCTATTGTCTTGCTCTTGATGAATAACAATTGTTCCATATATACTGCCATAGTTTAGTAACCAAACGTAGAAGTTCTTTACTGTCAAAAACGTTTCAACTTTTTAGCCTTTGGGTGGTGGCATGGCATGGAATGCTCCATTGCACTGACTGCATTTGGAATTCCCAGTCATATTTAAACATGTCTACCTAAAAGTGACAGGGACAATAATATTTTCTAATGAAATCAGACTTCCTACACTGATTTCTTTGTTTTCTTTTCCCGGCAATGAAACATCATCACTGTGTGGTTACACGAGTGGAACTGTACTTTGAGAATTTCTAGGCAAATTAGAAGAGGTACTAGCTCGTGTGCACACATGGGCAGAAACACACCACACAGACTTATAATGAAGTAAGCATGTCATAGGAGCAGATAAGAGGGAGTTAAATGACTGTAGAGAGGAAATATTGATTACAGTTGACTAAGTCAATACAAAGTGTGGGCACTCACCTTAGAACCAAGTTAAACTTCGTTGTAAACAATCATGCCTTCCTGGAGTGCCTTCACTGATATTCCTATTTTCTTTCTCACTTATATCTTATTACATGTACCTACACGTACACATTTCCTTTCATCCATGATCTGCACATCTGTTTGCCCAGTGGTAATTGATTTGACTACTACTAAACTAGGATAGTCATACATCTAATTTTCAGGTGTTTATTGCAACCACACTGTTAGATAGCTATTTTCCTAGTTTAGTGATGACGATAAAGACACAGGACTCCTGTGAATTGGGTGTGGCTCTACCTCTACCTAAGCCACAGCTCCTAGCAACCAGCCCCTCTTGTTTGGCTACAGCTTTCATCATGTTCTAGTGACCATTCCTTCTAGTTGCCCCTGCAAACCTAAAGGAGGTATGGGAGCTTCTGAGCTTTGGTAGTCCTAGAAACTTCCTCATTGCTTATCGAATCTCTTAACCCTGCCTGTTCCTCTTTGTTAATAAATAGCCCCTTCATTAAACTCTCTCATTAACCAAGTCAAAGAACCAAAGACTTATTCAACAGCATGAAGGTAAACACTAAGAAAGATGATACAATCAACTAAAAGCTGGGTAGAGAAGATAAGAGAGGAAGGAGGGGAAAAGAGCAAATACCCTAATTTTATCATCGATTCCTGTAAAGGGTTAATGGAGATCATCTAAAACCAAGCATTAAAGCTTTTTTATAAAGTTAGAGTTGCAATTAATGATAATTTCTCAAGCAAAACCAAAAACACACATATACAACACAGTCTGAACAAACAGGCCAGGCAGTGAAACAAGTTTTTAAAACAGAAAGAATAATTTCATAAGACAAAAATGAGACCAAATGTATTTGTCATATGACAATGTACTGAACTTGCCGGCATGAAAAATGTTTACACTGAAGCTCTCTGTTGGCCCCCCAAAATCACCAGCCTGGGTTCAGGGATGAGGAAGGGGACTTTAACCATTAATGAGAAGTGCAAAGTCCCATTGCAAATCAGGTAGAGACAGGGGAAGAGTTAGGACTGCTGCTCCATCAATCCACCACATAACTCATTCACCAAATCACTTTCCAAAAGAAGTAACAATCTACCCTTCCCTCAACAACGGGTCAGAATTGATTTCACTGCAGATGGTGTTTCGTTTTCTTTGGGTTTTGTTTGTTGTCTTTTGCAGGTTTGTTTTTGCAATCTTGTTCATTTTTGTTTTGCACTTTTATTGTAAGGCATATTTCAAAGAATTTTCTGTTTTCATTGATTTCTGAATAGTAATCTATGCCTATCTATACTATTAAGTTCTCTTATTGAGTAGTTTTTCAAAATTGATTTTCTGAGCATATGGTCTATTATCAAAGAATAATTTTACACCTCCTTTCTAATTTTTTAAAATCTCAAGTCCAGTGGTTTATGCTCTAGTCCAATTGTGTAAGTTAATATTCCCCAGAACATCATTATTAATAGTGATGTTAATGGAGATACTTGCTTTATTGCTGACTTTAATGAGAATGTTTCTAATGCATCTTAATTAAGAACTTGCTGGTTTGGGGACAAGAAGGATATATTTTATTATCTTAAGAGCTTTAACAACTTTTCGTACCTTGTAATCCAATTGTTCCTAAGGTATAGGGCTATAACATGTTTTAGAATCATTCATGGATAACTCTTAGGAAAAATAATCTGAAAATAATTCGCTTCTTGAAATCAACCCTCAGAAATTAATCTCAACTGTACAAAAAAATCATATACAAAGATTTTTAGCACTATGTAAGTTGTAGTATGACAACCTAGTGCCATAAGCTGAAAGTATGATTCAGGAAACCAGTGGTTAATGAAGCCACCAACTAGAGGTAATACGGCAGTCATTAAGACATATATTTAAGAAAAATGTAATAGCATTAATAAATTAAAAATATAAGCTACCTGTTAAGCCTAAGTATGCAAAAGTGCATACTTTAAAAAATATTCACAGAAAAATACAACACGAGCAATTTTGTAGTTTTAAACAATAGAACTGTGTTTAATCTTTTTTCTACTTTTCTGTATTTTGAAACTTCAGTGAGAATGTACTGTTTTTATAATAGAAAATAAATAGCAAAATTTATTGAACGGCAGGGAACTTGATATCAACAAGGAGGCCAAGGATGACCTCCACCCCAACATTCTGAAATCACATTGATTTTAAATTAAGCAAAAGAAGTGCAGCCAATTGTTTGACAAATGGTATATTCAGTCAATGCAGTCAGTTAATTAGTTGGACTGATTTTTTTTTTCAAAATTAGTCGGTACGAAGAGCTGCCATAGAATTAAGCCTACTGACTAGATATTTTGGCTTTTCACATGCTCAGCTGCAGGACAAGACTACAGAGGAGGTGATTCTTTTACATCAGAAACCAGAGCAACAGTTACAGCGAGTGCCTGGTCATGTCCATTTGGTCGTATGGGGAAGAGCGATGTCAGGTGTGTATGTTTACACTTTTCTTCCTCAAATGCATAAATATACTTCTATTTATTCAAATTCTTCTTCCTCTCCCACCCCTTACACTTTAAGTATCTAATGTAAGCTTTGTATTTTTGCCTTTTTACCTAGTTGTATTTATCCTTGATGGGCACTATACTGTGGTAAGGGAAACTGAGACATCAAGAAGACTTATCTTGAAACTTACCTAAAGAGGATGCTCCAAGTCTCATCCATGGTTACTGTTGCTCTAACTTCAGAGTTCCAGGTAGAGGCAGTGGCAGGATTTTTGTCTGTATCCATCTCTTACATTGCATTTGAGTCCATTCCTTTTTCTTAAATTCTCTCTGGTTTTTATTCCCTTTATAACAGTTGCACCTATACAATGAAGATCATTCCATTTAAAAATGTTTAAAAATAGTTATTCAATCAAGATGGCTTGCTCAATGGTCTGTCACTTATCAGTTTTGTGTCTGTCATTCTTGTTCTTTATACCAAAATCTTCAAAGAATTCTCCTGATACAACTTCTAGGTCTCATGCTCCAATTTTCATTTTAACATTGGCAGCTTGTCTTCCCATTATCTTTCAACTGAATACTTTTATAAATTAGTCAGTGCTTTTTATATTAATAACCTGACAACTCTTTCTGTTTGTAATATCTTGCTGACAGGGATATAACTTTCATTTGATGTTGATGGACAAATCTGTACCATTGGTGGACTTTCAAAGGTACTTCTTTACAGAAACATCACTCAATGATAGCCGTGAAGCTATGGGTGTGATTGATTTTGTGTCAGTAAATCTCAACCATAGACCCAGGCATGACTTTAGGATACTCAATAATTATCAACTATTTAATGAGAATATATAACATTTGCATGCCATTTACAGCAAACTTTCACATTCATATCTTATTCTATCTTTCAAATGACCCTGAGAGTGAAGTATTATTGTTGCTAGTAGCAAAAGAACCCAATGTTGAAAGATGTTGAGTAGATGCTTTCCAAAGTCCATTAACAAATGGCAGAAAAGACATTACTGTTTAATCAAATTCTTATCATCATAGGTGGGCAGTAACACCTGCCCCCATAAAGTGAATCTATTAAATTTTAATAACAGCATGATCTTACTACTGTAAGCTTACACTGAAGCAAGGCTGCTGACTGGTCTACCATTAATATTTTTTATTCATTCTTTTAATCTCTCTTGCATATGTGTTGTGTTTGCATAGTTGAGATCAAACTATATGCATATATTATCTATTTCTTTTTCTTTAAAACTCTAATGTGCTCTTTACAAACAGCATTTTAAATGTCTCCATACTTGTTCATCTCATTTCATTTAACCATCTCCTTACCGTTAATCATTTAAGCCCCTTTCATATGCATGCATGGGTGTGTTTCCAGGATCATTTTTATGCATGAGGCATTTCATCTTATTTCCTTAGATAAATTTCTATCAGTGAATGGGAAACTACTAATAATTTTTTAGGTTCTCAATACACTGTGGAATATTCTGCTTCTCTCTCTGCCCCTCACCCACTCAGGTTCTCTCTCTCTCTCTCTCTCTCTCTCTCATAAATAAAATATTTAAAAATAAAATAAATAAATTGTAGCTATCATTTAATTTATACTTTCTCAGTTTTGTCATTGACTAATGAATGCTATACTTATAGCAATATTATTCTTTAGCTTAACTTTCTTTTTTAAAGTAGTATTACAGTTTCATTTTACTTTACCTAATATTATACCATTTCCCAGGTGAGAAGAATATGGTAATAATTCTGCTAAGGTCACATAGCTATGAGTGACAAAACCAGGGAGTGAATCCAGTTTGCTTGACACCTGAGTTTAATCAATAATATCTATTCATGGCCTAAGGCCAAATGTATTTAATTATTCTCACCTTATTACTCTTATTTTTTCTTTTAAAAAGATTTATTTATTTATTTTAGAGATGCAGACATCCCGCTGAGAGCAGAGCCCGACCCTGGGCACCATGTCGCAATCCCCAGATCAGGACCTGAGCAGAAACCAAGAGTCAGATATTCAACTGAGTGAGCCATCCATGGGTCCCACATTACTCTTCTTTTTAAAGAACTTTTCTGACTACTTTCTCAGGATTATTTTTTCAATGCACTTGGAAACAAACTGTCAAATTCCCTCCAACCCCCCACCACACTGCCTCTCTCCAAATTTTGCTATTCAGCATCATCACACTGGATGTATATGTTAATGTACAAGAACTTGAAATTTTTACAATACTCAGTTTTCCTATCTGAGAACATGCCTTTCCATTTATTTTTCTTTTTGGTCCCTCAGTAAAATTTTCTTTATATCACTCCTATAAATTTCTTCATAATTTCAACATGTATTTTTCCCTACTATCATGGAGATATTTGATTTCATTGTTTTCCAGTTGCTATTTATATACTAAAATGTATTCATCTTTAACATCAATTCTTTGTGATTTACCTTACTTCATCCTCTCACTGTTCAAAGTAGTATATCATTACAATCTCTCCACTTTTTCACATAAATTATCATATCATCTGCCAATAATAAGAGTGTTCTCTGTTCTGTTGCAGTGTTTGTATTTCTCATTTCAATCTCCTTTCTTTGGAATGTCCAAAAAATATTAAATATTACATGTTCTAGTGAGCATCATTTTCCTTTTCCTGACTTTATCGAGAATTCTTCAAGTGTTTTATTAACTTAGATTTTTAAGAGCAAGTTTTTCATAGAATCCTGTAAAATTGGGTTTTATTTTTATACATAGATAAACAGAGACACTTCCAAATGTCTTTCCCCAAGAGAGATGTATTTATATATTTCCCCAAGAAAGATAGAGCTATATAATTTTTAAAATATGCATTTAAAACTCAATGCTCTCTCACTTCTAGCAAAAGACTGTATTTTTAGATTGAGATTGTTATAGTTCTGTCATTTTTAATCTAAATTTACTCTAAATTATCATTTTGAGAAATTGATTTTTGTCCCATAGAGTTACTTAGAACTTTAATACTTTTGTGACATCCCTGTATTAAAAAAATTTTTTTAAAGATTTTGTTTATTTATTCTTTAGACACACAGAGTGAGAGAGGCAGAGACATAGGCAGAGGGAGGAAAAGTAGGCTCTGTACAGGGAGCCCGATGTGGGACTTGATTCCAGGACTCTGGGATCACACCCTGAGTTGAACGCAGACAACCACTGAACCACCCAGCATCCCCCCATATTAAAAACTAATGAAAGGTAGTTCTGAACAATTGAACTGTGTACTCACTTTGATCTTTTAGCTTATCACCTCTTTGAAAAAGTTTCAATGAAATATTTTTAGAGTAAATAATTAATTTCACACATCATGGACAAGAGTTCTCAAGTTATCCTGGATCTTTCTGTTTTTAAAAAGGGTGAAGTGTAAGAAGCCAGAAGTTATGAATACAGTCTTTGAAAGACACACACATCTGCGGGCAGTTTTTCTTAGTGTTAAAAAAACTTGGTCCTGGCCTTTCAATCACTGTAAGGAGACTGACGAACAAATGAAAGGTTCTTTCCTTCAAAGTTAAATGTTATTCCAGCCTCAGCATGTTATTATGATAGCTTGCATCCAGATACCCAGTGGGCAGGGAGGACACGCAGGCAGTAATAGAAAGGGTGGCTGCCTTCAGCAAAACACAGCAAACTAGTGACTTGTCTTTCTATGAAGTGTTTTCATTAACTTCAGTTTCCAGGGAGAGAAAGGGAAGAACACGGCTGGTTTGAGTTCAATAAGATGATTTCAAAAAGTTGTCTTAGGTGGTTTCAGTGTTTACTGCCTTAACTGGAGCTACCCAACAAAAAGCTGCAGACCACTTGGCATAAACAACGAAAGTTTATTTTCTCTTAGTTCTGAGAGCTAAAAGTCCAATATCAAAGTGCCAACATGATCAGTTTCCAGTAAGGGTTCTCTTCCTGGCTTGTAGACAGCCTGTTCTCTTTCTGGCCTCACATGAGGACAGAGGAAAGAGTGGGACAGTAAGCTCCATGAGGTCTCTTCTAATCAAGGCACTGGTTCTGTCACAAAGACCTTGCCTCACAACATCATCCAAACCTAATTATCTCCCGAAGTCTCCATCTCCAAAAACCATCATACAGATGGGTGGAGGGCACAATTCAGCATTAACATCCCACCCCTGGACGGTGAAAATTCATGTCTTTCTCATGTGTAAAATCTTCATTTCTTCTCAACAAGCCAAAAATCTTAACTTGTTTCTACATCAATTCTAATGTCCAAAATCTCCCCCCAAATCATCTAAATCAAATATGGGTGATGACGAAAGGTACAATTGATCATGAGGCAAAATTCCTGTCTAGCTCCGAACTTCTGAAAGCAGACAAATTAAGTGCTCCCAAAATACAGTCGTTAGACAAGTGTAGGATAGACATTCCCATTCCCCGAGGGAGAAATCAGAAGGAAGAAAGAGGTGACATATCTCAAGCAAGTTCAAAAGCTACCAAAACAAATTCTATTAGATGTTAAGTTTGGAGAATTATCCTCTTTGGCTCCATGTCCTGCCTTCCAGACCCAATAGGGTCTGGCTTCCATGGCTCCTTGCACCAAAATCCATATTAGTTGAGGTTCCCCAGAGAAACATATTATTTATATATATGTAATATATATACATATAAAATACATGTATACATAATATGTCTGTATATTATACATATACATAATATATATGTATTTATATAGTATATATATATATAAACATATTTATGGTCTGGAAGCCAGACCTTAGAATGTATACATTTATGTATAATATATAAATATGTTTTATATAAAACACATATATATGTATTATTTATATGTATTTTATTTATATATATAAATATTTATATATTATAAATATTATTTAACTTATATATAAATTATATATTTTAATATTATTTATTTATATATTAGATTATATATTAGATTATATATATTAGATTATATATATTTTATATATATATATATTAGATTTAGAGAGCTGAAGACCCAGGAGAGCTGATGGGGTCGGAGTCTAAGTCCAAAGAATTTACAACCTGGTGAACCAATGGTGTCCTGTCCAAAAATTACCAGGCTTGACACCCAAGAAGAGCCAATTTTTCAGTTCAATTCTGACGGCAGGACAAGACCATGGCCAGGATCCAAGAGTCACCAGCCTTTAGTCTTTTAGTTCTAATCAGGTCATCAACTGATGGCACAAGGCCCATCCATGTTGGGGAGAGCAATTTGCTTTACCCAGTCTACCCGTGCAGATGTTAATCTCATTCAGAAATACCCTACGACAAACCCAAAATAACGTGTGGCCAACTGTCTGGACCCCCCACGGCCCAGTCAAGTTAACACATAAAATCAACCATCTTCTTCCTGTGAGATTTTCCTTTGACCACGAAGAGGGAATGAAGACAAATATTCCCCACAGCCTTCTGTGTCTATCTACTCGTCTTAGAAATGTCTGTCTCTATCTCAGATTTTCTGTCTTCAAGAACAGCATAATATGCCTGCCAGGGCTAAGATGCTCAACATATGGATGTTTGAAAATCTCTAGATGAAAAGCAAAATGTTTCAATTTTATGTCATGGAGAAACAGCTGTAGTGTGTTAGTTTAGAGCAGTGTTATGGAAAAATGTTACATAAATTGCTATTTCAGGTAAACATTCCAATCTTTTTATTGACCTTTTAAGGGAAAATTTCTCCTCCACCCTTTTGGGGTCTCTGGCTGGGCCTAGGAATTAAACTGACATTGAGCAGAAGAAAACCATACACATTTTATTTAGTAATTTTGATATGTCCATGGGAGCCTTCACAAGAAAAGTGAACACCCTAAAGAAGTAATTAGAGCCAAAGGCTTACATACTGGACCAGGCAAAGAGTAGTAAATTGTAAAAATGTGACAAGACAAAGGGGTTTGGTCAGGGTAGTTAATTATGGGAAAGTAACTAGAAAGATAAGAGTTAAAGCCTGTGCCCACAGATTTCTTGGCCTTGACTCCCTGTCTTGGTGATAAGAATGTTTTCCTTCCCCCTGGTACAGGTTGGGCACCTTTCAGATGGGAGTTTTATCTCCTGCTTTCAGGAAGAAAAAGGAAGGTCAATGTGCCCTTCATGCATCTACTGTTTTTCAAGTGCCTTTAATTCAAAATAATCAATATGCCAGGATGGCATATTTTGGGGTGGCTTGCTCTGAACCCCTACAATCTCTACCAACACCTTCCCACAAAGGAAAATTCTACTATAAAACATCATTAAAATAAAATAATTGCCATTTTAACATTAAGTCAGCTTTTAAACTGAGAATATTATATTGTCTCATATTAGAAATGATAGCAATTTTATATTCTGGAAAGAGATCTGGCCTAGGAACAGATATTCTGGGTTTAAATTTTGTTATTGAAAAAGTCCCTTACCTTACATGACTCACCTTCCTGGTCTTGGAAATGGAAATAGGGCTGTTCTGAGTAGTAAGGGAGACAAGGTATGGAAAAGACTTTGGTGTATTCCGTTTTTAAGAATGCATTATTGGGTGCCTGGGTGGCTCAGTGGTTGCACATCTGCCTCTGGATCAGGTTGTGACCCCAGGGTCCTGAGATAGAGTCCTGCACCAGGCTCCTTGCAGCAAGCCTGCTTTTCCCTCTATGTCTCTGCCTCTCTCTTTGTGTCTCTCATGAGTAAATAAATAAAATCTTAAAAAAAAAAAGAATGCATTATTATGTGGCTTTAAGGGTATTTTATTTTAGAGAAGTTTTGAAATTATCTTGCAAAGTTATAATCTGTGTTACAAATGTCCATATTTACTGTTGTTCTCCTCACAGGTACAGATTAGATAATTTCCCAATGCAATTGCAAATTTGTGTAATGAGTTTTCATCCATATTAAACACACACTCACACATGCACAGTAAGGGCTATTAGCAAGTATTCTGAATAAAAATAGCTGGAATGTTACTCATCCATTAGAAATGACAAAACCCACTATTTGCTTCGAAGTGGAGGGACCCGGAGGGTATTGTGCTGAGTGAAATAAGTCAATCGGAGGACAAACATTATATGGTCTCATTCATTTGGGGAATATAAAAATTAGTGAAAGGGAATAAAGGGAAAGGAGAGAAAATGAGTGAAAATATCAGTGAGGGTGACAAAACATGAGACACCTAACTCTGGGAAATGAACAAGGGGTAGTGGAAGGGGAAGAGGAGGGGGGGTTGGGGTGACTGGGTGATGGGCACTGAGGGGGGCACTTGGTGGGATGAACACTGGGTGTTATGCTATATGTTGGCAAATTGAACTCCAATAAAAATAAATAAATAAATAAATAAATAAATAAATAAATAAATAAATAAACAAGCAAATAAATAAATAATTAGCTAGCTATTATTCTCCCCTCTTCCAACCTATGCACACATGTTCTCTCTCAAACAAATAAATAGAATCTTAAAAAAAAAAAAAGCGAAAAATAAACAGCTAAGCCTTGCCCTTGAGCCACTTATAGTCTAGTGGAGAAGGAAGATGTCAACCCAATAATCAACTAAATGTAAAATTGCAATGCAGTGATGGCATAAGAAGAGGGTTTCATCAAGTCAGGAAGAATAGGAAGAGCTTCTTTGGAAAAGGACACTTAAGCTAAGATTTGTCTAGCAGCTGAGTAGGAATCAATGGAGGAAAACCTGGAGACAAGAATTGTTTAGTCTCGGGTATAAGCCCAAAGAAGGAGCATGGCCAGTTCACAGGACAGAATGAGGGCCAGGAGGTTTATAATGTTTCAGGAAAGCTTGAATGGGGGATGAAACCAGGTGAGGGAGTCCTAAGGGGCCTGTTTTAAAACTCAAATTGAGAAGTGACAGGACGGGGAAGCGAGAATTCAGATAGTGAATTCACTTGATCATGCAAGCTTTGAAAAGTACTGAACTTATGGGGAAATTCAGGCTTATTTCCAAGAGAACACTGTGCAAAGATACACATTAGGGCTTCTGGGCATGGAAAAATGAGTAGGAGACAGTCCTGGGGGTCAAGAAGCCCTCAGAAATGCCGGTAAAGTAGTTATCCTAAGGGGCTCACCTGTGTGTTGTCTGGCCTGTTTGCATTGTCAGTGAATACGGGGCTCCCTCTGCCAAAGAGCATCTATTAGAGTCACAGGGAGGTCAGAGAACCACAGAGAAGCCCTGCTGCTGCCCCACTACTGTGCCTCACACCTTGAGCAAGCACATACTGCATCCTACATTTACAGAGCCCCAATCCCCAAGTTTGGGAAACGTCTCATAGGATTCTTAGGCATCTCACCTCCTCCTGAATTATGTTTCTTTCAAGCATCACACGTTTCCTGCTTAGACATTCAGACCACACATTAATTCATTTCTTCAACCTTTACTAGAACACTGTCTCTTAGTGAAGGACTGTTTTTTTTTTTTCAAAAAGAAACTAGGATTATATAACTTCTAAAAATGATTGCTTTTCCAAATAGCAAAAGCAAAAATCAACAAACAGAACTACATCAAACTCAAAAGCTTCTGCACAGCAAAAGAAACAACAAAATGAAAACGCAGCCTACAGAGCAGGAGAAAATATTTGCTAACCATATATCAGCTAAGGGGTTAATATAAAAAAATACATAAAGGATGAATACAACCGACACCCAAAAAATCTGATTTAAAAATGGGTGGAAGAGCTACAGTTTTTTTCAAAAGAGGACATCAAATTGGCCAACAGGCACAGAAGATGCTCAACATCTCTCATCACCAGGGAAGAGCAAATCAAAACCAGCATGAGCTATCACCTTGCACCTGTGAGAATGGCCATTATCAAGGAAACAAGAGGCAGCAGGTGATGATGAGGATGTGGAGAAAAGGGAACCATTGTCACTGTTGATAGGAATGTAAATTAGTCCAACCACTATGGAAAACAATATGGAGGTTCCTCAGAAACATAAAAATAGACCTACCATATGACCCAGCAATTCAACATCTGGGAATAAACCAAAAAAAATTGAAAGCAGGAGTTCAACAAGATATCTGCACCCCCACATGGATTGCAGCACCATTCACAAGAGCCAGGATATGGAAACAACTCGAATCCCCACCAACAGATGAATGGATTAAAACTTTGTGCTACATATACACGATGGCCATGAGAAGGAAGGATCTCCTGCCACATACAAAAACATGGGTGGACCTTAGTACATTATGTTAAGCAAGATAAGCCAGACAGAGAAAGACAGGTACTGTGCAATATCACATATATGTGGAATCTAAAAAAAAAAAAAAAAAAAAAAAAAAAAAAATTCAAACATACTTTTTTAAAAAAGCAAACAGAGTAAAACAGTGGTTATCAGGGGATAAGAGCCAAGGGGGATAAGACTGATGGTATTTAAGGGTACAAATTTGTAAAAATAAATAAATAAAAAAACAAACAAACAGATAAATGGGTACAAACTTGTAACAAGTACTAAGAGAGCCATAGATACTCAATGTGCACTTAATTGAACATAGACAATAATATTGTACAATAAGTAATGTGATAAATATTGTTACAACAACCACATTACAATATATAATCAGAGTAACACCATATAGACCTGACATTTATACAATGTTACATGTCAAATTATCCAACAAAAAAAAAATCACAAAAATAAATGAAATTGGTTGTTTTGGCAGGAAGAGAACAACAGAGCAGCCCTGAGAGGTAGTTGCTGAGCAATCAGCCATGCTCTCACTAGCTGAGTAGACAGTCTTGGAGCATGAACAAGCCAGACTCGTGTGTCAATCAAATGACTGGTGACTCCCTGATATGCATCTTTAGGGTGCTGAGCAAGGCCAAGGGTGCAGCTTTTGCCCCTTTATGAGAACATGCCAAGGCCAGGGATGCCTGCAAGACTGAGATGTTAATGTCCCTCTATTCTTTCTAGAAACTATCAGAAAAAATTTTAAAGTATCTGAATGTCCAAAAAAAGGTCTTTTTCTACCCATCAAAGAGGTAGTTTTAAATTGTTTACTATTGGTTCTGATTGACCTAGTCTTTAACCTAGAAAATCCTACCTCAGCCAAATGAAATCCTGCAGAATCAAGAAACAGAGCAAAGTAAAGAAGGGAAGGAAGAAAAAATCACACTCATACATGAGAAAAAAAAGAAAGGTTTTTGGATCAGCCTTTGGATCAAAGGCTCAGAGAGTGAGATTTATTTGGGGGCATAAAACGGCTATTTAGAAGATACCACTTCAAGTGGACAAATTAAACTATCTAATATCCAAGTGATGTCACAAGCCAAAATTAACGTCTAAATTAAAATTGCACGAATCAAACCATGTGCTCATTATGACCAATATAGTCATTCTAATCCAGGTAGACAATCTGTGGTTTTTACTTTTAAATTAAAATACAGTATAGCTGGACAGAAAACTCATCAGAAAATATAACATGATAATTATACAGTAACACACTTTCATTTGAAAATAGGATATTGATCACTGGGATGATGCACATTTGTTATGCTCTAATGCATTTCAACATACCAAAGTGAGATGATAGATCTGGGGTAATTATATAGAAATTGACAGCCCATTTATCACTGTTTGTGGTTATTTCACAGCATTGGCATTTCCATGAATTATGGCATGTCATCCCATGTGTATACAAATGTTAAATCATTTATGGCAACAATTGATCATTAACTACAGCATATGCTGAAAGGTGGCACCTATAAGACATTCAATTAAAGGAGTGAATTCGGTGTGTAGGTTTTGCGATTAATTTGACAGGCACGCTGAAAATTTTAAAGGTGACTCATATTTCATTCATTTTGTTGTTTCTATCTATAAAATGTTACTGAAACAAGATGAAGGAGCATGCTGAGAGTACGAAGTATTTTTCAAACCAGAAATAGCCTGTATTGATATACCTCTGTTAGGGAATACGAACTACCTGGTATCTGGGAGGGATAGCTCTATCACCCCAACTTCCAGGAGATTTTGTTATCCAAATTTCTGAGCAGAGAGTAAGATTGGTTACTAATTGTTCTAGAACTGAAGTGAGGAAAAACAGAAAACAGAAAGATGGAAAAAAAAAAAAAAACAGCAACCCAAGAGACAGAAATTGGAATAGGCAAAGAACAAAGAGAATGAAGAAAGACCTAAGACAGGGTAGGGGAAAAGAGAAAGAACAGAGAATTAAATTTGTGAACAAAAGTTTCATTCAAATTCAATTTAATTCAACACATATTTAAAGAGCATATACTAAGGGCCAATCACCCTGACCTTATTTGCCAAAATTAAGGTCTTAACTAAAAGGTTCTTTGGCTCATTTCTTTCCTTTTATTTATACCATGAGCACTCAACTTCAAGTACTTAATTCCTTGTTCCTGGATTATTTTAAGAGGCTCATAACTATTTACTGGCTACACAAGTCTCTCAATTTTTGCATTTCCTATATATTAATGCCAGATTAATTTCCATATCCATCATACTCTCTTGGAAAATATTATTCCTCTTTTCAAAAGCTCTCAGTTGCCTACAGGAAAAAAATCAACTTGATTCAACTCTTTCTGCTTTGTAATATTAGTTGAGGACAGTAGCATAAATGGGGACAATGTTGTTGGCGCTCCCCCCCCAAAGCCCTAATTTTTACATTCACTGATTTCCTTAAGTGTGACAACTTCCACTATAGTTGATTTCAAACTACCATCTGACATCATTGAACCACTTGATATTCTGGGGCCAAGTAGGGTACAGGGCAGGGCTGCCCACAGGGATAAATTATTCATTTTATCCACCAAACTGGTGTGGTGTCAAATGCTTCCCAAAAAGTTGTTAGGTTCTAAACAATTGCACATAGTAAACGTGGGTCATAAATGAAATGCAAATCATACACCAGAATAAAATAATGTAAAATCCCTTATTCAGAAAAAAAGAGGGTTTATATCTTTTACTTGCCAAGTGCTAATCTAATACTTAAAGAAACAAAAAGTTAGGAAGAACCACCTAGATGCCCAGATGTCTCTGTGGCATCCTAGGTCGCATTCACAGGCCCAAAGTATTTTTGCATAGGCAACCCCTCAGATCTCTCCCAGGTGATTCTGAAAATTGGGAATAGTCTCTGGTTTTCTGTGTGCATCAGCCCTCTTGCCTGCCACACAGTCTAGGCCATTTTATTCCTCCCTTGGGCCCTGCCATCGATGGATCCCCTGTCTCTACCAAGACCCACAGCAGGAAGTCTACCCCCGGCACCCTCCGAAAGCACAGCCACCACACCTGCCCTAGCAGGGCACTGCGAGAGTGCCGGTGCCTGCCAACATCCCCACCAGGCTGCCAGGGCCCCATGTCAAGGGCTGACATTTGAGCAGAGGGCAACTGTGCCTGATGTCATGAGTCTTGTTATCTGTGCTGGATTTCCTGTCTCTTGTTCTAACAAAAGCTGCTGGCATTGTCTTCTGTTGCAATGCGATTGTTTTGGCATGAGTGCTGCTGATGCTTTGCATTCTCAGTGCTCTAAGCCTGTTAACATGTTCTTGGTCTTCCAATGCTGCCCTCTGCGGAGAGGCTTTTGACACAAGTCCATGAAGCTAGCAGGAAGATGCCCAAACAAAGGAAACCATGTTTCCCCAAGTTACCCATACAGCCAAGGAACCTGACCATGACTTTTCATTTGCCCTTGGGTGGAGGTCTGTCCAACCAATGCAAACAGGGGTCAAGATTTTGGTTTGGTCTGAGGATGGGGACTGGCAAGGCTTTCTTATCTGCTAGAGAGCTGGAGGCTGAGATGTACCTGGCATGGAGCCTTTTTGGAAGGGAGGTGCATGCAGATAGGGCACCAGTAGAGCCAAATCATGGCCAGCTCTACCTTATGATTGTTAGTGCAAATTTCTTGGATCAGAAACATAGACTGAGTACAGAAGATTTGGCTGCTCGATGAATTCTGGTATGCTCTTTCCTACGCTAAACAAGTCATAGGCAACTATGTAGCCCAGAAGAGACTACAGATAAAGGAAATACTGAATAGAAATATACTGTCTTGACTCCTGCTTCCAACAGTATCATTGGCAAAACGAATCAGGAACCTACAGCATGTTGGCATGTGATCTCTGCCCACCAGTCAGACCCATGGTCACTGAGATGAGATGCTTTCCAGAGGGAAAGCACCGGCTTCCCAGGCAGAGGTAGAACTGGGATCCAAGGGGCTGAGTTGGTGACTAGCCAGTGGGATAACCAACTGCAGGCCCCAAGCAGCCCCTCAGAGCTGCTGGCTCCATTGTACATACAACCTCCGTATTGGAAACTATCCTTTAAAATGCATGGCAGAGAGGTGTGCTGCTCACTAAATGCATGTTCCTCCGTTCCCTTAGCCGTTGCAGACAGGGGCCATTGAAGTAATGCTGGCCAATGGACAATGATGGAAAAGACATTAATCCCAACAGAGCCAAAGTATTTAAGATCCGAGGAGCCGCCCTCCGGCCCTCCTTTCCTCTGCCACAGCAACTGCAGCCTGCACACACTGACATGTTCTTGCTCTCCTTGTCTTGGTAAAATTCAGCCTCCCACCAACCATTTGGACTCTACAGAATAAAACATAAACCTTTGTAACGTTAAGTCACAAGATTTGAGGACTCATTGTTTGCAGCGTTCTATCCCGACTAGCACACCTACTTTGTCTCAGCAGAACTTGCCAGTCTCTGCCTAATGAATCCATGTCCTTATCTTGTCTGTTCTTTACTTAGGATCCCATTCCTAGTTTCTAGCTCATCTTTAGGTCTTCCCTTATTTCTTGATCCACTGGTATTCAGAGTATGAACTTGAATGCGGGTGGAGTGTTCTCTGTCCTCACAGGTAGATTTGTGTAGCTGCCACAGCAGTGTAGATAAATGACCGTCCCACCACCACAAGGACCTCCCTCTGGGCACCCTGTTAGAACCACCCCCACCCCTCGGCCCCCATTCCTAATCCCTGGCAACCACTAATCTAAGATTTTGTCATTTCAAGAATGTTGTTAAGTGGGATCATACAGTACGTAACCATTCGGGATTGGCTTTTTTCACTCAGCGTTACACTCTGGAGATACATCCAGGTTGCAGCATGTGTCAATAGCTCATTCCTTTTGATTGCTGCGTAGTATTCCTTGATATACTCACTGTCCTGTTGAAGGACATCTGAGTGGTTTCCAGTTTTTGGCTATTCCAAATAAAGCTGCTATGAACATTAAAAAAAAAAGGGTGGGGTGGGTAAAAAAAGGTGGACCAGGAGACATTGGGTGCAGAGGCAGAGAACATTTTTAGGGAGTGTGGCTCCTCTTGCATACCTGAACATGCCCAAGTGAACTCTAATCTCAAATCGGGATCTTCATTATATACCTGTGTTAAAACTGCAATCACAATGACCGCTTTTCAGAGGTAAAACCTCCAAGAGAGCATCATGCATTTCTTATCACCGTGTGACCAGCACTAGAATCAACATTATTATAATGTATAGGATCTAGTTGACATTGTTAATGCTACAGTGTTTAGAAACAGAAAGTGGAAATGTTCCCACTTCTACTTAAATGTCATGGACAAATTATACCACACTGAAACCTATGATGAGAAGAAAATAATTATAGATTGAAAAAAATACCCTGTACTATTCTCTCACCATTTGAAAAGCACATAAAATGTATTTATGAGATACATTAAAGAGCTTACTTTGCTAGTGTCCAACTCTAAATGACCATTTCCAGTCTCCTCTAGTGTATATTTTTATAACAATATCAATTTATTATAAAGGTCAATATTTTCTCTCTTTCAAACTCTTTCAAGTGGGTTTCTAAAGTCCATTTTCTAAAGTATTTAAAATTCTAATAAACCGCTGCAAAATTACCAGGAAAGTCCCACGGGATTTTCTCTTTTTTAAACATACTATTTGATGGAACATCAACCTGGGTAACAGTAAAATATCATTAAGTAAAGGTCAGCTCTGAAAAACAAAGAACAAAGGCAAAAAATAACATCAGGCATCTTGGAGACACTGGAGTCAATGGAGTTGTTCGATGAGGTCTTTCAGGGTTTGGAGCGTGAAGTTCTTAAGGGTTGGTTTTCCAAGGAAATCAGGATACCCATCCTGCAGGAAGGCTCAGTTGGCTTTCTCTCTTTCTCCCATTGTTTGGATCAAGTCAATCCATTGATACCTTACTCAGACACTGTGCCCCTTGGAGGTGAAAGGAGCTTTACACACTCAAGACTTTCTCTTAGTAATCTTTGCAACCACAAATGCTATTTTAGCAGGTGGTGCTCAATGCAGAGATTTGCTGGATGAAGAAATTAGTATTTTCTGTGTCCTAAGACATGTCTACAAGTAAAAAATTCAATCGGTTAAGTTACTTGTCTGCAGGGCAACTCTCTTTGGTTTGATACTTTCCCCACTGAGTTTTCTGGACCCACCAGCTACTGTGTCAATCAGCAGGCATGAGCAGAGTTTTCACCTCACACCCCATCCTCAGCATTCTACCAAGAATGGGTCGGGGTGAAGGGAAAGAAGGTTTTCTTGGTCGGCTGTGCCTGAGTGTAGAGCTCTCACTGCAATGACCCTGGCTGAAAGGTGTTCTTCCTTCTTGGCAAGATTTCTTTGATGCCACACTTGCTAGATGGTTCCTTTAGAGGGGCAGCCTGCCCAAACCAGCAGAAGTCTGGATTTTGAGGTCATTGCTTTCTTACTTATTCCTCACTGGCTTGCTTGCTTTCCCACCAAGGGATGAGATTCCTGGGTGTCTTTAGGGGGAAGGGGCCATGCTCACATGTTTGGAGAACGAGATCTATTTCAAGCCTGGATTAAAGTTGCCTCACCTGCAATACAGCCAAGATCACCACTCATAGTGCAGTTTGGGCCCAAAGCCCAGCTAATAACCCACTAGTCCTTGTCCTTCATGCATATCTTCTTTTCTTCCCTCAGAAGCTTCACAGAAGCAGTAGATATTGCACCTCTGGGGTTCTGTTATCTATATAGAAAAGTCTCTTACCACAACACTTCCCTTGATATAGCTCAGGACTGTTTCACTTCTGATAGTTTAGCAGCATTGCTTCATATTGACACAAACCAATAAAAATGGACTCATAAAGAAGCACAATTAAAAATCACCATTTTGACTGAGGCCATCACATCCTGTTCTATCTCCTTGTTAGAAAGAAAGGGGAAGGGGCTCCTGGTGAAGCGTCTGCCTTTAGCTCATGATCTCAGGGTCCTGGGATTTAACCCTGTGTTGGGCTCCTTGCTCAATGGGGAGCCTGCTTCTCCCTCTGCTCCTCCCCTACTTGTGCTTTCTGTCAAATAATTAAATAAAATCTGAAAGAAAGGAAGAAAGAAAGAAAGAAAGGAAGAAAGAAAGAAAGAAAGAAAGAAAAAATAGAAATTTTAAAAAAATGATGACTTTAGTATTCATTCATTGTTAAGTCTTACAAATGAATGGATAGTAAGACAACCTTGAAATTGTCATCTGGTTTAAAACTATAAGAAATTCTGTTCTTCGTACTTTTTAAAAATACGTATGCAGGTCAACTCTGTCCATGTTGAAAGGTCAGCTTGTGAGAGGTGCCTGTCACCCTTATCTCTGAAAGAGGACATGGAGGGATTTTTTTTTCCCTCTGCTTAAGGTACCTTCTAAACAGGCATGGTAGGAATTCAATATACTGTTTCTGAATTGATACCACCTGGACATCTACCAATTAGGAGTACATAGAGGGCAATTACTAAGTCACCATGGCCATATAAACCTATGCAGAAAGGTCCTTTTGGGCTTTTTATGCTGCCAACACCCTCTCAGCAACGGAAAACAGATTTGCGTAGAAAGGCCCCTGAGCCCACTTTTGCCCGGTGTGAGGTCGTATGAAACACACCCAGGCAGCAGATGCAAAATCCTGTCTTTTCTCTCTATCTGCAGAAGACAACGGTAATTGTGCCTTCCATCTCTAGTCTACCCGGCTAGTCTAAAATCCATCTCTGTGCTGCCACTGTGTAGAAATACTATACATGGAACCATCCCAAACCTTTACAAGGAGAATTGGGATAGTGAAGTTGGTCTAGTACTTGGGGTTTTGATCAGAACACAGATTCTAATCCAGAGTCTGTCACTAACCATGGGCAAATTGTCTAATCCCCTAAACTTCAGTTCTTCGTACATAAAATGGGTACATTATAAACTTCCTTGACAGGCCTCCATAGCTGCTATAAGGATGAAAGCAGTGATGCTCAACTTTAAGCATGCCTTAGAATCACCTGGAGGGCTTGTTAAACCACAGATGGTTAGGCTCCAGTGCCTAATTTTATAGGACTGGGTAAGGGTGGCTGAAATTAGCATCCCCAGGAAATTTCTAGATGTAGCTGATACTACTGGTCCAAAAACCACAGGCTGGAAACCACTGAATTAAAGGAGAAGAGATAGACCTCCTTCAACACAAGGGAAACCCCAGCATCTCTGGCTCAAACCTCACCTTGCCCTGTCTTCCCAAATTTCTATTACCCTCCCCCCAAAAAATCCTGTTTCTTTTCTGGCTACCCTCCCCACCATCATGATGAATGTGCGATTCATTTCTGTATCCTCAGAGCCTAGGGTAAGACTGACTCTACCTTAGCCATTTAATTTTTAAAAATCCGTAGAATTAATTAATATATTTAAAAGTGTTTAGAAAGAGTAAAACACTATATATATACAGGAGGGACTTACATTGATCATAGAATATTGTGCTATGTATAAAGATATCCCAAAATAGATTGAGCCATCTAGGGCTAGAGGGCAACTGTGTTCCACGATGCCATTCAGGAATCCACGTGTTGGGACACCTCAGTGGCTCAGTGGTTGAGTGTCTGCCTTTGGCTCAGGTCGTGATCCTGGGGTCCAGGGTTCGAGTCCCACATCGGGCTCCCTGCAGAGAGCCTACTTTTTCCTCTGCCTATGTCTCTGCCCCTCTCTCTGTGTCTCTCATGAATAAATAAATAAAATTAAAAAAAAAAGCCACCTATCTTCCAATTTGTTGCTCCACATCTTCTGTGGTGTTGTCCTCATCTACACAGTCACCAGCATGGCCATAAAAACCATGTTTGCCGCCATAACCATATTCCAGCCCACTGGAAGGGAAGAAGAAATTCTGGACCAAGGAGAGGGATTCATCCTCCTGGGCATGGATTGGCTGACTCTTTGATACATCACTGCCACCAATAGCTGCAGGGGGAGCAGGGAAATGTAGTCTCCATGTGGCCATGCCTGTGTCCTGTTAAAATTTAAGGATTCTATCAAAAGATAAGAGAGGAAATGCATGCTAGGGTACAAACAGAAGCATCTGCCATGGGAGATACTTTTTGGCCACTAGAGTATCTAGGTGAACTCATCTCCCCACACATTTCCTCAACCCTGCTCCCCAGAGTTTAGACTCCAAAGACCTATCCTGTTCATGCCTCCAGCCCAAAGGTCAGGATCTCTGACCTGAAAGGGGAATTTGATAGAGAACAGCTCATATTTAATAGCACCTTCAAGTTCTACGTGCTTCTTTCCACATCCTATTGGCCCATATTCAGTCAACCTTGTGGCGAAGAAGGCTGAAAATACAGGTTCCAGCTTGGGGGTCATGCCTTCACCTAACCCCTAGGCTTTTGATTTAGTTCTTCTTATAAAGCGATTTGGAGAATCCCTTTACTTCTTGAAGGGAAACTGAATTGTAATTAATTTCTATTCAGGTATATGACATTCATCTTTTTTTCTCTGAGATTGCTTCCCTCATTATAGATGTTCAATGACTGCTGAATTGTTTTCTAAATAGAAAAATTAATAGCAGCACAAACAACTGGATGCTAGGTGTACAAATCAGAAGAGTTTCACCCTTTTAAAATAGCCCACCAATTAATTTAGTATACCAATATGCCATGTTATTTCTTGAGCATTACAGATTAAAGGAGTAACATTAGATTTATGTAACATGGTCAGATGTTTTTTAAACTTTTTTAAAAAGAATTTTATTTATTTATTCATGAGAGACACAAAGAGAGGCAGACACATAGGCAGAGGGAGAAGCAGGCTTCTTGTGGGGAAGCCTGATGAAGGACTCGGTCTCGGGATCCCGGGATCATGACCTTAGCCAAAGGCAGACGCTCAACCACTGAGCCACCCAGGTGCCCCAACATTGTCAGATTTTTAGTGAGCACTATTGCAAACAAAGCCTTTTATGATATACACAAGATGAAAAAAAGTTGTTATAATACCATTAACTATTACAGCCAGGGATGCCTGGGTGACTCAGTGGTTGAGTGTCTGCCTTTGGCTCAGGTTGTGATCCGGGTCCTGGGTTCAAGTCCCACATCGGTTTCCCCACAGGGATCCTGCTTCTTCCTCTGCCTGTGTCTCTGCCTCTCTCTGTGTGTGTCTCTCATGAATAAATAATTAAATACTCTTTCTTTAAAAAAAAAACTATTACAGCCACTTTTCATAATTAAAATTCAAAAACAGAAGAACTAGAATGTATTGTCCCACTGATGATCTGCAACATAAATGCACACCGACACCATCTATCAATGGGCAGAAATAGTTATCATTTATTAAGCATTCATAAAACATACACTAGCTGATTTCAATTGTTATTTTCTATGTCCCCCAACAATTCCGCAAGGAAGGATCTTTGTTCTCACTCTTAAAATAACACATCAAAATTCAGAGAGGTTAGGTAACTTATATTTTGACACTGAAATCCCAGGTGTTTGGTAACATCAAGAATTTCTTTGTTGAGTGTTTAAAGAATGAGTGGATAGTGTGTAGGTACAGCCTGACCTAATCAAATGTTGGCACAATAAAGACTTGATGTATAAAATACGTTCTTCTCTCTTATTAAAGTGCATGATGCACAGGACTGACAACTCTGATTATTTTTGAGAAAGGGTTCTGTGGTAGTATTATGCTTTCCAGATTGATTCTAGTTGTCTTCCTAACTGAAGGCATTTACATAAAAACAAGACTTTGTTTCCAAAGACTGTAGCTGTTGCCTGAAGTCACGATGCTCCCTTTGGGTATGACAATTACTTCCATCATAACGAATTGAGAAATAACACATAGAAGCAAAATTGGTTCTAAATTAATGGCTTTTACAAGTTTCCCAGGGAGCTGTCTTAACATTTTTATGTTCCGTATCAATTTCCAGCATGAGAACATTGCAAAACTATACTAAAAGGAAAGTCAAGGTAACCGTGAGAAATAAGTTTTGCCATCTGGATTAGAGAAAAGTTAAAGTAGGATTCGTGCTGATAAATGTAGTAGTGGTGGTTTGTTGTACCCAAGCAAGAGTCTCTCTCCAACTTGGTGAGCATCTCCACCTGGGACATCCTTGCACGTAATGTCATTATCCCAAGGACCCAAGTTCCATCACTAAGCCATATGAGGGAAAGATTTAGATACAAAGCCCTTTAGAAAGTACTAACTTGCACTTTCACACAGCATGCACGCCTCTCTCCATCTTCTACCTTGCAATTGTAGAGGACTAACTGTTCTCTGCGTTTTGTAAAATACCTAATGTTCAGAGTGGGCGGCATTTGAGAGTTCTCAATTGATATTATTTAGAGACTGGAATTGCTCTTGAACCATTTGCAATCATTATGGTTGAATGCATATGTATGCACGCATTGTACCCAAGCCCACATTCCAGACATCGCTTTGTCATGACTAGCCCAACCCCAATGTCTAAGTATGTGTGCACCTTCGAATTTTGTTGGTGTCATTACTGAAAATAATAATCCTATGTACGTTTAATTAAGGGAGTTAGTGGATGTTAATGCTATAAAGAGCCAGGTATTAACTAAAGAAAACAGATCAATCCACAGGGTATAAATACCACGTAGGTGTTGAGCAAAAGAAACTAGAAGGGACCTGGGATAGTCAAGATTTGATGCATGACCTTGGGACTGCAGTTAATGCACTTTCCCAGACTCACAGGTCAGAAGGGTCTAGAAGAGCCTCACTATGAAGGCACAGAGCCTAAAGCAGCCAACATGAGAAGGCATAGAGTTAATAATAATTATTAAATCAATGGAGGTATAGGCGGTTAATATTTTATGTTTAATAATTATACTAGCAATTATAATCCTTATGAGTTAATGATTGCTACTAATGAGTTAATGAATGATTTACAGTGATAAATAAATCATACAAAAATTGGAACAGAATTCTGAAAGAATGACTGGCATGTATAAAACTAAAAGAAGGAATAAATTTCAAGCTCTGAGCCTCAGCCATAAACTATGACTGAGGAAGGATTTTGTGTCCTCAGTGCTTGGCACAGCCTCTGATACATCATAAATACCAAATAATCTTGGTGAAATACATGATAGTAGGATAAGTATGTGATCATTTGAATGACTGATGAGAAATCGGGTCACTTAGAGTTAAGACACCAGACTAACATCTCATATTCTTAAAAGTGGAGGCTGACAGACCAGGGATGAGGATGAGAAAGCAGTGGAAAGGAACCCTAAGGCTTTTAACTCCTCCATTGGCCCAGCTGAAAATTCTTAGTGGGGGATGAGCCCATCGGGCACATTTGGTATTGTCATGACTGGAGTAGAAGTGCGAGGTGCTACTGGCCTCAAATGAGTAGAGGACATCTAAAGCTAAACATTCTACAATGCACAGGACAGGACCCCACAACAAAAATTATGAAGCCCAAAATGTTGGTAATTCTGGATTTATGAAATCTTGGCCTAATTGAATGGACTCCTCTGCTCTTTCTGGCAAAGTCCTATCCATCCTTCAAAGTCCAACTCAACCGTTGGCCTCTTCTGAAGAACCTCATTGAACTACCTCCTCCTTACCTTCTAATACAGTAATGCCATGAATTAAGCATTTACTATTTACAAGACTCTCTGCTAAAGGCTTCAGATAATCTCATTTAGTCCATGCCCAGGAAATAGGAGGCATGTATTATGATCACCATTTTTCAAATGAGGAAAATGAATTGTAAACAGCATTAAGGAATAGATGCAAGTCCTCCTAAGTAGAAAGTAGTAGAGCCAAGACCCAAACTAGATGTCAATCCCACTGTGATATGTGTCTCACAAGTACAGAGGTAAGACATATTTGGTGGGGAATAGCCATTGTTGTACTTTTGAATAGGAGAAGATACAAAGATTCCTGGCCAGTCTGTAGATCCACCCATGAAAATGAGCAAGGATAAGGCAAACAAGTTTATGTGCTGAGGCTGACAGTGGGTGCCTTGGATGCACTCAAACAGAAGTGTGCAAAGGTATAGAAATCATTGGCCAAAAGCCAAACAAATCCGAATAGGTGAGTTTAAATGATGTACTCACTAAATACATAGATGAAATGAAAGGATGAATAAATACAAGCTATGGCCCAGTGTTTTGACATGTCACGAAAACCTCACAAAAGGCCACCAGAGGGCTGATGCTTAGTCTAAATGCAGAGAGATGCGATACATAGGGCTGGGAAGCCTGTCCAGAGTCTATAATTCAGGAACAGGCTCTAGGAGAGGGTCTGACAAGAAAGATGCAGAGCCCTGGACCAGGAGGAGGAAGAGTGTGTACGCTAACAAGAGCAGACCCAATTATGGGAGCCAAAGGCGGAGATAGGAGAGACAGGCAGGCGTGAACCCTGGGAAACAAGGGGAGCCCTGGTCCCAACTTAGAGTGTTATGTCAAGGAGGGAGTCATCAGGAAGAACTTGATAATTGGCTGACTGGATTCAGGTGAGGCCATGCAACAGGGATGGGAGCAGGACTGAGCATAGTTATTCAAGACAAAAGGCTAGTGAAACCTAGAGCCAGGTTGAGCTGATGACGATCTTGCCCCCAACCCCAACCGAAAATGATGAGATCCATCTACATAGATATAGTTTATATTATAAGTAGGAAAAAATAATTATAAGTCCTGAGAGGAAAAAAAATAAATTAAATATGGGCATATGTTAATATTTCTCTAAATGTAATAGAAATGTTTTATACTATTTGGGCAACTTTTCTCAAAATCTGAAATTACTTTGAAAACAAAGTCAAAGTCCTCACGTAGCTCTTCCCAGGTGGGGGAAGAGGACCCCTTTATGAATGGGAGTGGTGCTGTTCTTAGTCATTTTCAACCAGCTTGAGCACTTTCTGCGCATGTCATCATGCTGGGTTGACCAGGTTGATGACAGAGGCCTCAGATTTGGTCCCACCATCAGAGAGACCCCAAATTCTCTCCGTCTGTCCACCTACCCAAGACAGTGTGGGAAACAGGCCCCTATTTCCTTTATAACAACACTGTTGGGACCATCGAATTGAGTGATGGATGCTGCATTAACTAGAAGGCTAGTTACCTGGGAAAAAACAAAACCCTCCAGTGGTCCTCACCAAATAATCCCTTCCCTAATCTCTCAGCAGCTATCTCCTTCAAAATCTTTTTAAAAATTTCCTACTGTGAATTAACTCTGTGTGCTTGAAAATATAAGAGAGTATACTCAAATTCCATTCCCTGTGACATTTGGGGGCACTTTTCGAGTTAAGAGCCTCTCTCTATCCACGCATTTGTAAGCAGGAACCAAAAAGCTGGCCTCCTACACAGAGGACTGAATATGCCTATTTTTCATGTGGCCTGGAAACCCCACTTGTATTTTGACATTAGAGGCAGTTATGGATGCTCTTAAACAATACATTTTCTAATTCTTCCATCCGATGCATTTCTAGCCAACTCTAAGTGGAAAGGAGGAAAAAGCTGATTACACATGGCCAGTAGCTAGAATCATTTAAGCTAAATTAATAGGGTCTATAAATAACTTTGTCCTTCCTTTAAAAAAAAAAAAAAGATCGTGAGGTTAGCCGAACAATCAGAGGAATGGCCTATTTCCCCCTTCAGGTTGTCAGAACCTGAAGCAATCTCAAATTAGCTTCAGGGAAAATGTAATAACCCAGTGTAGTCTGCTGCATGCAGAGTGGGTGCAGTAAAGATCTGTTAACTAAAATTCCGACACAACCTTTACCAACACATTTTGTCCATCTTGCTTTCTGTAGCTACTCGCATGTTATTCTATTTCATTTTAATGTGATTTCTTTACCGGTGGATTACCAGTAGATTTTAGGCTTTGTGTGTTAAAGTAATGATTTTTTTTTTTACTTTTAATAATTTGTAAAAGCTAAAATTAGGAGGATTTCTCGTGGAACTTTTAGAAGAATGTATCAGATGTCTTTGACTTTGGCACCATAGATTGATTTTAAGAGGCCCTATTATTTTATGTACCAAGCAGAAAAAAAAAAAAAACTACCAATTAAACAATGATACAATGTGTTCCTATTGTATTGAATTCTAGCATATGGAACCTGAGAAAGCTATCTTGGGTGTATTTAACACCGATTTTTATAATATATTACTGTTGTACATATATATAAACAAAGGATATCTAAAAATACATTAGTGAATGTGTATTCCTAAAAGTTCTTTGGGTTCAGAGTCTGACTCTTGGGATGACTTCTGAACTCAGAGTTGTTGATGTTCATGTTTTTCCATGTTACTGAGTTTTTCCATGTTGCTGAGTTTTTCCATGTTTTCCGTGTTGCTGAGGCAGTATATCTGAGAAAAAAATCTACAACAGAAAAAAATTGCTTTGGTGCTGAACTTCTAGCAATCAGGAAGAGCTAGAGCACCCCTTTCCCTGCAACCATTTGCCTCCTAAGGGTTAAAAGAGTGCTCCATCCACTATTTTCTTTGCAATTCCCTTCCAAGCAGCTGTCACAGTCATTCTGCGACTTATTTTTTAAAAGACTTTATTTATTTAATTGAGAGAGAAAGTACACGTGCCTGCCCACACAGGAAGGGGTGGGAAGCAGCCAGAGAGGGACAAGCAGACTCTGACTGAGTGCTAAGCCCCACACAGGGCTCTATCTCACCACCATGAGCCAAAATCAAGAGTTGGAAGCTTAACCAATGGAACCACTCAGATGCCCTGCAGCTTATTATTTTATGGATGATTTTTTTTTTTTTTTGCTGTGTTCATAGTTCAGGTGATGACAAATATACCAACTGTGGCCTGGCCATCAGCAATTTCCAGCACTACTGATTGCAAAATACGACCTAACATAGAGACATTCAAATTTGCACCTGAGAACCAACCAAATACAATATACGGTTACTGAACTATCTCAATCAGAACTGGAGATCTGTTTCCTGAATTGAGAAGACTCTCTCTTTCCAATTGTCACCTCAACTGAGAATTGAAACCCAGAGTTTTGCTACCTTGATTTCTTGGCAGACATCTTGAATTGTTACTGGGTTCTTCCCAGGAAGCTTTTGCCCCCAAATTTTTCATCCAAAATGTGAAGAAGATACTCATTCACGAGCGAGTCTTAAGCTACCTTGATGGATAACTTGCACCATAATAGAATGTCATGTATTAAAACCACCACAGAGCTTGGTAAGGTGCAGAAGTGGAAAGAAGTTTCACAGTGTGAATGGAATGTGAAGCTTCCAGAACAAGTTTGGATCATGACCGCTTGGCCCTCCAACTTCCAAAAGATGAGGTACCTGAGAGAAGCGCTCTATGGAAATGCAGTGAACCACAATGCCATGAAGGCACAGGGGAAGGAGACATGGGAGAAATGGGACAGAGCACAATACAAAGTTCACTTCACTTATTCCTTCAGCCAGCCAATCAGGCAACACAAATTTATAGAACCTCTAATAAATGCAATATGCAAGCGTTGGTGCTTCTCCCACTTTTGACCCACACCCATGTTCCATCAAAGACACAGATGGCTCACCCATAATCCCTTAACTATTCTTTCTTCCAAATCTTACTCTTCTGATGTTTTAAGGGTAGAAAGACTAATACAATAGCATAGGATCAAATATTTCTCCCCATTTCTTACCTACATTAACAAAACATTTCTTAGGGAAAATCATTCTTCCAGAATGCACAGAGTACCCGTGTTTACTCAGCTCTAGCTTTAAAATTCTTTAAAATCAGGATTTTGAGAATTTTAGTGACATCTCAGGCTTTCCACCAAATTAAATTTGCATGACAATGTGTTTCAGATCCTCCAGTACCAGACAAATGCTGCTTATATTAATGGGAATTAAAGTTATTCATCCAAGCAGCTGAAAACTGCCCTGGTTTAACTCTGAAAGACTTTGATGGGTATCCTTTTATTTATTTCTTCTAGAAACGACCCAGCATTGAAAAAATTAGGCACTTTGTTACTTTTCCTTTGCCAGCCCAGAAACTAGGTTATTGCTTCCCATACTCCATATCAGAAATACCCAGTGATATTTTTTTTAAAGAAATGTTTCTTGCTTCCATTCACTGTAGTTGTATAAATCACTGATGCTGTGCTGGATATAGGCCACCTCTATAGCCTGCTGAACAAATGATTAGACACAGAGTAGGGTGTGTTGGGTTTGCTGTGAAGTGAGCCCCCTGCTCACAGTGCCAGCTAAGAGACTGATTTGTCTGTTTGTTTTCCTGAGTTCTGGCCACTTGATATTAACTTGTTAAAGCCCATGTCCCTATCATGCATTGTTTTTGCTCCTGGCCAGACTGTCCTCACTCTGTGGCTGGCTTGCTGCTGGCTGACAAAAAGACCCTCCTTAGCCCCCAGTCACCTCTTTGAAGTTGTCTCCATATAACTTCTCAAGAAATCTTTTTTTTTCCCCCTTGGAAGTTTTCTCTGTTTTGTTCTCTGATGTTGAAGTCGCCTCAAATAGTTAAATTGGCTCTTGGTCTATTTATTTATCTTTGAAGCAATCTTAAAAAGCTCAATCTGCCCTTTCAATTTGAAACTTTAAAACACCCATGGGCAATCATGGCTTTTATTTATCCAGGTTTCTTATTTCAGCTATGTCAGTAGACACAGAAACTAGAGGATGGGATCTCTGATGAGCTGAGGAGGCTGAGACTGGAACAGGGACATGGATGGTACCACTGAGAGGCAGTCACTGGATGCACACTTGGTGACTTACATACCCAGTGCGTGTGCCAGCTTAGAGGGGACTCAGCTGCCCACATGTGCACACCACGGGCAAGCTAGGGTGACCTCTCCACAGGTTGGTGGAATCCCAACAAGGCAACTGATGCACACGTAGTCAATCATCCCAAACCATTTTTATGGCAAAGATAAAGACAGGCTGCGTTTCCCAAGCTGTTGAAAAACCAGCAAATCAACAAAGATGTGCTAACCTTTGATCAATATCCACATATACAAAGAAGCCTTGAGGTACATTAATTATGATCTCATCAACGTAGGAAATCTGCTAAACAAGATTATGGGGTTCTTGACAAGCATTCTTATCCAGCAGTTTCCTACAGCAATCATCCTGTTCATTTGCTACCAGAGAGATGGCTGGACAAAGGTACTTGAGACCACATCCTAAGGATTATTTGCCAACTGCTGGGTTCTGTGTGCAAAGGCTTATAGTCAAGAAATTAAATTCCTTGGACAAAAGAGAAGAAATTAAAAAAAAAAAACTCCTAGTGTAAATACACTGAGAACTCATATCTAAATCTTGCAAGGCTAGTTAAGTTCTAATTTTATCCTCTTCTTTTACCTCTTCTATTACCAACACTTTTTAAAGGGGGGTGGGCATTTATTATTTTAGTTTATGTGCAAACTGTAATCCCAGTAAGAAGTCAGTGAAGCCATTTAAAAATCAAAGTCAATGTTAACAAGACAATCTATTTCATCCCCCCCAATAGAAGCTAATGAATCATTGTGAATTTATTGTGGTAGAAAGACAGTGGCTGCTGGCAATTATACTGATGAGCAGAAATCCTCACAAGTGGGTACTTTAAAGCAATTATTTTCCATTTGGTTCTAAAAAAGCCTCTGAGTACAACTAAGCTTTGATTACCTGGCATCTGAAAATATACGTTCTCAGAGGGGTATTTGCAATGATTATTTCAGGGGAAAGAGAGTAAACAGCTACTGTTTGTGAAAGCTCAGTTGTGAGTCTCTTTAAAGTTTAAAATATGAATTGTACTAAAGATGGAGCTCTGACTTAGCTGCCTAGCACAGTATTACGTTATTATGTTGCCACATGGAAAGAGTCAAGAACTTACCGAGTTTCTGAGGATGGAAAAGGAGTTTAAACCGCATCCTCTCAAAAACAAACTTCTTCAAACTCAAAAGCCAGTGTCATTTTTGCTAACAGACTCTCCAGCCTCCAGCCTCAACTTTATTCCTCCATTTCTTCTCCTTGGCTCCTTCAGGGTCATGAAGAATGCTGTATCTGAGAATGACAGATAGTACAGAGCTCACTTGTACAAGCTGATTCCTTCAAGAAAGGGGAAGCCAAAGGTCATCCAAAGAGGAAATCAAGTGGAGAGAACATTTGATTTATTTTGCAAGTGCAGAAAGGTTGGGAGTTCTTATAAGGAGGTATTGTGCTCCTTCCTGTCTGATTCAAGTTTATTGGTACACAGTGAAAGTCAAAAGGCTATATTTAAGAAGGAGTGAGTGATGTGGATCAACCCAAGGCTAAAGGCTATAAGAAACAAGTGTTGAAATTTATAAACTCAGCTTGTAACTCCTGGTATGAAGATGGTGGGCACAAGTACAGATGGACAGACTCAACTTCTTCACTGGTCTTGGGAATAATTTTTCCCAAAATGGTGGAAATATTAAAGAAAATGCAAGAGAAGAGGAGGTATACTGGACTGTGCAACGGAAGTTACCACAACCCAAATCATCACTTTCATGACCATTTAGAACTGCCAGGCCTATTACAGTTCAGTGGATGGCCACCAAACTGTGTGGACCGTGACGTCAGACCCACAAATGGAATCATTTGTCCCATTTTCCATAATTAACAGATTGCAGAGCTGGGGATAGCTGCTGAGTGTTTGTCTGTGTTTTGTTCTCAATATGAAGACAATGCGTGTTCATTCTGAAGAAGGTCAAAAGTAGAAAAGATACTCTATTTCAAAATCATAACCTCACTTCCCAAAGATTGTTAAATGTTAATTTCTTGACTTTTTTACATATTGCTTTGCCTACTTGGTATCATTTTCTGTTCTGCTTTTAAAATGTCATCATAAGCATTTTCCATAGCTTTAAAAACTATGTATGAATATCATGCTTAATGTCTGCACATTATTTCAAATGTACTATTTCTTCCTTTACAGTTCGTTATGACTGAGCATTTAGAAAGTCTTAATTTTTTGACTATTATAAATTATCCTACAAAAACATCAGTAATTGAATTTCTGGCCATAAAGATATGAACATCTTTAAAACTCTTTACTCATATTCCCAAATTACCTTCTTAAAAGTTTGAAACACTTTGCACTTTAGTGGCTGGAGTGCCTACTTCGTGACATGTCCCAACACTGGATATTCCCTTTAAAATATCTTTGTGTATGTAATTAGTACAATTTATATCTCATTTTTGTTTGTAAATTTTGATCATGATATGAGGCAAATAATTTTCTTTTTTTGGCAAATACTTTTCTAACATTTACTAATTATTTGCATTGTGTCTTCAGTAAAGTAAGCATGCATAGTTTTTGCCAATTTATTTATTGGAGTCTCAAGGGTTTTTTTCACTGATTTTTAAGATCATGTCTGTCATGCTTAGTGCTGGAACCCGACTACTGTCTGGAACAAAATAAAAATGAACTTAATTACTTCTTTATAAATCTATATTATTAGGCAGTTTCATTTGTTGTAATGATTTTTCTTTGCCATCTTTTATTTAAAGTCCAAAGTCTAAACTCTGCAAAATAAGTTGAATCTTTGCTTTTTCTTTTGCAAATTCTCCCATTGGGTTTAAGTAGGGAAGGTCCTGGCCAATGTAGAACCCAGATAAATAAATTAATTTTCCTTCTAGGCATTTGTTGGCTTAATATTTGTTAGATAAGAATGATCTGGAACTTATATTAATACAGGATAGGAGTTGAAGACACATTTTTGTTTAAAAGCAAATAACCTAAACCTACTTATTATATAACCCTTTCCTTCCCCAAGGACTTTTTTAATAGATCATTTTCACATATTTAATTCATATATATACTAAAAGGCCCCTTTTGATATTATTCTGTTTCTTTGATCTCTCTGAAGATGCTTATGGTTGTATCACATTAAGTAATAGGTTACATCTTTATACTGATTTAATATCCTGCAGCAATGATTTAACTCATTTTTAATCTTTTTCATATTAAATAATACATGTTATATATTTTTCCACATAACTTAAAAATATACTTTTAAAAATAAAGGTTAAAAACATCTTGTTAGAAAAATACAAGTACTGTTTTTTTTTTTTTAAAAAAAGGTAAAGATAAGAAATATACACAATCAAGCCCAAATCACCCTCCCTACCACTATTCTTGGTCCTTGCAAGAACAGTTTATGCTTTTAATTTATGCTTTTAATTCATTTGATAATTACCTCTAAGACTCAAAATACTACACTTTGCTAATATATTTTACAATTTGTCTATTCAAACATTATCTACTTCCAGCTAAATGAGATGGCTTTCAACACTGTAAATCTCTCTCTGATTCCTCTATTGTGTTTAATCCACTATTACAATTCATTTCTGTTACCTTTGCAACTTTAAATAATATATTTTAATATTTATCTCTTGTTCAAACAAGTAGAGATTTTCTCTGGATTTCCTTCTTTGCACAATAAAGGGTTTAGTGTCCCTGTTTCAACGCCTATCTCCCTCCGTCTACTTCCCAACTTCTCTCATCTGAACATTTATGTTCTATCACCTCATTTGTGTTTTTGGTAATTCAAAAGGCCTAAGGAAGGCCTAAGGTCTAAGGAAGAAACAAGGATCCAACAAAAATAGAGCTACATTTCCCATTCTCTAGACGACGTGAGCTGAGTGATCCCCAGCAATGGAGTCTCTGAAAAACCTATAACAAGCATCCCTAAGAGGAAGAGGGAGCTCTCATCACCTTCTAAATCTAGAGAACATGGGAGCAACACCACACAACCAGCCAGAAGGTAACATTCTTTCCTCCCTCCCTTTTTCTGATCTTTGAGGGGTAGAAACCAGTCATCAAGGGAGGAAAAACTGTATTATAACAAGAAAGAAAGGAAGCCTTAAGATTAAAGCAAAAGGGAAGTTTGAATATTATATGAGATTGGACTTTTAAATACCAAGACCATGTCTTATGATTTCTAGCCATGGAAAACCTTTCCACATTGCATAAAAATGACCACAACCTGCTCAACTTTTCATCCAGGAAGGGGAAAGAACTAACACTAAAAAGACCAATTTCAGTGGAAAGAGAAAGAGGGAAAAAAGTTATTTTATGATTATCTTCTATAAGTTTGTTTATAGCAATGATTGCTTAAGGGTTAGAATTCAGGTGAGAGGTTGGAGTACATAACTTTTGGTTTTGGGGGGAGGGAAGAAGAGAAGGGTAGAGGGAGAGAATCTTAAGCAGGCTCCACCCTCAACACAGAACCCTATGCAGGGCTCACAAGAGTCAGACACTTACCCGACTGAGTTACCCAGGCATCCCAGTACAGCACTTTCCAACCCCATTTCAGCCCTACAGTTCTGTTTCTCACTTTTAAATTTACCTTTGATTGATATCTACATTATTTTAAATGTATAGATAGGACTGTATATAAAAAATAAAATGTAATTTTGAAAGGATGTATTTAAAATTTTTAAATTGAATCATTATTTCTTCCTAAGCTTCCATTAAAATTACTTTAGCTTCATGCCTAATATTTTTCAGATGATCAAGGATTCTAAGCTTTTTTGTCCTTTAAAAAAATTCTGATTCATATAAAAACTAATACCAAAAATTTATAGAGGAGCTAATTTTTTTAAGTCCTCACTGCATCTCCATTTTGATAAAAAATTTTAGCCCTGCTTATTCCTTTCATGATCTTTATAAAAGAATTCTGTATAAAGACTTTTAAATCCACATGTTGTCCACATGAATTATTTCAAACAATAGAATCTATGGGAAAGTATATTACACAGTATGACCACAACACGCTAAGGATTGCTAGTGAACAGATGATCATTTGGTGGTTGGAGTCACCATGGCTCCATCAAAAATACCATTTTCCTTTCAAGTTCCTATTATTTATAGAATCACTAACATCTGGCCCTCTGAAGAGCCTTTCCTATCCTACCCCTAACACTCTGCTTACATTTTCTGATCTTCAAAAGGGATTTAAGGCACCTTAAAATAAATTCCATGTACACAACAGAGTTTGGGGGAAAAATAATATATTGAAGATATATTATATATAAGATATATAAGAAAAAGAGAGAGCAAAATGCCAAGTGTGAGGTTTGACATAATTGTTGCGATTGTTGATTCAATTTTGCTCTGAGTTTCCTCAGAGGCAAAATCCCAACATGTTAAGTACTTCTACTTATTTGTTTAATGAAAGCAAACCAATTTTGAGAGAGAGAAAGGGACAGAGTCAGAGGTCATGCATTTCTTTCCTATCTATAAGTTCAAATGAAACTGTATACAGAAAATAATGGGTAATGTATCTTTGACCAAAATTATCTTTGACCAAAATACACACAAAACCAAAGATAAAACCTTTAGAATTAATTAATTTAGTGAAGGTGGTTGTTCTGGGGATAAGGTAATAATATGAAACAAGTATATCATTTTCTAGGGCTTTGCCCTGATTCAAGGATAGGGTGTGGATTACGGAGAAAAGTGAGTGGAAATCATGTTTTATAGACTGATAAGGTACGGATCTCATAGAGTTTTAAGTCTACTGATATTGTAGAGTTTTAAGAAGGAGTTGGTTAGCAGATGGTCTGAGATCAAGCATTTTGGACAGAGTCCAGAGAAGTAGCATTATCTGTTATATGCAAGCCATATGTTCAATACCATATTGGTGGGTGGCAATGTTAATGTCCCTGGTTCACAAGCCATACCTTCAGAGACATGGCTGGGGCATGTCCACCATATTCATAAGTGGAAGTACTATTATCTTCCACATGTCTCTGAAAATATATTGATTTCTTTCTAAGCTTTAAGTCAATAAAGTTGCATTAGTCTGACAAGGACATAAGTTTCCAACACTCTTCTACGAAAAGGCTTATACTTCAAGCCCTTCAAAATGAAAAGCCTTCTTTCCAAAAGCAAGTTTATGTCTATTCAAACTTTGGAAGCATAAGTATAAATTATAAAATTTTTTCAGTGTGCTGTTCTTTCTCTAAGTTTAAAAAAAAATAATCTCCTTAGCCCCTTGGTATTTCAGTATTTCAAAGCTTTTAAGGCCAAACTCCCAACGTAACCTGCCTTATTAAAAAAAATGTTCATTTGTTTCAAAGTGTTGTGATCATACTAATGTATTTTAAAAATCAATTAAACTTAATCCAAACATCTCAAGAGAGAGGAAGGTTTACTCCTTTTTCATCTAGACTCAGACACAAAGCCCTTCAGTGAATGCGTTTTCAAGCTGTGCTGGGAATATGTAATGTCCAGGCAAACTGCTTAAATGTCATCCAGCAAGATGCAAATCCAGCATATAGTCTGGAGGAACAAATGTTTGAAAGTCTAATACACCCAGATTAATGGTGAGCCATAGTTATATACAATGATGTCATTATACCAAGAGAATGCTAGCCAGATGAATTTGCAGAACGACTTGGAAAACTTAATTGGAGTTTTCTTGGCTAAGTATGAAACATATAACTGTTCAGGACTCCCTTTAAAATAATTAACCAAATTGTAGAAAAGTGTTTTATACTAAACTCTGAAAGGAGGTCACAGTCATGTTTTGACAGCTGAATAAGAATCAAATAAAACCAAATTGTTTACTAACTCTAATACAACCTCAGCTGTCTAAATAGTTTTAATAGGGACAGGAAAGTAAAAAATGCAAGCTCACCAAACAGGGCCATCCTAACAGATGAAGACAATTGCACCAATTACATCGGTTAAGCACTTTATTCTCCTAAAATCATAATCTCTCCACAAGTGAAAAGTCATTTCCCCCAATAAATCTCTTTGCTGACCATCTTTGCTTCTATAGCCTGATTTAAATATCTGAGTGTCTTTTGCAAACCTACCTCCTACTTAATGAATTACCAAGCAGATCCTGACTCCTTATTCAATGCACTGTTTTATATACTAAGGAAGAATCCAAATTTGTTACAAAATACATCTGTATAACAAATAGCAGCCAGGTGGACAACTGCAAACATCAGGAATATCATTATATAAAACAAAGTGCATAAGCATGAAGAAAAAAATAAGCGGGTTGAAAATAAATAGACAAAAAAGGGTTGTTTTAATTCAGGATTATAGATTATCTTTTTCTCCATTTTCCAAAATACCTATAATGAGATTTTATTAATTCTATATAAAAGAGAGTATCTTAAAGATTGCCTTACAATATAACTGGGGAAGAAAAACAAAAGTGCACAGAATGAGTCAAAAACATTCAAAAGTAGCATATCAACACTTGAAATAAATAAGTGTATCAACGTGTGAATAAAATAAATTCAAAACTGTTAAGTGAGAATCAACCAAAAGTTGGTTCCATGTGGCTTCCTGAAGAAAGTGACTTTCTGGGCTCTGGGAAATCAAGTTATCCTGCAGCAGAGCATGATAAATTCATGAGGCTACCAGAAAAGCTGGAGCAGATGTAATAGGAGTTTATAAGAATGCTGAGTCTGCAGAATG
The DNA here is from genome assembly GCF_003254725.2 of Canis lupus dingo. NCBI lineage: Eukaryota > Metazoa > Chordata > Mammalia > Carnivora > Canidae > Canis > Canis lupus. Next base: position 13,387,774 of record NC_064258.1, on the reverse strand, counting down.
GAAGACAATTGCCTACACACTGCAAGGGTATGTAAGGAAAAAACGATAGTTTTTCAAGAGCAATTGGGTGGCAGGAAAAGCTTTGTGCCAGAAATTAAATGACCTAAATTTTTGTGTGAGTCCTGTCATTTCCATGACTTTGGATAATCCACATGACTTTTCAGAGTCTCAATTTCCTCATCTGAAAAATGATAACGGTAATTATACGTATCTCCCACCTTCCTTCATTATTTCCGACTACAAAAATATAAAGTGTTACTTGTATGAAAAGGGT